>NC_140769.1:214104688-215354688 GCF_044657685.1 Stegodyphus dumicola
TTAGCTGAAACAAATGCTGTTGAGTTTGTTAAACAAGGTAGAAAGTTCCATATAGTGTGGAAAAAGGCTTTTTAAGTCGTAATCAACTCTGGTGCTCAAATATTTGAAATTTGAAGTGACTTGATTCCTGATGATTGTAACAATACAGAAGGAAAATTTTAAATCATTTCTGCATTTGAGGAAGCTGAATGTGCAAGAGTTGTTTTCTATGAGAATCAATGTTGGGCACCATGGTGAAGTGTCAATAACTTGTGCAGTATCTAAAAGATTAATAAGTGATATGTTGATATGTAACGCACCGCGTATCGAGCATTGTCAGAAAACATAAATTTAAATAGCTTATTTTACAGCACACGAACACTCCCATGGAAGCAACCATGTGGAAGAAATGAAAAACGAATTCTAAATTAAAGGTGAAACTCGACGGTGTAAGTATTCAGCAGACGGAAGGAATGAGCAGTGAGACCGTGGAAGGCAAGATAACACTGATCAGGAAGTGAAATTTGAGATACACCCAAAAAATCGATTTTTGTTATAACGGGAGGATGAATACTTTGAACAACTTTAGCATTAGATTTTAGCCTAGAATAATCAAAACTCATATAGTTTAGAAGGTGAATTACTAATACATTGTGAAGTGATTTGCAAAGAAAGGGCGAAACTAGTAGTGTTGTCCTTCCTTATGTAAATAAGAATATATTTTGAAAATAGTACACGATGTTCCCTTAGCAGGATATTTAGGAGAACCAACCCCTCGACTATATTGATCAGCTAGGACCATTGTTGCATAACACATTGAATTTTTTACTTTAAGGCGTAGATTTGTGTACACGGTAGGCAGAGGCCGTGTCAATAAGAAACGTCCAAATAACGACAACTTGCATTGGCCTCATGAAAATATTTACCCAGACAGGTTTTCCCAAAAAATATCTATACTAAGGTATTCATTTTACCTCATAGCTAACAAAAGCCTTTTTCGATATTTTGGAGATAACGCCTGAATTTTCTACCCAAGGTCACACCGAAACATTGTCGTAGACAGCAGGGAGCCACATTTGCATCCCTCTACACAAATGCAATTTTTTTTCCCTGCTCAGATTAGCAAAAGCTTCCAAAAAATTTTTCTCTTTCTGTTGAACTTTTTCAGTGAAAAAATTAAAAGACTCCTCCCCTCGACCGACAATCTTTGCCTGACTTCACAGTTTGTCATGCATATAACCAGCATTCGGTCTTTCGCTCGCCTTGCTTTCTTTCCTCTGTGCAATTCAGTGATAAAGAGATAAAATATTCTACCGAATTATTTCTGTTTCTAGATTTTTTGAAAGCTTCATCATTTTTCTTAAAGAGAATCTCAATGCTGATTCCCTTTCCAAGCCTTTTATGTATTGTTATGGATTTTGTACTTATTTAGCTATTTTTAGTAGAATTTGTAATTAAAATTGTTTTATATTCCCATGCAATGCAGCACGCATCTTATTTGAAGAGAAAGGCTACGCCGGAAAAATTCAAATCCAGCAGCGTGCGCATTGAACATTTTAATAAATAGATATCTCGTAACTGTACTCTTTTGCTATCCAGAAAAATCAGGAAAACACAAGAATGTTCTCCTGCAGGATTAAAAAGATTACAAAAGCTGGAGGAAAACATCTCAGTTCAGTTGTTTACTTAGTTCTTGTGGTTTACTGTAGCGAATTCGCGGTGAAATTGGATTAGCTTTCTCAGTTTTTTTAATTTGAGTTCTATTCAGCGTTTTAGTAATTTAAAATATAACTACTATGCGATATTGCACGAATATCTCTGAGGAAATTTCAGCATTTTGTTTTATTTGTTGTGATAAGAATACATTTTATTCACTTTTCATCGGACTTGTGCATTCAATTTATTTCTAACCCATATGCATGTAACAGTATTTTATTTTTTCTGCAATGAATTATATTTAGGGAATTTGTTCACATGATTATAGCTGAAAATGCAGTTTTATAAATGAAGAATTGACATTAAAGAACTGGCGCCTTTTTACAGATCACTGAACTAAGGTGCTCGATAGAGGACAGATTAATTAGTTAATAAATTTTAATATTTTTTGAGTCAAAATGAATTCATCTGCATTATATACGAAACATTCTCCAAAAAACATTTTCTACTTTTTCAGTCAATACTAGAGTCTTATAATTAGTAGTGAGTACCTAAAATGCAATTTTAACTGATTTTAAGTGTCATTTTCATTCTGATATACCAATACACCCCTCTGAGTTCAATAGCAGTCGATTAGCATTTGTCTGAGTTCATTTTCCTTTATTTAATTTTATATATACATAAGCATTGATCAAATTCGTCACTTGAAACTTTTAATATCTCTGGGGAAAAATCAACATGCAAATCCAGATAATGATTCTTAGTGAAACAATGGAAAAATGGCTACAATTGACTAAGCAGAAAAGCAATGATTCACAAGTGATGTATCTAGGACAATCTACTAGCTATCTAAATTCTTTTTTTTTTTTTTTTTTTTCAGTTCAGCCAAAGTTAACAAATGTGTTATTTTTTAAACCTTCAGTTAGAGTTCGATCACAAGAAATTTCTATCAATTGTTTTTTTTTTTTTTTTTTTTTTTTCACAAGATAAAATTTCTGGTACATTTGAACAAAGTGATTTTTTTGAAAAATTTATGCCTGTTTAAGAGAAATCAATTTCTTTATGTCTGGTTTTATTTCACTTAGTTTTAAGCTTAAATTAGAATCCACGTTTAATTTTGTTCTGTATTTATTTTTTAAATATAACATGGAAGAAAATCCTTGTTCACATATATAGGTTATACAAAAAGGCAATAAAAATTTAATAGCTTTATTTGAAATGCTTCAAAAAAAAAAAAAAAAAAAAAAAAAAAAGCCAAAAGTTAACAATAATTATGTTATTTTTTATATTTTATTATGTTGTGTTATTTTTTAAATCTTCAGTCAGAGTTCGATCACAGGAAATTTCTATCAATTCTTTTTTTTTTTCACGAGATAAAATTTCAGGTATATTTAAAAAAAAAAATGGATTTTTAATCCAAATTGTTTTTTCATAATCCTCGAAAAAATAAATGTTGAAATTATTTATCAATGAAAAACAATGATTTTTAATGTCAGATGCTAATTCTTCCTTCTATTTTCAAATTATTTTTTGATTAGAAAACTTTTTAAAAGTGGCAAAAAGCTTAAAATACTATTATCCAATTCTTTGATTATTAGCTCAAGTTTTTTTATCATTGCCTTTATTTTATCTCTAGAGGTAAACAAATTAACATTTTTTCCTAGTAATCCTAAATTTAATTCATTTAACATTCCAAAAATATTAGCTAAATATGATAACTGCACCAGCTATTATTCCCTAAATAAACAATTTTGCAATTCAAATTTTGAATCACAGAGGAAACTGTGAATTTCTGATCAAAGTTGAAAAAGACGATTTAAAATTCTGTCACTGGATAACCACCTACTGAAGGATCCAGGAATTCTTTCTAAGAATATTGGAAAGAAAACAAAAATTGTTTATAGATAATATAATGAATGTTACTTATCATTTCGGTTTACTTGGAATGGAGATGAAACAGGCCCTCAAATGTTTGCAGTGAACTATTATCCACTCAAAGTATGAAACCATCGTTTCTTAAAAGACATCGAAGCCCACCAGCGGCCGAGCGGTAAAGTCGCTGAACACTGGTAGTTCGGTCCGAGGTTCGAATCCCGCAAACGGGCTGGCTGCATGGGTGTTTTCATGGTTTTCCCCATGTGTAATGTGTATACGAGCCAATTTCCCTTAGAAAGTCCTCCACGAAAGCATCCCTCCCCTTAGGCAGATAGCCCTTGAGTGCTTTGCCATAATTAAATACACCAACACCTTAAAAGACATCTTGAATCTAAGCATGCCAATTTAAAGAATAAACTGAAGAATATTTTAAGAGGAAATTATTGGAGTTCAAAAATAGTAAACAAGTAATGAAAGATTTTGTTACTTCAAGTGAAAAAGCTTTGTAGGCTAGTTACCTAGTAAGCCTAAGAATTGCCAAGACTGGGCAGGTTCGTACTATTGAAGAAAACATCATATTACCAGCAGTTAAAGATATAATTTCAACATTATTCAATGAAAAAGCAGCTAATGAATTTGATAATATTCCGTTATCAAATGACACAGTTAGTCGACGAATTCATGAAATGGCAAATTCCATAAAAGAGACACTTATTCAGAAAATAAAACAGTGAGTATTTCACATTGCAATTGGATGAAAGTACTGATATAATGAACTTTGTTCAATTATTAGTTTACATACGTTTCGAAGAAGATAAATGAAGAAGAGTATTTAGTTTTTAAATATCTTCATGACAGAGTAACTGCAAATGAAATTTTCATAAGTAATTGACCATGTTATGTCTAAGAATGATATTCCTTAGAGTAAGTGCTTTGCCGTATGCAGTGATGGAGCTCAGGCTAACAGGAAAACATTCCAGTGTTATTTCTTAAATAAAGAGAGTCACACCTGAAACTAAATTTACTCACTGCTCCATCCATCATGAAACAGCAAATTTGAAAACACCTATTGCTTTACTAATTCCGCATCACACAGTAATCACTATTCACCTGTTATTCTCAAAACTAAGCATGGTTTACTGATACCTAAATATCATGGGGATATATGTTCAGACCCAGATGAATTTAGATTTGTTGATATTATAAAAATAGTGTAAAAGAAAATTAAATTATGATGTTCATTTCAAAGTATTTAAATATATTATGAACACTTAATTTTCTTTAATTAAAAACCAGTGCAATTGCTCAATTTTTTTAATAAAAGGAGCAAAACATTTGATTGTTGGTATACATAAAAAAATATTTTTTACACCTAATAAAATATAACCCCAAGTTTTGTATTCCAGAACTTTCTTTTATTGGAATAACAAATTAGATTTTGTTAACAGATGATCAACCGGAAGGTCATATGTTGGCCATATCAGATATTTTTCATACTTTCATAACATAAATAGAGCACATTTATCATTAAAATGATTAATCCAATATCATAATAATTATATTGAATTAAGTAAAATACTTTTAAGTGCTAAAATAATTGTAATGAATTTTGTTCTGAAACAGTATTCCATATAGAATTGATATTAAAGTACAAAATGATATATCCAGTGTGTTTGACTTAGATAAGCAGATAGCCCTCGCATGCTATGACATATTCAAAACAAACTCACCTAACCTTCTGTGGCTGCAACTTGGAAATCTGTTTATTCTAAATGAAATAATAATAATAATAATAATAAACATATAATTTGATTTTATGTTTCCATTTTATTTTCACTTTCAGAATCACTTGAAAAATCTGAATTATATTCATTTTCAATTTCTTCATCCTCACAATAATCAGGATAGGCAGCATTTAATTCTTCCAATAACTCATTTATATGAGATAACATATCATCATCTTCCTGACCAGTTTTGGCAGCAACCTATTTAACAATAAACACAAACCAGATATTTAAAAAAAGTGTAAATAAATTAGGAAATTAAAAATATAAGAAGTCACTAACTCACATATAAAAATGATACCATGAAAATTAAACTTGAAATATACCTTTTTTGCTTTATTAAAATAATAAAGTGAATTAAGCTTGTATTCATCTCCATGTAGATAATTAGTCCATCCGAGAAGATACCAAACTTCAACTATTTCATCATCATCTTCAATAAGACCATCCAGAACTTTTACAGCTTCCTGAAGAAAAAGACATGAAATATGCTTAATTAAAGTTTAAGCAAGAATTATATTCCAAGCTAAAATTTAATATTTGATATTAATTTCATTAAAGGAACAAACTGATGTAATTCAATGACAGCAACATGAATCCTTCTTCTGCACAAATTGATATGGGCAGTGCAGAAATAAAAATTCAAATATAAAACTTTCACATAAAAATACAGAGTAAGACATAAGTAGAGAAACATACAAGTCTCTTTTAATAAAAGGCTTTATTGTTATTTCAATGTATTGATAATAAGCTGTTAATTTTACTGAGCTGATGATACTGCAGCAAATGGTGTTGAGTTGTGCCAAGAATGGTTGCACTCATTATCAGTTCTAGATAATTAAAAGCTATAATATTGAGTTCTTAACTTATCTATTAGTAAACTACAAAAAGCTCAATAATCATTAATACTATAAAAAAGAACATTAACAATCAAGCATTATTTATATTGAAATAATAATCTGTTAGTCCATGTGCTTACTAAGGTAAGTATGTTTACTAGCTTTTATATCCAAAGATAAAGTTCTTGCTTTACATTTTCACAAGTTCTCTCCAGTTGAAAGTTCCAGAGTATTCTGTGTTCTTACTCTGTCTGGGATAGTTTGCTAGATAAGTTTATGGGCTTTTACTCCTTTTCATTATTGTTACATTAGAGGTCTTTTGATTCACCATCACCAAAGACAATACTAAAAGAGTTGCAGAATCATTAACTGATGATCCTCCTGAAACCCAGCTTGACAAAATAACAAAAAAGTTGCATTCTGTTGACAAGCTCTGATAGTAGTTGTGAAGTTACAACTTTTAAAATGTCAAATAGGATTTTTATTATGGAATATTTCTAACACTGTTACAAACTCTGCTATAGCGCACCCCCAGATACAACAGGCAAATATTTTGGTCCGGTCCAATTTTCTGTACATGTTATTTTATGTGGCTATCATGAACTTCCAAGTGTATATGAACTGGATGCACTGAACTTGTGGAAATTTTTGACAGTTTTTTTTTTTTTTTTTCCTTTCCCTCCCATTTTTCAAATTTGTCCACAAAGTTTCTAGAATTTTTAAATGAAAAATTACTAACCCTTAAAATCATCTCGTTTAGGCTATTAGAATAATGAAAAAAACCTTTTACTGTTTTTTTTATCTTCACCCTTCTCTCCCATCTTTCTCCTCTTCTAAAAAAGGCTATGTGTGGTAGATGTAGCATTCAATTATTAAATAAATAATTGAATGCTAAAAAATTCCTAAGATGTGTTTATTGTGTGTCTTGATAAACCAAGACACACAATAAACACATCTTAGGAATTTCTATTGCGTCACTGACTAAGTTGTTTCAGTTGGTTCTTTGATTCCCTTTGAATTCTTTATTGAGCTGTCAGACAGCACTCCATGCAAGGCTGATACTCATTCATAATTGTTAAATGAACATTTTAGATGGAAATGAGTAATTCGAGGGATGGGTCTAAACCATAACTTTTATCGCAAGCAATTTTTTGTATAATTTTATTACTGTACAGTGAAACTGAAAAAGATGAAAAAAAATAACGCGTCATAATAATCATTGTTAACTGTTAGAATTTTTGTAAATTAAAGTTACCAATAACTTCTTTTGTGACAGTGCTAAACTGGGTAATTCATCAATTAATTTTATTTTGTCCTATTTTAAGATGTAAAACTTTATTTATTTATTTATTTTCTGTTATCAGACTGGATATAGCGAACCAAACATTCAATCTCTTGAAGTTTGTTACAGTGGATCTAGTGTTTGGGCTCAGTTAATTCCAATTTCCATCTAAATAGATTTTCAATCAACCAAATTTCAATCTAAATAGATTACACACTATGCCCATGGTTATAGGCATATACTTAAAGTTACAGAAATGTTTTAAATGATTCAAATATTCATGATCTAGAACTTTTAAATTTAAAAAGATAAATTTTATAAAAATTACAAAACTTAACTTTATATTTTTCTCAGTCTCTATACTTATATCCAGAAAAATTCCATATTCATTGTAAAAAATAAAATACAAAAAGTGTAAACCCTCTCTGATACATTTAATTTTAAAACTGAATACCATATTCAGGGGCCATACACAAACTGAAGCTAAAAAAAAAACATTACGATTTGTACATAACTGAAAGTAAGGTATCAGAAAAAGGTTTCTGATATTAATAGATTACGCGATGGGGCGTTTCTATACAGATTTCCATGAAAAAAATTGACTAATACAGATTTTTTCAGAAAGGAGATCTTATAAAATTGGTTTGTTCTAGAAAAGACTGGCAGGCTTCAGTATCGGCTTTCAGCCAATTCATAATAATGTGAATCAATTAAATTTTAAATGCTTCTAGTACAATGAATATTTAATATAATTAATTATTAGTCTTATGAATCTCAGTTTCAAGAGTCTGCCAACTCAGGGCGAATTCTGACAATCACCGCTCACCTTCCCTTTCAGAATCACAGAGGCAATTGTCATTTTTGGATAATTCAGCTCACTAGATATGTCCCTTAAGGAATGGTTGTTTCTGTGAATACTCATTGATTTCACCATTCTTGAAATTACTTCATGGCATCTTGCACATGACTGATGTCAATGTTGTTTCCGGCATGATATTTAGTGGTGGAAGGCATGACATACATCACTGATATAGGCTGTTGTATCAGTGCCTAAATGCTTATTGGTAGATAGTGTATATGACAAACACATAAGCTCTTCATGTCAAACATAATCAGTACTAAATAAATGTATTACAATCTTTTAGTAATTCATTTGATTTTTAACTTAAATACATTAGTAATGTAATTTGAGTGTCAAAAATACATAAGATGGATTATATATATATATATATATACACACAAAGGATGAAACAAATTTAGTCACTTAATGGAACATGTATATTCTGTAGAAAATTAAGAATATAAACTAAGAACTCACTTCGAACATTTCCAGCTCAATAAGTAATTTGCTAGTTTTTATTCTGCTGTCATATCCAGGGATGACATTCTGAAAACATCATACACTACATGAAACTGCCAGCTCAGCACAAATAATTGGTACTTTTCTGTTACCAGAGTGCAACTTGGCACCAAATATAAATATTGACATAGAATCTAATTAGATGGTGGCAACCCTAACAATATAAAATGCTTCATGAAAGAAAAAAAAAAAAAAAAAAAAAAAAAAAAAAAAAAAAAAATGACTATTATATTAAATCTAGAATGATATGAAATTAAACTTATCAGAACAGATTAATTTCAGTTTACATAGGAGGCACAAAATTGCCAAATTTCATTTAATATTGGCGAAAACATTAGCATCATTTCATACAATCACCAACATACGCATTCAATAAGAAAGGAATCTAGATGGTGACAACCAATGCCACATTGATGTTTATTTTGCAATTTTGCACTTGGCATTCCACATAAAGATCAATAACTTTATAATTGAGGTTAACTTGCAGGTGTTCATATTCAGCAACAGCCATCTCATCTACTTACACAAACAAAAATCTAGGAAAGAAAATTCCTAGACTGAGGTTCATTCTTCCTGTTTATTTGCAAAGATGACATTGCACAGCTATTCATGGTAGGATATAAACAGGCTACCATATTTGGTACTTTGGTACACATCTGGGGACTGATGTCCTTTAAACAGAAAAGTACTGAAAAATTATATGCATACATTTTTGATTTAATTAATATGTTATCTTTTTTATTATGTGAAATTTCAAATACAATATTAATAAAATAATGATAAGAGACAAAATAGCAATAAAGAACACTTCTAATAATTTATGTTAGCATTCTATATCTAAGCAATTAAAAAATTTTATCCAATTACAACATATAAATGCCTCTAAATTTTAATATTAATATTTGTCAAATCCATCACAATACGACTCTCTTTTCATTTGGCTATAAATTAATTTGAATTTCATGTTCTGATGTTTTATTAACTGGATATATGATATTATTAAACCTTAGAAATCTGATATATCTTTCCTTATGAGATTTAAAACAAATTTTTTTAAGAACTTTTATGAATATGGGTTCTATGTTCAACAAACCTGACACTTCTTAATTTCTTTGCCTGGGATTTTATACAGTCAGAAAAGAACAAGGTGAAGATGATAATGATTGATCAACAGAAATTCCACATCTCAAAAAATCTTAAAATTATACCTTGTAAGCTGGAAAATACTTTCATGTCAACTTCTAAGAACAGCAGTGAACTGTAGTCTGGTAAGGTGATCAATAATGAGTTATCTCGCAAATGGCACGTAAACTCAGTTTTCCAACTACAAGTATTTTTCTAGATGGCAGAGAATGTGTTAAAATACCCTTTATATGAGTTCCAAAACACTAGGGCCTAAAGATATTCATGCACTGTGATGATATGCTTATCGGGTCAGTCCATAAGTTCGTGCACATTAAGAGTATGCATGGAATTCACTATGGCGTATTTACTAAAACAATACAATTTTGAACCTGTTGAAACTTGTCATGGTTTGACTAACATATTATTCAGTTCATCACCAACTTTCGTAAATATCGAATGCATTTTAGTACCCATAGAAGATGAATATAGATAATCAGTACAAACGTGCTGTGCTACATATTTTATTTTCATGTGGTGAATCTGCCAGGTTTGCAGCAATAAAAATTAATAGTGTACATGGGGAACACACTATCAGTGTAAGAACTGCCCAGAAATGGTTTAAAAAATTTTAAGTTGGAAAAAGCAGCATTGGTAATGAACCCGGTTCAGGACGTTTTCAACTGTTAGAACCAATTCGTACGATTAATTCAGAAGTTTATAGTGAACAACTTTGCCGTCTAAACTCAGAATTGATCAAAAAATGTCCAAGATTGGTGAATACCAAGAAAGTGTTGTTTTATCATGATAAAGCTAGACCGCATACAGCTCGAACAATGCTGCAAAAAATTAGTGAATTTAATTGGGAGCTTTTACCACATCCTGTTTACTCCCCAGATATTACCTCAAGTGATTTTCACTTATTTCGTGCCTTACAAATTTTTTTACTGGGGAAAATATTAAATTCTAAACAATGAACTTTAAGTTTTTTTGCATCAAAACCAGAGCCTTTCTACAGCAATGGCATAAAAAAGCTGCCTGTAAGATGGCAAGACATTGTAGATAATGGAGAAAAATATATAATTGATTAAAATGTTAAATTGTGTTTTTTTATATTGTTAAAAAACTACCAAAATGCGCACAAATTTATGGAGTGACTCAATACATGGATTCAACATCAATGACATTTGCAGGCCTATGTTTGTTGCAAAATTCCAAGTTATGTAAGTAGAAGACAAACATATATAATCCATATGCCATTCTAGTTTAGTTTACTCTGTTTCACTTTCAAAATTATTAAAAGAAAGAAAAGAAAAGAAAATCAAACATATGATTGTCAACCAAGTACATTTTATAAATGAAAAGTTTCAAAGATTATCATTCATACAACACAGAACCCCCATCCCGCCCAAAACACACATTTTAAGACTTTTTGCAATATCTTAACCTTTGACTACGACTTTTTTTAAAACATTTTTACCCAGTTTTCTATCCAAGTGAACAAAATATGTCATGAATAAGGTAAATTCAGCATATGGGTTTTTTTGACAAACGATTTTCAAGCCAAAGGCTGGGACACAGATGTCTCAGCCGTAGTTAATGGTGGAATACATGTGTCCAACACATAGGGATTGACTTACTATGAGCATACCTTTTATTCTGGAAAACTTATGTCAAATAGATTCTACATCGTATGTGACTATATGAAATAGATTCTACATCGTATAATACAGAGTAAAGCGTTATTTTTATAACCCAACATTACACATTGGGCAACTCATATTTGTTCTTTTCTCCATGTTCATTTGTGTACAACGAGCACAACGGCATCTTGATTTTCCAACTATTGGAAGATGATTCCTAACATTCAGAAGATTGGAAGTATTTTTTAACCCATTAGTTTTTAAACTTTTAGTTGGACATATGTGTCCCATTTAGAAGTCAAAGGTTTAAGGCTTGCAGAAACATTACAACTTAAGCGCAAGGTCAAGTAATCCAAAGTTTATTGGTGAGCTCTATTCTGCTATCAAAACATTACTTGAATATAACAAATATAATTTATAATAAGCAAATGTAATTTTATGTCAATGACGATACAAATGACTTCTGTTACTAAAAAATTGCATTTCATCCACTTTTCTTACCGTAGCCTACCAATAGCTCAGGCACAATATTACAATGGAGCGCCCTGGGAAAAAGGAGTTTTTATTTTAAATAGAAAAAAATAAAATTCTTATAAATGAAGTAATTTTTATTTTAATAATTTCTTTTTTCCCCATAATTCATCTTTATACATATTCATCAGGTTATTGGTATTATGCTTCAACAGGTATTCATTTTGTTCTTAAAGCATCTTTTGTATAATTATTTATCCTTTTATAATTTTACCTATCAGTATTTCTGTTCAAAATAATTTGAAAAATTGCATTAGATTATAGAAAACCTTGAAGGAACTTGTGGTCGTCCCATTACTTGTGGCTACATTCTGAAATAATTCTTTGTAGAATCTGCTCACTTTCCTCGTTATAACTTACATTGTCACACAAATTTCCTTTGAATATTTCAAAATTAAAACTGTTTTTAAATTAAAGTCAGTGGAATTAAGGAAAATATAATTTAGGGATGACTGTGATTCCATTTCAAAAATTCTGTAAACTACCTTAGAGTAAAAGACCACTATAATTACAAATAATTCAGAATATTAATGTGATACAAATTTCCACACAACTTCATTTGTGAAGCAAAAAGTATAATGATTTTTAATTTTTTAAATGTTAATTTTTTTTACTATATTCTTTCACAAAGTTACTTACCTTTTTGTCTTTTCAGAATTTCTTAAAATAATTTCTAAACTTAGCTTGCTTTTGGGGGAGAGGAGAGATAAGTTCCAAGAAATGCTGTGTGTATATCTTTCTGTGCTAACAAATGAAAATTCAGAATGATCAGCAAGCCATTTGGATATAGACAGTGAATGACTTTTCACTTAACCCTTCAACAATTAAGATGAAAGCTCAAGCCTATTTAGAATGAGCCTATTAGATGAAAGCCTGGTTACAGAAAAAGAATGGGTCATGGAAAAATGTACATAATTTTGGTAAGCTGTCTGGCTATTGAATAAATTATAAAATCTTTACTACAAATAGGGCTTTGAGAAGAATTTTCTGATCCAAAAATTTCACAAGCATTTTTGTTTAATGAAAATAAATAATATTTCTGTTTTTACAGCATATAGGTTGTCTGTCTAGGTTACAGCATTCTGTCATCATATCACCCATCTGATTAAATGCACTTCAATAGTGGGTCCAAAAAAAAAGAAACTAAAACAAATTTATTTCAGTTTGTCAATACTGGGTGCTCTTATTTAGCCTGAATACTTCAACATAAAACTTTACGATAACAGCTTCTTTGTTTGCTCAGTTATTTTGTTTTCCCCCGTATAAGGCAAATGACATTATATTTGATAGTTCTAGACTCCTTGCTGTAGAAATGTTTTCATCTTCTGAAATGGCATTTTCCAAATTATCTGCTAATTTTATCCAAGTATTAGTTTCATAATACAAAAAAGGTTACATGCTATTAAGTTTGACAAAGTTCTTTAAGGAAACCTTTTCTTGCATATAACCAGCTAATTCTATATTTGCTTCTTTCAAAATACATTAAAGGATCAACCTTTCTAGAATTCTTAATACTTTTTGCAGCTCCTGCACCAATAAAAATTAATCATGGATAGATGACATTTCAAACACAGTATATCATAATGATTATATATACAAGTCATTTCTCTAATCCCAAAAATTTTGGATTTGAAAAAAGTAAAAAATATGAAACTCCAGCTATATCAAGTCCAAAATCACTCCTGATAACTGGTAATTTCTGCAGTTTAATTTTCAAAGTATAATCGATATACTTTATATCAAAAATTGAAACTTATTCACCTGAACATGTGCTTTGTTGTAATAAATTAAAGAAATCAACTGTACATCAAAAGTAATCATTGAAGATGTGTTTTCAGAAACACACATTTAGATATACATTAAAAAGCGTCAACATTCCATTTAAGCTTACAAAATTTTAATTTACAAAATATTCGAAAGCCTTAAATAACATATGCAGCTGCATGTGAAAATCACACCATGCAAATATGATTGCATTAGCATAAAACTTTCTAAACATGTAAAGAAAGAATGCACATAGTTCACAGTTTTGGGGAAAATGTGCAATGCATTCTATAATGTCTGGCCTAGAATATAGTTTAATTTTGATGTTGCTTTTTGGAAAAAGTGAACTGAAGTCAGGAGGGAAAGCCTTTCAGTTAATTATGCCAACATGATAAAGAAATGTAATGAGGGAAAAATTGAGCAGGGCTGAATTGCTGAGATTCAAGATGTTGAATTTTCCTACTGTGAAACTCCTACTCATAAAAGACTATAAAGGATGCATACATACTGTCAATGGAGAATGCTCCTTGCTAAAACCAGAGAAGCTGATTATAAAATTGCATGACTGCATGTCAGTAGACCACATGGCCAAATATGGTCGCATGGTGTAGCAATGACAATGAAATCCAAGGTATTGGTGTAGCAGCAGAGCAGTCAAACTTCGCCAAAGGCTTACACAGACTATTGTATAGAACATACATGAACAATGAACCAACATTTGTACCAGGAGACACTCTTCCTTTGCCAGGATTTGAATCTTCCAAGTCCTAGGTGGACATGCTAACCACTTATACCATAAGAAATGTAATGGATAATGTGATAATTCCCCATGCAAAAGGTGAATGAAAGAGATTTGAGGCTCAGTAAACTAAATTCGGCTCGTGACAAATTATCCTCCACCACATTTTAGTTTGGACACCACTGTAGAGACTATTACATTTTGTGGAGGAAGGAATGTGGAAAATCAACTATGCTTTCACTGGGATGTGAACCACAGACTTTTTTGGTTTCCAACTGGATAAGATATTCTCAATCTCATGACTTACAGAAACCATTGCTGTCACTTAAAAAAACTTTAAACATTACAGACTGTTAAAGCAAAAAATATTCTTGCACAGCTCTGTAAATGCCAACATTACCTGTGAATCATTTCATTAAAAAATATGCTTTCCCCCCCTTCTTGGTATTGTAATTTTAAAAAGTTGACACATGTTAATTAGCTTAGTAACAATTCACAACAATTATAATAGCATTAATAATTATAACTATATTAAAATGAATTAACTGAATTGCTTACTTCAAGATCATTTGTTATAGGGTTGCATTCACCATTTCTGAAAGCTTCATGTTGTGGTAACCAAAGTGACAGACTTTTTTCAATAGCATCTTTAGCCTCCTAAAGATTAATTTAAAAAACAAAATTGATAAATTATATATTTTATGTTATACATACAATGAAACTTCCCTAAATGTTATCCATGATCCCAGATAATTTACGTTTTTTAAGGTGGTGGTCACCTTCCAGAACATCGTAAATAATGTTCAATACCATTATTAAATTATATTCTTAGAAATAATTAAAAATTTTTTAAGAGATGGTTATCTCAGGGAATTGGCTGTTATGAGAGATTTCACTGTGCATGTATAAGTATAGTGTTGTGAATTTTGTACATATATCAATAATTTTAATGAAATTACATGTGAAACTGTTGTATATTTCTGTATAAAGTAGCGTGAAAATCTAAAGAAGCAAAGCTTTGCCAGAAAAGTATGAATACAGGGTGAAGTCTATTTAACATTAAATGAGTGATTACTTCCATAAATTGGAGAGATACTGCCAAGTTGGTGATAGTTTGGACGACAAATTTTTTGTCACCAAATTTCGTGAGAAATTGGCAAATTTGGTGGCCATTCAGCAAAATTTTAGTCTGGTCCCTGTAGCCCCATTCACAAAAGCAGATTTGAACAGTAGTGGAAACCGGTTCTTCCAACGTGTCCCATTCACATGGCGAACAAGCTTTAACTCTTCCCATTTACCCTGCTCAGAGTGCCCTGCACGATACTGAAACAGCAATATACTGCATGAAATAAATAGCAATATCGTGCACTGCATGATATTGCTGTTCATTTAATTTTAACAAACAACATGGCTGATATGCAACTGACTGCTCACTGGACTGTCAGTGAAAAAAACCACTTTGAAAGATAGCTGGGAATAGATATCCTCTTGGAACCTTATGAAATACGGAAATTTGTAAAAGAGTACAGACAAGGTTATCTGATGCTGGATATTCCAGAAATACCGTTCAAATTAAAACTAAAGGCGTGCATATCGTCTTCAATGAGACAAAGTGACTCGATACCTTTTGAATGATTTTTTTTTTTTTTTTTTTTTTTTAAATTTAAGAACTTTAAGATTGAATATCATTACATGGTTTTGTGAGACAAGATGTTTTTAAGCTAAACAAAATTTTTTGGCAGCATTTTTTTTAATTAAAATTTTTTGAAGTTTAACAATTAAAATGTCATTTTTCTCCCACAATATTCAATGTTTCTTCCCCAGATTTTCTTATCATATTTATTAGTGTTCTGAATAACTTTAAAGATCGATTTTGCAATTAATGAATTAGTTTCTGAAAAAAAATAAAAACACATTTTTATGTAAAAACTTTGAAACAAATATGATCTCATTCACATTTTCACTTCAAATAAATTTTCTTTTCAGTAGTTTGCAAAACCCATCCTTGTTTCTATAAATTATATAATTTTAAGTAAGCGGTAAAAATATTAAATAATTTAGGCCATTATTATATAAGTTTTAGGACATTAAATAAAAGGATTTATTGAAAAAATGCAAACTCAGAAAACGCATTTTAAAGAATATAAACTGTCTAACTCGTCATTAAATCATTTCAAATTTCTTAAAAATTGCATTGCTGAATTTCAATACATATACGAGGGCCATCCAGGAAGTAGATTACGTTTCCGTCTGTGTCCGCTAGGGGCGGGGCTAGCGCGGCCATCTTGGGGTCAGAGCGTTGCGCAGCTCAGTCTGCATCTAGCCGTGCTAGTGAGAGGTTCGTGCTGTGCTCCGTTCAGATACTGTGACGGTTTGAAATGTCTGCGTTAATTGAAAATCCCGCGAGGTGCGCTCAGTAATAAGGTTTCTGACTGCAAAAAACTGTAAACCGATAGAAATCTATCGGCAGCTTCGTGAAGTGTATGGGGACAACATTATCACTGAAGGTGGAGTGCGTCAGTGGGTCATAAGATTTCAAAATGGCCGAACCAATGTTCACGACGAAGATCGAAGTGGGAGACCCAGCATAGTGACCGCCGAACTTCTCGAAAAAGTCGATGCTAAAGTCCGTGAAAATTGAAATTTCACAATAACGGAACTTTCTTTGAGTTTTCCACAAATTTCGCGAAGTTTGTTGCACGAAATCATCAGCGAAAAGCTTGGTTACCACAAGTTTTGTGCAAGATGGATTCCAAAAATCTTGACAGAGGACCACAAAAATCAGCGAATGGCTGCAGCGTTGAACTTTTTGGACGCTTACCATAAGGATGGTGACTCTTTACTCGATCGCATCGTTACTGGTGACGAAACATGGGTGAAACATGTGAACTGTGAAAATGAAGAAGTGGCTGGCTATGCAGCATTTTGATGACGACGCACAGCTGCAAGAAGAGGTAACGAAGTGGTTGAAGGCGCAGGCGGCCGAATTTTTCGACGAAGGAATTTCCAAGCTCGTACATCGCTACGATAAATGCCTTAATTTGTATGGTGACTATGTAGAAAAGTAGTATTTGAGTGTGGCTTTCATCTGTATATAATAAAATTTGTTTCCTATACTTTGTTTATTTTTTTATTCCAAAACGTAATCTACTTTCTGGATAGCCCTCGTATATATATATAATAAAACCTAGTGTTATTCAATTGGTTAATATAAACATAAATTACAAGCTTTTATTTTAAATCTTCGTTCGTAAAACATGTTCAAAACAATTTTAATACAAGAATCAGGGTTGCCACTCAAACAAGAGAATGAAATTCCCTGACTTTTCCAGGTTTCCCAGGTGTGTTTCATGAAAATTCCAGTCTATCCGCGTAATGTACGTTGGCTGTGCTAAGAGGTAAATTAATTATGGTATTATTTGTATCGTGTAGCAAATTCACTAAATTATTCAATAAATTTCAGAGGACATTTATTCTTAATTATTCTTTGTATACTTTGTTTGATAATTTTGTTTACTTTTCCGCTTAAGAAACTTAATAAAATTTAAGATATATACATTGGATAACAAATGTATGTTTTATTTAATTATTACTCATGATCATCACCAGTTCAACACGAAGCTAATCCGGTCCTTATAAATCACAACGCAATGCTAAATAGTTAGGTTAGATTTTAGGTAAATTTAATTTGTGTAAGGTGTCTTCTTAAAAGCCACCTTGACACTCGAAAACACAAATATAATAGGAGTTGTTTTTTCCACTGAAGATTGAGATTAGAATCTGCCCAATCTGGAATAAAATAAGGCTTTTTTTTTTTTTTTTTTTCAGGCATTCTGCAGCTAAACGAAAGAAAGAAATCTAATTAATGATATTTTTTTAATAAATTGAGGTATTTTATATTTATTTCGCAGCATACATAAGGAAAAAATATGTGCATTAAATTTTGTGATGGTATGTCATCATACTGCAAGAATTTATTTCAGGATTATGCCAGAGAAAATTTCCTGAAATTTGGAAATATTATTTACTAATAAGAAATAAATTTAGAGGGAAGAAGCAACATTAAATTATAAGAATAACATAAAAATAAAGATAATTACTTAAAAATTGAATTAGAATAATCAACGATATTTTAGCGAATATAGTACATGGTTAGCCTAGATGACTGATTACTATTTTTTTTATTTTACTACAAAATGATAAGGTATTTATTAAAAAGAAAAAAAAAAAGGTTTAAAAAGATTTTACGCTAAAATTCTAGTATATGGTAAGGCTTTGGTACGATTTTGAAAATTGTCGCCAAGACCAAAATGACCTGTTTACTGCTCATCATGATGTCGCCAAATCCCGTTGTACCATACATGGAGATTATTCTAACCAAAGAACGTCTATGTAAAGACGAAAAGGTTCCATACACGTAAAATGCTATTACGCCGCTAGAATGTGGAGGGAAAATTTGCCAAGGGATTTGGCGACGGAACCTCGTGGCCAGAATTTTCCTCTTCGTGATGTGTACAGGAAATTGAGAAACATATGTTAAGAAGAAACATTCTTTGACAAAAAAGAAAACTACGAAAATCCATTTTAAAATTATTGCGAAAAATCCAAGAAGAAACATTTTATCAAAGAACGTTTCTTCTTGGATTTTTCTCAATAATTTTAAAAACGGATTTTCGTAGGTTTTTTTTTTCTCAAAATAACTAATCCATGAATTAATTTACTTGCGCCATAAAGTATTTTCTTTTTCTTTAGAGTTTAAAGAAATTTTAAACGATATTCATTTTATGGACTCTTGATAACGTGACCTTCGAACTTCGACACGTTTCGAGCTTTCGCGACTATATAGCGCATGCTATTTTTAAAAGAAAGCATAAAAGCATTAGTGAAATAAGAAAAATACAATTGTGGAAAAAATCATAAAATTTTGATCTATATAATATTTTTAAATAACAAAATCTTGTTGGTATCATTTTTAATAATAAACAGAATTTGAATATTCTATTGAAATTTTGAAAGTCTGCAATTTCATTTTTTATGTTAAAATGATGTTAAGGAATGTCCAAATCTTTTTAATAAATAACTAAAAGTTCACAGTTTTGTAAAATCTTTGCTTGAATATCATAATATTTTACAGCTGTTTCCCCCTATGATGGAACGGAGCCACGTCTGTTGCAGAGACGTTTTCCTTCTTTACAATACATATTCTTTGTTTCTAACCTCCATGGTACAGTATACTAGGATTAAACCCATTTTGTTTTATATGAGAACAGGTACTTTCTTTAGTTCATGCACTGCACATGTGATTCTCTCGATTCTAGAAGTTATAGGAAACCAAAAGTTGCGGGAAACTTGCTTTGCCTTTCTAAAAGGCAATCAAATTGGAGTTGCTAAAAATTGGCTCTATGCCAGCTGCCCGAATGACACTCACATGCTACACAATTCGCCAAAAAAGTTATCTCTTCCGATGTCTGCGCAAAACTCGCTTTTTTTGGTGAGATCGTTGTATGAAATTCCCTGATTTTTCCAGATTTTGACTAAAATACTTAAATTCCCTGACTTTTCCTGAATTTTTTGGTCAATTTCCGAATTCCCTGACTTTTTCGTTTCTCCCGGTTTTTCAGGTAGCGTGGCAACCCTGATGAATTAATTATAATATATTTTCTATAACATTTATAATCAATATTAAAACATTTATAATTAATATTAATAATATTAATTTGTCGTTTTATTCATTTTTTCAAAAGCAAAGTTTGAAATTTTAACAGACAGATAACATTTCATTTAAAACCATTTGGCAGCATATTTGATCTCTTTTCTTCTTTTAACCATTTGGTCTCGTATATAAATTGCATTTTAAATTAATTTAGGAGTATTTTAATTAATTAGAGAGTTAAACTCCGATGGCATTCTATAGCAATAATAAACAATGTCAAAAAAGATGTGAGTCAATGTTAGAAATCCGCCAATCCGATTCGTGTTTATGACATCATTCATTGCTCACAGTGCCTTTTTATAGGGTTAAGGGATGGAAGACGAAGTGCATCTGAATCGGTTCTGAAAGCGAAACTGCTTCATACCCCCATTTCTCCCTAATACAAACGGTGGCTGTGCAAAAGAAAGTTGCATGTGAACGGGGCTTATATAACCGTAAGGGGTATTGTAACTAAATAACTATATTTGATGCATTTAACCATATCTGGCCTTCATATGTCTTCCAGTAATTTTGAGAAGTGAAAGCTATTATAAATCTCTCAGTGGCCAGAAGAAAACTATATAAGACCAAGGACAGCATCAGTTTCTCAGTAGTAGTAGTTGTTTAGTTTCAATGTGAGTTTGAAGTATCGAGATATCTCCGTGCAAGCTTTGCTCTTTAAATGCGTTTTGCATTGCATTGTGTTTAATATTCTTAGTAGTTTAAGTGCAATTACTGACTGTACTCTGTGATATTGTGAAGAGCTGTAAGAGTATTTTTGTGATAAGTTTCAGAACTGTGAAATGTTCCTTTTAGTAAAATAAATTTTATCAAGCTATCATCAATTCTGTGTGCAATTACTCTGTTACAAAATTATATGCACACAACGCGTGTGTGATGGAAACAGAAAAAGACATAATAATGAATGTTGATGGCGTAGAATGTAGATCCATATTGAAGAGGAAACTTGGCAGTCGAGTAAGATTAAATATTCAACTTTATTTCAACTCACATTTGAAGCCACAATATACTTAGCACAACACACCTATTCAAGAACATTTACATTTTTTATACTGCTACAATAGGAAGAGAATAAAGGATGTTACATCTTAACAGCAACAAAAGTAGAAGGTAAAGTGCATAATTATCCAGTACGGAGACTCACCAAGAAAAGGTTTTAGTTTAGGCTGCCTATAAGAGAAAAGTTTCAGTTCTAGAAATGAGTTCTGGTTTTGAATCAACTACGTCATCAATGTTATGTTACACGGCTTGCATAACATTGATGAACTACGTCATCAATGTTATACAAGCCCTGTAACATAAACTGATCTCGAAATGATACAGTCTAGAAAAGTTATTACTATCTTTAGAATACAGAGAGGAAACACACAAATTAAAATTGAAGAATTAAGAGACTTTTACTAGATTAAATTATAAAGCTGATTTACATATTTTTTTATCTTACATAACTCCCCCTTGAAAGAGCAAAAGGCTTGGCGACAGAAAAGCCTTTTTAAAAGAAAGCATAAAAGCATTAGTGAAATAAGAAAAATACAATTGTGGAAAAAATCATAAAATTTTGATCTATATAATATTTTTAAATAACAAAATCTTGTTGGTATCATTTTTAATAATAAACAGAATTTGAATATTCTATTGAAATTTTGAAAGTCTGCAATTTCATTTTTTATGTTAAAATGATGTTAAGGAATGTCCAAATCTTTTTAATAAATAACTAAAAGTTCACAGTTTTGTAAAATCTTTGCTTGAATATCATAATATTTTACAATTCTTTTCTTGAAAGTCTTGTAAAAATTATTGTTATCAATATAACACCAAAATTTTCTATTACATATTCATGACATTTGATATTGTGGCTGAAAATGTCGATTGAAATAAAGTTGAATACTTGATTTTACTCGGCTGCTGTGTTTCCTCTTGAGTATGGAACTACATTCTATGCCATCAACATTACTATCTTTTTTTCTCTTTTCATCAAAATTAATCGAAAAGGAGTGGACCACAAGCTACAAGCCTTAATGGAAAATTTATTCCCTAACTGGATTTTGATAAAATATTAACAAAAATCAAATAAATGTGTCTGCATTTCTCCAAGTCCGAAAGTTCTAATGTCTAGTGAAAATGAAGAGCAAAATTTATTTTGGCCACCTCTACTATATTTATAGGGGAAAAAAGTGTATTAATGAACAAGAGATTCACCATTACAGTGGGTTCAAGGTCATCTATCTCTGTTTAATGTGCTTTGAGTTATGTGCACTATCGTTTAGTGTAGCAGTTCTGCATTTATATGTGACAGTGTTCCTTTATCAGTACTTCTAAACTTCTTCCTATTATATATATATACATAATGCTAAAAATCTACAAAACCTATACTGTTTAACATACTGATAATTTTAATGTATTTCATAAGAATTAAAGAAAGAATTCATAAGAATTAAAGAATTTAAGAATTAATTCATAAGAAACAAAAATAATCTTTAAAAATAAAATGGAAACATTATTTGCCCAACAAGTAAAAATAAAATGAAAGATGCATACTATAAGCTGCAATACAAAATATAGAAATGTAATGAACATTAAGTTGCTAATACACTCCATAAAAATTACTCAGTAAGAAGAAAATGCCCCCCCCCCTCCTCAAAAAAAAAAAAAAAAAAAGAGAGAGAGAAAGAGAGATGAGATTAAACAGCATACTCATACAATTTAGCAGTCAAAAAATGATCTCTCTCCTTAATAGCATGTTGTTTCATCTTTGGTATATAAAACAGCTGCAGCCCATTATGGCATAGATTCTACAAATCCTAAGGAGGAAGATTGTTCCAGAATTTTTGCAGAAGTCACACAATTATCACAAATACATGATATGAGAAGGTATATTATGAGCTTTGAGCTCGGCTTCATAATATCTCAGATATGCTCAATTAAATTTACATCTGGCAAGTTAAGAGGTCAGGACACCAAAAAGAATTTAGAATTATTTATTCTTCAAAATCAATCCAGCATAATTCCAGGCATGTGATAAGGAATGTTTTCTAATGAAATGTTTCCTCATTCTGGGCAAAAAAAGACAGAAGCCACAAAAAGGTGAAACTGGTGAGCAATATTCACGTAATCTGCTACTGTCATGGTATTCTCTAAAACAATCAGAGGTTCTAGGAATGCCCATGAGAATTTTCTCCAAAGCATCATATATCCTTGAGCAGACTATTTACGTCCCAATGTACATATGTCAGTTTGGAAGTAAGACAACCCCAGATATAGATTGCCTACTATCACTCACAATTTGTAGAAACAGTTTCAGAATACCACATCCTGAAGACCTGCAGAGCCATGAAAAAGCCCAGAGCCAAAAGAAAATCAATACTTGGTATTTTCTATTAAATGCCAGAGGACAGGTATAACTCTACAATTCTCTCATGAACACTCTGCTGTTACTAAAACCTTAATTTCCTTAAGCTTTATGCCAGAGACCTATTGTTTTCACCCTCTTCATTCCTCACACGAGAAACTATACTTGGCATGGTGAAAAAAAAATCAGCTCTGGGTACAGTAGGTCCACTTTCTTTTCAGAGCTGAGTCTACATTCAGCCTACTCACTTATTCTTCATGTACTTTTAATAAGGTAGAACCAGCAAATCTAATAACATTCTTCCAGTATCATGGAAAAGGACTACTTATTGTTAATGATGTCATGAGCTGGGCAAGCTTCATGTTAGATGGTTGCATCATACTCCATGTATTTAACAAAAAATTCCTGTCTGCTCAGAGGTTATACACAGGAGATCTTACAGCTTTATATATGATTTTTAGGGAGCGAGCTAGCTTTCAGCTCATTTTTATGGACAGCAACGCTTGTCTATTTAGGTTTCAAATGGTGGGGAAATTATCTTTAAGGTAAGGATATTCGGCAGATGGATTGGCCAGGCAGATCTCCATACCTGAACCTAACTATGTATGCTGGAGGACACTTTGGAGGACATCTTTAATTCTGCAATCCTTCCAAGAACTATTCAGGAGCTATAAACTGATCTGCCATGGGCATGGTGCAATGGTCACAAAGAGTCAGCAACTACCTTTTTTACAGGATGAAGATTCATTGTGCACCTATGCAAAGGTGATCACAGGAATGTCCAAAATAATGTTAAGAGGTGATCATTGCAGGAATGTCCAAAATAATGTCAGTTTTGGCCATTACTGCTCTCAATATCAAAACTCATGATCAACACAACATTGAAAATTGGTAATTTCACTGTTGCATAGCATGTCTTATATTACTTTGAATCTATAGGAAATTTCATTAAATTCTGCTGGTACTTTTGGTACTTTATGAGAAACTAAAAATAAAGAGGAAAAACATATTCTTCTTTGATTATAAGACACAAATGAAAGTATTTCTGTTATTGCTAAGACTTCCAATCAATAGAATCTTCAGGAGTAAAAATTTTATACATCTATTTGTGAGTGTCAAAGATTAAACCCTCACCATGTTCAATGGTCAGTTATTTTTGTTGCTATTATCTTTCAATATTTTGCATGGTTAGCTTAAGCACTCTGAAGGCAACAGTTTTTTTAAACATAAATACTAATTTCAAAAATTACATAAAATGTTGTTTACCTTAATTTGCTCTTTTACAAGATGAAAATTGGCTAAACACTGGTATGCTTCAGGATTTGATGGATCTACTTTTATGGCAGCTTCAAGTGATTCATAACACTTTCCTTCAGCATTTTCAGCAAAACTAAAATTTGTCATTAGCATTAACTTATAAGAGAATATTTGTTTTACATTAATACAATCAGAAAGATTCTATGAAATTAGTAAATTACACTATTAAAGCATAAAATCCATCTTTCCTAATCTAAATAAAGTATGCTTTTCTAAAGGATAAAAATTGGCTAAACACTGGTAAGCTTCAGAATTTGATGGATCTGCTTTTATGGCAGCTTCACTGATCCACAATGTTTTCCTTCAGCATTTTCAGCAAAACCAAAAGATAATTTTAGCATTAATGAGATTATAAGAAAATATTTATTTTACAGTAATAAAATCAAAAAGATTATATTAGCAATATCAGAACAAAAATATCTGAAAGAAAAGTTATATACCTATTTTGAGAATTCCTAGTTGCATACATTGAATATTATTAAAATACATCTTTCCAAATCTAAATAAATTGTATTCAGTTCTGCTTTTGTATGACTTTTTTTTAGATCAGGAGTTCTCAACCAGTGGTACGCATACCACTGATGGCATACAAGAGAAAAATAGGTAGTATGCAAAGAAGCAAACTATTTTTAACTATTAAATTTAAAAATTAAAACCTCAACATCCTGATTGAGTTTTGTCCTCTAACACTCATATATTTATGCGATCTAAGCTTTGTAACTAGAGTGCTGGTGGTAGTAGTACTTCGTAGTGGTGATACTAAAGGTTTTCAATTTTCGTTTAGATGGTACGTGTTAGTCAAAAGGTTGAGAACCGCTGTTTTTGATGATTTTGATTTTAGTCAGAGGGGTAAAAAAAATCTCTTTTAATATAATTTTTATTTTTAGTCTTTAAGTAACCTTTTAATAAATCATCAACTGAATATGATATTAAAATAATAATCTTAAAAATGGAATATGCTTTTTCCTTAATTTTAAAATTAAGAAATTATATAAATGACACAAAACTAAAATTAACCCTCTGAGCGTTACAGGTTTAGTCCTGAAATTTCAAAGTTCCTCAAAATGTCATGAATAAGTGGTATTTTCTTGATTTTAGTTAAAAAAATGACTCTCTCATTTAGTACATTGATTCCTTTTCTTCCAATATACATCCAAACTGAAATCAGATACATTAAAAACTAGCAGAAATTTTCATGTATAATGAATATAGAAGGCAGCCTTCTAAGTTGAATTTTCCGGCCGTAACGCTGAGAGGGTTAAGAAATTTGTATAACATTCCTTAATAATGATTTTTAAAGATATGAACAGTTGCCTACAAGGTAAGACCACAGCTATATAAAATGAGAAGTTTTTTAAAAATAAGCAGTAATATAAAATATTTAAAAAATGAAGTGCGTCTAATTAAGACGGATACAAAAGTTCATTTCATCACATTTTATTTGTAATGAATGATTTCTGAAGTTACTCACCAACAATCTGTCATAAATAATTCAGCTACAGAACAATATGCATCAGAGAGACTCTTTAGCAAAGAACTCCTAGTAATTTTCTACAATTTTGGGAAAAAGTAAAATGCATGCAAGTATATAGCTATATGATATTATGCAACTATTTTTAAAAAAAATTTAATTTCAAAGAGTTTTAAACATAAAACATAATAATAACTCTTCAATCTACAATAATTAGGAATGTAATGGATATCTAGCAAAGATCTATTGCCTAACTTAGAAGTCAAATATTTACCAGTGGCCAGATATCACAATACTAGTGTTTAACCAGTTTTCATTTTGTTAAAAAATTATTTATTTAAAAATTAATATTTCTACGCTTTGCTTTAGCTGGACTGTTTCTTCTGAGTTTGAATTTATTACATATATATAAATTAATAAATATATATATACTCATATAGAGAGGGACAGATATCCTGAAATAGTAATTAAGAATTAGTACTTAGAAAACTTTAAGTCATGTTCACTTCCTCTTTATTTTTTCCTTAACATCTATCATATATTTTTTCTCTTAATTCTTGTCACTGTTTTATTTTTATGATGTGTAGGTTAAGTGGTTCTTAACCAAAGCACTTCAAACTAATTAATCCTAGAAAATGATTCCAAAAAGATTTACCGATTTCATTAATAAAAGTACAATTTTCCATTTTCATTATTTTGATAATCCTGTACTTCTTTTGAAAGAACTTTAGATAGGAATTTGCTTCTTTTTTTTCCCCCATTAATGAGGGTAAAATATTCATTGCTGCTTCATGACAAATTTCATTCAGAGATGTTTGTTTCCACTCAAAATATCTTTCATGGTTTCAGCAGTAAATTCATACTTTAACAGAGTCAGTTTATTTCTTTCAGCAACTGAAATGATCTCCAAAATAAATGACTTTGAACTACTATTTTTAGTAATTATTTCAAAAGTATATACATAAAAATTTTCATTAAAAGAATTCCTTTTTTTTTTCCCTTCTCTCGCACTCTATTCCTATGCATTTTTTTTTTTTTTTTTTTTTTTTTTCTTTCTTCCTAGTTCTTAAACCATTTCTTCCTAAACTTACTCATCTATGCTTTCCCCACTGTTGTTCATCATCATCGTCATCATTCAATTTTCATAAATCACTACTTTAGAACATTATATCATCTCAATGCATTCTTAGTTTGAGATACTGAACATCTAGTTTCATTATAACCTTGAACCCATTTCTTAATACATTTCATATAAAAGTAATGTTCACAATCCAGTCTATATAACTTATACCATTGTTTGCTTAAATAATTTACAAGTAAATATGATATGTAACTTTGACACCATCACATATTCATAATACAAAATTTTTCAATGACAGCTACTAGGACCAGAAGGCTATGACTAACACAGTTTTTCTTAACTATATATAATTTTAGCTATGAATAGTTAAAAACTAAGTATTTTCCCCTCAGTTTTCTTTATTACATGTCACACATTCTACATGTCTTCATTTCTTCTACTGCTATTTACATACGCAAATGCATTCAGCATATGATAAAAGAGTTGCTCATTAATTTCAATACATTTTACACAGAATTTCAAACATCCAGCAGCTGGATAGCCAAAACGTTAGGCATGTGAACAATTTAAGAACTGTTGCATCCATAATTATAAAATTCCTTTTTCATAAAAGATGATAGAAACTAATTAGGGAAAAATTACAAATTTGAATTAACTGTAGAGAATTTGGTATGTGATTATAAATAATATTACAGTGTTTATATATATTTAAAAAAAACTTCTGTCTTTATTTCCTACTGTCTTATTACTACTTGCGGGGCTACCTTCCCCCCCCCCACACACACACACATTTCTTCGGCGCTTTGAGCTTTTCTCTTCGCGCATGCGTGACTGCAAAAGAGAACTTTCGACTTCTGTTTTTAGTAGTGCATGTACGCATTTAACTCATCGCTGAGATTCCTGTTATTTATTGCCATGTGATAGTTTGAGTAATTAAAGAATTTAATTTTCTAAATTGGGTGTCTAGCCATTAATCAGACCCCAAATTGGTGACTACGGCATTAAGAACACGTTTTTAATCGTTCGAACATGTCTATTACGGACGATACTATCGTTTCAATGCAAGCACCTGAAATCAGCAGAATCTCAGTTAAAGTACCGCTGTTTTGGAAAGATAATCCAAGTATTTGGTTCCGCCAGATTGAAAGCCAATTCTTTAACAGTGGGATAACTACTGATATCACAAAATACCATATAGTGGTAGGCCACATTGAGACTCACATCTTAAGTCAGGTAAGTGATATAATTGATCCTCCTCCAGTTATTGATGCTTATGACACTCTTAAAAAAAGATTAATTGAAGTATTTTCTGATTCTGAAGAACAAAAATTTAAAAAAACTTTTGAGAGACATTGATTTAGGCAACAAACGCCCATCTGTTTTACTCCGACAAATGCAAGAACTGCTGGACTTCTCGTCAGAACTGAATTACTAAAATCATTGTGGCTTTAACGCCTTCCAGCCCAGATGCAAGCCATATTGGCCTCTTCTGATATCGAACTTAAAAAATTCGCAGCTACGGCTGACAAAATCTCTAACATCACAAGTCCTACCTAGCTTCATGCGATGGACGTGAAATCGAAAGTAACTAAATCTAATGATACAAGTGAAGCTTTAGATAATTTACAGAAACAAATACCTGATTTAAATAAAAAAAGTAGATAAACTTTTTATATTGTATTCTCGTGGTCATTCTAATTCTAGATCTAGATCTTTGCCCACGAATAAACAAACCGAAAACATATTCATGTGTTGGTACCACATCAAGTTTGGCCAAAAAGCCATTAAATGCAACAAACCTTTCACTTTTAAATCGGAAAACTAGACGGCTACGCGTGTGTGGTGACGAACGCCATAGGCCAAAATAATTGTCACCTCCTTGTATATGAAAAATCTTTAAGCACACATTTTTTGGTTGACACAGGTGCTGAATTGTCTGTTTTGCCTCCTACTTCACAAAACGTAAACCCACATCATTGCTCAATTTAACTGCAGCAAATGGTACCAAAACTGTTGTATATGGAAAACGTTTAGTCAATTTAGACATAGGTTTACACCGAATTTTTCCATGGACTTTTACTAATGTTTCACATTAGCAATAGTAAATTTTGGGCACAGACTTTTTAAGTAATTATGGTATTATTGTTAATTTGAAATCCAAAAAATTAATTGACAGCATGACTAACGTTGAGTCAGATGGCAAGATATCACGGGATACTGTACCCAAAATTACAGTTTTACAACCATTACATGTGTTTAATGATTTACTTTAAAAATATGATTCTCTGTTTCAAGATGTCTTAAAACAGCCTTTGGATAACAATACTCTTGGAATTATGTACGTAATCGAAACCAAAGGTTATCTAGTAGCAGCTAAGGGACAAATTGGCTGCCGCAAAAGCAGAAGTCACTTATTTAGTGCAAAAAGGCATTTATAGTCCTTCTAAAAGCTCCTGGAGTAGACCTCTCCACATGGTAAAAAAAAACGGATGGGTCTTGGCGGCCTTGCGGGGACTACCGTAAATTAAATTCAATCCCTGTTCCAGATAATTATCCAATTAGACATCTACATGATTTTACATCTAATTTGGGCTACAAAACTGTTTTTTTCAACATTAGACCTCAAGAAGGCATATCACCAGGTACCCATGAATAAAGAGGACATACCAAAAACGGCAATAGTTACTCCTTTCGGATTATTTGAGTTCAACTACATGACATTTGGTTTACGTAATGCTGCGCAAACCATGCAAAGATTACTCGATCAAATTCTGTCAGATTTAAATATCTGTTTCGTCTATATAGATGACATTTTGATTGCTTCATCATCTCTCAATGAATATATACTTCACATCAAAAACATTTGTGGCTTTGAGTTCCGGATTATGGATCATTCCGGATAATGGATGTCCGGATTACGGACTTTGTACTGTAATATAAGACCAATTTTTAACAAGGACAAAAAGTCATTAACTCCGTTTTTTGTAAACATGCTGCATATAATTAACAAAGAGCATATTACTTCAGATGGGTCAACATTTTCAGCATTTTCCAACTCTTTTTCAATAATCTGAATTCCTTTCTTATAATACAGTACAGATTCTTCACCTTCACAAAGCTGACCCATAGAAAAATATTTTGTGTAGCCATTATCTGGGGATAATTCTATACACTTCTTAAGAAGCTACAAAATGTTAAGTAAAATATATAACTAAGAAATTAATTAATTATTCATGAAATAAAATAAATCAAACAAAAATACAAAATGCAGAAGAATAACTGTCAAACAAAAGGACTTTAATGTTACTATTTTCAGTATGTAGAAAGTTCATACTATTTTTACTCATCCTATAATAACTAATAAACTTTATATTAACTGAAAAAAAATTATATATATATTAAAAAATATATATCTTTCAACCTATATTATATGAGATCTAAGTTTCCTGAGACACCATTTTATTTTTTTAATCAAAGAACGATGTTCATATAAAAATATAGTTGTCTTTTGCTTTTATATATATTTACTGTGATATAAAATACATAGCAGTCATCCCAAAACTCCAAACTTTCAAGGAATGCAGAGAAACATCAATGTAAAGCATATTAACATAGGAATACATGACCAAACATACCACTGAAAGAGATTCAAGATACAAAAAAGACACAAGACAGTCATTCACAGGATTTTTTTTTACAGCTAATGCAATAAACAGTTCAATGTAAATACTGGATACAGTAAATGATGTCACAACAAAACCTGTGTCTGACATGGATCTTGTGGCCAGCATCACCACCTCCTCTGCTAGTATCACTGAAATTCAAAGTTTATCTGGCAGTCAATGCACACAGTGTTGATAAAAGACATGAATCATCACTAATGGTGCTAGCTTACAGCATCTACTGTTATATCATTTAATGTATTCACCATTAAACTATTACATTATGCATAACAAAATTTTCTCGTACTGTCTGTCTTGTGCCGTTTGCTGTAAAGGATTATTTCTTATATCCCTTACAGCAATTTTCACTGTGATTCCAGTTCTACAGTTTGACTGTCTCAAGAGCAACCCTGGTTAAGCATTCTGCCAAAACACATAGACTTGTCCAAAAGGGGCAGTATTACTTGTTGCGATGTGAAAGGTCTTCTCTTCTCCAGAAAGAGTTATGCTGGAGGGAAAGAAAGTCCCCATCCTTCCACACTATTTTGAGAATAATTTGGTCAAAATGGTGCATGCGTGTTTGTGCTCATGGTTGCGAATAAGGCAGTTGAACTATACTTTCCTACATGAGTAAGTTCATATTGATGTTCTCTACCTCCCTTTACAATCTATACATAAAGTTTTAAAATATCCTGCATATTAACAAAATAATAATACATAAATGCAAAAATTTATACAGAAAATATTTTTAAAAATCTATGCTGATTCAATTTTAATCATTTATTTGACTTAATTATTATAGCAAAATCATCCCAAAAAAATGAATGCTATACAAATTATAAATATTTTTGCATATGATTAAAAAATTGAGATAAACATTTTCACAAAAAAAAATTTAAATCTTATACTATAAAACATAGAATTAGGTTCATGAATATACAGCACAAAGTCTTTAATTCGGACGTCCATAATCCGGAATGATCTAAAATCCGGATCTCAAAGCTATAAACTTTCTGCACATGCACGTAATACATTTACGCATGCGCGTTTAATGTATAACGGACGGTATAAGCTAGGCTAAAATTATCTAATTATCTATTTCAGTTAATGTTGCAGATTGCGTTGTTCCTTAATCTTCTAATTGGATCCGGCTTATTATTTTTTGCAGACTGTTAAAACAATTTTATAAAAGTAAGCTTGAACTTTCGATTATGTCAAAAAGAGTTTCCGATTCTGGAGCTGCCAAAGGATCTACAAAGCGAAAGCATGTTTCGATTTCCATCAAACAAAAATTGGAATTGCTGCAAAAAATGGATAAAGGCATGAAGAAAGTGACAGAGAGGTTAGTGAGAACGAAAAAATGTCGATTGACAAGTTAGTCGGTCACACAACTCAGCGCAACTCAGCACAGCAACTGCAGGACTTTGTAACTGAACAAGAAATTATGTCTGTTTATAGAATTAAAGAGAAAGTATTAGCACATAAAACAAAGCAACCTAAACAACTTACATTGAAAGAAATGTTTAATAAAATAAACAAATAATTTTTTTTTTTTTTTTTGTAAATTTTGATACCCTTTAGATCATAATTGCTCTTTATTTCATAAATTACGGTTTCATATTTTTAATTTTATAATTTCTGCATGCCATTTTACCAGATTTAAATTGATGATCTATAATCCGGAAAAAAACCCTAATCCGGAATCGCCAAAGTTCCGGCGAGTCTGGATTAAAGACTTCATTTTCCTCTGTACTGTACTTCATTTTCCTCAATATTAAATCTAGTAAATTATACGAAGAAAAAAATCTGAATAAACTTTTCAGTCTTAACACTAGGTTTAAGGACATTTTTTATACCTATATTTACAGACACCCATGAAAATAGAAAACCATGTATTTTCTTAAATGTATTAATTTAGTTTTTAAATACTTACAATAGAAAACCATGTATTTTCTTAAATTTATTAATTTAGTTTTTAAATACTTACAATCTTAACACTAGAACTACTGATAACCATCAATTTAACAAATTTGTAGTTTTTTATGTGAAAAAAAGTTACCGTAGTTTTAGTGTTAACAGACTGACCAGAGTTTGCATTACAGCAATCTTTGCTGATACTAACTATTCTCTCTAGTGGTTCAGTATCTCTTCTTGAATTACTCATGATGACTACAGAAAGGTATTTCTTCAGAATAAAATAAAAGTACATAGTACTTTCCTCTAATTTTATGATGATAATGCTAATACTTATTATAATCTACTACTTTCTTCTCGGTATCTACTCGCATTAACTAAAACTTTTTCAAAAAAGTCTTGACACATTGACTGACACTCAAGCACTGCATATTGTTACTTAATCTTGAGCTTATAGTTTTATGTTTATACTTTAGGCATGTAAAATTGAGGCTTAGGCTCTGGCACACCACAGTGTGTTGATATTGGGCTCGAAGTTATTGAAAGATTTTTCCCTTGAATTATGATTTTTATTTAGTACCTACATTCTAACTACTTTCAGCATATTTTTCAGCAGAAAATAATTTCAAAACTGGTTTATTACCATTAACTATGAAACTAGCTCATACGTCACTTTGATGGGTATCCATAGACATAGGCATACTTCATACCGAACTTTGGAATTAAAGTTCTGAGGCAGAAATAAATTTGGATATATATTCACCTCATTACATTGATAATTGTCAGCATAAATTAAAAAACTATAAAAATAACAGTTTTTTATAATTTTGCTCATAAAATCTGAAATCTGTCAAAGGATCCCATAAATCAAGTGTTAAAAACTTTTGTACTTATGTGTTATCACAATTACCTTAGAAGAAGTCGCCAAATATTCAAAACATGTCAAACATTGGTAACTACGCTCATAACCATTCTTCAGTCAAGCATGCTCATGACAGTCCTTCAGTCCAGCAATGTCACCAGTTCTGTATGCGTTCTTTTTGTTGTATTTTTGTTGCAATTCTTTTTGTTATATTCCAAGTTCAGACACTTTTTATTGAGAAATTGCGACATTTTGTTGCCCTAGATGTAATTTTTAAATACACTTGTGACACCTGCCAGCAACTGATGAAACTGAAGGAACACAACTCTGCCACAGAATCTCTAAAGGGAAAAATAAGGAGATGTGTTTGATAGATAGCCAATGTTTGCATGATGCCAAATCTCTGCAATGCTCTGATGTTTTTCAAAGCAAAAACAGATTGTTATATACTTGAAGAGAAGAAAAGCACACACACACACACACACACAAAAAAAAAAAAAAAAAAAGTAACAGAAAGATTTGGAAAAGTGTTTTTTTTTTTTTTATTTTATTTTATCATGTAATCCTTACTTAATAATTTAAATTTGTATTTTAAATTTGTTAACAATGTTTTCTTTTCATATATTGATAATATTTGACAACTTATGATAAATATTATTACGTTTTTTTCTACCTTTGTTAACATTACATACTTATGGGGTTTGTGCAGATTTGAAGTGAATAACAATGACACTACTGGATGAACTATCAAAACACACTTTATTGGCCAGTATTTTTCAGAACAGCTCAAAAATAACTCCAAGACACGCTGCAACAATCAGTGACACAGCCTTCAGGCAATCTGACTATAACGGTGGAGACAACTTCATGGCAAAGCACCAGAGTACAGCTCCCGACTCTGCTCGGTTGTTCTCAGAACTTCTAACACTCTGGAGACTCTCCACGCTACAACTCATGATACAACAGAGTACAGCTCCCGAGTTCTCAGTTCAGTCGTTTTCACTCAACACACTCTAAGATCAAATTCGACAATGCACTGATTTGCAATCTACTAAGAGACTCTCTCGATGCACTCAACAACCAACTTGGCAATTCACTGAGTAAATGTCAACTCCACTGACTGACTCTCCGCATACCAGCAGGGTTTATATAGCTTTTGGCTTGTGTTCGAGAACATTCTGGGCTAAACCAGTAAGAATTCGTTCCAGAAGGTTCTCCATCCGTCTATGGCATACCACCAATTTTGTCGCCAATGGGCGATTTTTTGTCCAAATGTGGCAAACCCAGCCTTCCATTGCCATTTTCTGACAACCCTAAACTTGCTTTGCAGGAAAGGTATCTTACCACACCTGGACATTTTATAACAATATCAAAAGTTTGAAAAGCTTTATTAAACAGTCTTGAAAACTACCAATTTGCATCTGATAAGTAACTTTTATATTTTTATTTATTAAAAATTATATAACGCAATGTGTTTTTTTCTAATCAGATACTTAAAGTTTAAACTTGCATATTTTTTACTTCACTAATTGCCTATAATTATTAAACCTGTACTCACTAAATTAGGCATGCAGGGCTTGCTAATGTGGTTCTAAAAAAATGAGAAACCATATTTATACTGTAATTTAAATGATTTTGCTCTAAGAAGTACCAGGGACATTTTTTCATATTTGTTAATCAATAAAACCTCTTCACATCTATGAAAGTCTAATAGGTGAACTTTTTTTTATACTTCTATAATAAGACCAGTTTTATATAAGATCTAAAAACAAAAACAATATCTTTCTTTTTTAAACATGTATTTTGTAATTTTGTGTACACAGTATAAAGTTTAATATTTGGAATAACCAGGACATCGGCAATTCTTAATTTTGGAAATTTCCAGATTTTAGATTAGTTTAAATCTAGAAATGACATGCAGACGTGACAACATTGTGACTTCACTTATTGTTCAGGTCAGATAGAAAATTGCTAACCCCCTCAAACCTACTCAAAAACTGAAAGAATTATCAATTCATTGCCATTGTCCATAACGCCACACCCTAACCAGCAAGCGTTTGAAAGTGACATGCCTGCAGGGAATTTCAGTTAGTGGGGAGGAAAATCACATTTTTAGCACACTTGTCTTCTTTTGTGAAGAATTAATTTCTCTATTCCTAGGTTTTGTCAGCAGGAAAGACAATTTTTCTCAATATTTTAATTTCATTTATACATTTATTTAATTATTGGATTAGTGGCCTGGGGGTCTGGATATTAGATCATTCCAGACACCGGACATCCAGACTTTATGTTGTTACGATATTTTCTCTTCCTGCTTCTGTCAGTTGTTACGTTATATTAGACGTTCGTACGGGATTCATAGATTTGGAGTGAATAACGACGACACTTGATGAAGTATTGAAACACACTTTATTTAACCAATATTAATCAGAACAGCTCCAATAATACTTTTTACAGTCATTGAAAATCTACTATAAACATGCTGGAACAATCAGCAACACAGCCTTCACACTGTCAGGCAATAACGATGGAGGCAGCTTCCTGCAAAGCATCCGACTCTGCTTTCCGGAGTACAGCTCCCGACTCTGCATGGTCGTTCTCGGAAATCCTGCATACTCTCGAGACTCTCCACACAACTTGTGATGCACTCGACAACACATGAGCACAGCTCCCGACTCTTCAGTTCAGTCGTTCCCGGAGCTCAACACGCTCTCTTGACAATGCACTAACCGCAATATTCTAAGAGACTCCTTCGGTGCATTCGACGACCCACTCAGCATTCGTGGCCCGGCTGTCAACTCGATCGAGTCCGCACGGCTCGCTAGACAAGGCGCACTCTCAACCTGACTGCAGAGCAGCAGGGTTTATACAGCTTTCGGCTTGTGTTCGAGAACATTCTGGGCTAAACTGGTAAGAATTTGTTCCAGAAAATTCTCCATCTGTCCATGGGATATCGCTAATTTTGTCACCAAATGGGTGATTTCTCATCAAATGTGGCAACCCTGCCCTCCTTTACCATTTTATGGCAACCCTAAAACTACTTTGTGTGGAAGCCATCTTACTGCACCTGTACATTTCGTAACACTGCCCCCTCCCAAGGACTGCACGTCCCGGGCAGTACAACCCTTGGTCAGAAGCCAAATTCAATACAGTCAAAAGTCGTTAATCCGGACTCGTCGGGACTTCGGTGATTCCGGATATAGATCATCAGTTTAAATCTCGTAAGATGGCATGCAGAAATTCTAAAATTAAAAATATGAAACCGTACTTTATGAAATAAAGAACAATTATGATCTAAAGGGTATCAAAATTTAGGAAAAAAAAGCTTAATATTTATTTGTTTACTTTATTAAACATTTCTTTCAATATAAGTTGTTTAAGTTGCTTCATTTTATGAGATAATACTTTCTCTTTAATTGTATAAACAGACATAATTTCTTGTTCAGTTACAAAGTTCCGCTGTTCAAGTCCCGTAATTGCTGTGCTGAGAATACCGACTAACTTGTCAATCGAAATTTTTTCGTTTTCACTAACCTCTCTGTCACATTCTTCATGTCTTTATCCATTTTTTGATGCAATTTCACTTTTTGTTTGATGGACATCGGAACATACTTTCGTTTTGTAGATCCTTTTGGGAGCTCCAGTATCGGAAATTCTATTTGACATAATCAAAAATTCAAGTTTACTTTTATAAAATTGCTCTTACAGTCTGCAAAAAATAATAAGCTGGAAATAATTCGAAGATTAAGAAACAACGCAATCATCAACATTAACTGAAATAAATAATTTTAGCATATACCGTCCGTTATACATAAAACGTGCACACGAAAACGTATTCTGCGCTTGCGCACACACATATGTGCAGTCGTAAATGTGTTACGTGCACGCGTAAAACGCCTATGCGCATGCGTCAACGCGGCGCACGTGCAGAAAGTTTTTAACTTTGAGGTCCGGATTAACGACTTTTGATTGTACGAACAAAACTTTATAAAACAAACAAATAACATAACTAAAGAAACAAATATTTACACTATGTACAAGTTATATACACAAATTAAACACATAATTTTAAATTATACAGATTAAAGTTCTGAATGAATTTCAGTCTCAGTCTATTTACTAAAATATACCCAGGTTAATACTTTTCCACTGCAGTTCTCAGATATATTTATGTTTTGCATATCACATTCTGAAGATTCAGTCCTTTCAGACTTTTCATCCACAGGGACATGTGAAACAGTTTGTTCACCACTCTGTAGTTCATTCACAGCAAACATACAGTTCACCTCGGTATTTTTAGCAGCTGGTACATACAGTCAAAAGTCGTTAATTCGGACTCCCATAATCCGGAATAATCTATAATCCGGACCTCAAAGCTACAAACTTTCTGCGCATAAGACTTTTACGGCTGCGTACATGCGCATAATACGTTTATGCATGCGCGTTTAATGTATAACGGACGGTATAAGCTAAGCTAAAATTATCTAATTCGGTTAATGTTGCAGATTGCATTGTTCCTTAATCTTCGAATTGGATCCGGCTTATTATTTTTTGCAGACTGTTAGAGCAATTTTATAAAAGTAAGCTTGAACTTTCGATTATGTCAAATAGAATTTCCGATATATATTTACTAATATGTAAAGGATCTACAAAGTGAAAGTATGTTTCGAAGTCCATTAAACAAAAAGCGGAATTGCTGCAAAAAATGGATAAAGGCATATTCTTCGTTTCTCTAACTATTCCGAAATCTGCTTACCAATTTCACGCTGCTCTGCCGGGGGGGGGGGGACGCCGTGGCGCGCAATGAATTGGAAGTTGATCTGTCAGCACTATCCTTATCTTCAGGGCAGATGTTTTTATTTTGTTTGGCTTATAATTCTTTACTAAATGTAGTGATTTAAATCAAATTCCTCTTCATTATAAATATCACGTATACAAATCAAATAGTTTTCTGGTTGCAATTTTCTAATTTCGGCTCTATGTAATGTATGCTTTACGCATGCGCGCGTTGAAAGAAATGTTTAATAAAGTAAACAAATAAATATTAAGCTTTTTTTCTTTTTTGTACATTTTTATACACTTTACATCATAATTGCTCTTTATTTCATAAATTACGGTTTCATACTTTTAATTTTATAATTTCTGCATGCCATCTTACCAGATTTAAACTGATAATCTATAATCCGGAAAAATTGATAATCCAGAACCGCCAAAGTCTCGCTGAGTCCGGATTAAAGACTTTTGACTGTATATATGGAAAAATATCCAAAAAATCACAGATTTTATTTAACACAACACACAATTAAAAGCTAAGGTGCAAAGAGGCAGAAAAAAAGAACAACACATTAATGGGACAGAAAACATTTTACTGAAAGGTTGTACTACAACAGGTGTTTGAAATTACAACTAGAAGTATGTCTGGCAGGCCACACAGCAGTGCTGCATGGTATTTCTTACATTCTGGAAGATCCCTGGCATGTCACATATACCCCAACAGCTACAGATACTCGAGCGACGAGGTCATCAAATAAAGAAACGGGAGTCTCATACACCAAACTATTCATGTGACCCTAGAAGAAGAAGTGCATACATGACAGGTCCGGTGACCTAGCAGGCCAATGAATCAGGCCACCACGACCTATCTACCACTGTCCAAAGGTTATATCGGCATATATCAATCATGTAATGTGGAGAAGCCAATCATGCTGGTATCACATGGAGTAGTGCAACAGAGAGCAATGGAAGAACATGTGCTGTGTCAAGATGTTCGGGCAGGACTTGTTGCAAGAAGATCAGGTATGCCCTGCTGTCTAAAGGACTGGGCAGATGGTACCATCCAATGAGATAGTCTCCAAGAATGCTGGTCCAAAACGCTGACTGAGAAACACTCTTGAAACATTCCTGGTACAAGTGCCAAGCGACGTGCATGTTACAATCGACAGCTCTTTCACAATCAGCATGTCGACCAGTTCATCATTTCAATACGCGTTCATCCTACTACCTCGGGAAGCAGATCGCAAATGACGACTTCCAGCAGAATCGTTGTTCACACAATCTTCCATTCAGCACCATCTACCCCAAAACTGCTGGGAGGAAGTTTCCAGAATGTAAGGAATTTCATGCAGTGCCACTGTAAGGCCTGCCAGATGAGTTTTAGTCATCATTTCGAACACCTGTTGTAGTACAACCTTTCAATAAAATGTTGTCTGTCCCATTGATGTGTTGCTCTTTCTATTCTTTTTTTTCTGCTTCTTTGCACCATAGTTTGCAACAACGGCATTTGCAATCCTACATTCCTATGTGATTACGAGTTGCCTCTGTACCCCCTATACACCCTGCAAGTTTGTCAGTCTGTATACTGTATTTAAAAGATTATGTTTTTAAATATATTAAAGTTTTGAGAATAAATTTGCTATATTTCTTTCTGAACATTTTATAATTATCCTCCCCACCCACATAAATACTGAATTTATCAGATAATAAAATAATTACACATTATAATGCATAAGATTCTTACATTTTTAATAAAAGAAATTCAAATCAAAATCAGATCTAATTTTAGATAATAATTTAATCATATTTCTATATCCATCTTGTAAAAATGTCCGCCCAATTCTTATATAGAAACACATATACACAGAGTAAGAAAGGGGAAAAAAAAAGGATACATTTTGTGCCTCTGACCAATTAAGTTGCTCTGTATATATTCCAGCAAGCATTTCAAGAGACTTGACATGAACAGGGTCTATTCTTAATATTTCAGTCAGTTTTAATATGGCTTCTTCATAGCTGAAACTATCAATTGCTTCTTCTGCCTGAGTAAAAATATAGAAAAGTAAAAAATATAAATATAATAAATATATGTTAATCAGACTACCCACCATGATTTGAAAAATAACCTGATTTATCTGAACATATTTTTAGCCTAATAAAAATGTTTTTAGGTTTTGTGAACTTCTCTATAAATGAATAATTGGAATGAGGTAGGAATTGGAATGTGATCTATCAATTTTATTTAATTATTTATTTTTTAGGAAGTGTCACTAAAACTGGTTTTTGTTTTAACCATTTCTTTTAATACCATCAGCAGTAACATTAGTACCATCTGTAGACTTGCCAGTTTTGCAGATGATATTAATACTCAAACAACTGAATTGTGCTGGAGGATTTTGAAGACAACAGAAAGCCCACCTGTTATTCTGGAAGTATGGTAGAGGGTATAAAGCATCCTTTACATAACCCAACATTAGACAACTCATATTTGTTCTTTTCTCTGTGTTCATTTGTGCACAACAAGCACAACATCTTAATTTTCCAACTATTGGAAGATGATTCCCAACATTCAGGAGATTCTAAGTAAGCTTTTTAACAGAGCTGTGGAGTCAGAGTCATGAAGTCGGAATCGGAGTCGGGTAGATTTTTAGGTAAAAGGTGTTGAAGTCGCTAAAAAACATGTCGACTCCGACTCCAGTTTTTGTTGAACAGTTTGAATTTGAAATGAAATAGTGAACTGAAAAAAATTAATGACAAGTTGAGTTATTATTTTTATTTATGGACTACGTACATTAATAAACAGTTATTTTCTATTTTATTGACATATTAGTAAATATATATAAGGGAGCAGGATAAATGTGATATTTGCCATTATTGATTAAACTGATTCATTTAGTTACTAATCTCATTGGTCAATTGAGGTAAGCAGCAAGAACTCCCAATATTGATGCCATTCTTAGGAGGTGTAGGTGTGTAGGTGTATTGAGAATACGGCAAAGCACACTAGGACTATCTGCCTAAGGGGAGGGATGCCTTCGTGGAGGACTTTCTAAGGGAAACTGGCTCGTATACACGTTACACATGGGGAAAACCACGAAAACGCCCATGCAGCCAGTCCGTTCGCGGGATTTGAACCTCGGGCCAAACTACCAGTGTTCAGCGGTTTTTTGCCGTGCGGTAAAACTGGGATGGTGGGCCCCCATTCTTAGGAAACGAGAAGGAAAAGAAGCAATGCAATGGAAAAGTACATATTTGATGATATAGTGGTTGTTAGGATTAAGAACGTTTTCAGAAGATGTAAATAACCCTAACTTTTCACTAACAGAAAGACTGGAAAGATCTTGCAGAACTGGAAATCCTTCTTTCAACATCGTATATAGCCACAAAAAAGCTACAATCTGAAGAATTAACAGGAGACGAGAATGTTAGAAGATGTAGATAACCTTAATGTTTCACTAACAGAAAAACTGTGCAATGATCTTGCAGAACTAGAAATCCTTCCATGGCTTTCGTCTATGGATGCCATTTTTGGGTTGCTGCAGATAAAACGATGATATCTTGGCTCGATGATTTTTAACATTTTTATTTAACACTAGAAAAAAAGATATATATTTTAATACACGTTCACTGATAAACTGTCACATTGATTACAGTTTGCACGATAAGCATTTTTATAGTTAGCAAGCCCACGTACGTAAAAAATCATTAAAGTGAAGCGGAAGAAAAGGTGAGCGCGTGCTTTACCGACGGCAGCCAGGAGCAGAGTAACCAGTCCGAATTTTTCCCTAGCGGAGAAGAGGGAGAAAACTGGTAGCGCCCTCTCTTGGGCCAGTGGACAAATAATAATAAAGAGTTCTCCACACTTCTTTCAACACCGTGTATTGCCACAAAAAAGTTACAATCTGAAGAATTAACAGGAGACGAGAATGTTAGAAGATGACCATAACCTTAACATTTCACTAACAGAAAGACTGTGGAATGATCTTGCAGAATTGGAAACTATTCTTTCTATACCATATATAGCCACCAAAAAGCTACAATCTGAAGAATTAACAAGAGACAAGACTGGAAAAATGCGATGTTTGTTCTTTCTGAAATGGAGGGTTTATTGCAGAAGGAATTGTTTCCTCAATGGAAGAAAAGAGAAACTAGTTTGCTAGACAATAAGATCACGCTGGGTTCAATATATGTAGATCCAAAACGCTGAATTTTGTTGGATGACAAACAAATTGAAAAGGCAAAGAAAGCCATCTATGAACTTTCAATAAGAATGAATTTATTTTCAGAACAGCTAGTGTATTCAAATCAGGACAGTCATACTGCAGATATTGCAACTGAGTCTGTATCATCTTCTTCCACTGATGAATTAGTTTTTGATATTTTCAGAACAGATAGAGTATTCAAATCAGGACAGTCAAACTGCAGATATTGCAACTGAGTCTGCATCATCTTCTTCCACTGATGAATTAGATTTTGAGAAATATTTGGATAATATTGAAAAGGCTAAGGCAAAGCAAATGAAAGTAAAGAAAGAAGATATAAAAATGAAAAAATACAAACAAGATTTATTTACGGCCTTTCAAGAAATAGATATTGCTCTTGCAAGACCCCTCTTTTAGAACTTACAAAAATCTACCCTGAAAAGTTACAGGAAGTAGCCGTAACAGTAACAGCTCTTCTTCCTACTCAAGTCAGAGTGGAAAGACTCTTCTCAATTCTGAGGTTTATCAGATCGAATCTATGGTCCTCTAAAAAGAAGATCTTGCCGAAGTTTTACTATTTCTTAGAAATTACTAATGCAAGTTTTCCCATTTCATAATAAATGCTAATTAATATAAAAAATTTGCTATGCATCAATTTTTATCTGTAGCATCTACTACTTTTATATTAAAAAATAAGCTGTACCCATGTTTATATGCTTACATATATATGAAGGAATCAGAGTCGGACTCGGTCATTTTCCCTACCGACTTCCACAGCCCTGCTTTTTAACCCAACATTAATTTTTTAACTTGTAGTGGGGCATATGGGTCCCAATATGCGTCCCAAAGGGTTAATAAAAGTGAAACTTACATTTTGGCCCTGCTGCATGACGTTTGTAATGTACACGGCCAAAATACAAATAGCCCTTTTAAGAGTCACTCCTGCTTTTGTTTTGCGAAATTGAAAGGAATTTAATGGAATTTTAAAATTTAATAGATTATTAAATTAATTAATGGAATCATTTTCCTTTATGTATTTTGAATAATATAAATTTACTTTCACAATTCAAAATTGCTTTTTAGTAATGCTATTTAAGAAATAGCTAATTAAAAGCAGTAGATTTCATACTACATTGCTACCAAATAATTTTTTTTTCAGTCTTCCTTCTTCAATTTTACAAATATTTACTTAAAAATCTCGAGTTTTTTTACAGTTTAGTACAGAGTCTATAAGATATTTTTCGTGCCTTCTTAGCATGCCTTTGTGGTGTAGTGGTCGGCACATTCAGCGCATTATTCGACAGATCCATGGTTTGAGTCCCGGCGAGGGTATTGCTAATTTTTCATGTCGCCTGCTTCGAAATAACCTAATGTATCTACAGTGGTGCCCAAACTAAAAAAGGTAGTGGATGATGATTCTCTACCACTAGAATTTGGCAACTGAGGTCCCTAATCCCTAGTCGTCCTTTAAAAGGGAGAGTATATAAGGTATTTCTCCCACCTTCTTAGCATCCCTTTGTGGTGTAGAGGTCAGCACACTCGGTACATCTCCTACACCACGAAGTCACCGGAACTTAAATCAACAAGTCTCAGATGAATTAAAAATACATAACTGTCTAGTTCAATACTACATATCTGATAAATGGTTTTCTACTATGCAATAAAAAATACACAACCATTGAAGTTATATGTATAAGTATATAGTATGGATAATACAATCAAAAGTTGTTAATTCGGACTCGTCGGGACTTCGGCAATTCCAGGATTATAGATCATCAGTTTAAATCTGGTAAGATGGCATGCAGAAATTATAAAACTAAAAATATGAAACCGTAATTTATGAAATAAAGAACAATTATGATCTAAAGGAGATCAAAATTTACAAAAAAAAACCAGCTTAATATTTATTTGTTTATTTTATTAAACATTTCTTTCAATGTACGTTATTTAAGTTGCTTCGTGAATACCTACTAATTTGTTAATTGAATTTTTTTCATTTTCAATAACCTCTGTGTCACTTTCTTCACTATCGGAAGCAAATTATAATGACGAGGAATTTGATTTAAATCATATCAAAAACAGAACACATCAAAATGAAATACTACATTTAGTAAGGAATTATAAGCCAAATAAAATGAAAACATCTGCCCTGAAGATAAGGATAGTACTGACGGATCAACTTCCAATTCATTGCACGCCGCAACGTTTCCCCCCCCCGTGCCCCGCAGAGCAGCGTGAAATTGATAAACAGATTTCAGAATGGTTAGAGAAACAAAGGGTATGCCTTTATCCATTTTTTGCAGCAATTCCACTTTTTGTTTGACGGACATCAAAACATGCTTTCGCTTTGTAGATGTTGTGTAATTTGAAGAAAAAGGCTAGAGGGCGCTGTTGCTCGCTTAGTTGTAGAGAATAAAGTTTGTTCATGTTGAAGGCGGCGGCCTAAGAATACGCTCTGTATATAGTAATTAAAATATTGTCAAAAATGAAAAAAAGTTAAAATTAGTAAACCCACTGAACCACCATCATCTGATTTGGAGATGCACAAAATTATTAGATGGTGCATCGGCGTAAGGAATTAAGGCTTTGTGAAGATTTTAGGTGTTCGATCCAAGTGTTTAGATTTCAATGGATATTTCATATTCAAGTGACAATGGAATTCCAAATAAAGGTAGGGAAATCTTAAATTAATTATTTAGTGATTATTTGTAGTACATTAGTAAGTATTTATTATTGCTGTCGTGGGTGTATTTAAATTAAATAAAATGGAAGAGAAGTTAGATAGATTGAAACGTAAACGTTCCACATTGAGATCGTCTGTTACTAGGTTAATTAAAGTGATTGAAGATAAATTAAAAATTGAAGGGGAGGAAAATTCGATTAAAGAATTACGAGAATTGTTTGAATTATTAACCGAAAAGAAAAATAATTTAAGAACGCTTGATGATGAAATACAAGAGTTAATTGATGTTAACTTAATTGAAGAAGATTGTAGTATAAGCAAAGAATACAATGACAAATGTATAATTGCTTGTAGTCAAATTAAGCAGTTTCTAGGTGCGGTTACCGCAGTACCGCCAGCGAGGAATCCCCAAAGTTCTGATTTAAACCAGTCTTGTGGTAATGGAATTTTGCATGTAAGTTCCAGTTCTAGTGGGAGTAGTACGCTGAAATTACCAAAATTAATGATTGATAAATTTTGGGGAGACCCCAAACAATGGAATGAATTTTGGAATAGTTTCGAAAATTCGATACATAAAAACGAAACGCTTTCAAAAATACAAAAATTTGTATACTTAAAAACATTCTTAACGGGACAAGCTTCGAAGGTTGTGTCAGGCTTTGAGTTAACAGAAAGTAATTATGATAGTTGTGTAGCATTACTAAAGGACAGATATGGTCGAAAAGACCTGATCATTAATTCATTCATGAATAAAATTCTCAATTTAGAAGCTGTTAAAAATTCTGCTAAGGTAAAGGCTTTACGTAAATTATATGACGAATTAGAAGTTTCGATTCGTAATTTGGAAACTTTAGAAGTAACTTCTGGCTCATATGGACATTTATTAATTCCAATATTATTAAAATTAATTCCGGACGATTTAGTTTTGGAATTTAATCGGCAAAGAGGATCGAAAGATAAAGTTGAAGTTTCAGAATTAACACAATTTATTAAAACGGAAATAGAATGCAGGGAAATTTCAAATCTAGTATTAAGCGAAAGGAAAAATCCTGTGCCTCCGCGAGTCGATCAATCAAAATATGAAACTAGAAAATACGTAAAAAATACACCCACGGCTGCATTTCATACTGCAGTTAACCGAAAATGCATCTTTTGTGATAATTTGCACAAGTCATTTAAATGCGAAGTGAATGTTTCTGATAAATTAAAGAAACTAAGATCCGAAAACCGCTGCTTTTCTTGTTTTAAAAAATTCCATACATCAGAAAGGTGCAGAAATAAAACTAAATGTAATAAATGTGGCGGTATGTATCACAATGAATCGATTTGTACTAATAAATCCCTTGTAAACAAAAAGTTGGAACAAGGTTATTCCAAAAACGAAACTGAATCTCTGACTTTGCATTCTGAGGAAAGAAATAAAGTTCAAAACTTAAAATTGATTGCTTCTGTTCCTCAAGGTGATAATAATAATGACTGTAATGCCAGGGAAATATTATTACAAACTTGTACAGTTTATGCTTGTTCTAAGTATAAATCAAAATTAACTAGATTAATTCTTGATCAAGGCAGTCACAGATCCTTTATAGCGAAAAAATTGGCCGACCATTTAAAACTTACTCCAATCCGTTATGAAAAACTTTCTGTTTATTCATTTGGTGCGACTAAGGCAATGAATCATTCCTATCCGGTCGTTGAAATCGAAATTCAGAATTGGAAACAAAATAATAAAATAAAAATTGAATGTTTGATCTCGGATGTTATTTCCTCGGCGTCCATCAGTGTGCCTAGTAAACAAATTGCAGACTTCATGGAGCATATGGGGTTGCAGATCGCCGATTGCGCAAGAAAAAATAACATAGATGTTGAGATATTAATTGGAGGGGATTAATTCTGGAATGTAGTTTATTCTGAAAGAATTAAAATATCTGAAGGGTTGTACGCAGTCAGTTCTGTGTTTGGTTGGGTTGCCGCAGGAATCGAGAAGAATAAAACAAACAAAAATTGTTCTGAAAATTTAGCGGTAATGACAAACACTGTTGTGTTGAAAGATTTAAAAGGTTTTTGGGAATTAGAACATATGGGAATTAATGATTCTGATGATTATTCCGATATTGACTGCGAAATAGTAGACCAGTTTGAAAGAAATTTGCAGTTTAAAAACGGAAGATATGAGGCAAATTTAATCTGGAAATACAGTCCAAATAATTTAGGAAATAATTTTGAGGTAGCTAAGAAACGATTCGCAAACCTTCACAATAAACTAAGTAAAACTCCGGAGATTTTTCGGGAATATAAAAATATAATTGAGAACCAGATATTAGAAGGAATTGTGGAGGAATGTCCAAATAATGATACAAATTTGGGATATTTTATGCCGCACCGAGCAGTCATACGACCTAGTGAAACTACTAAGGTAAGAATTGTGTACGATGCTAGCTCAAGGACAGAGGACACGAATTCGTTAAATGACTGCCTTGAATCGGGACCTAATCTAAATCCAAATATACTAGACATTATGTTAAATTTTCGTAAGTTTAAGATAGCGTTTTTTGGAGACGTTGAAAAAGCCTTTTTGATGATAGAAATTGCTGAAGGTGATAGAAAATTTCTAAAATTTCTTTGGTTTAATGAAAATAATGACTCCTTTAAGATTATGCAAATGTGTCGCGTAGCTTTCGGTTTGACTATATCTCCTTTCATTTTGGCCGCCACTATAAAATATCACATTCGAAAATATAAAGATAAAATGCCGGACAGTTTCCAAATGTTAAATTCTTCTGTCTATGTCGATGACCTATATTTTGGAGCAGGAACGGTTGAAGATGCATATCGGTTATCCGTAGATGCGGTTAACATATTTAAGGATGCTGGGATGAATTTCAGAAAATTAAGAACTAATTCTAAAGCATTAAACGATTTATGGGTCTTAAATGGGATTAAGGAATCAGATAACAAATTAACTACTGAATCGAATTTCTTAGGCATGATTTGGAATTCCATTGAAGACGATATAAAGTTAAATTTAAAAAATTTAATTGACTTTTCTACTGGAAACGATTTTGCTACAAAAAGGAAACTTTTGCAAAGCATCGCCCAAATATACGATCCTTTTGGATTTATTGCACCCTTTGTTATTCGGGCAAAAATTATTATGCAAGAAATCTGGTGTTCCGGTTCTGACTGGGATGAGGTCCTTCCTGCAGAGATTAAGGACAAATTCAACATTTGGCGGGAGGAACTTAATGATTTAACTGAAATATCGATACAGAGAAATTTCTTTGATGACGATCCAATGAATATAAGCCTTCACCTATTTTCGGACGCTAGTCCTAAAGCATATGGGGCCATCGCATATTTCAGATATTGTACGAGTGATTCTAAAATTAAAACTTCCTTTATCATGTCGAAATGCAGAGTTGCACCTTTAAGAGCAATCACGCTTCCTCGTTTAGAGTTAATGGGAGCACTCATGGCTGCTCGAATGTATAAATATTTGAAAAAATTGTTTGGTGATTTAATTGAGGATGTTTATTTTTGGAGTGATTCCGAAATCGCCATTACTTGGATTAAAGGTTCGCCAAATAATTGGAAACCATTTATCGCCAATCGTGTTACAGAAATACAGAGTATATGCAACAAAAAATTGTGGAACGATTGCGAAGGGAAACAAAATCCTTCCGATTTACTAACTCAAGGAATTAGTGCTCGGTCACTAATTAAGAATGATTTGTGGTGGCATGGGCCACACTGGTTACGTTTTCCTATTGAAAACTTTCCAAAACAAAAGAAATTAAAACTAAATTCAGAATCGTTGGAGTTAAGAAAAAGTATTATTTTGACTGCACCTGTAATTAACAATGAATCCCCAATTTTGCATATAGAAAAATTCAGTTCTTTAGGAAAATTACTTCGAATTACTGCCTATGTATTTAGATTTATTGGGAGGCTTCGGAAAAGGTCTACAGAGAATGGACCTTTAAGTGCTTTTGAGATTAAAGCAGCTGAACATTATTGGGTAAAAATTACGCAACGAAAATCGTATCAAGCGGAAATAATTAAGTTATCAAATAAAAAATCAATTCTCGATTCTTCCATCTACTCCCTTAATCCAAGGCTTGATGAGGAGGGAATTCTTCGGTTGAAAGGTCGCATTCAATTTGCAGACTGTCACGAGAATTTAAAACATCCTATTCTATTACCCTCAAAATGCAAGTTTACCGAGTTGATCATCACGGACTCGCATGAAAGGGTATTCCATGCTGGAGTTAATTCGACACTAACTCAGATCAGAGACAAATATTGGATCATTAAGGGAAGACAGCGTGTTAAGACTATCATCAGAAAATGTGTGATATGCAAACGATATAGTGCTCGTCCTGGGGTACAGGATATCGCTCCACTTCCTCCAGACAGAATCCAAGAGGCGCCTCCATTTGCTGTGACCGGGTTGGACTTCGCCGGTCCATTTTTTACGAAAGACAGGCAAGGTAAAGTTTACATGCTGTTGTTAACGTGTGCGGTCACTCGTGCCTTACATATAGAGATAGTAACTGATCTCAGCACTGAAAGTTTTTTGCTAGCTTTCCGAAGATTTTTAACTCGCCGAGGACTGTGTACCACCGTGTACTCCGATAATGCCAAGACTTTTAAAAGAGCTGATAAAGAACTAAAACATATTTTTAAAACTTTGAGTGACTCATCTGTGAAAGAATTATTTTCTGCTAGAGGCATAAATTGGAAATTTATTATTGAGAGGGGTCCATGGTGGGGAGGGTTTTGGGAGCGTATGGTACGAACCATAAAATCCAGCTTGCGAAAAATTATTGGTCGAGCATCCCTTACTGTGAAAGAGCTTGAAATCCAGGCAATGATTAATTGTAGACCAATTACCTACGTGTTTACCGATCCCAATGAACCTTCTCCACTAACGCCCTCTCAATTTCTGGTTGGTAGACGATTACTATCTCTGCCCTGCTAATCAATTAACATCCCAGAAATCTCTGGACAATAGGGCAAATTTTGGAATTAATGCCAGGCAGAGATGGTAAAATAAGATCTTGCATAATTAAAACACCTACTGGTACCTTAAAAAGGCCTATACAATTGTTATATATTATGGAACTTAACTAATGTTTGTATTTTGTATTTTTAGGTTTGATTCTCCTTACCTTGCTGATAGGTATCATTTAATGTTTTGTAAAATTTTATGTGCTTATAATTATGTATGCATGTGTTATATTTAACCATTTCTCCAGGATTTATTGTCGAAATATTAATTGAATATTCTAGAATATATTATTGAAAGATGAACTCTCCACCGAGTTCAGGTGGGGAGTGTTGTGTAATTTGAAGAAAAAGGCTAGAGGGCGCTGTTGCTCGCTTAGTTGTAGAGAATAAAGTTTGTTCATGTTGAAGGCGGCGGCCTAAGAATACGCTCTGTATATAGTAATTAAAATATTGTCAAAAATGAAAAAAAGTTAAAATTAGTAAACCCACTGAACCACCATCATCTGATTTGGAGATGCACAAAATTATTAGAGTAGATCCTTTGGCAGCTTCAGAATCAGAAATTCTTTTTGACATAATCGAAAGTTCAAGCTTACTTTTATAAAATTGCTCTAACAGTCTGCAAAAAATAATAAGCCGGATCTAATTAGGAGATTAAGGAACAACACAATCTGCAACATTAATTGAAATAGATAATTTTAGCTAAGGTTATACCGACCGTTATACATTAAACGCGCATGCATAAGCGTATAACGCATAATGCTTTTACGCATGCGCAGAAAGTTCGTAGCTTTGAGGTCCGGATTATAGATCATTCCGGATTAAAGATTTTCGACTGTATCTGTTTTTCTCATAATGGGACTGTGGAGTCTGCTCACTGATGAAGAAGAAAGCATCGCATTTCTGCAGAAATACAGCATTTTGCCCAACAGATAATGCAAAGATTCAGTCTGTAAAGATATACTTCTTAAACAACTGTACTTTATGGAAATGCAATGTAAGAAATTGCACGCAAAGTATTAGAATGCAGGTTGGAAACTCAATTGAAGATAACCGTACCTTGTTTGCAACAGTTATTTGCTTTATTTATTGTTCACCAATGTATAATGCTAAAAAGGGTGCAAGAGTCCTCCAGAGACCTTTGAAAAGGCTCTCATTTCATTCACTCAAGCTCCTTATAAAAAGAAGATATGCCTCCAGAATAAAGCTGAGTGCAACAAGTGAATCTGCGCATTTGTAATAAATACATAAAAATGTACAATGGTAAAATTTTGCATGATACTGAATTTATGCAATTATCCAACTTTGATTGGCAAAAACAGAAAGCTGGGGAAGACAACAATGCAGATGGAAAACACAGAAATAGTTCTTAAATAATCTAATTCCATTCCACCCAATATATACAAAAACAGTTGTGTCTTGACAGAAATAGTTTTCAAAAAAGATATTCAATTTTATATTATATTTCTAATAGATTACTGTATTTCTTTTAGAATTCTTAAGAGCATTGAAATTTCAAAAATGGCTCATGCCTTCACTTATTAGCTTGACAAAAAATAAGTCACCAAAAGGTTTCGTTCTCCAAAGTTGTCAATGAGTTTATGATTTTTTGATAGAGGGTGCAGATAATAAGAAGTACAAAAAAAAAATACTTTTAGACAATACATTTTTTAGAATTAATCTTGAGTTCATCATTACAAATGGTTTGTGTATCAAAAATAAATTTAATATATTTTCATGATAAATGAAAATAGCAGTAATAGTAAATAGTGCAAATAGCAGGATAAAGACCTGATTTCCTTTTAGAAGTGTGGGAGGGGGGATTTAAAAAAAATTTAGATGACATACTTTTTGTTTGTTAACAGGAATTTATCAAAATAAATAAACTAGCATAAAAATTTAACTAGACTGGTAAACAAATTACCTAAAATTTTATTAATCAAAAGCAAACATAAACTACATTATGGTCAGAACCTACCTGTTCAAGTAAAATTTCTAATTTTTTCAACTGCTGAGCATTTGAGGCTTCTGACAGCATAGCTTCTTCTGAAACTTCTGTTCCAGCTACAAAAAAGTTAAAATTACTACAATTATTACATACATATTTCTCAAAAATATTTTTGTACTTTCTGATTATCTGCAACCCCCAACCCTAAAAAACTATGAACTTGTTGAAGACTTTCAAAAGCATTTGAAAACTCACTGGCGACTGTTTTTTCACCAAGCTAATACACGAAAGACATTCAAAATGGCAGGCTAAGAATTCCATACAAGAGCAATCAAATAATAAAATTTTAAAATGCAAGAAATATCAGAAATAAAACACTTTCGAGAAATAATTTTTGTGTACATTGTATTACTCTCCCCATGTACAAAAAAGATCTATTTTCACTTAAAACAATCAGAGAATCGCACAGTTGAGGCTCTGTACAACTTCCATATTGCACACCAGTCAAAACAGGACAATGTTACACATGCAGGACATGCATACTTGAGTTGTCACATTGTAGGGTTTATATTTATTTTAACTAACATTTATTTTAAGCTATCTTTCCTGTCAAGCCTTTACTTTCCCCTAGAATTGACAATGCCAGAGTATGTAAATTGTAGTAGAATGCGCAGTATATTCAAAATTTAGCAGAAGTAAGTTGAGTTTAAATAGAAGGGAAATGAGTTTGTATGTGTGCTTCTTGAATCACGAGCTTGAAGGTTGCTAGGTAGAAATTTAAGAACCACGCGTTTCGGCCTGTGTGTCTATTTCAGCAGTTCGTTGAATCTTCAAATGCTTAATCAGTAAGTTTGCTGAATCTCAGCTGTATCTTAGAATGCTGTTTAGTTAGTTACGATTTTTAGAGCCTCGTAGGTAGGATCTCATTATTTATTCATCCTGTCATTTATTTTTAGTCTCACATTTCTGTTTTGTTAAACCGCCGGGTCGGCGTAGTTTGTGAGCATCAAGTGAACGCAGCTGTTATTTCTAAAGTGTAATAAAAAGGGATTTAAACCCTTCTTGCAAGTTTGTGTAATTTAAAATTCATAGCAATCACTACCACTGTTGCTGACAAGTTGGGGCCTCGCAACACTATAACATAAACATCTTTGGGTGACATCATGGGTTGCCACATATAATTTTCATGACATACTATTTAGCCTCACAAATACTTTTTCACAACTTTTCAGCAGAGGTGCAATAATCAGAAAGTAAGCACTTTCTGAATTTTGCCAAAATAGTTATATGGCAAAACACAATGTCAAAAAAAATTATGGTTGATCTTTACATTACGGTAACTGGTAGTTTGGCGACATTTTGGAGGCGATAAAGGTTACTACCTGGGACTTTGGTAATAATGTGAGCAGTACTGAGTTCCGATTACGCATTATTTTGTGTGGGGGAAATGAGAGATCATGGGATATGTCATGTGATATTAATGGACGAATTACGGTTCTTTAATCGGAAGAGATCATGGGATATGTCATGTGATTTTAATGGACGAATTACTGTTCTTTAATGGGGAAAAATCTGGGAATTTTGTATTTGGCTTTATTCTGTGTTGTGTGAAATAGTGTTTGTGAATTTTTGGATCCCATGGCCGTAAGTAAAGTGAATTCGAAATGGGTATTTAGTGGTATTGAAAAGGATAGTAAGAAATGTTTTTTAAGGTTGTGTGAGAGAGAAATAAACATGTTTTATTATGTTATTTATTTTACGTAGTATCTTGCTTTGAAAGATAAGTATGATTTTAAAGATTCTGAAAGAGAATGAAGAAAAGTGTATCCGCCAAGTAATGAAGATTCTGAAGGAGATTAGGTAAGTTAGTATTTTTAATTATTTTTATGCATTGTTGGAAATGTAAGGTGGAAAGGAATTTGGTATTATTGGGAAAATTGTTATTAGCAATGATTTAGTTTAAAGTAATTAGGATTGTAAGGTAATTTTTATTAATTGAATGTATGTGCTCATGTATATTTTAAGTGGTGTTTTTGAATTTAATTATATTTTAATGAAATGATAGTTATTTTGTGAATTTTATACTTGTAGGAATTTGGTGTATGTTTAAGTTGAAATAAATGTGCATGGAAATAATTTAAATATTTGATAATAAATATTTGTAATGCTTCATGTATGAACTCGTTGGTGACGTGTATAATGTAATAGATGATTTAGAGGTAAAAGTTTTTGGATATTTTATTTATTTTATATGTGGAAATGTTCATATTTGTAAAGGGTAAATACTTTTTCGCGATCATGTAATTTCATATATGTTCTTTTTACCGGGTTTAAAGATTCAGAAAATTGTCATGTATTTTCGTGAAATTTTTTTAATTTATGAGATAAAAGCAGTGTACATGGATATAGTGAAGAGTGTGCGCAATGCCATTTTTGTGCAATTCTGGGATGTTTTTTTAAGTAAAAATAAGTCGACGTGTACATGGTTCAGTGATATTTTAATGAAATGATAGTTATTTTGTGAATTTTATGCTTGTAGGAATTTGCTTTACGTTTAAGTTGAAATAAACGTGCATGGAAATAATTTAAATATTTGATACTAAATATTTGTAATGCTTCATGTATGAATTCGTTGGTGACGTGTATAATGTAATAGATGATTTAGAGGTAAAAGTTTTTGGATATTTTATTTATTTTATATGTGGAAATGTTCATATTTGGAAAGAGTATATACTTTTTCGCGATCAGGTAATTTCATATATGTTCTTTTTACCGGGTTTAAAGATTGAGAAAATTGTCATGTATTTTCGTGAAATTTTTCGAATTTATGAGAAAAAAGCAGTGTACATGGATATAGTGAAGAGTGTGCGCAATGCCATTTTTGTGCAATTCTGGGATGTTTTTTTAAGTAAAAATAAGTCGCCGTGTACATGGTTTATGTGTATGTGTTATTTTGAAAAACGCGTAAGGTGTATGGTATTGTGCACTTTTTCCGAATTTTGCAGTGAATATTTGTCATGATTAAGCAGTTTTGTTTGATAAAATTTCTAGCATAAGTGTAATTCGGCTAGTAGATTGTTGGAAGAAGTGTTCAGTAGATAAGAAGAAAAGAAACATGTCTTTACTTCGTGAAGACAAAATGGCGGCGGGGGAAAAAAAAATAGAGGGTTGCTGTAAGAGAGTTGGTCGCCAAATTTTTGCCAAAAAATCGCCAAGTTACCGTAATGTAAAGATCAACCAAAATTATTTATGTAGCAACCCAGGTACCAGTCACAAATGCTCTCCAAAGTTGACAAATTTGCAACTTTTCGATGAGGATGTAGATAAAAGTATAAAAATGAAATCTTTTTCATTAATTTAATAATAAATAAATCTTATTAATGATAATAGTAAATCAGTACATACTATAATTTTCTAGCATAGACTTTTCATTGTATTGTTAGTTTCGGTTGATCTTTGGATTATGGTAACTTGGCGATTTTTTGGCGACCAACTCTGCTACAGCAACCCTCTATTTTTTTTTTTTTTTTTTTTTTTGCCGCCATTTTGTCTTCACGAATTAAAGACGTGTTTCTTTTCTTTTTATTTACTGAACACTTTTTCCAACAATCTACTAGCCGAATTACACTTATGCTAGAAATTTTATGTAACAAAACTGCTTAATCATGACAAATATTAACTGCAAAATTGGAAAAAAGTGCACAATCGCAAACTCCTTGCGCGTTTTTCAGAATAGCACATACACATAAACCATTTACACATCAACATATTTTTACTTAAAAAAACATCCCAGAATTGCACAAAAATGGCATTGCACACACTCTTAACTTTATCCATCTACACTGCTATTTTCTCATAAATTACAAAAACTTGCACGAAAATGCAAAAAAATTCTGTGAATCTTTAAACTCGGTAAAAAGCACATATATGAAATTACCTGATCGCGAAAAAGTATATACCCTTTCCAAGGATGAACATTTCTGCGTATAAAATAAATAAAATATCCAAAAACTTTTACCTCTAAATTATCTATTATATTATAAACGTCACCAATGAATTCATACCGCAAACATTACAAATGGTTACAAATACTTAGTGTTAAATATTTAAATTATTTCCATGCACATTTACTTCAACTGAAACGTATACCAAATTCCTACAAACATAAAATTCACAAAATAACTATCATTTAATTAAAATATCACTAAACCATGTACACGTCGACTTATTTTTACTTAAAAAAACCTCCCAGAATTGCACAAAATGGCATTGCGCACACTCTTCACTGTATCCATGTACACTGCTTTTTTCTCATAAATTAGAAAAATTTCACGAAAATGCATGAAAATTTTGTGAATCTTTAAATCCGATAAAAAGAACATATGTGAAATTACCTGATCGCGAAAAAGTATATATTCTTTCCAAAGATGAATATTTCCACGTATAAAATAAATAAAATATCCAAAAACTTTTACCTTTAAATTATCTATTATATTATAAACATCATCAACGAATTCATACCTCAAACATTACAAATGGTTACAAATACTTAGTCTCAAATATTTAAATTAATTCCATGCACGTTTACTTCCACTGAAACATATACCAAATTCCTACAAACATATAATTCACAAAATAAATATCATTTAATTAAAATATAGTTAAATTCAAAAACACTACTTAAAATATAAATAAGCACATACATTAAATTAATAAAAATTAGCTTACAATCTTAATTACTTTAAACTAAATCATTGCTAATAACAATTTTCCAATAATACCATATTACTTTATTTACTCCTTACATTTAGAACAATGCATAAAAATAATATCCTCAAATAATTAAAAATACTAACTTACCTAATCTTCTTCAGAATCTTGATTACGTGGCCGATAAACTTTTCTTATTTCCTCCGTTAAATAAAAAGCAAGCGTATGTGCGCCTGTTTCAGGATCTTTAAAATCATACTTATAGTTCACATCAAGGTATCAGATAAAATAAATAACTTATAAAACATCTTTACTTCTATCTCGCAGAACCTTAAAAAAACACTTATTACTACCCCTTTCAATCCCACTAAATACCCATTTCGAATTCACTTTAGTTAGGGCCATGGGATCCATAAATTAACCAACACTGTTTCACACAACACAGAATAAAGCTAAATACAAAATTTCCATATTTCCCCCCTTTTCCGATTAAAGAACTGTAATTCGTCCATTAATGTCACATGACATATCTCATGATCTCTCATTTCCCTCACACAAAATAATGCCTAATCAGAACTGAGTACTTATCACATTATTAAAAAAGTCCTCGGTAGTAATCTTTATCGCCTCCAAAACGTCGCCAAACTACCAGTTACCATATTCCACAGATCAGCCTTAGTTTCCTTTCTCTTTTTCTAAAAAACTATTAATACCTTTTGTGGCATCAGTCACTATTAATAAAGAAAGTATCTAAAAGATTAAATATTATTCCATACACTTTATTAAAATATTTTTAAGCCCATTGTTGGTAATAGTGTATGCAGGTGATACATAATACTTTCCCTACAATTATTTGATTTTTGTAACTACCATGCTTCTGAAAACGATTTTTTGATTAAATGATAAGATTTTGTGAATTTCTGCTTAATATTTGCAAATTTAAAATATGAAAATTGCAATTAAAGCTATAATTGTACAAATACAGGTTAAATTTTAGAAAATTAGCCTGAAAAATATGGCCCTCTAAAACCCATTCTAGATTGAAAAATCATAGCATTCCAGATATCTACTGTTTATATATAGTGGCCTTTTTTTTTAAATACTTTTTCTTCCCACATAATTTTTTCCAAAATAATATTTCAGTGCAAAACACTGAAAAAAAAAGGTTTCATAAAATTCTAAAAATTATATTTACTGATATAAAAATGTATATTTCTCAGAAATTTTTTTTTATTCAATATTTTATAGTCACTTCATTCTTACAACGATGTTTTAAAATTGTTGTCCTTTAATCTTCTACCACAATTTATATGATGAGGACTTTTTCTTCACACTGTTTCTCTGCAATATTTTCATTCTTTAAATTTTTATTGGTGACTATTAAATCCTCTACATTATTGTATCTACACTGATAATTGTTCCATTTTCTTACTTACACTATCTTTGTGCGAAGGAGAAACTTCTTAAAACACATGCATGATGCAGTTCAAGTTAGTTATTTAAGAACAGCAGCGGAAGCAGTTTTATGATAAAGATTTTGTACTGTTTGAGTATTGAAAATTTATAATATTGAAAAAAAAAATTATTGCAGATAAATTTCATGCAGCACAAACAGAATATTTTATATTTCAAAAATTTATTTTATTACTAGATTATTCAACTATAACATTATGAAGATATAATCAATACATATTATACACACTTCAATATAGTCACAAATTCATAAAATCTGCTGCATCAAAACAGAAAAGTGCCATCTTAATAAAATGCGTGGAAAAGCTTAAGCGACTGATTTCAATCAGTTACTCAAATGTAAAAAGCAAATCCAAAACACAAGCAAAATATCAAAATACCATCACGTGTACCTCAACAGCCTATAATACTTAAAATTAATTTATTCTGTACTTGTAAGAGGCAATGAAAATCTGCATTTTAATAATTACCTAAGTTTTTCCTCTGTTTACTAGTTTTAGATGATCTAATCATAACAAATATATAAATTATTAAAGCAAGCAATTTACTTAGATAGACATTGGGCAAAACAAAAACTTTTTCCGGTTGCCGGTTACAGTGATTTGAAATCTTTAACAAACTTTCTTTTAAAAACTCTTTCTTTAAAAATATTTTTTTTTAATAAGTTACGAGTTTTAAGATAACAAACATTTTTTGAGCTCACCAGAGACCTAGCGGTAAAATCCTCTGAACACTGGTAGTTCGGTCAGTGATTTGAGCTCCGGCATGGGCATTTTCGTGGTTTTCCCTATGTGTAGCGAGGACACGAGCCAGTTTCTCTTTAAAAAAATTTCCTACACAGGGCATCCACGAATATCAGTGTACAGCCTAATGGTAGAGCACGTAATAAAATAAAATACAGAGAGATCTTCAGTAACGTCGTTCAAGAAGGTTCTATGTGAATGACGATTTTGATTCTTCTTCGCGAATTTCAACTTGATGATTTCTTTATAATGACTTCTTCTGGATACTGCGAACATAATTAATTCGGCCTGATATATGGATGCTGACCATTCAGAAATGAACTGCCTTTTGGGAGATTGTCCAAAATCGAACAGTGTGGTATAATATTTAATATTGTTGGCAGCACTAAAATTATACTACATTGAATGGCAAAAGTCATTGTTAGTTTAAATATAGTTCTTAAAATGTAACAATTGTTTTATGCCTATTAAGGTTGTTCTTAAGGGCCTCCCATCGACGATGAAGGAAGAAATAATCCAGGCAGATCTGGAGAGAAGGAAATTCCCGATAAGTTAAGTCAAGCAGTTTTCCAGACGAAGAGGAGAAGCTATCGAGAAACTTCCGATTTTCCTGTTGGAGCTGAGAGAAACGAAGGAAGGACGTGTAATTCATGTACTCAACAATATGTTAAGTGTTAATGTCAAGATCGAGAAGTTTGCCCCGAAAAAACGCATAATTCAATGCTATAGATGTCAAGAATATGGACATTCGTAACATCTTTGCTCAAATCCTGAGGATTGCTGCAAGTGTGGACAGCACCATAGAAGTAAAGAATGCCCTCTAAAGCCAGAAGAAAAACCTAAGTGCATCTTCTGCTCACTACCGCATGTGGGGGGTCTAGTCTGGACACCGGTCGAGATCGATATCGGAAAACCAGTCGGGATTCTCTTCCCACTGGACAGCAGAAGAGAGAGCGAGTCTGGCCCCTTCAAATACCGTCGGCGGAAAGTGAAGTGGAAATTCCGTGCGGAAGTGACGTTTATTGCATAGCAACCAGTCTATCTCACCCAAGGAGGTTAGAATACATGGAGATGGCGTCTCTGCTGTCGCAATACCAGGAGAATGAAGCCGGGGGAAGCAAATAAGCCACGCCTCGTGAGGGCAAGAAAACGCTTCCCTTACTATGTGAAGTGAGGTTAAACGTCAGCTTGTTTGAAGTTTTGAGTGTGTTTTCTGATTTCTTATGTGAAGACGTGAGAGGGTCATAAGGTACTGAATGGTTACATTGAAATAATGTCTACATTTCGGATTTCATTTCCATATAAAAGAATGTTTTTTTAACATGCATAAATAAGTAGAATAATTGAAATGTGCGTTTGAAAAGCCGTCAGAAAAGAGTTTGAGTATTTTCTCGGTGTGACGTGCGCGAAGAAACATCTATAATTCTCAGATTTTTCTTCAATTAATGGTTTGAGTATTATACTCGTAATTAACTGAGTTGTAAAAGCAAAACGGTAAGTAAACAAGGGAAGGGGGAGTGGTCAGCTCATCGTGGAAAAGAAAACGCGTTATTTTAAAGGTGCGATCATATTACATTACAAGTCATATTTTATGTATTTAATTTTATTTTCTGTTCAAGTAAATATTTAATAACAGGATTTAATTTGGGGTGAAATTTGTGGGAGTTTTAAAAATAACAATGCAGGATTTAAATATTATTTTTTATCATTGTTCATGCAATTTAATATTTTTCAAAACGTAAGTAGTATTTCTAACATGGAAAATTGAGAATTATACCTGTATATATTTAGAATAACTAAAATATAATCAATTAATGGTTTGAGTATTTATTTATTTATTTTCACAATACCTTTATTGCTAGCATTCATTAATGACAGCATATAATTACATAATGCATTTCTCATTTAACTCATTTTAATGGAATCAGTCCCTTTGTACATATATTTTCCCTCTGCATATCCTGATAATCATTAGAATTGATACAATTATCAGCACTTGCAGCCGTTTCCTTGGATATGTTTTAAACATGCACAGCAAATTTTTATCTAACTTTGAGCAAAGTATAATTAAATAAATGATAGTATATATGTTAAAAGAATATTTACCTTTGAAATGTAATACCGGATCCTGCTATTCTTCTATTTGTACAGCCGAAAGCGACGCAGGAATTTACCATTTTGGCAGGAATAAAAATTGCTTCTCGGAACAATATTTCAGCCGTCTACAAGATGATAGAAAATGTAGAAATAAAATGAAATGGCGGCAAAAAGTGAAGGAAAAAGCGCGCGAAGAATCCACGGTCTTTAATTTACGAAACTAGGTGTGGCTAGGTTCTGCCTCATTGGCTGAAGAGCTCGTCAATCTTTCTAAAGCCACGACTACTAAGGGCATGCTTTCCCCCACTTTTTGGCTTCACTTGGACTGCGCGCAGGGCATCTCCATGTATTCTAACCTCCTTGATCTCACCTCTACATAGCTCCAGACAGACAGACAGACAAAGTAGACAGATGTCTTGTTTTGCACCCGCTAAGTCTTTCTGCACCGATGGGCGAAAAATCAAGCATAGGTGCGAAGGAAAGGTATATAGAAAGAGGGGCAATTTCGTATTTGAGGAGAGTAAAAAGGAACTTCGTACATCTTGTACGAGTTCAAAAGGCCAGGAAGAAAAGATGGAACAAAATAAAATTTAAAATAAATGGCCCAAAAATAATAGAGGGAAAAAAAGGGGGGGCCTATAGAAAGAAAAGGAAAAGAAGTAGAAAATATCCTAAAATACGATTGTGTCCATGAGTGTAGTTAAAAGGAGAAGAAACTGTCTTCATTTACAATAAATAGTGTCTCACAGGTGTGTTTGTGTAGTGAGTGTGTTTGGTAATGGTGAATAGATGTGTTACTGGGGAAAAAACAAATATTGACGGTGTTAAAATTGCTTCGTATCAAGGTATTTAGCATGGAATATAAAGTAATATGTACGCTTGAATCCTGAGATATCAACAAAGGTCATCAAACAAAAGTATATATTAATTTAACCAAAGTAACTTATGCTACTTTCATTCTCAACATTTTCATACATTTTTCAAAAAGCAGCAGCAGACTAACAACATAGAACCATATACAATACAAGACCACAACCGCATACACCCCAAAATAAATAAATAAATAAAATAAAATAAAAAAGATATATATATATATATATATTTATGTGTGTAAATAACTGAGTATATGTATTAAAAATACAAATTAAACAGTATTTATTAATTTAACTATCATAATTTATTACAAGATTAATTATTTTACTATCATAATTTATTACTAGTTAAATAATGTTAATATAACACAATGAGGCACACTGTTATTTATATAAGCTCATAGTTCTAAAAATTCATTTAAGGCGGTGAAGAATAAACCATCCCTTACATATGGACATTTAACAGATGGCAAAGAACAGTATGAGAAAAAATCGGTGAGGTATAATATTATTTAAAGGCGAAACTATATTCAAGCGATCTAGAAAGAAAAGAGAATCCAGAAGATCCGAGAGGGAAATAGCGCGATGCCCAAATTATCCCTCTCATCCCCAAATTTTCCCTCTCTCGAGATTCCTTAAGGGCTTTGTAAGTGTTGACAGACGTGAACTGATAACGCTGGCGTCTGTTTCGAGTTGATACACAAAGGAAACCACAAGCAATGGCAATTTCAAGTATTTTTTAATGCTTTAAACTGATGAAAAATTAAGATTTATTGATTTAAAGGCACTTATTTATAGAAATTTGATTTAGTTTAGATGAAAGAAAAGTACTTATCTTAAAATTCCAGGCTTTTGGAGTATATCCTTACATTGTCCGCTGTTTTATTCTCGTCAACATCGGAGCCGAAATTCATTGGAATGATATAGGTTTTGTAAGGGAAAAATAAACATTTTTCAAAGAAATTTAATCGATAATCACCAAGAGGAAACGAAAAATTTTCACTTTTTTACGGAGCGCAGCGATCGTGCTGCCGCTTGCCTCGGTGATCACCCGGAACCGAAAACTCTACATAGCTCCAGGCTCAGGGGAGCATGTGCCTAAAACGTACTCGCCGTACCCCCTGCTGTGACAATGCTGAATCACTATTGGCTGACCAACTTGCTACGTAAAAAACGTCACTTGTTTGGTCACGTGACAAGCCGATTGCATGGATTCTGAACTGTTGTGAAAGTGTAATTTGTAGTTTGCTGTATAAGACGTAATAAATTTTATATGCATATACAATTCTGAATTAATAATAAACCGCTAAAAGGTACAGCTGGTAAAGAATATAGAACACAAACCTTTTCAGACATAACGCTTGAAGTATTTTATTTGGACGGCATAAGATATGTTTACTAGGAAGACAAATTTCGGCAAACAAAATATATAATTATGCAAAAAAAATTTCGTTACCGGAGCATAAAAGTATTTATTATTGTACTTTAGATTTTCAAATATCAGAGGTTGTGATATAATGTAAGAGAATTTTGATTTAACATTAGAGATTCAATTTTGAGGGAGTTGGAGCTTGGCATGAAGGGATTTTTTATTTATTTTTTAATAAAACAAGATTGGTTTTGTATTTTTGAAAATTTTTTACAGAAGAACAGTTTAGTCGTTGATTATTTCATTGGTATGTTAATATTTTCTGGAACTAAAATTAAAAAATGGAGGACTGTTACTATTTGCAGTAATAACCGATATTCTGAAAAAGAATATTGTTTTCGATTATTTAAAAATATAGAGCAACTTCTGATGATGTCTGTCTTTTAAAAAGGTACAAAAAGGCAAACTAGAACACTACTTTGTCATTGTCACAAGTAATGTATCAAAAAACATTGTTTCAGTTTTGGATGTGGGTATTCAGTTGCATACTAATTTATGTGAATCGCAGGAAAAAAATAAGCATTCAAAAACTTGGAAACGGTCATTATGGTATTTCTAGGCAAAGTTTGGCATGGTGCATTAATAATTTCAAAAAGTTGTGTAGTGGATTTGTCATTCGGAAAGCACTTTGCAAGGTTGGAATGTGCTCAGAATATCATGGTATGCCTTGAATAATAAGAAGAAATGCTTACCAGCAAGGGTCAGAATTCAATAGAGCCAGGATTGTTGCCTTTAGAGTGTGTGGATTATCGTTCTGTGATATCGCCCGTTGCACTAGTCAACATCCAACCACTGTTAAGCGAATATGGCATGTATGGAATGCTGAGGATTATACTGAACGGCATGCAGGATCTCATTGCCGTCCCATGATTAATATCCGAAAGGACAGGCATATTGTGAAGTCAGCCCTCCAAATTTACAACCACATCACAGACCATTAGTCAGAAAACGGGCATATTTGCAGCATGCCCAGTATCTGCTCGTACGGTATGTCAACGTTTGCATCAGCATGGACTATCAGCACAGTGTCCATTACTTTAGCTTTCCTTAACAATGCAGCACAGAGAAAGATGGCTACTGTGGTGTGTCCAACAACAAAGCTGGATATAGGAGGCGTACAATGTCGTCTTTTCAGACGAGTCCCGTTTCTGTGTGCATTATTCTGATGATCGTATAAGTGTCTAGAGGCTCCAAGGAGACCGCACATCGCCTGGTTGCATTCAGTATCAGCATAAGAACCCTAATGTGATGGTATAGGCAGCCACTGAGCACATGGCACACACATCTTTAGTTCGGATCGATGGTAATTTGAATGCCAGATCGGTACATTTGTGACATCTTACATCCAGGGGTTGTGCCCTATCTTTGAGGCCTGCCAAATGCAATCTTCCAACAGGATAATTCAAGACCACATGTTGCACGTTGTGTTCTGACCTTCCTGGGTATGCAGTGCATTTGATTGCTGCCCTGGCCTGTACGGTCTCCAGATCTGTCACCCATTGAAAATACCTGCTCGTGGTTTGCTGAGGACTGGCCTAGCAACGCTCTCCATCTAATACGATTGTAGCATGGACTTGAATCAGAATGGAATAAGATGCCGATTTCTGTCATTCAAGTGAAATTCTACTCAGTGCCTAACTGGATAAGGGCCGTTTTTAGCTGCCAGGTGGAGCAGTTGTTTCGACTGATTTCGCACCCTTGTAAACCCCCAAGCTGCTTACAAATTCAATCATTTTATCTTCATGCCATACTATTTATGCACAACAAATATTTTTTTATTTGCTTTCCTTCATGCTATAGCAATTTTAATGGCTATTAGTGTATTATTGATTAACAGTTATCTAAGAGACTTCAAGAGTAAGTACTTTACAAAGTTTATAAAACTACTGCATATTTCTGTATAAAAAATTATTGATGCAGGATAGATAGCGCCTAAAGACTTCATGCAGCCATCAATGGAGTTGACAACACATTCATATTAGATGATTTTCTTTTATACTTTTCCCAACCACCAGTAGATTGCAAATAAAAAACAAAGTGACTTACAATTACAACATAGCCAAACTGCCCTGAAGTAAACATTAACAATATATACAAAGCCAAAATAATTATATTCGCATAATATGTGCATGACACTTTGTTACTAATAAATATCAGATTGTCTTGGATCAAATTAATATTTGAATATATATTAATTAGGGATATCTTTGAAGATATAATTAATAGCATCATTACAACAAGGTAAAGTATAGTAAACCACCCACTACTAGACAGTTACAGGATTGCTATATATGTGTACAGTGGTTCTCTGCTTCGAAATCAGGAACTCTCTATTTAATGGGGTGTTGTAAAGAAAGAAGTAGAGGGCGCTGCTTGGCAGTAGCGCAACGCATGTAAGTAGAAACGAAATGTCGTTTGATTAGGCAACATGATTTCTGTGAAGGTAGTCCGCCTAACAATAGGACAGTTGTAAATATGTAAATATAACGAATAATAAATAGTATTAGAAAAACTGAACCACCGGATGTTTTGTAATTGCTCTACGGGCCGCCATGGATAAATGCAGGTTCGTCACAATGGTGCATCGTACGGCAATGTTTGGATTTGTTAAAGTGAACTTCACGAGGAAGTATGTGTCCAGACCATGCCCTAGGTAAGAGCATGATTATTATTAAATTTTGAACTTGTTTGATTTGAATTTTGATAATTTGCAGTCTTGGGTACATTTGTGTATTAACGCGAAATAATGGCAGAACTAGATAGATTAAAACGAAAGAGAACCGCATTGAGAACGGTAGTATCTAAACTACTAAAGAAAGTCGAGGATAGCTTAGCAAAGAAAGATACAGATGACTTATGCGAAGTGCATGAATTATTAATAGAAAAGAAAAGTAATTTGAAAGAATTAGACGAGGCAATTCATTCCGTAATTGAGATAGATTCTCTAGAAGCGGATGTAGTTAGTTCTGAGGAATATGTGGAAAAATGTTCTCGAGCTATTAAACGAATTAATCGAATGTCGGAAGAGGATAAAATAAGTATTAAAGATCCTGAACAAAACTTGGGTAGACTGCAAAATGTACAAAGTACGGTAAAACTTCCAAAACTAGTTTTAGAGAAATATTCAGGTGATCCTGAAAAATTTATGGAGGTTTGGAACAGTTACGAAAGCACTATAGACAAAAACGAAAGTCTTAGTAAGATAGAAAAATTCGCATACTTGAAAACATTACTTACAGGTGCCGCGAGTAATGTAGTATCTTCATTAGAATTAAATGCAAAAAATTACGATGAGAGTATAAAAACTTTGAAGGATAGATTCGGGAAAAAAGAAATAATAATTAGTCAATTCATGAACAAACTGTTAAATTTAGAACCAGTAAGGAATTCAAATAATATTAAAGCTTTACGTAGGTTATATGATGAAATCGAAATTACAGTTCGGAATTTGGAAGCGCAAGGAGTTACGAAAGGTTCATTTGGTCAGTTATTAATACCTGTGTTGTTAAAAGCTATTCCAGAAGAGTTCGTTCTGGAATTTAATCGAAGGAAAAACCCAAATGAAGAAATTAATGTTTCAAACTTGTTGGACTTCATAAAGCGAGAAATTGAATGTCGTGAAGCGTCGAGTTTATTGACGCGAGATAAAAGAAATACCTTGCCTCCACGTTTCGAACATGCTAAGTCTGATTATAAAAAAATTCACAGAAATGTACCTACGGCTGCCAGTTTCAATGCTGTTGATAATCGTGTATGCATCTTCTGCGAAAAGTCCCATAATTCATTTTCTTGTGATAAAAGCATTACAGAAAAATTGTGTAAGTTACGTACTGAAAATAGATGCTTTATTTGTTTTCGAAAATATCACATTTGGAAATCGTGCAGAAATAAAACTAACTGCTTAAAATGCGGGTTTAAGTCGCATCATGAGTCACTATGTACGAGTAGTTCAAATCGTAACAAAGCGCGAACGGCTTCAAATCAAAACATAAAAGAATTGTGCGAAAGCTCGCGAGACAATTCAGTAGATGAAACACAGAACTCCCCGAAAGAACACACGCTTTCTGTTGTTCCATGTGATGAATCATTGAATAAAAATGCTTTATTGCAAACCTGTTCAGTGTTAGCTCATTATGACGGAAAGTCAGAGTTAACTAATTTAATTTTCGATTGTGGTGCTACACGAAGTTTTGTTCATATTAGTGTAGTTAAGAAATTAAACTTAAAATTTGTTGGAGAAGAAACATTGTCTATTTATTCTTTCGGAATGAAATACGCAGTACCTAAAACATATAAGGTTGTCGAATTCTGTGTTTCGGATGCGAAGCAAAAGAACAAAATAAAAATCAGCTGTCTCGTCACTGACGCCATAACGGCTGCGCATATGACCACGCCGTCAAAACAAACACTAAAAATGATGTATGAGTGCGGATTGCGAATCGCTTGTTTATGTAAAAGAGGCGTTGGAATTCTAATAGGTGTGGATTATTACTGGAAGATGGTAAGGGGGGAAAAGATTCAATTAGGAAAGGAAATTTATGCGATTTCTACTATGTTTGGATGGGTCCCAGTTGGTCTTCAAGATAAAGAGAGCGAAATAGTATCTCAAAACACGGCAATAGTAAACCTTTCTTCTTGCGTAACTGATTCATTGAGATCGTTGTGGACTTTAGATTTGATGGGCCTTACCGATGACTCAGCGATTTCTAACGAGGCGAGAGAAATGATTCAGAGCTTTGAAAAGGAAATACGGGTAGAAGGTAATAGATACTATGTTAGCTTATTATGGAAATCGGAAGCAGGGCAATTAGAAAATAATTTCGGAGTCGCATTAAGACGATTTGAAAGTCTTAAAAATAGACTTATTAGAAATCCTGAGATTTATCAGCAGTATAAATCCGTAATTGAAGAGCAAATGAAGGAGGGTATAGTTGAGAAGTGTTCACAGGAAATAACGGAGGCATCGTATTTTATGCCGCACAGGGAAATAATAAAACCTAAGGAAACCACAAGGTGTAGGATTGTTTACGACGCGAGCTCTTCTAGAACTAAAGGTGTAAAGTCCTTAAATGATTTTTTAGACATTGGACCTAGTTCGATCCCCGTGGTTTTGGACATAATTTTAAAATTTCGGAAATATGAAATTGCTTTCAGCGGAGATTTAGCTAAGGCCTTTTTAATGATAGGAATCTTAGAAAAGGATAGGGAATATTTAAAATTTCTTTGGTTCGGGAATAGTGAGGAAAAATATAAAGTTTTAAGGTTTAAACGTCTTCCTTTCGGACTTTGCTGTAGTCCAGCAATTTTAGCGATGACGATAAAATTCCACATTAAAAAACATAAAAGCACAAATCCAGAAAGTTATGATATGTTAGATTCCTCGTTATATGTAGACGATTTATACTACGGTGCAGACACTATTGAAGATGCATGTCGATTATCCTCAGACGCGGTTAAGATTTTTAAAGACGCTGAGATGAATTTGAGAAAATTAAGGTCAAATTCCGAGGAACTTAATTCCTGGTGGATTGGAAAAGGTTATAACATAGAACCAGCTAAAGAGTCAAAATGTTTGGGCATGATCTGGAACTCTGAAGCAGATAAGATCAAGTTGAATTGCGAATTTTTAGGAAATTTATCCCATGACAGTGCTGAGGCCACAAAAAGGACTATTCTCCAAATGGTGGCCAAAGTTTACGATCCAATTGGTGTGTTTCAACCCTTTGTGATGAAAATGAAAATTCTGTTACAAAAAATTTGGACATTAGGTGTGGACTGGGATGATACCCTTCCATTAGAAATAATTAAGGACTGGAGTCGCTGGAAAGCTGAATTAAAGGTGTTGGAGGAGTTTTCTCTTCCGAGAAAATATTTTGGTAGTAGTGAAAAATCTAATGTTAGTCTTCATGTATTTGCTGACGCTAGCCCTAAAGCGTACAGTCGGTCACAAAAGTATTCGAACACCGGTACCCTATCAGAAAATGACAAGATGGCGTTTTTTTTTCTCTTTCTCTCTGTGTGTCGTGTTATTCCATCCTAGGTTTTCTTCTCCCCCCCATCTTAGAAAAAACTGGAAAAAATTGGTCACGATCTCTTTTTGAATGGGGAGATGCCATTTTGAGAAAAAGCTGACGACCCTATCTTGGAGAATGAACATGACCGCTCTACACACCCTTTCACTCTCTCTCTTTGAATTGGGAAGCCATTTTGGGAAAAAATGCAGACGACCCTATCTTGGAGAATGGAAATGAACGCCTCTCCCTCTCTCTTTGAAATGGGAAGCCATTTTGGGACCTTCTATTCTTGGGGAGGGAGAAAACTGAAGTCTGCATTTCGCTGTCTCTGAATGCGGAAAGCCCTTTTGGGAAAAGCGGACCCTCTTCTTCTGATCTTGGAGAACTGGAAATGAACGCTCTACACGATCTCTTTTTGAATTCAGAAGGTATTTTGGGACCTTCTAATGTTGGAAAACTGAAATGAACGCTCTACACTTTCTCTCTTTGGACATGGGTAGCCCTTTGGGACCCTCTCCTCTTGGTAGGAAAAAAAAGAACTGAAGTGAAGGCTCTACACAATCTCTCTTGGAATGGGATCCATATTTCGGGAAACGTGGATCACCTCATGCTGGAAAACTGAAGTGAACCACCAAGATTGGACTCTATATAATATTTTTTTTTAAATTGACATCATGACCCTCCTCCCATTTGTTATTAAAAAAATTGTTTTTTTTTTGTTTTGGTGTTTATCCCATTTCCGATGTGATTTCAGAAATGCAATTCCATAATAGTTCAATTTCATTCGAGGTTAAATGATCTAAACAGTCTTTGACCCACCCATCCGTATGATTATTTTCTTCTCCTTCCTGTTGCACCAAATTTTGTAAGTCCATATAATCATTCCATACGGGAAGGGCTGGATCCTCACAAGGCTGTCTTGAAACACTTGGAGTCTCTTTGGGATGAGTGGAGGGATCTAGGATCTCTGGACCCGGCTGCAATTCTACCTCCATGATTTCTGGACCCGTTGGAACTTGTTTACCCGGCTGAAATTCTACCTCCATGATTTCTGGACCCGTTAGAACTTGTGAACCCGGCTGTGATTCTGCCGCCATGATTTCTGGACCTGTTGGAACTTGTGGACCCGGCTGACATTCTACCTCTACGATGTCGGGACTTTTTGAAGCTTGTGGACCCGTCTGACATTCTACCTCTACGATGTCGGGACAGGTTGGAGGAGGAGAAGAAGAAAAAGAAGAGGATACTGGAAGAGGTTCTGTCTGTGAGGAGTCCGAAAGAGGTTGCCTGTTTGAACAAGTCGGGGAAGAAGAAGAAGAAGCTTCTGGTTTCTGAAGCGGATCTTGCACGCCAGGTAGGTTCCGGTAAGTCGACCGTTTTTTAAGAGGTAATTTTTTTTCTTCCTCCTCATCTTCAATTGTGATGACTTCAATTTCATTCCGTTGCCGGGTCGATTTTGTTTCGGGAAATAACGGTTTGGTCCAGCTCCTCTTATCATCTAAGGAAGGGATGGGTAAAGGTGGCGGAGGGTTTTCTTCTTCTTTTTCTTGAAACATCATCGGCGATTGGAAAGAAATCTCCTCTTTCAATTGTTTCCAAAGCGAGTACGAGCACCGATCGACGACAAAGAGACTCTTCTGGGTTGTGACGATGAGATATTGCGTTTTCGGGGCAACGACATAGTTTTGAAAAGGTCTTAGAATATATTTCTTATATTTCATCCTGTCGCTGACTTTAAAACTTCTTTTCTTCAGATTGGGGGACGATGATTCGTAATAGGCGAGAGGAGCGGCTGTGGTTTGAACAATATGAACTTCGTCCTCAGCCGTCGTTCTCACTCCAAACGTAAAATATCGTTTCGTGAGAAAAATATTCTTCCACCGAAAACTCGTGCGCGGATCTGTATATCGCCGGTCTGTTTGAATGGGCCGTCTCAAAGCTCGATCCATCCGATTCCAAGAGAAGGGAGATTCCTCTTTCGTTTGTTGCGATTCGAATAAATTTCTGTATATATTCTGAACGAGCAGGTTGGAGGATTCGACATCTTGGTTGAAAGAAACGATCGCTTGATGAGGTGGTAAATGCGGAATAAATGTCGCACAATGACACGCCAAAAAATTTTCAAGTTGGAGATTTGCTTTAACGTCTTCAAATCCTCCCCGTTCGAAATCCGTTGAGTTGGAAAAACGTCTAATAGCGACATGGCTCCCAATGGAAAAGAAATGATCTTGCCCAGTACTTTCGCCTTTTTATATATCTATATAGACACACACAGACACACATAGAAGCTCTATGACGTCCGTTTTATTTGTTTTTTTTTTGTTTCTCTCTCTCTCTTCTTTCCTAGAAATCTTATCTCCATGACCTCTTTTTCTTTTCTTAAAAAGATGAATGTGTGTGGGAATGAGGAAGTGAAAGTAATAATTTAATAAACAAAAAATTATCCAACCATGACCTTCTTTTTTTTTCAAAGTCAACCTTTCCAATCCAAGGACGTCCAGAGATAGAGGAAGCAGGGAGAGAGGAGGAGGAGGGAAGGGAAGGTCACACTCTCTTTCTCTCTATAAATAAAAGGGGAGAGCCCCAAAGTCGTATTTTTGTCCAAGTGGATCATGAGGAGGCATCCCCAGTTCACTACGTGTATTCCTTTCAAATATAAATATGTTGATCTTTCCTTTTATATCATCCAAGGAGTCGTTTACCTGAAAGCCTCCGATTTTTCAAAATGTGCGGGTTATTATACCGTGGGGAGTTATCAAAAGATGCGGGACGAATTTTTGTCCGACGAAAACGTGTTGATGGCTCGTGACATTCCACCTTTGGATGCACAAATTTTGTTAATGAAACGAGCCAAATATTTTTACACGTCCCACTTTCTAACCGTCTCGCAAATGAATAGGATTATGGATCGTCTTGAGAAGACAAAAGGGATTCTCGTTCATTTTAGTGAATGGTTGCATAAATGTTTGCACGAACCTCTCTCGATCGAGAAGACTGGGAAGAATACCTATTATATTCTTCTCGAGGACTCTCCTCGTTCGTCTCATCTTAGAGAAGTTACGACTTTTGAAAAAATCCTCGAGCAAGAAAAAATAGAATGGTGGAACAACTACCCCATCCCTCTCCCCGAGCATCAAGAGGAGCCTGTTCAGAATAAAAAGAAAAAACCTTTCCAAAAGCCTATCCTCATCCTCCTCGATAATGATGGGGATGAGGAGAAGCCTGTTCAGATTCCTCTCCGTTTGTCAAAACCCGTCGAGGATGAAAAACCTCTCCCTTCCTCAAAACCCCTTGAGGAAGAGAGACCCCTCGAGAAGGAGAAATCTCTCCCATTGTCAAACCTCCTCGAAGATGAAAAACCTCTCCATTTATCAAGACCCCTCGAGAAGGAGAGACCTCTTCCTTTATCAAACCCCCTCGAAGATCAAAAACCTCTCCATTTGTCAAGACCCCTCGAAAATGAGGGACCTCTCGATTTGTCAAAACCCCTCGAGGATAAGGGAACTAAAACTTCTCTCTCTTTCGAAGAGGAGGGACCTCTCAATTTGTCAAGACCCCTCAAGAATAAGGGAACCGAAAATCCTCTCCCTTTCTCAAGACTTCTCGAGGAGGAGGAGGAGAGACCGCTCCATGTCTCAAGACAGGACCCCCCTCTATCTCTTGAGGATCCGAGGGAAACGATTCCTATTGAAAAACCATCTATCGACGATCCCCAGAAAAGGTCTTCGGAGGAGATTAGACTTCCATGTAGAAAACGAATCTGCCACAATCATCATCATCATAATAATAATAATATACCCCCTTCTCAACAACAGAATCCTACAACATTTGCAGATAAATGCATTCAAACCAATCCCTTTATAGTAACCCTTTTGATTGGAGAACCCGTGCATTAGCCTCGAAAAATAAAATGAGATTCTAGACTGTTTCTATGACCAGAATGTTAAGCCAATAGATAGGTCTAGCTCAGAATTTTTCTTTTTAAAAGAAAATAAATAAATAATCCAAAGACTATTCGTAAATATAAATGGTAAAGTCTTGAGTCGGCTGGAAAAAAATTTTCAGAGCTGAGAAAAATTCTACAACTCCAAAAAAAAAAAAAAAAAAAAAAAAAAAACTTTTAATTAATTTTTATCATGTCTTAGACATGATAAAAATTAACGACCCTCTTCCCTTTTCGTCTGGGAATGTTGTCTCACTCTTTTGAAAACAAATCGTGATTCATTCATGGAATGATTGCCATTAGAGAAAGGATGAGTCATGGTCTATTTTTAGAAAGGGTGAGACATCCTTCCCAGACAAAAAGGGAGGGTCATTAATTTTTATCATGTCTAAGACATGATAAAAATTAACCAAAAGTTTTTTTTTTTTTTTTTTTTTTCATTAGAGAATTTTATTTCAGCTCTGAGAAATTTTTTTTTCTCCCAGCCGATTCGAGACTTTACCATTTTTTTTAAGAATGATTTCTCTCTGATCTATTATTTCAAAATTCCAAGTTTCGCTTCAGAACCATCTATGCTGTTGAAGAAGTAACGTGATATATGTATTTTTTTTAATGAGTTCTGTCAAGATTGAATTGTGCAGGATCGACCTTGCGAATTTCTTCTCTGTGTCTTTAAATAATAATGATACCGAACTGCTTTTTGTAGAGCGCAATGGAAAAAACCTTTTGTATGGTTACGACAATTCATGTGTTCCATCCCATTGTATTTGAGAATCTCTTGCGTCGATCCCGAAATGCAATAAATGGATCTTTGCAACCATTTCTCTAAAAACTGCCGTTTCATTTCTCCTCGCACCCAAATCATGGAAAAAGGTTCCGTCAACATCGTTAACACCCATGGAAAATAACTGTACGGAATTTCTCCTTCGTACCACGACAAGCCGTGATAATAATCACTCGCCCACACAGCGGTTCGTTTTTCTTTCTCGGTGAGCATTTGCCATGGAAACGGGGGTTTAAAAACAAATACCCCTCGAGAAGTACCGTCCAATGTGACGTAAGCCAATTCTTTCACAATAAAGGCTCCTTGAGAATCGTAGAAACCTTCAAAGTCGAGCACGAGTTCCATGTTTTTTATTTCTTTTTCTTTCCAAGGTGACCTTTATTATTATTATGATGGATGTGTATTGAGATACGCACGATATTATTCAAAAAACAAATATATATATATACAAATGTGACCTTTCCTAGAATTCATACGACCTGTCACGTGCAACCTTCTCTCTCTATATATATAAAAGAGGAGACGGCGAGAGAACGCTATCCATTTTTTCCTTCAGGACACACAGCGAGAGAGAGAGAGAATTTTGTTTTCTTTTTTTCCTCAATTGAAGAAGATGGACATTTTGAGTACCAAACCTCTCAAAGATTCTTACCTTGTTCTGGACATGGAATACTTTCACTGTTATGATCCAAAGACGGGAGATATATGTTTCATCTTGAAAGAACTGGGCTACATCACTTGCGATTTAACCTTATGCGGATCCATGATTTTTCTCCCTCCTGTCCATTACGATGACTTATCGTCCCGCAATCAAGCTGTGGTCAACCAGACTACAAATAACCGACACGGCCTGCAATGGACCGAGGGTCGTCTTTCCTACGAGCATCTTCCTACGATCCTGAAAATACTGACCGAAAATGTGGAGGTGATCTACGTCAATGGATACGATAAAGCCGAATTTTTCAGCAAGCTCTGCCAACGATCCGTTTACGAGTTTTACATCCCAGGGAAAACCGAGTGGCGGAACAAATCGAAATGCACGCGACACCAATATTTCCAAAAGATGATTCATTGTGCCGAGAACAAGGTGAGAAATTTTCGATACCATTTGATGGAGGGTAGTTACGTTTTCCGGAAATTACATTGTTACACCTCCGAGAGCAAAGCTGTCGAAGAGGAGGCGGAAGAATCTCCCCAGGAGAACTCGTGCGACGATGAGGAGGAGGAGGAGGAGGAGGATGAACTTTCTAATAATACTAATAATAAATGTCTAAGTTGGGATGCTTTAGAGACCCAAGAATATTGGTCTCAACCCTTATCTCACCTAGACCTGAAAGAGGATCCTCAAGTGTACTCTTTGTGGTCCTCTTCTAAAATTTGGTCTTGGAGAGAACCCTTGAATGTTCATGAATGAAATGGTATGTAAATCCCTAGAGAAAAAAAATAGAAAAAAAAAGTTCCTTTTTTTTGCAATATGTTGATTTCTTTCCAATCCCATTTCTTTTCTATAACTCCAGCCCAATCGACGAAAAGAAGACGAATTTTCCAAGTTACAGAAGACGAATCTTCCAAGTTACACAAGACGTAGAAAGATTTCACAAGGATTTATAAATCACACTCTCCCACATGATATATGTATAGAGAGAAAAAGACCCTCTGTTCTCTAGCCAATACGTCAAGACTTCCCTAAACTAAGAGAGACCATGAGTACCGAGGAAACCTTAGCAGAGCAAGTGGAAAGACTTTCAAAGAGATTAGAAGAATTAAGACGGGATAGATTTACAGTTCCGCCGACTAAAGAGGAAACTATCATCGATTTCAACAAACCGCTGTACTTTCATCCCCTACCCCAAAGAATGAGACGAGTGGACTCGCTGTTGAACAGTTCCAATGAGAAACAAAATGTCACTTATTTGAATAGCCAATTTCAACACATGAATATTTCATAAGTATTTTTTCCCTAAAGCGTAGGGAGATCGGATCAGTAGTTTTTCCCTTTTCATCGTCGTAAAAGATTGGGAGGAAAAATCTTTCTCAGCTCTCTCAGAAAAATTTTTCTGCCTTTAAAAAAAAAAAAAAAAAAAAAAAAACTTTTTGTTAATTTTTATCATGTCTTAGACATGATAAAAATTAACTCTACCCCCCTTTTGTCTGGGAATGTTGTCTCACACTTTCTAAAAATAGACCATCACTCCTCCTTTCTTAAAGAATAGAATTCCAAGAATGGGATCTGGTCTATTTTTAGAAACGGTGAGACCCTATTCCCAGACAAAAGGCGGGTAGAGTTAATTTTTATCATGTCTAAAGTTCAGGGTCCATCCATCTTCTTATGTGAAACGGTGACCCTGACAAGATCGAGATAAACAAGTCCTGTGAGTTGTTTTGTAATCTTGGCGCGATCCAAGAAAGACTTTTTATTATTATTTTTTTTTTTGAAATAGGCGGGGGGTGGGGAGAGAAAATGTTCTCACGACCCTCAGATATCTTTTCATAAATATATTTTTTATCAAAGTGTTTCTTTCATTCCGATCCTTTTAAGAGGTTGGAATGACCCTGACATTTAGATGGGGTCGCGATCCCGACAGATGTCGCGCGAGTATAAAAGTGTGTGTCCTCCGCGAGATTTCTTCAGAGAACAGAAGAAGACGTGAACTGAGCTGGTAAGTCCCTTTGGTCCTATGAATATGGTTATCTATAAACTCGATTTGATTCTTAGTTTTTTTTTAATAATGATAATAATCATAACTTCATTTAAAAAGACCTTTAAAATTTTTTAACCCTTTGAAAAGAAAAATGTCTCTTTCAAGACGACGACTCTAAAACGTTTTATTGTTTTTTCCCCCCCTTTCTAGATCTTCCCTGTTATACATATATACCTTTTCGATTCTCTTTTTTGCTCCTGTTTGTGGAAGACATCACTGTATTCATCGCCATGGCGTGTTCAGAAAACTTTATCGTGCTCGATCTAGAGGGTTTCCAGTCCTACAACCACAAGAAGGGTGAATTTACCTACGTTTTAAAAGAATTGGGCTATGCGACAAAAGATTTTTTGACCGTGGGATCGTTGACGTTTACTCCTCCTCACCCCTTCCACCAACTGAGTGAAAAAAACCAAAAGACAAATGCCTGGCTGACAAGAAACCGGCACGGACTTCGTTGGAACGAGGGTCATATTCCCTACAACCATTTAGGACGCATTCTCCAATCGCTCACTCACAGCTTCTCCACGATTTATGTGGTGGGATGCCAGAAAGCTAAATTCTTTGCTAAAGCCTTGGATTATCAAAAACCCGTGACGGAAATTTATGTGCCAGATGGAATCATTTGGAAGTATCGGGAAAAATGTGCCCGACATCATCAAAGGATGAAATATTTCCATTGTGCCGAAAACAAAGTGCGCAACTATCGATGGCATATTATGGAAGGAGATTTTCATATCAATCACGTCTATCCAGACGGAACGGAGAAAGAGGAGAGGATTCAGGATGAAGCAGACAATCCTCTGCAAGCTTTTGATAAGGCCTACGATCAGTTAGAGAAGGATCCGTCCCCAAAAGCGTACGATAACCTCATCCAGAAATGGGATAATCTGTCCTGTTTCCAAGTGATGGAACATCCGGATGAGCATACGCCTTTAAACTTGATGGGCTCTTCTTCTTTGTCGTCAACTTCCTCCAATAACTCGAGGAAGACGGAGGGTTGGGGAGACATACCTGAAAATATTCCCCATTACGATCCAGCAGCCTGTTGGGACGAACCTTCCAAAGAATCTCATGAGACCCCCAAAATATCTTCAGAGGATCCAAAGACAAAATCCACTGAGTGTTGGGACAATGAACGGACAACTCATGCTCTAAAATCCACTAAGACTATGTCCACTGAGTGTTGGGACAATGAACAGACGACCCATGCTCCAAAATCTACTGAGACTATGTCCACTGAGTGTTGGGATGATGAAACCGAAAAGACGACAGAGAATTGGGATGACCGTTCTCAAAAGTATTTGAATTGATATATACATAAACTCAGGAGAAAAAAAATAAAGAAAAGATTTTTAGAAATAAGTAGAGAAAGGTTCTCCGCTTTCCCTATATTTATGGAAATGGACTGAGGAGAGAGAAAGAGAGACGAATCAGGAGACCAAAAAAAATGGGTCTTGGAAGGAATGAGTGCAAATGCATTCGATTCCTTCCAAGAGCCATTTTTTTTGGGTCCCTCTCTCATCCAATCTTGGAAAAGAACTTTGTCCTATTTTTCTAGGTCCATTCAAAAAGAAATGAATCTATCCATAAATTTTCTTAAAAGAAAAAAACAAAAAGATCCTTTACCTCTTGACGGTCCAAAGTCGAGAATCTTGGAAAACGTTATCCACTCTCTCTATCCAGTCAAGCTTCTCTGTAGAAAATCTAGTAGGTGCATCTGCATTCTTGAACACCCGGCAGTTATTATTGGACGCGAAACGTCGAATGCTAAAATAGTTAACAGTGAGCCCATTCTTAAAAAAACGGGGATGTTTTATTCATCCAGTCGAGTGCGGAAAAATTTCTGAGAGCCGGAGAAAAATTTCTCTGGCTGAAAAAAAAAAAAAAAAAATACCCCTCTTTTAGTCTGAAAATTGATGTCTTCAATTTTTCAAAAATTGAAGACATCAATTTTCAAATTTTCAGAGTAAAAGGGGGGGTATTTTTTTTTATTTTTTTTTTTTTAATTTTTTTTTCTTTTTTAATATCTAACTTTGAACCATAGAAATTTTTTCCGGCTCTCAGAAACTTTTCCCAACCGACTCGATGTGAATAAAACTTTACTGTTTGTTAAGAATGTTATTTAATGGATCGATTTCAACTTATCGAGTTTCGCTTGAGTTCCTGCCGTGCTGTGGGCCCACCTGAATACAAGTTTTCCCCTTTTGGAATAGAATAAAACTTTACTGTTTTTTAAGAATGTTATTTAATGGATCGATTTCAACCTATCGAGTTTCGCTTGAGTTCCGGCCGCGCTGTGGGCCCACCTGGATACAAGTTTTCCCCTTTTGGAATAGAATTTCCGTCAAGGTAGGCTACTTTTCCTCTTTTTGCATTTTTCATGTCATTTCATTTGTATTACAATATACTGAAAACGGGCGTTCGAACTGATTTCTAGGCTATTTCTATACAAATGGAGCTCGATCCAAGAAAGAAATGATGTCTTTTTTTTATTTTGTGGACTGCCAATTTGTATTGGAATATACTGAAAACGGGTGTTTGAGTCGGTTTTCAGTATATTTCAATACAAATAGAGCTCGATCCAAGAAAGAAATGATGTCTTTTTTTTTATTTTGTGGACTGCCAATTTGTATTGGAATATACTGAAAACGGGTGTTTGAGTCGGTTTTCAGTATATTTCAATACAAATAGAGCTCGGTCCAAGAAAGAAATGATGTCTTTTTTTTTATTTTGTGAACTGCCAATTTGTATTGGAATATACTGAAAACGGGTGTTTGAGTCGGTTTTCAGTATATTTCAATACAAATAGAGCTCGATCCAAGAAAGAAATGATGTCTTTTTTTTATTTTGTGGACTGCCAATTTGTATTGGAATATACTGAAAACGGGTGTTTGAGTCGGTTTTCAGTATATTTCAATACAAATAGAGGTCGGTCCAAGAAAAAAATGATGTCTTTTTTTTTATGTTGTGGACTGCCAATTTTGTATTGGAATATACTGAAAACGGGCATTCACGTCGGTTTTCAGTATATTTCAATACAAATGGAGCTGGATCCAAGAAAAAAATGATGTCTTTTTTTTATGTTGTGGACAGCCAATTTTGTATTGGAATATACTGAAAACGGGAATTCACGTCGGTTTTCAGTATATTTCAATACAAATGGAGCTGGATCCAAGAAAAAAATGATGTCTTTTTTTTATGTTGTGGACAGCCAATTTTGTATTGGAATATACTGAAAACGGGCATTCACGTCGGTTTTCAGTATATTTCAATACAAATGGAGCTGGATCCAAGAAAAAAATGATGTCTTTTTTTTATGTTGTGGACAGCGAATTTTGTATTGGACTATACTGAAAACGGGCATTCTCGTTGGTTTTCAGTATATTTCAATACAAATGGAGCTGGATCCAAGAAAAAAATGATGTCTTTTTTTTATGTTGTGGACAGCCAATTTTGTATTGGAATATACTGAAAACGGGCGTTCACGTTGGTTTTCAGTATATTACAATACAAGTGGAGCTGGATCCAAGAAAAAAATGATGTCTTTTTTTTATTTTGTGGACAGCCAATTTTGTATTGGAATATACTGAAAACGGGCGTTCACGTTGGTTTTCAGTATATTCCAATACAAATGGAGCTGGATCCAAAAAAAAAATGATGTCTTTTTTTTTTATTTTTTGTGGACAGCCAATTTTGTATTGGAATATACTGAAAACGGGCATTCACGTTGTTTTCAGTATATTTCAATACAAGTGGAGCTCGATCCAAGAAAAAAATGATGTCTTTTTTTTTATTTTGTGGACAGCCAATTTTGTATTGGAATATACTGAAAACGGGCGTTCACGTTGGTTTTCAGTATATTTCAATACAAATGGAGCTGGATCCAAGAAAAAAATGATGTCTTTTTTTTATGTTGTGGACAGCCAATTTCGTATTGGACTATACTGAAAACGGGCATTCACGTTGGTTTTCAGTATATTTCAATACAAATGGAGCTGGATCCAAGAAAAAAATGATGTCTTTTTTTTATGTTGTGGACAGCCAATTTTGTATTGGAATATACTGAAAACGGGCGTTCACGTTGGTTTTCAGTATATTCCAATACAAATGGAGCTGGATCCAAGAAAAAAATGACGTCTTTTTTTTATTTTTTGTGGACAGCCAATTTTGTATTGGAATATACTGAAAACGGGCATTCACGTTGTTTTCAGTATATTTCAATACAAGTGGAGCTCGATCCAAGAAAAAAATGATGTCTTTTCTTTTATTTTGTGGACAGCCAATTTTGTATTGGAATATACTGAAAACGGGCGTTCACGTTGGTTTTCAGTATATTTCAATACAAATGGAGCTCCATCCAAGAAAAAAATGATGTCTTTTTTTTTATTTTGTGGACTGCCAATTTTGTATTGGAATATACTGAAAACGGGCATTCACGTCGGTTTTCAGTATATTTCAATACAAATGGAGCTGGATCCAAGAAAAAAATGATGTCTTTTTTTTATGTTGTGGACAGCGAATTTTGTATTGGTCTATACTGAAAACGGGCATTCTCGTTGGTTTTCAGTATATTTCAATACAAATGGAGCTGGATCCAAGAAAAAAATGATGTCTTTTTTTTATGTTGTGGACAGCCAATTTTGTATTGGAATATACTGAAAACGGGCGTTCACGTTGGTTTTCAGTATATTCCAATACAAATGGAGCTGGATCCAAGAAAAAAATGATGTCTTTTTTTTTATTTTTTGTGGACAGCCAATTTTGTATTGGAATATACTGAAAACGGGCATTCACGTTGTTTTCAGTATATTTCAATACAAGTGGAGCTCGATCCAAGAAAAAAATGATGTCTTTTTTTTTATTTTGTGGACAGCCAATTTTGTATTGGAATATACTGAAAACGGGCGTTCACGTTGGTTTTCAGTATATTTCAATACAAATGGAGCTCCATCCAAGAAAAAAATGATGTCTTTTTTTTTATTTTGTGGACTGCCAATTTTGTATTGGTCTATACTGAAAACGGGCGTTCACGTTGGTTTTCAGTATATTTCAATACAAATGGAGCTGGATCCAAGAAAAAAATGATGTCTTTTTTTTATGTTGTGGACAGCCAATTTCGTATTGGAATATACTGAAAACGGGCATTCACGTTGGTTTTCAGTATATTTCAATACAAATGGAGCTGGATCCAAGAAAAAAATGATGTCTTTTTTTTATGTTGTGGACAGCCAATTTTGTATTGGAATATACTGAAAACGGGCGTTCACGTTGGTTTTCAGTATATTACAATACAAGTGAGCTGGATCCAAGAAAAAAATGATGTCTTTTTTTTATTTTGTGGACAGCCAATTTTGTATTGGAATATACTGAAAACGGGCGTTCACGTTGGTTTTCAGTATATTCCAATACAAATGGAGCTGGATCCAAGAAAAAAATGATGTCTTTTTTTTTATTTTTTGTGGACAGCCAATTTTGTATTGGAATATACTGAAAACGGGCATTCACGTTGTTTTCAGTATATTTCAATACAAGTGGAGCTCGATCCAAGAAAAAAATGATGTCTTTTTTTTTATTTTGTGGACAGCCAATTTTGTATTGGAATATACTGAAAACGGGCGTTCACGTTGGTTTTCAGTATATTTCAATACAAATGGAGCTCCATCCAAGAAAAAAATGATGTCTTTTTTTTTATTTTGTGGACTGCCAATTTTGTATTGGAATATACTGAAAACGGGCGTTCACGTCGGTTTTCAGTATATTTCAATACAAATGAAGCTGGATCCAAGAAAAAAATGATGTCTTTTTTTATGTTGTGGACAGCCAATTTTGTATTGGAATATACTGAAAACGGGAATTCACGTCGGTTTTCAGTATATTTCAATACAAATGGAGCTGGATCCAAGAAAAAAATGATGTCTTTTTTTTATGTTGTGGACAGCCAATTTTGTATTGGAATATACTGAAAACGGGAATTCACGTCGGTTTTCAGTATATTTCAATACAAATGGAGCTGGATCCAAGAAAAAAATGATGTCTTTTTTTTATGTTGTGGACAGCCAATTTTGTATTGGAATATACTGAAAACGGGCATTCACGTCGGTTTTCAGTATATTTCAATACAAATGGAGCTGGATCCAAGAAAAAAATGATGTCTTTTTTTTATGTTGTGGACAGCGAATTTTGTATTGGACTATACTGAAAACGGGCATTCTCGTTGGTTTTCAGTATATTTCAATACAAATGGAGCTGGATCCAAGAAAAAAATGATGTCTTTTTTTTATGTTGTGGACAGCCAATTTTGTATTGGAATATACTGAAGACGGGCGTTCACGTTGGTTTTCAGTATATTACAATACAAGTGGAGCTGGATCCAAGAAAAAAATGATGTCTTTTTTTTATTTTGTGGACAGCCAATTTTGTATTGGAATATACTGAAAACGGGCGTTCACGTTGGTTTTCAGTATATTCCAATACAAATGGAGCTGGATCCAAAAAAAAAAATGATGTCTTTTTTTTTTATTTTTTGTGGACAGCCAATTTTGTATTGGAATATACTGAAAACGGGCATTCACGTTGTTTTCAGTATATTTCAATACAAGTGGAGCTCGATCCAAGAAAAAAATGATGTCTTTTTTTTTATTTTGTGGACAGCCAATTTTGTATTGGAATATACTGAAAACGGGCGTTCACGTTGGTTTTCAGTATATTTCAATACAAATGGAGCTGGATCCAAGAAAAAAATGATGTCTTTTTTTTATGTTGTGGACAGCCAATTTCGTATTGGACTATACTGAAAACGGGCATTCACGTTGGTTTTCAGTATATTTCAATACAAATGGAGCTGGATCCAAGAAAAAAATGATGTCTTTTTTTTATGTTGTGGACAGCCAATTTTGTATTGGAATATACTGAAAACGGGCGTTCACGTTGGTTTTCAGTATATTCCAATACAAATGGAGCTGGATCCAAGAAAAAAATGATGTCTTTTTTTTATTTTTTGTGGACAGCCAATTTTGTATTGGAATATACTGAAAACGGGCATTCACGTTGTTTTCAGTATATTTCAATACAAGTGGAGGTCGATCCAAGAAAAAAATGATGTCTTTTTTTTTATTTTGTGGACAGCCAATTTTGTATTGGAATATACTGAAAACGGGCGTTCACGTTGGTTTTCAGTATATTTCAATACAAATGGAGCTCCATCCAAGAAAAAAATGATGTCTTTTTTTTTATTTTGTGGACTGCCAATTTTGTATTGGAATATACTGAAAACGGGCATTCACGTCGGTTTTCAGTATATTTCAATACAAATGGAGCTGGATCTAAGAAAAAAATGATGTCTTTTTTTTATGTTGTGGACAGCGAATTTTGTATTGGTCTATACTGAAAACGGGCATTCTCGTTGGTTTTCAGTATATTTCAATACAAATGGAGCTGGATCCAAGAAAAAAATGATGTCTTTTTTTTATGTTGTAGACAGCCAATTTTGTATTGGAATATACTGAAAACGGGCGTTCACGTTGGTTTTCAGTATATTCCAATACAAATGGAGCTGGATCCAAGAAAAAAATGATGTCTTTTTTTTATTTTTTGTGGACAGCCAATTTTGTATTGGAATATACTGAAAACGGGCATTCACGTTGTTTTCAGTATATTTCAATACAAGTGGAGCTCGATCCAAGAAAAAAATGATGTCTTTTTTTTTATTTTGTGGACAGCCAATTTTGTATTGGAATATACTGAAAACGGGCGTTCACGTTGGTTTTCAGTATATTTCAATACAAATGGAGCTCCATCCAAGAAAAAAATGATGTCTTTTTTTTTATTTTGTGGACTGCCAATTTTGTATTGGTCTATACTGAAAACGGGCGTTCACGTTGGTTTTCAGTATATTTCAATACAAATGGAGCTGGATCCAAGAAAAAAATGATGTCTTTTTTTTATGTTGTGGACAGCCAATTTCGTATTGGACTATACTGAAAACGGGCATTCACGTTGGTTTTCAGTATATTTCAATACAAATGGAGCTGGATCCAAGAAAAAAATGATGTCTTTTTTTATGTTGTGGACAGCCAATTTTGTATTGGAATATACTGAAAACGGGCGTTCACGTTGGTTTTCAGTATATTACAATACAAGTGAGCTGGATCCAAGAAAAAAATGATGTCTTTTTTTTATTTTGTGGACAGCCAATTTTGTATTGGAATATACTGAAAACGGGCGTTCACGTTGGTTTTCAGTATATTCCAATACAAATGGAGCTGGATCCAAGAAAAAAATGATGTCTTTTTTTTATTTTTTGTGGACTGCCAATTTTGTATTGGAATATACTGAAAACGGGCATTCACGTTGTTTTCAGTATATTTCAATACAAGTGGAGCTCGATCCAAGAAAAAAATGATGTCTTTTTTTTATTTTGTGGACAGCCAATTTTGTATTGGAATATACTGAAAACGGGCGTTCACGTTGGTTTTCAGTATATTTCAATACAAATGGAGCTCCATCCAAGAAAAAAATGATGTCTTTTTTTTTATTTTGTGGACTGCCAATTTTGTATTGGAATATACTGAAAACGGGCGTTCACGTCGGTTTTCAGTATATTTCAATACAAATGGAGCTGGATCCAAGAAAAAAATGATGTCTTTTTTTTATGTTGTGGACAGCCAATTTTGTATTGGAATATACTGAAAACGGGAATTCACGTCGGTTTTCAGTATATTTCAATACAAATGGAGCTGGATCCAAGAAAAAAATGATGTCTTTTTTTTATGTTGTGGACAGCCAATTTTGTATTGGAATATACTGAAAACGGGCATTCACGTCGGTTTTCAGTATATTTCAATACAAATGGAGCTGGATCCAAGAAAAAAATGATGTCTTTTTTTATGTTGTGGACAGCCAATTTTGTATTGGACTATACTGAAAACGGGCATTCACGTTGGTTTTCAGTATATTTCAATACAAATGGAGCTGGATCCAAGAAAAAAATGATGTCTTCTTTATGTTGTGGACAGCCAATTTTGTATTGGAATATACTGAAAACGGGCGTTCACGTTGGTTTTCAGTATATTAAAATACAAGTGGAGCTGGATCCAAGAAAAAAATGATGTCTTTTTTTATTTTGTGGACAGCCAATTTTGTATTGGAATATACTGAAAACGGGCGTTCACGTTGGTTTTCAGTATATTCCAATACAAATGGAGCTGGATCCAAGAAAATAATGATGTCTTTTTTTTTATTTTTTGTGGACAGCCAATTTTGTATTGGAATATACTGAAAACGGGCATTCACGTTGTTTTCAGTATATTTCAATACAAGTGGAGCTCGATCCAAGAAAAAAATGATGTCTTTTTTTTTATTTTGTGGACAGCCAATTTTGTATTGGAATATACTGAAAACGGGCGTTCACGTTGGTTTTCAGTATATTTCAATACAAATGGAGCTCCATCCAAGAAAAAAATGATGTCTTTTTTTTTATTTTGTGGACAGCCAATTTTGTATTGGAATATACTGAAAACGGGTGTTCACGTTGGTTTTCAATATATTCCAATACAAATGGAGCTCCATCCAAGAAAAAAAATGATGTCTTTTTTTTATGTTGTGGACAGCCAATTTTGTATTGGAATATACTGAAAACGGGCGTTCGAGTCGGTTTTCAGTATACTCTAATACAAATGGAGCTCCATCCAAGAAAAAAAAATGATGTCTTTTTTTTATGTTGTGGACAGCCAATTTTGTATTGGAATATACTGAAAACGGGCGTTTGAGTCCTTTTTCCGACTATTTCTATACACATTCCACTATATTAAAATGACGTCATAGTTGAGTCCAAACAGAGTCATCCCCGGATAGAGTCGTCTCCGGACAAAGTCGTCCCCGGACAATTTTATACCGAATTTGTATAGAGATGTACTTAAAATGGGCTTGGAGGGGGGGCGGAGTCCAAACAAAGTCATCCCCGGACCATCTTGATGACCAGACATATTGCCTTTTCAACAGCCCGTATTATTCTGAACAAAAACGTGGAATACTTTTATAGAAAAGAGAAGAATTGAAAGTGAAAGTCAAAAAGCAAAATGGGATCGGCTGGGAAAAATTTCTGAGAGCCGAGAAAAAATTCTGAGTCAGAAAAAAAAAGAAAAATTATATAATATATATATTATATAATATATATATTATATAATATATATATTATATAATATATATTATATAATATATATTATAAATACTTTTTGTTAATTTTTATCATGTCTTCTAGACATGATAAAAATTAACTCATCCCCCTTTTGTCTGGGTATGTTGTCTCACCGTTTCTAAAAATAGACCAGAACCCAGTCTTTTCTTGGAATTTATAAGGATGAGTCATGGTCTATTTTTAGAAAGTGAGACAACATTCCCAGACAAAAGGGGGGTGAGTTAATTTTTATCATGTCTAGAAGACATGACAAAAATTAACAAAAAAAATTTTTTTTTTTTTTTTTTTTTACATCTCAGAATTTTTTTCTGAGCTCTCAGAAATTTTTCCTAGCTGATCCCATTTCGTTTTTCGACTTTCACTTTCAACTCTTCACTTTTCCTATCCACTGTCGTTGGAATTGTGTTCACTGGAGGCTATTTCTTTTTTTGCAATCTCGCTTTTAGTTTTCTCTGAGATTCTTTAGAAACGGCTATACAAATTTCACCATCTATATGGAGATGATGTCCAAACAAAGTCGTCCCCGGACCATCTTGATGACCGAATATGTATAGAAATAGTCTGAAAATGGGCTTGAGGGCCGGTTTCTGGACGATTCCTCTACAAATTCGGCCGCATCCAGAAAAACAAAAATACATAGTTTCTTTTTTGGGTGGACAGGAGATGATAAATTTCTTTTCTCTCTCTCTCTCTCTCTCTCCCAAGATTGGAGGAGAGAGTGGCCCAAAAAAATGGGTCTTGGAAGGAATCGAATGCATTTTGAGATGCATTCGATTCCTTCCAAGACCCATTTTTTTGGTCTCCTGATTCAACTCTCCAGTCTATGGAATAGGGAAAGCGGAGAACGTTTCCCCTTATTTAAGCGACTGGAGACCATATCGCATCATCATCATCATCATCATCACCATCACCATCGTCCTCTTTCTGATACATTTCAACGAAGGCTTGATGTCTCTGGATGATTTTGGGGAGATGATGGATCCCGAATTGAGTGATGAAAAAGAGAGGACTCTTTTTCCTTTCTTGTTCGTCTTCCACAGTCTCTCGGAGGGTGATATACGTTTCCCCGTCCTCCTCAATTTTCGTCAGAGGTCTCATGAATATTTTACACATCCAAGGGAAGAGCGACTTGTTATTCAGGGATTTCGAAGCGACGAAGGCCGCTTCATTTGAAGTGAGGACAATCTGGTTCGGTTGACCCCATTCTTTGGAGTAGTTGTCCAAATCGCCTAGTCGAAGAAAATGGTGTCGATTAGGAAAAAAGACTTGGAGAACACTCGTCGTATGCGAGACGTTCGTAGGCAAGAGAGTCAAGATATCTTTGGCATTCCAGTACAGGAATCCTAGATCCACATACGCGTGCACGTAATAGTCATCGTTATATTCCAGTTTGAGCAGCATGGCTTTTGTATTTTTTTTTCCGTTCTCAAGGCGAAACACTCGTCTGATATGAACAAGAGCTCGCTGGCGATCCGTTTATATAGACTCCTCAGAGAGAGAGAGAGAGAGAGAGAGGGAGAGAGGAGGAGGAACAAGGTTGATGAATTCTAAAATTAAAAAAAATGATAACGAAATGAGATCGGCTGGCAAAATATTTTCAGAGCTCAGAAAAAAATTCTGAGATGTAAAAAAAAAAACCTTTTTGTTAATTTTTATCATGTCTTCTAGACATGATAAAAATTAACTCACCCCTCTTTTGTCTGGGTATGTTGTCTCACCGTTTCTAAAAATAGACCAGAACCCAGTCTTTTCTTGGATTCTATTCTTTAAAAGGATGAGTCTTGGTCTATTTTTAGAAAGTGGGAGATAACATTCCCAGACAAAAAGAGGGGTGAGTTAATTTTTATCATGTCTAGAAGACATGATAAAAATTAACAAAAAGTTTTTTTTTTTTTTTTTTTACATTTCAGAATCTTTTTCTGAGCTCTGAGAAATTTTTCCTAGCCGATCTCATTTCGTTTTTCGACTTTCACTTTCAACTCTTCACTTTTCTATAAAAGCATTCCACGTTTCTGTTCAGAACAGTGTCTCTCTCTACCCAAATCTGAAACCCTAGTCACGAGAGAATATGAGACTAGAAAAATAGTTTAGCTTATTGATCTAAAAAATGTCCCATGCTAGAACTCAGAATTATAATCAGAGCGGGGCTTTCCAGTATCCACTTCCAAGATTTTAGATTTGTCATGGGTGACATGTTCCCAAATTCATAAATTCTTCAATTATAGTCCCCTTCTTTGACAAATGGCTAAGAAATTCTTAAAGAATATCATGATAAAGATTTAGCTATCTATATATAACATTATGTTTTCTTTTCAAAAAAAAAATCCAATGATCGAAATGGACTTTACGCACAATTTATTGTATCCCCACCTTTCCAAGATTGGTTTGAAGAAGTGATAAAAAAAATAGGTCTGGAAGGAAAAGGGTGCATTTCGAGAAAAGAAAAGAGGACCCTCTTTTTCTCGCAATGCACCCGTTTCCTTCCAGACCCATTTCTTTTGCCTCCTCAGAACTCTCTTTCTTTTCTCCTCCCTCTCTCTCTTAAGAGGGATTGAAAGAAAGAGGCTAGATGGAAAAGTTTCTTTTTTTTTCTTTCGAGAAGATAAAAAAAAAATTTTTAGGAGGAGCAAATTTTTTTTTTGGGTGATGGTGGTTGTTTTTTTTAGAAGGTGATGACTTTAGTGACATTTAAAGAGACCACCAGAGGATCTGTTTGAGTCTCGACGACCTTTTCTTGACGGGGGTCTGTCTGGCAATAAGCGCTGGCATATTGTTTAGGGTAAGTAGAAGAATCCGTCATGCCTGGATGAGGCGGTATGTAGCGCACTCCCAGATTAAAGAGGGTGATGAAGGGAAATTTCTCCCCCGGATAGAGCAGTCGGTAAACGGGTTGATTGGGTACAACTCGAACCAGCGGCTGAGTTAAAATGCTATACACCCAGGCCAGAAGCTGATTATTTTTAGGATTATTTTCGGCCAGATGTAACATTTCTTCGCTGGAGAGGACATATCCCTCTTGAGAACTGCCGAGACTCTCAAGATCTTTTATTTTCCTGAAGACGTGGTGTTCGTCGAAAAACACGGAGAGAATGTCCCAGGTTCTTTTACTGGAAGTATGAATCAGAGGCAAAATGTCCGTAGCGTTCCAAAACAATCTTCCGTCATCCACATAACAGCGAATGCTCACAAACTCATTATATAAGACGCGGATCATCATCTTGAGTAGAAATATGGATACGCACAGCAGTCTCTCTCTCTGGGAAATAGAGTCTGTCTTCCACTCGCCTCTCTATATATACGAGAAGACCACGTGATGGGCGACGTGACGGTTGACTTCTAGAAAAAAAAATCAACTTTGTCTATCTCTCTCTCTCTATGACCTTCTATTTTTTTCCTAAAGAACACCCCGACACCTTTTCAAAGGTCATGGGATTGAGAGGAACGAAAGAAAAAAAAAAACAACCATCCTTTGTATACTACCTATGACCTTCTCCTAGAGACCCCTGTCATTTTCTTCTCGAGAGCTACGTGATGAAAGCTTTTTTTTTATTCTAGAGTTTATCAACTTTGTAGAAACATGACCCCGTCACCTTCTCAAAGGCCATGTCGTATGGAATGGGACCCTTTTGGTTTTTTCTTTTGAGAAAATAAAAAATAAAACAACTCTATAATCATCTCTCTATGACCTTCACAAACACTCATGTTTTATCATTTTTTTTTATTTTAGAATTCATCAACCTTGTTCCTCCTCCTCCCCTCTCCCTCTCCCTCTCTCTCTCTCTCTCTCTGAGGAGTCTATATAAACGGATCGCCAGCGAGCTCTTGTTCATATCAGACGAGTGTTTCGCCTTGAGAACGGAAAAAAAAATACAAAAGCCATGCTGCTCAAACTGGAATATAACGATGACTATTACGTGCACGCGTATGTGGATCTAGGATTCCTGTACTGGAATGCCAAAGATATCTTGACTCTCTTGCCTACGAACGTCTCGCATACGACGAGTGTTCTCCAAGTCTTTTTTCCTAATCGACACCATTTTCTTCAACTAGGCGATTTGGACAACTACTCCAAAGAATGGGGTCAACCGAACCAGATTGTCCTCACTTCGAATGAAGCGGCCTTCGTCGCTTCGAAATCCCTGCATAACAAGTCGCTCTTCCCTTGGATGTGTAAAATATTCATGAGACCTCTGACGAAAATTGAGGAGGACGGGGAAACGTATATCACCCTCCGAGAGACTGTGCAAGACGAACAAGAAAGGAAAAAGAGTCCTCTCTTTTTCATCACTCAATTCGGGATCCATCATCTCCCCAAAATCATCCAGAGACATCAAGCCTTTGTTGAAAAGTATCAGAAAGAGGACGATGGTGATGGTGATGATGATGATGATGATGATGCGATATGGTCTCCAGTCGCTTAAAGAAGGGGAAACGTTCTCCGCTTTCCCTATTCCATAGACTGGAGAGTTGAATCAGGAGACCAAAAAAATGGGTCTTGGAAGGAATCGAATGCATTTCAAAATGCATTCGATTCCTTCCAAGACCCATTTTTTTTGGGCCACTCTCTCCTCCAATCTTGGGAGAGAGAGAGAGAGAGAGAGAAAAGAAATTTATCATCTCCTGTCCACCCAAAAAAGAAACTATGTATTTTTGTTTTTCTGGATGCGGCCGAATTTGTAGAGGAATCGTCCAGAAACCGGCCCTCAAGCCCATTTTCAGACTATTTCTATACATATTCGGTCATCAAGATGGTCCGGGGACGACTTTGTTTGGACATCATCTCTATATAGATGGTGAAATTTGTATAGCCATTTCTAAAGAATCTCAGAGAAAACTAAAAGCGAGATTGCAAAAAAAGAAATAGCCTCCAGTGAACACAATTCCAACGACAGTGGATAGGAAAAGTGAAGAGTTGAAAGTGAAAGTCGAAAAACGAAATGGGATCAGCTAGGAAAAATTTCTCAGAGCTCAGAAAAAAATTCTGAGATGTAAAAAATAAAAAAAAAACTTTTTGTTAATTTTTATCATGTCTTCTAGACATGATAAAAATTAACTCACCCCCCTTTTGTCTGGGAATGTTGTCTCCCACTTTCTAAAAATAGACCATGACTCATTCTTTTAAATTCCAAGAAAAGACTGGGTTCTGGTCTATTTTTAGAAACGGTGAGACAACATACCCAGACAAAAGGGGGATGAGTTAATTTTTATCATGTCTAGAAGACATGATAAAAATTAACAAAAAGTATTTATAATATATATTATATAATGTATATTATATAATATATATATTATATAATATATATATTATATAATACATATATTATATAATATATATATTATATATTTTTTCTTTTTTTTTCTGACTCAGAATTTTTTCTCGGCTCTCAGAAATTTTTCCCAGCCGATCCCATTTTGCTTTTTGACTTTCACTTTCAATTCTTCTCTTTTCTATAAAAGTATTCCACGTTTTTGTTCAGAATAATACGGGCTGTTGAAAAGGCAATATGTCTGGTCATCAAGATGGTCCGGGGATGACTTTGTTTGGACTCCGCCCCCCCTCCAAGCCCATGTTAAGTATATCTCTATACAAATTCGGTATAAAATTGTCCGGGGACGACTTTGTCCGGAGACGACTCTATCCGGGGACGACTCTGTTTGGACTCAACTATGACGTCATTTTAATATAGTGGAATGTGTATAGAAATAGTCGGAAAAAGGACTCAAACGCCCGTTTTCAGTATATTCCAATACAAAATTGGCTGTCCACAACATAAAAAAAAGACATCATTTTTTTTTCTTGGATGGAGCTCCATTTGTATTAGAATAGACTGAAAACCGTCTCGAACGCCCGTTTTCAGTATATTCCAATACAAAATTGGCTGTCCACAACATAAAAAAAGACATCATTTTTTTTCTTGGATGGAGCTCCATTTGTATTGGAATATACTGAAAACCAACGTGAATACCCGTTTTCAGTATATTCCAATACAAAATTGGCTGTCCACAAAATAAAAAAAAAGACATCATTTTTTCTTGGATGGAGCTCCATTTGTATTGAAATATACTGAAAACCAACGTGAACGCCCGTTTTCAGTATATTCCAATACAAAATTGGCTGTCCACAACATAAAAAAAAGACATCATTTTTTTCTTGGATCGAGCTATATTTGTATTGAAATATACTGAAAACCGACTCAAACACCCGTTTTCAGTATATTCCAATACAAAATTGGCTGTCCACAAAATAAAAAAAAAGACATCATTTTTTTCTTGGATCCAGCTCCATTTGTATTGGAATATACTGAAAACCAACGTGAACGCCCGTTTTCAGTATATTCCAATACAAAATTGGCTGTCCACAAAATAAAAAAAAGACATCATTTTTTTCTTGGATCCAGCTCCACTTGTATTGTAATATACTGAAAACCAACGTGAACGCCCGTTTTCAGTATATTCCAATACAAAATTGGCTGTCCACAACATAAAAAAAAGACATCATTTTTTTCTTGGATCGAGCTATATTTGTATTGAAATATACTGAAACCCGACTCAAACACCCGTTTTCAGTATATTCCAATACAAATTGGCAGTCCACAAAATAAAAAAAAGACATCATTTCTTTCTTGGACCGAGCTCTATTTGTATTGAAATATACTGAAAACCGACTCAAACACCCGTTTTCAATATATTCCAATACAAATTGGCAGTCCAGAAAATAAAAAAAAAGACATCATTTTTTTCTTGGATGGAGCTCCATTTGTATTGAAATATACTGAAAACCAACGTGAACGCCCGTTTTCAGTATATTCCAATACAAAATTGGCTGTCCACAAAAGAAAAAAAAAGACATCATTTTTTTCTTGGATCGAGCTCCACTTATATTGAAATATACTGAAAACAACGTGAATGCCCGTTTTCAGTATATTCCAATACAAAATTGGCTGTCCACAAAAAATAAAAAAAAAGACATCATTGTTTTCTTGGATCCAGCTCCATTTGTATTGGAATATACTGAAAACCAACGTGAACGCCCGTTTTCAGTATATTCCAATACAAAATTGGCTGTCCACAAAATAAAAAAAGACATCATTTTTTTCTTGGATCCAGCTCCATTTGTATTGAAATATACTGAAAACCAACGTGAATGCCCGTTTTCAGTATATTCCAATACAAAATTGGCTGTCCACAACATAAAAAAAAGACATCATTTTTTTCTTGGATCCAGCTCCATTTGTATTGAAATATACTGAAAACCGACGTGAATGCCCGTTTTCAGTATATTCCAATACAAAATTGGCTGTCCACAACATAAAAAAAGACATCATTTTTTTCTTGGATCCAGCTCCATTTGTATTGAAATATACTGAAAACCGACGTGAATGCCCGTTTTCAGTATATTCCAATACAAAATTGGCTGTCAACAACATAAAAAAAAGACATCATTTTTTTCTTGGATCCAGCTCCATTTGTATTGAAATATACTGAAAACCGACGTGAACGCCCGTTTTCAGTATATTCCAATACAAAATTGGCAGTCCACAAAATAAAAAAAAGACATCATTTTTTTCTTGGATCGAGCTCCACTTGTATTGAAATATACTGAAAACCGACTCAAACACCCGTTTTCAGTATATTCCAATACAAATTGGCAGTCCACAAAATAAAAAAAAGACATCATTTCTTTCTTGGATCGAGCTCCATTTGTATAGAAATAGCCTAGAAATCAGTTCGAACGCCCGTTTTCAGTATATTGTAATACAAATGAAATGACATGAAAAATGCGAAAAGAGGAAAAGTAGCCTACCTTGACGGAAATTCTATTCCAAAAGGGGAAAACTTGTATCCAGGTGGGCCCACAGCACGGCCGGAACTCAAACGAAACTCGATAGCTTGAAATCAATCCATTAAATAACATTCTTAAAAAACAGTAAAGTTTTATTCTATTCCAAAAGGGGAAAACTGGTATCCAGGTGGGCCCACAGCACGGCCGGAACTCAAGCGAAACTCGATAGGTTGAAATCGATCCATTAAATAACATTCTTAACAAACAGTAAAGATTTATTCACATCGAGTCGGTTGGGAAAAGTTTCTGAGAGCCGGAAAAAATTTCTGTGGTACAAAGTTAGATATTAAAAAAGAAAAAAAAAATAAAAAATAAAAAAAATACCCCCCCCTTTTACTTTGAAAATTTCAAAATTGATGTCTTCAATTTTTGAAAAATTTTCAATTTTCAGACTAAAAGGGGGGGGTATTTTTTTTTTTTTTTTTTTTTTTTTCAGCCAGAGAAATTTTTCTCCGGCTCTCAGAAATTTTTCCGCACTCGACTGGATGAATAAAAATCCCCCTTTCTTTAAGAATGGGCTCACTGTTTACTATTTCAGCATTCGACGTTTCGCGTCCAATAATAACTGCCGGGTGTTCAAGAATGCAGATACACCTACTAGATTTTCTACAGAGAAGCTTGACTGGGTGGAGAGAGTGGATAACTTTTTCCAAGATTCTCGACTTTGGACCGTCTAGAGGTAAAGGATCTTTTTGTTTTTTTCTTTTATGAAAATTTATGGATAGATTCATTTCTTTTTGAATGGACCTAGAAAAATAGGACAAAGTTCTTTTCCAAGATTGGATGAGAGAGGGACCCAAAAAAATGGGTCTTGGAAGGAATCGAATGCATTTGCACTCATTCCTTCCAAGACCCATTTTTTTTGTCTCCTGATTCGTCTCTCTTTCTCTCTCCTCAGTCCATTTCCATAAATATAGGGAAAGCGGAGAACCTTTCTCTACTTATTTCTAAAAATCTTTTCTTTATTTTTTTTTCTCCTGAGTTTATGTATATATCAATTCAAATACTTTTGAAAACGGTCATCCCAATTCTCTGTCGTCTTTTCGGTTTCATCGTCCCAACACTCAGTGGACATAGTCTCAGTAGATTTTGGAGCATGGGTCGTCTGTTCATCGTCTGTATTGAAATATACTGAAAACCGACTCAAACACCCGTTTTCAGTATATTCCAATACAAATTGGCAGTCCACAAAATAAAAAAAAAGACATCATTTCTTTCTTGGATCGAGCTCTATTTGTATTGAAATATACTGAAAACCGACTCAAACACCCGTTTTCAGTATATTCCAATACAAATTGGCAGTTCACAAAATAAAAAAAAAGACATAATTTCTTTCTTGGACCGAGCTCTATTTGTATTGAAATATACTGAAAACCGACTCAAACACCCGTTTTCAGTATATTCCAATACAAATTGGCAGTCCACAAAATAAAAAAAAAGACATCATTTCTTTCTTGGATCGAGCTCTATTTGTATTGAAATATACTGAAAACCGACTCAAACACCCGTTTTCAGTATATTCCAATACAAATTGGCAGTCCACAAAATAAAAAAAAGACATCATTTCTTTCTTGGATCGAGCTCTATTTGTATTGAAATATACTGAAAACCGACTCAAACACCCGTTTTCAGTATATTCCAATACAAATTGGCAGTCCACAAAATAAAAAAAAAAACATCATTTCTTTCTTGGATCGAGCTCTATTTGTATAGAAATAGCCTAGAAATCAGTTCGAACGCCCGTTTTCAGTATATTGTAATACAAATGAAATGACATGAAAAATGCAAAAAGAGGAAAAGTAGCCTACCTTGACGGAAATTCTATTCCAAAAGGGGAAAACTTGTATCCAGGTGGGCCCACAGCACGGCCGGAACTCAAGCAAAACTCGATAGGTTGAAATCGATCCATTAAATAACATTCTTAAAAAACAGTAAAGTTTTATTCTATTCCAAAAGGGGAAAACTTGTATCCAGGTGGGCCCACAGCACGGCCGGAACTCAAGCGAAACTCGATAGGTTGAAATCGATCCATTAAATAACATTCTTAACAAACAGTAAAGTTTTATTCACATCGAGTCGGTTGGGAAAAGTTTCTGAGAGCCGGAAAAAATTTCTGTGGTTCAAAGTTAGATATTAAAAAAGAAAAAAAAAAAATTAAAAAAAAATAAAAAAAAATACCCCCCCCCCCTTTTACTCTGAAAATTTGAAAATTGATGTCTTCAATTTTTGAAAAATTGAAGACATCAATTTTCAGACTAAAAGAAGGGTATTTTTTTTTTTTTTTTTTTTTTTTTTTTTCAGCCAGAGAAATTTTTCTCCGGCTCTCAGAAATTTTTCCGCACTCGACTGGATGAATAAAACATCCCCGTTTTTTTAAGAATGGGCTCACTGTTAACTATTTCAGCATTCGACGTTTCGCGTCCAATAATAACTGCCGGGTGTTCAAGAATGCAGATGCACCTACTAGATTTTCTACAGAGAAGCTTGACTGGATGGAGAGAGTGGATAACTTTTTCCAAGATTCTCGACTTTGGACCGTCAAGAGGTAAAGGATCTTTTTGTTTTTTTCTTTTAAGAAAATTTATGGATAGATTCATTTTTTTTTGAATGGACCTAGAAAAATAGGACAAAGTTCTTTTCCAAGATTGGATGAGAGAGGGACCCAAAAAAATGGGTCTTGGAAGGAATCGAATGCATTTGCACTCATTCCTTCCAAGACCCATTTTTTTGGTCTCCTGATTCGTCTCTCTTTCTCTCTCCTCAGTCCATTTCCATAAATATAGGGAAAGCGGAGAACCTTTCTCTACTTATTTCTAAAAATCTTTTCTTTATTTTTTTTTCTCCTGAGTTTATGTATATATCAATTCAAATACTTTTGAGAACGGTCATCCCAATTCTCTGTCGTCTTTTCGGTTTCATCGTCCCAACACTCAGTGGACATAGTCTCAGTAGATTTTGGAGCATGGGTCGTCTGTTCATTGTCCCAACACTCAGTGGACATAGTCTTAGTGGATTTTAGAGCATGAGTTGTCCGTTCATTGTCCCGACACTCAGTGGATTTTGTCTTTGGATCCTCTGAAGATATTTTGGGGGTCTCATGAGATTCTTTGGAAGGTTCGTCCCAACAGGCTGCTGGATCGTAATGGGGAATATTTTCAGGTATGTCTCCCCAACCCTCCGTCTTCCTCGAGTTATTGGAGGAAGTTGACGACAAAGAAGAAGAGCCCATCAAGTTTAAAGGCGTATGCTCATCCGGATGTTCCATCACTTGGAAACAGGACAGATTATCCCATTTCTGGATGAGGTTATCGTACGCTTTTGGGGACGGATCCTTCTCTAACTGATCGTAGGCCTTATCAAAAGCTTGCAGAGGATTGTCTGCTTCCTCCTGAATCCTCTCCTCTTTCTCCGTTCCGTCTGGATAGACGTGATTGATATGAAAATCTCCTTCCGTAATATGCCATCGATAGTTGCGCACTTTGTTTTCGGCACAATGGAAATATTTCCTCCTTTGATGCTGTCGGGCACATTTTTCCCGATACTTCCAAATGATTCCATCTGGCACATAAATTTCCGTCACGGGTTTTTGATAATCCAAGGCTTTAGCAAAGAATTTAGCTTTCTGGCATCCCACCACATAAATCGTGGAGAAGCTGTGAGTGAGCGATTGGAGAATGCGTCCTAATGGTTGTAGGGAATATGACCCTCGTTCCAACGAAGTCCGTGCCGGTTTCTCGTCAGCCAGGCATTCGTCTTTTGGTTTTTTCACTCAGTTGGTGGAAGGGGTGAGGAGGAGCAAACGTCAATGATCCCACGGTCAAAAAATCTTTTGTCGCATAGCCCAATTCTTTTAAAACGTAGGTAAATTCATCCTTCTTGTGGTTGTAGGACTGGAAACCCTCTAGATCGAGCACGATAAAGTTTTCTGAACACGCCATGGTGATGAATACGGTGATGTCTCCCACAAACAGGAGCAAAAAATAGAATCGAAAAGGTATATATGTATAACAGGGAAGATCTAGAAAGGAAAAAAAAACAATAAAACGTTTTAGAATCGTCGTCTTGAAAGAGACATTTTTCTTTTCAAAGGGTTAAGAAGTTTCAAAGGTCTTTTTAAATGAAGTTATGATTAAACCATATTCATAGGACCAAAGGGACTTACCAGCTCAGTTCACGTCTTCTTCTGTTCTCTGAAGAAATCTCGCGGAGGACACACACTTTTATACTCGCGCGACATCTGTCGGGATCGCGACCCCATCTAAATGTCAGGGTCATTCCAACCTCTTAAAAGGATCGGAATGAAAGAAACACTTTGATAAAAAATATATTTATGAAAAGATATCTGAGGGTCGTGAGAACATTTTCTCTCCCCACCCCCCGCCTATTTCAAAAAAAAATAATAATAAAAAGTCTTTCTTGGATCGCGTCAAGATTACAAAACAACTCACAGGACTTGTTTATCTCGATCTTGTCAGGGTCACCGTTTCACATAAGAAGATGGATGGACCCTGAACTTTAGACATGATAAAAATTAACTCTACCCGCCTTTTGTCTGGGAATAGGGTCTCACCGTTTCAAAAAATAGACCAGATCCCATTCTTGGAATTCTATTCTTTAAGAAAGGAGGAGTGATGGTCTATTTTTAGAAAGTTTGAGACAACATTCCCAGACAAAAGGGGGGGTAGAGTTAATTTTTATCATGTCTAAGACATGATAAAAATTAACAAAAAGTTTTTTTTTTTTTTTTTTTTTTTTTTTTAAAGGCAGAAAAATTTTTCTGAGAGAGCTGAGAAAGATTTTTCCTCCCAATCTTTTTCGACGATGAAAAGGGAAAAAATACTGATCCGATCTCCCTACGCTTTAGGGAAAAAATACTTATGAAATATTCATGTGTTGAAATTGGCTATTCAAATAAGTGACATTTTGTTTCTCATTGGAACTGTTCAACGGCGAGTCCACTCGTCTCATTCTTTGGGGTAGGGGATGAAAGTACAGCGGTTTGTTGAAATCGATGATAGTTTCCTCTTTAGTCGGCGGAACTGTAAATCTATCCCGTCTTAACTCTTCTAATCTCTTTGAAAGTCTTTCCACTTGCTCTGCTAAGGTTTCCTCGGTACTCATGGTCTCTCTTAGTTTAGGGAAGTCTTGACGTATTGGCTAGAGAACAGAGGGTCTTTTTCTCTCTATACATATATCATGTGGGAGAGTGTGATTTATAAATCCTTGTGAAATCTTTCTACGTCTTGTGTAACTTGGAAGATTCGTCTTGTGTAACTTGGAAAATTTGTCTTCTTCTCGTCGATTGGGCTGGAGTTATAGAAAGGAAATGGGATTGGAAAGAAATCAACATATTACAAAAAAAGGAACTTTTTTTTCTATTTTTTTTCTCTAGGGATTTACATACCATTTCATTCATGAACATTCAAGGGTTCTCTCCAAGACCAAATTTTAGAAGAGGACCACAAAGAGTAGACTTGAGGATCCTCTTTCAGGTCTAGGTGAGATAAGGGTTGAGACCAATATTCTTGGGTCTCTAAAGCATCCCAACTTAGACATTTATTATTATTATTATTAGAAAGTTCATCCTCCTCCTCCTCCTCCTCCTCCTCATCGTCGCACGAGTTCTCCTGGGGAGATTCTTCCGCCTCCTCTTCGTCTTCGACAGCTTTGCTCTCGGAGGTGTAACAATGTAATTTCCGGAAAACGTAACTACCCTCCATCAAATGGTATCGAAAATTTCTCACCTTGTTCTCGGCACAATGAATCATCTTTTGGAAATATTGGTGTCGCGTGCATTTCGATTTGTTCCGCCACTCGGTTTTCCCTGGGATGTAAAACTCGTAAACGGATCGCTGGCAGAGCTTGCTGAAAAATTCGGCTTTATCGTATCCATTGACGTAGATCACCTCCACATTTTCGGTCAGTATTTTCAGGATCGTAGGAAGATGCTCGTAGGAAAGACGACCCTCGGTCCATTGCAGGCCGTGTCGGTTATTTGTAGTCTGGTTGACCACAGCTTGATTGCGGGACGATAAGTCATCGTAATGGACAGGAGGGAGAAAAATCATGGATCCGCATAAGGTTAAATCGCAAGTGATGTAGCCCAGTTCTTTCAAGATGAAACATATATCTCCCGTCTTTGGATCATAACAGTGAAAGTATTCCATGTCCAGAACAATGTAGGAATCTTTGAGAGGTTTGGTACTCAAAATGTCCATCTTCTTCAATTGAGGAAAAAAAGAAAACAAAATTCTCTCTCTCTCTCTCGCTGTGTGTCCTGAAGGAAAAAATGGATAGCGTTCTCTCGCCGTCTCCTCTTTTATATATATAGAGAGAGAAGGTTGCACGTGACAGGTCGTATGAATTCTAGGAAAGGTCACATTTGTATATATATATATTTGTTTTTTGAATAATATCGTGCGTATCTCAATACACATCCATCATAATAATAATAAAGGTCACCTTGGAAAGAAAAAGAAATAAAAAACATGGAACTCGTGCTCGACTTTGAAGGTTTCTACGATTCTCAAGCAGCCTTTATTGTGAAAGAATTGGCTTACGTCACATTGGACGGTACTTCTCGAGGGGTATTTGTTTTTAAAACTCCGTTTCCATGGCAAATGCTCACCGAGAAAGAAAAACGAACCGCTGTGTGGGCGAGTGATTATTATCACGGCTTGTCGTGGTACGAAGGAGAAATTCCGTACAGTTATTTTCCATGGGTGTTAACGATGTTGACGGAACCTTTTTCCATGATTTGGGTGCGAGGAGAAATGAAACGGCAGTTTTTAGAGAAATGGTTGCAAAGATCCATTTATTGCATTTCGGGATCGAAGCAAGAGATTCTCAAATACAATGGGATCGAACACATGAATTGTCCTAACCATACAAAAGGTTTTTTCCATTGCGCTCTACAAAAAGCAGTTCGGTATCATTATTATTTAAAGACACAGAGAAGAAATTCGCAAGGTCGATCCTGCACAATTCAATCTTGACAGAACTCATTAAAAAAAAATACATATATCACGTTACTTCTTCAACAGCATAGATGGTTCTGAAGCGAAACTTGGAATTTTGAAATAATAGATCAGAGAGAAATCATTCTTAGAAAAAATGGTAAAGTCTCGAATCGGCTGGGAGAAAAAAAAATTTCTCAGAGCTGAAATAAAATTCTCTAATGAAAAAAAAAAAAAAAACTTTTGGTTAATTTTTATCATGTCTTAGACAATTAATGACCCTCCCTTTTTGTCTGGGAAGGATGTCTCACCCTTTCTAAAAATAGACCATGACTCATCCTTTCTCTAATGGCAATCATTCCATGAATGAATCACGATTTGTTTTTCAAAAGAGTGAGACAACATTCCCAGACGAAAAGGGAAGAGGGTCGTTAATTTTTATCATGTCTAAGACATGATAAAAATTAATTAAAAGTTTTTTTTTTTTTTTTTTTTGGAGTTGTAGAATTTTTCTCAGCTCTGAAAATTTTTTTCCAGCCGACTCAAGACTTTACCATTTATATTTACGAATAGTCTTTGGATTATTTATTTATTTTCTTTTAAAAAGAAAAATTCTGAGCTAGACCTATCTATTGGGCTTAACATTCTGGTCATAGAAACAGTCTAGAATCTCATTTTATTTTTCGAGGCTAATGCACGGGTTCTCCAATCAAAAGGGTTACTATAAAGGGATTGGTTTGAATGCATTTATCTGCAAATGTTGTAGGATTCTGTTGTTGAGAAGGGGGTATATTATTATTATTATGATGATGATGATTGTGGCAGATTCGTTTTCTACATGGAAGTCTAATCTCCTCCGAAGACCTTTTCTGGGGATCATCGATAGATGGTTTTTCAATAGGAATCGTTTCCCTCGGATCCTCAAGAGATAGAGGGGGGTCCTGTCTTTAGACATGGAGCGGTCTCTCCTCCTCCTCCTCCTCGAGAAGTCTTGAGAAAGGGAGAGGATTTTCGGTTCCCTTATTCTTGAGGGGTCTTGACAAATTGAGAGGTCCCTCCTCTTCGAAAGAGAGAGAAGTTTTAGTTCCCTTATCCTCGAGGGGTTTTGACAAATCGAGAGGTCCCTCATTTTCGAGGGGTCTTGATAAATGGAGAGGTTTTTCATCTTCGAGGGGGTTTGATAAAGGAAGAGGTCCCTCCTTCTCGAGGGGTCTTGATAAATGGAGAGGTTTTTCATCTTCGAGGAGTTTGACAATGGGAGAGATTTCTCCTTCTCGAGGGGTCTCTCTTCCTCAAGGGGTTTTGAGGAAGGGAGAGGTTTTTCATCCTCGACGGGTTTTGACAAACGGAGAAGAATCTGAACAGGCTTCTCCTCATCCCCATCATTATCGAGGAGGATGAGGATAGGCTTTTGGAAAGGTTTTTTCTTTTTCTTCTGAACAGGCTCCTCTTGATGCTCGGGGAGAGGGATGGGGTAGTTGTTCCACCATTCTATTTTTTCTTGCTCGAGGATTTTTTCAAAAGTCGTAGTTTCTCTAAGATGAGACGAACGAGGAGAGTCCTCGAGAAGAATATAATAGGTATTCTTCCCAGTCTTCTCGATCGAGAGAGGTTCGTGCAAACATTTATGCAACCATTCACTAAAATGAACGAGAATCCCTTTTGTCTTCTCAAGACGATCCATAATCCTGTTCATTTGCGAGACGGTTAGAAAGTGGGACGTGTAAAAATATTTGGCTCGTTTCATTAACAAAATTTGTGCATCCAAAGGTGGAATGTCACGAGCCATCAACACGTTTTCGTCGGACAAAAATTCGTCCCGCATCTTTTGATAACTCCCCACGGTATAATAACCCGCACATTTTGAAAAATCGGAGGCTTTCAGGTAAACGACTCCTTGGATGATATAAAAGGAAAGATAAACATATTTATATTTGAAAGGAATACACGTAGTGAGCTGGGGATGCCTCCTCATGATCCACTTGGACAAAAATACGACTTTGGGGCTCTCCCCTTTTATTTATAGAGAGAAAGAGAGTGTGACCTTCCCTTCCCTCCTCCTCCTCTCTCCCTGCTTCCTCTATCTCTGGACGTCCTTGGATTGGAAAGGTTGACTTTGAAAAAAAAAGAAGGTCATGGTTGGATAATTTTTTGTTTATTAAATTATTACTTTCACTTCCTCATTCCCACACACATTCATCTTTTTAAGAAAAGAAAAAGAGGTCATGGAGATAAGATTTCTTGGAAAGAAGAGAGAGAGAGAAACAAAAAAAACAAATAAAACGGACGTCATAGAGCCTCTATGTGTGTCTGTGTGTGTCTATATAGATATATAAAAAGGCGAGAGTACTGGGCGAGATCATTTCTTTTCCATTGGGAGCCATGTCGCTATTCGACGTTTTTCCAACTCAACGGATTTCGAACGGGGAGGATTTGAAGACGCTAAAGCAAATCTCCAACAAATTTTTTTGGCGTGTCATTGTGCGACATTTATTCCGCATTTACCACCTCATCAAGCGATCGTTTCTTTCAACCAAGATGTCGAATCCTCCAACCTGCTCGTTCAGAATATATACAGAAATTTATTCGAATCGCAACAAACGAAAGAGGAATCTCCCTTCTCTTGGAATCGGATGGATCGAGCTTTGAGACGGCCCATTCAAACAGACCGGCGATATACAGATCCGCGCACGAGTTTTCGGTGGAAGAATATTTTTCTCACGAAACGATATTTTACGTTTGGAGTGAGAACGACGGCTGAGGACGAAGTTCATATTGTTCAAACCACAGCCGCTCCTCTCGCCTATTACGAATCATCGTCCCCCAATCTGAAGGAAAGAAGTTTTAAAGTCAGCGACAGGATGAAATATAAGAAATATATTCTAAGACCTTTTCAAAACTATGTCGTTGCCCCGAAAACGCAATATCTCATCGTCACAACCCAGAAGAGTCTCTTTGTCGTCGATCGGTGCTCGTACTCGCTTTGGAAACAATTGAAAGAGGAGATTTCTTTCCAATCGCCGATGATGTTTCAAGAAAAAGAAGAAGAAAACCCTCCGCCACCTTTACCCATCCCTTCCTTAGATGATAAGAGGAGCTGGACCAAACCGTTATTTCCCGAAACAAAATCGACCCGGCAACGGAATGAAATTGAAGTCATCACAATTGAAGATGAGGAGGAAGAAAAAAAATTACCTCTTAAAAAACGGTCGACTTACCGGAACCTACCTGGCGTGCAAGATCCGCTTCAGAATCCAGAAGCTTCTTCTTCTTCTTCCCCGACTTGTTCAAACAGGCAACCTCTTTCGGACTCCTCACAGACAGAACCTCTTCCAGTATCCTCTTCTTCTTCTTCTTCTCCTCCTCCAACCTGTCCCGACATCGTAGAGGTAGAATGTCAGACGGGTCCACAAGCTTCAAAAAGTCCCGACATCGTAGAGGTAGAATGTCAGCCGGGTCCACAAGTTCCAACAGGTCCAGAAATCATGGAGTCAGAATCACAGCCGGGTTCACAAGTTCCAGCGGGTCCAGAAATCATGGAGGTAGAATTTCAGCCGGGTAAACAAGTTCCAACGGGTCCAGAAATCATGGAGGTAGAATTGCAGCCGGGTCCAGAGATCCTAGATCCCTCCACTCATCCCAAAGGGACTCCAAGTGTTTCAAGACAGCCTTGTGAGGATCCAGCCCTTCCCGTATGGAATGATTATATGGACTTACAAAATTTGGTGCAACAGGAAGGAGAAGAAAATAATCATACGGATGGGTGGGTCAAAGACTGTTTAGATCATTTAACCTCGAATGAAATTGAACTGTTATGGAATTGCATTTCTGAAATCACATCGGAAATGGGATAAACACCAAAACAAAAAAAAACAATTTTTTTAATAACAAATGGAAGGAGGATCATGATGTCAATTTAAAAAAAAATATTATATAGAGTCCAATCTTGGTGGTTCACTTCAGTTTTCCAGCATGAGGTGATCCACGTTTCCCGAAATATGGATCCCATTCCAAGAGAGATTGTGTAGAGCCTTCACTTCAGTTCTTTTTTTTTCCTACCAAGAGGAGAGGGTCCCCAAAGGGCTACCCATGTCCAAAGAGAGAAAGTGTAGAGCGTTCATTTCAGTTTTTTTTCCAAGTTTAGGGGAGGGAGGTCTCAAAATGACACCCCCCCATTTTCAAAGAGAGATAGTGTAGAGCGTTCATTTCTGTTTTTTTCCAAAGTTAGGGAGTTTTCAAATGGCTACCCATTTCAGAGAAAGAGAGAGAGAGAAGGTGTAGAGCGTTCATTTCAGTTTTCCAACATTAGAAGGTCCCAAAATACCTTCTGAATTCAAAGAGAGATCGTGTAGAGCGTTCATTTCCAGTTCTCCAAGATCAGAAGAAGAGGGTCCGCTTTTCCCAAAAGGGCTTTCCGCATTCAGAGACAGCGAAATGCAGACTTCAGGTTTCTCCCTCCCCAAGAATAGAAGGTCCCAAAATGGCTTCCCATTTCAAAGAGAGAGGGAGAGGCGTACATTTCCATTCTCCAAGATAGGGTCGTCTGCATTTTTTCCCAAAATGGCTTCCCAATTCAAAGAGAGAGTGTGAAAAGGTGTGTAGAGCGGTCATGTTCATTCTCCAAGATAGGGTCGTCAGCTTTTTCTCAAAATGGCATCTCCCCATTCAAAAAGAGATCGTGACCAATTTTTTCCAGTTTTTTCCAAGATGGGGGGGAGAAGAAAACCTAGGATGGAATAACACGACACACAGAGAGAAAGAGAAAAAAAACGCCATTATTTCATTTTCTGATAGGGTACCGGTGTTCGAATACTTTTGTGACCGACTGTCTGATTATACTGGGAGAACCATAAAATCGGAAAAGCGATGGGTTTCACAGTTAACGAGGCAATCGAAGACAGACTGGGAAAGAGAGATCCTTTTTTTTAGCTGAGAAGCAGATTGCCCTGGAAATCCGTAACTCTGACCATATAATTTTTCCATAGACTCTTTGAACGGTATTCAGGAGACATCCTCCATGAGGGAAAAAAAAATCTCCCCTTCCCCTTCTAAATCGACTGGAAAGAGAATGAGGTGGAAGAGATCCATCCACGAGAGATCATACTCTTGAACGTCAGACAAATATGAAGTCGAATAGCTTAAACAAAAAGTGCTTGAAATGTCATCGAGTCTCGAAAATCTAGGCCTCTCTCTCTCTGAAGGAAATGAGAAAATGGGAATCTGCGTTTTTCTTCCTCAACGGCTGACATTCATCTGAAGTGACACTCGAAATGCTTAAATAGATAAACGAGAATCCATTCTTAAAAAAATGGCGCTGTGTCGTCAATTGGAGAATCGAGTCGGCTGGGAAAATACTTTGAGAGCCAGGAAAAAAATTTTCTAACTCTATTAAAAAAAAAAAAACTTTTTGTTAATTTTTATCATGTCTTTAGACATGATAAAAATTAACTACCTTCCCCTTTTGTCTGGGAATGTTGTCTAACCGTTTCTAAAAATAGACCATCACTCATCCTTTCTAAAAAGAATAAAATTCCAAGAATGGGTTCTGGTCTATTTTTAGAAACGGAGAGACAACATTCCCAGACAAAAGGAGGGTAGAGTTAATTTTTATCATGTCTAGAAGACATGATAAAAATTAACCAAAAGTTTTTTTTTTTTTTTTTTTTTTTTTTTTTTTTTTTTTTTAGAGTTAGAGAATTTTTTTTTCCAGGCTCTCAAAATTTTTTCCCAGCCGACTCGATTCTCCATTGACAAGACAGCGCCATTTTTTTTTAAGAATAAACTCTCGCTTATCTATTTAAGCATTCCCAGTTTGGCTTTAGATGAGTGTCAGCCGTTGAAGAAGAAGCATCCTGTCACTTGGGAGAGACATATTTTGAGGAGTCAACATGTTGTGTGGACATTGTTGAGCGTTTTGTGAAGCTTTGAAAGAATGGAGGGGTTTTGATGGAGAATATTTCTTTTTATTGAATTTTTAAAAAAAGATTTAAGATTCACATTTTATAACAGGTTTTACATGGAAAGAAGGTTTTTCTTCTAGTTTGACGACTTCTTTTTCTTGGGAGATGTTTCTATTGGAAAGATGGAAGGAAAGACGATTCCCACATTGAAGAAGGTTCATGAGAAACTCGTACGGATCTTGGTTCTCTTCTCGAGCCGATATATCATACGGAATCCGGGACATGTTTTGCAATCGCTCCAGTTCCTCCTCGTATTTTTGCTTGCTCGCCAATTTCATGCGGGGACGAAACTGGTCCAGAATATACAATCCCTGGGGTTGAGTCACTCGAGAAAAAGCGACATATTGCTGAAATCGATTAAAAGGTCCGTGCATGTAAATTGCGATCGACGGAAAGGTGGCTCCTTGGGCTTTATGAGCCGTAATCGCTTCGGCTAACATCAAAGGAAACTGTTCGCGATAAAATGCGAGTGTTTTCGTCGAACAGGTGTCAATACGAATGGAGACGCGATCGATAGGAGCTAGACTATTCGAAAATTGCAGCCAGACTCGCGTCACAACTCCGTCTTCATCCTGGTCTATTTGGTGTAGTGTTCCAATCGCTCCCTTCATCCATCCTTTGGATCTGTCGAGCGTTTTAGTCAATTGATATCGCGCTCCTCTTTGTAAATGGAGGACGGATTCGAGATTCGCCATCTGAGATCGATGTAAATGTCGACTCCGTTTCATCATCCTCTTCCGCAATTTTTCGCTCTCGGAATAAATGACGTCTCGAGCCAGACACGAACAGTACGTCCCTCGGGATTGGAGACGTTTCATATTATATTTCTCTGCATCCTTGCTCGAAAAACAGAGAATAATAGCTTCGCGAGGAATTTCGTCGAAACTGCGAACGCGGGACTGAAAAAATGCCACATCGTCCGGTTCTAAAAAGTGATTTCTCGTTAAACGATCGAGTCTCTCCTCGTAATCCAGAGAGAATCGCATACATTCGACTAGTTCATAGTAGAGCGTGGATTGAGGCGTCCACCACCCTTCAGAATAAAAAATGGGCATGTCGCGAATCGGTTGGAGCTGCTGCAAATCTCCGAATTTAATCATATGCACATTCCCAAACGGCTTATCCGGCACATGACACAATTGTCGAAGTTGCTGGTCGAGGCGCGAAAATAAATTGGATCCGATTGTGGAAACGTCATCCAAAATCACCATCCGTAAAGGAGCATACAGGGGTCTGTAATAGTCTAAAGTCTCTTAGGTCAGAGGTCGAACAAAAGTCCCGTTCATTTGAAGACGCAGGGCATGATGCAAAGTATCTCCCGTAATGTAAACCGCTCCTTGAGCACTGAGTGCGAGTTTGAGAACCGAGCACGCTTCGCTAAAAAGAGGCGTTCGAATCAGAGTTTGGTATAAAGCTTGGATCAGGAAAGATTTACCCGTTCCGGCAGATCCTTGCACAATAATATCCAGAGGAGGGGGACGTTTCGATTCAGGTAACGCGTAATAAGTGTACAAACGGACGAGAACGTAGATCAGGAAATTGTATTGCTCTTTATTACATTGTCGAATACATTTTTGATAGGCTTCTTCGGACCACATATCCTTATACTGCAAATTCGTATAGCTTTCCCACTGCTTGGGAGGAAGATATTTCTTTCGCGGTCGGGAGTTCTTTTTAAGAACAGCATAACGTTCCTTTTGAAGTATTCGTTCTCGCTCTCGATTAGCTGAATTGCTTCGCCAGCGTCGTTTCTGTTCACGCATTCTTTCCCTAAGACGTTCTCTACTGGATAGGCTCATCGTGACACCACTCAAAAAGGTGAAGTGTGTGTATAGAAAATCACTTCCTTTAATTTATATACATATACTTTTTGAGGAGGAGGAGGGGTGTGTGTGAAATGACCTCGTCTCGAAACGAACCAATAGCACTTCGAGAAGACTTGGAACGAGATAGGTTTCTTAGAAAGAGAGAGAGCGACACAAAAAAAATATATAAAAAATCAGAATGATTTATCCGTCGACCTCTGGGCTAAAAGTAAACAAACAAAATTTGAAAAGGTCAAGGTGAACTCACTAAATTCATCTTAGAAATCAGATAAGAAAAAAAAATGAGGGTACCCATGTTTCCTCTTCAACAACATAGACTCATCTAAAACGAAACTCGGAATGCTTACGCAAATAAACAAGAATCCATTCTTAAATAAAAAATGGGGACGTCTTGTCGATTGAGTCGGCTGGAAAAAATTTCTGTTACTCAAAAAAAAAAAAAAAAAAAAAAAAAAAAAAAAAAAAAACTTTTGGTTAATTTTTATCATGTCTTCTAGACATGATAAAAATTAATGAACCCCCTTTTTGTCTGGGAAGGATGTCTCACTCTTTCTAAAAATAGACCATCACTCACCCTTTCTAATAGCAACAATTCCAAGAATGAGTCATGGTTTGTTTTTTTCGAATGGGTGAGACATCCTTCCCAGACAAAAAGAGGGGACAGTTAATTTTTATCATGTCTATAAGACATGATAAAAATTAACCAAAAGTTTTTTTTTTTTTTTTTTCAGTCAACTTGGCTGGACAAGACATCTCCGGATTCTTTCTGGAATGGACTCTATGATCTATTTAAACATTTCGAGTTCCGAGTTTCGCTTCAGTTGAGTGTGAGCCGTTCAAGAAGAAGAAACCATCCTGTGACTGGAGAGAGAACTATTCCTTTTTCTATTCACCCATTGTGTTGAACCGTTCAGATATTTGCTTTTATTAATATTTTTTTTTTCCTAACCCACCCGTCTTTAAACAATAGAATAGTTTGAAAGGGTCAACCCATTTTATAGATATCAACCTCATACCCTCATCTCAACGGGTCTCGAGTGGGAGGAAGGAAGGAGCAGGCGACGAGAACTAAGCATGTCTGTTTATCGAGTAGACGCATCGGGGAAAGAACGATACCCGACCGACCCCCAACATCCTCATTACGAATTATACGTTACGGATCCTGAAGGAAATCCTATCTTGGCTCGAGACGAAAACTGTCATGAGTATTACGCGGTAGATTTAAACGGAAACCAATACATTTTAGCTCCTCGACGGTATGCCCGAACGTCTTTTGGACGAGAATACTACCCGAAATTTCAAAATGGGGACGAGTATTCGCTTTATACGTCTGTTTTATTCCCGTATGCCAAAGACGAATCGGGGCATGAAATGTATCCTAAAAAGGCGGATGGAGTCGAATATTGTTTAACGGCCGGCGATCGAATTCGTTATGCTCGCGATGCTTGGGGAAACGAGTTTTATCCTCGAAGAGCGGATCAGCAAACGGAATACCTCTGTGAAGAAGTGGGGTATGCGAAAAGAGCCGACGGATCCGAAACGTATCCTAAATTTTATATCTACACTTCTGGTTAAGATCTCTCTCTCTCTCTCTCTCTCAAAAGAGAAGAAAATAATAAAGAGTGTGTTACTGCAATGGAGCATTCTGACGCGGAACCTGTTTCGTATTCCATTTGGTGTGTGAAATGCCGAACCAAGACCGATACGGTCGACGTCCACTATCGCATGTCGAAAAATCGACGGCCGATGGTCACGGGAAAATGTCAGGCGTGTGGAACCAAGAAACAACAGTTTATTACAAATGCTTCCGTTCCACCTGGAATTCAGTTCCTGGATGAGGAGGAAGAAAAAGGAAAATGTTCCGAGTAAGAAGAAACAAGTATATTCAAATCAAAAATTGGAAAAAGATGGATCTTACTATTATCTGCTCTCCTAAAGCGGGTGGTTCACCTTTACAGTTTGGCATACAGACGGATTCGCATAATCCGGTTCCAAGACTCGTGAATTTTCCTCAACCGGCAACTCGACCCTTAGATACTTCTTCTTTGAATGAGTTTTCTAGCATTCTGAAAGAATATCTAAACATCGTGAGAGAATTGATTCTTCCGCTGCATCGAAATGTTGAAGAAAAGAGCTCTGAATGTGGAAGCAAGGACACGGATCCAAAGCCAAATTCGGAGGGTTGAAAGGGATAGGTGAAAGTCCATTATTAAAAAAAAGAAACAATGGTCATATCATGTCTTGTCGATCGAGTCGGCTAGAAAAAATTCTCTAGATGAGATTGAAAAAAAAAAAAAAAAAAAAAAAAAAACTTTTGGTTAATTTTTATCATGTCTTAAGACATGATAAAAATTAACTCTCTCTTCTTTTTTGTCTGGGAAGGATGTCTCACCCTTTCTAAAAATAGACCATCACTCACCCTTTTTCAAGGCAATTATTCCAAGAATGAGTCATGATCTATTTTTAGAAATGGTGAGACAACCTTCCTAGACAAAAAGGAGGGACAGTTAATTTTTATCATGTCTAGAAGACATGATAAAAATTAACCAAAAGTTTTTTTTTTTTTTTTTTTATCATTTAGAAAATATTTTCCAGAGCTCTGAGAATTTTTTTTCCCAGTCGACTCGATGATCCAAACAACAAGACATCCAAAATTTTTTCTAGAAGAAACTCTCGCTTCTCTATTTAAACCCCTCGCGTTTCCAACTTCAGATCCGTGTGTGCTGTGCACTCAACCTAGAATTGCGCTTCTCCTCCCTCCTGGAAAGAGCCTTTTTTCCTTAGCTCTTAGCATTTTTTCTCAGCTTCATTTCCATTCTCCAGGTTTCTGTCTCCTCCTTTCCGTTAACACTGCAAAATTTTTAAATTTCTTATCACTCGGAGCTTGGAAATCTGTCATCAAAAAAAACATGACATAGCTCTGCTTTCAAGGAGTCGGTTTAGATTCGTCAGGGTCATGGCTGATTTTCCATGACGGCTCTCCAACCTCAATATTAGAGTTTGAAAGGAATAAGGTAAAAAAGTTCGTCTTAGATATCCAACGAAACGTAAAAAGAGCGACGAGGATCTAAAAAAGCTACGACCCTTTCCAGAAGGGGAGGGAGCAATGGATATTCAGGTGAGTCCACAGCATGAACTGCACGAAAATGAAACGACTTCCGCAGATAACAGAATGTTCGAGATGTCTCTCGTCGATCAAGTCAGCTGGTAAAATTTTTCTAAGAGTTGAGAAAAATGTTCGCATACCTTCACAGAAATTCTTTCCAGGAGGGAGAAGTGTGTATCCAGGTCGAATTCACAGCACAGACTGAACTGAAGTTGGAAACACGAGTGGTTTAAATAGAGAAGGGAGAGTTCCTTCTAGAAACAATTTGGATCTGTCTTGTTTGGATCATTGAGTCGGCTGGGAAAAAATTCTCAGAGCTTTGGAAAAAATTTCTGAGTGATAAAAAAAAAAAAACTTTTTGTTAATTTTTATCATGTCTTCTAGACATGATAAAAATTAACTCTCTCTTCTTTTTGTCTGGGAAGGATGTCTCACCGTTTCGAAAAACAAACCGTGACTCATTCTTGGAATAATTGCCATGAGAAGGATGAGTTTTTGTTTGGTTTTCGAAACGGTGAGACATCCTTTCTTGACAAAAAGAGGGGACAGTTAATTTTTATCATGTCTATAAGACATGATAAAAATTAACAAAAAGTTTTTTTTTTTTTTTTTATTGTTCAGAAATTTTTTCTCCCCCTCCAACCAACTCAATGGACTAGACGATAAGTTTTTAAGAATGGACGTTTTGTTATTTATGCAGATATTCCGAGTTTCGCGTCAGGTAAATGCGCGCTCACCTTAGATTGGATTCCCTTCAGACAGGTCTAGAGATTGGATAACCCATCAAGAATTTTTCAACAGGTTTTTGGAAAAAAGAAATCGTCAAGAAGTGAGTATTGATTTCGATATTTTCTTTTCAACCTTGGGTCAGTTTCTAGTACATTCCTATACTAATTCCATTGTATTTAAAAAAAATAATGTCAGCACGGACTGATCTGACCCGAAACGCTTGCCCATCCAGTTGGCTGCTGGAGGGAGGGAAAAAAAAAGAAATTTGTTTTGAAGGATATGTCAATTCTTTTCTAAAAATAGATTTCTAAGAAAAGAATGAACCTTTGTTGGAAATCTGTTTTTAGAAACATGTCTAGACAACATGTTGACAAGAAAAAAATTCTTTTTTTTTTCCTGAGAGTGAAATGATTTTTTTCTTTCCACCCACTTTTCTTATTCTTTGGGAGGAAGGAAGAACTTCCCTTACCCCCCGCCTTTTTTCCTCTAGTATTTATATAGATCCGAGTTTTTCTGCTTACAGGGTTCATTCTCGTTCTTCCTTCTCAACCGAGCAAAACTAAAATGTCGACCGATGCCGTTGCAGTTCTACCTACCCTGGTGGAAATCACGCCCGTCTGTCATCTCGATGTAGCTGATCAATGGGAACCTCTCTCCCGTTTCGAAGAATGGTTTCGGGACCCGGAGCGTATGGAACAAATCGTCCAAAAAACCATGTGCTATTTATCCTGTTACGATGGAAAAATCCTGCATTTTTTTTTTGGTCCATCGAAGTTTTCAAGCATTTTGCTTTCCAATCGATGATGGAGGCAGGAACCTTTCGCTTACACGCTTATCTGCGATGGGAAAATGTGATCGCCGTCGATGCTGGAACTTTTTTAAAACTGTTTTACGTTTCACCCGAGTGGGTTCATATTCTTCAAACCGGAGAAGCTTCTATCCGTCTTTATGGATGGGAAATGGATTCAGAAGCCGACGGGTATCGTATGATTCCCTATCGACTGCGAGCTCGCTCCGTGTACATTATTCACGGACCTCTTTACTACCAACTCCAATTTCATGACAAGACGGTGTTTGCCGTAGACGCCCTCTCCAGGAAGAAAATTGAGTCTTTACGAGCGTTGCATCCTGAACAGCATTTCCAATTCCCTGCTCGCGAGGAAGAGAGGAGAAGGAAAAGATCCAGAAGGAGGAGACACCTAAAGAGGTACTAAAAAGAGGTCGGAAGGTAGAAGCATATTTGTTTTTTCATTAACGGAAAAAAAAACTGTGGATCATTCTTTGTATATTTCTTGGGAAAAAAAGAAGAAAAGACTAATAGTCATAATAGAGGGAGTTAGGAGGGACCCTATCTATATATAACTCTCTATATAAATCGGAAGCGTCAACAGGACGGTCCACCGAAAACAATCTACCTTATCTTTCTCAGAGCAGAGTGGAAGAAAGGCCAAGATGCGTGGACTCATTGGAAGCAAAAATTCAAGTGGTTTAAATAGATAAGTGAGAAAAGATTTTGAGAGGTGTTGTTTTATGGATGGAGCTGGCTGGGAAAAAAATTGGCAAAGCTCAGAGAAAAATTTCCTGAATTGAAAAAAAAAAAAAAAAAAAAAAATTTTGTTAATTTTTATCATGTCTTATAGACATGATAAAAATTAACTCTCTCTTCTTTTTGTCTGGGAATGATGTCTCACCATTTCGAAAAATAGACCATCACTCATCATCCTTTCTAAAATAATAGAATTTCAAGAATGGGATATGTTCTATTTTTCGAAACGGTGAGACATCATTCCCAGACAAAAGGAAGAGAGAGTTAATTTTTATCATGTCTATAAGACATGATAAAAATTAACCAAAAGTTTTTTTTTTTTTTTTTAAACTCAAAATTTTTTTCCAGAGCGCTGAGAAATTTTTCCCAGTCGACTCACTTATCCAAACAAGACATCTAAAATTGTTTCTAGAAGGAGCTCTCATTTTTTTCTATTTAAGGAACTCGAGTTTCGGCTTCCCATCAGTTTGTACTGTGAATTCAACCTGGATACCCATTTTTTGGAGATAGGGGGGAACTTTCGCAGTTTTTTTTTCCTGAAACTCTCTATGGATCAGAGAATCTCACACATATCCTCCTCCGTGGATCGAAATGGACTGACCGCCATATCTGTTTTAGATAATAGTTTTGAATTTTCCACCTCCTCCCCAAGATTGGACTATCTCAATATTTTTTTTTTAAAAAGAAAAACAAAATTATTTTTTATGATTATTCTACAATTTTTAGGTTTTCTTTCCCCCCCACCCACTCTTTAAGAAGAATAAAAACATAAAGCACATTGAAACAGTTCCGATAAATTTTGAAACTGAAAATCCATCACCTTGTTCTCCACGGGACTAAAATAAGTTTCCCCGGTCTGAAAATCTTCTTGGATTTGAAGAGGTTCTCTCATCACAGTCTGAAGCCAGGTCGAAAAGAGGAGAGCGTCTGGACCCAAATCGTTGAGCAGTTTTTCCAGGGAATCGAAGGTGATAAAAGGGGTATAGCGGAGAATCCGGCTGGGGCGGTCCGACGTATCGATCCAGAGATCCGTCGTTAAGGATCGGTAAGGGCGAAAAGGGGCTCGAGAGATCCATTGCTGAATAGTCCGTTGACTTTTCAGACTCATCCAAATCCCTTGCTGGGAAAGGCAAGTTACGAGTTCCGATCCTCGAAAATAGAGCGTGCCCGACCCCAAGTAAAACGTGAGGGGAATTGTCTTGGCGAAACGGAAATGAATCGCGAGGGAAAAAGACTCTCGCCGTAACCACTCCATGGCATTTGGTTTTCTCTCTCTCTCTCTTTCTCCTGAGGATGAGATGGAAAAAAAAAGAAAAGACAACTTTTCTCTCGGTTTCTTTTATATATAGGAAGAGAGAGGAGAAGGAGTGTTCTCGAAAAGACTCATGGGAAATTTCCTCTTCTTCTTCTTTTTGGGGTAGGTGGGAGGAACTCGTTTTTTTTTGGCGGAGAGAATGCGTCGGATGACATCCCTAGACATTTAAAAAAAGTATAGATAGGATGGATTCTTCAAGTGGGAAATGCGGGGTGGTTAAGGGATCTTATTCATTTTTTTTACTTTTCTAAATAACAAATAGAATCGGGTGGATTCCATTTATCTCCTTCTAAAAAATATAGCAACACTTGATCCTTTCCGTCCTTTTTCATTTCCTGTTGACGTGTTAGATACTTTAGAGCCTCTTCGATTTTAATTAAGTAACCCCGATAGACCATCCGATCATCAATACTCCCGATATTGCGTTCGAGAGCCATTCTATAAGCAGCTTGAGATTGGAAAGGAGAATAATTATCAAAGTAGGTATTACGGCGTAAATGTTTAGGATGTTCGACTATAAAAAATATTGTGTATAAATGCATTGATCTAATCCCGTAAATTCTAGTTTGATTAAGGGATACTGAGCCACGTCCGAGGGTTGGTAGGCGAATCGGTAGCCGGACTCTTCTTCAAATTCCTGATACGCGACTCTGAACCATTTGAATCGAGGGTTGCCGTCTTTCTTGAAACGTCTTTTATCCATTTGTCCATGCGGGAAATCCCATTCATCTTCATAAGCTAATTTAGCCTTGTACCGATCATAATCGTCTTGTAAATTGGGATGGAGAGTCGGATAAATATGATTTTCAAATTCATCTTGAAGCACCGATATTTTTTTCAAATCGAAGGGTGGTTCGATACGTTTATTTTTTAAAAGCTGAATTAAATAATTTTGAAAACAGTATGGCATTTTTCGATGAATCATCACCACCTGTCCTGATGAGGTCTTTACCACTAAACCATATGAAGTAGAGTATTTGTTTCTCTGGATCATCTGAAAAAAGGAAAAAGAGAGAAAAATTCCTTGATTACCTATCCACTCAATGAATACATTTATGAACAGCAAATTTCACTAATTGTTGGAGCGCTAGCATGGCCATAAATCGATGACAAGATTTCGATCGACAAGATGGACATTGCTGTGGCTGACGATGTTGAGGTTTGTAAATAACAGTCCATAAAAACTTGAGATGTACCTTTTGATGAATTTTTTCTCGAGTGGGTTCATTCGCCACGTACAGTTTTTCAATATGAAGTCGTTCCAGATCCGCATTCAATTGCTGAATAAATTCCTTCGTATGTGTTTTCAGGTCTCTGGCTATAAACCGGACGCAGTTCGTAAGAGTATATCCATCAGAGGTGACAGCCAACACACCAACAATTTTTTGGTGGAGCTTGGTCTGTGAGGACTTCTTCTTTCTAGAGCACTGATGAGTGGATGACGAGGGAGGAGAAGACAGTATTTCCAAAGAATGAGTTGGAGAAGGAGAAGACTTTTTCGGTACTCTAAAAACGGGTGAAAATGGTCCATAAAAAGTGGGTTCCGTATCTGGAATATCCTCAAAGGGATCTTCTTCACATGAAATGACTAAGTTATCCGTTGCCATGTGTTCGCTATCTTTTTACGAAACAGAATGAACCCCGATTTCTTTTTCAACCATTTATATACTAAGAGAGGGGGGGAATAAAATAGGTAGAGGTATCGAGATATCGTTGAAAAATATTTTTAAGAACTAGGAAAAAAAATTCTTCAGTAAAAAAAAAAAAAAAAAAAAAAAAAAAACTTTTTGTTAATTTTTATCATGTCTTTTAGACATGATAAAAATTAACTCTACCCTTCTTTTCGTTTTGAATGATTTCAACATGTTGTCTAGACATGTTTGTAAACAATAGACTTCCAAGAAAAACATGATAATTCTTAGAAATGTATTTTTAGGAAAGGTGAGACATCATTCAAAACAAAAAGGAGGGTAGAGTTAATTTTTATCATGTCTAAAGACATGATAAAAATTAACAAAAAGGGTTTTTTTTTTTTTTTTTTTTTTTTTTTTTTTTCAGCCAAGAATTTTTTCTACCCGATTCGATTGACAAGACATCCCAGTTTTTTTTAAGAATGGAATTTCTGTTCTATATATTTCAACATTTCAACTGTTGCTTCAGATCCCTCTGTGCTGTTGAAAAAGCCTGCACTTCAACTCTCCTGGAAACAGTTTAAGCCATGTCTTCTCTCAAGATTCTCTTTAGATCCAGCAAAGATGTGGATTGTGTCTCGTGAAAACAGTTCATTGTTCAAGAAATTCATGGAAAGATGGGGAGGTCTTTTTAAATGTACTATTTCTTTTTATTAACTCTTTTCTTATGTTTACGACCTTGACAACTTGTTGCTTTCTCAACTTCAGGTTCTTTGGTCGGCTGTCTAAAATCAGCTCTTACCTCAGTGGACGATGCATCAAATTCCATTGTACTGAATTCTCCATTTCCCGAAAAGACTTCTTTCAACATGTGAATGGCTTCTTTGGTCAATTCTAATGTTTTATCTATCGTTTTATTCTTTTCATTTTCTCTACGTTGGAGGATAGCGGGAGTTAAAAAAGGATTTTGACAACAGGGTTCAAATTCTTTCGTTTTGTCTTTGCGATCATGACGATGTATTTCTATAATCTTGTCATCCGTATCATCGGGGTTTATCCATATTTCCAAATCTAACTCTTTACCTTCAGAATTTTTGGGAGATAGATGAATAAGTACAGGATCCATCGCCATGGTTAAAATATTGCTTCTTCCTTTTTTATTCCTCTTCTCCCTCTTCATTTTTTTTCAAAGTTTTTTTTTATATAATCCACTCTTCAAGTCCCATATTCAACGAATATATTTCTGGCTTTCTTTAAAAGCTTGCAATAGCCACTGAAATCGGTATCGTATCAAGTAGGCCAGAGCTCCAAAGTAAAATAATAGAATTAAACAGACGACATAATAATGAATCTTCAATACGTTGCCCAGTAAAGCGAAAAGAATCGTAGGACCCGCCGTTACCAGTAGTAAATGAATGGCGAACGTTTGTCTCTTCGACCATCCTTCCTCTTTGGGGCTTTCGTCTTCCTTTTCAAACCGACTCAATTCTTGGTCCGTTTGAAAATTTTTCTCGATTCGTTTGAAATGAGATGTCATTCTTGACCTCTCGAAATTTTAGGAACACTTGTTCCATGTACAATGACATAATCGTACGCTGTGTTGCCTCGCAAGACCCGTTTTGTGAACCGTAAAACCGACTGATTCTCTGGACAATAAATCGGTCGGAATTCAACAGATTGGTCGGTCATACATTCTCGTTTTCCCGTTAACCTATGCTTTTCGTCTATGTGTGTATATTCCAAAACACAGGGGGAAGATAGATCGCCCAGAACTCGATGCACGTAGGGTCCACATTCACAGACGTGTCGTTCGGCGTCCCATCCTAGTCCGGGCACGTTCCACAAATCTCGAACGCAGTAATCGACAGAACAGACCCACGGAGATGTTTGAATCATTCGATTACCTCGTCGATCTAAAGAATGGCATTGACATTGGTATCGGAACGATCCATCTTCTAACGTTTCGTAATAATCGGCTACTTCTTGAGCGGGTTGTTGGGTTCGACGATCTATTAAAACATTGAGAGAAGGATCACGGGCTTCTGGATGTTGACAGGGATGGGTGAAAGAGGAACGAGGAGCACAGAGCCATCCCGAGGCCGAAAAAATAGGAATTTCCGAGGAAGAAAGACAAGCGGTCCGGATTCCTTGGGGAATACAATAAGTACCCGGTTCGAGATGATTCCATGTTTTATCAGAAAGAGTGAGTTTTTCGTAAAACGTGGGATTTGTTTCACAGAGCTGAGAACAATCGCAATGGCTATCAGGACACTGAAAGATTTGGAAAGGGCAATACGTCTCGGTTGAAATTTCTGGTAAGGCTAATGATGATGAGGGAGGAATAGAAGGCATCCGGAGATCGGGTTTATAAAAAAGATTCAAGAGAGTCACTAGAAATACAATGCATAGAATGATCGCGCTCGGGTGTATCATTTTTCTTTCTTTCCTCCTTTATAAATTAGAACCGGTTCCAATCCCTACGAGTTCTCATTATACTGTGATTCGACACTTTTCCAAGGACAAGTCGCTTCTGCAACTGTTTCCTCAAGACGTTTACGTGTTCGTCGATCAAGGTATTTGTTATTTGTACGAGAAAACCAACGAAGAAAAAACCTATATTTCAGCTATCCGGCTCGATACGCTGAAGCGGCACGATCTTTTACATTATAAATACATGCTAAAATGGCCTCATACGATTGAAATCGTGTCGTATCCGAATCATCTCACCCATCCGATGGATATTTTAAATTACAGAGCTTAAGGTTCGGTTTTGATGAAAGGAGCCGTATTCTTCACGGCAATATCGTTTTTATTCTCCGTAGTATACCAATGAGCATCGACCTCCCAAATATTTTGAATAGCCTTGCGTTGTGTTTCATAGACGGGATCGTCGAGCGATTTGAGAGGTAATAACGCGTTCGGTTGTAACCGTTGTTCGGCATTCAAACCTTGGTGAACGATCCGTTTCAACATAAACGTAAGAAACAAGCGACGTTTTCCGAAGAAAACCAGCGACTCTTCTGTATGGGTATCCATAGCCGGATGAAAGAGTGTGAAATGGCGTCCTTTTTGGGGATCCATCACGTATTGGATGACGATATGATGATACCAATCGCGTTGCCGCATTTGCGAGAGGAAGTGAAGCCGTTGCAATTGACGAAAATAACGTCGGGTTAGACGATACGAATCCATTCTGACTTACTTTTTTATCGCGACAAGATCTTTCTTTTTTGTTGACAGGATAAACATTCACGATACAGAGCCGGCATTTCATCCAAAGCGCGATCTTGTTTTAAAAAATGTCGATAATTCGGTTTGGAACAACACGCTGCTGCGTCCTTTTTCGGAATTTTTTGCTCTTTCCATAATTGGCACATCTCGTTTATGAATAAAGGCTGGATGCTCGCCATACTTTTATTCGTTTTGGGTTTATACTACTGCTACTTGTATTTCTATAATTTTTCGGTCCCGTCCCCGAAAGTTCCTTCTTCTCCTCCGACGACAACGACGCGTTTCCAATATCAGATCGAGACCTCAAACGACAACGAGGTTTCGTTTCACACCTCCACGGGAAAAACATGGACGTTTCCTCTCCCACCCGAATATTATTTCGCGGAAGGACGGATTTGGGAAAAAGATGAATGTTTTGGACAGCCCGATGATACTCAGCTCCCCGCAACGGGGAAAAACCTCTACCTGTTTTTATTACGATCGCAGAGTTTTGTACCCCGCGAAAAGTCCATGGTGTATTATTATTATCGATGTCGGCACGGTCGTGTTCTAGACGTGCTCATGTGTCAAGAAGAACATTCTCCTTCTACCTGCATTCCTGTCAATCCCTGCATCGATCAGCATGACGGATCGGTTTTACCTGATCCAACCAATCGACGTTTTTATTACGAATGCCAGAACGAACAACCGATTCGAATCGCCTGTCCGCCCAAGACATTTTTCTACTACGACGCTTGCACTTCGCGAAAACATTTCGTATCTTACTGTGAAGACGGTCAACATTTTCCGATTGACGAGGTGACGTATATCGAGTGTCGTGGCCATCGACCGAAAATGATTCGATGTTCGCCCGGAGAAAAATATTCGACACATTATCGGCGATGCGTGTCTGATCTCTGCGACGGATTTCCGGATAATACGCAACGACCTCTCCCCATCGTCCAAAAAGGATCTTTTCTGTACTCTCCGGGTTACGCGATTTGTGAAAACGGAATGGTTCGCGACACTATATCCTGTCCTCTTTCCTCGGACACATGGATCGGCGATGCCTTATTCCATTTACCGATGGTGTACGACGAAACGTCCCAAACATGTCAACCGCCTCTTTTCTGTGAAAATGTTCAACCGAGCTCAAAAGAAATTGTCGTTCCCGCTCACGAGTATACGAAACATCTCCCGTCCTATCCATTTTCAACATCTTTGGATCGAGCTGTAGCTTACACGTGTGATCCAACCCGAAAACGTACGGTTCTAGAACCAGGCTATCGAGTGTCGGATCAATATACGGTTGAATGGGCTTGTGAGGATAAGTCGTCGAAACTCGCGATAGGCGATACGAGCGATCGATATTTTGATTGCGCTCGGAGGGAAATTCAAACGTGTCCTCCTCAAACATTTTTTGACGGAAATGAATGTCGACCGCGCATCCCCGGCGCGTTTCAGTATCGGCATCTCGATGTGTTTAAATTCGATCATTTATCGATCGTTGTGAATTGGATTCGGCCCTGGACGACTCTTGATCATGAACCTCGTGCCTCTTGTGACGAAACCAACGAAGAAGTTTATATTCCCGGCTATAATATTTGTTCTCATCCCGACTGCACGCCGTACCCATTTCTCAAACAATTGAAAACGGCTATTTATTTACCCACTTCTCCTCACATGGGTTCTTTTCGAAAAGGGAAAAATTCGAAAGAAACGCGTTCGACGGCAAGGTTTGAAATTTTGGTCGCAGCGATTCGTGAAACAGGCTTCGACTTATAGTGTTCCCGAAACGTGTCGTGAAGGCCATCGCATACGATCGGGACGATTTATTCCCGATTCCGTATTATATGCCACTTGTAATTGGCGTCAACCTTTTGTCTTTTGTCCTTCTTCCTCCACAGAAGGAATTCGAGCCACTCCGTACGGGTATCACGTATGCGTACCCAAAGAAGAAGCCTATGAAGGGATTTTACCGGCTGGATTAACCCTTCGACTTGAAGTTCAAGAGCTGAGTCGTATTATACCGGAACATGGAGCGCGATATAAAATAGATGGACGAGAAGCTGTTTTTGATGCGACGCAGCATCCCGAAGGTATCCCCCCTCCTCACTTCAGTCTATGAAATTTGGACCGAGCGCGACATGAAATTGGTTTTTAGAATTCTCGTCACGCATCCTCGTTCAGCTTACTGGGAAGACCGAAACGTCACGACCGATGACTATCTGGTCTCGGCTGACTCGTTGATTCAAATGGAATAAAGTAGAAAAAAAATGGATCGTTATTTAGGTCAAGGCATATTGTTTTACTCTACGGTTTATATCAGCATCATCCTAGTCGCAGTCACTCTCTTAACGAACCGGCTCATCTTTTTATTTTTATTAGTCCTCACGTTTGGTCTAGCCGCTTACATGGCTTATTTGACCGTTCATAATTCCGAACATCTCAAAACGACGGGCCAATCGATTGAAGACTGGATTCGAAAGATGTATCAAAAGATAACTGGATAATCGGAGGTGACTCATGTAAATATCAAGATCGGTAAAGGAAAAAAACATGGTTTCGGTTTACACCATAGATGAATTTGGAAAGGAACGATATCCAAAAGATCCTAAAAAACCTAAACAGGAGCTGTATTATTTCGATAATGACAATCGACCTATTTTTGCCAAAGACGAGCATGGAAATGAATATTACGCTGTGGAATATCGGGGTCATGAATATATAGCGCTTCCTCGTCGGTACGCCAAATCCAATTCCGGAGACGAATTTTATCCTAAATTAAACAATGGAGGAGAATACCCATTAAATTCATTGGATGTAAATGTGAAAACGTATGCTGTCAATGCGAGGGGAGGAGAGATTTATCCTAAATCCAGCATTGGAAAAGAATATTATATACAGGATAGAATTCGGGAAAAGCCAGAGACGAATTACATCCGATATGCACGAGACGAAAATGGAAATGAATATTACCCGAAAGATCATAAAAACGAGGAATTTCTGTATATCTATCTAAGTTATGCTAAAAAAGCGAATGGTGATGAATTTTATCCGAGAAAGTGGTATTATTGAAAGATCTTCAGGAGAACAGTATTCGCAGCATGGACTCATCTGAAACGAAACTTGGAAAGCTTAAATAGATAAACGAGTCCATTCTTAAAAAATGGTATCTTGTCCATCGAGTCGGCTGGGAAAAAATTTTTCACAGCTGAAAAAAAAAAAAAAAAAAAAAAAAAACTTTTGGTTAATTTTTATCATGTCTTATAGACATGATAAAAATTAACTGTCCCCTCTTTTTGTCTGGGAAAAATGTCTCACCCATTCGAAAAAACAAACCATGACTCATTCTTGGAATTCTATTCTTTAGAAAGGAGTGATGGTCTATTTTTAGAAAGTGTGAGACAACATTCCCAGACAAAAGGGGGAGATAGTTAATTTTTATCATGTCTAAAAACATGATAAAAATTAACCAAAAGTTTTTTTTTTTTTTTTTTTTTAATCTAGAAATTTTTTTCAGCTCTTACAGTTTTTCCCCAGCCGACTTGATCCACAAAACCAGACATGTCAAAATTGTTTCTGGAAGGAATTCTTGCTTATCTATTTAAACTCCAAGTTTCACTTCAGATCACTCTGTGCTGTGAAAGAAGAAACATCTTCTTATAATTTGTAAGTACTAACTGATTTTTTAGTTTATTCACTGGTTAGTTACTCCCCCTCCAAGTCATTCGTTTTTTTTCTCTCCAAAAATCTTCAGCTTTCATTTAGAATGACGATAAAAATAAAACACAAATAGGAAAAAGATGGTCACGCATAAGTAATGCATGTAGGGTTGAAATAGGAAGGTGAATCCTGTTAACAGATAAACAATTATCGTGAAATAAATCCAATTTTTCGGGGTTCTTTCGTCTGTTCGTGATTTTTGGAGAAATGACATTCGCGTTTGGGGTCGATCGGTCATGGGCACTTTATGGATAGCATCTAAATATTCTTGCACTTTCTCGGCAAAGAAGAGGTATCGATCGCTCGCATCTTCTTCTAACACGTCCCATAGAAGATCGGGTGTGATTTCTAGAACATGGTCCGTTTCCGATTGATAAAACTGAACGTCTAATCGCCAGTCGATATCGTAAAGAGTTCGAGCGGTCAGCACTTTATTGAAATGAAACGGATCCAATATATCGAGTACGGCGGACAGAATACTTATACCCGTCAGCACATTGGAATTAACCGAGAATCCTGTCGCGGCGATTCTGGAAAGTGTTGCGAGCGTACTTAATTGGTTCCGAACGACAGCTTGAAGGATGGCCGATTGAATGGGAAGAGACTGCATACTCAATTTGGTTAAGAGTTTAGGCATCCGTTTTTCAAGGATTTTTTGCGCGGCTTCTTATCCGATATCGATCCCTACATCAATCGCCAATTCATGAACCATGAACCGTTTCACATGTTTCTTGGGCCAATGTTGTACAAAGTCGGGAAGATGAGGAGGATATGGTGGTAACGTATGATTTTTTTGCAGAGTGGAAATAGATCGATAGATACTGCTTCCCAAGAAAAATTCGCCAATATCTTGCCCCGTCGTCGTCACACAATCAGACCCGTTGAAAACAAGACCGTACGCTTCACAATAAGGCTGGTTGAGTCGTAAATGACCCTCGACGAGATTGAGGCCGGCATGATGACGAGGAAGAGAAGGATGATTTGATTGAAAGAAAACTTGTTCGGGCAAGAGAGCTAATAATTTCTTGGCGAGATTTACGGCTACACATTTTCCATTTCGATATTCCATGTCCATACTCTGCTGCGTGTTGGAATATAAACGATCGCAGGCGGGTTGGCAAGCTAAACTGAAACCCGTTCCGAGTCGAATCCATCGCGGTTCATCTTCCGGGGAACACGATTCTATATTTTCTTGAAAAGAGAAGCAGGCAATCATGTCACATCCCGTTTGCGTAAAAACAAATTTTTCGACGACGTGACATTGTTCCGGATCGAGAGTTTTAGGTATGTAGTAATCCCGTTTGCAGTCGGCTTTTCTTATTTGGAAGGTGGTATGTTTAAAAATAAAAGCGTACCGACTTTGAAGAGCTTGTTCGTAAATATAGAGTTGAGTCGCTTCTTGAGCATACCGAATAGCGTGATCGAGATCGTAAGAAGTGACAGTATATTCATTTCTATTTTGAAACGAATCCCATTTCATCTTGGAGGAGGGCTTTGTTCCTATATATTGAAAAAATGTTCGATGTTGTTGCTTTTTTTTAACAACAAAAATAAAAGGATTCTTTTTTTTATATAGTAACAAGTATAAAATGAGATTCAATTCAGTATTTACAGTTGCGTATGGAACATATACAAAAACCAGTTCCAAAAAAAAATTTTTTTAATTAAAAAATAAATTGTCTCAACTATAAAATCCTATAAATTTTAGTTTTTACAGTTGCGTATGGAATAGCGATAAAAACCAGTTCTCAAAAATTTTTTTAATGAACTATCTTATCTATAAAATCTTGTCAAAATCAGATTTTACAGTTGAGGATGGAACCTGATGAAAAAATATTTTGGAAAGGATGCTATTCGAAAAACATTTTATCATGGTTAGTAGTTCTTCTTGTAAAGGACAAAAACAAGTTCATTTCGTCTAATATTTGTGCATCTAAAGTATTTAAATCTATTCCAAAATATATATATATAGTCTCCCACATACCTTCAATGTATTATTAGACTGTCCACTCTTTATATTCCATTAAAGAGCCATGGAAAAAATGTTCCGAGTCTCTAGGGGTTCATTTTGCCTTGTTCACTACTTGTAGTTTCTACATTTTCGTCTTCACACTCTAGTCTTTCGAAGGAAGCTTCTACAGGATCTTCTTCTCCCCTTTCCGATGGAGGTGGACTCTCGGGAGAAATAGGATCTTCTTCCCCCTTTTCCGATGGAGGTGGACTCTTGGGAGAAGGATAACGAACAGGTTGCAAATCGACAATCGAAGGGTCGAAATAATCACTCGAAGCTAAAGTAAGGTCCGACATATTATTTCTGTTTTTCTTCTTGATTCTAGGATCCTCTCTCACATTCTTTCTCTTTTGAGAATTATTTTCTTGTTGATTCTTTTTCGCCTGGTATTGTTCCAATTCTTTCGTCTTCCAGACTTTAATTTCGTAAAATATATTTGAAAATAGATCCTCTCCAAGATACTTTAAATACAATGCACCCCATTCGCTTACTTCATCACTGGTAGAAGGTGTAGTGTTTATTATTTCTTCTATAGTACGTCGAATCACATCCACGTAGAGAAGAGATTCCGATCGTTTGGAAACTTCGTGATATAAACAACGGACGATTCGAGCATGAACTGCTTTAAAACCTAGAGCTTCTTGTTCGTTTAAAGGTGTTTTTTCATCTCCTCCGTACTGTAGATTAAAAACATACTTTTGCAGATCCTCGCCCAGCAATCCGTCTACGGCAAATAATTTATACACTTCTATCTTAGGTATTTCCTGTCGTTTGAATAAGATGTTGGAAAGTCTTATTAGATCGGTCGATCTAGAATAGTCTTTAGATAAAACTTTCTCGATCATATTCCATTCATCTGGCGTGGAGATGGTTTTATTTTGTACCAACTGCTGTTGCACATCCATCCATAAACGCCAAATGGTATTTAAACAGTATCGATGGACGGGTACAAGAGGTTTCAAATCTTGAATCAAGGTCCACGGAAACATCATCATATTAGCTATTCTTTTTAAAACTCTCAACTGAACGGTGGTTTTAGTCATAAACAAATTAGATTGATTAAATTCTTCCAGCACGACTTCATCCAACACGTACTTGAGACGATCCTTCAAGGGTAATGTCAAAGGTTCCAGGGTTACAGTGTTTTCCTGATCCATCTTGTCCTCAGTATGAAATGAGAAAATCGTCTCAGCTCCAGCTGTTTATATACTGTGAAACGAAAGGGGGGAGGTAGAAAGGAGAAGCAAAAGTTGGGTAGTAGGAAAAAATTTAGCTTTAAAAAAAAAAAAAAAAAAACTTTTTGTTAATTTTTATCATGTCTTTAGACATGATAAAAATTAACTCTCTCTTCTTTTTGTCTGGGAATGATGTCTCATCTTTTCGAACATATTTCTAAAAATAAATTTCCAAGAAAGAAATGAGTCATGTTCTATTTTTAGAAACATATTGAGACAACAGATTAACATCATTTGAACAAAAGGGGGATAGTTAATTTTTATCATGTCTAAAGACATGATAAAAATTAACAAATGACATGATAAAATTTTTTTTTTTTTTTTTTTTTTTTTAATACGGCTCTGGAAATTTTTCCCAGTTGGTTCGATCGATAAAACCAGAAAAAGGATTTCCACTTAACTATTTAAATTACTCGAGTTTCGGTTTCAGATCAGTTTGTGCTTTGGATACCAGCCTCGAAAGATCTTCAGTTAAAGTCTATTATATACACATTTTGGTAAGTGAACTTTATTATTTTGTTGAATTGTTTTTTGGCTTTTGTGAATTGCTTGGATATTGTTTCTTTTTCAACTCGTTGTGTTTAAGCTCTTTTCTTTCTCAAAACAATACGAGCTTGTCGTGGCAATCGATCTCGAGCTGTTGGATGCCGTCGTGAGCAATGACTTAATAGATATCGACAAGCTTTATTGGGAATTTTCTTATTTCGTATGTGGGCCCCACCTTCGGTCACAAACGTAATGGAATGGTTACCATATTTATGAAGCAATCGATTAGGACCCACACGAACGGTTCGAGATCCAAGAACGTATCCTCGACGTTTTCTCATAGGTCTTCTACGAATGGGTCTTTGTGTTCCTCTACGATTGATATTGGAAGGAGAAGAAGAAGATGCAGACGATGAAAAGGAAGCCGAACGACTTCTTCTTACAGGACTTCTTCTTCTAGAATGACGTATTTCTAAACTACGACTACGATTTCTCTGACTTTTTCTTCTTCTTGGACTTGGACTTCTGCTCCTGCTTAGACTTGGACTTCTGCTCCTTCTTGGACTCGGACTGCGTTTTCTTGGACTTCTTCTTGAACTTGGACTCGAACTTCGAGAAGAAGGAGAAACGGACGGTCGAATAATGCTAGTGGTTACATCGGATTTGGCATACGTGTGGAGAGGAAATTGAAGTTCGAAATCGTCAGGAAGGTCGACTTGGTTTTGAATTTGTGAAGGTAGAATATCGTCATAATAAATAACTTCGGGTGTTCCAAGAGGTGGAATTTCCTTCGAAACATCATCCTCGTTAGGATCATTCATTCTGACTTTATTTCAATCGAAACACGGATCCAACGACAGGATCTAAGTTATATCGCATAGAAGCTCGATACGCATCTTGAACCGATGTGCAAAGAATATATTCCAAAGGTCCGAATCGTTTCTTTTCTAAAACAATGGGAAGATCGACCGTCCCTGCTCGATAAAAAGACGTGAGGGAGAGAATTTCATTCAATTGTAACACGTTCCCGTGCTGGAATTCCCTACAACAGAGATAATCGATCCATTTCTGAACGAGTTTCTTATAAGCACGAGCTTCCGCGGACGTTTTAAAACACAATTGCCAGCCTTCAATGCGATCGATATGATTCAGCATGTAATCAAAAGCTGTCCAAAAATGAAATAACAGTGACGACGTATTCCGGAAGGACGTGAGATCGATTAAAATCCATGACGTGTTTTCTAAGGGAGTCGGATCGGGATTCTCGGGACTGATCCATCGATCCAGGGTAGGACTAGGACCGATCGAAAGAGCTTTCTTGGACTCTTTAACTTCGGGTAGATCCGTTTTGTAAAGGAACGTCTGTTCCTTTACAAAACTGTTTGGTTTTGTAAAGGAACATCAGCTGTTTGGTTTTTTCCATATACCTTTCTAAACTTCCCGGGAAATGAAAATAGGATAAATAGGAACACGTATGGTATCGATCGATAAAAATCATGTGGCTCGTTAAAATGACGAGGTGTTGAGCCGTTTTAATGTCGTGATGTAAAACGGCATGCGGAAAAGGTTCAATGTAGAATAATAAATCGCACGTGTTCGTGCTCAATTCTTCCGGTTTAATCACACGCACATAAGGGGAAGACGGGTACGTATAAAAGGGACAAATGACAAAAATGGTGAGGTGGGATAAATGTTTGGAAATGTAATCGTTGATCCCATAGGGCAATCGACTCAGGTTCCCAAACCCAATTGTTTTCTTGTGTTGGAGAAGGTACTGAAACAATTCGTCTAAATGATTCATTCTTTGCTCTTCTTTTTCTTTTTTTCTGAAATAAATGAAAAAAAAATATTTAAAAATAAGGAACCATGAATTCAGAAACGATTATGAAACAAACTGTAGCTTGCATTTCTTGGTTTTTGAATGAAACGTTCGGTCCCTCAATTGCCGATCGGTTCAACCAAGAAATTCAATGTTGGCCCGAGACGTGGAACCGGTTATGCGAATGGTTAGTTCATACGCCGATGCAGAATCCCAAAGACTGTATTTTATCGTTTGCTCAAACTCTGCCTCAGTACGAAACGTTCCAGGCCTCTTTAGAAAATTCGCTCGCTATTCACGAAGAATTTTGGAATAAAGTATTTACTAACTTGAGAGTTGCCCAGTCGCTTTTAGGATCCCCATGAATATTTCGAAGCTAGAACCGTTCGGTATCTTTGCTTTAGCGAGCGGATTACTCTATTCCATTTGCGTGTTGATTGTGCATGAGGAAGAAACTCACTTTAAATTTCATTTCACGGTCTTAACGCTCGTCATTTTTCTAGCGCTCATGGCCATCACATCTTTCAAATATTTAAAATACCGCTATCAATGTGAGAGAATGGAAGATATAATGTCCGCTTTGAAAATTCAATAATAATAATAAGAAGAAAAAAGCACTTCCATCATGAATTTTGTCGAACAGTTATACGAAATGACGTTGGATGAAATGGCCACTTATTTAAGTGAGAAAGATCCTATTTTCCGGAAATTGTTCACTGAATATGTGGAGTATGCCAATTTATTACCCGAAGAACAAACTCAAGCCGAAACGCTTTACCGACAATATTTTCCAGAATCGGAGGATACTCTCGACGCGTTTATTGACAATTGGCGACGGTTTAAATTACAGTATCGTTCCGACAATGGCCGACAGGTCGAAGAAGATGTCGAACCGGACGAGGTGGAAGTTCGTTCTCAAAAAGGTGGACCTTGTCCGGGTTTCGTCTTTGATCCGAAGGGGAAACGACTTTACAGTCCAAGAGTCCTGAAACCGTTCAAATCCGATCGCCGGCCAAATGAATTTGATGTGTTCAAGTTTCTCATGGACAAAGAACGCAATCATGAAGTGTATCACCTAAATATTGAACCGAACGCCAATGAGCTGTATTTAGATATGTCCTATGAAGATAGACGCAACATGGACACTCGAGCAGATCAAGCGCTACGGAAAATGGCGAAAATGGTGACCATCTTAAATCAAAATTGCCATTATAAAATATTGGATCTCTATAGCGAAAGACGAATCACATAAACTAAACGCGAAAAGCCAAAGAAACAAAAAATATATTATTAACATACCTGAACAGAAGCTTGTATTCAGGTCATAGCACAGACTGATTTGAAGTGAAACTGGGATGGTTTAAATAAATAAGTGAAAGTTCATTGTTGTAAGAAAATGGTGATGTCTGGTCAATCGAGTTGGCTGGGAAAATTTCTGAGAGCTGAGAAAAATATTTTCCAGTAGTAAAAAAAAAAAAAAAAAAAAAAAAAAAAAAAAAAAAAAACTTTTTGTTAATTTTTATCATGTTTTCTAGACATGATAAAAATTCACTCTACCCTCCTTTTCGTTTTGAATGATGTCAACATGTTTCTAAAAATAGATCTCTAAGAATGAATCATACTTTTCTTGGAAATCTATTTTTAGACAGACATGATAAAAATTAACAAAAAGTTTTTTTTTTTTTTTTTTTTTTGAAAAATTTTTCTAGCTGACTCTGATCATTCTTGTTCTTCCTTCTTGAGTGGGCAAGATGTCAATAAAAGCAGTTGTTGGTATATTTCTTCTTGGATTGAAGTTACGCCCGTCCATCACCTTGAACGTGTTTATGAATACGAGTGACTCATCGTTATCTATGAAAGTATTTCTCTGAAAGATTTTGGATTCATCTTGGGTAGGTCTTGTCATATTTTTTTTAATTAAATCATTACTTTTCATAAAAATGCCTCCACCTAGCATCAGAGCAATAATATGTAGCATTATATTTCCGTAAAACATCCAGTTGCGTTGATTAAAATGTTCGGCTCCTGTTTTGGGTGTCGCATCACTATAAATAGCTGTTGCCAGGTAGCCGAAATTGAGTAACGAGACAAATACAATTCCTAATAAGATACTTACCATGATAGCCTTTGTATCCATCGTGATGTATTTTTGAATCTAGTCTTTATTCTCTTTTCGGTTACACGTAAAGTAATAAACCGACCATTAGTATATTGATCACATTGACAACCGTTGGAGCAATGAGCAACATTTTATTGTTGGCCCAGAAATCGCTCGCTGTCGTTCCTTTGGTCGTGACTTTATTCGGATCAGCAGCATCGTAAACGAAAGCCACACTGCCGTAGGAGAGACGATATACGATGAGGGCCATGATGACCAGTGTTGTCACCAGACATATTAAAATGGTTATGGCGAGAGTCGAATGAAGATTAAAACCAAACATTGTTTTATCCACTAATGATTCCTTTATTATGTGATTTCTTGATGGACTTGTCGATACCATTGAAGAAGATTGAAATGAAAAGGGATCGATTGTCCCGAATAATAGACGAGTAAATTTCGGTACATGAAACATTGGAATAGGTAAAGAAGAAAAAAACAGAGTACATGAAATAATATCATGATGGAAACGATTCTTAATCGTTCATCAGCTTGGATTCCTTATCAGGAAGAATTTCTAAGAAGTCAATTGTTATTGACGTATCCCAAAAATATTATTTTTACAGCTCAACTCTTAGACGCGCATTTACGATATGTAACGGAACATGTTTATCCCAATTACCCCTCGGCAGAAAAATTCAACGTGGATTCTTTAAATGAGGTGGATTGGGCTCATTCCGTGATTCTGGTGAATCAAGACAGACAATTATTAATCGCTCCTGAACCGGTTAAACAGCTCGTCAAACTTGATCGGCGTTTACGGTATCATGAAGCGGCCGAAACTATATTTCATGGATTTCATTTCTTTCCTAAACTCTTCTATATATTTCAGTTTCGATGGATCGTGTTTCTGGTGTTGGTTGCGTGGTTTATCGAATGGAGAATAGACATTCAAAAAAAGAAATTCTTTTAAGAATATGGACCCAAATAAGAAGGTTTTTTCCTATGATGGAGTATAAGCTTGGATCCAGTCCACAGCACTGACTGACGATTTAAATAGTTAAGTCAAAGTTTATTCTGGTTAAAAAAGGGTAACTTCTTGTCCACATCGAATTGACTTAAAAAAAAAAAAAAAAAAAAAAAAAAAAAAAAAAAAAAAAAAAAAAAAAAAGAACTTTTTGTTAATTTTTATCATGTCTTTAGACATGATAAAAATTAACTTTACTACTCCTCACCCCTTATTTTGGTTTGAATCAGGTGTCAACATGTTTCTAAAATAAATTTCCAAGAACGATATGACTCATTCTTTTGCTTAGAAATCTAGTTTTAGAAAGTGTGAGACATCATTCACAACAAAAAAGAAAAAGGGGTAGAGTTAATTTTTATCATGTCTAAAGACATGATAAAAATTAACAAAAAGGTTTTTTTTTTTTTTTTTTTTTTTTTTTTTTTTTTGTTTAAGCTTAGAAAATTTTTCCAACTGACATTGTCATGTTTTGCTACTAATGGACTTTCGTATTCCTAAGCTTTTTTTTTCATTGGTTATTTTTCTCCTTTTCTAGGTGTTCCGATCATTTCAAAGTCAGGCGTAGATGCAGTTGCATGATTCGCTGCGATCGCCATTAATATACTTGTCACGTATTTACTGACGGCATACATTTGCTGCGTGAAACGATTATACAAAGGATTGGGGACTTTGAGAGGTTCCTTCTTTGACAATTCGTCTTGAATGAAAAACGAAACGCAATGAAGTTCCGTGGATACGTTCGTATCGTCTGCTTGCAGAGTTTCTTGGAATACGGCAAAAGCCCGATTCAAATCGTGATCGGTGACGAGTTTCGTTAAATATGGAGCGATATATTTATCGTGAATGACTTTCCCGATCACGCCATTCAACATGTCAAAGATGGAATTAAACGCCATCAATTTTTTTAACTGAATTTCCGAATGGACGCATGTTTTAGCGATACTGTACATTTTTAAAAATCCTTCGTAGCCTTCTGGAATTTCGGTCGTTGAATCTAGAACGTGTTTACTCATGGGCAGTTTTTCAATGACTTTCCGTAGATAAGAAACGAGATATTTTTCGCGAGCCGTTTCCAATTCTCGATTCATTTGCTGACCGGGATCTGTGTGTTTATTTTGAAGCTCTAATAATAGAGACACGTCCGACTCTTTAATTCGTTTATGGGTAGGTTCTTCTTCCTCCTTCTCCCCCTCTTCATGGTCCATTTCCTTTTCGGATTCTTCATGAGCGCGTTTCATTTTTATTTTGATTATATGTCTCCCTTTCTTTTATTTTGATTATATGTCTCCCTTTCTTTTATTTTGATTTTCTCTCTCTTTCTCTTTAAAAGAAATGACCTTTTTCCAACGCTTTCGTGGGTTCTCCTTTAATATCGGGAAAGACGGCTGGATCTAACGTCGCCGCATATGTTTCTACATAAGGAGCTCGAGCAAACGTAACATGCCACATGCCTTCCTCATTCGGTTTCATCTGAATACCGTTCGATCGAAGAAGGTTTGGGAGGGTTTTCAACAGTAAATGGAAAGGATTGAGAACGACATGGCCTTGATAAATTTCGGGAACGCGTCGATCCTCCTCTGAAAAAAGACATACGGGATATCGATACAGGAGCGTGTAGGCGTTCGCGTATTGACTTAATTTTCCATCCAGTTCTTGCTCGATCAACTGGCAACGTGTGAGCTGGTTTTGTCGAATAATGGTTTCGTAGCACGTTTTAACATGAAAAATAGGATCTTCGTGGCAGTGACGCGTATGCACCGTAAAGGGAAGGTACTTAAAAACATATTGCATGTAGTCAAAAGGCCACGTTTCTTCGATTTGTAGATGGTGTTTCTTGGATTGGACCACGTAATAATTGAAAGGATAGGATAATTGAGTCGGGTCTAAATTCTCAAATTCGATGAACGCGACCGGCGAATAATCAAACATGTAGAAATAGGCAAACAGTTTCACATGATGGATCGGGGAATCGGGTTCGCTTTTAAAAATATTCGCGCAAGCATTATAGCCCTTATCGTTATTTTTCAAATAATAGGGATGATCGAGTCGCACCCCGATATTCCCATACCTCGGATCACACACACAACTTCCAAATTCTGCATGATAAAAAGTATGTTTTAAAGGCTGACCTGTAAAAGCATCGAAGGAACAGGGCTGCTGGAAGTAACCGGGTTTTTGGAAAGACGCGAGATACTTTTCGGAAAATACGGTCGGATCCCATACGTTGTTTTTTTCTTCTTCCTTCGAAAACGCTAATCGTTCGTGAGCGGTCATTTCTTCACACCCGAAACCTTGCAAAAGCGGTTTGTATCCAAAATCGCAAACACATTTACCTTCTTTCAAAGGATCTTTGTCTAAACTTTCTAATCGGCCGTGAGGTCCGCAAGCAATGTCTACGTCACAATTCCCCCCGCGTTCTTTTTGCGTGACGAGATGAGGATATTTACAAAAACAGGTCGCGAATTTCAATCCTTTTTGATTCACCAGAACCCACTCTCCCGTAGCTGAAGAACAAGTAGCATGGGGAAGGAGTTTGGGAAGACATTCACCCCGAAAACATATTTGATCGTCGTCACAATCGGTTGCGTGAATGCAAGTCGAATAAAGCGTTGTCCGCTGAGGAGGGTGGTAGGAAATGGATTGCCAAGGATGGGTTGTAGTCATTTGTGACTCGTTTCGAAACAGGTAGATCATGATCAGGTAAAGATAAAAGACGAGAAGAAATATCCAAAGCGTCATCTTCTTTTTTTCAATAGAGGTTCACAACTTTTATTTTATCGCCTCGATCTTCATGCACCAGACCGGCATTATCTCGTTGAGCCCCTATTTGTTCAAAATATTGCAAAAATTTATATTTGGTTTGTAGATTCTGGATTGATAATAAATACTTTCGAACACTGTAGACCATATCGTTTCGTTGAACCTTCACCATTTTGACAGGGTCGTCCATTATTTTTTAAATTACTTGTTTACGCCAAACATTTGATTCAGTGCATCCTCCGTGGAGGTTCCTGGACCCCCCTTAATAACACTTACTTTCCTAGCGTTTGGATCCTCTATTGGGTCTTTAGGAAGTCCTCTTGTGTCCATCGGTAATTCTTTCTGTTCCGTTTTCACCTTTTCCGCGATCGAGGTGGCTATTAACTGAAGGAGGAGAGGTTGATTAAAATTGCGGCAAGGAACGATTTTGTTCAAATATTGACTGTACTGAGGATCAATATTATCTTTTCGGTGTATAATGCTGGAAAGCATATGATCGGTAATTACAAAACTGTTACTCAACAGCGATTCCGATAAACCTCGATGAATAAACATATTATGAGGGGTGAGATAGGGAAGTTGATCCATTTTTTTTTTAGCCATCTTGGCAAAAAATCGGTAACGTCGTTTGGATAATAAATGTCGACAATGGATTTTCCATAAATCCATTTCTAAATGCTTTCTTCTTATTTAAAAATGAGTAACGGGTTTGAAGTAATTGGGAATGCCGATAATTTCGGGACACTTCTCTTCCCCTTCTTCCATCTCTTCGACTACAGAGAGGGAAAGAGGAGTTTCGATATCCAGATCGGTCGAGAACAGAACAGATTCTTTAAATAAGATAAATTCGCGAACTAAACCTCCTACCTTGTACGAATTTTCTCCGAAAGTGTACCGGTTAGAAATTTGAAGGTTTAGAATACCTAGAAAAGAAGTCGTCGTACCAAACATATTTTCAATCGAACACTGAAAAGTATTTTTTAAATCCTCTCCATTAAAGATCCGACTCTTTCGTATACACCACATATTTCTATGAATTTGAAATTTATCTTGGGCTCCTTTACAAGCAGAGCAAAATGCGGGATCGCACCGGTCCATGAAAAAACGACAATTCTCCGCAAATTTGTGTTGCGGATTCTCTTTCATGCTTTCGCCAATTTTAGTTAAAGGAGCACACAGTCGAGTCATGAACGAAGTTCCTGTTTTATTGTTCTCCCCCGGTTTCAAATACCAATAACCAGCCACGAGAACATTATAGCAATTTTGTAAACCAATAATGTTTCGGATGTGAACAGTATCTTTTCGAGTTCCTTTGGAAAATTGAACTTTTTGTTGACAATGTGTCTCGTACAGCGGATCGTGATTTAAAACATCTTCCCAGTCGGGACATATTAAGTTGAGAGCACCTTGACATTCTTTTAATTCGTCGATAGCTTTCTCAAGGATGGGAGAAGAAAAAATATTCTTGATAATCAACGAATAATCCATTCTTACTCAATAGATTTCTTCTTTTCGAACAAAGTAGAATGTAGTATCTTGGTTATTAGACTACTGGCCTTAGATGTTACCTCTTCAGCAGCACAAACTGATTTGAAGCAAAAATGGGATGACTTAAATAGATAAGCGAGAATTCATTCTAGAAAGAATTTTGCAATGTCTTGTTTGGTTGATGAAGTCGAGTGGAAAAAAAAATTTGTGAGAGCTGGAAGAAAAATATCTGGAGAGTAAAAAAAAAAAAAAAAAAAAAACTTTTTGTTAATTTTTATCATGTCTTAAGACATGATAAAAATTAACACTACCACCCTTTTGTCTCTGAATGATGTCTTACCATTTCTAAAAATAAACTATGACTCATTCTTTTCTTGGAATTTTATTTTTAGAAATGGTGAGTCATGGTGTATTTTAGAGACATGGTGCTGAGACATCATTGAAAACAAAAAAGGGGGTCATTAATTTTTATCATGTCTAGAAGACATGATAAAAATTAACAAAAAGTTTTTTTTTTTTTTTTTTTTTTTTTAATGGTTGTAAATTTTCCTGACATATTTTTTCCAGCCAGATTTTCAACCGACCTTTTCCCAATCATCATTTTTTAAAACTGGCTTACTATTGGTTTGTTTAAAAATGACGTCATTGCTTCAAGAACTATATACACATAACTTTCTCGTACTCACTTCTCTATACGGAATGGGGTTCCCAGCTGACATAGCAAAAACCCTATCTCGCTTCATCTACAACTCTCGTTGATGATCTATACAAAATTGGGTAATTTTTTCCACGACTTTATACAGTTCTTGATCACGGGGATCTATCTGCTTGTACGGCTTCACGTGAATTCTTAAATCATAGCGCTCGTCCATATTTTCATTGACGTTATCATCGACCCCAATTAAAAGAATGTCGTAATCGTACAAGACTGATATGTTCCGAACATTTTGAAATATTATACTTTCGGCACGACTTTTCACATTGCGTGCGGCCAAATATCCGATACGCATATCGTGCAATATCGTGCAATGAACTGTTGATCACTCGCTCGACATAATCATCCGAACCTTTACTCCACAAAATGATATCGATATTGCAAAGACGTAAAAACTGGATCAGGAAATTGGTTTTGGGTCGAATTTGAAATGTTTCTCCTTCAAAGTATCCAAGCGTCTCATCCATATCTAAGACACAGACCACCACCATCTTTCTTTTTTAAAGAAAGAAGAAGATGAGTCGATCCACCACTCATACTATTATTGAACACGTGAAAGAAATTGTTTATTATGCTCCTTCCAAATGTCCTTGGCATTTTGATTATGCCTGTTTTCTCATTTTAAATAATTTCAATCAAAGACGATTCCACTGCCTGTTTACTTCCCACTCGATGCAATGGAGATCTTACAGTGCCAGCAGCTCTTGTGACTTGCCCGAACATTTTTTCGATTTGATCCTTCTTCATCGACAATTGAGTTCGGAGTATGTGTTGCCTTTTGCGACGCATTTCCGAGAACGTTCGGGATATACAATAGGTCTCTTTGAAATGAATCCTGGACTTTATAGTGCTCGCATTCTTCAACCGGAATATTTAGCAGAAACGTTTTACACGTTCATTGTTTTCTTGTGTAGTATTTGTTATCGACTCGGAGGAACGGCTCCCGTTTTAAAAGTATGTTCTTTTGTGTACACGGACCATCATCCCGTGCTCGTGGATATTGGAGCTCTGAATGTGGAAAAGAGAGAACGCATCGGTCATCGAGAATTTTTAAACGAGAAGAAATGGCATCGGTTCTTGAAACGACGAACGACTCGAGACATTATTCGGTACGTGAAACTCATGCATCCGGATTATTTTAAGAAGAAATGTCGTGTTCAATGCATTCTCTCCGAGAAAGTCGTCTTCAACGATGTAACGCATCAACTGATTTGTAAAAGTCGACAACGCAGTCTGGCCGAGGTTTTAGATACTTTTCAAGAACTCATGCCCCATGAGCCTATTCGTCAACTCATTCGAACGTGGCTTTCTGCGAGATAAACAAGAAGATGGATTATAAACAACTCGTCCTCGATTTATTGAAACAGAAAAAATATCCCATTTTATTGGGTTATGTGGTCATGGATATTTATTACAAAGAGGTTTATAAATCAGACGGGAAAGTAAAACGATTTGACTCCCCATGTTTCTAGTTGAATCAAAGATATTTAGAAGAACCCAATCCATATAAACTGGAATTTATCACTTCGGACGAGAGTAGTAAATTGGTTATTCGACGACAGATCGATCCTAAAGATTTTAATATAAATCAATATCCGGAAAAATGTTTTCGTGTTAAACTGTCCAGTCACCATCTTGCTGAATTTGATATGTTTAAATACAAGATGTTCGAAGAACAAATTTATAATTTCATAATGTATCTGAATAGTAACATTCCTGCCATTCGAGAATTTTTGAACTTAACTCACGACGAAAGTACTCGATATTTACCCCAGTCCATACGACTATGGGTGTATAACTATAAAACGGCCAAGATCACTCATCAAATTATGGATCCCGAATATTTTGGACCCCGTTCATCTCTTTTACTGGAAACACGCATGATTCAAGGTTTATTGTCACCGTGCACTTCTAAATCAGTATTATTGTCCCTTCGAGATGATTATGCTTGGAAGAATCATACCGATAAAGCCATTTTACCGTCTTATGTATATGATTACGATCCTTATAATTTATATTATTCGGATCACTGGAAGGCTCTTGTCCCGCTAGCTTTTAATCCGTTAGAAAATCCCATCATTTGTTAATATTCCAGTTGCAGCACGTACTCATCGTCTTCACTCCCGTCACGAACAAAATTGATGTAACGTTTCGTTTGAGGATCCTTGTAGCGACAGACTTGGCGAATACCCCGACAAATAGATCCCGGCAAATTTAAATCTCGATCCATTCCTCGAGTCGGTTTTAGAATCAGACCTGATTCGTTTGTCTCGAGGGCTTTTATAAACTTTTGATCGTAGCCAACACGAGCTTTGAGTTTAGACTTTCTCTTTCTCCCTCTTTTTTTGGGTAGAGGAGCCAAGTAATGCCGAATGGGTATATCTATACTCGAAGAGCGACTTCGGGATCGATTTCGGACTCTTGTTGGACTTGGAGATCGACTTCGGACTCTTGTTGGACTTTGAGATCGTGTTCGGACTCTCGTTGGACTTTGAGATCGACTTCTCGATCGACTTCTAGAACGTTGACGTTGAGATCGACGCCGCATATTTGGATTTATTTCTACTTTATTACGGTTTAAGAAATGTTTTACATAGTCTTGGACACGAGGTTCTTCACTCATAGCGTCATACCAGTAATTTCCCGGAATGATTATAAATTTATCGTCTCGAAACTTTATAAACTCTTCTGGACTATAGCGGGGAAAACATTTTTGTAAATGAGACAAGTCGAATAAAACGTGCCCCAACGAACATGTCCCTGTCAATTCAGAACGACGCACGTTTCGATTTAATTTCTCTTCTAACACTTTTTGAACATACTCAATAGGAACTTTGGAAGGATAAGACATTTTTTTTGCTTTATATTCCCCAAATGACTTGTCCATAGAAATATAATCGGAAGAAAACTGAATCTCGAACGTGCTGGTGTGTATCATAGTAAGCGTGATCGTATAAATCAAACACATCTAAATGAGCCAAGGCATGTAAAGTAAAAATGAATAATAATTGCCATGTCGTTTCATTACGATAAAATCGAGTTTGATCTACATTGACCTGATTAGCATAATAGGTGTTCATATTGATCGTGCCCCTGTTTTGATCTACCAGCATCTTGTTCGAAGTGGAATAGTTTAAGCAGTAATTGCGATGAATTTTAATAAACTCGAAAAGATTAAAAATAACGCAGACGGGAATTTTTCCTTCCTCGGTTTCGGTTTCATTAATATATAACTGAATAACCTCTTTGGGTCCTGCTGGCTCTTCACAATATTACATGGACATTTCGTAACGGTCCAATCGACGAATTGGATTTTCCAAGATACGATTGAGAATCGAGACCCATCGTTCAAATATGAAATGGAATTTTTTAAAATCGATCGTGGCCCAATCATCCATGATTTTAAAGCATGCCGTACAAGCATCTCGCCAAGTATTAATTTTAGACTGAAGAGCCGTTTGACGACAAGATCGACGTTCTTCGTGTTGATCAACTCGTCTTTCCATATCCTTACCCTTTGTTTTTTTTCCAAAGAAAAAAAAAGATGGCTGAAATGTATATATTCTTGATGATGTTTGGTCTCTTTCTATTTTTCTTTCCTACTTCTGTCATAGAATCGGATTCCATCTCCATGAACGAATCTATACCGCTTAAAGATTGTCGACGAGAAAAAGTCCGGTGTGTGGATACATGTGATTTTCTTTGCACAAACGGGGAAGAAATGCAATGTGTTCGAGGACTCTGTATGCCCAAACTGAATCCTTACCCGTGTCAAACTGAAAAAGGAGGTATGATTATTCTTACCGAAAAAAATGGATTCTATCAGTGGTCGTGTTACTGTACGGATCCAGCTTTTTACAATGGACCGGATTGTGGAGAATTGGCGAAAGACGTTTGTCAAAATGGTACATTTATCTATAGGGGGTTCAATCAGCATGAATGCATGTGTCAATTTCCACAAGTAAAGGCTATGATTCAAGGAAAACCTCAGTGTGTGCATAGGAATATAGCTCGGTTTTATCGGGATCCGTAATGAACTGGATCATTAAAAAATGTACGTCTGAAAATGTCTCAAATTTTTTTAAAAAAAAAAAACAAACCGTGACTCTATCTTACATTGGGTGCAATTAGAAATTACCCCTCTTTTCGTCCGAAAATGATGTCTCACAATTTCGAAAAATTGAAGACATCAATTTCGGACGAAAAGAGAGAATTTTTTTTTTCAATTCAATCTACTTGATCCTTATGGTTTTTTAATTATCCAGACTCTCACTTATCTATTTAAACAATCCGACATTCCCTACAGATCAGTCTGTACTGCTGAAGAGGTAACATCTTTCAACGCAGCTTCTACGTTACGACAAATGCTTCAATAAAGGTAAGAGATTTTTCCCTCTTAATTATTTTTCGTTTTACTAGAAAGAAATGATTATCCTATTTTTTTTTAACCTATCTAAGTGTTTTGAGTTCTACTTCAGATTACGAAGTGCTTTTGAAGATCCAATATGGTTATCTTTTTCAATCCATAAAAGCAATGATCCCTATATTTTTTGAAAGTTTTTTAAAGAATAGACTCTTGTGTTAGTGATTCCATCTCTTTTTTAGCTTCTTCTCGTATATATTTACGATATTTTGCAATTTTCATGGAACGTTTAATGATAGTATAGGAAGGATTAAAGGGTCGATACGGAAAATACTTTCGAAAGAATCGTTTTAATTTTCTTAAGCAACCATCTAATGATCGAGGGAAAAGTGGGCCGGCAATAACCCAAGCCAAAAATTCATACAAAAACCGATTACGTTTATCCCATATATTGGACGATGCCAATTTCTTTTCTGCATAATGTCGTCGAAGATCTGTTTCGTTCAGAAGTTTTAAAATTTCGTTTGCTTTTAAGTCAGTTTCAAGAATGACAAGAATAAATAAAGCCATCTCTTCATATTCATAGCGATCTATAACTATTTTTCTAAGTTTTTTGAGATCATTTAATGTAAGAAGAGGACCTTGACATCTTTTAATATGAATTTGGTTCGAGCGCTCCCTTTTTTCACCGAGCAAACGGTATAAAAACACGATTTTATTTTTTATTTTATTATACGATTTCCTCTTTTCTTCAGTCAGATACGTTTCATATATCTCTAGTGCTCTTTTATAATGATATTTTATACCGTCACCATGTTTTTGATACCAATCATAGAATTCATTAAAATAAAATTCATACTTACCTCGTGTTCCTTCCGAAATATTCATACGTTTAATAATATTTTGACATTCCTCCATCGACGGACATTGTTTGAATACTGTATTGTCAGGCTTATGTCTATGTTTAGGAAGAGCGTTATCCCAACATTTCCATCGTCTCATTCGTTGGTATTCTTTTTCTTTGAATCGAACGTTTGGATCTTTTCGCCTTTCTCGTTTACTCCATCGATTTGCTTCTTTTACTCGTTCCAGTGACCAATAATGTTTCAAATATGCTTTTCTTTTTCTTTTCCTTTCAGATAAAGTTGTAGGTTCCTCAGTATCCATCTTGATTCCTACCCTTCATTATTAATTATTATCTATTATTTTTCACTTCATCTTATATTTTTTTAATCTAATCCTTTTTTGGTACCTAAAAAGTAAATTGATTAAAAAAAATATAAGGATTCCATAAAACTTTTAAATTTTCCTTGACCGTAAAATAACAAAGATCCTAAAATCCTTACCTTTTAAATGTAGTGTGTCCCATAGGACAAACCGGTTTGTCCTATGGGACACACTACATTTAAAAGGTAAGGATTTTAGGATCTTTGTTATTTTACTAAAAATTTGATAAAAAGGTTTATACTAGAAGGTTTCAAAATTTTATTAATGATATTAAATTATTATTAATGATTTTTTGAATGGGTGCCAGGATCTGACGCTATTGATAAAGAAATAACTTAATCCATAATATATATGTCTGAAAAACAAATACCATGAAGGGGGAACATAGTTTTCCTAATATTTATCTTGCTGTGTTTCATAAATCATGTAGATGGTCAGACAAATTACTAATGTAATGACAAATAAACAGTAAAGCTGAATAGTATGAATAAAAGGCATAAATGTCTTATAATTAGATCCAAAAACGGATCGGAGAAATGATTCATAACTCATTTTATCTTGTTCATTCCTTTCTCTCTAATTACATACAAGTTCTATCAATATCCTTAATGGATCCAAGATTCTACTTCAACTATAAAATTGACTCATCGTAAGATTTTTTACTTGCAGATACTCAAGGCAGTTTGGTCTGTTTATTAGAATTCCAAATACATTTCCCGCATCTGTTCTAACCAATGGATTCTGGATTTACAATGAGCGGTTTTTATCAGAAGCATAAAAGACTTTCCCATCTATTCTCTAGCCATGGATTTTAGATTTTATTAGACCCCTTAGCGAATGTCAGTTCGGATACTACGCCAACTATAAAATCGACTCATCGTAAGCTTTTCCACTTGCGGATACTTTCTCAGATGTCTATTTTCTTCTTTTTTTAATCCGACCCTCTCAAAAACAAAGGATAATGAATATTCATAAATACGCTACACTTTACAGCCAATTTCATGGCTTGCATTTAGGAGGATTCAATGTGATTCAAGATACGATTTTTTTCCCTTAGCCCATATGCGGCTTCAACCTTCTGTGATTCGAAAACTCGCTCATTTCGATAAAGTCGTCCCGAGTCAGAAACCACTCGTTCTCGCCCTAGCCGCCTATTGTAAAATGTCGGACTTGTCGTGTACCGTTTTTCTTCAACGCAATGCGTCATGGATCCTTCTTTTAGAAAACGAACGGGTCATTTTCCCCACGATCCCGAATTCATCGGAATCCTCCCACAATCTTTTCAAACTTTTCGCCACACCATTTTTTGTGAAAGATCCTAAAACGATCGAACGGTATTTACGAAATCCCGTGTTCGAAAACGTGTACCGCTCCCAAAATAATCATACAATTCTATATTTAGACGAATGGGATATACCGTATCCAGGAGGACATTACTTTGATGATGATAACGGGCCCAGATTACATTTACCAGAAGATGACGGAGGGAAAAGGCATCGTCTTTGTTTTTTGTCCAACCAGGTCCATCACGAGAATGACCTCGTCCATAATTTCATCAACGAATGGAAAGATCGACCGGACGTTTATTACGATCCTCTGAAAACGCGAACGGCTTTTCCGTCTTCCTTTATTGAATTTTTACCGTCCGTGAATCCTGAGAAACCCATCCCGTTTCCCATTGAGTACAATAAGAGTACGGCGCTCATTCAAAAACAATGGACGTATCAGCACCATCCTCAATATATGGTCCAAGATATTTTGAATACGTACGATCAGAGAAATTCGCTTGAGAAGGTCGGACTCTTGATCGAATACCCGTTTCAAATCGGGTTCGAAAATGCTACTCGATCGAATCCTAACGGGAAATGCATTGGACTCGTCGTCAACGGTTCTGAACCGGAAACGATTTTATATGTTCGATCACCGTATCAGCGGTACATGGAATATCAAGCCATCCCCACGTCCGTGCACTGGATTCCTATTCTTTACGAACCAGAAACCACGTATCCATTTCAACCGGTCGTACTCTGTTCGACGATCATCGGGTTTGAATACAAAAAGGCTTTCTTATGTTTAAGTTATGTCATGCTCGAATCTCATCCGAAACAACCTGCTAATAGAAACACAGCGTGTCTGAGCGAATTGACGTTTCTCGAGAGTTACGAATACGATTGTCAGCATGCGCTTCACCGAGTTCGATATGCTTCCATTCCTCATGATTTATGGTGTCTGACCAAAATCGAAGAAGAAAAACCAGTTCCACTTGCTAAACCCTATGCTCATCTACCTTACCTGGTTCAATCATGGCTGGAGTTTTATCATCAGAATCGTTCCACGGATCCAGAAATCAGGTACGGCAATCTGAAACTCTTTCAATTGGCTCTAACTTTGGCTCGACATAAAATATGCTTTTCGGCCGAAACGGTGGAAACCGAAGAAGAAGAAGGTATCATTGTACCAAGAAATTCATCGTCCCCGATCGTCATTCGCCTAAGTCGGGAAGCTCGAAAATTTCTCGATATTGTCCGGTTAAGAACTGAATTTATGGAACGACCAGTTTCCTCTCCATGTGTTCTGTTGTAAAGAGGAAAAAAAACGAAACAAATATCTGTAGATTGAGAAATGGTGATTCCCTTAGCTCAGCTAGGAACTCAACTCACAAGAAGTGCGAAAGTTATCCACTGATATACACAATTCTTGAAACGATGACGTCATCTTGAAATGTCTTGTGAATCGAGTCGGCTGGAAAAAATTTCTGAGAGCTTAAAAAAAAAAAAAAAAAAAAAAAAAAAAAAAAAAAAACTTTTTGTTAATTTTTATCATGTTTTTAAGACATGATAAAAATTAACTCTCTCTTCTTTTTGGCTGGGAAGGATGTCTCACCGTTTCGAAAAACAAACCGTGACTCATTCTTGCAATGATTGCCATGAGAAAGGATGAGTTATGATTTGTTTTATCAAACGGTGAGACATCCTTCCCAGACAAAAAGAAGAGAGAGTTAATTTTTATCATGTCTTAAGACATGATAAAAATTAACAAAAAGTTTTTTTTTTTTTTTTTTTTCATCTACATAAATTTTTCCTAGCCGACTCGATTGGCAAGACATCTCAAAATTCTTTCTAGAATGGACTCTCGCTTATCTATTTAAACATTTCAAGTTTTACTTCAGATCGCTCAGGAGGGTTGAAGAAGAAGCATTTCGTAACTTGGAGATCATATTGTATTCTTTTCCATTTCGGAATTGGTCAAGATTCGATTAGGAGCAGCAATCAAGTAATCATACATCTGATTACATCGTAGCAAATAATCGACCGTGATCCAATTGAGTTGAATATTCACAATCAACACTAAAAAATAGAGTATTTCAACGCGAGTTATTTCGTACGTCATATCTCCCCGTTGAGCGAACTGGTCGGCTATCTGATCTATTTCCGTAATGATAGTAAAAAAGTTCAGTGGATCCACGACCAATTCTGTATTCCATTGAATTGTAAATGGAAGTACGAGGTTTTGTTCAGTCAAAAAATACAAATAGCCGTATTTCTCTTTTTCTCGAAACAGCGTTTGAATATAGTCTCGCACCGCTTCCCGTACTTCTGGATCGCGCACCAGTTCGAGCGTGACGAGGCTCGTGAAGGGCGGAAATTTATGAAATTTGATATATTGAGGTACCACGGTATTCAGTCGAGGACGATATTTATGATGAAGAAGGTGATCGATAGGAGTCTTTAAGGATTGAAGTGTAACGATATCCATCTTTTCTTATACGAATTTCCAAATAATAAGGCCGATGATGACAAGAACGATTCCCAACAAGATTGGTTTTAGGTACGGTATATTACCCAAAACATCTAAAATACCACTCGTGAGGGAACCCGTCACGTCTTGACTGAAATGCGTTAAAGCTTCTCCGATCGTGGGTCGACGGCATTTCAATTCTTGCGTCGGTGTACAATCGTGATATTGACAATCACATAATCGACAACACGTATCCTCTTTCTCGTTGTCGTACCCTTCACACGCATTCCATTGCTGAATAGGAAATCCCGTGCACGATTCGATCCCGTGAACAGGTTCGGGTTGACAACAACTCAATTCTTTAAGTTTACAAACCATGTCCCCTCCGTTGTAGAGAAAACAGCCCGAATTGTCCCGAATGTATTGGTTGACATATTGAGAACCGAGCGCGACGGCCGTCACCCCTCCTGCGGTTAGAAGAGCTTTCTTACTAAACACTTTATCAAAAGCTTTTTGAAGGGGTTTATTCTTCGCGACGACTTTAGCGACCTCCCCTGCTCGTTTGACAGGAATGTCGAATCGTTTAAATTGTTTAGCGACTTTGCCTCCAGACTTGTTAAAAAATCGCATGTCTCTTGACCCTTGCCGGATTTTCAGAAACCAAGACAATGAACGAATCCAATTGTATTTTTAGTAATCGAAAAATTCCTTGTGGGTCGGACAATATTTCGGCGTTTCGGAATATTCTCTGCCTGAACCATCTTCGAAATCCTTATGGATTGCAAATTTATTATCATCGAATGGAATCGGAATCGCATACCAAGGTCGTTGGACCTTTCCTGATTGTGAAGGAAAATTTCTCGTTTCCGAAAAATACTGTCATTTTACCAACGCGCGAGTTTCTGGATAAACATTTCCGACCCGATTTACACGACGTCCAGTTGGACGATCTCACATTTAAACTCAACCCGTGCATCGAGCACTATATCAACCACCTGTATTCTCAAGACCCGACCGACTTGAAACGCAATAACGCCATGGATGTGTTTGATCGGCGTTTCCATTACGAACTGCTACGGAATTTAAGTGTTGGCAACACGAACGAAATTGGTTTAGGCGTGAACAATACCACGAAGATGCAAGAAGAAATGATGGTTCATTTCAAGACCACGCTTCAGCAACGTCTTTGCGGTTTATACCACTATATTAATAATTCAAATGTAGCGACGCTCTTCGACAAGATAAAGGTATGCGACATGGCGAATGGAGGTCTTTTTGTCGACCCTAAAACGGAATTCTCTCCTTTTTACAATTTCCTGCTGGCGCATTGTTTATTCGATTTTCATAAACTACCCAATTTAGACCTCGTTCCCGAAACCGTCATTTCGAATGTCGCGTACAAGAAAGGGGTTGGGTTTTATACGTTAGAAGATATTTGTCACCCTGAACCGATTGTTGTGATGGGAGAAGAAACAGGATCTTCGTATCTCTATCAATCCAAATGCATCACGTATCCCAAAGAAACGGCTTTAAATAAACAATTGACGAGAAAGGATTTGCCCGATAATCTCATTATGAAAAATGCCATGCAGTTTTCTGATACGCGGTTCCTAACTTGCTAAATGCGAAAAGGTTTGAAGAAAAAAATTGATTTGGTTGGGGGTTAAAAAGTCAGTACAGAAAAATTTCTATTATGTAAAAAGGAAAAAAAAACAAAATGGTAATATACCTTGACACAGAATCTGTTTTCATCATGTAGAAGCTTGTACACAGGCCACAGCATCAAACGATCTGAAATGAAACTCGAATGGCTTAAATAGATAAGTGAGAACACATTCTTGAAAAAAAATGATGGTCTTGTTGATCGAGTCGGCTGGAAAAAATTTTTAAAATCAAAAAAAAAAAAAAAAAAAAAAAAAAAAAAAACTTTTTGTTAATTTTTATCATGTCTTTAGACATGATAAAAATTAACAATCCCCTTCCCTTTTTGTCTGGGAATGTTGTCTCACACTTTCTAAAAATAGACCATAACTCATCCTTTCTAATGGCAATCATTCCAAGAATGAGTCACGGTTTATTTTTCGAAAGAGTGAGACAACATTCCCAGACAAAAAGGGGAGGGTAGTTAATTTTTATCATGTCTGAAGACATGATAAAAATTAACAAAAAGTTTTTTTTTTTTAAACTTCTAATCTAGATCATCCAGATCACGACGAGACCTGAGAGCGTACGGTTTATACGCAAATTTACTAAACTTGTTCTTCATAGAACTGGCAGAAACCTCACCTAAATAGACTGGATCCTCATTGCCTTTTACATCCTCAGCCTCCTTCTTAGACTTCTCTTTCTTGAATGGTTTGCACAAATCTGGATTGATCTTGCTTTTGATGGGAACCTGGTCTGGATCCACCTTTTCAGTTTTGATTTTCTCTTTATCGAAGGTAGTGGAAATGGTTTCGTTAATAATATTTCTCGAAGAAGATTCTAAAATATTTAACTGAAACACGGGTTTTTCGATCATATTCAGAGCATCTTCTTGAAAGAGAATCATATCTCTACAAATGCCTCCTACTCTACAATACAAAGCGTCCGTTTCGTAAAATTACCGCGAATTAATTTTAATATTTAAAATACCAATAAACATATCGTTATTCACAAATTCTTGGTCCAGGGTTTCTTGAAACACGTTTAAAAGGGTCGTTCCATCAAACACTTTGGTTTTGCGTAAACACCATTGATTTTGAGACATCTGAGAATTCAGATCATTTCGTTGACTCATTTGCCGACACGCTTTACAGAGAGAAGGTCTACATTTTTCAATGAAGAACCGACATTGTTCTGAAATCAGCATTTGGGAATGATCGGCGGCCACGGCTTTGGTAATGTCCACCAGAGGAGGACAGAGTTTACATATGAAAGAATGGGCATTCAGATTCCTCTTATAATTAGTAGCGCAGAGAACCCAATACCCCGCTACGAGAATATTATAATGATGATTGAAATCTTTAATATTTTCAATCAGAATATAACCTTTTTCTACGGGATGCTGGAACGGGATCGCTTTAGCTTGAAAATCTTGAAACTGAGGATTGTTGGCTAATATATTTTTCCATTCCCGGCTCACGAGGTTTAACGTTCTCGGGTTATTTTCAACGATTTCGTCAATCCCCGCTTTTAAAATCGGGTGCGCAAGAATACGATCGATTAACTCTGAATATTCCATAGTTTCCCTTTATTATTATTTTATGGACTTCTAAACATCTCGGTCTGTTTCCTCAATTCTTTCGCGTACCGGTCAATGATTTCAATCGTTTGATTCATGCAATAGGTTAAGAATTCATCTTTATTGTAGGCTGTATGCGACCCCTGCCAATCTAACCCTCCTGTCAGAGTTTGTACGTCCCATTTGATGTATTGCAATAAAACATCGGTACATTCTTTCACCGTCATATTGGATCGAATGCTTCGATCCACGAAATCCAATTTATTCAGCACGGATCTAATATATTCCTCCGACGAAAAAACGGTTTTTCCGTACACGACATCAAATCGTAATCGAAAATAGGACACGTATAATTGATAAAACAGGTCGCTGAGCATTTTGAAATCGGACGATACGGAGGGAGAAGGGGTTAGTTCGGTTTTAATGTGTTCCAATTCCTTTTGCAAGTGGGCTTTTTCGTCCAGACATCGATCTAAAGCGTGTTTGGCATCTTGTAAATCCAATGACAGACCTCTTACATAGTCTTCGTCGACCGTCGATACGTGCTTTCGTTTATATTTCGAAGTATCGGACATTTCTACATCCTGCGGAGCTACGAGAGCTTTAGCCAGTTGGTTTTCTAAAGTTTGGTTTCGAGACCGAGACACTTCCAGTTGGTTTTGTAAATCTTTCACTTCCCGCTGTAATTCCTCCACTTGATCCGTAGGATACGTAATGGCCGGTACAGTAGTGGGTTCTTTCACTTCGGTAATGTGAGGACGTTCCTCTAACTGCCGTCGGTATAGGTCTCGTTCCTGCTCGAAATATAAAATCACCGAATTCGCCAATTCTTCAATGGGATCCGGTATGTTCGGAAACTGGGCTCGAAGCGTGACAATTTGTTTATAAACGAGATCTTGAAATTGTCGATGCTCGTGAATCACGTTTTGGAGTTGATGGACAACAGCTTGCGGCCAATCTTCCCTCTGATCACTAGGGTCATTCTGAAGGATCGTTTTTAGGAACGTGGTTAATTTCGTTTTGGCGTAGAGAAGGTACTCATTACATTTCGTATAATTACTTTCGACTTGATCGAGTTTCTGTTTCAATTCGAAAAGTTGTTCTTTGGTTTTACGGAGCTCGACTTCACAATCGTTGCGATTCTCGACCTGTCGAGCCCATTCGATCATGCTCGACGCCAAATTATCGAATTGAACGACCGGTATTTCGGGAAAATGACCTTTCAGTTGCGCCAATTGCGTTTCGAGGGTCCTCTCTAGATTTTCTTTGAAATGGAATACTTTTTCGAGTTCCGCGAGAATCTGATCGTAATCCGTGGCCCCAAAATACGCATTCCATTTAGTCCGTATCAGAGTTACCAAATTCGTTTTCAGGACCTCCAGTTTCTTTTCCAAAGCGACGCGTTGCCGTTTTTCATGTTCTAGACTCTGCTGTAATTTTTTATGTTCTTGGCTACGATCCCGATGGAGTTGAGCTTGGATTTGTTGTAGGACCTCCTTCGCTTCGTTCTGGTTCTCAATCGATTGTTGAAGATCGTGCAGTCGTTGCAAGAGGGTCGTGTCTTCCATCATGCTTTTAGAGGAAGAAGGGAGACTGTGAAGAACGGAATGAGCTAAATTGTCGGGCGTTAGCGATTGATTTAAAGCATTCCCGAGAAGTGTTAATTGGTTCAAAAGCTGGGTTTGCCAATTTTGTAAATACTGGATATACATTTGAATTTGCTGGAAGAAAAACGTTTTCCAATCTTGGTTCGCACCTAAAGGTTTCCAAAATGAGGGGGGAAGGATCGTCTGTAAAAACGTCATAAACTGCGTTTCGTGGAACTCCTTCATTTGTTTAGCCATTTCGTCTCGAAGAATCGTCTCAATATGAGGATTTTTCTTTTGCAGCGTGTCAAGAACGCGTTGAATACCTTCCTGGAAATGTGTTTCGGACTCGATTTTCCATTTTTGCAGGAGGTCGGTTCGTTCTTTCTGACCCTGCTCCAACTGCTTTTCCAACATCCGTTTTTCGTTTTGACAAAGGGTCAATTGTCCTTTCAGTTCCTCGTTCAATTGCTGGACGTGCTGTTTTTGTTCCGATTGATACGATGTTAAAAACTGGTCGAGGGTTTCTTGTAATTGCTCTAATTTAGATCGCGACGACTCGATCATGAGCTGCTGAGAAGGAGGCGATTCGAGCGGTAAAGTTTCAATGACCGTAGTCGTAGAAGAAGGAGGAAGTTTCAGTTGCTCGATCGTTTCTTGTAAAGCCATTTGCAAAGGGCGGATTAAACTTTCCGTTCGTTGCATCCATTCTTCAAGTCCCGTTTCGTAGCGTTGGTGGAGCATTTGCCATTCGTTCATCAAACGGTTTGGAAACTCGATATTATTATTATTATTATTATTATTATTCAATTGTTGTTGTTGTTGTTGTTCTACTATTTGCCTCTGCTATTGTATTTTTTCAGACTCGTGCGTTCGAATTTGTGTCTGTAAGGTTTCGTGATCTCGTTTCAATTGCTCCCACTGAGTTTGTAAGGTTTCGTGATTCCGTTTCAGCTGCTCCAACTCAGTCTGCAGGGTTTCTTTCTCCCATGTAAGGCGTTCCAATTGTCGTTGCAAATCCACGACTGAATGCTCTTTTCCGAATCGAGCGGTATTCACATATTGTTCTTTTTCCGCTAGAAAATAACGCATTTCGTACCTGTGCTCTTGTTGGAGCGTCTCGATTTGTTTCTCAAAAGCTTTCCGATCTGCCTCCAATTGAGTTTCCAAAGAAGCGATTTTGTTTTCCAGGTCCTGCGATTCCATCGGAACAATCTCTTCCAAATGCAAGCCCGAAATGCGAAACAAGAAATCGATGATGCTCGAACTCTTTTTATACAGTTGAGGATAGAGATGGAGTAAAGGTCGACTCAGGAGAAAAGCATCGATCACGTCGTCTCGAAGATTTTGTTTGAGACCATCAACGACATTTAAAGATATAAAAGTGGGGTCGGACTGGTATTGAATAAGACATCGAACCAGTTCTCGTAACATTCTTTTCTTTTTGTTTTTTTTTAAATCATTAAAAGGTAGGCTACTTTGTTCAAATCGAGCAACATATATTGATATTTTTCTTCGGAGCGGGACGATAACCAAATCATGACTTCTTTCAAGTAGCGACGATTCTTTCTAAAGTGGGAAACGTATATTTTAAATCCTTCTCGGGTCCATAATTCATTATTTCGGTAAAACGGTAGCCAATAATTACATTGTTCACGATTCACGTCGAGGAACGTTTCATGATGGAATGACGCAATCATGGGAGAAACATACATCACTAAAGACATATTCAAAACGACAAACCAAACACCGGTTAATTTCGTGTCGTCAAAAGTAATTTCACAAGTATAAAAGTCCGATGGAATAGAATCCGTATGCAGGTAAGGTGGAAGGGAGCATTTAAACAATTTATGAAGTTTGGCAGCCAATTGAGCACTCGCAGCTTGTCCCGTTAAATGTATGAAGTGGAGGATGAGCATGGGATGTAAATAGTGATACCAGTTGGACCACGATTCCCAGACGTGCGTATTTCGTTTGAAAAATCGGAGGCGCATGCAATGCTCTAACTGGAAAGGTTCTCTTTTTATGTAGGTCATCGTCAGATCGCTTAAGGCGCGAAAAGCCATATTGCGAGGAAGTACTTTCCAGAACAAGGAAAACGGATTGATGGTCGAACAAACAAATAAGGTATTATTTTCATAGGAGACCTTGATAAAATCTCGAGAGGGAAATAAACTTTGTAAAAACTGATCGGTCGTATCTCTAGAGACGTTAATCCAACGAGGATCCTCTTTTGTTCCATGCACGCAAAAGACTAAAGACCCACGAGGAAACGGATAGTCTTTGTCTAAATTTTCTCCTTGGAAAATGAGTCGATTTTCACTGACCACGAGAATGCAAGGTGCTCGAACGAGACCCGGGCTAAAATGTTTCAAAGTATCGACATGGAAGATGGGTAGTTTGAAACGAACAGCTATAAAATAATATTGTCTATAAACATTTCCATACGCTTCCACATAATCCGAAACATTGTAATACTTTTCATTATCCATGACAGAGCTTACTTTATCTCGCCTTCTTCCTCGAAAGGAATAAGTCTACAGAGCCAACTTACACGCTTTATATATACATGAGAGATGACGTCATTCAAGGACATAAACAAGGACGATTATGTCTAGAAAAGTAAAAGCTGGCTGGGAAAAATTTCTCAGATAATCTGAAATGTATATTAAAAAAAAAAAAAAAAAAAAAAACTTTTTGTTAATTTTTATCATGTCTTTTAGACATGATAAAAATTAACTGTCCCCTCTTTTTGTCAGGGAAGGATGTCTCACTCTCTAAAAAATATACCTTGACCCATTCTTTTATTGGAGTTCTATTTTTAGAAAGGATGAGTCATGTTCTATTTTCCGAAAGTGTGAGACAACATTCCCAGACAAAAGGGGAAGGTAGTTAATTTTTATCACGTCTAAAGACATGATAAAAATTAACAAAAAGTTTTTTTTTTTTTAATATCTACTTTAGAATTTTTTTCTGAGTTCTGGCTAGAAAGAACTCTGGTTTATCTATTTAAGACGTGCGAAACGAATTTCACTTTAAATCATTCTGTGCCGTGAATTCAACAGTATATAGGAACAGACTTTATGAAGGTGAAAGTGCTCAGTTTATTTATTCTTTAGAGGAGCACGTGGAGATTTTATAGGATATTTACTTACAAAGCATTGCTTGTATTTTTTTAAGAAATATTAATCAAGTTAAAGATATATAATCATGTCGCAGAGCCTCCATTATTTAACAAGGATTAATTCGGTTGGAGATGCGCCCAACGATGCTTACATTTTCTACCAGATGTCGGGAGGAATCTTTTACTGTAACCGAAAAGACTACGCACAATTTTCTCGATTTTATACTCGAACGTCTGCCGAAAATCTTTTTTTAACGATGGATCTTTGCTCGACGACCCATCATTCCCTTATCCTAGATATTGATATTAAAACTGAATGCGATGCATCCCTTCCTTCATCTATGCTCTACGATTATGTAGATTCTGTTATTCTCTCAACCTTAAAATTTTACTTTTTATCCCTTAAGCATTTTACTTTTATTGTGGCTGTTCGTCCAGGAGGTGGTATTCATGTCCATTTGCCGGAAATCTCGATCGCTCATGATGATTATATTCAATTCTGCAGCCAACTTCAATCCCGGTTCTATCACGAAACATCTGAATTTATTTTCCAGTTGGACGTTTTAGCGAATGCGACGCTTGTGAATTCGTCCAAGCCCTATACGAATAAATACGAACCCATGCTGATTATTTATGTAGACGAACAAACCACCTGGCGTTTAGATTTGACCAATCCCAATGCTTTCAGCATGCGATTGTTAGGCATTCAATCAAAATTTAAACGTCGCAAGGATAATACCAATTCCTTTTTTCGTAAACTGCTCCACCTCCAGCCAATGGATATTCAAAAACAACTTTATGAATATATGATGCCTGTGGTGACACTGTACGATCCTTTGTATCGAGTATCGTATCCCACGCTTATTAGCAAAGATGAGGAAGCTGGACCCGACGATGAAAAAGTGGCTACGTTTGTGTATAAACTAAAAACCCCGATGTATATTTACAAAGGGAAGGATTTTGGAACCGAAGGTCATCATTGGTTAAAAACGTTTTACTTTATCAAGTTTAACGGGTTTGTGATTTCAGACTTTGAATCGAATAACCGGGCTCTAAAACGATGGTACCGGGAAAGTCAAAATTCTATCGTCATCGAAAACGATGTATTCCAGACGGTGAATCAAGCTCTCAAGTTAGACAATCCTAGTTTGCATTCCGATCCCAATCCCCTTCGTACGATTATGCAGTACAATCAAGGTTACTATTTTTTAACTGTCTTTTGTGCCTTGTGTCAACATTTACGAATGTCCTTCCATACACTCGCATCCCATTTGCGTACGATATTAGAATCTCACGAACTCATAGATTCTGTAGAAAAAATCAACAGTAAAATTATAGATATCATTTCCCAAGATTTTACTCTCGACACGATCCTCTTTTGTGGTTCGAATCTCAATCCTAAAATTTACAAATTTAAAGATAAACTGGAAGCTATTATCAAAACCATGAAAGGCGTTATTTTATATTCGGTGTCTGGAGATCAGCTCGTGGAACAAATTCATCGAATTCAAGAGCGATATTTTCCGATTCTCGTCATTACCATGCACAATTCCTGCAAGAAACCTCAACGCTATATGTGGAATAATATCCACGAGTACTGGCAAGAAGTGCCCCACCAGATAGAAATTCTAAACCTGATGAATGCCATCTGGTCCTCCATTCAGGCCTATGCTCGGAATCAGTTTGCCGATAAAACTAAAAACATGTGTCCTTTCACAGACATTATGAAACAGGTCAACATTAATTATGTGGTCTCGTCCATTCTGAGTCGAACCAACATTGATCGTAAAATCATTCAAATGGATCGACATAAATGGCATATTCGAACCCACGATGGGGTTCTGAATCTCTTGACGGGTCATGTAAGAGGGACGGTTCCGGAATTTTACCTATCAGATCGACGTCTGGGCATCAATTTTAGTCGACACGAGTTGATGCAATTTCGTCACGATCCGGATTTGATAGCCATCTATCGTTTATTAACCGACCGGAAATTTTTTCTACAATACCTGAAAAGCTGTTTTCTCGACCTCACGGACGATTTACTGGATACGCTGCGGGAAAAAGTGCGCGAGTTTCATGACAAACTAGAAACCAACCCGCTCATTCAAAGCATGCTTCATTTTTATGTGCACATGTGTAAATATACGTGTTTCGAATACGATTTGTTCATGTACCTTTTAGATGTCCTGGCCAGTCTTCTCATTGCGACCAATTACGGTCGCAAATTTTTTATTTTGAAAGGCAACACGCGCAATGGAAAAAGTAAATTCTTTCAAATGATTTCGAAGGTCTTTGGAGGCTATACTCATGGTATTCGAGCCGTCAATTTACAAACGACGAGTGGTCAAGGACTATCAGCCCAACCCGAACTGGCCTCTTCGTTATTTTGTTGTCGGGTAGTGACTGTTGAAGAAATGTCGGGAAAATTAAACGAAAACCTCGTGAAAGAAATCACGGGTAATTCGACCACCAGTTTTCGGAATTTGTACGAGCAAAATGTAGGAGCGATTCCCAGTGCCAAACTCATGGCTTCTACCAATACGTTCCCAGTGTGTACGGCCACAGAGGCATTTAATGATCGCGTGGTAGCAATTCCTTTTGACGCCGTGTTTACGAAAAATGCTCCATCCCTCACCTCAGAACAAGTGATGCAGGATCAATATTTACTCGAAACCAAAGATTCTATCGTCGAAGATTCCTATAAAGGTTTCTTTTTAATGATTTATCTGCATCTGGCCCACAATATTAACATGGAGGACGGCATGATCCGTTACCGTTCCGAACCTGAAATATTAGTAGAATTCAAAAAAGAATTTTTATCTTCGACCGATATTTTTACACAATTCAAACAGTATGCCGATGTACAAATCATTCCCGGTTCTGTTACGACCTTTAACGAACTGAAATCGGCCATTCGACAATTTTTGAAAACGATGCGCGACACCTCCATCCACGAAACGGAACTCATTATGCGTTTCAATGATGAATTTGGACATTTGAAACGGACCGAAATGGATTTCAGTTCCTTTTCAGCCGAAAATAATATTTCCTCGTCTTTGGATATAGTAGAACCCCTTCAGTTTGAAAATGCCGAATTGAATTCGTCTCTCAAACGAAAGCATGACGACGAAGAGGGAGAACACTCAACCACGAAACATTTAAAAGTGGACGATGAACCCATTCATCTGCCTCAGCATAAAAGACAAGTTATTTATTACGATAATGTTATCATCAAAAATCTGAAAAAAGACAAGAATTACTAACCTTTTTACATATGCATGAGGTAGGTTCCCAACATTTCATTGTGTAATGACTTGGAAAAAACAAAAGTTGACTGAAGAAAGCCAGATTTCAAGATGTTTCTTCTTCAAAAACACAGAATCATGTGAAGTGAAACTCGCAATGCTGAAATATATAAGTGAGAGTCCATTCTTAAAACATGGTGATGTCCGGTCGATCGAGTCGGGTTGGAAAAATTTCTTAACAGCTGAGAAAAAATTCTAAAGATTTAAAAAAAAAAAAAAAAAAAAAAACTTTTTGTTAATTTTTATCATGTCTTTAGACATGATAAAAATTAACTTTACCACCCCTCACCCCTATTTTGGTTTGAATCAGGTGTCAACATGTTTCTAAAATAAATTTCCAAGAACGATATGACTCATTCTTTTGTTTAGAAATCTAGTTTTAGAAAGGGTGAGACATCATTCACAACAAAAAGAAAAAAGGTGGGTAGAGTTAATTTTTATTATGTCTAAAGACATGATAAAAATTAACAAAAAGTTTTTTTTTTTAATAGAATTTTTTCTCAGCCAGCTTCGAGTCATTCTTTCTCTTCTCACTGACTATATATAAGAACGTTGTTCTTACAGTCCTGGTATTGACATTAACGTAGCTGCTAGAATAAAAGCCATTGTAGGTATTTCAGCTAAGCACAAACAGAGGCATGGAAACAACTTTTTAAGAATTTCTTCAACGGGTACCGTGGATTGATAAACGCAGTTTCCTGCAGCATCGCATGTGCGTTTATAATGTTCTGAGAGAAGATACTTGTACTGTTCAAAATAATTCCAGAGAATGAGGACTTTTCCACTACATGTTTTAGCAAAGTAGATTTCACCTTGGGCATCTTTCAGGACGTAAGGTTCTTCATTTTTCACTAAATAATATTCGTTCCCTCGGAAATCCACCGGGTATCGTTCTTTTCCGTCCGCGTATTTGGCCAGAACGAATTCGTTTTGAATTTGAATAACGAGGGATTTTTTACGTTGTAAAGGATATTTTTCATTTCCTTTCCGATCTTTGGCATAATATGGAAGGCCGTCTCGAGTTTTAGCGAAAGGATCACCTTTGTCGGGATAGATTTCCCCCTTTTGGGAGTGAATGGCATACCTTTCATGACCATATTCACTTTTCACAAAGACTGGACCTTTTTTTCGATATTTGTAATATTCGCTACCATATCGATTCGGATAAAATTCCATTATATTGCTTTATCTTTTCAAAAATAAATTTCTCGTCTAATGATTTTATTTTTTACTTTTCTTCATGAGCATGTTTAGCTAATAAATATTGATGATATTTATTGCCGTGCATTAAATAATCCATTGTGATCCAAGTATATTTCGGATTCGCGAGTAGTGCGTAAAAATATAAGAGATAGATGCAAGTGACATGGTAATGAGCAGAATCTTTAGGAAAAAACTGACTGGCCATTTTGCGAATAGGGTCTAAGATTTCTTCATTCGATAAAATAAATTCTTCATCATTCCATTCCAGGGCATTAAACAGGGGCTGCTGATCGATTAAAAGATATAGGTGTCCATATTGCGACATATTATCTAACACGTGACGGATATGAGCAACGGCCTGTGATTGAAAATCTCGAACGAGTCGAGGCGTAATCTCAAAAAATAAATTCAGAAACCGGTACGTCGCTTGATAGTTTTCAAGTTGAGGATTTTGCCCAATCACGAATCGGATGAGTCGATCAATCGGTAATTGAATAGTTTTCAAAACAGAAATATCGTAATACTCTGCCATGCTTGTTTAATCCTTCGAACCGAAGAAGAAAAAAAAAATTAAATTAAATTGAAAAAAAAAATGAATCATTCAACCTTTCTTCCATGGCGAATCACCGAACGGTTCAATCGACAAATAGGTCCCTCCTTTCGATATATTGTTCTTATTTCGCATACTGCCACGTTTAATTTGGAAAGAGATTTAAAATCGACCTTGGGTCTTCAATCTTGGTCCTTAATACAATTTCTACAAAAGTTTCGTCAACATCGAGTGGGTATAGAATATATAACTCTGTTCACTCGCAAGGATAAGATACGTCTAGGACCTATTGCAGTACAAGTATCAGAGCGGATTTGTTTCCAACAATTAAAGAAAAAATATGGAACTCAATCCATCCACTTAGTTGGAGCCACCTATCTAAAAGGCAAATTGAGAGATTTTCATGTGATAACCGTAGAGGATTTTAGATTCAATGTTCTCCTGAAACAAGATGACCGATAAAAATAAAACATGGAATCCTATATCGTTCTCAATTTCGAAGGTTTCGAATTGAATGGTGATCCTCTCGCCAAAGAACTTAATCTTTCTTATAATGATGACTTTTCCGACTATATTATTAAAGAAGTGGCTTATATCACCCATGATCGTTCCCAAGGCATTATCTACGTGAAACCACCCATACCGTGGTCTGAATTATCCTATTCCGCCAAACAAAGTGTATCGAGTGTTCATTTACCGTTAGCGGATATAACGCATGGCTTTTCATGGAATGAGGGTCATTTGCCGTACGATCAATTAAAACCGTTTCTCGTAGCTCTAACGGCAGGATATAAAAACATTTACTGCCCTCATTATTGGAAAATTAATGTTTTGTACCAGATACTGGCCCGTCCTATTTATTTCAATTTCGTCTCCAAGAACAAGGAGGCGTTTCATACCGCGCCCATACCAATGAACTATGAATATTCATCGTTTTGTCCGAAACATATAGGTCGGACCAAATATTGTGCTTTCCAAGAAGCTTTGTTTTATTTTCATCGCCTTCAAGAGTACAAGAAAGAAACCTTTCCGTTTGTCATTCATAAATCTTTAGAAAAAAATGAAAAAGAAAGAGACTTACCTCCAACATTATCCAACACGTTATAGAATACTTTTTTTTTCCTTCCCCATGAATGAGTCAACTAGGATCTAGGTGGGTCCCTCTTCAACAGCACGTACACATTTGAAGCGAAACTCGAAATGCTTAAATAGATAAGGAAGAGTTCATTCCTAAAAAAAATGGTGATGACTTGTGAATCCAGTCGGCTGGAAAAAATTTCTCAGAGCTAAGAAAAAATTCTGTAATGAAAAAAAAAAAAAAAAAAAAAAAAAAAAAACTTTTTGTTAATTTTTATCATGTCTTCTAGACATGATAAAAATTAACTAACCCCTTTTGTTTTCAATGATGTCTCACCATGTTTCTAAAAATACACCATGACTCATTTATTTCTTGGAATTTTATTTTTAGAAAGGGTGAGTCATGGTCTAATTTTCGAAAGGGTGAGACATCATTCCTAGACAAAAAGAGTAGATAGTTAATTTTTATCATGTCTAGAAGACATGATAAAAATTAACAAAAAGTTTTTTTTTTTTTTTTTTTTTTTTTTTTTTTTTTTTTTCAGCTCTGAAAATTTTTTTCCAACCGACTGGAATGAAAAGACATCCCAATCTTTTTAAGAATGGATTGTTTCAGATATTTTTCTTTCTCTCACGACTTTAGTTTTTAAACAGTATATTAATGCAGATTAGGAACGCAAGTATGACGAAGATACTTATCATAGAAAGAATGATTTTTGTCCAGTTGGTGGTGGATTGATGATTATTTTCGTCAGACTGTATCGGGTTGGCATATATTTTCTTCTTTCTTTTCTTCTTTTTCTCTTCCTCTTCCACTGGATCTTCTTGTCCTGGAAGACCGCTTTCCACTTTCTCGACCACTTTACCCTCCGAGTTATTATATATAACTTTATAGGGTTGGAACCCGTGTCGAGAAGCGCGTTTAGATCTCAAATTGGTCAAATAATCCATCGGTTTCGAATGCGATCGGTACAAGTAGCCTATCAAATTTTCGGGTTCAATTCTAGGGTCTCGTATAAACGCAGGCGTCCAGGGCTTGTCATTTAAATTGGGAACAATGATGATTTGATCACACGTGATGGGGTATCCACTCGCAAAGATTTGTTCCTCACTCACTTTCTTGAACTGGACAATGTACTCGTTATTATATCGATCGACCGGGTAGTAATATTCACCCAATTTATTTTGAGCGTACCGGTTTCCTAAAGGTTTTTGGGTAATGCGCTTATCGGCATGAATAATTTCCGGATAGATTTCATTATTGTCTGCATCTTTGGCGTATCGTTTCACGGCCGGATCTTTCATCAATTGATCGTACGATCCTTTGTTCGTCACTAAATATCGTTCGTTGCCGTGTTGATCAACCGGGTAAATAATGACCCCGTTCTTATCATGAGCATAAAAGAATTCTTTCAGCCTAGTGATGGCGAATTGACCGCTATCCGGGTAAATTTCGCCTCCATCCGCTTTCCGCGCATACACTTGGTTCTGATCGGTATCTCTTCCAAAGATGACTTGCTGAGTGAAAGGGTGAAGGATTTGATAAAATTCATCGCCTGTAGCATTTTTAGGATACATGGGTCTACCCTGAGAATTGATAGGATAGAACGGAATACCGTTTTTATCGAGGGCGTAAGACATGTATTCGGGCTTGTGTTCCGTATCGTCGGCCAACAAGGGATATTTTTCATTTCCTGTCTCATCTTTAGCATAATAATACCGCCCGTCGGCATCTCGAGCAATCATGTCGTTCCCAAACAAATCTTTGGGATACATTTCGGCCCCGGAATGCTCTTTGGCATAAATTTCTCGACCCTGGTACTTTAGAAAGACGGGCAAGTTATTGATTTTTCCATAATACTCCTCAAATTTTTTTTCTCCACCGATATACACGGGATTTTTAGCATAATGGGGAACTTTATATTTGTCTAGGGCATACAGTAGACTGGGATCGTCAGTGGTAATATATGTTTCAAATTCCCTTCGATCCTTTCTATATCGTTGATTTCTAAGATTGTCGACTGCATAATACTCATCTTTTGCCATCGAAGATCCTTTGGTAATCGTTTTGCTTTATTCGTCATTGTCGTTGTGGTAAATTCTCGGATAATATTCGTCCAAGTTTTCATCTTTCGCATAAATGCCTCCTCCTAAAGCATCTAAGGCCGGTTCGTCCCTATTTCCAATTCGAATATACGTTTCGAGACCGTTGAGTTGCTTGGGATAGTATTCGTCCCCACTCGCTCTCTTAGCGCAATAAGGGGTTTCATCGATGTTCCTAGCCGGCATTTCATTGTGCAAACGATCTCGAGCGTAAATTTCATCGTTGAATTCGTTGACGGGATAATATTCACCTAGCGTATTGTTTCGGAAATACATTTCGTCCTGATCCGGAGAGAGTTCAAACAGCGGTCGTTTTGTGACGAGATTAAACGGGTATTGGAATTTATTGTTCTCTAAGGGAATATAGATCCGTTGACCGTTGGAATCGAGAGGGGCATATTCGATAGGGAATTGATTGACATCAAGTTTTCGAGCGTAGTAAGGCTTTTGATGCTCGTCTTTGGCAAAATAGGGTCGATGGTGCTCGTCTAAAGCATAGATTTGTTCTTTGGTCTGAGGATTTTCCGGATACCATTCTTTTCCTCCGTAGAACAGATACACCATTTTCCCGTTTTCCATGGGAAACATGGGTTCCCCATCACTATCAAATCCATACACGGGACGGTTTTGGGCGTCGACGGGTAAAATAGAACGGTTCAGATGATCGACGGCATAGACAGGGGTTATTTTACTGGTGATGGGAGAGATTTGTTTTGCAAACACAATATTTCCATCGGGATCCAGCATATAAAATTCATCTCCTTGTCGATTCTTAGCATAAATCTCATTTCCGTCAGCCAATTTGGCATAGCGCTTATCTGATTTCATTCGATCGGGGTAGTATTCTTCGTAATTGAGGAGATCTCGCCTATGCCGACGAATTATTTCCTCATCCACGTCCATGTGAATATTGCCTACATTATCATTATTAGGAGGATTGTCATGGATTGGAGGAGGATGGTTAGATGGATTGCTTGGAGGGTGATTGTTAAGGTGGTTGTCAACGACTGGGTCTCCTACATGATTAGGAGGAGCTGCTTCCATTCGAAGCAATTTTCGTTCCGCTTTATCAGATTTGGATTTATCCTTTCGAACCATTTTTTTAATTAATATGAGTTACTTTATTATTATCTCTTCTCTTCTGACTCAGAACAAAGAAAACAAAAATATGGTATCGATCCTCTTATGGATTTTATTATTTCTCTTTATCCACCATCCCGTTTATAATGCTTACCAGAATATTACGTATCGGACCCTTTATTACGAGACATTAGGTCAAGAATAGAGAAGAAGAAAACAAAACAAATGGATTCCTTAACATTAGGAACGCTTTTAGTCGCTGGAGCGTATACGTCCTTCGTGATCCTGTTTTGTCTCATTTTAACACAAAGCTGGTTCTTTCTCCTTTTCCTCCTCATCAACGGACTCATTTTTCTCTTTCTGGCTTTTGGATACATTCGCAAGCTGACGATTTTTACAACTTTCGGGGAATTGCTCGGCAGTTTGGTGCAAAATAAAGACGTGGGAGATTGGTATTGCCGTTTTCGTCAATGGTGGTTTAAGTAAAGAGAATGGATGCTCAAACCTTTAAACGTTTAAAACGAACTTATTTAGAAGATGAACCGATCGTTTCGAACGAACTCCAAGAAAGCCAGGCTCGTGTTTCACCGTTCGTGGCTCATAAAATTCATGAACTTTTACACTTCAAAACCCCTTCTTCTCCACCTCCTCCTCCGGGTATTGACGTCACCCACTTTACGACCGCTTTCCGAGAAGAAGAGCCCCAACAACGATTAGATGAAGTCGTCGTCACCTATTTATTATTCATGGCCAATTTAATGAACCAAGATAAATGGGGACGGACATTTCTACGACCTGGAGCTTGGGTAGGCGAATACAGTTGGATTCAACTCTTTAAATTGACTACGTACTGCGTCTTAACGCTCCTGTACCGTATTCGATGGAAGAGCGAATACTTTTTCTTTTTAGACGAAGCGGTGATTGAATTACTCCAGGGGAAAAGTCAGGCGATTCGAGACTTGATGACCCGGATCGGCATTTCCGTATCCCCACAACCTTTTTCAGCCGAAGATTATTTTCATCACATCAATTACCACAACACGTTGGTCTTTGGTCCTTATTACTGGCGGCTTTTACATTGGATGGCCGAAGCGTTTTCAATTCAGGACGAGGATATTCGTCTCGCGAAAACTCTTTGGAGAGACTTTGTGACAGAATCATTATATCGAACTCTCCGATGCGGGATTTGTGTGTATCATTACTTATCCAAACTCAAAACGTATAAAGAACGGTTTTTAGGCGAACACTTTGCCCACGTCTGGTTTCAATTTCATAATGAAGTGAATGCCAGTCTTCAAAAGCCACCTTATCCTGAATCCGAATTCCAGAAAGATCAAGAATATATGCGAGCTGCGTTAAAAAAATAAAGAAGCATGGGATCTTTTCTGACTCGTCTCGGGAATGAAGTATGCGAAACAACCAGCATGGGTTCCATTCAAGATCTTTTCAAGAAATGTCAAGACGCACCCGTGACCGTTGTATTAGGTAATTTAGGAAGGCATCCTTCCCTCTTATCCTATCATTTGGAAACCCTTTTTGTTCGACATCATAAAACGGTCCATATTCTTCTCGACGATTCCAACGATTGGTTCGTCAGCGGGTTAGATCCGTCTTACGAATGCGACGGCACGCATTGCGATCTTCTCATCTGGATCGAACCGAATTTTGGAGACTCGGTGGTCAAACCAGCGTATGCCGATCGTCTCATTGTTTTCACGAGCCATCTTCATCTCAATTTATCTAATTGTCAGTTACTGAATTATCATTTAGGCGATCCCTACGACCTTCCTTCCAGTACCATGAAACCGTGGATCGAAGATGAGGCTGAAATATATCCACACAATGAAGTGCTGTACCCAAGGAAATATCAAACTGGGAGATGGTGGAAGCAAGTCGAGAATGAAATGGATGTTGTCTTTCATTTGAAACTGTGTCGGACAGCTCAAGAATGCTATCTCAGCATGTTAAACGCTCTCGAGATTGTTGGAAAGTATCGTCTCAAAACCTGGCGATTCCTTCTTTCCGAATATATGAAAAAGTCATTGGCTTTAAATCTTCGGATGGGATTAAAGAAATGGGATGAATATCAGTCCCAATCCATTCCATCGGTTCGAGTCCGATCCTTACATCCGTCATCGGCTAATTTACTCAAACCCATCTATGGTCTCGATTCCTTTTTCCAGTCTCAATTAGTTTCCTCACTCTGGTTTTCTTCCTCAGGTTCGATTGATTCTGTTTCCTCCTCCTCTTCCTCATCAGAAGTTTCCCAAGGTCCCAATAATTCATACATGAGTAAATCATCTAAATCAGCCTCATCGTCTGAAAACCTGATGCGGTTTTCATAATCGTAAATTACATCATATAAAAAAGAACGTCGCAAAGGGAGAAACATAGAAATTAATTTCTGCAGGACATCTTCAAACGGTTCTCGGCAGACAGGACACGTCAATGCTTTTTCTCTCCAAATGTCAATACATTTCGTGTGGAACTGATGTTGACACGTTAAAGTAGAAATGGTTTCTACATCTTCGGCGATGAGTTCGTCTAAGCAAATTGGACAACATTCGGCCATTTTGTTTCTACTGTTTCTTCTTCTTATTATAAATATTTTTTTTTGATTCAAAAACCTATTAAAAAAATTATAAATAAGTAAGAGTTCTTCATTATACCAAAAATAAAAGAAGCATCATGTCTCCCTCAAAAACTAGTAAATTAGTCTACTCTATTTATGAAAATCAATATGAAACTTGGTGTTTACAAATGCATAAAGATCTAAATCATACCGAAACACTTCAAGAATATCACCAATATCTTATCGATCAAAAACAACGTTCCGCGAAATATATTTCAAATGCTTTAAATGCTATTCGACGAAAATGGTTCTTACCTTCTGCAGATGAGGTGGTGGTCAAGAAACCTCGTCGTCGAAAACACCAACTTTTTACAGCAGAGCAGATGAATCAAATCCGTAATCACTGTCTCTCCAATTATGAAACAGATGAACTGTCGCTGATAGTCTTATTACTTTTAGAAACGGAATTGAGGATGATTCACATCTTGGGATATCTAAACGATGATCCAGAGAAACGAAAAGCGTTTGCGTCTAAATCTTTAGAAGTCTATAAGGATCCAAATCAGATAAAGTTATTCCAGTTTCTTTTCAATGCTCCTCCATCCAAACTATTTGGAAAAAATCATTACCAGTATTTATTTAATCTAAAGCGACGATTGAAGAAACAGTATAACATCAAAGGAGCTTCCTTCGAAATGCTGAAGCGGTCTCGATATCTCGTGAAAGCAAAGGCGAAAACGAATGAATCAGAACCCAGTGAGTGAAACTTATATATCGACTTATATATCGTTATCAACATCTCCAAAGAAAGAAAGTAAAACCGACCGACTGGTGGAAAATATTTCTAAAAAAAAATCTAATGTGGTATTAAAAAAAAACAAAAAAAAAAAAAAAAAAAAAAAAAAAAAACTTTTTGTTAATTTTTATCATGTCTTAGACATGATAAAAATTAACTCTACCCTCCTTTTTGTTTGGAATGATGTCAACATGTTGTCTAGACATGTTTCTAAGTATAAATTTCCAAGAAAAGCATGATTCATTCTTAGAAATCTATTTTTAGAAAAGGTGACATCATTCAAAATAAAAAAGAAGGTACAGTTAATTTTTATCATGTCTAAAAGACATGATAAAAATTAACAAAAAGTTTTTTTTTTTTTTTTTTTTTTTTTTTTTTTTTTATTTTTTACTATCAGATTTTTTGAGAAATATTTTTCAACAGTCGGTCGGTTTTACTTTTCCATTTGGAAATAGATCTGTTGATATAACGATGTATAGGAGATGGATCTGTTGATAACGAAATATTATACACCAGTCATCAGTCTTACTTTTCCATTTTTGCGTACTGTATTTATTTTTATTTTAAGAATCATCTAATTCCTTCTACTTCGTCTTTGTCGTCTCATTTCTCTCCAAAATGCATTCGGTCGACCAAAATAAGGATTGACTTCCCGTTCTTCATCATCTGAGGTAGGTGAACTTTGTCTAGGTGTATCCATATAAGCATAATCTCCCACTAAATCTTCTCTTCTCTGTCTTCTGGGTCTCGTTTGACTGGTACTAGGCCCTGAAAAAATGAGACCATGGCCTCCCAGATCGACTAATTCTTCTTCGGGTCTTCGTCGTTGCCTTGGCGGTTCTTCCACCTCTGGTTCTTCCTCCTCCTCCTCTTCATCCGAATCTACTCTTAAATGTTCCATTTGCAATGTTCCGCTGGTAAAATACAGCATATCATCCTGGCTGATACGAGTCCGACAGGTCGGGCATTTCTTTTTACCATACTCTCGAATCCATTTCTTTATACATTTAATATGAAAGGAATGCTCACAATCGAGATTGTAGACTTTATGGCGTTTCGTTTCTTTGAAGGGTTTCAAGCAAATTCCACAGATTTCTTCCTCTGCGTCTGCCATTTTTTCCAATGATTTACTTGATTATGACATATCCATCTCTTCGCCATCTTCGTTTCTTCCTCCTCCTCCTCCTTGACATATTTCTTGACGAGAGGGAACTTGAGATTCCTTCGTTGCTACATTGAGTAACATTCTCAATTCTTTTTCCATATACCCGTCGGAACATAAGAACAGTTTCACCATTTCCATCGTCCAGAAAATTTCTTCGTCGGATTTTTCAAATTCGCGTATTTTCAAGGCCACTTTCTGTACAAGACGGTAAAATTTCTTACCCGTCGCGATCGAACCTTTCACTAATCCTTTACCTTTGAGCTTGGAAATAATAAACCCGGTCCCGAAAAGATATCCGAGGTACTCATCAATTTGGGTGGCTTTTTTCGTCGTCTCTTCGTCTTCTTTCGGAACAAACAGGACGTAGGGGAAATTTTGTTTGAACGCAAACTGCTTTATTCGATCATCCGCTTTTCCTAGGAACACTTTCGCTAAAAAGGTTTCGATTCGACTCATTTTTTCAATAAATTCTAGTGATAAAGCATCGCACGTGCCGCCTTGTTGAATCTCTCGAAGGAGGTAGTAGAATTCCGTATTCCGATGGTACGTAATTTGAGAAGTGACAGTTTTCGCAATTGCTGGGTCAAGAACGATTCTTTGAAGAAGAAGGGGCGACGACAAATGCGAACTCCAAACTCAAACACGAAATTCGCCACCACGTTGAGTTCGTTCCGGCATAAATTGCAATAAATCATGACGTGCACAAGATCAAATAGGGTCGTGTAAGGAGAATAACGAGCCCGAATTTGATTCGAGGCTTTCATTTCCAAACATAATTGATAAGCGGGATCCTTTTCAACATCCTTGGAAGTAGGAGGTAGAAGGAACGAAGCATCGTCGCCGTCACATATTTTTACGTAGGGAGGTAGGACTTTGTGATAATAACTTAAGAAATTGAAAGGTTGGTCCTCGTCTTGATGGACATTTTCCATGAGCGATTTCATGTTAGTGAAAAGAGCGTGCAGAGCCGCTTTATCGACTTGGGAGTGATTCTCTTCGTTGGCGATTTTTTCAATATGCTGGGCGTATTCGTCCATGTATTCGATCATGAACCGTTCGAGCGATTCATACGATTCAAAAGATTCGGCCTGGGATCGAAAAGGGGCATTCACGCATTGTAATAATCGAATCCCGTTTAATAAAATACGTAACGTGACGGAAACATTACGGATCGGTAAAATACCAGGAATCCCTATGAGAGGAAATGTGCAGGGTACGTTTAAATTTCCCGTCCAATTCGCATATTCTCGAGCTAGACGCGCCGATAAGAACGGATCACTGTCATCAGGAAAGGACGCTTGTAAAATAAAAGCATACGCATCTTGAATTTGATCACATTCCGTGCACTGCAATTGACCATTGACACCTGCTACGATTTTATCGGGACCGTGACACGTTGAAATGAAATCAAGGAACATGGTAACCAAGATCCTACTTGTATTATTCTTATTCTTATCATGCCGTATACACCTATTGAAATAAGACGGGAAATTCGTCGTTCGTATTATGAACGAGGGCAAACGGTTCGTCAAATTGCTCGACACTTGAATGTCGCTCCTTCCACAGTTCAATATTGGATCTCCCGCTCCTCGGAAAATGAGGAGAACTATCAAACCAAACACAAATCCGGCCGACCTCGAGCCACGACCCAAGAAATGGATCAACGTATTTTTGAAATGTCGACGGGTGATCCCTTTTTACCCGCGACGGATATTGGTCGTCGATTACAAGTGCCTTGCACCGCTCAAACGGTTCGTCGACGATTAAAAGAAAAAGGATTAGTGTCGCGCATCCCCGTCCGAAAAGATTATTTGCGGGAGATTCATCGTCAACGACGCTACGACTTTGCTTCTCAGCGTGCGGAATGGACGGTCGATGATTGGTCCCGGATTATATTTTCCGATGAGAAAGTGTTCAGTTCGATCGGGTACGGTCCTATTCGCGTATGGCGGCCTCGACAGGTCCTGCGTTATCAAGACGAACGTTATTTTTCTTCTGCGTTAGAAGGCCGTCAACGTTCCGGTCGTTTTAATCTCAGTGTCTGGATGTGCATGAGCGGAAAATTTCCCAACCAAATCCGTCGAATCGGGATCCAGCATTTAAATGCCGACTATTACCTCTCTAATATTTTAGAGCCGGTGCTTCTCGATCATAGTCAACCTCCCGATGTTTCTTTAAACCCTTTGATCACCGAACACCGTCTCTTGTTCATGCACGATCTCTCTCCGATCCATACGAGTTTACGCGTCACACAATGGATTCGAGAACATGAAATTCCTATGGTCGAAGACTGGCCTCCTAAAGGAGCTGATTTGAATCCCGTCGAAAATGTTTGGGCGGAATTAGAACGTCGATTAGCGAATCGGGTAGCTCGAAACCGATTGGAATTATGGGACTTGGTCCGCGATGCTTTTTATAGTTTGGAAGAAACTTATTTTGAAACATTAATCGCGTCCATGCCTCGACGAATTGCATCTGTCATAGAACACAGCGGAGGTTGGACAAAATACTAATCATCATCTATAAAAAAAAAGACACTTCATTTGGTTCTTCAATGAATATATTTATTGACACCATATTTCACTATTTGTTGCAGGGCGATCATAGCCATAAATCGATGACAATATTTCGTTCCACAATACCCACATTGCTGTGGACGACGAGAAGGTTTATAGCTTACTGTCCATACAGATTCAACACGGAGCAATTGATAAATTTTTTTTCGACAATGTTCATTCGCGACATACAGTCTTTGAATATGAAGTTTTCGCAGATCCTCATTCAATTGCTGAATCCATTTGGTATGCGGTCGATACGTTTTCATGTCTCTAGAGGCAAACCGGACACTGTTTGTCAGAGTGTATCCATCAGACGTGATGGCCAGCACACCTATGACACTCGGATGAATTTCAGTTCGATATTTCTTTTTTTTTAGTAGAAGTAGAATGAGATGAGGAGGGAAGATCTTCTTCGATTGTAGAACGCATGTGTAGTGGAGAGGATTGGTCCATTATTTCTGAATAATGAGAGGAAGGAGACGAAATGGGCGATAACGGTGGATTGAAATTCAGAGAAGGAGTATCACGAATTGGATTAGGTTTCTTCTTTTTGATCCTACGGCGGACAGGTGGAGGAGAAGGAGTTGGCGATATATCAGACCACGACGTGATATACTCATTCTCCGAAGAAACACATTCATATAAAGGCGAAGAAGGTTGCAAGTCCAAACAGGGTTCATTATCGTCTTCACACGTCATGATTAAGTCTCCCGTAGCCATCTGTTTTCGACCTATCTGCTCAAGAAAATGAGCCGCGATTCCTTCTGCAATCGTTTATATAGAGAAAGAGTGAGAGGGGGGAATGAAAGTAGGTAGGAGTGAAAAAGATAAGTCGTTGGGAAAAATATTTCTCTCAGAAAAATTTTAACCTTAAAAAAAAAAAAAAAAAATTTTTGTTAATTTTTATCTTTTAACCTTAAAAAAAAAAAAAAAAAAAAAAAAAAAACTTTTTGTTAATTTTTATCATGTCTTTAGACATGATAAAAATTAACTATACCCTCTTTTTCAAATGATGTTAACCTGTTGTCTCGATATGCTTCTAAAAATAGAACATGACTCATTTCTTTCTTGGAAATTTATTTTTAGAAACATATTCGAAAGGATGAGACATCATTCTCAGACAAAAAGAAGAGACAGTTAATTTTTATCATGTCTTAAGACATGATAAAAATTAACCAAAAGTTTTTTTTTTTTCAAGGCTTAGAAATTTTTTTCTTGGCTTTCAGAAATTTTTCCCAGCGAACTCGATGGACAAAACTATCCATTTTTTTAAAGAACGGACTATCGCTCATCTATTTAAGCATTCCGAGTTTCGCTTTAGTTCAATCCATGTTTCCTTTTAGAATGAGTGTGTGCTCTCCAACATGGTTCTACCCTCTCTTCTCAAGAACCCCGTCCAGTGAAGAATTTAAGGATATCTCCTACCTATCTATCAAAGAAGCTACGCGTAAATTTAATAGAGTTGAATTCAATATGAGTTTTTCTAACATTTTTCATGAATGGATATTCACAAAATTAATAATAAACGCGGAACCACCCGTTTTTTATGAACACAGATTAACGAAAAGAAATGCTTTACATTTCGCTATTTTGTTCTCAATGGATGATATCGTTCGGCAACTGATTCTTCTTGGATGCGACATGAACAAACATGATATTTTTGGTTTTACCCCTTTACACTATGCCTGTCAATTACGATGCAAACTCATCGTGGATATGTTGTTGCTTGCTGGTGCGAATGTCCGGTGTTGCGATCCCAAAACCGTTTTAGAACGCTGGCGAAAAAATGGAAAATTGGAAGAGGAAAATATGCGGTTACTCAATTATGCTGTTGAACCACGTATTCTTAGCCTGGAAAATTTATGTTACATAACTATTAGAAAACATATGAGGCATGTCAAAAGGAATGCTCATCATCTCGGATTACCTGACTTAATGGTAAGAGGTCTCACCCTCGAAGAATGGTAATAATATTCTTTAAAATAAGATCCCTTAGCCACCCCGCATTTCTCATTTGAAGAATCCATCCTATCTATTCTTTTTTTAAATGTCTCGGGATGTCATCCGACGCATTCTCTCCGCCAAAAAAAAAACGAGTTCCTCCCACCTACCCCAAAAAGAAGAAGAAGAGGAAATTTCCCATGAGTCTTTTCGAGAACACTCCTTCCCCTCTCTCTTCCTATATATAAAAGAAACCGAGAGAAAAGTTGTCTTTTCTTTTTTTTTCCATCTCATCCTCAGGAGAAAGAGAGAGAGAAAACCAAATGCCATGGAGTGGTTACGGCGAGAGTCTTTTTCCCTCGCGATTCGTTTCCGTTTCGCCAAGACAATTCCCCTCACGTTTTACTTGGGGTCGGGCACGCTCTATTTTCGAGGATCGGAACTCGTGACTTGCCTTTCCCAGCAAGGGACTTGGATGAGTTCGAAAAGTCAACGGACTATTCAGCAATGGATCTCTCGAGCCCCTTTTCGCCCTTAACGATCCTTAACGACGGATCTCTGGATCGATACGTCGGACCGCCCCAGCCGGATTCTCCGCTATACTCCTTTTATCACCTTCGATTTCCTGGAAAAACTCCTCAACGATTTGGGTCCAGACGCTCTCCTCTTTTCGACCTGGCTTCAGAGTGTGATGAGAGAACCTCTTCAAATCCAAGAAGATTCTCAGACCGGGGATACTTATTTTAGTCCCGTGGAGAACAAAGTGATGGATTTTCACTTTCAAAATTTATCGGAACTGTTTCAATGTGCTTTATGTTTTTATTCTTCTTAAAGAGTGTGGGGGGGAAACTAAAAATTGTAGAATAATTATAAAAAATAATTTTGTTTTTCTTTTAAAAAAAATATTGAGATAGTCCAATCTTGGGGAGGAGGTGGAAAATTCAAAATTATTATCTAAAACAGATGTGGCGGTCAGTCCATTTCGATCCACGGAGGAGGATATGTGTGAGATTCTCTGATCCATAGAGGGTTTCAGGAAAAAAAAACTGCGAAAGTTTCCCCCCCTATCTCCAAAAAATGGGTATCCAGGTTGAATGCACAGTACAGACTGATGGGAAGCCGAAACTCGAGTTCCTTAAATAGAAAAAAATAAGAGCTCCTTCTAGAAACAATTTTAGATGTCTTGTTTGGATGAGTGAGTCGACTGGGAAAAATTTCTCAGCGCTCTGGAAAAAAATTTTGAGTTTAAAAAAAAAAAAAAAAAAAAAAAAAAAAAAAACTTTTCGTTAATTTTTATCATGTCTTATAGACATGATAAAAATTAACTCTCTCTTCTTTTTGTCTGGGAATGATGTCTCACCGTTTCGAAAAATAGAACATATCCCATTCTTGAAATTCTATTATTTTAGAAAGGATGATGAGTGATGGTCTATTTTTCGAAATGGTGAGACATCATTCCCAGACAAAAAGAAGAGAGAGTTAATTTTTATCATGTCTATAAGACATGATAAAAATTAACAAATTTTTTTTTTTTTTTTTTTTTTCAATTCAGGAAATTTTTCTCTGAGCTTTGCCAATTTTTTTCCCAGCCAGCTCCATCCATAAAACAACACCTCTCAAAATCTTTTCTCATTTATCTATTTAAACCACTCGAATTTTTTGCTTCCAATGAGTCCACGCATCTTGGCCTTTCTTCCACTCTGCTCTGAGAAAGATAAGGTAGATTGTTTTCGGTGGACCGTCCTGTTGACGCTTCCGATTTATATAGAGAGTTATATATAGATAGGGTCCCTCCTAACTCCCTCTATTATGACTTTTAGTCTTTTTTTTCCAAGAAATATACAAAGAATGATCCACAGTTTTTTTTCCGTTAATGAAAAAACAAATATGCTTCTACCTTCCGACTTCTTTTTAGTACCTCTTTAGGTGTCTCCTCCTTCTGGATCTTTTCGTTCTCCTCTCTTCCTCGCGAGCAGGGAATTGGAAATGCTGTTCAGGATGCAACGCTCGTAAAGACTCCATTTTCTTCCTGGAGAGGGCGTCTACGGCAAACACCGTCTTGTCATGAAATTGGAGTTGGTAGTAAAGAGGTCCGTGAATAATGTACACGGAGCGAGCTCGCAGTCGATAGGGAATCATACGATACCCGTCGGCTTCTGATTCCATTTCCCATCCATAAAGACGGATAGAAGCTTCTCCGGTTTGAAGAATATGAACCCACTCGGGTGAAACGTAAAACAGTTTTAAAAAAGTTCCAGCATCGACGGCGATCACATTTTCCCATCGCAGATAAGCGTGTAAGCGAAAGGTTCCTGCCTCCATCATCGATTGGAAAGCAAAATGCTTGAAAACTTCGATGGACGAAAAATAATGCAGGATTTTTCCATCGTAACAGGATAAATAGCACATGGTTTCTTGGACGATTTGTTCCATACGCTCCGGGTCCCGAAACCATTCTTCGAAACGGGAGAGAGGTTCCTATTGATCAGCTACATCGAGATGACAGACGGGCGTGATTTCCCCCAGGGTAGGTAGAACTGCAACGGCATCGGTCGACATTTTAGTTTTGCTCGGTTGAGAAGGAAGAACGAGAATGAACCCTGTAAGCAGAAAAACTCGGATCTATATAAATACTAGAGGAAAAAAGGCGGGGGGGGAAGGGAAGTTCTTCCTTCCTCCCAAAGAATAAGAAAAGTGGGTGGAAAGGAAAAAATCATTTCACTCTCAGGAAAAAAAAAAGAATTTTTTTCTTGTCAACATGTTGTCTAGACATGTTTCTAAAAATAGATTTCCAACAAAGGTTCATTCTTTTCTTAGAAATCTATTTTTAGAAAAGAATTGACATATCCTTCAAAACAAATTTCTTTTTTTTTCCCTTCCTCCAGCAGCCAACTGGATGGGCAAGCGTTTCGGGTCAGATCAGTCCGTGCTGACATTATTTTTTTAAATACAATGGAATTAGTATAGGAATGTACTAGAAACTGACCCAAGGTTGAAAAGAAAATATCAAAATCAATACTCACTTCTTGACGATTTCTTTTTTCCAAAAACCTGTTGAAAAATTCTTGATGGGTTATCCAATCTCTAGACCTGTCTGAAGGGAATCCAATCTAAGGTGAGCGCGCATTTACCTGACGCGAAACTCGGAATATCTGCATAAATAACAAAACGTCCATTCTTAAAAACTTATCGTCTAGTCCATTGAGTTGGTTGGAGGGGGAGAAAAATTTCTGAACAATAAAAAAAAAAAAAAAACTTTTTGTTAATTTTTATCATGTCTTATAGACATGATAAAAATTAACTGTCCCCTCTTTTTGTCAAGAAAAGATGTCTCACCGTTTCGAAAACCAAACAAAAACTCATCCTTCTCATGGCAATTATTCCAAGAATGAGTCACGGTTTGTTTTTCGAAACGGTGAGACATCCTTCCCAGACAAAAAGAAGAGAGAGTTAATTTTTATCATGTCTAGAAGACATGATAAAAATTAACAAAAAGTTTTTTTTTTTTATCACTCAGAAATTTTTTCCAAAGCTCTTGAGAATTTTTTCCCAGCCGACTCAATGATCCAAACAAGACAGATCCAAATTGTTTCTAGAAGGAACTCTCCCTTCTCTATTTAAACCACTCGTGTTTCCAACTTCAGTTCAGTCTGTGCTGTGAATTCGACCTGGATACACACTTCTCCCTCCTGGAAAGAATTTCTGTGAAGGTATGCGAACATTTTTCTCAACTCTTAGAAAAATTTTACCAGCTGACTTGATCGACGAGAGACATCTCGAACATTCTGTTATCTGCGGAAGTCGTTTCATTTTCGTGCAGTTCATGCTGTGGACTCACCTGAATATCCATTGCTCCCTCCCCTTCTGGAAAGGGTCGTAGCTTTTTTAGATCCTCGTCGCTCTTTTTACGTTTCGTTGGATATCTAAGACGAACTTTTTTACCTTATTCCTTTCAAACTCTAATATTGAGGTTGGAGAGCCGTCATGGAAAATCAGCCATGACCCTGACGAATCTAAACCGACTCCTTGAAAGCAGAGCTATGTCATGTTTTTTTTGATGACAGATTTCCAAGCTCCGAGTGATAAGAAATTTAAAAATTTTGCAGTGTTAACGGAAAGGAGGAGACAGAAACCTGGAGAATGGAAATGAAGCTGAGAAAAAATGCTAAGAGCTAAGAAAAAAAGGCTCTTTCCAGGAGGGAGGAGAAGCGCAATTCTAGGTTGAGTGCACAGCACACACGGATCTGAAGTTGGAAACGCGAGGGGTTTAAATAGAGAAGCGAGAGTTTCTTCTAGAAAAAATTTTGGATGTCTTGTTGTTTGGATCATCGAGTCGACTGGGAAAAAAAATTCTCAGAGCTCTGGAAAATATTTTCTAAATGATAAAAAAAAAAAAAAAAAAAAAAAAAAAAAAACTTTTGGTTAATTTTTATCATGTCTTCTAGACATGATAAAAATTAACTGTCCCTCCTTTTTGTCTAGGAAGGTTGTCTCACCATTTCTAAAAATAGATCATGACTCATTCTTGGAATAATTGCCTTGAAAAAGGGTGAGTGATGGTCTATTTTTAGAAAGGGTGAGACATCCTTCCCAGACAAAAAAGAAGAGAGAGTTAATTTTTATCATGTCTTAAGACATGATAAAAATTAACCAAAAGTTTTTTTTTTTTTTTTTTTTTCAATTTCATCTAGAGAATTTTTTCTAGCCGACTCGATCGACAAGACATGATATGACCATTGTTTCTTTTTTTTAATAATGGACTTTCACCTATCCCTTTCAACCCTCCGAATTTGGCTTTGGATCCGTGTCCTTGCTTCCACATTCAGAGCTCTTTTCTTCAACATTTCGATGCAGCGGAAGAATCAGTTCTCTCACGATGTTTAGATATTCTTTCAGAATGCTAGAAAACTCATTCAAAGAAGAAGTATCTAAGGGTGGAGTTGCCGGTTGAGGAAAATTCACGAGTCTTGGAACCGGATTATGCGAATCCGTCTGTATGCCAAACTGTAAAGGTGAACCACCCGCTTTAGGAGAGCAGATAATAGTAAGATCCATCTTTTTCCAATTTTTGATTTGAATATACTTGTTTCTTCTTACTCGGAACATTTTCCTTTTTCTTCCTCCTCATCCAGGAACTGAATTCCAGGTGGAACGGAAGCATTTGTAATAAACTGTTGTTTCTTGGTTCCACACGCCTGACATTTTCCCGTGACCATCGGCCGTCGATTTTTCGACATGCGATAGTGGACGTCGACCGTATCGGTCTTGGTTCGGCATTTCACACACCAAATGGAATACGAAACAGGTTCCGCGTCAGAATGCTCCATCGCAGTAACACACTCTTTATTATTTTCTTCTCTTTTGAGAGAGAGAGAGAGAGAGAGATCTTAACCAGAAGTGTAGATATAAAATTTAGGATACGTTTCGGATCCGTCGGCTCTTTTCGCATACCCCACTTCTTCACAGAGGTATTCCGTTTGCTGATCCGCTCTTCGAGGATAAAACTCGTTTCCCCAAGCATCGCGAGCATAACGAATTCGATCGCCGGCCGTTAAACAATATTCGACTCCATCCGCCTTTTTAGGATACATTTCATGCCCCGATTCGTCTTTGGCATACGGGAATAAAACAGACGTATAAAGCGAATACTCGTCCCCATTTTGAAATTTCGGGTAGTATTCTCGTCCAAAAGACGTTCGGGCATACCGTCGAGGAGCTAAAATGTATTGGTTTCCGTTTAAATCTACCGCGTAATACTCATGACCGTTTTCGTCTCGAGCCAAGATAGGATTTCCTTCAGGATCCGTAACGTATAATTCGTAATGAGGATGTTGGGGGTCGGTCGGGTATCGTTCTTTCCCCGATGCGTCTACTCGATAAACAGACATGCTTAGTTCTCGTCGCCTGCTCCTTCCTTCCTCCCACTCGAGACCCGTTGAGCTGAGGGTATGAGGTTGATATCTATAAAATGGGTTGACCCTTTCAAACTATTCTATTGTTTAAAGACGGGTGGGTTAGGAAAAAAAAAATATTAATAAAAGCAAATATCTGAACGGTTCAACACAATGGGTGAATAGAAAAAGGAATAGTTCTCTCTCCAGTCACAGGATGGTTTCTTCTTCTTGAACGGCTCACACTCAACTGAAGCGAAACTCGGAACTCGAAATGTTTAAATAGATCATAGAGTCCATTCCAGAAAGAATCCGGAGATGTCTTGTCCAGCCAAGTTGACTGAAAAAAAAAAAAAAAAAAAAACTTTTGGTTAATTTTTATCATGTCTTATAGACATGATAAAAATTAACTGTCCCCTCTTTTTGTCTGGGAAGGATGTCTCACCCATTCGAAAAAAACAAACCATGACTCATTCTTAGAATTGTTGCTATTAGAAAGGGTGAGTGATGGTCTATTTTTAGAAAGAGTGAGACATCCTTCCCAGACAAAAAGGGGGTTCATTAATTTTTATCATGTCTAGAAGACATGATAAAAATTAACCAAAAGTTTTTTTTTTTTTTTTTTTTTTTTTTTTTTTTGAGTAACAGAAATTTTTTCCAGCCGACTCAATCGACAAGACGTCCCCATTTTTTATTTAAGAATGGATTCTTGTTTATTTGTGTAAGCATTCCGAGTTTCGTTTTAGATGAGTCTATGTTGTTGAAGAGGAAACATGGGTACCCTCATTTTTTTTTCTTATCTGATTTCTAAGATGAATTTAGTGAGTTCACCTTGACCTTTTCAAATTTTGTTTGTTTACTTTTAGCCCAGAGGTCGACGGATAAATCATTCTGATTTTTTATATATTTTTTTGTGTCGCTCTCTCTCTTTCTAAGAAACCTATCTCGTTCCAAGTCTTCTCGAAGTGCTATTGGTTCGTTTCGAGACGAGGTCATTTCACACACACCCCTCCTCCTCCTCAAAAAGTATATGTATATAAATTAAAGGAAGTGATTTTCTATACACACACTTCACCTTTTTGAGTGGTGTCACGATGAGCCTATCCAGTAGAGAACGTCTTAGGGAAAGAATGCGTGAACAGAAACGACGCTGGCGAAGCAATTCAGCTAATCGAGAGCGAGAACGAATACTTCAAAAGGAACGTTATGCTGTTCTTAAAAAGAACTCCCGACCGCGAAAGAAATATCTTCCTCCCAAGCAGTGGGAAAGCTATACGAATTTGCAGTATAAGGATATGTGGTCCGAAGAAGCCTATCAAAAATGTATTCGACAATGTAATAAAGAGCAATACAATTTCCTGATCTACGTTCTCGTCCGTTTGTACACTTATTACGCGTTACCTGAATCGAAACGTCCCCCTCCTCTGGATATTATTGTGCAAGGATCTGCCGGAACGGGTAAATCTTTCCTGATCCAAGCTTTATACCAAACTCTGATTCGAACGCCTCTTTTTAGCGAAGCGTGCTCGGTTCTCAAACTCGCACTCAGTGCTCAAGGAGCGGTTTACATTACGGGAGATACTTTGCATCATGCCCTGCGTCTTCAAATGAACGGGACTTTTGTTCGACCTCTGACCCAAGAGACTTTAGACTATTACAGACCCCTGTATGCTCCTTTACGGATGGTGATTTTGGATGACGTTTCCACAATCGGATCCAATTTATTTTCGCGCCTCGACCAGCAACTTCGACAATTGTGTCATGTGCCGGATAAGCCGTTTGGGAATGTGCATATGATTAAATTCGGAGATTTGCAGCAGCTCCAACCGATTCGCGACATGCCCATTTTTTATTCTGAAGGGTGGTGGACGCCTCAATCCACGCTCTACTATGAACTAGTCGAATGTATGCGATTCTCTCTGGATTACGAGGAGAGACTCGATCGTTTAACGAGAAATCACTTTTTAGAACCGGACGATGTGGCATTTTTTCAGTCCCGCGTTCGCAGTTTCGACGAAATTCCTCGCGAAGCTATTATTCTCTGTTTTTCGAGCAAGGATGCAGAGAAATATAATATGAAACGTCTCCAATCCCGAGGGACGTACTGTTCGTGTCTGGCTCGAGACGTCATTTATTCCGAGAGCGAAAAATTGCGGAAGAGGATGATGAAACGGAGTCGACATTTACATCGATCTCAGATGGCGAATCTCGAATCCGTCCTCCATTTACAAAGAGGAGCGCGATATCAATTGACTAAAACGCTCGACAGATCCAAAGGATGGATGAAGGGAGCGATTGGAACACTACACCAAATAGACCAGGATGAAGACGGAGTTGTGACGCGAGTCTGGCTGCAATTTTCGAATAGTCTAGCTCCTATCGATCGCGTCTCCATTCGTATTGACACCTGTTCGACGAAAACACTCGCATTTTATCGCGAACAGTTTCCTTTGATGTTAGCCGAAGCGATTACGGCTCATAAAGCCCAAGGAGCCACCTTTCCGTCGATCGCAATTTACATGCACGGACCTTTTAATCGATTTCAGCAATATGTCGCTTTTTCTCGAGTGACTCAACCCCAGGGATTGTATATTCTGGACCAGTTTCGTCCCCGCATGAAATTGGCGAGCAAGCAAAAATACGAGGAGGAACTGGAGCGATTGCAAAACATGTCCCGGATTCCGTATGATATATCGGCTCGAGAAGAGAACCAAGATCCGTACGAGTTTCTCATGAACCTTCTTCAATGTGGGAATCGTCTTTCCTTCCATCTTTCCAATAGAAACATCTCCCAAGAAAAAGAAGTCGTCAAACTAGAAGAAAAACCTTCTTTCCATGTAAAACCTGTTATAAAATGTGAATCTTAAATCTTTTTTTAAAAATTCAATAAAAAGAAATATTCTCCATCAAAACCCCTCCATTCTTTCAAAGCTTCACAAAACGCTCAACAATGTCCACACAACATGTTGACTCCTCAAAATATGTCTCTCCCAAGTGACAGGATGCTTCTTCTTCAACGGCTGACACTCATCTAAAGCCAAACTGGGAATGCTTAAATAGATAAGCGAGAGTTTATTCTTAAAAAAAAATGGCGCTGTCTTGTCAATGGAGAATCGAGTCGGCTGGGAAAAAATTTTGAGAGCCTGGAAAAAAAAATTCTCTAACTCTAAAAAAAAAAAAAAAAAAAAAAAAAAAAAAAAAAAAAAAAAAACAACTTTTGGTTAATTTTTATCATGTCTTCTAGACATGATAAAAATTAACTCTACCCTCCTTTTGTCTGGGAATGTTGTCTCTCCGTTTCTAAAAATAGACCAGAACCCATTCTTGGAATTTTATTCTTTTTAGAAAGGATGAGTGATGGTCTATTTTTAGAAACGGTGAGACAACATTCCCAGACAAAAGGGGAAGGTAGTTAATTTTTATCATGTCTAAAGACATGATAAAAATTAACAAAAAGTTTTTTTTTTTTTAATAGAGTTAGAAAATTTTTTTTCCTGGCTCTCAAAGTATTTTCCCAGCCGACTCGATTCTCCAATTGACGACACAGCGCCATTTTTTTTAAGAATGGATTCTCGTTTATCTATTTAAGCATTTCGAGTGTCACTTCAGATGAATGTCAGCCGTTGAGGAAGAAAAACGCAGATTCCCATTTTCTCATTTCCTTCAGAGAGAGAGAGGCCTAGATTTTCGAGACTCGATGACATTTCAAGCACTTTTTGTTTAAGCTATTCGACTTCATATTTGTCTGACGTTCAAGAGTATGATCTCTCGTGGATGGATCTCTTCCACCTCATTCTCTTTCCAGTCGATTTAGAAGGGGAAGGGGAGATTTTTTTTCCCTCATGGAGGATGTCTCCTGAATACCGTTCAAAGAGTCTATGGAAAAATTATATGGTCAGAGTTACGGATTTCCAGGGCAATCTGCTTCTCAGCTAAAAAAAAGGATCTCTCTTTCCCAGTCTGTCTTCGATTGCCTCGTTAACTGTGAAACCCATCGCTTTTCCGATTTTATGGTTCTCCCAGTATAATCAGACAGTCGGTCACAAAAGTATTCGAACACCGGTACCCTATCAGAAAATGAAATGATGGCGTTTTTTTTCTCTTTCTCTCTGTGTGTCGTGTTATTCCATCCTAGGTTTTCTTCTCCCCCCCCCCCATCTTGGAAAAAACTGGAAAAAATTGGTCACGATCTCTTTTTGAATGGGGAGATGCCATTTTGAGAAAAAGCTGACGACCCTATCTTGGAGAATGAACATGACCGCTCTACACACCTTTTCACACTCTCTCTTTGAATTGGGAAGCCATTTTGGGAAAAAATGCAGACGACCCTATCTTGGAGAATGGAAATGAACGCCTCTCCCTCTCTCTTTGAAATGGGAAGCCATTTTGGGACCTTCTATTCTTGGGGAGGGAGAAAACTGAAGTCTGCATTTCGCTGTCTCTGAATGCGGAAAGCCCTTTTGGGAAAAGCGGACCCTCTTCTTCTGATCTTGGAGAACTGGAAATGAACGCTCTACACGATCTCTCTTTGAATTCAGAAGGTATTTTGGGACCTTCTAATGTTGGAAAACTGAAATGAACGCTCTACACCTTCTCTCTCTCTCTTTCTCTGAAATGGGTAGCCATTTGAAAACTCCCTAACTTTGGAAAAAAACAGAAATGAACGCTCTACACTATCTCTCTTTGAAAATGGGGGGGTGTCATTTTGAGACCTCCCTCCCCTAAACTTGGAAAAAAAACTGAAATGAACGCTCTACACTTTCTCTCTTTGGACATGGGTAGCCCTTTGGGGACCCTCTCCTCTTGGTAGGAAAAAAAAAAGAACTGAAGTGAAGGCTCTACACAATCTCTCTTGGAATGGGATCCATATTTCGGGAAACGTGGATCACCTCATGCTGGAAAACTGAAGTGAACCACCAAGATTGGACTCTATATAATATTTTTTTTAAATTGACATCCTGACCCTCCTCCCATTTGTTATTAAAAAATTGTTTTTTTTTTTTGTTTTGGTTTTTATCCCATTTCCGATGTGATTTCAGAAATGCAATTCCATAACAGTTCAATTTCATTCGAGGTTAAATGATCTAAACAGTCTTTGACCCACCCATCCGTATGATTATTTTCTTCTCCTTCCTGTTGCACCAAATTTTGTAAGTCCATATAATCATTCCATACGGGAAGGGCTGGATCCTCACAAGGCTGTCTTGAAACACTTGGAGTCTCTTTGGGATGAGTGGAGGGATCTAGGATCTCTGGACCCGGCTGCAATTCTACCTCCATGATTTCTGGACCCGTTGGAACTTGTTTACCCGGCTGAAATTCTACCTCCATGATTTCTGGACCCGTTAGAACTTGTGAACCCGGCTGTGATTCTGCCGCCATGATTTCTGGACCTGTTGGAACTTGTGGACCCGGCTGACATTCTACCTCTACGATGTCGGGACTTTTTGAAGCTTGTGGACCCGTCTGACATTCTACCTCTACGATGTCGGGACAGGTTGGGGGAGGAGAAGAGGAAGAAGAAGAGGATACTGGAAGAGGTTCTGTCTGTGAGGAGTCCGAAAGAGGTTGCCTGTTTGAACAAGTCGGGGAAGAAGAAGAAGCTTCTGGATTCTGAAGCGGATCTTGCACGCCAGGTAGGTTCCGGTAAGTCGACCGTTTTTTCAGAGGTAATTTTTTTCTTCCTCCTCATCTTCAATTGTGATGACTTCAATTTCATTCCGTTGCCGGGTCGATTTTGTTTCGGGAAATAACGGTTTGGTCCAGCTCCTCTTATCATCTAAGGAAGGGATGGGTAAAGGTGGCGGAGGGTTTTCTTCTTCTTTTTCTTGAAACATCATCGGCGATTGGAAAGAAATCTCCTCTTTCAATTGTTTCCAAAGCGAGTACGGGCACCGATCGACGAGAAAGAGACTCTTCTGGGTTGTGACGATGAGATATTGCGTTTTCGGGGGAAAGACATAGTTTTGAAAAGGTCTTATAATATATTTCTTATATTTCATCCTGTCGCTGACTTTAAAACTTCTTTCCTTCAGATTGGGGGACGATGATTCGTAATAGGCGAGAGGAGCGGCTGTGGTTTGAACAATATGAACTTCGTCCTCAGCCGTCGTTCTCACTCCAAACGTAAAATATCGTTTCCTGAGAAAAATATTCTTCCACCGAAAACTCGTGCGCGGATCTGTATATCGCCGGTCTGTTTGAATGGGCCGTCTCAAAGCTCGATCCATCCAATTCCAAGAGAAGGGAGATTCCTCTTTCGTTTGTTGCGATTCGAATAAATTTCTGTATATATTCTGAACGAGCAGGTTGGAGGATTCGACATCTTGGTTGAAAGAAACGATCGCTTGATGAGGTGGTAAATGCGGAATAAATGTCGCACAATGACACGCCAAAAAAATTTTCAAGTTGGAGATTTGCTTTAGCGTCTTCAAATCCTCCCCGTTCGAAATCCGTTGAGTTGGAAAAACGTCGAATAGCGACATGGCTCCCAATGGAAAAGAAATGATCTCGCCCAGTACTCTCGCCTTTTTATATATCTATATAGACACACACAGACACACATAGAGGCTCTATGACGTCCGTTTTATTTGTTTTTTTTTGTTTCTCTCTCTCTCTTCTTTCCAAGAAATCTTATCTCCATGACCTCTTTTTCTTTTCTTAAAAAGATGAATGTGTGTGGGAATGAGGAAGTGAAAGTAATAATTTAATAAACAAAAAATTATCGAACCATGACCTTCTTTTTTTTTTCAAAGTCAACCTTTCCAATCCAAGGACGTCCAGAGATAGAGGAAGCAGGGAGAGAGGAGGAGGAGGGAAGGGAAGGTCACACTCTCTTTCTCTCTATAAATAAAAGGGGAGAGCCCCAAAGTCGTATTTTTGTCCAAGTGGATCATGAGGAGGCATCCCCAGCTCAGCCTGTATTCCTTCCTTCCTGTATTCCTCGAGGAGGCCTGTATTCCTTTCAAATATAAATACGTTGATCTTTCCTTTTATATCATCCAAGGAGTCGTTTACCTGAAAGCCTCCGATTTTTCAAAATGTGCGGGTTATTATACCGTGAGGAGTTATCAAAAGATGCGGGACGAATTTTTGTCCGACGAAAACGTGTTGATGGCTCGTGACATTCCACCTTTGGATGCACAAATTTTGTTAATGAAACGAGCCAAATATTTTTACACGTCCCACTTTCTAACCGTATCGCAAATGAATAGGATTATGGATCGTCTTGAGAAGACAAAAGGGATTCTCGTTCATTTTAGTGAATGGTTGCATAAATGTTTGCACGAACCTCTCTCGATCGAGAAGACTGGGAAGAATACCTATTATATTCTTCTCGAGGACTCTCCTCGTTCGTCTCATCTTAGAGAAGCTACGACTTTTGAAAAAATCCTCGAGCAGGAAAAAATAGAATGGTGGAACAACTACCCCATCCCTCTCCCCGAGCATCAAGAGGAGCCTGTTCAGAAGAAAAAGAAAAAACCTTTCCAAAAGCCTATCCTCATCCTCCTCGATAATGATGGGGATGAGGAGAAGCCTGTTCAGATTCCTCTCCGTTTGTCAAAACCCGTCGAGGATGAAAACCTCTCCCTTCCTCGAAACCCCTTGAGGAAGAGAGACCCCTCGAGAAGGAGAAATCTCTCCCATTGTCAAACCTCTTCGAAGATGAAAAACCTCTCCATTTATCAAGACCCCTCGAGAAGGAGGGACCTCTTCCTTTATCAAACCCCCTCGAAGATGAAAAACCTCTCCATTTATCAAGACCCCTCGAAAATGAGGGACCTCTCGATTTGTCAAAACCCCTCGAGGATAAGGGAACCAAAACTTCTCTCTCTTTCGAAGAGGAGGGACCTCTCAATTTATCAAGACCCCTCAAGAATAAGGGAACCGAAAATCCTCTCCCTTTCTCAAGACTTCTCGAGGAGGAGGAGGAGGAGAGACCGCTCCATGTCTCAAGACAGGACCCCCCTCTATCTCTTGAGGATCCGAGGGAAACGATTCCTATTGAAAAACCATCTATCGACGATCCCCAGAAAAGGTCTTCGGAGGAGATTAGACTTCCATGTAGAAAACGAATCTGCCACAATCATCATCATAATAATAATAATAATATACCCCCTTCTCAACAACAGAATCCTACAACATTTGCAGATAAATGCATTCAAACCAATCCCTTTATAGTAACGCTTTTGATTGGAGAACCCGTGCATTAGCCTCGAAAAATAAAATGAGATTCTAGACTGTTTCTATGACCAGAATGTTAAGCCAATAGATAGGTCTAGCTCAGAATTTTTCTTTTTAAAAGAAAATAAATAAATAATCCAAAGACTATTCGTAAATATAAATGGTAAAGTCTTGAGTCGGCTGGAAAAAAATTTTCAGGGCTGAGAAAAATTCTACAACTCCAAAAAAAAAAAAAAAAAAAAAAAAAAAAAGAAAAAAGAAAAAAAACTTTTAATTAATTTTTATCATGTCTTAGACATGATAAAAATTAACGACCCTCTTCCCTTTTCGTCTGGGAATGTTGTCTCACTCTTTTGAAAAACAAATCGTGATTCATTCATGGAATGATTGCCATTAGAGAAAGGATGAGTCATGGTCTATTTTTAGAAAGGGTGAGACATCCTTCCCAGACAAAAAGGGAGGGTCATTAATTTTTATCATGTCTAAGACATAATAAAAATTAACCAAAAGTTTTTTTGTTTTTTTTTCCATTAGAGAATTTTATTTCAGCTCTGAGAAATTTTTTTTCTCCCAGCCGATTCGAGACTTTACCATTTTTTTTAAGAATGATTTCTCTCTGATCTATTATTTCAAAATTCCAAGTTTCGCTTCAGAACCATCTATGGTGTTGAAGAAGTAACGTGATATATGTATTTTTTTTAATGAGTTCTGTCAAGATTGAATTGTGCAGGATCGACCTTGCGAATTTCTTCTCTGTGTCTTTAAATAATAATGATACCGAACTGCTTTTTGTAGAGCGCAATGGAAAAAACCTTTTGTATGGTTAGGACAATTCATGTGTTCGATCCCATTGTATTTGAGAATCTCTTGCGACGATCCCGAAATGCAATAAATGGATCTTTGCAACCATTTCTCTAAAAACTGCCGTTTCATTTGTCCTCGCACCCAAATCATGGAAAAAGGTTCCGTCAACATCGTTAACACCCATGGAAAATAACTGTACGGAATTTCTCCTTCGTACCACGACAAGCCGTGATAATAATCACTCGCCCACACAGCGGTTCGTTTTTCTTTCTCGGTGAGCATTTGCCATGGAAACGGGGGTTTAAAACAAATACCCCTCGAGAAGTACCGTCCAATGTGACGTAAGCCAATTCTTTCACAATAAAGGCTCCTTGAGAATCGTAGAAACCTTCAAAGTCGAGCACGAGTTCCATGTTTTTTATTTCTTTTTCTTTCCAAGGTGACCTTTATTATTATTATGATGGATGTGTATTGAGATACGCACAATATTATTCAAAAAATATATATATATATATACAAATGTGACCTTTCCCAGAATTTATACGACCTGTCACGTGCAACCTTCTCTCTATATATATATAAAAGAGGAGACGGCGAGAGAACGCTATCCATTTTTTCCTTCAGGACACACAGCGAGAGAGAGAGAGAATTTTGTTTTCTTTTTTTCCTCAATTGAAGAAGATGGACATTTTGAGTACCAAACCTCTCAAAGATTCCTACATTGTTCTGGACATGGAATACTTTCACTGTTATGATCCAAAGACGGGAGATATATGTTTCATTTTGAAAGAACTGGGCTACATCACTTGCGATTTAACCTTATGCGGATCCATGATTTTTCTCCCTCCTGTCCATTACGATGACTTATCGTCCCGCAATCAAGCTGTAGTCAACCAGACTACAAATAACCGACACGGCCTGCAATGGACCGAGGGTCGTCTTTCCTACGAGCATCTTCCTACGATCCTGAAAATACTGACCGAAAATGTGGAGGTGATCTACGTCAATGGATACGATAAAGCCGAATTTTTCAGCAAGCTCTGCCAGCGATCCGTTTACGAGTTTTACATCCCAGGGAAAACCGAGTGGCGGAACAAATCGAAATGCACGCGACACCAATATTTCCAAAAGATGATTCATTGTGCCGAGAACAAGGTGAGAAATTTTCGATACCATTTGATGGAGGGTAGTTACGTTTTCCGGAAATTACATTGTTACACCTCCGAGAGCAAAGCTGTCGAAGAGGAGGCGGAAGAATCTCCCCAGGAGAACTCGTGCGACGATGAGGAGGAGGAGGAGGAGGAGGATGAACTTTCTAATAATAATAATAATAAATGTCTAAGTTGGGATGCTTTAGAGACCCAAGAATATTGGTCTCAACCCTTATCTCACCTAGACCTGAAAGAGGATCCTCAAGTGTACTCTTTGTGGTCCTCTTCTAAAATTTGGTCTTGGAGAGAACCCTTGAATGTTCATGAATGAAATGGTATGTAAATCCCTAGAGAAAAAAAAATAGAAAAAAAAAGTTCCTTTTTTTTGTAATATGTTGATTTCTTTCCAATCCCATTTCTTTTCTATAACTCCAGCCCAATCGACGAGAAGAAGACGAATTTTCCAAGTTACACAAGACGAATCTTCCAAGTTACACAAGACGTAGAAAGATTTCACAAGGATTTATAAATCACACTCTCCCACATGATATATGTATAGAGAGAAAAAGACCCTCTGTTCTCTAGCCAATACGTCAAGACTTCCCTAAACTAAGAGAGACCATGAGTACCGAGGAAACCTTAGCAGAGCAAGTGGAAAGACTTTCAAAGAGATTAGAAGAGTTAAGACGGGATAGATTTACAGTTCCGCCGACTAAAGAGGAAACTATCATCGATTTCAACAAACCGCTGTACTTTCATCCCCTACCCCAAAGAATGAGACGAGTGGACTCGCCGTTGAACAGTTCCAATCAGAAACAAAATGTCACTTATTTGAATAGCCAATTTCAACACATGAATATTTCATAAGTATTTTTTCCCTAAAGCGTAGGGAGATCGGATCAGTAGTTTTTCCCTTTTCATCGTCGAAAAAGATTGGGAGGAAAAATCTTTCTCAGCTCTCTCAGAAAAATTTTTGTGCCTTTAAAAAAAAAAAAAAAAAAAAAGAAAAGAAAAGAAAAAAAAACTTTTTGTTAATTTTTATCATGTCTTAGACATGATAAAAATTAACTCTACCCCCCTTTTGTCTGGGAATGTTGTCTCACACTTTCTAAAAATAGACCATCACTCCTCCTTTCTTAAAGAATAGAATTCCAAGAATGGGATCTGGTCTATTTTTAGAAACGGTGAGACCCTATTCCCAGACAAAAGGCGGGTAGAGTTAATTTTTATCATGTCTAAAGTTCAGGGTCCATCCATCTTCTTATGTGAAACGGTGACCCTGACAAGATCGAGATAAACAAGTCCTGTGAGTTGTTTTGTAATCTTGACGCGATCCAAGAAAGACTTTTTATTATTATTATTATTATTATTATTTTGAAATAGGCGGGGGGTGGGAAGAGAAAATGTTCTCACGACCCTCAGATATCTTTTCATAAATATATTTTTTATCAAAGTGTTTCTTTCATTCCGATCCTTTTAAGAGGTTGGAATGACCCTGACATTTAGATGGGGTCGCGATCCCGACAGATGTCGCGCGAGTATAAAAGTGTGTGTCCTCCGCGAGATTTCTTCAGAGAACAGAAGAAGACGTGAACTGAGCTGGTAAGTCCCTTTGGTCCTATGAATATGGTTATCTATAAACTCGATTTCATTCTTAGTTTTTTTTAATAATGATAATAATCATAACTTCATTTAAAAAGACCTTTGAAACTTTTTAACCCTTTGAAATGAAATATGTCTCTTTCAAGACGACGACTCTAAAACGTTTTATTGTTTTTCCCCCCCTTTCTAGATCTTCCCTGTTATACATATATACCTTTTCGATTCTCTTTTTTGCTCCTGTTTGTGGAAGACATCACCGTATTCATCGCCATGGCGTGTTCAGAAAACTTTATCGTGCTCGATCTAGAGGGTTTCCAGTCCTACAACCACAAGAAGGGTGAATTTACCTACGTTTTAAAAGAATTGGGCTATGCGACAAAAGATTTTTTGACCGTGGGATCGTTGACGTTTACTCCTCCTCACCCCTTCCAACCGAGTGAAAAAAAACCAAAAGACAAATGCCTGGCTGACAAGAAACCGGCACGGACTTCGTTGGAACGAGGGTCATATTCCCTACAACCATTTAGGACGCATTCTCCAATCGCTCACTCACAGCTTCTCCACGATTTATGTGGTGGGATGCCAGAAAGCTAAATTCTTTGCTAAAGCCTTGGATTATCAAAAACCCGTGACGGAAATTTATGTGCCAGATGGAATCATTTGGAAGTATCGGGAAAAATGTGCCCGACATCATCAAAGGATGAAATATTTCCATTGTGCCGAAAACAAAGTGCGCAACTATCGATGGCATATTATGGAAGGAGATTTTCATATCAATCACGTCTATCCATACGGAACGGAGAAAGAGGAGAGGATTCAGGAGGAAGCAGACAATCCTCTGCAAGCTTTTGATAAGGCCTACGATCAGTTAGAGAAGGATCCGTCCCCAAAAGCGTACGATAACCTCATCCAGAAATGGGATAATCTGTCCTGTTTCCAAGTGATGGAACATCCGGATGAGCATACGCCTTTAAACTTGATGGGCTCTTCTTCTTTGTCGTCAACTTCCTCCAATAACTCGAGGAAGATGGAGGGTTGGGGAGACATACCTGAAAATATTCCCCATTACGATCCAGCAGCCTGTTGGGACGAACCTTCCAAAGAATCTCATGAGACCCCCAAAATATCTTCAGAGGATCCAAAGACAAAATCCACTGAGTGTTGGGACAATGAACGGACAACTCATGCTCTAAAATCCACTAAGACTATGTCCACTGAGTGTTGGGACAATGAACAGACGACTCATGCTCCAAAATCTACTGAGACTATGTCCACTGAATGTTGGGACGATGAAACCGAAAAGACGACAGAGAATTGGGATGACCGTTCTCAAAAGTATTTGAATTGATATATACATAAACTCAGGAGAAAAAAAAATAAAGAAAAGATTTTTAGAAATAAGTAGAGAAAGGTTCTCCGCTTTCCCTATATTTATGGAAATGGACTGAGGAGAGAGAAAGAGAGACGAATCAGGAGACCAAAAAAAATGGGTCTTGGAAGGAATGAGTGCAAATGCATTCGATTCCTTCCAAGACCCATTTTTTTTGGGTCCCTCTCTCATCCAATCTTGGAAAAGAACTTTGTCCTATTTTTCTAGGTCCATTCAAAAAGAAATGAATCTATCCATAAATTTTCATAAAAGAAAAAAACAAAAAGATCCTTTACCTCTTGACGGTCCAAAGTCGAGAATCTTGGAAAAAGTTATCCACTCTCTCCATCCAGTCAAGCTTCTCTGTAGAAAATCTAGTAGGTGCATCTGCATTCTTGAACACCCGGCAGTTATTATTGGACGCGAAACGTCGAATGCTGAAATAGTTAACAGTGAGCCCATTCTTAAAGAAACGGGGATGTTTTATTCATCCAGTCGAGTGCGGAAAAATTTCTGAGAGCCGGAGAAAAATTTCTCTGGCTGAAAAAAAAAAAAAAAAAAAAATACCCCCCTTTTAGTCTGAAAATTGATGTCTTCAATTTTTCAAAAATTGAAGACATCAATTTTCAAATTTTCAGAGTAAAAAGGGTTTTTTTTTTTTTTTTTTTTTTTTTTTTTTTTTTTTTTTATTATTATTATATCTAACTTTGAACCACAGAAATTTTTTCCGGCTCTCAGAAACGTTTCCCAACCGACTCGATGTGAATAAAACTTTACTGTTTGTTAAGAATGTTATTTAATGGATCGATTTCAACCTATCGAGTTTCGCTTGAGTTCCGGCCGTGCTGTGGGCCCACCTGGATACAAGTTTTCCCCTTTTGGAATAGAATAAAACTTTACTGTTTTTTAAGAATGTTATTTAATGGATCGATTTCAACCTATCGAGTTTTGCTTGAGTTCCGGCCGTGCTGTGGGCCCACCTGGATACAAGTTTTCCCCTTTTGGAATAGAATTTCCGTCAAGGTAGGCTACTTTTCCTCTTTTTGCATTTTTCATGTCATTTCATTTGTATTACAATATACTGAAAACGGGCGTTCAAACTGATTTCTAGGCTATTTCTATACAAATGGAGCTCGATCCAAGAAAGAAATGATGTCTTTTTTTTATTTTGTGGACTGCCAATTTGTATTGGAATATACTGAAAACGGGTGTTTGAGTCGGTTTTCAGTATATTTCAATACAAATAGAGCTCGATCCAAGAAAGAAATGATGTTTTTTTTTTATTTTGTGGACTGCCAATTTGTATTGGAATATACTGAAAACGGGTGTTTGAGTCGGTTTTCAGTATATTTCAATACAAATAGAGCTCGATCCAAGAAAGAAATGATGTCTTTTTTTTATTTTGTGGACTGCCAATTTGTATTGGAATATACTGAAAACGGGTGTTTGAGTCGGTTTTCAGTATATTTCAATACAAATAGAGCTCGGTCCAAGAAAAAAATGATGTCTTTTTTTTATGTTGTGGACTGCCAATTTTGTATTGGAATATACTGAAAACGGGCATTCACGTCGGTTTTCAGTATATTTCAATACAAGTGGAGCTCGATCCAAGAAAAAGATGATGTCTTTTTTTTATTTAGTGGACTGCCAATTTGTATTGGAATATACTGAAAACGGGTGTTTGAGTCGGTTTTCAGTATATTTCAATACAAATAGAGCTCGATCCAAGAAAAAATGATGTCTTTTTTTTATTTCGTGGACTGCCAATTTTGTATTGGAATATACTGAAAACGGGCGTTCACGTCGGTTTTCAGTATATTTCAATACAAATGGAGCTGGATCCAAGAAAAAAATGATGTCTTTTTTTTATGTTGTGGACAGCCAATTTTGTATTGGAATATACTGAAAACGGGCATTCACGTCGGTTTTCAGTATATTTCAATACAAATGGAGCTGGATCCAAGAAAAAAATGATGTCTTTTTTTTATGTTGTGGACAGCCAATTTTGTATTGGAATATACTGAAAACGGGCATTTACGTCGGTTTTCAGTATATTTCAATACAAATGGAGCTGGATCCAAGAAAAAAATGATGTCTTTTTTTTATGTTGTGGACAGGCAATTTTGTATTGGAATATACTGAAAACGGGCATTCACGTTGGTTTTCAGTATATTTCAATACAAATGGAGCTGGATCCAAGAAAAAAATTATGTCCTTTTTTTATGTTGTGGACAGCCAATTTTTTATTGGAATATACTGAAAACAGGCGTTCACGTTGGTTTTCAGTATATTACAACACAAGTGCAGCTGGATCCAAGAAGAAAATGATGTCTTTTTTTTATTTTGTGGACAGCCAATTTTGTATTGGAATATACTGAAAACGGGCGTTCACGTTGGTTTTCAGTATATTCCAATACAAATGGAGCTGGATCCAAGAAAAAAATGATGTCTTTTTTTTATTTTTTGTGGACAGCCAATTTTGTATTGGAATATACTGAAAACGGGCATTCACCTTGTTTTCAGTATATTTCAATACAAGTGGAGCTCGATCCAAGAAAAAAATGATGTCTTTTTTTTTATTTTGTGGACTGCCAATTTTGTATTGGAATATACTGAAAACGGGCGTTCACGTTGGTTTTCAGTATATTTCAATACAAATGGAGCTCCATCCATGAAAAAAATGATGTCTTTTTTTTTATTTTGTGGATAGCCAATTTTGTATTGGAATATACTGAAAACGGGTGTTCACGTTGGTTTTCAGTATATTCCAATACAAATGGAGCTCCATCCAAGAAAAAAAATGATGTCTTTTTTTTATGTTGTGGACAGCCAATTTTGTATTGGAATATACTGAAAACGGGCGTTCGAGTCGGTTTTCGGTATATTCTAATACAAATGGAGCTCCATCCAAGAAAAAAAAATGATGTCTTTTTTTATGTTGTGGACAGCCAATTTTGTATTGGAATATACTGAATACGGGCGTTTGAGTCCTTTTTCCGACTATTTCTATACACATTCCACTATATTAAAATGACGTCATAGTTGAGTCCAAACAGAGTCGTCCCCGGATAGAGTCGTCTCCGGACAAAGTCGTCCCCGGACAATTTTATACCGAATTTGTATAGAGATATACTTAAAATGGGCTTGGAGGGGGGGGCGGAGTCCAAACAAAGTCGTCCCCGGACTATCTTGATGACCAGACATATTGCCTTTTCAACAGCCCGTATTATTCTGAACAAAAACGTGGAATACTTTTATAGAAAAGAGAAGAATTGAAAGTGAAAGTCAAAAAGCAAAATGGGATCGGCTGGGAAAAATTTCTGAGAGCCGAGAAAAAATTCTGAGTCAGAAAAAAAAAGAAAAAATATATAATATATATATTATATAATATATATATTATATAATATATATATTATATAATATATATTATATAATATATATATTATATAATATATATATTATATAATATATATTATATAATATATATTATAAATACTTTTTGTTAATTTTTATCATGTCTTCTAGACATGATAAAAATTAACTCATCCCCCTTTTGTCTGGGTATGTTGTCTCACCGTTTCTAAAAATAGACCAGTACCCAGTCTTTTCTTGGAATTTAAAAGGATGAGTCATGGTCTATTGTTAGAAAGTGGGAGACAACATTACCAGACAAAAGGGGGGTGAGTTAATTTTTATCATGTCTAGAAGACATGATAAAAATTAACAAAAAGGTTTTTTTTTCTTTTTTTTTTTCTTTTTTTTTTTTTTTTTTTTTACATCTCAGAATTTTTTTCTGAGCTCTGAGAAATTTTTCCTAGCTGATCCCATTTCGTTTTTCGACTTTCACTTTCAACTCTTCACTTTTCCTATCCACTGTCGTTGGAATTGTGTTCACTGGAGGCTATTTCTTTTTTTGCAATCTCGCTTTTAGTTTTCTCTGAGATTCTTTAGAAATGGCTATACAAATTTCACCATCTATATAGAGATGATGTCCAAACAAAGTCGTCCCCGGACCATCATTCCTCTACAAATTCGGCCGCATCCAGAAAAACAAAAATACATAGTTTCTTTTTTCGGTGGACAGGAGATGATAAATTTCTTTTCTCTCTCTCTCTCTCTCTCCCAAGATTGGAGGAGAGAGTGGCCCAAAAAAATGGGTCTTGGAAGGAATCGAATGCATTTTGAGATGCATTCGATTCCTTCCAAGACCCATTTTTTTGGTCTCCTGATTCAACTCTCCAGTCTATGGAATAGGGAAAGCGGAGAACGTTTCCCCTTCTTTAAGCGACTGGAGACCATATCGCATCATCATCATCATCATCATCACCATCACCATCGTCCTCTTTCTGATACTTTTCAACGAAGGCTTGATGTCTCTGGATGATTTTGGGGAGATGATGGATCCCGAATTGAGTGATGAAAAAGAGAGGACTCTTTTTCCTTTCTTGTTCGTCTTGCACAGTCTCTCGGAGGGTGATATACGTTTCCCCGTCCTCCTCAATTTTCGTCAGAGGTCTCATGAATATTTTACACATCCAAGGGAAGAGCGACTTGTTATGCAGGGATTTCGAAGCGACGAAGGCCGCTTCATTCGAAGTGAGGACAATCTGGTTCGGTTGACCCCATTCTTTGGAGTAGTTGTCCAAATCGCCTAGTCGAAGAAAATGGTGTCGATTAGGAAAAAAGACTTGGAGAACACTCGTCGTATGCGAGACGTTCGTAGGCAAGAGAGTTAAGATATCTTTGGCATTCCAGTACAGGAATCCTAGATCCACATACGCGTGCACGTAATAGTCATCGTTATATTCCAGTTTGAGCAGCATGGCTTTTGTATTTTTTTTTTCCGTTCTCAAGGCGAAACACTCGTCTGATATGAACAAGAGCTCGCTGGCGATCCGTTTATATAGACTCCTCAGAGAGAGAGAGAGAGAGAGAGAGAGAGAGAGGGAGAGAGGAGGAGGAACAAGGTTGATGAATTCTAAAATAAAAAAAATGATAAAACATGAGTGTTTGTGAAGGTCATAGAGAGATGATTATAGAGTTGTTTTATGTTTTATTTTCTCAAAAGAAAAAACCAAAAGGGTCCCATTCCATACGACATGGCCTATGAGAAGGTGACGGGGTCATGTTTCTACAAAGTTAATAAACTCTAGAATAAAAAAAAAGCTTTCATCACGTAGCTCTCGAGAAGAAAATGACAGGGGTCTCTAGGAGAAGGTCATAGGTAGTATACAAAGGATGGTTGTTTTTTTTTTCTTTCGTTCCTCTCAATCCCATGACCTTTGAAAAGGTGACGGGGTGTTCTTTAGGAAAAAAATAGAAGGTCATAGAGAGAGAGAGATAGACAAAGTTGATTTTTTTTTCTAGAAGTCAACCGTCACGTCGCCCATCACGTGGTCTTCTCGTATATATAGAGAGGCGAGTGGAAGACAGACTCTATTTCCCAGAGAGAGAGACTGCTGTGCGTATCCATATTTCTACTCAAGATGATGATCCGCGTCTTATATAATGAGTTTGTGAGCATTCGCTGTTATGTGGATGACGGAAGATTGTTTTGGAACGCTACGGACATTTTGCCTCTGATTCATACTTCCAGTAAAAGAACCTGGGACATTCTCTCCGTGTTTTTCGACGAACACCACGTCTTCAGGAAAATAAAAGATCTTGAGAGTCTCGGCAGTTCTCAAGAGGGATATGTCCTCTCCAGCGAAGAAATGTTACATCTGGCCGAAAATAATCCTAAAAATAATCAGCTTCTGGCCTGGGTGTATAGCATTTTAACTCAGCCGCTGGTTCGAGTTGTACCCAATCAACCCGTTTACCGACTGCTCTATCCGGGGGAGAAATTTCCCTTCATCACCCTCTTTAATCTGGGAGTGCGCTACATACCGCCTCATCCAGGCATGACGGATTCTTCTACTTACCCTAAACAATATGCCAGCGCTTATTGCCAGACAGACCCCCGTCAAGAAAAGGTCATCGAGACTCAAACAGATCCTCTGGTGGTCTCTTTAAATGTCACTAAAGTCATCACCTTCTAAAAAAACAACCACCATCACCCAAAAAAAAATTTGCTCCTCCTAAAAATTTTTTTTTATCTTCTCGAAAGAAAAAAAAAGAAACTTTTCCATCTAGCCTCTTTCTTTCAATCCCTCTTAAGAGAGAGAGGGAGGAGAAAAGAAAGAGAGTTCTGAGGAGGCAAAAGAAATGGGTCTGGAAGGAAACGGGTGCATTGCGAGAAAAAGAAGGTCCTCTTTTCTTTTCTTGAAATGCACCCTTTTCCTTCCAGACCTATTTTTTTTTATCACTTCTTCAAACCAAACTTGGAAAGGTGGGGATACAATAAATTGTGCGTAAAGTCCATTTCGATCATTGGATTTTTTTTTGAAAAGAAAACATAATGTTATATATAGATAGCTAAATCTTTATCATGATATTCTTTAAGAATTTCTTAGCCATTTGTCAAAGAAGGGGACTATAATTGAAGAATTTATGAATTTGGGAACATGTCACCCATGACAAATCTAAAATCTTGGAAGTGGATACTGGAAAGCCCCGCTCTGATTATAATTCTGAGTTCTAGCATGGGACATTTTTTAGATCAATAAGCTAAACTATTTTTCTAGTCTCATATTCTCTCGTGACTAGGGTTTCAGATTTGGGTAGAGAGAGACACTGTTCTGAACAGAAACGTGGAATGCTTTTATAGAAAAGTGAAGAGTTGAAAGTGAAAGTCGAAAAACGAAATGAGATCGGCTAGGAAAATTTTCTCAGAGCTCAGAAAAAAATTCTGAAATGTAAAAAAAAAAAAAAAAAAAAAAACACTTTTTGTTAATTTTTATCATGTCTTCTAGACATGATAAAAATTAACTCACCCCTCTTTTTGTCTGGGAATGTTGTCTCCCACTTTCTAAAAATAGACCATGACTCATCCTTTTAAAGAATAGAATCCAAGAAGAGACTGGGTTCTGGTTTATTTTTAGAAACGGTGAGACAACATACCCAGACAAAAGGGGGGTGAGTAGTTAATTTTTATCATGTCTAGAAGACATGATAAAAATTAACAAAAAGTTTTTTTTTTTTTTTTTTTTTTTTTTTTTTTTTTTTACATCTCAGAATTTTTTTCTGAGCTCTGAAAATATTTTGGCAGCCGATCTCATTTCGTTATCATTTTTTTTATTTTAGAATTCATCAACCTTGTTCCTCCTCCTCTCTCCCTCTCTCTCTCTCTCTCTCTCTCTCTCTCTCTGAGGAGTCTATATAAACGGATCGCCAGCGAGCTCTTGTTCATATCAGACGAGTGTTTCGCCTTGAGAACGGAAAAAAAAAATACAAAAGCCATGCTGCTCAAACTGGAATATAACGATGACTATTACGTGCACGCGTATGTGGATCTAGGATTCCTGTACTGGAATGCCAAAGATATCTTAACTCTCTTGCCTACGAACGTCTCGCATACGACGAGTGTTCTCCAAGTCTTTTTTCCTAATCGACACCATTTTCTTCGACTAGGCGATTTGGACAACTACTCCAAAGAATGGGGTCAACCGAACCAGATTGTCCTCACTTCGAATGAAGCGGCCTTCGTCGCTTCGAAATCCCTGCATAACAAGTCGCTCTTCCCTTGGATGTGTAAAATATTCATGAGACCTCTGACGAAAATTGAGGAGGACGGGGAAACGTATATCACCCTCCGAGAGACTGTGCAAGACGAACAAGAAAGGAAAAAGAGTCCTCTCTTTTTCATCACTCAATTCGGGATCCATCATCTCCCCAAAATCATCCAGAGACATCAAGCCTTCGTTGAAAAGTATCAGAAAGAGGACGATGGTGATGGTGATGATGATGATGATGATGATGCGATAAGGTCTCCAGTCGCTTAAAGAAGGGGAAACGTTCTCCGCTTTCCCTATTCCATAGACTGGAGAGTTGAATCAGGAGACCAAAAAAATGGGTCTTGGAAGGAATCGAATGCATCTCAAAATGCATTCGATTCCTTCCAAGACCCATTTTTTTGGGCCACTCTCTCCTCCAATCTTGGGAGAGAGAGAGAGAGAGAGAAAAGAAATTTATCATCTCCTGTCCACCGAAAAAAGAAACTATGTATTTTTGTTTTTCTGGATGCGGCCGAATTTGTAGAGGAATGATGGTCCGGGGACGACTTTGTTTGGACATCATCTCTATATAGATGGTGAAATTTGTATAGCCATTTCTAAAGAATCTCAGAGAAAACTAAAAGCGAGATTGCAAAAAAAGAAATAGCCTCCAGTGAACACAATTCCAACGACAGTGGATAGGAAAAGTGAAGAGTTGAAAGTGAAAGTCGAAAAACGAAATGGGATCAGCTAGGAAAAATTTCTGAGAGCTCAGAAAAAAATTCTGAGATGTAAAAAAAAAAAAAAAAATTTTTTTGTTAATTTTTATCATGTCTTCTAGACATGATAAAAATTAACTCACCCCCCTTTTGTCTGGTAATGTTGTCTCCCACTTTCTAAAAATAGACCATGACTCATCCTTTTAAATTCCAAGAAAAGACTGGGTTCTGGTCTATTTTTAGAAACGGTGAGACAACATACCCAGACAAAAGGGGGATGAGTTAATTTTTATCATGTCTAGAAGACATGATAAAAATTAACAAAAAGTATTTATAATATATATTATATAATATATATTATATAATATATATATTATATAATATATATATTATATAATATATATATTATATAATATATATATTATATATTTTTTCTTTTTTTTTCTGACTCAGAATTTTTTCTCGGCTCTCAGAAATTTTTCCCAGCCGATCCCATTTTGCTTTTTGACTTTCACTTTCAATTCTTCTCTTTTCTATAAAAGTATTCCACGTTTTTGTTCAGAATAATACGGGCTGTTGAAAAGGCAATATGTCTGGTCATCAAGATGGTCCGGGGACGACTTTGTTTGGACTCCGCCCCCCCTCCAAGCCCATTTTAAGTATATCTCTATACAAATTTGGTACAAAATTGTCCGGGGACGACTTTGTCCGGAGACGACTCTATCCGGGGACGACTCTGTTTGGACTCAACTATGACGTCATTTTAATATAGTGGAATGTGTATAGAAATAGTCGGAAAAAGGACTCAAACGCCCGTTTTCAGTATATTCCAATGAAAAATTGGCTGTCCACAACATAAAAAAAGACATCATTTTTTTTTCTTGGATGGAGCTCCATTTGTATTAGAATATACTGAAAACCGACTCGAACGCCCGTTTTCAGTATATTCCAATACAAAATTGGCTGTCCACAACATAAAAAAAGACATCATTTTTTTTCTTGGATGGAGCTCCATTTGTATTGGAATATACTGAAAACCAACGTGAACACCCGTTTTCAGTATATTCCAATACAAAATTGGCTGTCCACAAAATAAAAAAAAAAGACATCATTTTTTTCTTGGATGGAGCTCCACTTGTATTGAAATATACTGAAAACAACGTGAATGCCCATTTCCAGTGTATTCCAATACAAAATTGGCTGTCCACAAAAAATGAAAAAGAAGACATCATTTTTTTCTTGGATCCAGCTCCATTTGTATTGGAATATACTGAAAACCAACGTGAACGCCCGTTTTCAGTATATTCCAATACAAAATTGGCTGTCCACAAAATAAAAAAAAGACATCATTTTTTTCTTGGATCCAGCTCCACTTGTATTGTAATATACTGAAAACCAACGTGAACGCCCGTTTTCAGTATATTCCAATACAAAATTGGCTGTCCACAACATAAAAAAAAGACATCATTTTTTTCTTGAATCCAGCTCCATTTGTATTGAAATATACTGAAAACCAACGTGAATGCCCGTTTTCAGTATATTCCAATACAAAATTCATCTGTATCTGTAAATCAGTATCTGTGGTTCAAAGTTAGATATTAAAAAAAAAAAAAATACCCCCCCCTTTTACTCTGAAAATTTGAAAATTGATGTCTTCAATTTTTGAAAAATTGAAGACATCAATTTTCAGACTAAAAGGGGGGTATTTTTTTTTTTTTTTTTTTTTTTTCCAGCCAGAGAAATTTTTCTCCGGCTCTCAGAAATTTTTCCGCACTCGACTGGATGAATAAAACATCCCCGTTTCTTTAAGAATGGGCTCACTGTTAACTATTTCAGCATTCGACGTTTCGCGTCCAATAATAACTGCCGGGTGTTCAAGAATGCAGATGCACCTACTAGATTTTCTACAGAGAAGCTTGACTGGATGGAGAGAGTGGATAACTTTTTCCAAGATTCTCGACTTTGGACCGTCAAGAGGTAAAGGATCTTTTTGTTTTTTTCTTTTATGAAAATTTATGGATAGATTCATTTCTTTTTGAATGGACCTAGAAAAATAGGACAAAGTTCTTTTCCAAGATTGGATGAGAGAGGGACCCAAAAAAAATGGCTCTTGGAAGGAATCGAATGCATTTGCACTCATTCCTTCCAAGACCCATTTTTTTTGGTCTCCTGATTCGTCTCTCTTTCTCTCTCCTCAGTCCATTTCCATAAATATAGGGAAAGCGGAGAACCTTTCTCTACTTATTTCTAAAAATCTTTTCTTTATTTTTTTTTCTCCTGAGTTTATGTATATATCAATTCAAATACTTTTGAGAACGGTCATCCCAATTCTCTGTCGTCTTTTCGGTTTCATCGTCCCAACATTCAGTGGACATAGTCTCAGTAGATTTTGGAGCATGAGTCGTCTGTTCATTGTCCCAACACTCAGTGGACATAGTCTTAGTGGATTTTAGAGCATGAGTTGTCCGTTCATTGTCCCAACACTCAGTGGATTTTGTCTTTGGATCCTCTGAAGATATTTTGGGGGTCTCATGAGATTCTTTGGAAGGTTCGTCCCAACAGGCTGCTGGATCGTAATGGGGAATATTTTCAGGTATGTCTCCCCAACCCTCCATCTTCCTCGAGTTATTGGAGGAAGTTGACGACAAAGAAGAAGAGCCCATCAAGTTTAAAGGCGTATGCTCATCCGGATGTTCCATCACTTGGAAACAGGACAGATTATCCCATTTCTGGATGAGGTTATCGTACGCTTTTGGGGACGGATCCTTCTCTAACTGATCGTAGGCCTTATCAAAAGCTTGCAGAGGATTGTCTGCTTCCTCCTGAATCCTCTCCTCTTTCTCCGTTCCGTCTGGATAGACGTGATTGATATGAAAATCTCCTTCCATAATATGCCATCGATAGTTGCGCACTTTGTTTTCGGCACAATGGAAATATTTCATCCTTTGATGATGTCGGGCACATTTTTCCCGATACTTCCAAATGATTCCATCTGGCACATAAATTTCCGTCACGGGTTTTTGATAATCCAAGGCTTTAGCAAAGAATTTAGCTTTCTGGCATCCCACCACATAAATCGTGGAGAAGCTGTGAGTGAGCGATTGGAGAATGCGTCCTAAATGGTTGTAGGGAATATGACCCTCGTTCCAACGAAGTCCGTGCCGGTTTCTTGTCAGCCAGGCATTTGTCTTTTGATTTCTTTCACTCAGTTGGTGGAAGGGGTGAGGAGGAGTAAACGTCAACGATCCCACGGTCAAAAAATCTTTTGTCGCATAGCCCAATTCTTTTAAAACGTAGGTAAATTCACCCTTCTTGTGGTTGTAGGACTGGAAACCCTCTAGATCGAGCACGATAAAGTTTTCTGAACACGCCATGGCGATGAATACGGTGATGTCTTCCACAAACAGGAGCAAAAAAGAGAATCGAAAAGGTATATATGTATAACAGGGAAGATCTAGAAAGGGGGGGGAAACAATAAAACGTTTTATAGTCGTCGTCTTGAAAGAGTCATTTTTCTTTTCAAAGGGTTAAAAAGTTTCAAAGGTCTTTTTAAATGAAGTTATGATTATTATCATTATTAAAAAAAAACTAAGAATCAAATCGAGTTTATAGATAACCATATTCATAGGACCAAAGGGACTTACCAGCTCAGTTCACGTCTTCTTCTGTTCTCTGAAGAAATCTCGCGGAGGACACACACTTTTATACTCGCGCGACATCTGTCGGGATCGCGACCCCATCTAAATGTCAGGGTCATTCCAACCTCTTAAAAGGATCGGAATGAAAGAAACACTTTGATAAAAAATATATTTATGAAAAGATATCTGAGGGTCGTGAGAACATTTTCTCTCCCCGCCCCCCCGCCTATTTCAAAAAAAAAAAATAATAATAATAAAAAGTCTTTCTTGGATCGCGTCAAGATTACAAAACAACTCACTGGACTTGTTTATCTCGATCTTGTCAGGGTCACCGTTTCACATAAGAAGATGGATGGACCCTGAACTTTAGACATGATAAAAATTAACTCTACCCGCCTTTTGTCTGGGAATAGGGTCTCACCGTTTCTAAAAGTAGACCAGATCCCATTCTTGGAATTCTATTCTTTAAGAAAGGAGGAGTGATGGTCTATTTTTAGAAAGTGTGAGACAACATTCCCAGACAAAAGGGGGGTAGAGTTAATTTTTATCATGTCTAAGACTTGATAAAAATTAACAAAAAGTTTTTTTTTTTTTTAAAGGCAGAAAAATTTTTCTGAGAGAGCTGAGGAAGATTTTTCCTCCCAATCTTTTTCGACGATGAAAAGGGAAAAACTACTGATCCGATCTCCCTACGCTTTAGGGAAAAAAATACTTATGAAATATTCATGTGTTGAAATTGGCTATTCAAATAAGTGACATTTTGTTTCTGATTGGAACTGTTCAACGGCGAGTCCACTCGTCTCATTCTTTGGGGTAGGGGATGAAAGTACAGCGGTTTGTTGAAATCGATGATAGTTTCCTCTTTAGTCGGCGGAACTGTAAATCTATCCCGTCTTAACTCTTCTAATCTCTTTGAAAGTCTTTCCACTTGCTCTGCTAAGGTTTCCTCGGTACTCATGGTCTCTCTTAGTTTAGGGAAGTCTTGACGTATTGGCTAGAGAACAGAGGGTCTTTTTCTCTCTATACATAAATCATGTGGGAGAGTGTGATTTATAAATTCTTGTGAAATCTTTCTACGTCTTGTGTAACTTGGAAGATTCGTCTTGTGTAACTTGGAAAATTCGTCTTCTTCTCGTCGATTGGGCTGGAGTTATAATAGAAAAGAAATGGGATTGGAAAGAAATCAACATATTACAAAAAAAGGAACTTTTTTTTTCTATTTTTTTTTCTCTAGGGATTTACATACCATTTCATTCATGAACATTCAAGGGTTCTCTCCAAGACCAAATTTTAGAAGAGGACCACAAAGAGTACACTTGAGGATCCTCTTTCAGGTCTAGGTGAGATAAGGGTTGAGACCAATATTCTTGGGTCTCTAAATCATCCCAACTTAGACATTTATTATTATTATTATTAGAATGTTCATCCTCCTCCTCCTCCTCCTCCTCATCGTCGCACGAGTTCTCCTGGGGAGATTCTTCCGCCTCCTCTTCGACAGCTTTGCTCTCGGAGGTGTAACAATGTAATTTCCGGAAAACGTAACTACCCTCCATCAAATGGTATCGAAAATTTCTCACCTTGTTCTCGGCACAATGAATCATCTTTTGGAAATATTGGTGTCGCGTGCATTTCGATTTGTTCCGCCACTCGGTTTTCCCTGGGATGTAAAACTCGTAAACGGATCGCTGGCAGAGCTTGCTGAAAAATTCGGCTTTATCGTATCCATTGACGTAGATCACCTCCACATTTTCGGTCAGTATTTTCAGGATCGTAGGAAGATGCTCGTAGGAAAGACGACCCTCGGTCCATTGCAGGCCGTGTCGGTTATTTGTAGTCTGGTTGACCACAGCTTGATTGCGGGACGATAAGTCATCGTAATGGACAGGACGGAGAAAAATCATGGATCCGCATAAGGTTAAATCGCAAGTGATGTAGCCCAGTTCTTTCAAAATGAAACATATATCTCCCGTCTTTGGATCATAACAGTGAAAGTATTCCATGTCCAGAACAATGTAGGAATCTTTGAGAGGTTTGGTACTCAAAATGTCCATCTTCTTCAATTGAGGAAAAAAAGAAAACAAAATTCTCGAGGGGTATTTGTTTTTAAACCCCCGTTTCCATGGCAAATGCTCACCGAGAAAGAAAAACAAACCGCTGTGTGGGCGAGTGATTATTATCACGGCTTGTCGTGGTACGAAGGAGAAATTCCGTACAGTTATTTTCCATGGGTGTTAACGATGTTGACGGAACCTTTTTCCATGATTTGGTTGCGAGGACAAATGAAACGGCAGTTTTTTTAGAGAAATGGTTGCAAAGATCCATTTATTGCATTTCGGGATCGACGCAAGAGATTCTCAAATACAATGGGATCGAACACATGAATTGTCCTAACCATACAAAAGGTTTTTTCCATTGCGCTCTACAAAAAGCAGTTCGGTATCATTATTATTTAAAGACACAGAGAAGAAATTCGCAAGGTCGATCCTGCACAATTCAATCTTGACAGAACTCATTAAAAAAATACATATATCACGTTACTTCTTCAACAGCATAGATGGTTCTGAAGCGAAACTTCGAATTTTGAAATAATAGATCAGAGAGAAATCATTTTTAAAAAAAATTGTAAAGTCTCGAATCGGCTGGGAGAAAAAAAAATTTCTCAGAGCTGAAATAAAATTCTCTAATGAAAAAAAAAAAAAAAAAAAAAAAAAAAAAAACACTTTTGGTTAATTTTTATCATGTCTTGGACATGATAAAAATTAATGACCCTCCCTTTTTGTCTGGGAAGGATGTCTCATCCTTTCTAAAAATAGACCATGACTCATCCTTTCTCTAATGGCAATCATTCCATGAATGAATCACGATTTGTTTTCCAAAAGAGTGAGACAACATTCCCAGACGAAAAGGGAAGAGGGTCGTTAATTTTTATCATGTCTAAGACATGATAAAAATTAACCAAAAGTTTTTTTTTTTTTTTTTTTTTTTTTTGAGTTGTAGAATTTTTCTCAGCTCTGAAAATTTTTTTCCAGCCGACTCAAGACTTTACCATTTATATTTACGAATAGTCTTTGGATTATTTATTTATTTTCTTTTAAAAAGAAAAATTCTGAGCTAGACCTATCTATTGGCTTAACATTCTGGTCATAGAAACAGTCTAGAATCTCATTTTATTTTTCGAGGCTAATGCACGGGTTCTCCAATCAAAAGGGTTACTATAAAGGGATTGGTTTGAATGCATTTATCTGCAAATGTTGTAGGATTCTGTTGTTGAGAAGGGGGTATATTATTATTATTATGATGATGATGATTGTGGCAGATTCGTTTTCTACATGGAAGTCTAATCTCCTCCGAAGACCTTTTCTGGGGATCGTCGATAGATGGTTTTTCAATAGGAATCGTTTCCCTCGGATCCTCAAGAGATAGAGGGCGGTCCTGTCTTGAGACATGGAGCGGTCTCTCCTCCTCCTCCTCCTCGAGAAGTCTTGAGAAAGGGAGAGGATTTTCGGTTCCCTTATTCTTGAGGGGTCTTGACAAATTGAGAGGTCCCTCCTCTTCGAAAGAGAGAGAAGTTTTGGTTCCCTTATCCTCGAGGGGTTTTGACAAATCGAGAGGTCAGTCATTTTCGAGGGGTCTTGATAAATGGAGAGGTTTTTCATCTTCGAGGGGGTTTGATAAAGGAAGAGGTCCCTCCTTCTCGAGGGGTCTTGATAAATGGAGAGGTTTTTCATCTTCGAAGAGGTTTGACAATGGGAGAGATTTCTTCTTCTCGAGGGGTCTCTCTTCCTCAAGGGGTTTTGAGGAAGGGAGAGGTTTTTCATCCTCGACGGGTTTTGACAAACGGAGAGGAATCTGAACAGGCTTCTCCTCATCCCCATCATTATCGAGGAGGATGAGGATAGGCTTTTGGAAAGGTTTTTTCTTTTTCTTCTGAACAGGCTCCTCTTGATGCTCGGGGAGAGGGATGGGGTAATTGTTCCACCATTCTATTTTTTCTTGCTCGAGGATTTTTTCAAAAGTCTTAGCTTCTCTAAGATGAGACGAACGAGGAGAGTCCTCGAGAAGAATATAATAGGTATTCTTCCCAGTCTTCTCGATCGAGAGAGGTTCGTGCAAACATTTATGCAACCATTCACTAAAATGAACGAGAATCCCTTTTGTCTTCTCAAGACGATCCATAATCCTATTCATTTGCGAGACGGTTAGAAAGTGGGACGTGTAAAAATATTTGGCTCGTTTCATTAACAAAATTTGTGCATCCAAAGGTGGAATGTCACGAGCCATCAACACGTTTTCGTCGGACAAAAATTCGTCCCGCATCTTTTGATAACTCCTCACGGTATAATAACCCGCACATTTTGAAAAATTGGAGGCTTTCAGGTAAACGACTCCTTGGATGATATAAAAGGAAAGATCAACATATTTATATTTGAAAGGAATACACGTAGTGAGCTGGGGATTCCTCCTCATGATCCACTTGGACAAAAATACGACTTTGGGGCTCTCCCCTTTTATTTATAGAGAGAAAGAGAGTGTGACCTTCCCTTCCCTCCTCCTCCTCTCTCCCTGCTTCCTCTATCTCTGGACGTCCTTGGATTGGAAAGGTTGACTTTGAAAAAAAAAAAGGTCATGGTTCGATAATTTTTTGTTTATTAAATTATTACTTTCACTTCCTCATTCCCACACACATTCATCTTTTTAAGAAAAGAAAAAGAGGTCATGGAGATAAGATTTCTTGGAAAGAAGAGAGAGAGAGAAACAAAAAAAACAAATAAAACGGACGTCATAGAGCCTCTATGTGTGTCTGTGTGTGTCTATATAGATATATAAAAAGGCGAGAGTACTGGGCGAGATCATTTCTTTTCCATTGGGAGCCATGTCGCTATTCGACGTTTTTCCAACTCAACGGATTTCGAACGGGGAGGATTTGAAGACGCTAAAGCAAATCTCCAACAAATTTTTTTGGCGTGTCATTGTGCGACATTTATTCCGCATTTACCACCTCATCAAGCGATCGTTTCTTTCAACCAAGATGTCGAATCCTCCAACCTGCTCGTTCAGAATATATACAGAAATTTATTCGAATCGCAACAAACGAAAGAGGAATCTCCCTTCTCTTGGAATCGGATGGATCGAGCTTTGAGACGGCCCATTCAAACAGACCGGCGATATACAGATCCGCGCACGAGTTTTCGGTGGAAGAATATTTTTCTCACGAAACGATATTTTACGTTTGGAGTGAGAACGACGGCTGAGGACGAAGTTCATATTGTTCAAACCACAGCCGCTCCTCTCGCCTATTACGAATCATCGTCCCCCAATCTGAAGGAAAGAAGTTTTAAAGTCAGCGACAGGATGAAATATAAGAAATATACTCTAAGACCTTTTCAAAACTATGTCGTTCCCCCGAAAACGCAATATCTCATCATCACAACCCAGAAGAGTCTCTTTCTCGTCGATCGGTGCTCGTACTCGCTTTGGAAACAATTGAAAGAGGAGATTTCTTTCCAATCGCCGATGATGTTTCAAGAAAAAGAAGAAGAAAACCCTCCGCCACCTTTACCCATCCCTTCCTTAGATGATAAGAGGAGCTGGACCAAACCGTTATTTCCCGAAACAAAATCGACCCGGCAACGGAATGAAATTGAAGTCATCACAATTGAAGATGAGGAGGAAGAAAAAAAATTACCTCTTAAGAAACGGTCGACTTACCGGAACCTACCTGGCGTGCAAGATCCGCTTCAGAATCCAGAAGCTTCTTCTTCTTCTTCCCCGACTTGTTCAAACAGGCAACCTCTTTCGGACTCCTCACAGACAGAACCTCTTCCAGTATCCTCTTCTTCTTCTTCTTCTCCTCCTCCAACCTGTCCCGACATCGTAGAGGTAGAATGTCAGACGGGTCCACAAGCTTCAAAAAGTCCCGACATCGTAGAGGTAGAATGTCAGCCGGGTCCACAAGTTCCAACAGGTCCAGAAATCATGGAGTCAGAATCACAGCCGGGTTCACAAGTTCCAGCGGGTCCAGAAATCATTGAGGTAGAATTTCAGCCGGGTAAACAAGTTCCAACGGGTCCAGAAATCATGGAGGTAGAATTGCAGCCGGGTCCAGAGATCCTAGATCCCTCCACTCATCCCAAAGAGACTCCAAGTGTTTCAAGACAGCCTTGTGAGGATCCAGCCCTTCCCGTATGGAATGATTATATGGACTTACAAAATTTGGTGCAACAGGAAGGAGAAGAAAATAATCATACGGATGGGTGGGTCAAAGACTGTTTAGATCATTTAACCTCGAATGAAATTGAACTGTTATGGAATTGCATTTCTGAAATCACATCGGAAATGGGATAAAAACCAAAACAAAAAAAAAACAATTTTTTTAATAACAAATGGGAGGAGGGTCATGATGTCAATTTAAAAAAAAATATTATATAGAGTCCAATCTTGGTGGTTCACTTCAGTTTTCCAGCATGAGGTGATCCACGTTTCCCGAAATATGGATCCCATTCCAAGAGAGATTGTGTAGAGCCTTCACTTCAGTTCTTTTTTTTTTCCTACCAAGAGGAGAGGGTCCCCAAAGGGCTACCCATGTCCAAAGAGAGAAAGTGTAGAGCGTTCATTTCAGTTTTTTTTTTTCAAGTTTAGGGGAGGGAGGTTTCAAAATGACACCCCCCCCCATTTTCAAAGAGAGATAGTGTAGAGCGTTCATTTCTGTTTTTTTCCAAAGTTAGGGAGTTTTCAAATGGCTACCCATTTCAGAGAAAGAGAGAGAGAGAAGGTGTAGAGCGTTCATTTCAGTTTTCCAACATTAGAAGGTCCCAAAATACCTTCTGAATTCAAAGAGAGATCGTGTAGAGCGTTCATTTCCAGTTCTCCAAGATCAGAAAAAGAGGGTCCGCTTTTCCCAAAAGGGCTTTCCGCATTCAGAGACAGCGAAATGCAGACTTCAGTTTTCTCCCTCCCCAAGAATAGAAGGTCCCAAAATGGCTTCCCATTTCAAAGAGAGAGGGAGAGGCGTTCATTTCCATTCTCCAAGATAGGGTCGTCTGCATTTTTCCCAAAATGGCTTCCCAATTCAAAGAGAGAGAGTGAAAGGGTGTGTAGAGCGGTCATGTTCATTCTCCAAGATAGGGTCGTCAGCTTTTTCTCAAAATGGCATCTCCCCATTCAAAAAGAGATCGTGACCAATTTTTTCCAGTTTTTTCCAAGATGGGGGGGGAGAAGAAAACCTAGGATGGAATAACACGACACACAGAGAGAAAGAGAAAAAAAAACGCCATCTTGTCATTTTCTGATAGGGTACCGGTGTTCGAATACTTTTGTGACCGACTGTACGGCGCAGTAGCATACTTTAGATACCTTGATTCAGAAAACATTATTTGCACCAGTTTCATTATCGCAAAGGGTCGCGTAGCTCCACTCAAGACTATGACTTTACCTCGTTTGGAGTTGATGGCTGCTTTAATAGCCGCCAAATTGTCTATGTATTTGACAAAGCTGTTTCCTGAACTGTGTCATCAAAAGTTTCTTTGGAGTGATAGCCAAATAACTATCTACTGGATAAAGGGATGTGCAAGAAACTGGAAACCCTTTGTATCAAACAGAGTTTCTGATATTCAGTCACTCACGGATCCTGAATGCTGGTTTCACTGCAGTGGGAGTGAAAACCCTGCTGACCTTTTATCTCGAGGAGAAAATGCCTTTAATCTTCTGAGAAGTTCCCTTTGGTTACAGGGACCTAACTGGCTGTCTCAACCTGAAAATGTTTGGCCAGTAAATCAACAGACCAACATCGACAAGGAGAGCGTTCAGAACGAAGCTAGGATGCAAACATCTCTTCATGTTTCTGTTCAAGACGTAGAATCTTCGGCATTACTACAGTTAACGCGATTTAGCAGGCTGCTGAAGGTGTATCGAATTACGGCTTATGTTATGCGGTTTACCAACAATATAAAACAAAATTCAGTGAAAGTCAAAGGTCCATTAAGCTCTGTTGAGATTTCACGAGCTGAGTTCTATTGGGTAAAAGTTACACAGCGAAAATACTTTGCGAAAGAGATTCTAGATCTATCAAGTGGAAAATGCTTAGAAAAGACATCGTCGATTTATTCACTTAACCCAAAATTGGATACCCATGGTCTTCTGCGTTTAAAGGGCAGACTTCAATTCTCAGACTTTTCTTTCGAAGAAAAACACCCATGGCTGTTACCTTATAAAGATAGATACAGTGAACTAGTAATTTTTGAGTCTCATAACAAATTGTTTCATGCTGGAGTCGAAGCTACCTTAGCTGATATTAGAGAAAAGTTTTGGATCATAAAAGGACGCCAATTCGTCAAGTCCACGTTAAGTAAGTGCTTTTTGTGTAAACGATACAAGGTGCGTGCCGGTACACAGGAAACCGCTCCTTTACCACCTGATCGTGTTCTTCAATCATCTCCATTTTCTGTAATAGGGCTGGATTATGCTGGTCCCTTTTTTACAAAGGACAGCAAGAATAAACATTATCTACTTTTGTTTACATGTGCTACAACTCGAGCTTTACATCTAGAACTTGTCCCTTCTATGAGCGTGGAGAATTTCATGCTTGCGTTTCGCAGGTTTATTTCTCGTCGTGGATTGTGCTCAACGATATATTCTGACAATGCCAAGACATTCAAATATGCTGATCTCGAGTTGCGAAAAATTTGGAAGTGTATTCAACATCCATCTGTACAAAATTTGTTTTCTTCCCACGGTATAACATGGAAGTTTATTGTGGAAAAAGGAGCATGGTGGGGAGGGTTCTGGGAAAGGCATTTTAAAACGATTAAAACTTGTTTAAGGAAAATAGTTGGACGTTCTAGTCTCTGTTTGAATGAGCTAGAAACCGTCTTCGTAGAAATCGAAGCCATAATTAATTCAAGACCCGTAACGTATGTCTACAATGACCCTTCAGAACCCTCACCGCTAACTCCTGCTCATTTCTTAATTGGTAAACGTTTACTTTCTCTTCCAGTTACAAGAGTGTGCAGAGAAGACTTGATTGGGTCTAGACATTCCTTGATCAAAAGGTATAAACATCAACAAACCTTGTTAAACCACTTTTGGAATAGGTGGAGGAAGGATTACTTGCTTTCTTTAAGATCTGTGAATTTATGTCCACCTACTAAAATGTCTGGTCAGTTTAATGTTAATGACGTAGTCCTTGTACATGACGACCGCTTACCTAGGAATTTGTGGACACTAGGTAAGATAATAGAAACTTATCCTGGCAGAGATGGTCAGGTTCGTTCTTGTCTCATTAAAACTCAAACAGGTAATCTAAAGAGACCAGTACAATTGCTGTACAACCTTGAAGTGCATAATTAGTAGTAAAGAGTTACAGTGTAATAATCTAATTTGTTGTTTGTACATGTCATCTTCTGAATATCTTTATTGATTGTTGCTAAATGTAGTTTAGTTTATATAATTCTTGCGAATTTTGATTTAGTATAATGTTTCTTATTTAGTAATTACTTTATAAGTTGATTTAACGTGTTTAAACATTACTTAATTGTTATTTGTAATTTGATGTAGTTTATAGAGTATTCAAATGTTGTGTTTGATTTAGAAATACTGGTTTATTTTGTATTCGGTTTCTGTGAACTTAAAGAGTTCACAGGTGGGGAGTGTTGTAAAGAAAGAAGTAGAGGGCGCTGCTTGGCAGTAGCGCAACGCATGTAAGTAGAAACGAAATGTCGTTTGATTAGGCAACATGATTTCTGTGAAGGTAGTCCGCCTAACAATAGGACAGTTGTAAATATGTAAATATAACGAATAATAAATAGTATTAGAAAAACTGAACCACCGGATGTTTTGTGATTGCTCTACGGGCCGCCATGGATAAATGCAGGTTCGTCACATGGGGTATATCTGATAATGTGAAGTGTGCATTGCTGGAGGCTCAACTTATATTATCATCATGTTGGGAAAATATTTTGCATCATGACATAATTTATGTGCATGATAAGATACATAAAACTGTTTTGAGTGATATCAGCTGTAAATTTAGAAAGACACTTGGTACACTCCCTTATTAAAGTGGCTTTTCCATAGGTCTTAGGCATTGTTTAAGATTACATAAAGCAGTCAAGTTGATTCATGATGAATTACTAACTCTATCTCAGATTGTATTATACTTATGAAAGCTACAGATCGTGTTTAATAAAAACACCAGAAATAATCACTGTCTTATTGACTAGCCATTTAGTCGCTCTCATACCATTTGCCATTGTGGCATAATGATATAAAACTAATGCCTTAGTAGCATTGCTCAGTCAACATCATGATATTCATGAAATTTTCTAAGGGATAAATCAAACAAAAATGTAAGCAAAAGTCTTCTAAAAGATTATCTTCCCTAGAAAATACCAGCCAGATTTAAGACAAAAATACAGCATGTCTTCTGAGAAGAAAATAATTACTTACAAAATCATGTTTCCAACACTAATAAAGCACCTAATTATATATTAAAATTTCAAAAGATCTACACAATTGATATTCAACTAAGTCTTGTATATCTATTATTTGGCTTCATAAAGTAATATGTTGTCTAAAATGAAGTAGTCATATAAAAACAATATATTTTTCTTAATGATGGTTATATAAAATTTCTTAATAGAATGGTTTTTCTGAGTAAATGAATTAGAGTTTAAAACAATAAATATAATAGTGCTATAATAAAGCTTCGTAGGACTAAGGCTGGATTTCCTGCTAATTTGTAATTTAGATTTTTTTTTCTGCTTTGTGAAACTTTTCTCTTCTTCATAACATCATGCTTTTAATGTACCTTTAAAAGCTAATTAATTAATTTTGACAAGTATTTTGCTTGAGAGATGCTCTCATGGAAGCTACTAAATGATATTTGTCTCATACCTGCTTTTCTGAATAGAAAATACATGAAAGACCAAGCCAGCCATGACCTGCCTGAGATCAGTGTACAAATGTTTTGTGTCTTTAAATATGAAGCTAGGTTAAGTGATGTATGTTTAGTAAAACTCTTAATCTTTATAATAAAATATATCATAAATATATTATACCTACATAAATATGTATCACAGAACATTTGCTTAGATACAGCTAGGATAATTTCTCTTGTTAATGTTATTTTGCACAGATTTTTTAATCAAAATTGTCTCTAAAGTAATATGCTATAGATTTGTTTTGAGATTTAGAATGATGTCAGACAAAACTGGACAAACTTTATATTTTCCTAGATCCAAATTTTCCAACTTAATGGAAATAATGCTTATACATCACATGAAGTAAAATTCTGAGAAGAAAAAAAAAAAACTTATGAAAGCATTTTAATGAAAAATTAGTAACAAACAGCAATTCCGGTTTCTAGGAAATGATGATTTAAGTGAAAGAAATATTAATTAGAAAATATGTAAACTGACGTTTAACATGTATGTTACAAAAGTGCATAAAAGATAAGTTAAGTAAAATGTATTTCATCAAAGAGTAAAATCTTCTATTAATGATTTACTATGAATAAATTATTAGTAGTTATGTGTACATTTGAGAAAGAGTATGAAAATCATCAGTACAGCGAATATGTTCTACTGATATTATCACTTAACGCAGTTACCATTTGACTGTTAATAGACAAAAATATAAAAATTTCCTCAATTTATTTGCAGAATGATTGTGGATGAATCTAAACAACATAGGAACATTTCTTTAGATCAGGGGTTTTCAACCATGGTATACAAAGAAGCAAAGTACTTTTAACTATTAAATTAAAAAATTAAAACCCAACATCCTGATTGAGTTTTTTTCTAACACTCGTAAATTTATGTGATTTGAGCTTTGTTCAAGAGTGGTGGTGATATTAAAGGTTTTCAATTTTTGTTTAGATGGTACGCGTTAGTCAAAAGGTTGAGAACCGTTGCTTTAGATTAAATATTAGAAGAAAATGATAATTGCACTTTGTCTAATTTGTAGATTTCCACAATGATTTAATATTTTGGGGGGTTAACATTAATATAAATAACTGTTGCAATCTTAAAACACTGATGGCCCTTAAAAGCATAACATTATTGAAGACGGGAGATAAAGCCATATTTATTATACAAATAAATTTTAATACATGGTTTAACTGTACATGTGTAAGCAAATCAGTTAGACTTAAAGTACATGGTTTAAAAAACAGTTAAACTTGGAGCATACCACCTCGTACAGCCATTGCATGAAGATAAACAGATACTGGATGTGCACCTAGAATATGTGAGAAAAGTAGATTTCAGTTATTACCAGTTTTCAGCTGATGTAGCCATGGGTAGACTGTGGTACGTTAGTTTTTTTATAATCATAGGCCTGATATATTCAGTGGATAACAGATCTGATGAAATCATAGATCAAGGGATTAATAGATCAATAAAAAAAATGGTGGGAATTTAGGCTTTGTTCTCTGTTATGTGCCATACATTCCTTGTTGATTACTAGTTCTAGACAACCTCTAAAGATAGACAGCAGTGAGCTTCGAAAACCTCAGAGTAATAATAAATGATTCATCAGATTTTAAAAACACTGCCTTTTCATAAATGGTATACATACAATAATCAATTTTTGGAAATGAACTAGAAACTAAAAAATTACCTCGCATGCTACATACATTGATCACATAGCACACTTCCAAATGGCTATTGATTTCACATTTTTTGTACGAGTTTCCATACTGCATCATCTATCACATTTGAAGTCTTCGATTGGGCAAACATTAAGGAGTGCATTTTTGTACATAATGTACTGTTAATATGTTATGTACAAAATGCACCTGGTGCTCACATGGTATTTTTGTACATAATGTAGCTGGTGCTCACATAACATACACAGCAAAACATTTGTTGTACGTAAAGAAAATTTGGATAATTTCTCATTCTTTACTTGGATTCAATCATTATAATATGCATAATATTTTCGATATTAGAATTTTTAAATCTGATAAATCATTTACAGTAGCCCTAAACAATGGCGCCTGTTCAACTGCACATTAAACATGGAGGCTGTTTTTTGGGGGGGGGGTGTTTAATTTATTTGATTACAGTATAGTAACTTGGCTAAGGGTAGAGGTACTTTCAAAGAGAAGTTAGCTTATACATATTTCATATATGCAGAAAACTATGAAAACACACGTGCAGCCAACCTGTTCGCTAGAATGTAAACCCAGGTCGAATTATCAGTATTCAACTACTTTACTGCTTGGCTGCTAGCGAAGCCAGAGCTAGATATTTTATCACCTAAATAGAATAACTGCTGCTTGCAAATTATGCCTTCCAGTTCCTGCCAAAATTCTAAAAATTTTGACCCTCCTATGTCTTGCTGCCCATTGCACTCATACAGGTTGCCCTGGCCACCGATGAGCATTAAACGTGAAGGCAACTGGAATGTAATGGACCATACGATTACACTTGGTTTCAGACCTGTATGGGGATGCATAATGCATGACATAATGCATTTAACGTGAAGCAACTGCAAGCATTAAACGTGAAGGTAACTGGAATGTAATGGACCATACGATTACACTTGGTTTCAGACCTGTATGGGGATGCATAATGCATGACATAACGTGGAATTTTTTTGATGCAGACCATGGATGTGATCCTTGATGGTGTTGATGTATTAAGATTCATCTGGAAAAAATTCATTTATATTATTTATCCTTCTATTTGCAAAGTTCTATGCACAACTATAGCTGTAATCACTTATAATGTTCTAACGAGGGTTTGATTAGGTTACTTGCACATGACAAAGCATCTAAGGGCTGCTAATTTTTTCTACCAAAGTTAGCTGAAACAATGGTCACTTTAAAAAAAAACTACTTTAACTTTTTGCTATGTAGCACTTACTTAGTTCTGAACTGAAGAATAATATAACTGTAAAAGCCATACATACAGATGTTATCTTAATCAATGAGTCAAACTAGTGAGTTCATTCACCAGCTCAGGTAGGAAAACCAGATCAAGTAGGATAGTCCTTTTTTTAACATAATTAAATATAAAGTATAAAGCATATGTGCTTTAAAAATGATAATTCAAATTGTGACAAAGGTAACTATTTATTATTAATACATGTCAGATTTTTAGAGGTAGTTATTTCCCAGCAATGATGTCTGTGCGTTTTCTTTGGTGGTTAAAGTAAAAATCTCATAGATTGAAATAATAATCATTCCAAAAGAATATTGCAATAGTAAAGTTCTGATATATGCAAATAAATCATTATGTGGAAGAAAGAAAATTGGTTTGAGGGAAGCACAGCTTATTAATTTTTGTTCATCACAGTTCACAAAGTGTATAACTTACTCAAAATAATTCTAAAATGATGAATTTTGGTACTTTCTAATTTTCTGAACCTCACCAGAATGATGTGAAAAAGTATTGATGGTCTAAACCATGATGCGAAGAAAAATTTATGTGGCTACACATGTCACTAAAAATCATTTATATCGCAACTCAAGTATACACATAGCATTCTCCCATACAGCACTTCTCCAGATATTTTCACCAGTGTGGTTGCAGATTATGATCCCTCCTATGGGAATTTCAGTACTTCAGCATTCGGGTGGACCACATACCGCAGTTTCTGTTGTCTCTGGTAAAATCTTTGGCGATGTTGCTTTCTGCATGCATACAACATAAAAGGCATCACATGCCTCTCTTTCCTTTCTCATTTTAGGATTCTGGTGCCAAAAATTTGCAATTTTTTTTTTTTTTATTAAAAAGATTTATAGGGAAAACAACGGTGAAAAAAAGCCTAGAATTGTGCGTGTCTTGTATTGAAGAAGAAAAATGTAAAACAATAGGTGGTGGTGGATGCATCGTTGAAATAAATTTAAAGATATGCAAACAAACATCCCTCTCCTAAACTCACCAACAAGTTTCCAAATGCTCTTCAAAGTTGCCAATGAGTTCATGACTTTTCAGTGCCAATGAGTTCATGACTTACCACATCTGTGGTAAGAATGTAAATTCCATATATTTTATGGCTGTTGTTAAAGATGGAATTAAACACAGGAATTTTAATTTAAATATAGGAATTTTAATTTAATAACTTATATTATTATATTTGTTTCCCTTAATGGGAGAGCAAACATAAATATTGGTGCAAAATGTAGTTTAAAATATTAATGGTAAATTTAAAATACATTCAAAATGCAATTTGTCACACTAGATCATCCCCATCTTCAAAAAAAAAAGAAAAAAGGTAATGAAGTAGAAATAGATAATGGAAATGACACTGTGTATTTTAAAATATAAATGAAAATTTAGGATAATCCAAGCAATGTTTATGTGTCTAAAAAGTATATTCCTTACTACCTAATGCATACTAAAAGTTACTGATAAAATTAACTGACAAGTTACTTTTAAAACAAGAATATTAAGAGCGATTCAAAGGTTATATTTAATTTAATGGACAGTAGGCAATGTAGGCATATATATTTTGCTGTAAATTGACTGGCAAATGTTATTCAGTAAAGGCAAAGATCCCACGTGTGCTTTCTCTATATAACTACTTTGATCTAGTCCATCATTAAAAATATTTTTCCTGGGATTCCATCTCAGAGTGAAAACTGAGATAAATTTAGGTGTATAATTGTAAACTTTCTAATCTTGTTCTTAAAAATGTGGTTGTATCACGATAAAAGATTAATAAACTATGTTAAATATTGTTTTTCCAACATTTCTTTAGCAAAATGCTGTATGGATATAACCCTCTCAAGCAAATAACCCATTTTCCTTCCTTTGTAATGGTGTATTGCATAAATCTCAAGTGTGTATTGCATAAAGTGAAAATATATATTAACATATGAATTAATTCAGTTGTACATAAAATCACCTCTGACTTAACTGATTTTTTTAAAGGATTAAAACATAACCGCTCTAATCCGAACAAGTATGGCTGGAGTACGAGAAGCTTTACCACGTGACAAAACAAATGACGTCGAAAGCGCTATGTTACGTCTAAATTCTTCTAACCAATAGCAGCGAAGCAGCTCTCACAGCAGGAGGTACAGCGAGTACGTTTTAGGAACATGCCTCAGGGGAAGGGGGTAGTTTGTTCTCAAAGGGGCTGTTTCGCACGTGCTTATTACTGAGGATGGCGGTAGAAAAAAAAATCGACTTCGAGTAAATGGTGAAATTTTTCGAAAAAATACTCTGCTGGATTTAGTAAAAAAGATGGAAAAAAGAAATGGGGAATGTTAATGAATATTTTAAACGCAGAATGAAATGGCCTTTTCAAATCTTCAGGTATGTGAAGAAACGTAAACATAATTTTAAGTATGATCTTTTGCAAAATGGAAATTTTCTGAAAGGTTACATGTTTGTAAACTATTTGTTAACAGGAATTTTATGATTAAAATACATTATTTTGTCTGAAAAGGTTATGCAACGTCATAAGTCAAATCATTGAAATATAGCCCCGCGTACGCGTGTTTAATATTCCTAATGAATTTGAATAAAAAAAATTTAATTTTAGCAACCCATGATTATATCAGTAATTTTATTTATTCAGGAATAGTGATGGGCAACTTCGGTACTTTCTTGTACCCGGTACGAGAGTAACGGGTACAGACAAGTACCCGGTACTCAAGTAACCGTTACTTTGAAAAGTACCGAAAACCGATTTCAAGTACCGAGTACCCAAGTAACGATTTGGAGTACCGAAGTACCCTAGTAACGATTTGGAGTACCGATGTGCCCTAGTAACGGTTTGGAGTACCGAAATACGCAGCTAACGATTTTTCGCACTGAAGGAACTCTGCCACGTCACCACGTGTTTGATTTTATCTGTACGGAATAAGATTTTGAATATCAGAAAACATGTCAACTACGGAAGTGTCTGAGGAGCAGGAGAGCGCGGCGGGTTGTTTCTGGTGTTGGGTTTGTGTAGATTGTCTTTGATGGCCAGTGGGGGTTGGGAGGATTGGCGCGGGAAGTGGATGGATGGAAACATTTTCGCTTTCGGTTGTGTCTTGTGTGCAGGTGCAGCAAAATCGATGGGTGCTCTATCAATTTCTTGAAAGGGGTCGTCCATAAATGATGAGGGGGGTTAGTGAAATTGTGACAGTTTGTGACAAGGCGGGGGAGGGGGGAACAAGAGTGTGACATCAGATTTTGATTAAAATAAAAATGTTTAAAATCAGCAGATTGAATTTTGAAGTTATTTAAAAATTACCAAAATTTGAAGGCATTTCCTTAATTGGGGCGAAAGCAACTTTCATGTGATTTTTTTTTACTCACATTCCTTTCTTTCCAAAAAAAAAGGCATTCAGAGTAGGTTTTGAGAATAGGGTAGCGGCAGAAATTGTAATTTTATTGCTATTGTGTATTAATTATGTTTTTTGCTGTAAACTTTTCTCTTATTTCATACAAAATAAGTGCATGAATCATTATTATTGTTATATTTACAGATGTCATTAAAACATATAGTTTAAATTTAAAAATAAAGTCTGAAATATGATCTATAACATAGTGCTACGTTTTTGAACTGCAAGTATAAGTTTACATAATATTGCGTGACATGTGACAAAGGGGGGGAAGGGGTATGTTGAAGTGTGACACTTTGTGACAAAGAGGGGGAGGGGGTCCAAAATGTTGCAGAAAAGTGTGACATCATGTATGGACAGCCCCAAATGAGCACAGTTGCGTACTTGGAAAACGTCGGAAGATTTTCTTTGTATGATATTGAAGGAAGGGAGAGTACACTATGTTTTTTTCGGCTGTGTTGTGTTGTTGGGGGGAAACAAAGGAAAAAAATCGGAAAATAGAAATTTTGATGCAACACTATACTATGAGTAAAAATGTCGCAATAAATTTAAAATAGAAAATTAACTATAACTAGCTGTGTAGCAACCCGATAGGATGCAGTTTCCTAAGTAAATATCAGAAGATTAATGATCAATCTGTTTTAATATGGACACAAGGAGCGCATATCACCATTTCGCAAATACAACCAGATACTGCTGTCCTCGTACCAAAACCGAAGTGAGCTGAACCCTCATTGATCCTCCAGTAACGAATACCGAAATACCGAGAAGAGACGCATATTTTCGTAACAAAGTAGCGAATACCGAAAAGCACCCGTTTCGGTACAGAAGTAACGAATACCGAAAAGTACCGATTTCGGTACTGAAGTAACGGGTACTTGGATGTACCGATTTTCAGTACCCGTTACAACTAAGTACCCGTTACAAAATATCCGGTTCGGTAGTACCGACTCATCACTATTCAGGAATTATACCTATCACGTAGCTACAAATATACTATGTATCGTAGATACCAATAAGCAGTGAGTAAAATATAACAAACTTTTCACAAAAGTAATAGGAAGAAAAATAAAAAAAAATTAAATAACTATAGGTTAAATCATAAAACATATTATCTTGCACACACACACACACATATATATATATATATATATATATTAACATATGCAGTGAAAGGAAATTGCAATACATATTCCTATATATACCCTTTTTAAATCGATCCCACCAGTGACCGTGTGGTAAAATCGCTGAACACTGGTAGTTCAGTCCGAGGTCCAAATACTGCAAACGGTTTGTTGTACTACCAACATATCTCTGATAACCAATATATCTGTCATTACCAACATATTTCTTGTAATTTCCATGAGTATAAAAAATTAAGGCATACAAAACCTGTTTTAAATAAATAACTATATGTATATATAAATGTATTATAAATATATTAATATATGCAGTGAAAGGAAATTGTAGTACACATTCCTATTTATGCCCTTTTTAAGTCGATCCCACTAGTGGCCGAGCGGTAAAATCTTTAATTCTTAAATGCTAATTTCTATTTCTAAGGGTACCACTTTATTGGTATTTCTTTTTGGACATTCTTCACTTTTTACTTTTGGTTTTGACTTTTACTCTTGCCTGCATGAATGACGAAACACGAATTGAATGATTGGAGAGTTAGGTTTGGAGGCAACTTTCCCTTGATAAGTCTGTCTCCTTCCTGCTCAACAGTCATTCACTTATGCATTTAAAAAAAAATTGTTTGGATTAATTTTAATTTGCTAATTAGTGAATTTATTTTCATGGATTGGTTTTGTACTTGATTTGCTTCTGCTTCTGAATTTAAATGATATTATAGATTAGTTCTAGAAATAAATCTTTTATATGTTTACACATTTTTTTAATTTTTTCTTTAAATTTCCTTTTTTAATTTTGGCTTTAAATTTGCTTTTTTACCTTTATACGTGTTTGCTAAAATTTAAATTTAATCTGTTTAAATTTAAATTTCCTTCCTTGCAGCAATGGCGCAAAGAATTATTTAATTAAATTTGTATTTAAATTTGATTAATTTATTTAAATTAAATTTATTTAATTTAATTCAATTTTTTCTTATGGATATATATTTATATATATTTATATATATATATATATATATATATATATATATATATATATATATATATATAATTGAAATAGAAACTAAAAAGCAAATAAGTAATGTGTTGTTAAGAACAATTTGGTCTTAAAAAAGTTTTGCGCAAAATGCTGCAAAAATATGAAATAATAATAGGAAGAAATATTGTAGTGAGCTCGCTAAAAATTTCACTACAGTATTTATTATTTTATATATATATATATATATATATATATATAAAATAATATATATATATATATATATAACTGTATAAATATATTAACAGATGCAATGAAAGAAATTGCAGTACACATATATTTATACCCTTTTTAAATCGATCCCACCAGCAGCCGGTAAAATCGCTGAACACTAGAAGTTCGGTCCAAGGTTGGAATCCCGCGAACGGGCTGGTTGCATGGACGTTTTCGTGGTTTTCCCCATGTGTTACGTGTATACGAGCTAGTTTTCCTTAGAATGTCCGCCACGAAGGCAACCCTCACTTTAGGCACATAGCCCTCGAGACTTTGCCGTAATTACATAAAACCAAAACTAAGCACTTTTTTGATCTGAATAAATATACATAAAACTGATGTAATATCTAAAGATAGACCACATTAAAAAATCTGATAACTAATTATAAATCTTGCATTATAATATTGACAAGAATTTAACCGAAAATTATACAGGAATTTAACTTTTTTTATACAGGAGGTTCTAGAAACTGTTGGAAATTAACAATGATATCGGTACAGTTAAAACTTCTTAAATAACTTTTTTAATTCAAAGCAATTTAATGTAAATGTTGTATTTAGGATGTGCATAGTTTGAATTATACACTGCATATTCTTTAATGCATATCTAATGAATTACATTTTTATACACTACAAATTCAAATAAAAGTAGAGTGAAATACATTATAATTTAAAACATAAAATTTATAAATTTATAAATTACTCATCAAAACATGAAATTAAGTACATTGATATATACATTAGTTTAAAAATTACAATTTTAAATTTTAAGTATGCACCCCTTCTTTGCATGTGAAATAGGAAAACACCAAATATATTATTTTCACTAAAATTTAATTAAGGCATTGGTAATGTAGAATAAATAAATAATGTAGAATCGTCAGCATCAAATGCGTTATTTCTATAGCGAAATACTCGAGTTTTTCCCAAATCTTAAGAAATTAAAATATCTATTACGTACACTTTCAAAAAAAAAAAAAAAAAAAAAAAAATCCGTGACTTCCGCCGTCCTCAGTTTAGCTCTAAAACGACAGTCAGAAACTTAAACGGTAGCTGTTCAGCTGACGGAAAAATTTCCGTCACGTCGATCTCTGTAATGATCGAGACGATGACACCAGACTCGCTCTGTTGAGTAGATCGCAAAAAGCGACCCGTTCTTCTATCTCGACGGTGTCCAGACTAGGGCACTGGGTTCTATTGACGGATTTGACAACTCAAACGCATACGTGGTTAATGTTGGTGCGAATAGTTTAAGCGGCTAAACGCACCGGTGGGGCGAATAGTTTAAGCGGCTAAACGCACCGGTGGAGCGAATAGCATCGGCCGTAATTGATACCAGTAGTTCACTAAGTTTTATAAATCAGTGTTTTGTAAAAAGATATCGAATTAAAGTAAAACCATATTTTGGTAGAATAACCATGGTTAACTCTTCTCAGATATTACAAGCTGTTCTTTAGTTAATATCAAATTGCATACCCATGTATACACTAATGTAGAGGTATTAATTATGAAAAACCTCTGTGTAGACTTTCTTATCGGGCATGATTTATTAAAGGATCATTCTTCTGTTGAGATAGAATTTAAAGGCTACAGACCACCTCTTAGAATTTGTTCATTAGCAACTGCTCTTGTAGCCCCTGTGTCATTGTTCTCTAATTTAACGCTTGATTGTAGACCTATTGTTACAAAGTCAAGACGCCAAACTGAAGAAGATAGAACATTCATAGCTACAGAAGTATGTAAATTACTTAAACAAGGTGTAATTGAACCAAGTAATTCTCCTTGGCGTTCACAAACTTTTGTTGTGAAAGGACATGATAGACCCAGAATGGTAATAGATTATTCGCAGACTATAAACAAATTCAGTATGCTTGATGCTTACCCTCTTCCCAAAATTGAAGTGTTGATTTCACAAGCATCAAAATATAAAATATTTAGTACAATTGATCTCAGAAGTGCTTATCATCAGGTTCTTACCAAAGAATCAGAGAAACACTATACTGTGTTTGAAGCTGATGGTAAACTCTATCAATTTCTTCGTGTTCCATTTGGTGTAACAAATGGAGTTGCTTCTTTCCAAAGAACAACTGATGAAATAATTTCAAATGAAGAATTATCAGGAACCTTTCCCTACCTTGATGATGTAACTATATGTGGCAAGAATGAAGCTGAGCATAATAATAACTTGGAGAGGTTTATGGCTACTATATAGCTAACAATATAATAGATCCTGATAGACTGAAACCGCTAATGGATTTACCGATTCTTAAAGATGTGTGATCTCTACAGAGAGCACTGGGAATGTTTGCTCATTATTGCCGTTGGATTCCCAATTTTTCTGAAAAGATTCGCCTTCTTTTGACTAGAGGACCTTTTCCCCTTAGTAAAGATGCCGAGAAAGCCTTCAGTTCCCTTAAGAGAGATATATCCAAAGCTTCATTAGCTGCAATTGAGGATAATATACCATTCAGAGCTGAAACTGACGCTTCTGAATTTGCAAAAGGAGCAACCCTGAGTCAAGCTGGTCGTCCTATAGCTTTTTTTTCAAGAACATTAAACTCTTCCGAACGAAAATAATCTTCTATTGAAAAGGAAGCATATGCTATTGTTGAATCTTTACGAAACTGAAGACACTATCTAATTGGAAGACACTATCTAATTGGAAGTTTTTACCGATCAAAGATCTGTGGGATTTATGTTTGATCAACAGCACTCCAGTAAAATAAAAAATGGGAAAATTATGCGTTGGCGGTTAGAACTTGCTTGTTTCAAATTTGATATTATATATCGACCTGGAAATAAAAATGAAATTGCAGACACTTTATCAAGAATAAATGCAGCTATAAAACCGCCAATAGATCTAAAGGAACTACATGATGAACTTTGCCATCCCGGAATTACTCGCATGTATCACTGGATAAGATCTAAAAATTTGCCAGAAGAAATTAGGGTACTTTTCCGTGTTGCCGGCGCAAGCGATAAAGTCGCCAATAATGGTACAACCGATGTCAAACGGAAAATTCTCGCTGGTAACCTTTTACGCCTCATTTTCAAAACAAGTCGCAGCTTTTTCTTATCAGATTGATTGTTTCTTTCAATACTGGCATATAATTACATAGAATTTTTATCAGATAGTTCAGTTTCATGTCTAAGGCCATTTTCGGTAATTAAATCAATTAGGATGCAATCACAGCTCTTACCCGAAGCCGAAAATATAGAAAAGGAAAGTCAAGGGTTAAATTCGTCAATTCTAATGAGAATGCATTAGTGAAGTAAAGCACTGCAGTTTTACATAATTTCTGAGTAAGCTATTCGTACGCATTGAAATATTTCTGGCATTTAAACTTGTGTTCCAAATTAAGATTTAACTTGAAATTAATGTAGATAATTACTGACAGCATTAGATTTTTGTAGAGTAGTTTACCTGAGATGAGATCGCTTGGGGTCACGTGATATGAACCGGCGAATTAGGATGTTGAACCATGAAAGCATAGAAATTCTTAAATTGAAAGCATAGTAAATTCTTAAATTAATGTCTTTTTACAAATTTATTGTCTTTATTTATTGTCTTTTTATAAAGTTTTAAGCGATATTAAAATGTTTATGCCTTCAAAAAAAGAATTCTTAGAACTAAAATGTTTTAATATTTTTTATGTGTATACTGTATGTTGTCGCCAATAAAGTCTGCTTAACTTGAAATAAATGTAGATAATTACTGAGAGCATTAGATTTTTGTAGAGTAGTTTATGTGAGATGAGATCGCTTGGGGTCACGTGATATGAAACGGCGAATCAGGATGTTGAACCATGAAAGCATAGTAAATTCTTAAATTAATGTCTTTTTACAAATTTATTGTCTTTATTTATTGGCTTTTTATAAAATTTTAAGCGATATTAAAATGTTTATGCCTTCAAAAAGAGAATTCTTAGAACTAACATTTTTTTAATATTTTTTATGTGTATACTGTATGTTGTCGCCAATAAAGTCTGCTTGGCGAGATTTGCGCCGGCGAAACGGAAAAGTACCGAAATTAGAAGAACTATTAATTCATGTGTATGCTGCATGGAAGTAAAACCTCGTTTCTATAGATCTGAAGGACACTTAATTAAAGCAACTGCACGTTTTGAGAGACTAAATCTAGATTTCAAAGGTAATTTGCCTACGGCTTCCAGAAACCGTTTCCTTCTTACTATTGTGGACGAGTTTTCAAGATTCCCTTTTGCAATACCTTGCGCCCGATATGTCATCTGCTACTGTTATTGCTCACCTGAAAAATATTTTCTCAATTTTGGGGATGAAAGCCTACATACATTCTGATAAAGGATCTCCATTTATGTCTCGTGAATTAAAATGCTTCTTAACTTCACTTGGTATAGCAACAAGTCACACAACTGCATATAATCCTCAAAGAAATGGCCAAGTAGAGAGGTATAATGGAATAATATGGAAAACCATCCATCTGGCATTAAAATCAAAGAACATGGCTATCGAACGTTGGGAAAGCGTTCTGCAACCTGTTTTGCATTCGATTCGGTCCCCTTTATGTACAGCAACAAATGCCACACCACATGATCGTATGTTCATCCATGCTAGAAGATCATATAATGGACGTTCTTTACCTACGTGGTTAACACAACCCGGAACAGTATTAATGAAGAACCATGCACGAGCTAATAAATATGAGCCTATTGTGCAGGAAGTGGAGCTCATTGAGGCTCACCCAGATTACGCTTGCGTTAAACTTCCAGATGGTCGTGAAACCAAAGTTTCAATAGGATATTTAGCACCCAGAGGAGATACTCTCATACATGCCCGTGATATCGGGTTGAATGAAAACCAACAAATTTCAGATTCATTTGCTCAACAAAACGAAGGTCTGGCCACTGAAGCTCCTGAACCCGTATCGAAAACTGTAAGAAAATCGACAGAAGAGGATCCCCAAGGCAGTGATTTACCGTTCCCTAGCAGACAGGATTTTGAAAATACTTCAAATGATAACTTGCATGAGAGTGAATCCTTGCGTCCGAAAAGGCAGAGACGTCAGCCTTCTTATCTGGCAGACTATGTAACTTATTAATAATCTTTGAGAGGGGTGAATGTGGTATAATATTTGATATTGTTGGCAGCACTAAAATTATACTACATCGAATGGCAACAGTCATTGTTAGTTTAAATATTGTTCTTACAATGTAACAATTGTTTTATGTGCAATTTTAGTTTATTAAAGCTTTATTTGAGCTTCTCTAGGAAAGTGATTTATTATATTTATAACAGACAGTTATCAATATTTTGCAGTATAAATGCGAAATGCCAGACTAGTTGCGCAGAGACATGTTTTCGAAACTTACGTTTATTAGCACACTTTCAACGCTTTTCATCTAGCAGCTTTTGCTTTCGAGGAGACCAAAAGTGAACAATGCTTAGCACCAGAGTGCCAGGGTGCGGTGCCCCAAAAGCGCGAATTACTTGATGACCTAAATTTCTTATTTTCCCACACGAGTTATTCGGAAAAGGCATCTATTGCTGCTATTGACTTTTAATTGTATACACATAACATATCGAGAAATGTTATAAAAAATAATTTTATTATGCATGTATGTATGCACGCACGTATGTACAAATATTTATCTATATTTCTGAAACTGGTCAGAAATATACATACATACGTACCTACATTTCTGAATCCGGTCCTAATAGCAGAAAAGTACAAAAATCTTTGACCACTTTGTTATTGGATTTATGTCAAATTATCCATTTTGATGACAAATATTATAATATATAAAATCACAGCATGTAAAAAATACATATTTTAATTAGTTAAAAAATCTAATCAATACAAATACTGATACAACATAAATTTTATATCAAGAACGGTTATTTACTTGTTTAATGAATAGAAAAGCAATAGCTGAGTGAAAAACATAACACATTTGACTAATTCAAAGTTATTAAATCTTACTCACTCATGGCAGAATGACATAACAGAAACACAATGTTTGCAATATTCGCCTGCTCCAGCTTTGCAGCTACAATGAAATCCACCTGCTTTCATTTTCAATGAATATCCATTAACCATGTGTGGCGGTGAAGAAGTCGAACTTGATTGAAGACATAATGCTTGTATCACGATTTCTTCATCTTTCCTGGCCTTAATACCGCACATTACCAATCCTTTCGAAGCCAAAATTGCTTCCCCTTCTTTTATGCAATTACTAGAACTGGTACCTTGTACAAATTCCAAAATTGTTGAAATCTGCAATTTTTTACCCATCGTAATACTAGGGTTTCAACAGCAGCTAACTCAGTAAAAAAACTCAGACTTCAGGTTTATTAGCAGTTTCAGACGAATTTGAAACTTTCTCTATATCGGTCATTACAATCGCCAATACATAATATTTACAGATTATAAAATACAAAAAATATATTATAGACTAGCAGCTTCGCTGCCAGCCTTCGTCTGGCTTTTAAATGTACCGGAAAATGGCTGAAGGGAACACCAAACGTTAAATTTGCAAAATCTTAAGAATTCAAATCTTAAGAACTTTGTTTCCTAAAAAAAATCACTCAGAATTTTTCAATATCTTAAAGACAGTGAAATGAGCAATATTATATTCTTTTATGTTATTATAAAATAATACAAAAAGAAAAAAAAAATTCTGAAAAGCAAAGTATAATTAATGATATTTTATCTTATATTTTCAAGGGAAAAAAATTACAATGAAATAAGCTATATTCCTTAATACAAATATTAATTATCCTAATAAAAAAATTAACCAGCTTTCCGTTGAAGGAAAAAAAATCATGCAAAACTTTTCACTACCTTACAAATAGTGAAAAAGCAAAAAATAATATGAAAGAAATTGAAAAAAAAAACAAAAAATTCCGCGCAGAATTTTATTCTGCAGAACAATTTTATAAAAAAATGTATTATATATATAAAAAATGACAATGAAATATGCCAATCTCTTAAAAACAGTGACATAAGAAATACGATGAAAAATTGTTGCCAAACCCATATTTCTAAAAGAATGTAAGTATTCAAAATGATGCGATTTCATCAAAAATCTATCAACAACAATAAGACAGGAAAATTATTGCCAAAATCACATTTTTAAAGATGTGAGATGTTAGAAGTGTACTCGGAAGCTTCAATTAAAATTTTTTATAAAAATACAAAACATTATCATTTTTCCAAAATTCTTTTTGTAAAAGCAGTCGCAAGGACGAAAGTTTAACGTGTCCAAAAATCAAAGAAAAATAAACTGTATATTTTTTTAAATAAACTTTTTTAGAAAAAATCCCATTGAAAAGGTGTTAAACTCCATTTGTTAAATAAATTCGTATTTAATCGATTTATTGAAACACGAAATTTATTTTAAGTTCGTAAAATAGCTAAGTTCCTACATTTCATGACGATGTAAAGATGGAGTGTGTAGAGTAAAATCTCGCTTTCCTATAGCCCATTATGTCTCAAAATGACGCGGTTTTGTCACAAAACATAAAATAAAAAAAATTCTAATTCGAATTTCGAAAAACTCGCTTCGAGGTGCACTGGCTCTTGTGTAGATGCACCTATTACCAAATTTCGTAGCCGTTGGTCTCTAAGCTTACGCGGAGCGCAAACGAAAAACACACACACACAGACAGACTCTTTCTTTTATTATATTGTTACGGATTTGGTATTTAAATAGCTTATGTTAGTTGAATTGTAAATTAAATTGTTTTATTTCCCGCGCAGTGCAGCGCATGACGAATATTAAAAGAAAGCTAAGCCGGAAAATTGAAAATACAAGAGCGCGTCCATGTAGCATTTAATAAATATCTCTTTTTGATTTCGAGAAAGTACTAGAAAATTCTCACGCGCGATTTTAAAATCTTATAAAAAGAGGAAAACCTCTCAGTTCGGTGTAGTTACTTAGTTTGTTGTTGTTTCCAGAGTTTGTTTAGAAAACTGCTCTTGTTGCGAATTCGCGGATTAGCTTTCTCTAGCTGTTTTGAGTTAAGTTCTCTTGAACGTTTGAGTAGTTAAAAGATAACTACTGTGAGATATTGTAATACTGCACGAATATTTTAGGAAATTTAAGCATATTTGTTGTGATAATAATAAATTTTTGTTCATTTTTCATCGGACTTGTGCATTCATTTCGTAACGAACCCGTACGCACGCAACAATATATAGAGAAGATACATCCTGTAATCATAGTTTTAGATATTCAGTTAAGTATTGGATAGGTTCTCATCTTGGCATGATTTTGTTTTGGCTAAATGATAATAATAAGCACGGAACAACTTTTATCTCCTCCTGAATTCTATTATTGCATACATACGAAGGCGCATTACGAATCTGACGCAGAACACAGTTCTCCGCCCTTTGTAATCGCTTTCGGTTACATTTATATATGCCTACACTGGACATGGATGCAAAATATATTTATAAATGAGTAATTTGTTGTCTATAGATAACACACTGGTTGAGCAACAAAGGGACAGACTTTTGCTTTGCGCACTCGAAACTGTGTAATATGCTGTATGTGCGGGACCATGTACGAAACTTTGTAAGGATCCCCCCAAGGTAAGTGAATTGCGTACCCCAAGGCCAAAAGGTACTTAGTACCAAAGAACTGCAGGTTTTTATTTCTTTTTAGTAAACATGACTGTAATTGTTTTACTAATGTTAACCTAGGAGCACTTGGCGAAAGCACGTAAATAGAGAACTGATGTTAACCTGTACTTTCGATTTTTTAGCCAACTCTTTTAATGCTTGTACTTGATTTTGAAGGTGTCGTATAACTGGACTAAGAAATTAATTTTGTGCAAGGATCGCTGTGTCATCAGCATACATCGCAAGTGTGGTGTTGGAAGTGCAAGGAATGTCGTTCACATAAATGTTGAAAAGAGTGGGACCTAATAAGAACCGCTATGGGGAGACCAATTAAGATAGCCTGGCGGGTGGAATATGTATTTAAGATGTGAACGACAAAATGTCTACCTGTTACTTAGGATTAATAATGTTTGTGATGCACTCTGGGAAACCCATTGTGTGTGTTTTGTAAATTAATGCACCCACACAAACACGATCAAAAGGCTTAGCGATGTAATTGAATAGCCCACCGGTGTGTGTTTTTTGCGTTGAAGTTCCTCAGAGACGTGTTCGACAACTCCGACAACTCTAAAAGCTGGTTCCATGTTCATAAGTTCTTCCTAAAAGCAACCTGTTCAGGGATTAGGATATTGTTTTCATCCAGCACGAAAGTGTTGAACGGTGTAACACCTGGGTACCTGGGTAACGAGGCCGTACCCCTAATCGAATTATAAGTTTCCTAATTAATACTTCGCATTAACTGGGCAATGAAGTTATAATAATTTTGTAGAGTCATTAGGTTAATTGGAAGCAGGAGACATGAAAAATATGCAACCGCCTTTGCCGGGAATCGAACCACGGACCTCTGAAATACCGGTTATTGTGCTGAGCACTACACTACGAAGGCACATCAGGGAAGCGAAAGAAATACCTTATAATTTAAATATTTGATGCTTAAAGTTTTTGAAATTTTTAAACTGTTTAGCTGTGCCGTTAGAGCTAGGTGCAAGAGCCTGAAATAAAAGGGTTTAACACATTGGCAAGTACGAAAAGTTTTAGTGCTTCTAGTAAAAAATTAAGATGCAATAGGAGCAAGTTGACACATTGAGAGGATTCACAGTAAGACAATAAAATGCAAGAATATACATAAATATACAACAAACAATAACTGTTCTTCCTCACTCTTGTCAGGATAACAGCTTCCATGAGTTTGCTTAAACATAGTAGATGACTTATTGGCCTATAAGACGAAGGCTGCGAAACACACTTTTTGGGTTTCAGTATTGCAGTTTTTTAAACTGCCTGGAAATACTGCCATATCATTATTGTTACGAATTTGGTATTTAAAAAGCTAATGTTAGCTCAATTATAAATTAAATGGTTTTATTTCTCGCGCAGTGCAGCGCGTGACGAATATTAAAAGAAAGCTAAGCCGGAAAATTGAAAATACAAGAGCGCGTGCATTAAATAAATAAATATCTCTTTTTGATTTCGAGAAAGTACTGGAAAATTCTAGCGCGTGATTTTAAAATCTTATAAAATGAGGAAAACATCTCAGTTTGGAGAGTTGCTTAGTTTGTTGTTGTTTAGAAAACTGCTCTTGTTGATTGTAGCGAATTCGTGGATTAGCTTTCTTTAGCTGTTTTGAATTAAGTTCTATTAGACATTTGAGTAGTTAAAAGATAACTACTGTGAGATATTGTAATACTGCATGATAATTTGAGAACATTTAAGCATTTTTGTTGTGATAATAATAAATTTTTGTTCATTTTTCACCGGACTTGTGCATTCATTTCATAACGAACCCGTACGCGTGCAACAATTTTTGGTGTCAGGAGTGAGGTTTGAATGCTAATAACAAGAGCGATGGAGGAGAAATTGAGGCAGCTCATCAGTGCTTTTGCTGCATTTAAAGAAGAAATGAAAGAAAGATGGATGCTGGTCAGGAAAAGATGGAAGATTCCGTTAAAGGAGAGATGAGATCTGTTAGGGAGGAAATGAAATTGGGCCAGGAATCCATTAAGGACGAAATGAAAGCCGTTCAAGCTGGTCAAGAAGAAATGAAAAGAGAAATTATCTGCATAATAGAAAATAAATTTGAAGCTATGGGAGGCAGAATTGACACAGTTGAAAATAAAGTTGGACAAATTGAAGAAAAAGTTTCTTCCGTAAAAGATCAAATTGAAGATAGAGTTTCTTTGGTGAAAGAAGAAATAGAAGAAAGCGTTTCTTCTGTAAAAGAACCTACAGAAGGAAGAGTTTGTGCCGTCCAACACCAAATCGAACAACAAATTGATGAGAGGGTTTCTGCAGTAGCCAAAGAAGTGGATATTTCAAAGAAATTCGTAGCGACGGCAGGGAACAATAGTGATGGTTTTAAATTTTTACCCATGCCTGCTCGTCCCTCTCTGAAGTTATCCACTTATGATGGGAAGACCTCCTGGCAAGTGTATAAAACACAATTTTCTATAGTGGCGGATGCGAATGGATGGGATTCCCAAACTAAGGCCTGTCATCTCGCCGCTTCGCCGAGAGCAGACGCAGCGGATATCCTGCTGACGCTTCCCGAAAACCAAAGACTTGACTTCGAAGCTCTATCTGGCGCATTGGAGCTGCGCTTTGGCGAGAAATGTTTAAAAGACTACAGCAGGCTTCAATTAAAATCCCGTCAACAGAAGCCCACCGAATCACACCAGGAACTCGCCACGGATGTTGAAAGGCTGTCCCACCTCGCTTTACGGAGTGGAGAGAAACGAGGGAGATCCTGTCGCTGCAATATTTCGTCGATGGCATCCGGGACCCTGAAATACAGAAAGCACTGCGAATGGCGGATGTTAAAGATTTGAAAAGCGCTTTAGTGTACGCCATGAAATTCGAGGCAGCCCAGCAAGCCACTCGTCAAGACCACCACCCAGTCAGAGCTGCTCAAGTCCAGGAGCCAGGGGATCAAGTCACCGCTCGTCTAGACGATTTAACTAGACAACTGAACGCCTTGAGACGGAATATTGGTGAGAAGAAACTAGCTATAAAGTGCTGGAACTGCGGTGTTGAAGGCCACATACGAAGGAACTGCAGAACACTCCAGAGCACGGAAAATAAGAGAGGCGGGTTAAACAGACAATTAAATGCCATGGGGCGCAAAATGACAACAAACTAAAGTGCTGGAACTGTGGAGCTGAAGGCCACGTACGAAAGAATTTCAGAACACCCCAGAGTACGAAAATTGAGACCATTTTCCAGCAACGACGGCGGAAACGAATGAATGACCATATCGATAAACGGAGGTTGCCAGAGAATGAAAAACCTTGTTTTAAAGCGCTCAAGATTTCTACAGTGAGTGGCAACAGTAACGGACTGTCTATCAATGAGGACATCGATAGAGTTCCTTGCAATATGATCATTGACACAGGAGCTAATGTTACCATCATTCGGAGAGATTTAGCTCAACAGTTTAAAGATAAACTTATTTGGACGCCATCCTGCGTTACCCTTCAGACTGCGTCTGGTTATAAGATCGACATAGCTGGGAAGTTAAACGTGAACATCACATTTGGAAGTGCCGCCTACCATCACACGGCATATGTGGCGGATATTACAGATCCATGCATACTCGGACTGGACCTTTTAAGGAAATACAACTTTTCCTTAGACTTGAAAAACAACAAACTGCTTTCAGGATCTGAAGACATGACTATCCATCCTCAGAAGGGATCCTCACCTGGAAACGCCGACGCCTTGTCTGAAAGACCGAGCTCAGAAAGCTGCCGAAATCATACTAGGATCGGAAAGAAACACCAGACTACCAGCTATTGTCCATCCCAGATGTTCTTCGGTCGAGACCTTCGTCTGCCTTGTGACCGCCTGTTTCATCGCCGTACGGATGCGCCTTCATCGCCTGAGGAACACATCCAAGATGTTAAGGCCAGTTTTGAAGTGATGCACCGTTCCGCACGAAAGCGAGTGAACTTGGCGACGGAGAAAGTGAAGACCAGATAAAACACGAGAGCTACTGGTCATAGATTCAACGAAGGAGACAAGGAAAGACACGGTTGTGGAACCCGATTCAACGAAAAGGACTCAGTCCTAAGTTACAGTCACCTTCGCATGGTCCATATACAGTGCTGAACAGACTGAATGACGTCGTGGTTCGGATTCGTAAGTCTTCGAACTCTAAACTTAAAGTTGTTCATTACGACAGGTAGCTCATTACTATGGCCATAGTACGTAATGTAAATAATTGTAAATAGTATAAGCCCATGGTCCTTTTTGTTTTTAAATGTGTATTTGATTTGATTTGTATTTAGTATTTGATTTGCATTTAGTATTTGATAGCATTTGATTTGTTTTATTTATTGCATTTATTGTTCATGTTGTTTATTATTGTAATGTTTATGCCTCAGTTGCATTTATGCCTCAGTTGTAAGTTTGGCTTCCTGTCCAGGGATTGTACTGCCCGGGACGTGCAGTCCTTGGGAAGGGGGCAGTGTTACGAATTTGGTATTTAAAAAGCTAATGTTAGTTCAATTATAAATTAAATGGTTTTATTTCTCGCGCAATGCAGCGCGTGACGAATATTGAAAGAAAGCTAAGCCAGAAAATTGAAAATACAAAAACGCGTGCATTAAATAAATAAATATCTCTTTTTGATTTCGAGAAAGTACTGGAAAATTCTAGCGCGTGATTTTAAAATCTTATGAAAGGAGGAAAACATCTCAGTTTGGAGAGTTGCTTAGTTTGTTGTTGTCTAGAAAACTGCTCTTGTTGATTGTAGCGAATTCGTGGATTAGCTTTCTTTAGCTGTTTTGAATTAAGTTCTATTAGACATTTGAGTAGTTAAAAGATAACTACTGTGAGATATTGTAATACTGCATGATAATTTGAAAAAATTTAAGCATTTTTGTTGTGATAATAATAAATTTTTGTTCATTTTTCACCGGACTTGTGCATTCATTTCATAACGAACCCGTACGCACGCAACATTATAATACTGACGATTCTAGTCAACTTGAAAGTAAGCTTAAGAGATAACATCTTAATCATTTTATTATTCATGTGGTCAATGTCCGGACTTTTCTTGTATTTGAGCTTCTTTACCTAACCAAGTACTTCTGACGATAGGACTGGAGCTATGTTGTTTGCGAGTGGGTTTGGTATGAATCTAGGGTGAAAGTCTGAGACAGACTGTGTTCTTTTGTTGTGTCATGTATGTTTTTCGTGCAAACCTGAGATTCCAGATGCTTTGCTATAAGTTCTGCTTTCTCAATTCGGGGTAATGGAGTTTTGCTTTCGAAAGTGATCGGATGAATCAAGTAAAAAATCGCCCACTTATTTGGCGCGTATTTTCAACACGGTGTTGGTTTTTTTTTTTGGTGCTTTTTACGAGATTCATAAGTGCACCAATTGTGATATCAGAGCTGCTATCGTGGCCTTTCCTTCCGTTTTGGAGTATTTTTGCGCATGTTCAGTACATATTTTAGATTGAGAATTTCTGATTGGTCTAGATGGGAATAGATGAGAAAGATGGCCTTATTTCAAACCAAGGAGGTTAGAACAGACTCGCTTGCTATGCTTTTATAACTACATAATATCTTATATATAACATATTTTCATGCATGTGGATTTGTATCTGCATTTTGTATACTTCATTTCAGTCACGTCTTCGGACTTTGCTTATCAGGAATAATTGCTTGAGGATGTAGTCTTTGTTCTCTTAGCGCTTTCGACCTCTCCAAAGCAAACTGCTCCTAGGCTCCGCCCCGTTCGCTATTTGTTTGGCTTTAGCTCCTCCCCAGACTTTGTGACTTATGGTCACTCCCTCTTCTCTCACCTCGGACCTCCCACCCTATTTGCCCAGACACTTTGAAACTCAGGTGCCCACTGGGCAAGTGAGCTGATAACAGGGCGCTTCGCCAGTACTTCCTACATAGGACTACTGTATGTAGGAGGTACTGGCTTCGCGCGCTAACCCAGCGATAATTGTTCTAATTGATTGAATAGACTATTTTATCCTAACTTCCTTGTTTCAAACCACGGAATAAAAAGAAGGAGATGAAACTGCGTAGTAGAAAAACGGGTCTAAAAATGTCGCGATCATTAGATGGCACTGGGGTCTACTACTAAGAACATATAATGAATTAGTCTCAGAATGAGTGCCTCCTTTTACTCTGGATCTGGTGAAGACCATCGTTAAAACAAAATGAGCAGTATGGACAAAATGAGATGAAGGTCTAAGTCAAGTCGCCGCTATCAGTCAACGAATAAGGTGAGTTTCTGGTGGAAGGTTCAAATCAGTGAGAGTAAAAAATGTTACGGATGGAGAACGTCAGGTGGATATTTGTGTTTTTCTCTGAGAAATGGAGAACATCTAAGAGAGTTGATGCATTTGTTAGGATGAGTGAGCACTAAATAGAAAAAATATCTTACGAGTTTCTGAATATAATCTTGATTTGTGTCTACTTTGAGATCACGGTGAGTATACGAATTTGGAATGAACCATGGCGCGTTGATAATCACTCTATGTGCTTTGCTTTGAAGAACATGGAAATGTTGAAGGTAAGTCTTGGCAGCGTGGCCCCAGACAGGACTAGCATAGAGTAATGCTGGTCGAAGAATAGATTTATATAAGAGGAGTTTATTTGAAGCAGGCATATGACTTCTTCTGCTAAGAAGTGGGCACATAGTTACAAGCGTGATTTTAATTTTTTTTTCATAGTTTCTAACTCCTAGATATTTGACTTCGACAACACAGTCAATTTTTTCATCAAACAGATAAGAGGTCTTGGTGGTGTGAACTTTGTTTGTCCTTTGCGAAAAATTATTGCTTTTGATTTTTCAGTTTTAACTGCAATCCTCCAAACAGTGAGCCAATTTTCTAGATGATTGAGGTAATGTTGAAGAAGGAGCTGGACAGCGGGAACTGTAGAAGCTTGGGTCATAATTGCAGTATAATCTGCGAAAAGAGCAATGGCAATTTGTGGGTCTTTAGGAATATCGTAAACGTAAATGTTATATAAATATGGTGAAAGTACTAATCCTTGGGGAGCTCCAGCGAAAATCTTTCTCGTGGTAGAAACATAATTGCCAATTTTCACTGCAAAGATTCTGTCTTGGAGACAGGAAACAATAAGTTTAACACAATGATCGGAGAAGTTCAACTTGATAAGTTTGTCTATAAGTCCCCGATGCCATATCCTATTCAAAGCTTCCGCAATATCAAGGAAAATGTCTTCGGTAGGGAACTTACAATTGAAACCGTCAGTAATATAGTTGATGACACGAAGCAGTTGGTGATCAGTACTATGAAGATGACGGAAGCCAAACTGTTCTTCTGGAATGTAGGAGCTCTGTGGAACAGTTTGATTATTATGATACAGAAAAATTTGTTCAGCTATTTTAGAAAGTTGACTGAGAAGGCTGATTACGCGGTAGTTCTTCGGACACGTTGAATTTTGATGTGGTTTTGGGAAGGCGACGATGATGGCATGTTTCCATATATTAGGAATGTAAGAGAATTTAATGATACAGTTGATAATCTTAGTAAGGAAAGTGGTAGCGTTGATAGGACGATGTTTCAGCGCTTTGGTAGAAATACCATCAACACCTGGAGCTCTTTTGGGTTTTAAGGAGCTAATATAATTGGCAACCAGCTTAGGTGTGGCGAGGAATGTAAAGTTAAAAGGACCTGGGATTTTTAAGAAGGTATTAACAGTATCATTAACTTTGGAGATATGATTGTTGTCGTAAGGGCTAGTATTGGGAGTAAACGTTTCTTCTAGTATATCTACAAAGGTGTTAGCTTTATCTCAATCTGAACAAACCATTCCTTTGGTACCATGAGGTGGCGGAATTTGCTTGAATAATTTCTTAGCAATGTCAAAAAGAGAATTATCTTTAGTTGGAAGAGAGTTGAGGAAGTTTCGCCAGCGCCGCGTCTTGAAGTTACTAATGTCCTTTCTGATATCACGTTGACGAGCGTTCAGTTGCGTTTTGAGCCTTGGGTCTCTCATATTTTGCAATTGATCTTTTGTCTTATGCTGGTTGGAAGAGAAAGAAAAGAATGGGAACTGATGAATTTATTGGTAGAGAAATTGATAGCATGTTCAATACAGATGGTAAATTTCTTGATTTCAGACTCAATATCGTCTTCATTGATGATTTTAGGATTTCCAGGAGTATAGTATCTGAAATGATTTTTGTGAATTTTTCCAGTCTGTGACGCCAATACTCCTGCCCAGTGAAGGTAAGTAGCTATTTATGCTGATTTCAAGAAAGATGCTATTATGGTCAGATAAGAGAGCTGGAATAACAGAAACTTGGTAATTATAGTCGAGGTTGTTGGATACAGAAAAGTCGATAATAGAACTATTATAGCCGTAATGAGTAGGTTTATCAGTGGCATGAATGGTATAATTTTTATTTTGAATCATGCTAAAAATTTCTCCTTTTCTTTTGCTAGCTCCTTGATTCCAGCATTGATGCTTAGCGTTGAAATCTCCCCCAATTAAAGAAGGTGAATTAAAATGCATTAGCTGCTTAATTTCAGTAATGATGGGACTGTTATTAGGAGGTATATAGATATTAGAGATAATGAATTTCTTTTGTGCTCAATTTGAATTTCGATAGTATTGCTTTCAAAACAGGTAGAAAAATTTTGTTTGGGTTGATGTTGGATGCTCCTTTTAAAATTGATGATTCCACCTCCACGTCCGGTTTCTCGATCCCCACGGTAAGTAGAATAGTTTGCGTTAAGCACTTTTAGTTCAGATTTCAAATGAGTTTCCTGTATAAAAAAATTATGTCAGGTTCGAGTCCCAGAAGATTGGCAAATTCGTCTCTTTTGTTAAAAGCGACGGAATTGTACTTTTTTTTTTCGAAATTAAGTGCAGTCCACAAGTTTTCAATGTAAATAATTCTATTCCATTCAATAACTTGACATCTTGTGTTTAGAAAAATTTTATGACAGTTAAAAACAGCTGATATTTTCTTGTGGTTAAGTTTCAAATTAATATATTTAGCTTTTTTGAAAAAAATGTTTCGCATGTGTTATCTTTTAATGGAAAAGATCTTTTATTTCTTATTTTTCTATATCGAACTGATTATTTACTTATATAGTCTAACGCAATTTTGTGAAACTACGTTAATATCAGAATACATAATGTATGCTTGTAATAAACAACTTGCTTATATAGGTACTTATATGCAACCTATGTAAAACTGTATGGTCCATTTTCTTTTGCAGTAACTATTTACTTTTTTATTTCCAATTTAATATCTTTTTCAACGATTAAATACTTGTAGTGAAAGAAACAAGTTCAATTAAGTAAGAAACATTTTATTTTTGAAAAAAAAAAAAAAAAAATTCTGAACAGTATGAATGAAATAATCTGAACAGTACTGTTTTATATTGTTACACACAGGGGAGAGCTACAGGTTAGGAGGCTAGAGTGACTCCTCTGTTAAAATAGTGTTCAATTTGCAAGCCCTTTGTTCTTACATTTTCACCCAACCATGCGAGTGATGTTAATTTTAAGCAGCATTTCCATTTATTATAAAAATATACTTCAAAAAGAAATGAAGGGGGCAATGAGTATCTTGTTTTCTGTAAATAAATAAAAGTGCAAATATTCTATCATTCATGTATAATTTCAGAAATTTATTTAACTTTAAAATGTAATGAGTGACTGCTTTCATGTACAAAATGCAGATGCACATTAAATTCACATAAGTTATGTGCAATATTTAACTTATTTCCAATTTACTACTTTTTTTTTTAATAAGATAAAGTAAACATCCTCTGATTTATTAACAGTACAGACGTTCTGAAAAGTTATATAAATTCGTTTGATTGTGACCAGGCATGATATAAATGTTGCTCATCTTTGTAGCTTCTAAACATACTTGGATTCTTTATTCTTCATCCTTACAGTTCTATAACCACTATTGTTTCCGAGGACGAAACAGGTTCCATTATGTCCCTTATTCATAATGAAAATTGATGCCAAATCAATATTTCTATTATTTATTTATTTATTTATTATTACCTATGCAAAATAATACAGTAAGGTGAATGAGTGATGACTGCAATGCCCTAAATAATGCGACTAAAAGTGGACCATTTTTGGGGAAAAGTGGTAATACTCCGTGGCTCTACAAAGTCATTTAGCCATATAAATGGATATTTGATTATTTGAGATATTTGATTGAGACTATAAGACTCTATTTTAGTTTATCAGATACTGTAAAATTCAATATGTTCTTCGCACTTAAACCATAAAATTCAACAGCAATATCATAAAATGTTTATAACAGCATATCTTTAAAATTTCCAATACACACTGGAGATAAGAATGTGTTTTTTTCCATACAGTGTTACCATTGCTCACTTTGAAATCGAGTTTCTTAATCAAAAACTCAGAAATGCTTAACATAATATGAAATAGATAATAAAAACAAATTCTAAATGTGGGCTTTTAATGTCCATATTCCTGTGGAAACGTACATTGTACAAAATTTGATGGCTCTAAGTATTGTTTTATCACAGTGCGAGAAACATACATACAGTTATGCAGATTCTTCATTATTTAATTTCTTTTAATATAATACAGGGCTCTAATATTTGGTGGCAATAATTTAAAAAGTGATTCGCTGTTTATTGTGCATCAATGCAAAATGCCATAACGAAATTAATAGCCCTTCGGGTTTATTACCCCTTTGGGCTAAAAAAATATTAAATTAAAATCTGGTATGTGCTAAAGAAAAATTTCTTTTATGCTAATATTATAGTTTTATAATGCTTAAAAGAATGAGCCAGATCTTGTTCATTCTCCACAGGAATTTATAAATTTCCAAGTTATGGATTTTAGCTGCTGACATACACATAAAACCAACCTGTCAAATATCAAATTCATAGCACCCTTTAAATTAGTTTTCTTGTCTAGATAAATATTAACAAGTCTTCTTAGATATTAGAATGGTAACTTTCAAATTCAACATTTTAAGTAAACAGTTCTTTTTAATTTTAAAAATAAGGTTTGGTAAGTTCTAAATTCTGTGATAAAGTGAGTTCTAAATTCACAGGAATATTATTGTAATAGATGTCTTAAGCTTTCTTTTTTAACCATTTGAGTAATTTAAAATTTTTTTCTTTTTTACAAATCCATAGTTTAATATTAGAAACACTTAAATATTTATTCTTTTTTGCAACTACTCTAACCGATAGACTTTGATATACATGTAACTAACAATAATTGATAATTATGAGCATCTGCAGTATTTTCATAATTAATAAAAAAATTTCGAACTCCCTTTTCATATCTCTGGATTTTTAGTTCATCCATTTCTTCTTCATATATTTTTGTACTGTATTCAAGTTTGCATGTATGTAGAATTTGTATATTCTTGTATTGTATTTATGCCAATTTATACTTAAATGATAATTTTCATAAACTCTTGCATCATAACTTTAATTAACTGAAGATGTTTCTAACACATTGGTACAAATTAATTTTCAATATGCAGCTCATTTTTCAATCTAGCTTCAGACTTTATAATTTGAACAGAATTATGGTCACTAAATCATGCTAATAATATTTTTAACTGTAGTAATTTATAATTCAATGAGTTCATGTGACTTATAATATACATCATAAATAATTTTTGTAAAATTTTTCAGCAGTATTGGAATTAACAGAAAATACTCTTAATGCTATATGTTTAGATTACAATAATTTACATTACAGTTTCCTTCTTCTCTGATGCTTTTATCTTATATTCCTAATATTTCATAATGGCATACAAATACGTTCAACTTGTTTACCAAACATGTAAATCTATAATCAGCTCACTTTTGTGTTTACTAGTACTGTATCTTCTATTTTCTGTAATATACTATTCGACAGACAGCATCTCATCAGCCTAATTTAAAGAGGTTTTACAACCAAGTGGTAGAGTAACTAAACATTGGTAGTTTGACCCAAGGTTCAAATCCCAGAGATACCACCGCTCTTTTTTTTCTCTGTGCATATTTAATATGGAAAAATGGATTGTAAAAAACTTCAGTTTATAAAGTAAAAATATTTTTAAAATTTACTCTTTGAACATACAAAATCTTTATTTTCAAATCCGTTTAATGAGAAAATAATACGCAAAGAAATTAACTCGGTTTTTTTATGGTTAATATCTTGGTGAAAATTATAGCTAAGTTTTTCCAAAAACATAGACTTTATAAAGATGTGAAAAAATTATGGATTCTTTCTCCATCTAATTTGCTTAACATGTTTATTCCGAAATTTTCCTGAACGTAGTAAGTGCAATTTTTTAACATTTTATTCCAAAACTAGAGTATTGAATAATCATTAGCATGCTGGTTAACTGTATTAAAGTTTCCAGTCTAATTCAGACACCATGACTATTATTTTCAAAGAAAGAAGTTGAATAAAAAAATAGCATTAACATAGTAACAGAGTAAGTAATTAGTCTGCTTATTAGATATTTACTCGTTCTCCCCCTAGGCTGTACACACTGACTTAGTACTATACTATGGTTGTAGCACTCTGGAGGAAAATACGAGGGTTGGGGCAAAAGTCATGGCAACTATTTTTTCTTGTAGATATGTGAATGGATCACAAAACATATGTGTCACGTGGAAGTTCTGCAGGCATAGTGTGTATATAGAACAACAGATGGCTTTGTGATAGCTGGCTGTGTGGTAGCGAGGGCTCTGAAATCAGTCAGCTGGCGAGTGTTGTGTGAGATAGAAATAACCAGTGTTGAGCAGCACACTTACGTTAAATAGCCGTTCTCTGAGGGAGAAATGCGATGGAATGCCACAGTGAATTAGTAGAAGCCCTTGGGAATAATGCTCTACCATATCGTACACTAGCACGGTGGGTAAGAAAGTTTCAGCAAGGACGTGTGTCAACCAGTAATGAGCAACGTTCGGGATGACTGGTGAGTGTGCTGTCATTGAGCACCTCATGGATGAAGACAGACGATGAATGTTACTTGGAGTTAGAAAGGGTAAGTGGAATCGAGAAACACACCGTCCATAGGATATTGTGTAATGAGCTACAGCTACGCAAAATCGCTTCGTGGTGGGTACCACATGCACTGACGGAAGTTCAAAAGTGGGTGTGCTACGCAATATGTTCCGACCACTTTGCACGCTGGCAACAGGACGGTGATCAATTCTTTTCACGAAATCGCTATCGATGAATTTTGAACCAGGGCATACAAACCAGAACTGAAATGTCAGTCCGTGGAGTGGCGACATCCTGGATCACCAAGGCAGCAGAAGGTCCGTCAGAATCCTTTTCCAGTCAAATTGATGGTGATCATCGCATATGACGTCAGGGGTGTCATTGTTTGCCACTTTGTTCCTCATGGCAGAACAGTGACCGCATGGTACTACAGGGACTCATGTCAACTTTATGTGTATTGTGTTATTTTTTTACATGGTGAAGGCCATATTGCCCTGTATACTACCGCAATAAGTTCGTGTGTTATGATATTTCAGTGCTATTCATTGTTCACACATGTAGTTAAGACCTTGTCCTTTCATCTGTATATGTCACATTTTCCAACCGGACTGGTATCTTCTAGAAAAAAAATAGTCGCCATGACTTTTGCCCCAACCTACGTAGTTACAAGCCTGGTGGTTCAGAACCTGAGGGAAGATCATTGTATATGGTTAGATTGAGGGAGGACTGGCTGTAAGTCCCCAGTCTGGTGGTCTCTGTAGCAGGCATGGCCACATTTGACCCGAATTCCATGTAATCCCACGGTCTAAGTAGCAGTGCAATGGCCAGTCAATTATTTAACATCGTATTGTGTGTCTGGGGCTGCCTGCGTAGTACTGGCGGGGGCACTTTGACGGCCAGTCAAATCTTTAGGCTAATAGAGCCGCACATCATGGTGGTCTCTGATCACCCAGAGTGGTGACCCCAGTTGACCAGTTCAGCCATGAGTTTTTGAGTTGGCATGGCAATTCTGCACACATATTCCATTACATAATCTGCTTGCTTCAGTTTCAACTACCTGCCTTTGAAATTTGGCCAGATATTTTTTAATCACACTGTAGCATAAAAAATGGCTAATTATCAACTTCAAAAATTTTTTCAACAGCCACGGTTTAGTCAGTTTTACATTTTAGTTATTTCTAATTGCATCTTAAATTGTTATTTAATCAATTTCATTGTTTAAATAGGTGTTTTGTAGTTTGTATCTAAAATTTCTTTTGGTGATTAAAATGGGGGGGATATTCAAAGCATCTATCTGTTCCAAAATACAAAAATAAGTTGTATAATTGTTGTAACCCACACAGCTACAAAGAAGAAAAATTAAAATATAAAAGGATTCCTATTTTACTATTGCACTAGAAAGTTTGTTAAGGTTTTTCGAGATAGCAAGTTATTCGGGTATCTCTCCTTAAAAAGAGGACACTAAAAAACGAAGAGCACAACAAGATAAATCTGGAGATACTAATCTAGTATCTAATGAAGATGCAATTAGCCCACCATAATGTCACTGGAAGTTGCACTCGAAAAAAGCCTTGGATTCCAGTTTAGAGAAACATGAAACTTCGAATTTTATTTTAAATTTTAATATTAATAATTCAAGAACTTAGGTGAAACTTATAACCATGAAAGTAAGAGACTGGTTGAAAACCGTCCTTAACAAACAGGTAATAAGGAATTTTTTAAGATGAATCTGGTCACAAGTCTTTGGAAAATTAATATGGAATGTTACACAGAATTGGGCAAAAATTATCACAAGTTAATTCATTCAGAGCCTGAAATTTGAGTTTTTGTTGTTGTTACAAAGTACTTCATGATTTAAATATGTAAACTACTAATCAGTGCAGCTTTAATAACCATATATATTTAAGTTATTTAAAACAACTTTAGCACACATTAAAAAACAGCTCAACATATCGTGAATATAAAACACAGTTAAGAAATAAATGTCTGATTGACTCAGTTTAGCAATTATTATATGGAGCTGAGGAGAAGAAAAAAGAAAGAAAAAAAAAAAGGGAGGGGACGATCAGTTATACAGCAGTTAATTTACATGATACAGTATTTGTCAAAACAGTATCTACCTTTTCAAATATCAAAGAATTTGATAAAGATAAGGGTAAGTTTTTTAAATTAGTAGAAACTGTCACAAAATTTCACTCTACACTGACAGAATATTCACAACCAACATCACACACACACATATATATATATATACAGGTGTTGTTAATTATTTAGGTCATATAATTCAAATTAAATTAATTGCATAATTTTTGTTTTAAAACAAAACATTCAGATGAAAATTAAGAAATGAATGAAAACTTTAAATATTATTAAATCTTCATAAACTCTGGAAATGAGTGGTGCAAAACAACAATATTGTTTTTAGATTTGATTATCATGTTAAAATCACAAACACTGCAAAAGTTTAGGAGCATTTTCTTAGGATTTTGAATCCATACATGATACCATAAAACAGGGACTGCCTGAATTTATTTTACATCATTTGCAATTACTGAATATCAATATTTCGTATTTACACGATATGTATGACAAATGTTAATATGCTACTTTTATGTAAGATATTTACACAGATAATGATTCTAGATCTCAAATAGATAATTCAATCTCAGAATTTGTTTAATATTTGGCAAGATACTTTAAGTACTATAAATGTTGTTAAGCAAAATGATGCAAAACCTGACATTCAATATACAAACTACTGCAGAAAATCTATATCTTATAAAAAATATGTAGACTTGAAAAACTGGTTAACATTTTGAAAACATTATTAGCTTTCCAAAGGAAACAGCAAATGAACTTGATATCGATCTTGTTTTTCGAATAATTTGAAAAAGAGTACATAATGCTCAGCTATAAAGCATCAAATGAATCTATAAATACTGCTAAACAAACTTTTAAAACTCATGTTTTTTCAGTTTTAGGCACTACGCCATATCTTCAGTAACATCAGGGGTGGGGAAAAGACCGTCCATCACAATATCTTGTGTACCAACATTTTCATACGAGTCTGACTTTATATGCAAACTACCGAAATCAGTAGCCTAAGTGCCCATCAATTGTTAACAGCGTATATGCGCATATATACGCATGACTATACTAGCAGTCAACCTAACAAAAATTTATTGAGTATGGCTTTTCATCTCTTTAGGTTATTTCAAAATTCTCTGAGTGAGCTGAAATTAATTTCTTTGGAGATCATTAAACAGCATGTTGAAAATTTTCTTTGGAGATCATTAAACAGCATGTTGAAAATTTTCTTTGAAGATCATTAAACAGCATGTTGAAAATTTCTTTATAAATAACCTAATGTCTCTTCAAAAAAGACCATCAGACAGATGGCAAAATGTCATAGAATAAAATGGTATTTATGTGATACAAAGAAAGTTTCTTACGATTTTGAACTATTTCTTTTGTATTAAAAAAAAAAAAAAAATCAACTGACCCCATAAATAAAACAGAACTGCATTTAATTGAAATTACTCAAACATGTGCAAAATCAATGGGCAATAATTAATAATTAGTCCAGCAGCAATTACTACAACCACCAACTTTAAAATCAGGTTGGAAGTATAGTACAAGTTATTAAATTCTTTGCTTACTTTTACAGCTTTTGGAATGAAACGTGTTGGGGTTTGGTGATGATGGTTAAAATATTGAATGTTACAAAACAAGATTTCACTTTTTCTCAGACTTTTTTGAGATACAGAACCTGCATTTCTAGCAAAGAATGATAAACTAATTTCTCTCATTTGTCTATTACAAATTTTTGTTAATGGTACAATTAGTTTATGATTTTAAATTTTAACCTATTAGAAGATATATGAGATTTTTTTAACACAATAAATACAACAAAAACAATCAACCAGTTATAAAGACATGCAAACACTTTTAAGTACTCTACTTCAGATAACTTCCTTGCACAGCACAACTGTGTGAAAAGATTAAATGCTAATATACTTCTGGTAAAATTTCAGTATTCTACAGAAAAAATTATTAAAATCTACAATGTCTAATAGTAATGGTATCCCTTTCCCTGCAAGGCACAACAGAAAAAGAACTCGCACAATCTAAAATATATTTTTACTTACCAAATGAAGTGAGGAAAAATAACTTGTTAAAATTGACAAACAAAATAAGTTATTAAAATCTTCAATGATATATAGAATATCTCCCCTTTAAAAAAACACTGAACATAAAAAGTGTTTTTACGTGAATTACGCAGGGAAAATTGGGAATTTAAATAAGAACTCTCTTGGCTAAACAATAACTAAACTGCCATGTTTTGGATGTTTTAGTAATAGCAAATTCTGGATTTAACTTATTTAATTTACATCGATTTAGTAATAATTCCTTGCAATATAATTACATGTATTTCTTGTGTTGAATCTTTCCTTCACTGTTTCATTCAATCCACCAAGGAAATGCAAATTAAACGAGTTTAAATCTCTCCAATTTAGATCTGCAGCATGATAACTCAAGCTGCTACAGCGCTGTTCTGATTCATGGTGAGTTAGTTTTTCACTCGCAGTGTGGGTAGGTAGGCATATTACCCACAAGCAAGATTTTTAATCTTTGATTTACAAGTATTGGGCTACTATGCATTATGAAGCCACAAGCAGAGGACATTTTTTTACTATCCTTAGCAGCAATTTTGAGTTGAAATACCAAAATATTTCATTTGTTTATATATATATATATATATATATATTCAATTATAGCTATGGTGAACCAAAAAGTCACTTGGCAATCCGATGGATTAGACTAGATTATGATCAAGGGCTATCTGCTTAGGAATAAGGATGCCTTCATGGTGAATCTTTTTAAGGACAATATAGTGGTTATTTAACATTGAGATTAAGTGCAATTTTAAACAGTAACCTATTATATGGAATATTTTAATAACATGATTAGCAACTGATTTCTAATACACATTTCTGATAACAAGACAAAAAAGTTGATTTTAATTTTAGAATCAAATACAAATTGTATTAAAACCCATATTTTATCCAAATGGTAGAAAAGATCAAAACAATTTTGACTAATGTGAATAAAATTTATGAAATGTTTGAAGGCATTTAAGTAGTCTTGAAAAAGATATAATTAAGAAATGTGATGTAATTACAAACAGGCATACAAATTTTAAAATATCACCGTAACAGGAATAACTGCACCTGTATAACACAACTGCAAATTGAAGGTTATACAATGTGAAAATTTATTAAATTAAGAGTCACAAATCTTTCACAGTTCTATAATCTTGAAGTCGTGTACTCTTCTGGAAAAGTGAAAACATGACTTCCATCACCATTGATATTTGGCAAACTGCCAGCATTTGGTATAATGTTCCAGGATAAATAAAGGGTCACATTTTTATTTCCTCTGTGAAGAAAACAGACAAGTTAATCTTGTTATATACAAAACTAACAGCTCTAATTAAACTATTTCACAGCTCTAATTAAACTTAATTAAACTCCACAGCTCTAATTAAACTATTTCAAAAGAATTTAACAAAAGGAAACAAAAACTCTAAATTTAAAGAATTAAAACTGTAAAAACTTAAGTTTGAATACATTTCCCAATTCTATACTGACATCGTTTACAAATTCCAGATGACATGACAGTTGAATTCTAATCAATACATCACCATTTGCCCTCAGAGAGATATGTTCGTTTTAAAAGTGTTGTCAGTAGCTTTGAATCCTAATACAACATATACAGTCAAAAGTCGTTAATTCGGACACCCATAATCCACATTGACGCATGCGCGTAAGACCTTTACCGCTGCGAATTTGCGTGTGCGCAAAATACGTTTACGAATGCGCGTTTAATGTATAACGGACGGGATAAGCTAAGCTAAAATTATCTAATTATCTATTTCAGTTAATGTTGCAGATTGCGTTGTTCCTTAATCTCTTAATCTTCGAATTGGATCCAGATTATTATTTTTTGCAGACTGTTAGAGCAATTTTATAAAAGTAAGCTTAAACTTTCGATTATGTCAAATAGAATTTCCGATATATATTTACTAATATGTAAAGGATATACAAAGTGAAAGTATCTTTCGGAGTCCATTAAACAAAAAGTGGAACTGCTGCAGAAAATGGATAAAGGCATATCCTTTGTTTATCTAAACTTTAACGTTTGTTTATCTTTAACTCCGCAGCCGCTTGCAATGAATTGGAAGTTGATCTGTCAGCACTATCCTTATCTTAAGGGCAGATGTTTTTATTTTATTTGGCTTATAATTGCTTACTCAATGTAGTATTTCTTGATATGATTTAAATCAAATGCCTCATCATTATAATTCGCTTCCGATAGCGAAGAAAGTGACAGAGGTTATTGAAAACGAATAAATTTCCATTGACAAATTAGTCGGTATTCTCGACACAGCAATTATAGGACTTGAACAGCGGAACTTTGTAACTGAACAAGAAATTATGTCTGTTTATAGAATTAAAGAGAATGTATTATCACATAAAAAACGAAGCAACTTAAACAACTTACATTGAAAGAAATGTTTAATAAAGTAAACAAATAAATATTAAGCTTTTTTTTTGTAAATTTTGATACCCTTTTGATCATAATTGTTCTTTATTTCGTAAATTATGATTTCATATTTTTAATTTTATAATTTCTGCATGCCATTTTACCAGATTTAAACTGATGATCTATAATCCGGAAAAATCGATAATCCGGAATCGCCGAAGTCCCGACGAGTCCGGATTAACGACTTTTGACTGTATCTATCTATATATTTTACACAATTATTTGGGTATTTAAGACTCCCATTGGGCTTTTGATATCATTTGAACTATTAAGATTTTTCAAAGCTAGTAACCGACGATCGATGAAAAATTGAAATCAGTGAATCCGTCTTGGGGCAAAAGGTGAAGTGGTTAAATACAACTTCTTACTTTTAAATACTTTTGTGTACAAAAAAAAGTTTGCAAGCACACACACAGCCATCCACGAAATTATTTTAAAAATACTTTTTACACTCTCATATAAAAGGCAAATTGTTAAGAAAATATATATTTGGTTTGTTTACATATCCAAAAAATGAACACAGATTAAGTAGCCACAAATTATCATAATTCTGCTGTATTAAAACTGCATGTTTAAATAATTATTTGAAATTGATAAATAAAGAACTGCAAATATAAAATTTAGTTGTACTGAAATATAAATCCATTTTTAGTGTTAAATTTCAGAAAGTGAAAAAAGTTATTCTAATAAAAAAAAATTCTTGGTACTTATATATTATTGCAACCACCTTGGCACATTTTACGAAAGAAAAAGGAAAATGACTTTTATTGCAAAATATATTACATACATACATATTCTATGGTTCAACTATATATTTATTCCAAACGACAACCAGTCAACCTAGTTATAAACAGGTTTTTGCTTTTGTTGTGTGGAAATTTCATAGCAATCGCTTTGAAAAAGAATTCGAAGCATTATTTCTTTAGCAATTTTGAGGCAACATAATCTATTCCTCCAGAAATTTCAACTTTCTTCTATTACAGAAAAATCCTACAAGCATAAATTTTAAAATGAAATTTAAAACAAAATATAATCAATTTTTCTATGAAAGCTGTTCAACTTTGAATAGAAAGATACAGTGCTTATAAAATGGCTACCTTGGAAATTGAATATTTGTCATTGGTAAGACCTGCATAACGCAAGAGGGCGCTCGGAACGCCATTGAGGGTGCAGTTACTCAATGGAAGGTGTGACGCAGTGATGATGCGAGATTCTGAGATCGAGATATTATTACATTTAATTAAATCAATTTATATTTTATTGATTGGTGATTATTGATGTTGATTTATTCATATTTGATGTGATATTATGTTTTGCTGAACCACCACATATATTCGAGAAACTTGGATTACTACTGAATCTTCAAACCACTGATGCGCATTTGGTGCATCTACGCCGAAAACCAGGTAAGAGAATCTTTATCGAATTATTGAAACTGAATTATACCTGGATAGAAATTAAATATGGCTGAAAATCTGTCAAAGTTGAGGAAGAAACGCACTTCCGTGCCTTCGATGTTGACAAAATTAATTAACAAAATAGAAGTTGCTACTAACAACGAAAACGAAACAGTTGATCAGTTAGAAGCATTCTTCGAACAATTAATCAGAAAAGAAAATTCTTTAAATGATGAAATTGAAAATCTTTTGAGCATCGAGACAATACCTGAAGATATAGAAGTTTCAGAAGAAATCAAAGAAAAAATAATTTTTTTGAAATCGAAACTTCATCCTAAAATAAAAATGAATTCTGATTCTATCCAAGTTGATACAGTTTCATAAAACATTCAGTTGATTAATAATGAAACTGAAAATATAAATATAAAATTGCCTAAATAACATATTAGTAAATATTATGGTAATTATTCTGGTTGGTTAGACTTTTACAATTTATTTGAAAGCTCTGTAATCCTAAATTAAGCAAAGTTGATAAATTTAATTATTTGAAATCCTATCTCGGTGGTACCGCAGCAGCATGTATTAGTGGATTTGCTTTAAGTGATGAAAATTATGATAAAGCTCTTGATTTATTGAAAGAAAGATTCGGAAATAAAAACATTTTGACTAACACTCATTTGAGTGTCTTGCTGAATTTAGCTCCGGTTAAAAATCCTAACGATGTTATAAGTTTACGAAATTGATATGATAATGCGGAAACGCAAATCATAAGCCTAGATTCTTTAGAAATTACAGGTGAATCATATGCAAATCTATTGACACCAATTTTAATTAAATTAATTCCTTCAGAATTCATTTTAGAATTTAATAGCATTCAAGGCGACAAAGAATATGACTTAAAAACTTTTTTGCAATTCCTTAATAAAGAAATTAAATTAATAAAGAAATTATTAAAGAAATAAATTACAGATTTTTCTGTAATAGAAGAAAGTTGAAATTTCTGGAGGAATAGATTATGTTGCCTCAAAATTGCTAAAGAAATAATGCTTCGAATTCTTTTTCAAAGCGACTGCTATGAAATTTCCACCACAACAAAAGCAAAAAACCTGTTTATAACTAGGTTGACTGGTTGTCGTTTGGAATAAATATATAGTTGAACCATTGAATATGTATGTATGTAATATATTTTGCAATAAAAGTCATTTTCCTTTTTTAATAAAGAAATAATAAAGCCATGAGAGATCCTTTCCAATAAATAATTATAAATCATCGAATCAACGAGTGCACTTATGTTCCTCCCAAGAAAAAATAAAAAATAAAAATTCTACTTCCATTAAGACATAATTCTTCAAGACCTCTGCATAAGGAGGAGATTCCTGGCGTCAGTCGAAAATGTAATGTGTTTATTTTGTAGCAAAGGTCATAAATCAGAATCGTGCTCTACATTTAATGCAAATGAATGGAGAGATATCTTGAAAACACGAGGTCTATGGTTCCATTGTTTGACCCCAAACCATCACATGAAAGAATGCTTGAAAAAGGAACTGTGTCCTATCTGCAATAAACCTCACCATGTTTCAATTTATTTTTGAAATCAAAATAATCCACACATTATTTCTCCAAAAGGAGAAACCGATAATGTCGTATCTGTGAATATCGTATCGTCAAAAAAGAATACTATGTTACAAACATGTTCAAACTTAACTGATAATGGAAAAGAGCAAAAAAATTGTTAGAATTTTCCTGGACAATGGTTCACACTACTCCTTTGTTTTATCAGCCATTTCCAAAAGGTTTAACTTTCCAGTTGTTAGAAAGAAAAGCCTTTCCATTTGCACATTTGGTGCTAAGGAAACGAAAACAAAATCATTTAATGTAGTTAAAATTAAATTAAAGAATAGAGATGATCCAAATTTATGCACAGAAATTGAAGCACAGGAGACAGAACATATTTCAGGCACACATTTACTGACTCCCGATAAAAATATTGAGAAACAATTTGACGTTTAAAAAATGTACAACTAGCAGACTGTTATGAATTTAACAATAAAGAAATATCAATACTAATAGGTGCAGATTATTATTATGATATTGTCACTGGTCGAATTACATGCCTAAACAAAACTCTGGTTACAGTTGAAACAATATTTGGGTGGTGTTTGCAAGGCCAAAACACGAACTTAAATGAAATGTTTGCAATGAGTGTTATGGTAAACGAATCCAATATTTCCGATCAACTCAAGGAATTTTGGGATTTAGAGAATTTGGGTATTGAGGCAGAAGTAACTGACATAGAACCCACTGAGAAAGATATAATGAGTGAATTTGAATCCGGAATTACATATCAAAATAAGCGATACAAAGTGAATTTGCCCTGGAAACCATATATGAAGACATTATTAGAAAATAACGAGCAGATAGCAATGAAAAGATTTTTGAGTTTGAAATCATCTTTTAAAAATGACCCTTCCTTATTTTGTGAATATAACAGTGTTCTAAAGAACTATATTTCGGAGATTATTATTGAACCTGTCCCAGTTAATGAAGTAAATTTACACCAAAATACATTTTATCTACCTCATACGGATAAGACTACAAGCAAATTACACATTGTGTTTGATGCTTCAGCGCATGAAAAAGGTCAATTATCTTTGAATGATTGCTTATACATGGGACTTATCTTTATGCCTAACCTATTTCTTCTTTTGATCAGATTTAGAATGAATCTGATAGCATTTGTTGCAGATACTAAGATGGCCTTTCTCCAAATCAAAATAGATGAAAGTGAACGAAACTACACCAGATTCCTCTGGGAAGAAGATCCAGAAACTGATAATGAAAACAAGAAATTGGATGACAAGGGTGTTATTTGGAGTGAAATCTAGCCTGTTCCTCCTAGCAGCCACAATCAAACATCTCTTGAAAAGGTATGTAGATATATTTCCTCTGACTTCTAAACATCTTAATGAATCATTGTACGTCGACGATTTTATTTGTGCGCAAATCATTGTTCAACAGGCTCTAAAGGCTTGTAAAGAGAGTGTAGACATTCTAAATAAGGCAAGCATGAACCTTCGAAAGTGGAGAACCAATTCTAATGAGCTAAGTCAAGAATTTAAACTTCAATGTAGACCAGGGTGAAGAGCCTCTAGATACAAAATTGATAGCTTCAAAAGTATTGGGAATTGGTTGGGATGAACAAACTGATATGTTTTATTTCGATCTGGAAACATTTCTTTTAAAAAGAACTAACACAAAAAGACACTTACTACACGTGATAAGTCGACTTTTCGATCCAGTAGGTTTTATAGGACCATATACTATTAGAGCTAAGTGCTTGATGCAGGAAATTTGGTGTTTAGGATTAGACTGGGATGAAAAATTGCTTGGAATAAATGGTGCAATGAGATCCAAGATGTAAAGGAAATAATTATTCCCCGATATTATTTTCAAAATTCTTTGCCCAGTCATGCAATCACTATTCAATTACACTGTTTTTCAGATGCATCTAAGAAAGCTTATGGTACTGTTGCGTACTTACGCATAGAATTAAAGGGTGGAAATATAATTTCTAGGTTTGTAGCATCAAAGGGCAGAATGGCTCCGATAAAAACCTTTTCGATTCCTAGATTGGAACTCATCGGTGCACTTTTGTCTTCAAGATTGAGCAATAAAATCGTAACTGCGTTAAGTTTTCCAGTTACTCAATATTTTTGGACAGATTCCTCAATAGCTTATTACTGGATCAAAGGTGATCCAAATAGACATAAGGTGTTCATGAAGAATAGACTAAAAGAAATACAAAGGTACAGCAACCCAGAAGAATGGCATCATTGTATAGGAAAGAATAATCCTGCCGATTTGATTTCTAGGGGTTTATCCTTAAGCGAGCTCAAGAACAATCAGCTCTGGTGGAATGGACCCTGTTGGTTGGCAATGAATAATACAGCATGGCCATCCTCCTTAGAATCAATGGAAGAAACCAAAGTAGATGTCGATAAGTTAGAGTTTAAGAAGTCAGTTGTTGTAAATGCAACTGTTGAAAAGAGCCAAATTGAAAACGATTTGATTACAAAATACTCCTCATTCAGTAAATTAATTAGGATAACTGCTTTATGTTTGAGATTTATAAATAACTGTAAAGTGAACCCAGAGTTAAGAACAGACTTCATATGTGCTTCTGAAGTTTTAGTAAAACTCGTACAATCAACTGAATTTCGAAGGGAAATAATGTGCTTAAAAAATGGACAATCTATTCCAAAAAATAGTAAAATATCATCTCTGAATGCATTTCTTGACAAAAATGAGGTACTGAGAGTAGGAGGAAGATTGGAGTATTCTGAGTTTTCTAAATTTCAGGAACATCAGATACTCTTGCCAAAGGCTCATCATTTCACTAATTTAGTTATTGAATATTATCATAGAAAATCCTTGCATTCTGGTGTACAGACTACATTATCTTTAATAAGACAGTCATATTGGATACAGTCTGGTCAAGATCGAGTTAGGAGTAATAAATAAATGCATCACTTGCTTTAGAACGAAGAATCAAATGGTAAGCCAGATGATGGGTAATCTACCTAGGGACAGAGGAGCCTACCTAGGACCTTCTAGCCTTTCGAGAAGGTCGGATTGGATTTCGCAGGACCTATAATCACGAAACCTAATTTGAAAAGGTCAAAGGTGACTTTCAAGTTTTATATTGCGTTATTCATCTGTTTTTGCACCAAGGCAGTGCATTTAGAAGTTGTTTCTGAGTTAACAATAGATGCTTTTCTAGCCTGTTTACGACGATTTATTGCCAAAAGATCCAAACCAGCCGTTATCTGGAGCGACAATGCCACAAATTTCAAAGGTGCGAGAAATATTCTTAACGCATATAATGATATTTGCAAATCTAACCCAATTCAAGGATTTAGTGCAGAAGAAGGTATCCAATGGAAATTTATCCCACCAGCTTCTCCTCACTTTGGCGAACTGTGGAAAGCAAACATAAAATCAGTGAAACGGATTTTGTTAAGAGTAGCAAAATCAGCTATCATGAATTTTGAAATTAACTACTTTAGCTACTCAGATAGAAGCAGTTCTGAATTCCCACCCATTATCACCGCTTTCTTCTGATCCGAAAGATTTACAGCCTTTAACTCCGGGACATTTTTTGGCAGGAAATGCTATGTTATCCTTTCCTGAACCACATACTGCTTTGGATTCTCTTTTTTTTTTTTTTTTTTTTTTTTTTTTTTTTTTCATTTCAGGTGGGAGCTAGTTCAGAGACTCCAAGCTAAATTTTGGAACCGGTACAGAATTGTGCCAAATGGAGCATTTCACATCCAACAAGTGTATCCTGATACTGATGGTCGAGTCAGAGTAGTTGAAGTCAAGACCTCTACAGGTGCTCTTCAATGAGCCATCAACAAAGTTATCCCATTACCACTTAAAGACTGAATGAACTTGAAAAACTTTTATTTTATATTTTTTAATAATTTACCAATTTAATATTTAATTTAGTGTAATTTTAGTGACTTATCTCAATATCTGAAAATTGAAATGTAAACTCCATGGGAGTTTAAGCGGGGAGAATGGTAAGACCTCGCTAGAGGGCACCATTGAGTGTGCAGTTACTCGATGGAAGGTGTAACGCAGTGATGATGCGAGATTCTGAGATTGAGATATTATATTTAATTAAATCAATGTTTTATATTTTATATACTATTTGTTTTAAATTTAGACTAATGAATAATAAATTTTAAAAGGGTACAAATAAGATACAAACATGTATAGTTTATATAGAATTTGTAGAAATGCTGCAGTTAAATATATAACAAGCAAATTTTATTGAACATTTCTGGGTACTTTCCTGTTATTCGGACCAGATTCAGAAATGTATATATATATATATATATATGCATTTACATATGCATCTGTATACATAAACAAACATTTCTGAATCTAGTCCTGATGACAAAAGTATCCATTACTGCAATGAAATGAAGAAAAATGCTTTTAAATACATTACCTTAAGCCATTACCATCATCATAGAAATAATACTTTGTATTTATTTTTTTATAATCAAGAGTTGCATTTTCAGAACGCTTTATGATTTTATCCCAAAGAACCACTTGGTTAATAACCTAAATAAACAATACAAATCTGAAATAATTACAAAATATCAGGTACGCAGATATCTATGAAATAAAGCAATTTTCAATTACTGGCATTACAAACGCTAATGTCTTTGTTAACAATAACTTTTCAACAAAGAAAAACTACCTAACCAGCTACTTTCATAAATACAGATGATTTTAACTTTCACACACATCATCATTTTTAACAATTAAAAACCCATTAAAAATTTTTAAATATTTTCCTTTTTCAAAATTTTGCAAGCTGCTTAAATGCAATTATTTTAGGAATCAGGCATCAAGACTATTTTTGACAAGTACCCAATTTTTAACCACTTGCACTAAAAAGACGATAGGCATTTATCGCAAAAATGAAAATAACGTGGTGCATATGTTGCCTAACAATGAGATTGTTCATTTCGCGAGTTATAGCTCTGGATTGCACTCGCAGACGCGGAGTGGCGTAAATGAGACACTTTACCGCTTGTTATATTGTAGCACATGGCACCGCAACTGTGAAGTTTAGTCGTAGCGCAAGTGGTTAGGATTCTTAAATCAACTTTTCTGCCAAGTTTTCTTTTTACTGAAAGTAATGATGCTGTTTAGCTATTTTATTTCATTTGTTTATATTTTTGGAAGTCTTGCTGAAAATGCTATTTTGAAAGATTGAAACAAACAAACAAACAAAAAAAAGTTCATGGTGTTGGTGAGGGGACTATATGCTGTTGATTTTTTTTCCAAAATTAAATAATTTATGGAATACAGAATAATTTTGAGAAATTAAACAGAAAACATGTTAATGATATAACATTACACGAAATACAATAGCTTAAAATTGTTTTTATTCAAATAAACATGAGATATTATCAAAGCAAAATGCCAGAAATCCTATCAAATATAATGTTTTATAATGAGGAAAAAAAAGCAAACAATAAAGGAATGTTATTTATTTTATGAAAACTTATAAATTAGCAAACAAAGGATGTTATAAGAAGATTTCCACTTACTTTTTGTTAAATACAAAAGAAAGAAAAATCTTGCATGAATTATATTTTTGGTTGCTAGAATATTACATACCAAGAATTTAAGCCTCTAAAAGCATTATGGATGTAAAATTCCAAAGGATCGTTTCCCAATTCATTATCAATGAAAATTTTTTTCAGATCCTAATGTATCCAATTTTAGAAGAAAAGGAGTTAAGATACAAAGTTAAAGGATTGTTTTAAAATTATAATCAAGAAAATACTATTTATTCATGACATTTTGGGGAAAATTTTAAATTTCAGAGAAAAAAAAAAAAAAAAAAAAAAAAAACGTCACACTAAGAGGGTTAAAGAAGCTCTACAAATAAAAATATTTGAAACCCAATAAATATTTGTTTTTATTTGACATGAATAGAAGAATAAATACAAGAATCAAAGAAGATTATGAACACTTTTAATTTTTCAGTTTCAGGTATTATTCAAAATGATTATTAACCACTTGCGCTAAAAAGACGCGCGACACATGTAGAGATGCTTTTCTCTCAAACTGCATGCAAAAATGAAAATAGCATGGTGCACACGTTGCCTAACAACGAGATTGTTTATTTCTCGAGTTGCAGGTCTGGATTGCACTCGCAGACGCAGAGCGGCATAAATGAGACCCTTTACCGCTTGTTACATTGTAGCGCACGACACCGAAACTGTGAAGTTTAGTCATAGCGCAAGTGGTTAACAAGTCAATGCAACTGATGCAGCTTATGCAACCATTTTAGCTTTCTGTATTGATTTATCTAATGCATCAAGATCATTACAAAGTAAGATAATTTTTATGCATTTTTGTATAAAGTGAGAAGAAATACTCAAATCTTGGATATCATGTCTAAATCATCACATATTTTTGGAAAAAGTTCTTTATGTAGAGGATTTTTATTTTTACAAACAACTAATAAATTTTAAAATATTCTAAAGTATTTCATGAAGTTAAATTTGTTTTTAAATGTATCAAAAGAATAATAAAAAAACTGTAACCTGAATTAAGACTATCAATCAACCTTTTTAATAAATCTGCAATATGAAATTTATATTTTATATATATTCTTATAAAAACCTTTTACTATGAACTTTTTTATATGCAGGTACATTGTACATGTCAAACTGATGACGTACAGTTTCCTAATTAGTTTTGAATCAATCATCATTTCAATTAACAAAGCAATGATCTACTTTACAAGTGTTACACTCATGTTCTCATATAAATGACAATTATGATCAATGAAAGCCTACATGCTACTATGCAGATAATCAAATTTTTGCTCATAACCTTTTCTCCATTCTACATTCTGAATGTGGCATGATTTACATTTTCAATGCTATCACACTCTGATAACTTAGAACTCTTGATTACTCACTTTATTGACTTCAAGTCTATTATTGAAACACTTTTTTACATTGTTTAAAAATAATACATCTAAAATTTTGCCAAATTTAGCTTCAACTTTCCTAAAACAAAACTGCAGTTCTTTTTCCTATCATTCTTAAGTTATAATTAAAATAAAAAACTACACAAAATTTGAGAGATTCAAAATACGGCTTGCTGATAGAAGGGAGAGGAAAGCAACAATAAAACTTACGTTATTTTCTGTGGCATACTCGGCTGTTAAGTAGAGAAATAGCTGCTTCACATTCCAGTTAAATAGATGTGTCAAATGTATATAATGTTAGGGGGAAATAAATATATTAAACCAAAAGAACTTGGATTAAAAATCAGCTAATACAAAACATTCTATATCACATAAAAACACATATACAGTACAAAGTCTTTAATCCGGACTTGTCAAACTTCGGCGATTCCGTATTAGGGGTTTTTCCGGATTATAGATCATCAATTTAAATCTGGTAAGATGGCAGGCAGAAATTATAAAATTAATATAAAACCATAATTTATGAAATAAAGAGCAATTATGATCTAAAGGGTATCAAAATTTACAAAAAAAAAAAAAAAAAAAGGTTTATATTTATGTTTATTTTATTAAACATTTCTTTCAATGTAAGTTGTTTAAATTGCTTCGTTTTTTGTGCTAATACTTTCTCTTTAATTCTATAAACAGACATAATTTCTTGTTCAGTTCCACTGTTCAAGTCCTGTAATGCCGTATCGAGAATACCGACTAACTTGTCAATCGAAATTTTTTCGTTTTCAATAACCTCTATGTGACTTTCTTCACTATCGGAAGCGGTACATAGAAACATGCTTTCGCTTTGTAGATCCTTTGACAGCTCCAGAATCTGACACTCTTTTTGACATAATCAAAAGTTCAAGCTTACTTTTCATAAAATTGCTCTAACAGTCTGCAAAAAATAATAAGCTGGATCCAATTAGAAGATTAAGGAATAAAGCAATCTGCAACATTAACTGAAATAGATAATTAGATATTTTTAGGCTAGCTGATACTGTCCTTATACATTAAACGTGCATGAGTAAACATATCATGCGCATGCGTAAATGCATATTTGAAGTCCGGATCAAAGACTTTGTACTGTAATAAATTTAATTTGAAACTTCCTGCACTGAACACTTACAAGACCAAGATTTTTTTCTTTTATTGGGAAATGTCTGCTAGAATGAATGTCCCTAAACAGACTGACTTTATTTGATATCGTTAACTTTTTCCATTAACAAAGATCTAGCAGGTTCACATTTCACATGGATTGCAAATAATTAATAAGAATTCATCAAAAGAAAACAATGTTTATAGACATTTAGTACCTTACTTCTATATAGCAATTATTTTAAATGAAGACAAATTTAAATGATAAACATTTCAAGGGAGAACAAATTATATTTCATCACAACCCCTTCATTATAACATTTTATGGAAATTTTTAAAACTTTTTTTTTTTAAATGCTAGTTAAAATAGTTGTCATAAAATGGAAAAAAATATACAAAGATTTTAATGAGTCCAGTTAGTGTAATTTCATAAAAATATTATTAGAACAAACCTGAAAGGCCTGATGTAGACACAGTTAGGAAGTGTTGAAAGTTAGTCAGGCTCTGTTTCATGCAGTTAGTGTCATAGCTTTGTCTAGAGTTCCAAGGGGTTGTAGCCCAGTTAATATACTTTAATGTTCCAATACACGATTAAAGTACCAGAGATGATAGGTTGTTTTGTATTATTTTTAATTTTCACTAGTTGCAAAGAATAAGTTTTACTTGAATTTTTACATTTTTGTGTTTTATCTTAGGATTACAGTGAGTGTTAACGAAAGGCAATAATTTGCTTTAATATGTAGACATAATTTTTAAGGGTAAGCAGTTAGTTATAAATAATTAAATTAGGTAATTAGATAACCTTAGTCATAATGGATTTACATGGCCACTATTAAATTTTATTTTTTAACAATATTTGTTTAAAAAGCCTATTAAAATCAAAAGCTAATAAATTTTCACAGTTTAAAATATATATAATCTACGACACTGATTCTTAAACGATATTAGGATACACATTAAAAGCTACAAAACATTTAGGTTTTGTAGCTTTTAAACATTTATGTTTACTAACATTTTAAGCTTTTTAAACATTTCTGTTACATACTACAAAACATTTATGTTTTTTAGTATGTTTTGTATCTGTTACAGTACATTTATGATTTAGGATACACATTAAAAGCTACAAAACATTTATGCTTTGTAGCTTTTATTGTTACAAAACATAGTTACAAAACATTTATGTTTTGTAACAACAACACTCAACAAAATATTTATCCTTCATTTTAATTTGAAGCCTTCCCAAATATTTTGGCTAGTTTATATCGAATTCCTTCTCTTTAAGCATCTTTTCTAACAATTAGAGATTTGTCTCAATATGCAAACCAATGCTTTCGCTTGTTTCTGCATGCTTATCTTCTAACTTTTCAACCTCTCTACAAGGTACCTATGAGGGTTTACTTAATCTGGTAAAAGTTAAATAGCCCCAAACCCTCGACTGAATCATAAAGTGAAAGGCTGAAATCATAAACAACAGGTAAGTTACATACCATAATTTCCGGAAGAAAGGCCGCATCAGCGTAAATGGCGCACTCGAGAAAAATGGCGGGGAAAAAATTAAAATTACACAGAAATGCCACACTCGAGAAAAATGGCGAGGAAAAAATTTAAATTACACAGAAACGCCGCAATAGATTAAATTGCGCGTGACATCGTCGTGGGCCGTATAGATGCAAAAACTCAACCTAAGTCCTAATATATGACATACCATCTCCCTTTGGAACAGTCCTTCATTTAAAAACGATCATCGGCTTTAGCTTGTCACTGTTTGCGGCACAAGCTAACACACATGTAAATGACGTTCTTTTATGCCCCGTCATAAACATAGATACAGTTTTTGCACCAGTTTCATCAACAGTTATGTTTGCAAGAGAGTTGAAAGCTAACGGCGTTTCATCCATATTTATTATCTGCGACCGAAGAAGTTTTTTTTTTTTTTTTTTTTTGTCAATAATAGGTGTCACATATTTTAGAAAAGATGACTTTTTATCCTGCCAGTCCATTGGTAATTGTTGCTCGACTGTTGTTCTAGTACGCACAGAAATATTTTTTCTTTTCATAAATCTGCTACACCTCCTCTGAAATCATTTATGTTCATTCGTTTTGCTATAAATTTTGCTTGTAAGCGAATTTTTACAGTCGAAATTGCCATTCCCTTTCCTCGTTGCTCCTTTATCCAGTTTGCAAGGTCGTCCTCTAGATTTGGCCACCTTACAGTACCACTTCTTTTGGCTCGTTTCTGTAGTGGCATATTTTTAAGAAGTTCTTTTTCAGCTCTCCAACTTCGAATACATCTGTCGTCCACTTCAAACTCTCAAGCTGCTGCTCGATTTCTAATTTGTTCAGCACGTGAAATTACATTAAGCTTAAAACCAGCAGTATAGCTTCTGTGCCGTTTAGGGACATTTTCAAAAATTTTCCGCTCCCTTCTTACTTAAAAGCTATTTAACACGTACTTGTACCCAAACTGATGGGATCTGTATCTGGCAGAATGCCAAGAAAAATCCATTCATGCTGAAGAGGAAATACCTCAGAGTTCGATTATTGCGAGGCAGGTGTAGTTGTGTCTGCCTTAGTTTTCAAATTTTTTTAAATTGCAGAAAAGGCAGGGATGGGGAGAGGATGGGTCCTGGAAGATTCATCGAATGGCAGAGGAGAGAAACTATTCGAACTGATGAGAATGTTGATTTGAAAGGGGGAAGAATGTTATTGTTCTGAGATCTCCTTTAGGGTGAATAAGGCATGTAGGTCCGTTCAAGGGAAAGAATGTAAACAAAATAACGTTCGCAAAAAGCAACTGAGTGGTCTTTTGTGAGGGAACAGCACTAGTCTATGCACAATGACAAGGCCATCCAAACTATGTACAATGACCATCATAGGAAATATTTTATTTTTAGTGTACCTAAACGCCGCATGGGTAGAAACATCGCACCTGCTGAAAATTTAAGTTTTAAACACGTAAACGCCGCGGCGTTTCTTCCGGAAATTATGGTAATAACAACTGCACATATTTTTGAAGAGTAATTTTCTTTATGTACTCAGTTTCTTTCTTCAACATGTTTCCTTTTCATTTTAAAATTTTTGAATCTAACTAAGGATTTCCGTTATTCTAAAAAACACTAAATGCATTTAGAATGTATAGAAAAAGTAGTTAATTTTATTTCTTTAGTAATATGAACATTCAGAAGAAATATGAAGTATATATGGTAAAGCCCGGTTACAAAGCTGATGTGGCAGAATTTTTAGAACTTAGTGACACACCGAACAATAAAATCTGGAAATAGCAAAACTTTCAGAAGCAGGCATTGGAAACAGAATTTAGAAAGGTACTAGGCAGCAGAATTTAGGATCCACAGAGATTGCATCAGGTGGGAAATGCCTAGTGCCAGCTATGTGTTGATGCATTAAGACATATTAGATGAATCTTTTAAATTGTAAATTTTCAATTTCTTTATTAATAAAAAAATTCCTTTCTATAATATCTGGCCATGTGATAAAATTAGAAGCAGTTTTGATATTTTCCATACTTGTGTCTAGTGAGAAGTAGGGAAAATAAAGGGAAGATAAACATGTTAGGAAAAAGATTCTAGTATCAGAAGTAAAACATTCAAATATTATGTTTTCATTGTTCTTCCAGGCATTCTCCAAAAGGTAAATTCATCGCAAACTTTCTGTAAAATACATCCATTACGTGTTGATACCATGGAGACATTTTTCATTTTGTCACATATTTCTCGAATTTCTAGAATCGTGGGTCTATAAATCTTGCCTTCAAATCCTTCTAAACTTTCCAAGTTGCAATGTCTAAAATACTAGAGAAAAATTATCCCTACCAATTCTGTAACAGCAAAAAGAAATATTTTGGAAAAAAAAAAAAAAAAAAAAAGGGAGGGAAAAAGTGTAAAGTTAATTTTATAGAGAAAATTGATGCATATTCCGAGACGGGGAAAACGCTTACTATGAAAACATTAAAAAGACATTTTTAATTAATTACATAGCTAATTTTGCTCTTGTTAAGAGCTGTTTCATAAATTACGCTTTATAGCATTATGTCTTATTTATCAGATTCATAATATTGTATAATAAGTTGCCAAAATGAAACTTTATAATATGACAGCGAAAAATAGAGATGTTTTATTTTAATGTTATTTTTTAAATATAATTTCAATATATTACCATTATTTTAATGAAATTTATAAATGTTGTGATGTTTTAAAAAAAATCGTCAAACAATTTTCAGATCTCGGAATTAAAAATTTTGTACAGAAACTGATCTTAAAATCGCCAAAATGTTGACAAGTTGCCAAATTTAGAACCGTTTAATAAAAGAATTCACATCTCCAAAAGCAAAAAGTTGTTTAAGATTTCTTTATTAGAAAAAATGAATTTCGAAATGCTTATGTTTCACTTCTTGCTTAGAAACTCGAGTATCCCATCATTTATATTAGAAATAGAAACAAATTATAACCCATTCAAAAGATAACCATATATGTCAGTGAATCGCCAAAATATTCCTCCAAAATGCTAATTCACACTCAAAATGGCAGTCATAAAAACAGACAAATTTCAGATGATTAAAATTAAGGACCTTCAGCTGATTTTGGCCCAAATTAAGGACTTTTAAGGACCAAAAATCGATTCCAAAAAATTTAAGGACTTTTAAGGACCGTACGAACCCTGTGTTAATCAATAACAGTCATATTAAACTTGAACACTAAATATCTTGTGCTTTACTAAATGACCACGTGCGCATGTGTGGAAGACAAAAGTATTTTATTTCAGGCAGTAGCAAAACATTGCTTTTAACCCTTTGGCTACCCCCCCAAAGTAATCAGTAAAATTTATTTGCTTATCACATGGTTAACATTTTGGTAATAATTAACATAAATAACAAATTTTTACTGAATTTTTTAAAAATTACTATAGAAAATCTAGTGGGCACACTACAATATCACCCAGATTATATGTTAATTTATTTTTGATGATACTGTAGAAAACAGTTCTCATCATCCAAGCACAGTTCAATATTGCAAACTGCACTGTCATTGTTTGAGATGGAGCTTCAGCTTTTGTAATGCACATCGTGAAAATGTCCCATATATTGGCATATTCACTACTTTGAGAATCTTAGACAGAACAAAATGTCTATATTTTCTGGCATGACTGTTGACATCTCCACTTTTCATCTAAGTTTTTTACAGGTATTAACCCTCTTGCTACAGAAATTTGAAAAATCTTTCAATCATAAGGATTGACCTTCACTCACAGAGAACATATTATAACAGATGAAAATGGGTAAATAGAATTCATATAAAATAACACTCACAGGCCTGAAATATTGAGAAAATAACTTAGCAGCCATTGCACAAATGACAGTGAAATTCTATTGCGCAAAACAGACAAATAGGCAAAGTTATAGCACTCTGTCCACGGTATCACACCAAGAAACTGCTGATATTGATGAAAGACTATATTTTTATCCAGAAATTTCTGCTATGTGCCAAAAGATGGCATCCCATGCTACTTATTTATGCTTGTGATTACACAAAAAATATTTCTGGCTTACATTCTAATGAATTTTGAATCATTTCTGGTTTATCAAATTTAGATAAAATCTAACATGTTTTTCCCATTAACACAGAAGTCTTAAATACCAAAGTTTTGCATTATAATTTAATAGCTTTCCATTAAAAACTGTTATGAGCTTCAAATAGAGTACCACTTCTGGTTATCCAGATTTACATAATATTAATCAACTCTTTCTATGAATACAGAAAGCTTAAATGCAGAAAACTGACATTTTTGGAAGTTTGATGCAAGAGTTATTGTGGACAAAAAAAATCATCAAACACATACAGACAGATATCATTATAAAAATATGTTATGGGAGCCCTAATTTAAGTTTATTAACTGAAAACTCGCTATCGAATTTTTGAACCAAAACATCACTTTCCTTAGCTATGTTGGCGCAAAATAAAAACAAAGACAATTTTGTTTTTATTTTAAAATACTATCAACACATGCAAAAATTATTACAGAAATAAAATAATTATAGATTTAAAAATGAATTATTGAAAAAATTAGATTGGAGTACTGTTAGGTTTCATTGACAGTTAGAAGAATATTTTTCATCATTTAATGTTATCAAAATAGCCCTGGACAAGCATTCACATCAAGCACTGCCTAGTGTATTTGAACTACAGTAAAATGTATGAGAATTATCTGGCTAAAAAATAATGCCTTCATGGAGGATTTTCTAAGGAAAAGTGGCTCTTATCATTTTGAATTAGAGTTGAACTATTTTATTCAGTTCAATCCCCGAAGACGACCAAAATATTTGTAAAAAAACTACAAACAGAGTTCATTCTGAAAAGAATACTACAGATCTGATAGGATAATTAGATGACATAGCTTAATGTAAGCACTCTTAGTTTTTAAAGAATTATCAACCAAATCTTTAACAAAAGATTAGCAACATTTTCTGCACTTCACTATACAATATACAACACTATTTTTAAAGCTAAATATAAAAAGTTATAATAAATGAAAAGGATATCTGCATTTAAATCAAAAGTAACAAAACCCAAATCATTTTTCTTCCTTGATGCACTAAAGTCAGGAACATTCTTTCTGTAAAGGGGAAAAAAAAATCATAAAATGGAAAATTGTAGCATGAAAATATTAATCATAAAAAAATTGAGAAAGAAGCAAGTAATAACATGAAAAACAAATTTTTGTTTCTTTTTGTTTAAGAAATCCTAATCTATGACAAATCCTTCCTTATTAGTATGCTTAACCACTTGCGCTACAAAAGACGTGCCACACATGTCGAAATACTTTTGTCTCAAACCACGTGCAAAAATTAAAATAACGTGGTGCACACGTCGCCTAACAACGAGATTGTTTATTTCTCGAAATACAGCTCTGGATTGCACTCGCAGACGCAGAGCGGCGTAAATGAGACAATTTACTGCTTGTTATATTGTAGTGCACAGCACCGCAACCGTGAAGTTTAGTCGTAGCACAAGTGGTTAATTTATAACTAACAATCTTGTGCGGTATGTACTGCATATGCAAGTGTAAAATTAATAAAAAATACTGAAATGTCTACATATAAAATACTGGCTTTGGGTAAACTGAATAAGCAATCATCATTTATAACAATTCATATTTTCTTCAGAACAACAAATCTTAAAAATTCCCAGGTAAAAGCACTTTCTTTAACCTTCATAAAACATTCTCTCCCACATAATATCTGTTATATTAAATGTATATGTAGTTATACATAATGAATACAGTGGACTTTTTCTTCTACTGTATTCTTAATTTTTGCAAATGCATATTATAAATAAAAATCTAAATCAAATTTAACCATTGTTTATTCACTTCATTTGTTATGCCAATACTTTATATTTTGAAAATATCATTTATCAGCTGTAAACAAATTAATGGAAAACCAGACAAAATAAATTATGACTTTTTTTAATAAAAGTTTTATATAGCATATTTTTCTGCTATTTTATTAAAAACTATTTTTCATAATTCTTTCAAACTAAAGTTAAAAGAAATTAAAGGTAATAGATGAGGGCAGTCCTTAAAGTAGCTAGATGATTTGAAATGACAAGTTTTGGTTAGTAGTTCTGAACATTAACCATCTCTGAACTTGTTATGAAAGAAGGAATTAATACAAAAGTTATATAGAACATCATCCTTTATTTTCTCACTTAATTTTTGAAAAATGCAAGCTTGCCCTTTACATATGTATTTATTCCATAAGTTTCTCTATAATTATGCCGAATCTGAGTGAAACCAAGGTCAAGCACTTCCTTTGTATGATGTTCACCCATGATTCTATATGGCAGGGTTGGACAACAAGTAAATCGTGAACTAATTTTGGTGGATCATCGATCACTCACAATGACTGGAGTGGAATTCCACATACAATGGACTTTGAAGTGATTGTAGAAGACAAAATCTTTTAGCAATAGTTTAATGCATTCTGGGAACTTGCCGAGGTAATAAATTCCTGACACTGTGATCTCCGGCCATCCAGCACGATGCATTCTGACTTGTGTTTTACACTTGTCACCGAAAGCAATACGTGAACGCAACTATTAGGGCTTGACTCATCGAAGAACACAGTCAGTTAGCTTGAATATTTGGTAGTGTCATACAGTAGCTTTTCTTTTGTGTTAATAGTATTATTATTCATCAATATTATTTAACCTCAGTGATCACTTTAGGTTTCAATTTTTCTTCTGTTTAAAATGTAAGTACCTCTTTTTTGTTTTAAATTAAATTGCTTTTTTTTTTACATATCTATTTACTTGATAAGTGAGCATCCTCGGCAACAAAGCTCTAAACTGCAGTTATTACACTGAGAGAAAAATAAGGGACAGTATTACAAATATATTAGGAATAACAATTCTATTTGAATTAAGATTTCGGTACTTAAACCGTAATAAATATATTGTAACTTTAACGTACTTCTTGTAAATTTGAATATTTCTTTATTAGATTTTAATACACTTGTATTGCTGTGTCCGATAGTATGCAGTATTGTTATCATTCATTTCTCTCAATGTAATAGAGATAATAGCCGCAGTTCACGAGTTTTGAATTTTCTAGAAAAATATTTAATTCAACATTTATTCTTTAAATTGTCATATTTCTTTGCATTCTAGTATACCTATGAACATAGTAATAAACAGAAGAAATCAAAAACTTATCACTTCAATGAAGAATGGGTACTCAATTACTTTTTACAATGTTGAACGATAAATGTTGTTATTTAATATGCCTAGTATGCAGAGACATTTTTTAGCTTTACATAATAAGTATCAAATGGATTATCCACCTGAACTGAAACAAATTTAGGGAAGCTATCTCTTAGCAAAATAATGTAAGCTATTTTCCGACAGTGAATTTGTAAAGGAAATTTTTTAGATCTATCAAATTCACTTTTCAATGATTTTAAGAACAAGAGTGAAACTTGCTGTGATTTAAGATCTACAGTTGTCTCGAAACACAGTGATGTGACGAATTGAAAGGATGAGTGGGGATGTAGTAAAAGAGCAGTTATATAATGATATTAATAGATGCTCTTGTTTTTCCCTTCAGTGTGACGAATCGACAGATATAAGTTATACAGCACATTTACTTGTTTTTATTCGTATGGTTTTTAAGGATTTTACGTCTAATGAATTGTTTGGTATGATTTCTTTAAAAGAAAAGAATAGATGTGTAAACATATTCAAAGCCTTTTAAAACTTGCTGAATGATTTGAAAGTACCATTTTTTAAATTAGTCTCAATAACAATGGATGGTGCAGCTGCAATAATAGGTAGCATAAATGGATTTATATCCCTACGTCAAAAGGAAGATGAATTCCCTGCCTTTTTAAGCTATCGCTGCATTATTCACCAGCAAGTGTTAGCTACCAAGAGACTAAACACAAAAGATGTAATGAACATAGCATTTAAAACTGTTAATTCAATTTGATAGAATTTCACAATTTTAGAAAAATTAAAGAAATTCTGGAATTCATATCTTTTTCTTTTAAAAAAGATTTAAGTATAAAACGCATTAGCCAAAAAATTTCAGGCATATTTCATGTGGAATTAAAAGGCATTAGAAAATGAAATTATACTTTTACAAACTGACTTAATCTTACAAACCCGAAAATTTGAAGATGATTTTTGGAAATATGTCAACCGAGAAAAATACCTCAGTATCACCAAATGTAGCGATTATCTATTTTTGTTTTGGATCTACATATCTATGCGAATCGGCATTTTTATACTTGAAACTGAACAACATTCTGTCCTGACTGATTCCCATACTGATTGATACATTATCCTTGTCAGGATATACACCTAATTATGATTTCTTGGTTAGGGACATGCAAACTCAGTCTTCCCTTTGATATTAAGGCAACAAAGTAAATTCTAAATTTGTCTTTATCTGTAGCTACTTTGAATTAATAAATATTGTTAATAATTATCCAGGTTTCTTTTTTTTTTTTTCCTTTTGACATGAGTTTTTGGGCTCTTTAAATAATTATTGTTGTTGATTTTTACATAGGTAGCTAAACATTATATCTATATTTCAGTACGAGGTATGCTCAGCAAGCGATTGATAGATTAGCAAAAAGTAAGCCATGTTATTATTTCATAATAAATTTTCCTGGCCCAAAAAATACGAAAGTAAAATCAAATTATCAGCCATACTGTGCATTTTAAAAACAACTTTTTAATATTAATGAACAAATAATACACAGCTTGTACATGGCAATAGACAAAATAATTAAATTGCATTTTAACCTTTTGAGGCTGGGGCTTTGGTAGCAGTAAAAGCTACCAAAGGACGAGGAATATTGAACAGAATGCTTCCCCCCTTTAAGAAATCACCTCCTATTTGCAAAAAAGATTCTTATGTGTAGCTTAATGGATTCTCAGAGGGGTGCATCTATGTCACAAAAGGAAGACCTTTGAAAGAGATAAGTGGTTAAAACACCAGGGACGTCAAATTTGACATTTCATCCCATTTTCCAGCCTGAAAAATGGGGAAAAAAGACATGGTCACTAAAGTGGACAACCCCGTCTTTTCAAAGAGTCTCTATGGCCACTATAATGGCCATCCGGTCTTCAAAAGGTTAAGTTAGTAAAAATCTATCTTGAAAAAGTGTAGTAAAATCGAATTTTTTAGGTACCGCATGTACAGTAAGCTGCTATTAAAAGTTGGGTCTGGAAATTTATTTTCTTCATGAGCCTATATCTTTAAAACTTAAGTGATTTTGAACATATATTTTACTTAATCTACCCATACCTTGCTGGTTTATGCAAATAAAATACATATATGAAATATGGTAAACTAAAAATACTCGTTATCCTAAAGAAAGTTAAGTTTTATTTCCTTTTTAGTGATCTATGTTTAAACATAATGGTTTTATTTTCTTAGTTACATATATATACAGTGCATTGCATACAATTTTGTAAAGAAAAATCATTAAAAATTAGATTTGTTTGCGGATGCTTTATAGGAAGGACCTGCCGAATTTCTGAATCTTTAGTAGAGGTAGAAACTATATTGAGGTAATAAGTGAGTGGAACAGAAAACACGTTATATATATGCATCAGAAACATTTAATATCCTGCAGAATGATACAAGTTAAAAATAATTTAGAAGTTGATTCAATATCTGAACTGATGAAAAATTTATGGCAATTGAAAGTTTTTGGAATTTCTGATAAATCTGATGACAGTTACGGCTCAAAAAACTTCCAGAATCATAAAAGTTTTAGAATAACAGATATAGTACTTGTTTGCTGTGGAATAAGCATACAGGGACAAATTTGAAGTAGCACATAAAGTGATTCGAGTCACTATGGCACCAATTTAAGAATACTCCCAAGCTTTATGAGCATTACAAAACTGTGATTGATCAACAGTTACAAGGTATCATGCAAGAATTGAAGTATTTAAAAACTAAAAAAGGATACTATTTCCTTCATCAAACTGCAATTAAAGAAACCACAAAACTTTGCATTACCTTCAATGCATCATAGCACGATGAAGGCAAACTGTAATTGAATGACTATTTATAATCAGACGTTTCTTTCCTTTGAAACCTGTTTCACTACTTTTAAAATGATGAAAATATGGATTAACCCCTTAACTGCTGCGGAAAACGTACAAGATTCATTTCCCAGTGCCACGGTTTTTTCACGTGCACATGGTTATGCGATTTATTAGAGGGAAAATAAGTGCAAGTTTTACTTTATAAAAACTGTTTACTTTCACAAAATAAATAAAAGAAAAAAATGAATGCACAAAATTTAAGATTATGAGTAAAAGTATAATAAAAACATGCAAGTATAATAAAAAAGATCCCTAAAATTGAGTTTCAATCAATTTATTTTTAGACCAGTAAAGTGTAATACAGTACAAAGTCCATAATTCGGACTTGTCGGGACTTCAAGGGTTTTACCGGATTATAGGTCATCAATTTAGATCTGGTAAGATGGCATACAGAAATTGCACAATTAAAAATATTAAACCGTAATTTATGAAATAAAGAGCAATTATGATCTAAAAGATATCAAAATTCACAAAAAAATGCTTAATATTTATTTGTTTACTTCATTAAACATTTCTTTCAATGTAAGGGAACTACTCTGATATGCGCCCTCAAGTCGCCAAATCTCCACGCTGCCATATTGCTATCTAAATTTTTTGTCTACATTTCGAACTTTAAGCCTAAAATGTCTCCAAAAACACGGTTTTCGCGAATGCAAAAACCACGTTTTGAACACACAATTTAAGCTAAAAATCCGAAACAAAAACAAAAAATTTAGATAGGAAAACCGTGAAGTTTCTAACCAAAATTATTTGATAAGAGTCCACGTACACAGCGATATGTTTTAACTTTAAAAATCATCTACGAATGGCACAATCTAGGAACTACGCACACCTCGCTTTAATAAATTAACATAACAATAAATTTCGGTTGATCTTTACATTACGGTAACTGGTAGTTTGGCGACATTTTGGAGGCGATAAAGGTTACTACCTGGGACTTTGGTAATAATGTGAGCAGTACTGAGTTCCGATTACGCATTATTTTGTGTGGGGGAAATACGAGATCATGGGATATGTCATGTGATATTAATGGACGAATTACGGTTCTTTAATCGGAAAAGGGGGGAAATCGGGAAAAAATCTGGAAATTTTGTATTTGGCTTTATTCTGTGTTGTGTGAAATAGTGTTTGTGAATTTTTGGATCCCATGGCCGTAAGTAAAGTGAATTCGAAATGGGTATTTAGTGGTATTGAAAAGGATAGTAAGAAATGTTTTTTAAGGTTGTGTGAGAGAGAAATAAACATGTTTTATTATGTTATTTATTTTACCTGGTATCTTGCTTTGAAAGATAAGTATGATTTTAAAGATTCTGAAAGAGAATGAAGAAAAGTGTATCCGCCACGTAATGAAGATTCTGAAGGAGATTAGGTAAGTTAGTATTTTTAATTATTTGAGGATATTATTTTTATGCATTGTTGGAAATGTAAGGTGGAAAGGAATTTGGTATTATTGGGAAAATTGTTATTAGCAATGATTTAGTTTAAAGTAATTAGGATTGTAAGGTAATTTTTATTAATTGAATGTATGTGCTCATGTATATTTTAAGTGGTGTTTTTGAATTTAATTATATTTTAATGAAATGATAGTTATTTTGTGAATTTTATACTTGTAGGAATTTGGTGTATGTTTAAGTTGAAATAAATGTGCATGGAAATAATTTAAATATTTGATAATAAATATTTGTAATGCTTCATGTATGAATTCGTTGGTGACGTGTATAATGTAATAGATGATTTAGAGGTAAAAGTTTTTGGATATTTTATTTATTTTATATGTGGAAATGTTCATATTTGTAAAGGGTAAATACTTTTTCGCGATCATGTAATTTCATATATGTTCTTTTTACCGGGTTTAAAGATTGAGAAAATTGTCATGTATTTTCGTGAAATTTTTTTAATTTATGAGATAAAAGCAGTGTACATGGATATAGTGAAGAGTGTGCGCAATGCCATTTTTGTGCAATTCTGGGATGTTTTTTTAAGTAAAAATAAGTCGACGTGTACATGGTTCAGTGATATTTTAATGAAATGATAGTTATTTTGTGAATTTTATGCTTGTAGGAATTTGCTTTACGTTTAAGTTGAAATAAACGTGCATGGAAATAATTTAAATATTTGATACTAAATATTTGTAATGCTTCATGTATGAATTCGTTGGTGACGTGTATAATGTAATAGATGATTTAGAGGTAAAAGTTTTTGGATATTTTATTTATTTTATATGTGGAAATGTTCATATTCGTAAAGGGTAAATACTTTTTCGCGATCAGGTAATTTCATATATGTTCTTTTTACCGGGTTTAAAGATTGAGAAAATTGCCATGTATTTTCGTGAAATTTTTCGAATTTATGAGAAAAAAGCAGTGTACATGGATATAGTGAAGAGTGTGCGCAATGCCATTTTTGTGCAATTCTGGGATGTTTTTTTAAGTAAAAATAAGTCGGCGTGTACATGGTTTATGTGTATGTGTTATTTTGAAAAACGCGTAAGGTGTATTATATTGTGCACTTTTTCTGAATTTTGCAGTGAATATTTGTCATGATTAAGCAGTTTTGTTTGATAAAATTTCTAGCATAAGTGTAATTCGGCTAGTAGATTGTTGGAAGAAGTGTTCAGTAGATAAGAAGAAAAGAAACATGTCTTTACTTCGTGAAGACAAAATGGCGGCGGGGAAAAAAAAATAGAGGGTTGCTGTAGGGGAGTTGGTCGCCAAATTTTCGCCAAAAAATCGCCAAGTTACCGTAATGTAAAGATCAACCTAAATTTCAAAGGATACCATGTACACAGCATCCTGTTTAAACTTGAAAAAACATCTACGAATTGCACAATTTAGGAAACAAACGAATCTACGAACTACGCACAACTCACTTTAATAAATTAACATAGCAACAATACATTTCAAAGAATACCATGTACACAGCGTTCTGTTTCAATTTTAAAAAACATCTACGAATTGTGCAATTTAGACGGTACGCACTAATCAACAAAATAACTAAAATAAATTTCAAACAATTAAAAAAAAAACAATAACGACAGAAATTCATACTAAAAAAACAATGAACATAACATTCTACAAAATAAGAACAAGAATAAAATAAAATGCACTTACCATTAATGCTTTTTCGAACAGCAGAATTACCAATTTAATATCGCCTTTAACATGCCGCCACGTAATCACTATCATATTTATATATGACAGCCAGACACACTATCCAGAAAATTCATACTATGGTTCACAAATAAATAAAATAACAAATAATCACAAATCCCTACTTCCATCATGCACAGCCACTAAAAATAATCTCCCAGAACCTCTTTCCACACCTCCAAATACCCACTGCCCCTTAACAGGATGGCCACGACGATATTTCCTTTTGCCGAACTTCAATTCAACAACTTCCACCATTTTAGCTTCTCAGACACAGAGCATGATGCGAACCAACGAACTCCGGCGAAAGATTTTTCAATGTCAACAGGGTTGCCATACAACACGCAATCGCACCAAAAACCAGCGCAGAACACATATGGCCACATTTGGTGAAATTAGGGCGTATATCAGAGTTGTACCAATGTAAGTTGTTTAAGCTGCTTCATTTTTTGTGCTAATACTTTCTCTTTAATTCTATAAACAGACATCATTTCTTGTTCAGTTTCACTGTTCAAGTCCTGTAATTGCCGTGTCGAGAATATCGACTAACTCGTCAATCAAAACTTTTTCGTTTTCAATAACCTCTCTGTCACTTTCTTCACTACTGGAAGTGGTACATCGAAACATGTTTTTGCTTTGTGATCCTTTGGCAGCTCCAGAATCGGAAACTTTTTTAGACATAATCAAAAGTTCAACCTTAATTTTTATAAGACTGCTCTAACCATCTGCAAAAAATAATAAGCCAAATCTAATTAGAAGATTACGGAACAGCACAATCTACAAAATTAACTGAAATGCCTTAGAATCAGTAAAGATAATTTTAGCCTAGCTTATAAAGTCCGTTATACATTAAACGCGCATGCTTAAAGCAGACCAAAAGAAAAAAGGTTTGTGGCTTTCAGGTCAGAATTATAGATCAATCCAGATAATGGAAGTCCTGATTACAGACTTTGTACTGTATCAGGTTTAAGTGTTATACTTTGTGAAATCAATATGCCTAAAAAAACATATATTTCTTTTGAACTGGTTGAATACCACAATTTCGTTTTTGATTTTTCGTCTGTAAGGTGTTGGTTCATATACTGGTCTACAAAACGGTTAGTTTCAGTAACAATACGAAGCACGAGCAGTTAATCAAAAAATAATTCCAAAAAGATAAATGGGTTTGAATCTTTCTTTATTCCTGGAACCTACTACAAAAAGTAAACGAAAACGGAGGACACAGAATAAAAAACAAAAAAAAGTTTTATTCAACCAATATCAGCCAATACCACGCAGTCATTACTTTCACCGCTTTAAACGCATCCCTCTCTCCAATTTCTCCCCACACTTCTCTGAAATAGTATCCTCCTTCACATATTTTGTCAAGGTCATGGTGTTGCATTCCAAAGCTTTTCGAATAATTTTATGTATAGCAGTGCAAAGCAAATGATAGCATTTTGGAAGGGCATATATATACGCCCAGGGCAGTTAATGCATCGGCTGAGCAAGGCATAGCATTTTGGAAGGGCATATATATACGCCCAGGGCAGTTAATGCATCGGCTGAGCAAGGCATATATATACACCCGCGGCAGTTAAGGGGTTAACAGCTCTTAAAAAATCTAGTCATGGTTATAGAACTTTCCCAAGTTCTAACATGTGGCTCTTACCAACAAGATGTTCGATTCCTGTGCTATATGCTTTTGATTTCCTGTAGTGATAATGTTGTTCCATACTGATGTTAATTTATGTTCTCAGAAATACTGGTTTACTGCTAATAGTATATGACGAAGGCTTGCAAAGCTTATTATGATAAGAGCCGCAAATTTTAAGGTTTTCAGATACTGCAAACAAAATTTTCCAATTAACGGAGTTTGGGAAGAAATGTATATTAAAAAATTTTCGTTGTGACGACAATGCCCCCATAATCTATCAGCTAATGGATGGTGAAATCCGTAGCAAGTTTCTAAATCCAGAAAATATCACTAATGATAGCGAAGCAAATGCCACAGATGTTATTAAGAGTAAAGATTTTCTGATTTAAAGTTCAATGGGAATTCTTGACACAGCAATTATAAGACTCTAAGAATAGAACTTTAACTGAATAAGAAATTATGTCTCTAGAATTAACACACAAAAAAAAGCAACTTGGATTTACATTGAAAGAAATCTCTACATATATTAAAAGAAAGAGTTTGTCTGTGTGTCTTTCGTACGTGCTGCATGTAAGCTAATAGATACGAAATTTGGTATACAGGCGTACCTAGATAAGAGCCAGTGCACCTCAAAGCAATTTTTTCAAAATTCAAATCCGATTTTTTTTAAAAAATTTTATCGAAAAGTTTGAATAGTTTCATTCTTTTAGAAATGATTTTGGCAACAATTTTTCATTCACTGCTTTGTATACTGGACTGCTGACTGTTAAAATACGAGATAAAACACTGCTTTTTTTTTGACTTTTGGACACGCAAGATGCAGATCGCAATCTTCTTGTTCTGACATGCATGCGTCTCATGTGACACAACAGAATTTCCTTTCCCCCCTCTCTTTATTAGCTAATGGCAAAAAGACTTGTATATTTTGAATTATGTCATGCGCAAAGCACAATTTTGATTGTTATTGCTTTCTGATAATTTCATTCTTTTAGAAAGGTGGTTTTGACAACAGCGTTTCATTCATTGCTTTGGATACCGGACTACTGACTGTTTTCTCTTGAAAATATCAGATGTATTGCTTATTTCCTTGTAATTTTTTTTAATTATGTTTTAATTATATAATTTTTTTTTTTTTTTAAAGGAAATAGAGTTCTTAAGTTTCTTTATACCATTTGAATTCTTAAAATTTTGCAACGAGAAGTTGACTAATTTATTTATTAGGATAATTAATATTTGTATTAAGGGATATTGCTTATTTCATCATAATTTTGTTATATTAAATAAGTTTAAAAAATTTGTGTTTTTTTTGATAAAGTAAAATTCTATGTAGGTTTTAAATTTAATGTTTGGAGTTCCCTTTAAGCATTTTCCTGGTACATTTAAAAGCAAGACGAAGGCTAGCCGTGTAGCTGCTAGAGTTTAATAAAACAAAAAATAAATATATTGAACCTTTTTTTTTCTTTGTAAATTATGATTTCCTTAAAGTCATAAATGCTTCATTATTATCATGAAAAATCCCAAATCTGGATATCTCGGACTTCATACTATTCTTACATTTATCAGGCTCTCAGCAGTAATGGTTCCATCCTGATCACTTTTAAAGTTGGTTATCTTAAGGATGTACTGAGAAGGTTTGCCTGTATTAATAGACATCCAATGCCCAATGAAAAAACTAGAAGCTACACTTAAGACAGATCCATTATACATTTAACGAATGGCTATATGACTAAGAAGTTTTTGAAAGTGGAAATTTTAAAAACTTTTAAGACTTGCATATTAGCACAACCACAATAAAGTAATCTGATGTAAATTTGAGATATAAGAAGCCTTACGAGTAAATAACAAAACTTAAGGATATGAATACACTATAGGATGTAAAAGGGGGGATCGAGCTGGCGATGGGTGTTGATGGCTCAGGTTCAGTTTGGTTTATTTAATTACAGCAAAGTACTCAAGGACTATCTGCATCAGGGAAGGGATGCCCTCATGGAGAACTTTCTCAGGGAAACTAGCTTATATACATGCTACATGGGAAAAAAAAAATGAAAAAGTCTATGTAGCTAGCCCATTTGCAGGATTCGAACCTTAGACTGAACTACCAATGTTCAGCGGCTTTAGAGCTCAGCCACTGGTGGACCTCAACTACACTAAAGAAGTCATGAAAATTTTCAGAATATCCTGTAGCAATCATGGGTGTAACAACTCTTTAGTTTTAACAGGAAATGTTGCCTTTTTTGTATGTGTTCTATTTGTTGTAATGAAAGTTTCAATATTTTTACATACAAACCATGATACTCTTTAACTGAAATTCAACTTTAAATGTGAAATTTGCCTGTAATAGAAGAAACTGCAGTAAATTTTCTGCACAAATAAAGCTGTCACAAAATCGCTAAAGGGAACAATTTTAAATCTGTCCTTGAAGCAACAGTTACAGAATTTCCAACATATAATTATAATAATAATAATAAACACCAGTAAGTTACTTTACTAATTGATTTTCAGAATACATAATATGTATTCAGTACTAAATAATTCTGTGTAATTATAAATTGTCTTCTTTTACTTCTATAAAAAGTTACCATGTTAGTTATGCAATAATAAAAAGGTCCCCTTTAAAAAAATTTTAATTAAAATAAATATACACGCAAACTGTAACCAACTGTTAAAAGAAAATAAAGGAAAACTACATATTAAAAAAAAAAAAAAAAAAAAAAATTGTGTTTTCTTTTATTACCATACTGTTATACTACAACACTTACTTAATTAAAAAGAGGGTAAAGCGTGAACGATGAAACATTGCTTTAAGAGTCCAGAGGACTGCACACTGAGAAAATACAATGAGCAAACTAACCCGTTAGATATGTGCAAATTGATATATATAAACACATACCCATGAGTTACATACTTGGATATTTGATTAAAGAAAAGTTCACGAAGATATTTCTCAAGACAACTGCATATTATTGTGAGAATATTACGAACATGACAAACTCTCAGTTCGTAAAACAATATTCAAATGTTCTTACTACAAAATACGCTAAATGAAGAAGGTAATAATTTATATTTGTTCCTGCTTATTCACTGTCTACTATAGAACTTAGCAAACTTGCATAAGCATATTGCAACTAAACTACCACAGTTAAAAACTATTAATGCTTGCATCTAATAACAAATTACATAAAGTGGAACAATATAATTTTTTATTAAAATATTTTGGAGTAGAAGATCTGTGACAGTCACTTACACGAGTGCTTTAGCAGTACTGACAGAAACGTCTGCACGGTATTCATTAAATGCAGTTGAAAGGAAGCACAAAAAAGTCAAACCGGCCAAAACACTTAAAGAAAATGCAAATATAGCATTAGCACGTGATAACACGGTATTCATATTAGCTTTAATAAATATATTACACCTTGTATTAAACTACACGTGTTAACTACTTAAATGCAAGATTTCCGCCAGCATAACGCTGACGTTTCACACACCGCTACAAAGACAGGGAGGTTAAAATACATCAAACAGCAAATCTTAACTTCTGTTTCTGCTGTCAGAAAAGTGTTGTTAGGTAGTTCATTGATTCTGCCGCTAGTCCGCAATTTAAAATTAAATTTATGAAAGGAAATCATTTACTCTGATTAAATGAGAATTATCTGATTTAATCAGAGTAAATGATTGTTATTCGAGATCTTTTGTAAAACTTCGTTAATATCCTACTATTCTTTTATTTTTTTTTTTTTACATTATGATTCAAACTTATTTAAAAGAATGATTAATTTCGATGGGCAGAAAGGTGTAGCATGAGATGCCAGATTAGACATATTGTTATAGGATTTTAAGTTTTATTTCATCCCAATATATTAAAAATCTGCTTTACTGTGAGATCGAAATTAAAAATTATCCGAGAGAGGAATTCAAGAAGAAGATTCTAAGAAAGATCATTATTTACATGCAGAGAGGCTATTAGTATTTCTCTCGATCTAAGAATTTTGGTATTATTTACTTCTGTTAATTCTCAGCCATCAAATGGAGCAAAATAGTGGTAAGTATCATTTAAAATTTAAAAAAAATATATTAAAAAGACATTTGTAATATTTATTCTCGTATTTTATATCTGTGTTAAAACCAATGCTATCCGTATTAATTTAAATACTTATATATTGACTTAATTATTATTTACGAATGCAATGTTTCATGTCTTATTTCGTGTGTAAATATGATAATAATTACAACTCAAAGTAAGCAAAAGATTATTACTTTCATCGGCAGATAAATTTTTTAGTCATAATTCATTTTTATGAGAGAAAAATGCTTTATGAAATTTAATTGCATAATTTGGGAAATCGTCTCTACTCTTATATGCGCCATCATATAGATCATCAGATATGGCGATATGTGTTCTGCGCGGGGTTTTGGCACGATTGCGTGTTTTATGGCAACCCTTTTGACTTTGAATACTCTTTTGCTGGAGTGTTTTAATTGCTCGTTGGTTCGTGCCGTGTGTGTTTTGAAATGGCTATGTTGCACTGAGAGACGTGGTTGCAAGAGGGTCTGGGAGATTATTTGGCTAAAGTGCAGAATCGCCCACTTATCTGATTGGCGTAATAAATAAAAAAATAAATAAAATAATAGGATAAAATAGGCTAAACATTACTGAATGGAATCATAAGAGTAAATAACTATTTCAGATCATTATTATAATTTATATAAAAAAAAGCTAAACATAACTGAATGGATGCCTGCATCGCTATTTCGCTACCGAGTTATCGCTAAAGCATAATTTCATCTCGTTGGTTGTTCAAACGTAATTTTCTATAATGAATGATGCCTTTTCTTTGAAAAAAATTCTCGATAAAGTGCAGAATCGCCGACTTACTTGTTTGCCGCTTTTTACAAGTGTAAAAACATCTGGAGTTTTATCAATTTTGTTTGACTTTTTAAGTGAAAATAGGTCAATGTGTACATGGATAAAGTCAAGGGAGTGCGCAATACCATTTTTGCGCAATTCTGGAATTTTTTTTTTAAGTGAAAATAGGTCGATGTGTACATGGATACCGAGTATGTGCAATTCTTAAAAACACACCAAGCAGTGGGCGATTCTGCACTTTTCCCGGATTATTTTTAGTGGCTGTGTATGATAGAAGTAAGGAAATGCTGATGCAGGATATTAAAGACTGGATTGAGCCTTTACAACTATTTTTTCGGATGGCTGGAAATCTTACAAGGATTTAGGAAAAAAAGGTTTTGAATATTTATTTGTGAACCATAGTATGAATTTTCTGGATATATAGTATGATTGTCTGGCTGTCATATAAATACGATAATGATTACGGGGTGGCATGTTAAAAGCGGAATGAAATTGGTATTTCTAGCTGTTCGAAAAAGCATTCTTTCATGGTAAGTGTATTTTATTTTATTCTTGTTCTTATTTTGTAGAATGTTATGTTCATTGTTTTTTTAGTATGAATTTCTGTCGTTATTGTTTTTTTTTTTTTTTTTTTTTAATTGTTTGAAATTAATTTTAGTTTATTTTGTTGATTATATGTTCAAAACGTGGTTTTTGGAGATATTTTAGGCTTAAAGTTTGAAATGTAGACAAAAAACTTAGATAGTAATATGGCACCGTGGAGTTTCTCGCCAAACATTTTTGGCTAGAAATTTGGCGACTTGAGAGCACATATAAGAGTAGTTCCGGGAAATCTCAGATAAGCGGCACTTGGTGCAGTTTTTTCCGGTATCTTGAATCCCAAAAATTCGCCATATTCTTGGGAGAAATTTTTTGACGCCAAGAGGGAAATGGCATCAAAAGGCGCTTTCGAAAAATTCCCTTTTCAGCCCAATATCGGGGGAAAAGCTCTGTTGAATGAAAATCGCGTAAGGCAATGTAACGTTTGTGTTGAGAAGATAAACTGTACCACCCAACCAGTATAGTGGTTAGCATCCTTGACTGCCGTGCTGAAGGGCCCAGGTTTGAATCCCAGAGAAGGCGTGGATGTTTGTAAATGTTTAATGTCGATGCAGCATTGTGGCACTCTATGCAGCGAGCCGAAAGTCCTCTCATGTGGTTTGGTGGAAAGGGAGAGGGGTGGAAGACAATGCAGTGCTGTGTGTGACAAATTTAAAGAGAAAACTATGCAGGAAAAATGAAAAATACAGGAGCATGCACATTTAATAAATAGATATCTCGTACTTGTACACTTTTGCTTTTCAGGAAAAATCGAGAAATTACCAGAATGTGCTCGCACATTTAAAAGCTTATATAAAAGCGAGGAAAAAAGCACCTAAGTTCAGTTTTGTTTAGAAAACTGTAGTTTACTGTGGCAAATTGTGGTGAAATCAGATTAGCTTTCTCTATTTTGAATTACCGTATTTGACGGGATATAAGACGCACTGGCATATAAGACGCACCCTTATTTAGAAGGCCACACACAAGGAAAAAAAGTTTCAATAGTCCACAATAACTTTAAATGTGGTTTCTTTTAGTTCTCACGTTTCGTAAAAGCCAAATAAACAATCATTGAATGCAATTACCAAACATATTGTTATTAAGGAAAATTAACAAACGGCAAGCTATTTTGAACATGATATGTCAATTTCAATAATGAATAAATGAATGAACGGCAAGCAATCAAACATAATACAAAACAAAGCAGAAACAACAAAAAAACACAGATTCAAGGAAAACGTTGCCTATCATGAAATTAGACTTTAATCACTTTCAAAACCATAAAAATCCTTTTCACTATCATCATCATCAAAAACGAGAAAATCATCAGTCTCAAAGATTAAGCCATGTCTAAGTACATGCCGTATTAAGGCGAAACCGCAAATGGCTCATTAAATCAGTTATGGTTCCTTGGATCGTACCTTACTACTTGGATAACTGTGGCAATTCTAGAGCTAATACATGCAGCAGAGCTCCGACCCTCTGGGGACGAGCGCTTTATTAGACCACTACTGTTTCCGTCATCGCTAGTATCACCTTCTTTGAATAATGCATCGTCTTCTGTTCCGTCAAGAGCATTACTGATTCCACACTTCTTAAAGGACTTAACAATTACTTCAGCCTTTTTGTCCTCCCAAGATCTTTTTACCCACTCACACACTTGTTAAATAGAAGGCCGCTTCTTCTACCTGAGGACGTGATGTGGCTCTCCTATCCACTTGTTCCATCGTTCTCGCACTTTTTCCTTAAATGGCTTATTCATCGATACATCTAAAGGCTGCAATTGGCTAATCAGTCCACCAAGAATGACAGCTATCTGGGTTTTTCTCTTGCTTTATTTATGGTTTCAGTTCTATGGGCGCTAAACTGATCCAAAACCAAAAGACAGGGTTTTCTTGAGTCCACCAGGTCGCCTCGCCCATACGTTCTGTAACCACAGTTTCATTCTAGCTTCGTCCATCTAGACTTTCAGATGACCATGAACAATTACACCCGTTGGAAGTTTTTCTTTCGGATGAGTTTTTCTTTTGAATATGAAAAAGTTTCTTCATAATCTGATGGCATTTTCTGTACAATAGTTGTTTTTGTGTGCATTGATAAGCTTTGCCTTTTCATGAACCTGTAGCACCAGCCCTCAGACCCTGAAAAGTTCTGATTCCCATGTTTTTCTGCAAATTCTTTGGCCTCATTGATTATCATTTTGGTTGAAACATCCCAGATTTCCTCTTATATATCACCCACATTTTTACGGCATTTTCAAGTTCAGGCCAAGATGGAGCTGGGCATCGAAGGTTATGTTTTTGTTTTTTAGCAGTCTTAAGTTGATCTTTCTGCAGTCGCCAAGTGCGTATCATTATTTCGGTAGGTGGTGGACCGAAATGCTTTGCTGCTGCTCTGTTTCCATGCACTTTGGCATAGTTTAACACTCCTAGTTAATACTGAATTGTATAGCTTAATCTCTTATTTCCTGTAGTCATATTTTCCAGGGATTTTTTTTTAAACAAATAGTTTTAAACACCGATGATGACACGTTTATACAGAGTAGCACCGATACCGACACGTGCATCAGCTGAGTCAAAGAAAGTCTTTGTAAAGAAGGAAAGGCTCCATAGACGTAATGTAACCGTCGAACCTGTTCGAACTTCGACATCAGCTTCGAGTTTTGGCGCTTTTTGGCAACAGATATTTCACGCATGCGCAAAATAATTATGGTAGATGTAGAAAAAGTTATGTGTGTCTAGACCTTTATCCAGGCTAAAAATAGCATTCAGTATTAAAGTTAACCTGTGTCCTTCACGTATAAGACTCACGTATAAGTAAATTTTTTGAGACCAAATTTAGGAAAAAAAGTGTGTCTTATATGCCGTCAAATACGGTAGTTATGTTGAATGTTGTTATTAGTTTAAAAGATAACTACTGTGAGATATTGGGATATTGTACGAATATCTAGAAAATTTAAGAATTTTGTTTTATTTGTTGTGATAATAATAAATTTTATTCATTTTTCATCGGATTTGTGCATTCAATTCATAACGAACATGTATTAACGAAACAATACAATACAAAATATATAAATTCTACATACATGAAAACTTGAATACAATGCAACAATATGTGAAAAAGGAATGAATTAAAAGGGAACTGAAAATACGAAGATATGAATATAAGGGAGTTCAAATTTTTTTTTTTTTTTTTTTTTTTTTTGTTAATTATCAAAATTCTGCAGATGCTCATAATTATCAATTTCTTAATTAAATGTGTATTAGAAATTAAATGTATGTCAAAGTGCATTAGGTAAAGTAACTGGAAAACAGAATAAATATTTAAACATTTCTAGTATTAAAATATGGACTTTGTAAGAAAGTTAAATAACCTTAAAATAACTTTAGTGATTAAAAATGGAAAGCTTAATATGGCATACTAGCTGACACCCGACCGCTATCTATTTGAATGTGAACCTAGACTTATATGGACAAAATGTTTAATTTCAAACTGATAATTAATGTAAATTTTTTAAAATTTAAAGTCAGGAAATACAGTGCCAGTCAGTGAATCTGTCATGTACAGATTTCCACATCACCCATGAGGTACTGTGTATTGGGATTCGTCCCCATTATCTAACTTGGCGGGAACCCCAGTAGGCTTATACCACGAAAAATTGCCAATATAAAACTGCGTTTTATATATATTTAACTGTTATCATAAGTTTCATGAAAATAAATGTTATTATCTTTGTTATCAAATTTTGTAATTGATGATAATTATTTATCCTTGATATTTTATGCCTGGCAATTTTTATAAATAACAACAATGTTTTTATTTTACCTCACAGTAATTTATTTCTCTTAATAATAACATTTATTTTCATGAAACTTATGATAACAGTTAAATATAAATGGGTACTATTTGGTTTTGAGGGCTGTAAAAAATCACCAAACTATTGTTGATGCCAGTGCTGCCAAAAATAATTGCGACAACCCTAACGCAAGAAAGGAAGTACTATAATAGTAAATAACTATTTAAGATTGATGTTTTAATTTAGATGAAAGATTTATTTCATATAATACTTTTTTTATTATTATAATTTATATAAAAGGGCTAAACATGACTGAATGGAAGTATAAGAATAAATAACTATTTCAGATCATTATTATAATTTATATAAAAATTGCTAAACATAACTGAATGAATGCCTGCATTGGTATTTCGCTACCAAGTTATTGCTAAAGCATAATTTCATCTCGTTGGTTGTTCAAACATAATTTTCTATAATGAATGATGCCTTTTCTTTGAAAAAAATTCTCGATAAACACAATCTGAAATCGGCACGTACGCTAGATTTAGCACGCTGTTAAATGGGCACGTTTGCTAGATTTGGCGCTTTTGCGCATACATTTTCGCTGAAATTTTTTACGCTCCTCAAAACGGAATAGTACCTATAAATGTTATTATTAACCTTATCATTTAAATGTTGCTTGTTGTAAACATTAAATGTTAAAATAGACATGGGATAATGTGAGCCATAAGTTTGACAAGGGAGCATATTTTGTAATCTACTGACAAAGTTGTGTGATCATCAGCATAAAGATTTATCTGCAGAGTCACGACACGCAACACAAAGTATCTACATATAGAAAGAAAATATCCCTTTCCTTTTCCCTATTTTAGTTAACATCTGAGCTAGCAACCTAAACACTTTTCCCACTGTTTGGCACCTCTCACCCAAGTTGGCAAACAAGGATTTCAAGTGCCGGTTATCTGAGTATTCCTCATAACTTTAGTGCAAATACCTAGGAAAAACATACACTAAATATAAATTATATTTAACAAATACAATTTATAAGTGCTACCTGACCAAAAACAGCTGAATTTAGCCAAAATAAGTCTGAAGTTTTCATTCGAAAATATTTTAATTCTGAACTTTATATAGTTAAGAAAATAATTTACAGATGAATAATGATGAAAAACAAATTGTCAGCTGAATTGGTTTCATATGATATGACTACCAAGATTTCTCTTTTTATATTTGTTAAAATTCAGTTTGAATTCAGTGAGTATTTCATTTTGTACATTTTAATGTTTTAGTGATTGTCTTTAAAATGACATCAAATATATCATTTGCAGCATGTCTTTTCCTCCAGAGAAACTCTAGTAGGTAGGACTTGAAGTGGTGGCCGAGCTGTTCCATGATGCTTTTTATTTCGCCATTTAGTACTTTCCCATACGCATTCTATATTTTGCATGTGTGTGCCAGTTTCAAAATTGGCGAAATGTATTTGTGATTTACTCTACAATGGATATACCCTGATTGTTTGAGTTCTGCTTTATAACTATTCCTACAGTCAGAAAAAATTGTTCTTTAATGTTCTTATTAATTTTGTTTGTTTGTGTAGAGGGACTACGATTGGGGACCATTATAAGAAATGTTTTGCTCTCTTTTCAACAAATCCTCCCAAAAATTCACTGTGCAGGCAACATTCTTCCAGCATTATATTTGCATCGCGTGAGCATGCTCTGGTCAATCTGTACAATGCATCCAGCCTTGCAAGTTTTCTCCCTTTCTTCGCCATTTCAAGAATGCAGATATTCTGAAGATAATTGTTCCAATCCACTACCATTTTGTCGGCCATAAAGAATTGATGGTGCAACTTATTTGTGGATTGTTTTGGATCCCAAGCTAAACTGGAATAGACAGGTATCTAAATAGATACCCATGGCCTAAATCAGCATTAAACTACAAACTAAAACAAATGGCGAATGAAAAGTGGCAACGTCAATAGGAACAAGGGCCACAAGGACGATGTACATTCCAACTACTACCCAAGGCTGATGAAAATACCACAATATCAACCTACTTCCTAACCCAGTACATCTCGGGTCACAGTCCCTTCTCCAAGTATTTTTATGATCGCAATATGGCTACGTCGTATAGATGCATATGCGGGGAAAGCAGAGACCCTGAACATTACTTGTTTCAGTGTCCGTTAACGTCAGCCCATCACATTCGCCATCCTACTGATACTGGAATAGAATTTAGAAGATTCATCATTAAGCACCGTAAAGTTTTCCAAAACATCAAAAATATTATTGATTTTGTACACTGCCAAGGACTGGACCTGTGTCATCCATAGCTTACAACCCAACATAATCCTCTAAGTTCATAAATGCAGCAATAAGAATATCCACTCTCATATTATACAAGAGTGCCTTTAGAAAACATGCTTAAATATCTCCATTTATTGAAACAACTGTGACTTTTCTCATACTACTCAAACTACGAACTATGAACTACTTCATACTGTGGAATGTGTGACAGATACACCAGTACTACGTACTTAACACTATTTATCATGAAATGAATTCATAAACTGTATGCTGAACTATGAACTGCACTATGAATGAACTTATAAACTGTGAACCGTGTAACAAAAAAAGGAAACAAACAACGAACCACATACCATAAACACTCCCCCCCCCTGCCAACAAAGCTCCAAACCGAAACACAAAAGAAATATGTATATACATCTGTAAATAACTTATTGTAATTATCCATTGTAATTATTGTATTTATCCATTTAACTGCAAAGTACCCGTGGGAAGTATATCTTAAACAATATTGTCTGCAATGTAAACAAATTCCCGAGCATGGTGTTAGCGTGCCCGGTCAGGGTACACTTCCATAGATGGTTAGTGCAGTGGGGCAATACCAGTTTTGCCCATGGCGATGTTTTGGTACCCCCTGTACTTCTTTCTGTCGGTCTATTTCAGAATATTTTGTATTAACTAAACTGGAATAGACAGGTCTAAAATGACTGAAAGAGAAACTGGGTGCTTAAAAAAATTGCTAGTATGAAATGGGAATCTTACCAGAATGTACTTACCACAACCTAGACCTCTTACATTCATCCAATTCATGACTATTGTGCAGTATTACTTATAAGAGCACCTGATTCCACTTTTTCGAGATTGAATAGTGTCCCAAACCGAGCACTTCGGCTCATTACTGGCAGAACCAGATTTAGACTTCATAAGGCCCTAAGCTATTTGAGATATAGAGCCCTTTATAAGTCTCTTATAATCTATTTTAATACTTTTTAGACTACATTTTAAATTTTTTTGTGCCCTAAGCTATAGCTTGTGTAGCTTATACATAAATCCGGCCCTGATTACTGGTGTAGCTTTTTCAACCCCTGTGGTAGCCATGGAACTGCAAACTGGCCTACTTAATTTGGCTAATCATCGCTTTGACTATAAAAGATTCCTCCATAAAGACACCTTTTGGCCTAACTGTGTTCCAGCTCAAACTAGAACAAAGACTCAAAATTCTTTCCTTATGATGATTGATTAACTATCAAGAAATATGAGGCTTCCCTTAACCCGTTCAGTACGGGCGTGTCATATATGCATCAGCAGCAAACATTATCTCACGGCCTAGTGTGTCATATTTGAATCTCCATTTAGTTCACTCTATGGCCGGGCGTACCACATTTGACTTTTTAGATAGAACATTTAATTAGCATTTTTTTATTGCCGCTAGATGTAGCTGTATGTCTGTTATGGTGAAATATATCGAAAGTTAAGTGTGTTTACCTTCATTCCTAGGCAATGTTTTTTATTTTTGGCATTTTGTTTCAGAATGAGAGTGAGATTCGTGGGTGGGTGTTGAGCAATGTAATGTCTCTTTAACTAGGTCATTTGATACAAACAAATGCATGTGTTCTCGCTGCATTGAGGTACTTTTTATTTTTGCAATATAGTGGGATAGACGTTCTATCATTAGAGGATTTTTTTTATTACTCTTAGATTTTCCCTTTTCTCTTATTACTCTTAGATTTTTCGGGCTTTGAGATGAATATCAGCGAAACGTATTTTTTTTAATGGCAAACGAAAGTAGTATATAACCGTAGAATATACACAAGTGCTAATTCGTTAATGTTGAGTAATGTAATGGCTCTTACTGCATCATTTTGTATAAACAAATGAACATGTTCTTGATGCTCTGGAATACTTTTAATTTAATTTATTAATTTTCTTCTTTTCTTTTATTTTTTTATCCATTATAGTGGAGTAGATGTTCTATCATTAGAGACTTTTTTATTACTCTAAGTTTTCCGGCATTGAGACGATTATTTTGTATCACTTAGCGAATGGTCTCTCTCTTTTTTTTTTTTTTAAATGGCAAAACTAAAGCACTATCTGACCATAGAACATATACAAATGCTAAATGAGTCAAATTTGCTGAGTAAAATAGCAGCAGATATTATATTCCTGTGACATGTGCAACGTTGGACTTTGTGTACACCCATGTTTCAAAGAATATCATATACTATCTCATTTTGAAATATTGCTTACTTTTCGTTGTTTGCTCGTTGAATTTTTATGAAAGACAGTTTTAATATTTTTTTATTTTAATTGTGTGTTGTGTTAAATAAAATCTGCGATTTTTTGGATATTTTTCCATATATGCAGTCAAAAGTCTTTAATCCGGACTCAACGAGACTTTGACGATTCTGGATTATCGATTTTTCCAGATTATAGATTATCAGTTTAAATCTGGTAAGATGGCATGCAGAAATTATAAAATTAAAAATATGAAACCGTAATTTATGAAATAAAGAGCAATTATGATGTAAAGTGTATCAAAATTTACAGAAAAGAAAAAAAAGCTTAATATTTATTTGTTTACTTTATTAAACATTTCTTTCAATGCGCGCATGCGTAAAGCATACATTACATATAGCCGAAATTAGAAAATTGCAACCAGAAAACTATTTGATTTGTATTCGTGATATTTATAATGAAGAGGAATTTGATTTAAATCATATCAAAGACAGAGTAGATTGAGATGAAATACTACATTTAGTAAGGAATTATAAGGCAAATAAAATAAAAACATCTGCTCTGAAGATAAGAATAGTGCTGACAGATCAACTTCCAGTTCATTGTGCCGCAATGCTGCCCCCCCCCCCCCCCGTGCAGAGCAGAGCAGCGTGAAATTGATAAACAGATTTCGGAATAGTTAGAGAAATAAAGGAGCCTTTATCCATTTTTTGCGTTCGAAATATGCTTTCCCTTTGTAGATCCTTTGGCAGCTCCAGCATCAGAAATTCTGTTTGACATAATCGAAAGTTCCAACTTACTTTTATAAAATTACTTTTAAAAATTTTAATGACTGCAATGACAGTCTGCAAAAAATAATAAGTCGGATCCAATTCGAAGATTAAGGCACAACGCAATCTACAACATTAACTGAAATAGATAATTAGCTAATTTTAGCTTAGCTTATACCGTCTGTTATACATTAAAAGCGCATGCGCAAACGTATTATGCGCATGCATACACACATGCACAGAAAGGTTGTAGCTTTGAGGTCCGAATTATAGATCATTCCGGATTATGGGTGTCCGGATTAACGACTTTTGACTGTATTTATTTGTGGGATAAGGGGAAAATTATATTATTCTATAACGAGTATTTTATAAAAATTTTAAGGAAAATATAATAATAAAGCTTTAAAATTAATTCTGACAACTACCTGAATATTCTTCTCATAATGTACCAAAAATTGGAACAATTGGATGAAAAATTTAATTTATACGAATTTTTTTCTAACACTAGGCTTAGCAGCATGACTTGCCCGTCCCCACAAAACGACACATCTGGTTAACACTCCGTCCCAAGACAACGCTTCGGTAACAGACGTGCCTGTCGTGAACGGGTTAAGTTGTTTTATTGTTTTTAAACCTTGTATCTTTCCAGGCTTTTTGCATTATGCAGGAGCAGCTTTTGGCTTGATTATTAGCATTGAAAAGAGTTCTTCTCTCCATGTTAAACTCAAAACTATAGCACTGGCTACTACCTATGAGAGATATCCTACAGTGCACTGGACTCGCATCTATACTGATGGCTGGAGTCTTTTCAGAATTATTTCGATTGTGTGACACATTTGGACACTTTTGTGACAACTTTAATGCTGAATTGCATACAATTTTGATGGCCCACCTAGTCATAGCAATATTCCTGGCAATGAGCAGGCAGACACACTCCTAAGGAGGATTGCGGTTTTAGCCAACCTGAATTACATGTTCCTCTTAGGCCCATATCACACATGCATTTGTTTCATACAAACAACTGTTTCAGATAGTTTTTCTGCCTGGTTTACTATTGAAAGAAAAACACGAGATTTTTTCCTTCCTTTCGAAAAAAATTGCAAGTTGTTCGTTTTCAACCTATCAGCTATCGGCTTGTTTGTAATGGAGAACCAGTTTCCCCTTTACATGTTAACCCTAAAGTGATCTGTGGTGACTGGCTGTTGGGACAAAGCAGAAAATTGTTCCAAATAGTTGTTCTTTCGAAACAAATGGATGTGTGATAGCAGCCTTAGAAGCATCAAATGGACTATTAGACAGCTCATCCTTAAGGCCAGACTCTGTCATTACAGAGATGTTGCCAGTGCAAAGAACTGATGCTGCTTATTGGACAAAAAGATGTGTTTCTCTGCCAAGAGCTATTGTTATAGTTTGTCACAGATTCATGCCGCAGTATGATTACTTATAGGCTCATCTTTTTAGATTTGGACTTGCTGATTCCCCAGACTGTATGCCTCTGCTGCAATGACAGGACAACTTTTTTCTCGTACTGCTTTGTGAGATGTTCTTTCATCGGACTTCTTTATGACTTTGCCAACAACTACAGGGGTAATTTCCTTTATTCAACTGCAAGGTACCATATGCTTGTAAGAGTTGGCGAGCAAAATAAAAAAAAAAAGGGGGGGTCCACTTTTGCTTTGAAATTATCAGTCTTTTCAAATAAAGTAATTATTAAGTTAGTAAGTTGGATAGTTGCTTCATAAATTTCATTTATTTCTTTGGAATTCCACAAAATGTGAATATTTATTACTGTATATAACCCAAGAACTTTTGGAACTTTTTCTGAAGCTAAATTACAGAGGTCAGCTTATATATGCATTCGCTAATCTTGCAAAATATGTAGTAACTTTTCTGTTAGCCAGACACAAAGAATAAATCACCAAACATAGCACTTTTTAGTTATTATTTCTATAGTCTGTAGTACTTAAGCTTATGAAAAAAGTTAATTTTAAATGAAATAAATTATTTATTTTATGAAAGTGAGTTGTTTTATTTTCGAAATTGTTCATATTGCTTTGTTGTCGCAAAAATGAAAATAACACGTCACCAAAACAAAAATAACACTAGCATAGATGTCACAGATCATACGGGACAGCAAATGACTGGAAAAAATGTCCTAACTTCATACAGAGTTAAACGATATTTTTTTATTACATACCTGCCACACTTTTTGGTAGAATTTTTAACACAATTAAATGTGCTTAAACAAACATGCACACAAAAATGTTTCAGTTCATTTGGGTGCTGTTATTTGATTTCATTGTGTGTTTAGTCTTTCTTTCACAGGCACCAATAAGCATGGCAGGTGCATAATGGAAAAGTTCCAATAAAACTGTCGTCTTTTTCATCTGATGTTTTACTTTGCAACAGTTCATTGGAAAATATTGCACCATTTTACCAGCTTGGCTTGAATTTTACAAGAATTTTTTTTCTGCATTCCGCAATTTTGGTTTATATGCAAGTTTTGAATTTTGGGTAAATCTTTAAGAAAAAATGTACACTTGGCTTTTATTCAGAAATATTTATTTCTTTAATATATATTTTTTGATGAATTTCACAAATGTACTTAATCCCTCATCAGCCTGATATCAAGCGATCTTGGTGAAACTTCCTTCAAATTTGAAAATGTTTTAAATAAATAAAGAAAGCAAGTGATAGATGAATGTGAAGTTTTAAATAAAAAACTTGACTGAAAATAGCAAAAAGTTGTGAAGCAGCTGTGAACTTTTTTGAAAAATGCTGAATGAAATATCAACAGTACTACAGTCAAGTACCGAAAATCCGCCGATCTGAAATCCGCTTTGCCTCTCAAAATATAAACATTTAGTTTATAGGTTCCGGAAACCGCAACATGGAGTGTGAAATATCGAAGAAAAAATAGTTACTGGATAATGACGTCATAATTACCAAATAATAATGAGTCATAACGGAAATACCAAACTATTGGCATCATGATAAAAGATTTTTTCCTCCAATCTGCATCGAGGTGAAAAAAGCAGACAATTAACTCTTTTAAGTTCACGCTGTTGTACTTTCTGAGCTTTGTTATTTCACGAGATTGTTTAGTGATGCTGTTTTTTTTTTATCCGGATATTTTGTGGATAAATTAAGAATATTTTTAAATTTCAGCGCTTTTTAATACAATGGCAAATAAGAAACGCACTCGTGATTTTACTGCTTGCAACGTTGAAAAACGTAAACACGTTCCATTGATGGTAATGAAAAAAATGGAAATTCTGCTAAAGATGGAGGCAGGTGCTACTGCTCGGTTTATAGCAGGATCATATGGAATTGCCACACAGACTGTGTATGCTATACGGAACAGTAAAGAAAAGCTGTTGAAATTTTACAGCAACAGTGATTCTAACCCCGGAATATGAAACCAGAAATCTTTACATGAGGCGAAATCAGCAAACCTCGATGCTGTCTTGTACGAATGGTTCCGGCAGTGGCGGAGTGATGGGGGTACCTATTTCAGGATTTCAGGAAAAGGGGAAGCTGATTTAAAAATATAGGAGCCTAATATAAATGAACAATATAATATAATCAGTTTATATATGTAATAATAATTGAATGCATATGCATTTAATTATTGTATTAATGTATATAATAATTTAATTAAATGTATCTAATATGCCGTATTTATTTTGCACTTTTAGTCTGAATATTATCTTTTCTATTCTGAAATTCGCACAACCTCTGGTCCCAAGCGTTGCAGATTTCTGGACTTTTACTGTATCATGTCGTAGGAATGTCAAGTGAAAATCTTAATCTTCATTCATCCTTTGGATGATGATGACATTTCTATTTTTTTTTCATAATCTTTTAAAACTTATATGAATTTTAAACATTTATTATTTTTAAAAGTTAGTTTCCTTTCTTTAATTTGCTTTTCTGTTTCAGAACCTGGCTTTATTTCTCACATATTTGAAGATACACTGCTAGATGTGCCAGTGACTTTTCTCCTTCTGAAGATGAAAGAATGCCTTTTTATTTGGGTTGGTGATCAAGGAAACTTTGACTCTCTTGCTGTTGCTATGAATACACCTTATAGTAATATTCCTATCTGTTCTTCAGTTATGGGATATTTTGCTGATGATGATAGTTGTTCTTTAGCATTAAAACTTAGTAAAAGAACAAATAAGCAAATTTTTGCTAGTTACAATCTAGCAACTAATAATAATAAACTTAATATCTTAGTGCATGACAGGATAATAAAAGAATTGACAGAGCATCCTGAAAAGTTTTGAAAATATTTTTAATAATGAACAAATTAAAATAATGTGTTTCGTCAACCATATGGATGAATACTCATATACAGGATATGAACAACAGCAGTTTGTATATATGTGTATAATCACATACTACTTAAAAATTAATTTTAAGAATTAGAATCTTGTAATGTTTTATTTATGCTTATCATTTCCATGTGGTATTAATAATACAATAAATATTAATTTCAGAGTTCATAGAGATGAAAGAAAATGTAAACAGCTAAGCTGATATTTTTAGCAGCTCAAGTTATGTCTAAACCAAAATGTATTGATTTTCACTGCTCATTGTGAATCTAATACTGTACTATGTAAATAATAATTTTGATTTAAATATGAAAAACAGAATTTTGTTTAATATTTTATTATTATTAATGTTTTTATATTACATGGTTATGGTTTTTTATAATTCAGACGAATTCTTGATGAATATGTAGAGATATGCTTCAACCAGGAATCAAATCTGGAATGTCTTAGTTATCTGAGAAGCATGCTTTCACTTCACTATCAAAACTAATGCTTACTCATTTTTAATTTCTCTTGAAACATATCAAGTTTATTTTTACCACTTTTCCATCATACCCAATACGCCCTAAAAGAAGAGAGAGGGGTGACTTTTTTTAGGACCAAGGCGTTTGGTTACGAAGTACCTTTGCAAATTAATTGCAATTATCTCCACATCATAATTAAGAAACACAAATTAAATAAGAATAAGCATTATCTAAAGAGTAAAGAAACAGAACTGTTACAATTTTTAGAGGAAAAGGTCAATTCATGAAACATCAGGCCTTTTATGTTTTGAGAAACGTATTTAATACCATGATCTTTTTTGAGCCTTCATTAATGTAGCCATATATCAATGCATCAGTAAGTTTTAGTATAATTTTACATGGATAGTTAAACCACTGTAAGCTGGTGCTGGATTCATATAATACTTTGTATATTATGTCTCACAAGTGTTTCAGTGCTTCTTCATATTATTAGAAAATTATGAAGTCCAAATCATGGTAGTAAAGTTAGTGGAATGTCTCTCAATTTATTTTGCAAGTCTTTTTAAATTTTGCAACATATATTTGGTCTACTGGAAACTTCTCTCCGTTCCTATGACAACAATTTTCAATACGTAAGCGCATGTTTATTTGGCGCTTGTTTGGCTCTCTATTTTTATCGCTTATTGTATATATACTGACATAGCAAATTAACTAAAAAGTGTTGATTCAAGTTAGTCTTAAGTGTGAATGGCGATAGTGTACTATTGATAAAGTTCATTTACGCCACTGTATTTTATATGAATTTTAACAAGGAAGAAATGCTAAAGAAGCAGGTAGAAATTTATTGAAAGTGTTTGGTGAACATGCAGTTTCTGATAGGATATGCAGAAGATTGTTTGAAAAATTTGAAAGAGGTGATTTCGACCTTTTTGATAAGCCACAATCTTTGATTGACGATGATGTTGTTGAGACCATACTGAAGTGAGATCCTTTTCTGACAACATCGGAGATGACAGAAAGGCTTAATTCAGCTCTTTAAACCATTTTGAACCATATTCGGATATTTGCATAATTTTGAATAAATTTATCGTATATATTTATACGTCCTAAAAATCTTTGTAATTCTTAAACATTTTTATGGGTTTCTAATTTTTTAATAAACTAAATATTTGCATTACTGGGCTGATATTTTCCTGCTTGAACATATCCTAGAAAATTTACTTTTTCTTTAGCAAAGTTACATTCAGATTGTTTTAATTTTATATTCTCTTTTTTACATATGTCAAATATCAAAATTTGGGGAACACACTATAATATCATCAAAATAATTTAAGGCAAACTGAATCTGATAATTGCTTAGAATTTGCCTAAGAGCTCTTTGGAAAACAGCTGGAGAATTTTTCCAACCAAAAGGTAATCTATTGAATTCATAAAGGCTAAAATTTGTGGTAAGTGCTAATTTTTCAGTATCTTTTTCATTTGATTTTATATGCCAATAACCAGATGCTAAGTCTAACGTGGGAAAAATTTTTGCTGCATCAGTTCCAGGAATCAGTTTAGAATACGTTTTAGTAATTTGGTTAAGTTTCCAATAATCAATATACAATCTCGTTTTTGAATTTTCATCTCTCTTATAAGCTACAGGTTACAGGTGGCAGCGCAAGGACTGAATGAAGGTTTAATTATTCCAACATTATAACTACAATTCATCTAATTGTTTCTTAATTTCACTATTATCTTTAGGAGATGCTCTTTATGGTTTAAACTCTATAGGTAATTCTAAGATTAAAACTACTCGTGGAGGTTCCATATTAATACAACCCACATCCATGTTTGTTTTTAGCAAATATATGATTATATAGGTACTTAGCAATTTGATGATCAGCAATTTCACTATTTTCAGCATAAGTATCAAATTTCTTAGAATTTACACTATTTTCACATACAGAATTATTTTGGAAAAGTTTATCTAAGAATGCTTTTACTTATTATACGTTTAAACTGATATACTTCAGAATTATTAAAATTCAATTGCAATTTAAATAAAGAAACACAAGATGATAATAATAAATATGTCAGATTAGAATTGACAAACAAAATATACTAAGCCTATTTATTTTACATGATAATTTAATTATTTTAGTCACAGAAAGACCTCCAGATAGAGACAATAATTTTGAGTTAAGATTATTCTCAATAATTTCAATTTGTGCATTAATACAATTTATATTTTTTTTCATGTATGATATTTACATGTGACTCTGTATCAATGATAGCAGGAAAGATTTTCTGATTACATTGACTACTTACTTTAAAATATTTTCACTTCTTAGGTTTGAGTTTTTTTTGAGAAGATTCATAATAATATTTTAAAAAAGGAAGTGACTGATAAGGATATGCCACCTTGTTGTGGTTGGAAATTCCTCCAGGCCTAATTCTGGGGTATATATTGCCTATGATAGAAAGGCCTTGGAGTACGATATCTATGCTGGTAAAAAATTTGCTGTAAATTTAACATGGCAGTTGAAAATGTTGGTGTATTATTTATATTTGGTACTTCTCCCAGTGAACTTGATGTAGGGAACATTTTTTGTACCAAAGATATCCACTCTTGTAAAGACGTGATGTTCGACACAGTTAGCAACAACCTTTGTTGCTCTGGCAGTCTCTGATTCAAAGTGCCAATTATAACTTTATTGTTTAACTTTAAACTAGATGCAAATTTTAACTTTTTTCAGAAATACTTGTCATTGAATTTAGACTAAGTAATAGCTACAAAATCATCAAAGGTAACAGTTTCGGCACTTGGAAAATACGTAAGAGGTTTATCCTTAAGGGTTTTCCAATCCAAGTCAACACATTCTCGAACATAAAATGCTAGTGCCTCACCTATTAAACACTCTAAAATACTAATGGTTTTTCTTTTTCATTAATATTTTACTTTCACATTTCTTTTTAAACAATAAAAAATATTTATCTATAAGAATATCAAAACTCTGAAATTTATCCATGCTTATTGAAGCAATTTGTGTAGATGCTTTCAACCGAGACCTTGTTTCCATAATTTTGTTTTTACTTTATGCCGAAACTAAACACAGAAGAATTTGCAAAATAATCACTACTGAATCACCATTTTTTTTTAGAAACACTGATAATCATGATAGACATTTTCTGAAGAATGTACACTAATTATGACACTGAATCATTGCACATAAACATACTGAAAATACAAAATTGAATATTTTATGACATGTGCATACACATCATTAAAAATTTTCAACAGATGTCATCACTACAATTTTTCACTGATCATGTTGCAGAGATCAACCTTGACATACATTAATGAAGACACGGAAAAAACAGCATTCAGTAGTGTATCCATTGTAGTTTTCATCGCAAATAAATCATATTGCGTAACAGCCAAAGGAAGCAAACAGTTCAGTGGCTTTTAAAGCATTTTTTAATTTTTGTTTTCTCAGTCACTTTATCATATTGTCGAAATCCATTGGGAAACTTTCACTGCAAGTAATCCCGGCGGCTTTAAATATCACAGATATTTTAAGTGCGAAGTTGTGATGGCTGTGTGGAAAAGACAGGAATAAGACGCTGACAAAACTAATTTCGGCAAATCACCGATCTTTATTTTCACAAATATCTAATCATTTTGGTAGACATTTATCCAATCATACTTAAATACACTAATTTTTATGTAGACTGGTTTTAAAAGTATGACGTAAGCATAAGCAGCTTGGAGATGTTGGCAGGGCAGAAGTTAAAAAAAAAAAAGAATGACACAGTTGCTTGCAAGCAGTATTTATACTAAGTAGGTGTGCAAATATAGTTAAGCTGTGATTGGTTAATTTTAGGTTGTAATGTAACGTGGAAAGATCACGAATTTGGGAGAACAGATGCACTTAGGCGGAAGAACACCAAAATTTAAAATAGTCAATTTTGAGGTGTCCAATTATTTGGATGCAGAACCATTGTATTTTATTATATCTTACATATATATTGTTAAGCAAGTTATATATAGTTTCATATTCATAACAAAAAGTAAACTTGATAGCCAATTAAATGATTTGTAATAACCAATAGTCACCTTCACACAAAAAATTACAGCCAAATAGACGATTGCACTCTAAAAGTTTCTTGCCAACTGATCATGTGTAGTATTCTACACTCAGTTCCAAAAAATTTGTTTCTGGTAAACCTAGATAACTTTTTTTATCAGTTTTGTTGCTCTTTAAGTATTTCACTAAAGGCTCATTTGGAAGTTGAACCATAAGTTTACACTTTTACACCTACATTTGTATTTTTTCGTGCGTTGTCTTAAAATTTTCTTATTAGTTAAATGTCTAATTCCTTTATCATATATTTTATTGCATTGCTTGTTTTACACTGTCTTTTTCTTGGTCTTATTCCTCCCCTTTCTACTCTTTTACTATATATATATATGCCCCATTATCGCATAGATCATTGAATACACATTTAAACATTAAATTATCTTAAATTTGTTTTGTTTTTGTGTACAGCAAAAGTAATTTATTAGTTTGTATTCAAAGATTGATTGTGACTAAACATGATAATCCTTAAATTATTGTGCATCTGCTAAAGGAAAATTATTTCCCCTTGAAAAGTTAATTCTCCTTTGACAAATAAACAATAATTTAATTTTTACATTTTGTTTCTCTTGTAGAAATTTAAAAAAAAAAAATGTTTCATTTGTATATTTTTATAATATGACACATCTATGCTCAGGTAAACTTTAACAGCATTTTTAATAGTTACTATTCATTAGCCCAATTTTTATATTTCACACTTCTACATTAGTTGCATATTAATTCAATTTACTTTATTTACATTACAATATAGAAATACTGTTCCTAGATGGTAATAATTAAAACCTAATATTAAATACATATATAAATCAAAAAGTAAAGGTCAGAATGAAAGTGAATAAAATTCTGTTCCTGCAATTGAAGGTATAACCTTTCTTCTGTGGGTAAAAGTTACCAAACTGAATAAATGCAAATTAATGACACTTTCAAAAACGGAATCTTTAATTGAAAATTAAAATGACAAAAGAAATTTTTTTAAAAAAACTACAGAACATTATACATAACAAAACAATTTTTATACATATATATTATAGTTTCTGATATGTATATTACTAGATATTTTAAGGCATAAAATGAAATGTCACACAAATATATACAAAATAAAATATTTTATTCTTTGACAAAGCAATAAATAGAAAATATTTACTAAATTTCTTTACACTTTAATTTTTGTGATTTTATTTCTCAGTAACTAATGCGATTTGGAAGTACAATTAACGATTTTGTAAAGATTGCAAAACTACATCTGGAGGAAGTCTCTTTAGGCAACAAATATATTTAACCAAACATATTTTATCTTGGATTGATTTTGGAGATGGTTTTCTTAAGATCCTCTCAACTTCAGCTTCTAGATTTTGCATGTAGAGTTGACGTTCTGCAAGTCTTTCTACAATGAAAATGGCAAACTATCATGAATAAATATATTCATCAGCTGAAGTAACATCAATCAAATGTACAATGTTCTATAAGTAATTATTTAACTTTTAATAAACTGGATTTATTTTTCTTTCGCCTTAGTATTTTCCTATTGGCCCTGAAAGTTTGCAGAGATTCCATCAAACTTCTACCAATCATTCCAGTGGAAGTTTGAAGGTACAGATTGTACTTTATTTGGTCAGATAATCACAGACTGCTCTTTACTTAAACATATAATTAACGGACACAAGTTATAAATATAGCATATAAAAAAACTTACATAAATAGCAGTTTAAGCTTTAAGATTATTTGAAGAACAAATTCTTCAAAACTTATATCAATCATTCCAGTGACTACGATTTTCTAATCACATTTAAAACAGAAACAAAATAGTCATCTTTGTGAACTAGGTGTAACAAAAATTCTCTGAAATACAAATCTAATTGGTACCACACGGCTGCACTATATTTTTAATCATGCCATTTTGGCAAACCCCAGAATATTTCAGTGCTTTAAAAAACACACCAGTACAGCATGTTCTTTAATTTAAAAAATACTAAACTACTGTCTGTTCTGTTTAAAGGCAGATCCAAAATTTTAATCTTTTTTTAATGCAAGTAAAAGTATGGGAGATAAAAGTGATGCACCATGGATCAACTGATAATGCTTTCCCACACTAACCCTTGAAAAAATTGCAAGCTTTATAAGAATTTACAAGGAAAGGTTAAGGAGATGAACATCTGAAGCTTAATATGATAAGTACTGGAAACAGAATATTATAATGAACTGTTCTAATATACTAAAGAAGTATCTACGAGGTTAAATCATTTGAGAATAACATCAAAAAACACTGCAAGTAAGAACCTGAGTGCTTAGGGTTTGGGAAATGCAAAAATGAAAATAATTTTGACAAGCAGTCAACTTGTATTCTTTACAAAAGCCATTTTGGCTTACTGAGAATTGCAGTTCAAGGCAAAATCACTGCCATAAAAGCACTTCAAATTGCCACCAAACCATGTTGCAACAGAGACCTTCCTTTCAACCTTTCACGCATCTGGACATCGGACAATAAGCAACCCTGCAGAAAGCAATAAAAGACGATGAACTTGATCAAACTATCAAACAGCTTCAGCTGTAGAGCAGACAGGTCATCTGTGCAAGCTTATATTTAAGTGTGGTTTCAGCATATCAACCTAGAATAATCTCATTTTGAGAAATAAGAATTAATGCTGAATCTAGCCTATTAAACCTTTGGTTATTTTGTTGGATCAACAAAGTATCCTACACAAAAATTTCTTTAATTTTGGGAAAAGATGGTCAAGCTATGCACTTTAAAGAAAATTTTGAAGCAGATTTTTGTGTGAATCTGGCCAGGCATTGTTGTGAATATTGGTTGTTCTGTTGAATCAATAAAGCATCCTACCCAAAAATTTCTTTAATTCTGACAAAAAAGGATCAAACTGCCCTTCTAAAGAACATTTTGAAGCAGATTATATGTGAATATGGTCAGGCACTGTCGTGGAGAGAGATCAGTTGTTTCAATAGAAATGCTTGGCTAAATTCCAGTAAATGATAATCGGATTTCCATTACATATGTGGCAGAGGGTCCAAATCTTTTTAAGCAGATGAGTGGATGCAGAGAAATGAAGCACGACTTGATCATGGAGAATGTTCCTTCCCACCCTAAGTAGAAAATGTTTTATTGATAATGAAAAATTCCAGTAAATGATAACTGCATTTCCATTGCATCTGGCAGTAGAAATACAGATATGTATATGATTTCTCTCTTGGTACAAAATTTATCTCCGTACCATTGATATCTGTGTGGAATTAAGCCAAGGCATTTCCACTATAAAAAGATTTTGTTCAGCAAATTTTTATTAATTCCTTTTTTATTACCAAATGGCTTATACTTTTTTTTTTTTTTTTTTTGCATCATATATATGAAAAATTTAACCCCCCAAGCAACCAAGTCGTACATAAATGTTAAAAAATATTTGTAATGATATCTTTAAGTATAGAGACATGCATCTTGAATTAGTCCAGAGGATTAAAGTAGTACATATATTGGAAGAAAATGCATCAAGGTACAAACTGGGAGGGTCATTTTTGAATTACAATAAAACAAATATCACTTACTCATGGCCTTTTTTCAAGCATTAAGGTGCGTCCGCATGACTTAAATGACACGGCAAAATGCATCTCACCGGTAAAAAGTCATTCAAATGAGGATATGAGCGAAGTCTGCATTTAGCCAATAGAATTACTGAAGAGAAAAAATTATGTGACACTCATAGAAGGCTGCAATTTCAAAGTGTTTTACTTTCTGTTTTGTAGTCTTGTCGTTTTTGCAGTGCAATTTTGTTTATTAAGCAATTTAACAACTCGGATAGTAAGATTAAACAGTTATTTATTATATGTACAAATCAGTTTTTATGCAAATTAAGACTTATAAAATTGTTTTGGTTGTTAAGATTTATAAAACTGTAAAAAATTCAAATTTATAAAATAGTACATAAAGAGAATTAAATGACTCGAAACACCATCCACCATATAATAAAATCAACTTCATATTTTTTAATCTTTTCCCCCTTCCTTGGCTTACTTGTTTATGTGTGGTAAGGGAATCAGTGTAATAAGTGTTCTATAATTTGATTATTATGCATATATAATTAAATAAATTAGAAGAAAAAAGTCCATTCAATAAAATTTCTAAAGAAACGTTGTTTTAAAATATTTTTAGAACAATGTGACATTAACCCAAAGGCTCTCGAAATATGTATGTGTTTGTAAGGGGGGGAGAAACCCGCCCATTTGGGAGTAATATAAAACCTGATTTTATATTTTGAAAGCTTTCAAATTTTTTCTTTTTATTATTTCTTACTTTTACTAGCCCAAAGGAGCAATTTGCTCAGAGAGGCTATGAATTTTTTTTTTTTTTTTTTTTTTTGGTATTTTGCGTTGATTCACTATAAACGGCAAATCATTTTTTAAATTATTGCTACTAAATATTAGAGCCCTGTATTATATTTAAAGAAATTAAATGATGAAGATTCTGTATAAATGTATGTTTCTCGCATAGAGCTATCAAATTTTAAATAACATACGTCTCCACCCGAATATGGGCATCTAGAAGCCCAAATTTGGAATCTGGAATTTGTTTCATTATCTATTTCATATTTTGTAAAGTATATTTATAAGTTTTTGATTAAGAAACTCAACAATTTCAAAGCAAGCAATTGCAACACTGTACGAAAAAAAAAAAAACATTTTTATCTCCATTTATTATTATTTTATGATTTGTGGAATATTTTTCCATTTTAGTTTATATATATATATACACTGACTACCACTAAGTATTTGGACACCTGTGATAGAAAAGAAAAACTAACTTTATTCAAAATCAATAATTGGTAGAGCCTCCACGAGAGGTAATTACAGCATGGACCCTCCGGGGCATACATTGCACAAGTCTGTATGACAGCTAGTGGTATTTTCTTCCACTTGAAAAAGACATAGAAGTTCCTTCACTGATTTTGCATGGGTAGTGCACCCTGAATTCGGCGATGCATTTTGTCCCAGAGGTTCTCGATAGGGTTCAGGTCTGGACTCTGGGCAGGCCAGTCCATTCAATGAACTCCATTGGCACCATACCAAGCCTTGGTTAACGTCGAAACATGACAACTGGCATTGTCGTCCTGAAAGTAACAGGGGTCCAACCCATAAAACTGCCACAACGTAGGAAGCACATTGTCATCCAAAATAGTGCAGTAGGCATCGATCAGAGTTGAGCTTACCATGAATGAGGACCAAGGGTCCCAGCCCATACCAGGAGAAACACCCCCAGACCATAATTCTACCTCCGCCGAACTTGACTGGTTGCACAATGTATTCTGGCAGGAGACGTTCTCCAGGTAGATGCCAGACCCAGACCCTGCCATCCGAACGGTAAAGAGTGAACCTTGATTCGTCACTCCAAAGAACCCGTTTCCACTGATCTACGGTCCAATTTCGATGTGCTTTGCACCACATTAACCGAGCAGCGCGCTTGGACGTTGTGATCAAAGGCTTTTGGGCAGCAGCACGACCATGAAAACCAAGCAGATGTGCTTCCTTACGAATGGTATTCATTGAAACAATACTCCCGGATGCCTGTTGAAACTCCTCGCGGATGAGGGCCATCGGTTGGGTACGGTTCTTCCGAATTTCTCTAGACAGCACGCGTCGGTCTCTATCTCCTAGTTTCGTTGGTCTGCTGACTCGGGGCACATTCCGACAATCACTGCTAACCTTCCACTTCTTAATCACATAGGCCACTGTCGATTTTGAGTACCCCGAGATCGCTAGATATGTCCCTTAAGGATCGGCCACATTTGTGATACCCGATAATTATACCTTTCTCTAAATCTGAGAGCTCCGAACTGCGAGGCATCTTGCATGCAACTAAAGCCGATGCTGTTTCCTACACGATATATACTGGCGGAGTCCATGACGTACCTTAGGACTGCAGATTTCGTCATTTGCATAGGTGTCCAAATACTTATTGGTAGTCAGTGTGTATATATATGGGTTTTGAATTTTGGGTAAATTTTTGAAGGAAAAATGCACTTTTGGCTTATACACGGATTGGTTTATATTTAGAAATATGCAACAGTCACAACTATTCTTTAAATAATTAAAGATAAAATACAAGCACAAAAAAAAAAAAGGTAATAAAAACAATGAAACAGTAAATAATCAGATAAAACTGCTGAAGAAAGCCGAGTCAAAGCAAAGATGATATAGTTATGAAATTTATTTATTTGAGAATTTTGGGGTAAAAATATATTTATGGGTGCTTCTTGGTGATAACTAGCAGCACATGGACACCGAGTTTGTGCAATTATTTGAGTTGTTATTTTGGCTTTGTGTAGCAGCGATTTTTGTCCAAAATAAGAAAAAAAAAAAAAAAATTGCACAAACTCGGTATCCATGTACACATTGACCTATTTTCATTAAAAAAACATCAGAGAATTGCACAAACTAGGCATTGAGCACTCCCTTTATCCATGTGCACATCGATCTATATTCATTTAAAAATTCAAAGGGGCAGCCATTAAAAAATATATAATATCAATAAACTACATTTTAAACCAAACTATGAAATAACATAAAAAAGAAATTCATCTTAGCACTACAAGGAGAAATATCCACTTACCTTATTTATGAATTTCTGCATCTTCAGTGAAACAAAATTCCTTAACAACATACCAAAACTTCCTAAAATTATATGAACTAGAATGTGTGTACCGGAGTTGCTACACAAATTCACAAAAATATCATCATCCGTAGTTCCGGTATCCTGCTATGTTTTACCATACGCCTTTCCTTCCTGCAAACAAGGCTTATAACAGCTACTAAGTAAACCTTTAGTTACATACCAATTAATGAATGCTTTTCCCCCTTTCGTTCCAAATCATACATAAACTTCAAATTAATCTTACCACATTCAGCCATTTTACTGTGTAAACCACAAAATAACAACGTACTTCATATCCAAAATCCGACACCCCAAATCTTTTCCCCATCATTCAAATCGACTGCAAACAATTACGTCATAATAGGGTTTCCATAGTATTCAACTACTCAGGTTACCATAAATGAAATAACAACTTGGCGATAAATGAAACAACAACTTAGTGATAATCCAAGGGACACCCTTAAATCTACTCTAACCAATTTTTGTTTGATTAAATGCAACGAAGCACATGATAGCTATCTCCTTAAACAGATGCCTCTGTAGAATATTTAAGGAAAATTGGCTGGTATTTATGTTATATTTAGGCTAAATCACAAAAACACTCATGAAGCCACCAACTTACCAGGATTCAAATATATGTTAAACTACTAGTTTTTAGTGATCTTATCCACTAAGCTGCTGTTAGGCATGTTGAAGGGATAAGTATATAATTGGATTATTCATTGAATGCTGCTATCATTAATTACCTGCATTTGGCATAGCAGAATCTGGAACAGTAGAACAAGCACCCAAGACTTCAGCGGAATTTATTTCACAAGATGATGGCTTAGAGCCTACTTGAGCATCGGCAGAACTGCTGACAGTATAACTTTGAGACTGAGCATCTTCCTCCTCCTAAAATATAAGGTGAATTAAATGTTAGTATTGTTTAATACAGTCAAATCTCTTTAAGCTAGATAAGACATTAAAAGAAGTGCATGTGTTAGGAGCATGTTCTGATATCACACTTATCCATAACTGACATTAAATTATACTACTTAATGACAGTTTCACATTCAACAAGATAATACATAAGTACCATAAATAAGATAAAACATATATCCATACATGTGTTCTAAACTGCAAATGCCTCCATATTATATAGCTTAATATTTTTGATAGACACATATTCCTTATCTTCTGTCTTAGATACTTCCTTATTATTATAGCTCCCAATGCCAAGTTAGCACCAGGATTATCACCAAATTCTTGTTTACATTTTACTGTTTCATGCATTTTGTGGTTACCATGTTACCATGATTGCTTTTAATATGGCATCAGACACATTTCCTGGTTCTAAGGATTTTCACTACATGAACTAGGCAAACTAAACCATGCCTTGTTGATTATTTTTCGCTGCTTAACCCAGTGCCACAATCTTTCAACATTTTCACTGTTGTTGGACCAACAAAAAAATTTATTTTTCACAGTAATATGCTTTTTTCAATGCCTCTGTTTTATATGCTCACCAATAGTCTGAATAAATTGCCAATCCCTTTTGCACACGGTTAGAATTTTTGCCACGAGTGTGGTTTCAAATAAAGAATTCACTAGTTTCCCGGCATAACTCAACAACTATCCAGTATTGCAGAACTTTTTTTCGCCTTTGCATGATTAAAAAAAAAGCCTATGCGAGAACAACAGAGGAAAACTCAAGAAAGCTGTAGAGAAATGGTGGATAATTAAACTTTTAGTCACATCTACCGATAAAAAATGAAAAATAAAATAAAATAAAATAAATAAAGCAATTAGGAAACGAATTCTTGAACAAATGATGATAAAGAGGGATTATAATTTAATCATTAACCAGAATGAAAAGATTTAGTACTTACATAGTAACCTATTAATCATGTAACTGTTCACAAGCAGTGAAATTTAGCACCAATTATGGATAAGACATAACAACTTATAATATCTACTCTTTCGTTTATGTAGCCTCAAATGGTTCTTGATAAGCCACCTTTTATTTTTATGAACAAGGATTTGAATTAATTGTTATTGCTATAATTTTCGCTAGCACTTAATATTAAAATTTACACAAGCAGTGGATTATTTTCAATGTTATGGGATAATAAACATTAATTGACATGATAAGTTTAGCTGAATAGATTGGACAAAACAGTAATAGACTGGAACAAGCCTAGAAGTTTCTATTCATAGCATTCTAAACAAAGCTTTCAGCAAAACCAGTGGGTTTAACAATAAGGTAGAAAACAATGAAAGCCTAATTACAATGTGCAAAAACAAAGCAGGTTGAATAAAGATTGTTTATTATTAGAGTGCAGTATAAAGAGGTGCAGTTCCTTCAGAATTACCCAGGGACAACTGATGAAACTTTGGCACAATCTCTACCAACTTTGATGGTTCCATGACAGTGAATTTTCATGCTCATAGGCCACCAAAGACTTTTAGGGATATGAAACACCTTCAGGAAATCAAATTCATCAATAATAAACTTTTGAAAAATAATTTTGGATGCAATTTGAATAACTTTAATAGATTTCTTTTCTATCATTTGCACTCCCACAAATGAGTAAAAAGGTTCTAGTTAATCTTTAAAAACCATTGAATATCAAAGGTTTTTAACTGCAAATTTACTTAATTACACCAATTCCTATTGCTGTAGCATGTAAATCTTTTTTTATCCAATTATAATAAAACTAAAATTTTAATAAACTAACGGTAACCTCTACATATAATAAAAGAAAGATTCTGTCTGTGTGTCTTTCGTACATGCTGTGTGCAAGCTAATAGACCCAGGGTTACAAAATTGGGTACACAGCTGCATCTAGACAAGAGCCAGTGCACATCAAAGCAATTTTTTTTTTTTTTTATATTCGGATCTTTTTTTTTTTTTTTTTTTTTTTTTTTTAATTTTTATCTTTTTTGATGAAATTGCATCATTTTGAATAGTTTCATTTGTTTAGAAATGTGGTTTTGGCCAGGGCTGCGAAGTCGCTAAAAACAGGTCGACTCAGACTCCAGTTTTTGTTGGACAGTTTGAAATTGAAATGAAATTTAAATGAATTGAAAAGAATTAATGACAAGCTAATTATTTTTATTTACAAACTGTATACATTAATAAATAGTTATTTTATATTTTACTGACATATTAATAAATAAATAAATATGAGGATGGATGTGATAATTGCCATTAGCAATTAAACTGATTCATTTAATAATAAACCCTAATAAATAACCCTAATTTTTCACTAACAGAAAGACTGTGGAATGATCTTGCAGAACTGAAACTCCTTCTTTCAACACCATTTATAGCCACAAAAAAGCTACAATCTGAAGAATTAACAAGACTGGAAGAATGCGATGTTTGTTCTTTCTGAAATGGAGGGTTTATTGCAGAAGGAATCGTTTCTTCAATGAAGAAAAGATAAACTAATTTGCTAGATAATAAGATCGCGCTGGGTTCAATATATGTAGATCCAAAACGCCGAATTTTATTGGATGACAAACAAATTAAAAAGGCAAAGAAAGCCATCTATGAACTTTCATTAAGAATGAAATTTTTCTCAGAACAAGTGGAGTATTCAAATCAGGACAGTCAAACTGCAGATATTGCAACTGAGTCTCTATCAACTTCTTCCACTGATGAATATTGTTTTGAACAACTTTCTAAGGGAAACTGGCTTGTATTTGCATTACATATGAGTAAAACTAGAAAAATCAACCATGCAACCAGCCCTTTAACCATGACATGAAACTAGATCAAACTACCAGTATTCAATATCAGTCGTAAGACAAATCTGAAGAAAATGTTTGCAATATCATGTAATCAGAAATTAACTATGTGTTGCATAGCAGGATTACTTTTGCAAGTTTTAAGGTAGAGAATACTACTTTTTTTTTTTTTTTTTTTTTTTTTTGTTTCTTTTTCTTTATATAGGTATTTGACCATGGTATTCATTACATATATTCTCTGTCATTCATGCAGAATACTAATATTTTTGGCTGATCTTTGGAATATGGTAACAGGTAGTTTGGCGACATTTTGGAGGCGATAAAGGTTACTACCTAGGACTTTGGTAATAATGTGAGAAGTACTCAGTTCCGATTACGCATTATTTTGTGTGAGTGAAATGAGAGATCATGAGATATGTCATGTGACATTAATGGACGAATCACTGTTTTTTAATCGGAAAAGGGGGTATATTGTAAAAATATCCGCTGTACTTTATACAGGAGTAGTTTCATTCTATGTTCTGTGAAACAGTGTTGTTTAATATTTGGATCCCATGGCCGTATATAAAGTAAATCCGAAATTTTTATAACGTTTATGTGTAATTGAAAAGAATTGCTTAATTGTGGATAAGTATGAATGTCCAATATGTGGGAATGAAATGAGATTGTGTGAAAGGAAGGATATTACAGATAGTTTGAATGGCGGTGCAAGAAACCTGGTGAAAATGGACATTTTGTGATCCGCCATGCACTCAAGATTCTGTATAAGATTAGGTAAGTTAGTATTTTTAATTATTTGAGGATATTATTTTTATGCATTGTTCTAAATGTAAGGAGTAAATAAATTAATATGGTGTTATTGGAAAATTGTTATTAGCACTGATTTAGTTTAAAGTAATTAGGATTGTAAGCTAATTTTTATTAATTTAATGTATGTGCTTATTTATATTTTAAGTAGTGTTTTTTAATTTAATTATATTTTAATTTAATGATCGTGATTTTGAGAGTTATATGTTTGTAGCATTTTGGAATACGTTTGAGTAGAAGTAAATGTGCATGGAAAGAATTTAAGTATTTGACACTAAGTATTTGTAATCATTTTTAATGTTTTGTTATAAATTCGTTGATGACGTTTATAATAGATAATTTAGAGGTAAAAGTTTTTGGATATTTTATTTATTTTATACGTGCAAATGTCCATCCTTGGAAAGGGTATATACTTTTTCGCGATCAGGTAATTTTATATATGTCCTTTTTACCGAATTAAAAAATTCACAAAATTTTCATGCATTTTCGTGAATTTTTTCTAATTTATGAGAAAAAAGCAGTGTATATGGATATAGTGAAGAGTGTGCGCAATGCCATTTTTGTGCAATTCTGGGATGTTTTTTTAAGTAAAAATAAGTCGACGTGTACATGGTTTAGTGATATTTTAATTAAATGATAGTTATTTTGTGAATTTTATGTTTGTAGGAATTTGGTATACGTTTCAGTTGAAGTAAACGTGTATGGAAATAATTTAAATATTTGACACTAAGTATTTGTAACTATTTTTAATGTTTGCGTATAAATTCGTTGGTGACATTTATAATATAATAGGGTACAACTCTAATATACGCCCTAATTTCACCAAATGTGGCGATATCTGTTCTGCGCTGGTTTTTGGCACGATTGCGTGTTCTATGGCAACACCGTTGACGTTGAAAAATCTTTCACTGGAGCTCGTTGATTCGCCTCTGTGTCTGAGAAGATGGGAGGGAAAGATAAAATGGTAGTTGTTGAATTGAAGTTTGGCAAAAGGAAATATCATTGTGGCTATCCTGTTGAGGAGTAGTGGGTATTCGGAAGTGTGGAAAGAGGGTCTGGGAGATTATTTTTAATGGCAGTGCATGATAGAAGTAGGGATTTGTGATTTTATTTATTTGTGAACCATAGTATAAATTTTCTGGATAGTGTGTCTGGCTGTCATGTAAATACGATAGTGATTACATGGCGGCATGTTAAAGGCGGTATGAAATTTATATTTCTGCTATTCGAAAACGCATTAATTCATGGTAAGTGCATTTTATTTTATCCTTGTTCTTATTTTGTAGAATGTTATGTTCATTGGTTCGTTAGTATGAATTTCTGTCGTTATTGTTGTTTTTTTAAATTGTTTGAAATTTATTTTAGTTTATTTTGTTGTTTAGTGTCTAGACTGTGCAATTCGTAGATGTTTTTTAAAGTTGAAACAGAACGCTGTGTACATGGTATTATTTGAAATTTATTGTTGTTATGTTATTTTATTAAAGCGAGGAATGCGTAGATCGTAGATTCCTTCCTTGCCTAAATTGTGCAATTCGTAGAATTTTTTTAAAGTTTAAACAGGATGCTGTGTACATGGTATTCTTTGAAATTCATTGTTGTTATGTTAATTTATTAAAGTGAGGTGTGCGTAATTTATAGATTCATTCGTTGCCTACATTGTGCTATTCGTAGATTTTTTTAAAGTTAAAACATGTCGCTGTGTACATGGATTCTTGTCAAATATTTTTGGTTAGAAACTTTACGTTTTTGCTATCTAAATTTTTTGTTTTGGATTTTTAGCTAAATTGTATGTTGAAAACGTAGTTTTTGCATGTGCGAGAATCGCATTTTTGGAGACATTTTAGGCTAAAAGTTCGAAATGTAGACAAAAAATTTAGATAGTAATATGGCAGCATGAAGTTTCTCGCCAAAAATATTTAATTTTAATAATAATAAAAATATTGTCTTAAATTCCAGTTAACATAGAAAACAATATATTCCTTACACCAGCAGTGGTTTGCTAATTTTGATGACCATAGTGATGCATCAAACTATTCTGTCATCTTAGATAATCAATATTTTTTTATTTCAATTTAATCATCTATTAATGTCACACCTGCCATCCTCTGAAAGGTTATTGTTAGAAAAGCATTAACAATATATTATCTTGTTAAAATTCTACGCCACAAAAATTGATTTATTCTCAAAATTTTAGATGACAATAACCAATAATAAAAATAAAAGCATTATTGTTTAATATTTTAAACGCACATGCACATTTTTACGGTCTACGAAAACAAATTTTAGACGTTGAAAACCTCATGGTTCTTAGAGCTGTTAATAATTAAGAACACAACGTGAACAGCCTTGTTACAAATTAGCATTCACCCCTCCTTTCATCCCGAACCGAGAACCGGCATCTATCTATGAAAATATTTCTATCTATTCGTTGTTAAAAAATTCAGAAAAAATAATAATAAATAAGAGAAGTATAAATCTGCAAATGCGAAAAACGACAGTGATAATTCAACAAAATAAACGCAAGAAGAATGGTTGCAAACTTCGAACTAGCGAATAGGACAAATCGCTTGGGTTACCAGGCTTGAACTATTATCGCCAAAGTTGCGATGTTTACATTTACCGGGTTCTCTGCGGAAGTGCTTCCAAATTTTGAAATATAAATTAAAGATCTACTATTTGTCTAGTAGATATACTCTATGAACTAACCACACAAAAGAATGCGGTTGATCTTTACATTATGGTAACTTGGCGTTTTTTTTTGGCGAAAATTTGGCGACCAACTCTCCTACAGCAACCCTCTATTTTTTTTTCCCGCCGCCATTTTGTCTTCACAAAGTAAAGATATGTTTCTTTTCTTTTTATCTACTGAACACTTCTTCCAACAATCTACTAGCCGAATTACACTTATGCTAGAAATTTTATCTAACAAAACTGCTTTATCATGACAAACATTCACTGCAAAATTGGGAAAAAGTGCACAATACCATACTCCTTACGCGTTTTTCAAAATAACACATACACATAAACCATGTACACGACGACTTATTTTTACTTAAAAAAACATCCCAGAATTGCACAAAAATGGCATTGCGCACACTCTTCACTATATCCATATACACTGCTTTTTTCTCATAAATTAGAAAAATTTCACGAATATACATGACAATTTTCTCAATCTTTAAACCCGGTAAAAAGAACATATATGAAATTACCTGATCGTGAAAAAGTATTTACCCTTTCCAAATATGAACATTTCCATATATAAAATAAATAAAATATCCAAAAACTTTTACCTCTAAATCATCTATTACATTATACACGTCACCAATGAATTCATACCGCAAGCATTACAAATACTTAGTATCAAATATTTAAATTATTTCCATGCACGTTTACTTCAACTTAAATATATACCAAATTCCTACAAACATAAAATTCACAAAATAACTATCATTTAATTAAAATATAATTAAATTCAAAAACACTACTTAAAATATAAATGAGCACATACATTAAATTAATAAAAATTACCTTACAATCCTAATTACTTTAAACTAAATCATTGCTAATAACAATTTTCCCAATAATACCAAATTCCTTTACTTCCACCTTACATTTAGAACAATGCATAAAAATAATATCCTCAAATAATTAAAAATACTAACTTACCTCATCTTCTTCAAAATCTTGATTACGTGTCCGATAAACTTTTCTTTATTTACGGCCATGGGATCCAAAAATTCACGAAGTCCCAGGTAGTAACCTTTATCGCCTCCAAAATGTCGCCAAACTACCAGTTACCATATTGTAAAGATCAACCAAGAATGCATACGGCATTTAAAATGTGTTTTCATCCGCAGAGAACCCGTTGGCACGTCGGGAAAGAACCCATTGGCGCCGTTGCATTTTTACTTGCCAAGCTCACCGTTCATCGACGATGAGCCGATCCGTAAACGTGATATTTTGTAAACGCGATTTTTAGTGCATGTAAATTCAAATTAGCAGACAAAACAATATATTAAGCATATGGTAGTAAAAATTCACAGATAATAAGCATGTAGATGTAAAACTAACCGGTTAAACGTGATATACGAAAATAAATGTGTATTAAATTCAAGTTAGCACAGAAAAGAATATATTAAGCATAAGACAATATATAAGGATTTATAACGGAAATAAAAATTTATTTAAAAATATAAATTAGTATTAATATACTGAAATTAGCCGGTTAAGCGTGATATACGAAAAAAATTTGTCTTAAATTTCAGTTAACACAGAAAACAATATATTCCTTACACCAGCAGTGGTTTGCTAATTTTGATGACCATGGTGATGCATCGAACTATTCTAACATCTTAGATAATCAATATTTCTTAGGAACAGCTTTAGTATTGGTCCTTTTGGTGATTTTTTTATTTGGCGACAAACTTCGGTAGCCAAGGAGGGCCCGGCTTTGAAAATCGGAAAAAAATGGCGTATTTCTAGTACTGCTATGATAAATTCTTGAAACACTACCGTAAATGAATTTATGGCAATGATTATGTTATGAGTAATGAAATTTACAAAAGGTTAATATTTTAAATTTCAAAATATAATATTAATATATTAAATATTAATTTTTAAGTAATTAGTTAATATTTATATTATATTAGTATTTAGCTAATATTTTAAATTTACAAAAGGTTAAATTTTATGTTTTGAATAATGAAATTTACAAAAGGTTAATAAATGCATTTCAAACTAGTAGTATATGTTACTTTAGTTTCTTAGATTCTATTAGTAAAAGAAAATTTAAAAAAATATTTCAAAGTGAAGGAAATCAAATTAAATTATAACGAGTAAATTTTTTACCAGTGTTTAGAAATACTTTTTGATTAAATTTTGTAAATGGTAAAAATATTAAGTGTGTATTTTTTAATCACTCAATTTATTACAAGTAATTTATCATTATAATTTAAAAGCTAAAATTAAATTATCATGAGTAAATTTTGTACCAATGGTAATCATACACAACAACAATCATCATAACTGATGATTTCTGTGAAAGATTCGAACAGTCATTGGAATCCACTAGTGGTGGAGTGATAAGCCACTGAACAGTGGTAGTTCAGGCTGGCTATATGGGAGTTTTTGTGGTTTTCCTTACATGCAATGTGAATCTGAGACAGTTTCTCTCAAAATGTCCTTTATGAAGGCATCCTTCTGCTAGCCAGCATATATATTTATTTTCTATTCATAAATATTGTTCTTGCTTCTTATTTCTTAATTCTAAATCTTACTTCTGAAGTGAAGAATTGTTGCATCTATAGGTCGAAAAATATGATAAATATGCTTGCAAAATCCTGTTCAGTTTTGGACAGCATTTAAATAAAATAAATAATTTGTATATGATGCAAACAAAAATGCATTACACTATTTCATGTAGTGAATAATTAATCTCAGAACAAAGTATAATGCAACGTTCTTTTATTTTGTAACCAGAGTTTTTTTATGTTTGGGATCTTTACTGTCAATTTCCCCATCCGTTTTCCCACCAAAATCCAAATGAAATTTTTAGTTTGTAAAACAAACCGTGATTTGCCTTTAGAGGTCATGTTACTAGGTTGCTAGATAAGATAAGATTTGTAGTCTTCAGTCCTGCATTATAATTGCTGATAGATGAATTCCATGTCGGTTAAGTTTTGAACCAGCTTTGCATTAAATTGATTTGTGTAGCGTTTGGCTACAAATTTATTTGAATTTAAATTTTACATTTGAACTTAATTGTTATCATAAGTTATCTTGCCACAAGTGGTTGCCTGAGTTGTAAGCACAAGTGCCTTCTGTTCAGTACATTTAAATTTTTTAATAGAATAAAAGTATATCTTAACTTAATAAAAATATATCTAAACTTTATAATAATTATAGTTAAAGACATTGAAATCAGTATCTGAGTGCTTGCCATGTAGTCAAATTATTATATATAAATTGTACTCTTCCTTTTAAAATAGAATTTTTATTACAAAAAAATCAGATCTCTGTTAGATTAAATGTTTAAGTAATGTAGAAAATTTGCATAAAATTTAAAATAAAAAGTCGACTGTTATGTCAACATACTATTAATAAAAGTAATAATACTCAGTGAAGGTTATTCATATACAGTGGGAGATTTATAAAATTTGAGAACTAAATTATAAGCAATATATTCCATAATCTAAGCAACATTATATTTTTTATAGTCAGACAAATTATAAAAATGTTATAAAAGCAATAATGAAACTTAATTTTGGTCTATAAATTCATGCAATTACACATCCCTATAGTTCTAATTTAAGAAATGAGGCAAAAAAGTATTTTTAGACCATGGTAATTTTGATCATTGCCCATTTTAAGAAACATCTAAAGTCTAAATTTGCATGCGGTTCTTTAGCAAAGGAAACACCAAGAGTTTACCTCATGCTACTAAAAATGTGTTTTTTTTTTCTTTGGGGGGGGAATGCAGTGTTGACATATGAAAAAAATGTCAAGACTGGTGATGTAATATTAAAAGCATCAGTTTTAACTATCAAATTTTTGCCGTTTCTAAAAATATTTTAAATGTTGTGCTTTACTAACATGAAAGTAACTTTAAGAAAAACATGCAATTTATCCTTCCTGCGATCAAAGCTCTGATACCTAGCAAATTCGTTAAAGTTTCGTGGACAGAAATGGCGGCATGTTTTACAGTTCAGCATTTGAGGTTACCATAAATAACAAGGTTATCATAATCTTTCATTTATCGCGCCAAAAACGACTAATACTAAAGCTGTGCCATAGAGTAGTAAAACATATGGTAATACAACGATCTAAAAATTTCTTTTGAGACTGTTAGTTTAGTTATCAATATATATTCTAATGTATACATCTAATTATATAAATTTTTAGTTTGATGGCTATAACAATACGACTCATTAAGCATTAAATTTCCTTACTTCCACAGTCTTCGCATTCTGTGCTTTACTCAGCAATAATTTATCAAAGTCATCTGGACCATTCTCAGGTTGAGAACTTGAAACAGCAACTGGTGACACTTGTTGCTTTTGTTCAACATGCTGGTCAACAGTAACAACGTATATATTATCTTTTAAATTTTCAGTGCTCTCTTTATTATATATTAGCTGATTATCTGAGCCCAGAGCGGCAGAATCTATGACAGTACCCAATGGATTTACTCCATCATAAACAGGTCCTGTTGGCCTTATTTCATCCTCAGAACTATCGATAACGAAACTTTTATTGCCGGGGTCTTGTAAGCAGTTCACCGGTGCTTTCGAGAATTCATCTTGAGCATCATTTGAAGAAGATCTAAAAATTTCAGCTGATTTCGAATTTGCACTTTCATCAACAGTAGTGACAGATGATTTAACATCTAAAGCCTGATGATTATTACGAATCAGATTATGATTAGAAACATCTAAATCGCAACAAGTGAGCTCTAAGCTCGATCCACCGCGAATGACATCTTGAGCATTTGGAAAAAGGCCAGCATTTTCATTGTTAGTACATGTATCTACATCACAGCAAGGTAAATCTAATTGCGCATTATTGTCTGCAATTATTTGTCCTTTGTCAGCAATGCCTATGCTCACATGGGGATGAACTACACAATCTTCAGACGGCATTTCCTTATTAACTGGCAAATGGGAAGGTAACAATTTTGCACTATCTTCGTCACTAATATCGCTTGTCTCAGCTTCAGAAATTTTAATTATATAGTCATTAACATCTAGCAAGTAGTTAAGTTTCACACAATCAAACACATACTTCGTTGATACTAATTTTTTATTCAAGTCAACATTTAATACTTTAGTACCTGGGCTTATTAAATGTATAGCATTTTCGTTGTGTGAGCACATACCCCCTCCATGTTCAATCATTGCCTTTAATAACAGCTTCTCGTTAACATTCCGAATATTAAATTCTAAAGGTGAACCATCTTCAGCAGAAAACAGCACAATACTATGGGCAAATTCGGACATTGTAACAATACAAACATAGAAATAACAGTTTTAGCTACCATGCTCACATTTGAAAAACAGGCAACATTGAAAATAACTGTGTTGCCACAATTATTCTAGAAAATATTGCATTTCATGTGAATCGTAAAAAGTTGCCACTCGAATTATGTATCGAAATTTTCAATACTTGAAGTGAAGACAATTGTTTTGAAATTTGACAATGTTAACTTATATGGTAAGTGTTCTATTTATGAAATGTAAATAATATTTTGCAACCGGGTAACCTTTTTTTTTTTTTTTTTTTTCTCTCTCTGTTGCATTGATTTTTCGAAATAATTATATTTTCCGAGTGTGGTCTTTCATGACTATGGGCATAATTTTCTGAACATTGGGGATATCTTCGTGGAAAAATCCAACTGTTTTTAAAAGTTTTAGTCTTTAAAATAGTAAAAAATCTCGTGCAACTAGTGCGGATAATGATTCTAATCTAATAAACAAATAAAGGCATTCCTTGTAGAAAACAAATAAAGGCTTTTTCCAGCACTTTTCAATAATAATTAGCTATAGAAATTATCTGTAAAGTTAACTTGAGAGTGCTAAAATTTGTCACAATCCTACCTTGTGTACCTATAATATATGTGTATAAGTACCTATAATAAATTATATTTTTATATTATCTTAATTATTTATTATCACTGTTTATTTTAAATATAATTAACTTTTTTTTTATAAATATTATCTATTTTCTTTATACATTGGCTCGCATTTGTTTTTGGATACTCGCATTGTTTTGAAATTTATTTGCATAGATCTTGTACTAAATATTAAAACATAGATTTAAAATTTTTTTTTAATATATTATTTTTTCTTATTTTAAACCTTGCTTGTTGTATTATAATAATTAAAATATTCCTTGTAATAAAATAATTTGTTCAAAAAGTGTTAATCAGTAACTCACATAATAATTCGGATACTCCAAATTTTCGTTGACATGTTTTTGGTAGACTATGTTTGTAGTTAGAATTTTTTTGTTTTAAATCAAAATATATAGCACAAGAATAATCATCTGCATTTAAAAATTTTTCTTGTTCTTCGAAATATATTAACAGTATATGAAGTGAGCATGGCAATACACTACGAATTAAACCCCAATTCTATTGGGCATTTAATAATTCATCTTTCTAAATATGGTAAAATATTTGAAATATCCGAAACATCCTTGATATAAATTGTTTAATTATCTTTTGTGTAATAAAACAATCAAAATTGCAAGGAACTTTTAAAAACGCATATAAGTCTAGACCACATTTCAAGATGACACCAAGGAATCACAAATTTATTCTATGTAAAATCAAACAAGAATCAAAAATTATTACTGCAAAATGTTTAGCAGATTTGGTGGAATGGTTTGCAATAAATATTAATTTTGAAGCTTTTAGGAGAGTCATTTAGGGCATATATGGGCAATCAGTTGGACAGAAATTCTTCACCAACAAGAAAACTAGGAAAATGCACCTGGCATTTGCAAAATTTATAGTGAACAAGCTTTTATAGTTAGACTAGATTTAAGGGTGCCTCTTGAATTATCACTAAATTATTGTTTCATTTATCAACAAGTTGTTGTTTCATTTATGGTAACCTGAGTAATTGAATGCTATGGAAACCTATTATGACATGATTGGTTGCATGATTGAGGTAAATTTTGAATGTTGGGAAAAGATTTGTAAGGGCTTGGGGTATGTATTGGTTAGGAAGTATATTGCTTGTTTTGTGGTTTAGATGCTAGAATGGCTGAATGTGGTAAGATTAATTTGAAGTTTCTGTACGATTTGGAACGAAAGGGGAAAAGAGCATTAATTAGCTGGTGTGTAAAGGAATGTTTACTTAGTAGCCATTATAAGTGTCTTGTTTGTAGGAAGGAAATGCGTATGGTCGCATAATCGGAGGATACCGGCACTATGGAGGATAGTTTTTACTCTTATTTTTGTGAATTTATGTGGCGATGCTGATATACAGATTCTAGTTCAGATAATTTTAGGAAGTTTGTGGATGCTGTTAAATAATTTTTTTGACTGAAAACAGAAAATTTATAAATAAGGTGAGTGGATATTTCCTTTGTGTAGTGCTAAGATGAATTTCCTTTTTTATGTTATTTGATTTAAAATGTAGTTTATTGAAATTATATATTTTTTGTTGGCTGCTCGATGATTTTTTAAGTTAAAATAGATCGATGTATACATGGACAAAGTCAAGGGAGTGTGCAATGCCTAGTTTGTGCAATTCTGTGATGTTTTTTGTAAGTGAAAATAGGTCAACGTGTACATGGATACCGAGTTTGTGCAATTCTTTGATTTATTATTTTGGATTTGTGTAGCAACGATTTTTGGCACAAAAATTGCTGCTACACAAAGGCAAATAACAAGTTAAAGAATTGCACAAACTCGGTGTCCATGTACTACCAATTATTGCCAAGGGGCTCCCCTAAATATATTTTTGCCACTTTTATCATATTGGAACTATGTTATATATGCAAAAAAGTAAAAATATTGATATATTTGGGTCTGATAGACGAATGTGGCAAAATCCGAAACGATGTATTGCTTTGGAAACGGACTCTGCCCCATCACATAGTAGTTCAGAAATGGGTTACTATGTAGTTCTACCTTATTGAACTTTGGGATTAAGTCATGTAATCTTTCTTGATTGTCACCGTCTTGCTCCTTTTGCCATAAAGCTTCTGCAATTACTTCTGATTTATATTTTAGTAAATGAATTTGGTTATTTTACTGTTAATGCTTCTGATAGTGTCCTTTACCAAGAGAACTTTATCAGGGAATTTTTAGTTGTACTTTACCAGGGAATCTACTAGCTTGTTTCCCAGAATTGAGCAGTGGGCTTTGATCCATTCTAATCAGATAAGGGTGTCTGGATCAGAGTTTGTGGTATTGAGGATGTGTTTCTATGGTTATGATTTTTTAATGCTTCAATAGCTGATTAGCTGTCTGATTTAATAAGAATTTTGTTTGATATTCATCCTGGCTGAAGTAAGAATTGCTTGGCATATGGCTTGAAATTCAGCTTGAATACACTGTTTTCTGCTGCCTGTTAACCCTGGCATGCAACATCATTTTTATCGTTTTGTTTTAAGACTTATGCTGCTTTAACCCATCCTGTCGGCTTTCATATCTGATCTGTCTGTGAAAATTATTTGCTGGTTGTTATCTAAATTTCCATCATAAGGATGGTTAGACTTTGATGTTGGTATTGATTGCTTTATGTTGTTTGTAAATTATTTCTAGGATTTTGTAATTGTTTAGGCTTATTGTTATCTCTAGTAAAGAGAAGTCATAATTGTAGAACACTTGTTTTTGTAGCCTCTTTCGTTGCTCGTACATGCAAAGAAGGGATTCCTGTTCTTTTGAGGTTGTGTAGAATGTCTTTATCTGAAGGAGAAAGGGTCTCTGTATTGTAAAGAGCATTCATGTTTTGAAGCTTAAATCACTGCTGTATGGTTGATGATGTACTGTTTTATTCTTCTGTTTTTCATTATTTGGGATTTTAAACCCCAACATTGTCTATGTATCAAACATAACTTTGTTGCTATTTGCATTGTTTTCTTTTTTAGTTGTTTTGAGTGGTTTATCATTTCAAATTTATTGTCTGCTAAGATTCTTAGAAATCTTATTTCCTTGGTGATTTTTAGTTTTTCTTCTGCTAAGCTGAATTTGGGAAATTGAGTTATTTTTTGTCCTGGCTTGTGTATGATGATAGCCTTGTATTTTTCTTGTGATAGAATGAGCTTTTGTTTCTGGCATCTTTAAAAAAAATATTCGGAGTTTCGTTCACATTTTATTGAAGGAATTCTCTTGAATGGCCACTTATTATTAGGCTATGTTGTCCGCATTGCAAACAGCTTCATGTGGTTAGAAAATGTACTTTTGACTATTTTGTTTAGGGAATTGGCCACAGGTCTGCACTGAGGCAAGATCCATCCTAATATTTGCATTTTTTCTACTTTTATATTGTTGTGTATCAAAATGCCCTTTTTATCTTTGAAATAGCCATTTAGTAACCAGTAGATAATTTACAAGTATCCTGCTTCAGCTATAGCTTTCATAACTGCTGGCCACCATAGGGAGTTGAACGCACATTTTAAATCCATACCGATGATGGCACATTATTTATTTTCTGCTTTATTTTTTGTTTTATTGTTACATTATTTGAGTGAATTGTACTGCACTTTGGTCAAAATCCATCTTGATTTGATCCTATGAAATTATTTTTATAAAGTTAATGCCTGATTCTTCCTGCTATTAATTATTCAAGCATCATTCCTATGATGGGCAGCAGATTTATTGGCCTGAGTGAGGATGATTGTCTTAGATCCTTATACTTCTTGGCAAACAAGATTATCTGTCGTGTTTTTAGGCATTATGGAAAAGTCATTTTCTTTAGGAATTTATTGAATAGAATTGGCAGGATTTTTCGTCAGTATTATAAATAATTTGTATTATTAATAAGTTGATTGGGTACTGGTGCTTTCTTTTTAATTAAATTATGCTGTTCAGTTCTTGGCATCAGTAAAACTGACATCATCTATTAGAGTTGGCTTTTTTAGATTTAATCTGGTCCTTCTGTGCTTTTCATCATTTTCATTCAAGTTATCCCTCGAAAAAATTGCATCCAGGATTTTATTTCATCCATACTTCTATACTATTTATCTGTATGTTCAGACATGCATGTGTTGTTTCTTTTGTTTGAGATCATGGTAAGAATAAAGACTAGCAGACTAGACTTTTACTAGCAGTTTTGTAAAGTGCCATAAGAGTCCCTGTAGTTTATGCATTTTTTGTGTTTATTTTATCTTCTATAGTTTTTTTTTTTTTTTTTTTTTTTTAAGTTTCGATTGTGTTACATATTTCTGCCAAGCATTGGCTCTCTCTTCTTATTTGTTTTTTTTTTTTTTTTTTTTTTTTTTTTTTTCATTTTGTTCCTTAGTGCTCTCGTTTTGTTCTCATTTCTCTTAGCTACATGGTCCACCAGTTCGCTTTTCCATGATTTGTTAGTATTTTAATTTGATATGCTTCTTGGCTAATTTTTTGTAATTTCATGATAATACTCTTTTTGCTTCGTTTATCTCCTCTCTGTTGCATGCTTCTTCAAAGCTTTTGATTGTATTATTTTTGTCATTCAAAAGAAGTTTTCGAAACGTTTTTGTCCCTGTTTTGTTCATTCAGAATCTTTTTGCTTTTAGCATAGATGTGTTTTTGTATACATTGGCTCCCATAAGTCTGCATACATGCTATCATTCTTCTACGTTTTACTTCAGTCACTTATCAAATCATAATGGAGATATTTGAGACACCGCTTAGTTAATTGTACAGCTCTCCTGCTTCAATCTATGCAAAAACAAACTACAGTAACAAACAAGTACAGTAAACAAGCTTAAAAAGTTTACTGTACAGTAAACAAAACAAAGAAAAGCTAGCTTCACCAAGCCTTTTTCTTGTGCAGTTGTGATCTTTCGACCTTTATATACAAGCTTTAAAATACTGTGCATTGTTGTTTGAATAATGGTAGGAGGAAAAGAGATTAATGTGGCTGAGAAAAATATTATTATAGATCTTTGGAAAAGAGGGAAATCTCTGATAGAAATTGGTAAATTGGTAAATAGGACACATTTTCAATGAGTGAGCAAGAACTTTAAAGCAACAGGACTGTTGACATCTAGACCCAATTCTGGATTCCCAATCTACATTGACGCGATGCAAGTCTCGCTTTATGGTTCGAACAGTAAAAAAAAATAATAAAAAAGTAGCGCAGTTAGTCGCTGAAAGTTTCAAGAAAAATGCAAGTTTAACAACAATTTGAAGAGTACTGAAAATGAACGATTTCCGTGGGAGAGTGGCTCGGAAAAAGCCATTTATCTCCAGAGTAAACTGAGCAAAGAGAATGGCCTTTGCTAAAGAGCACATCAATAAACAAAGTGATTTCTGATAGAAAGTCATGGTCAGATGAGCGTAAATTTCGCATTTTGGGAATCAAATGAAGGAAGTACAATTGGAGTAAACCAGGTCAAGAACTTGAGAAACAAAACCTTTATCCAACTGTAAAGCATGGAGGTCTGGGGTCCCTTATGGTCTGGAGGTGCATGGGGTTGGTAATCTGGAGCTCATTGAATCAGCCATGAATAAATTTGACTACTTGAGGATTCTGAAAAGAAATTTTTGAGCCTTGTGGTTTTCTGCACTTTTTCATTTTCTCTTTCGGCAGGACAATGACCCCAAGCATACTGCATACATTGTTAAGAACTGGCTGCTTTACCATGCACCAAAGCAGCTACAAACACCATCCCAGTTCCCAAACCTTAACCCAAAAGAACCTTTGTGGGATTTGCTGGAAAGAAGAATCAGGGAACATGATATAACATCAAAAGAAATGCTCAAAGAAATTGTAGTGCAAGAATGGAATAAAATAACCACTGATAAAACAACTAAGTTTAATCTATGCCACAAAGGTTAAAAGAAGTAATAAAAAGAAGAGGATATCCTACATGATATTAATGTTTTAATTGAAGCACCTTTCAAAAGCGTTTTTGATCATGTACACAGCAGACTTGCAGAATTTGAGTCATGTAAAGTTATTATTTTAAAGATTATGTGTTGCATTTTAGTGATTTTTTTTTTTTTTAACCTTTCAAATCTAGTCAGTTTGTTTGAAGAATCACAACTCTATTGATCAAAGCTCTATTGATGGATATTAAAAGCTCTATTGATTCTCATCAATGATGTTTTCTTTGTGGTCGTTACACAATGTATGCAGACTTTTGGCAGCAGGTATATATTAAACAGAATGTGGCGATGGTCTGAAGGTTCTTTTTTTCATCATTGACTATAGAGTCTTGTAATTGGTCAGCTATGTCCTGGCTTGCAATAACTAAATCTGGCCAGGCTTGGCCTGTGCTTGTCTCAAGGGTGGGACCTTGATCAGTTTTGTTTATTAGTGTTAAGTTAATGGCACTTATGAAGTCCTAGACCTGAGTTCCCATCTAATCATTGTTTGCATAGCCCCATCTTGTAGTGTGGGCATTTAAGACCCCTGCTGTGATATGTTGTGCTGCTGTTTTATGTACCATGTTTTCTATTTTATTCTATGTGTTGTTAATATCTTTTGTAGGGGATCTTTGTGTAGAGACAGGATATTTTGGGGGCAGAAGCAGAAGTAGATGAAGAATGAGCAATGCCCTCTCTGGGACTCGAACCTCGGACCTCTCGATACATGCTGAGTATGCTGATCACCACGAAGGCATTCTAACAAGAAGGCGGAAGAAATACCTTATACATGTAGTGAATATAAGTTTTCGTTTACAGTGTTTTTGATGATGATCACATATCTCTAGAATTCTTTACATTGAGTTGGTTCCAATGGTTGTTTAAGACTGCCATGCATGCTCTTTGATTCTCTGTGTAGTGAAGTCTTTTGGTAGCTTCCAGGAAAGGTTGAGGCCTGTGACTTCTCCTTGAACTGCATATGGTTCTTGTATAAATCTTACATCTGTGTGTTGCTCCAGTGCATATTGGACTAAGGAGGAATATGCTGCTGCTATACTCCTAAACAATTTAATGTGAACACATTTTATTATGTTGCTTGAATTTGTGATTCTTGTTAGCAGTGTTGAGTGATTCTGTGATTTGCTCATGAAGTGTCTTGAGCTATTTTCAATCTGAATGTTTATTTGTATCTTTGCTTTGCAATGATGCATATTTTTGGTACCTTTCTCTGAGATTTCTGTATTGTTAGTTAGATTTTTCTTGTGAATATTTAATTCTAGTTTCTACTTTTTGGATCTCTCACTGGTACATATTGGTATGGTACCTGCTGGTAGTAGAGAGCATAGACAGCATGTGGGATGTTTAATTCTGTTCTATTTGCATTATTATAAAGTTTGCAATTGATACATTGGGGGGGGGGAGGTTGCTTGCAGTATATTCGTTTAGTTGGAGGGGCATGCAATTAGGACATGGGTGGAAAACTGATTATAATATTGATAAAATAAAAAAAAAGATTCTATCTATATTCCTATAACTTGGGAAACATCCCTTGCATTATTTGTACACTGTGTGATAAAAGGGAAAAATTTTTGGAAAAGAAGTGGTACTTTCTAGTTGTCTGCACCCTGATCCAAATGTTATAAAAAGCTATTGATGAGTCAAAGCAGTATGTCTTCAAAATCTCTTGATGTTACCATCTATGTGGCATCCAGGTATGCTTATATTACATGTCTGTTTTGGCCAGTGCACAGTGTCGAAGTTATATGATGCTAAGTTTGTGCAATTGTGTGATTTTTTAAAGTGAAAACTGTTGCTGTATACATGGGGAAAACAACAGTGGATAAAAGAAACCTAAATATACATGTAGCACATGTCTGTTTTGGCTGCCAAAGTTGTATGGTGATAAGTTTGTTCAGTTTTCTTATTTTTTTAAAAAGCAAAAACAGATTGCTTTGTAAAGAGAGAGAATAATAGTGCAAAAAAAGAAAGATTCCTTGAGAAAACAATGTTTTATTACCAATGTGCCTTGCTTTTTAAATTTTATTGATTAACTACTTTTGCATAGAATTTTTAGCTTGCCACCATTTTAAAACTCTGGCTGTTCCCTTTCATGGTTGGTGGAAAATGAGTCATGACTGAGTTTATAAAATGCTTGCAAACGAATCTTTTGCTACATTTTACAACTTATAAAAGTCTTTTGGTAACAGGTTCAGGACTTTTCGGTGAGGGTGGGGAGAATTGGGAAATACCAAAGAAATTTTATGTGTTTGGTTTTACAGTCAAAAGTCGTTAATCCAGACTCGTCAGGACTTCGGTGATTCCGAATTATCGATTTTTCCGGATTATAGATCATCAGTTTAAATCGCGTAAGATGGCATGCAGAAATTCTAAAATTAAAAATATGAAACCGTAATTTATGAAATAAAGAACAATTATGATCTAAAGGGTATCAAAATTTACAAAAAAAAAAGCTTAATATTTATTTGTTTACTTTATTAAACATTTCTTTCAATGTAAGTTGTTTAAGTTGCTTCGTTTTATGTGATAATAAATTCTCTTTAATTCTATAAACAGACATAATTTTTTGTTCACTTACAAAGTTCCGCTGTTCAAGTCCCGTTAATTGCTGTGCCGAGAATACCGACTAACTTGTCAATCGAAATTTTTTCGTTTTCACTAACCTCTCTGTCACATTCTTCATGTCTTTATCCATTTTTTGCAGCAATTCCACTTTTTGTTTGATGGACATCGAAACATACTTTCGTTTTGTACGATCCTTTGGGAGCTCCAGAATCAAAAATTCTATTTGACATAATCGAAAGTTCAAGTTTACTTTTATAGTATTGCTCTTACAGGCTGCAAAAAATAATAAGCCGGATACAATTCGAAAATTAAGGAACAACGCAATCATCAACATTAACTGAAATAGATAATTAGATAATTTTAGCTTACACCGTCCGTTATACATAAAACGCGCACGCGAAAACGTATTCTCCGCTTGCGCACACGCAAATGCGCAGTCGTAAGAAGCCTTACGCGCATGTGTCAACGCGGCGCATGCGCAGAACGTTTTTAGCTTTGAGGTCCGGATTATAGATCATTCCGAATTATGGGTGTCCGAATTAACGACTTTTGACTGTATTAGATTATGGTAAAGCACTTGAGGGCTATCTGCCTTAAGGGAGGGATGCCTTCGTGGAGGACTTTCTAAGGGAAACTGGCTCATATACACATTACACATGGGAAAACCCACAAAAACGCCCATGCAGCCAGCCCTTTCGCAGGATTCGAACTTCGGACCGAACTACCAGTGTTCAGCGACTTTACCGCTTGGCCGCTGGTGGGTGAAATTTTATGGGAGATCTGGATAATAGATCATTCCAGTTATTGAATGTTTGGATTTTGAGCTTTGTACTGTACCTGTTTGTATTGTAAAGAAGGTTTGGAAGCATATATTCCAAATGCATGAGGCATATTTGCACTATGTCTGTAATTTAGGTAAATAAATAATAAAAATAAGTACAAACATTAAACCAGGGGTTCTTAACCGGTGACCGCAGGCACCAATGTTTTTGCGACTGTCCACTACATAGTATATGCAATGCCAAAAATCACATTAAATGCAACTATTTTAAATTTTTTGTCACCTTTTTAATGTAGGGTATTATTTATGATGCTTATGACAGCAATAAAATAAAGAAATATTAAGAATCGTTATACTTTTTTTTTTACTGCACACACCAGCATTTCCTGTTTGTCCCGGGAATAAGGTTAAGAACCCCTGCATTAAACTAACTATATATGTGGTCTCAGCAGTTTGCTGTGTTGTATTATCAAATTGCAATGTATCACAATTTCATATCTTCTAGATCAGTAAGGGTGGTAATGTTTCTCTTCTTCATGTTGAAAAGTTTTGAGCATTTATTGATTGACCCTTGAATTTCTAACCTCTTATCTTTTTTTGGTTCTTTTTTCTGCGTCTTTTTTCTCCCATTATAAATATTATTAGTGTTCTATAAATAATCTCCACTTATAATAAAAGAGTCTGTCTGTGTGTGTGTGTCTTTCGTTCGTGCTGCGTGTAAGCTAATAAACCCAGGGATATGAAATTTGGTACGTAGGTGCATCTAGACAAGAGCCAGTGCACCTCGAAACGATTTTTTCAAAATTCGAATCAGATTTTTTAAAATTTTATCTTTTTTGGTGAAATCACATCATTTTGAATAGTTTCATTAAGAAATGGGGTTTTGGCAACAGTTTTTCATTCAATGCTTTGTATATTGGACTGCTGACTGTTGAAAATAGGAGGTGAAATATTATCAATTATGCATGCAACATGCACATCGCAATCTTCTTATTCTGACGCACATGTGTCACTAGGCACAACAAAAAGAATCTTTTCCCCCCCTCTCTCTCTTTATTAGCTAATAGCAAAGAAGTGTGTATATTTTGAATTATGGCATCCACAAAGCACAATTTTGATTGGTTATTGCTTTCTGATGATAGTTTAATTCTTTTAGAAATGTGGTATTTGCAACAGTTTTTTGTTTATTGTTTTGGGTACTGGACTGCTGATGGTTTTCTCTTGAAAATATGAGATTTATAGCTTATTTCATTGTAATTTTTTATAGTATTATGTTTTAATTATATAATTTTTTTTTTTTTTTTTTTTTTTTTTCAGGAAACAAAATTTTTAACTTCCTTTATACCATTTGAATTCTTAAGAGTTTGCAACGGGAAGTTGGTTAATTTATTTATTAGGATAATTAACATTTGTGTTAAAGGATATTGCTTATTTTATTGTAATTTATATATATATAATACATTTTTATTGAAATTTCTGATTTTTGTTTTGTTTTTGTGATAAAGTTGTTATGCAGAGTAAAAGTGTGTGCAGTTTTTAAATTTAGTTTTTGGTGTTCCCTTTAGACATTTCTCTGGCACCATTTAAAAGCCAGACGAAGGCTGGCTACGTAGCGGCTTGTAAAATATAAAACAATGCAAAGTTGAGACATATATTCCCATAAATAAAGCGCGATAAACTAAGAATTATTAATAAAATTACTGTAGCAATTTCAGCTCTTATTGTGAGGGAATTTTTCTGAAGTTATTTTATTTTACAGGTATATATGTAACAGCCAGGCACAACTGTGATTATAAAGATCGGAATGGAAAATAAAGTATCAAAAGAAAGTTGTGTGTCTCCTCCATTACCCCCACCCCCACCTCCACCTCAAGTGCCTTACAGGAAAACTGATTCAACCAACCTTAACGATACAGACAGTAAAAGTAATTGTAAAATGTCAAATGAGTGCATCATATCAGCAGTTAGGCATTTGTTTAGTGATGAGAAGCTAACTGCTCTCATATCATTTTGCAAACCTACAATCCCCATTATTCAAGAAGGACGATGTTGTGGCATTGTTGCATTATCAATGGCTAGTCAGTTTATCCAGAGTGCACCTGTTCAAGTTATTCTTGAAAAAGCTAAAGCTCTAAATTTTACTAAAGAGGGTGAATTATTTTCTGCTTATAACATGGCAACACTTGCTTCTGATTTGCTTCACTGTGATGCGTCTGTTGTTGATGATGTTCTTGTTCACAAAAAAGACATCTTACATCATATATGTGAGGGATGGCCTGTGCTAATTCCCTATGATTCAGATAAAAATCATTTTCCATGTTTCAATAAAGGACATTCTGCCCACTGGGCGGTTATTACCGGATTATGCTTCTCAGTGTCTGAAAAACTTGATTTGCATTCTCTTCCGTATGTACAAAAATTCAATGATTTTCCAGAATTGAGTTTGATTATAAGTAAAAATGGCTCATATGTCAAAACATTGCTGGATTATGCAGAAAGAATATTTGTGTATGCTCGACAAGGAAAAAGTAAACATTTAGCTGCATGGGATTTGAATGAACTTCTTGCAAGCAATAATAATTTGTTTGAAGTCACAAAAAAGTACAGTTCAGACCAGTTGGTCCTTCCTAAAAGTGGTTTATCAGAGCTTAGAGATAAAGCAGTGCTACTAAAAATGAGAGAGTCTTAATTTTGTTTGAGAAGTACTATTTTGAAAAGTTCATAATAAATTATTTTCTTATTGAATTTTTTTGCTGATTAAATGAACTTCAATAAATCTTAATATTCTGGATTATCTATAAAGTTGGTTATAAATTCCTGTTATTTTATCAATCTTTCCATATTTAATCTTCAGTTAGGGGTGAAAGTTTGGTAATGTATTTATATAATGATAAAGGTGATAATCTGTGAAATATTGTAGATTGCTTCTGGGAAATTAGGAATTTTTACACCCTTTATTCTGGCTTGAATATGAAAAGATGAAACATCACTAATAATAGCCAGATGTTGCCAACATTTACAAAAGCTAACTCTACCTTTAGTTAAAGATTTATCCTCTCTCTCTGTCTTAAGACAGTGCTTATATGCTGGGGCGAGTTATAAAAGTAGTTTTACTTTTGCTAAATACAAAAATTCTTCTAAACTAAATAGGAAATTCTTTTTGTTATTGTTTTTAATTATTTTTTTTCCCTGGTGTGGAGGAGACAGGTAATATGATTTTAAAAACCATATATTTGCATATACACATGCCTCCAAAAAATTTTTGACATTTTGTCACTATATGCTTAATACTTAAGAGCCATTCTGTTCACGTAAGCAATCATTTAGAAAAAGTAGGAAAATTCTGGAGTTTCTTAAAATGAGAAATATCTTTATAATTTTTCTAGTCTTTAAGAGTATTATTTTTATTTATTTATTTTTGTAAATGTTGGGAACAAAAGATTCTCAAGTATTTGTCAGGAATGGCTGAACCCTTAGGTCACAAATGGGAAGGGGAGAAAGACATACATTAAACATCCAAGCTTTATACAGAATCTGACCCCCATTCTAGAGCTCATAGTAGCAGTCAGTCTCTGCTCACTGTACTCTCCAGGGCAATACTATTTTTATAAATATTTATATTTCAGTTATATTTTAATTAAAGAATATAAATATTAGATTGAATTCTTTAAATAATTCATCAGAGTTTTTTTATTATAAAGTTTAATGTTCTAAATCCAGAATTTGTTCTTTTAGTGATTCTGATTATTGGATTTTTGTGCATCTAATAATTAATAATTTTGGTGTATTTTGACAAATAGAAATTTTTTTCAAAAATTTTCTGCAAAGTAAAGTTGCATTTTATTTAGTAAAAAGTAGCATAATAAATATAACTTTTAGCTGAAAAAAATAAATGCTGAAAATTCAACGATATCAAACTCAGTGTAATAATAATGTTTTAACCTCTTAACTGCCGCGGGCGTATATATACGCCTTGCTCAGCCGATGCGTTAACTGCCCCAGATGCGCCCAGATGTGCAGCCGATGCGTTAACTTTGCGAATAATTTTAGGTGTAGCAGCGCAAAGCAAATGATAGCAGTTTGGAAGGACGTATATATACGCCTGTGGCAGTTAACGCATCGGCTGAGCAAGGCGTATATATACGCCCGCAGCAGTTAAGGGGTTAATAAAACATTTTCATTAATTTGTGCTATTTCATCAGAACTCGTATCTGAAATAGTCATTCAGCTACAGTGTAATTTTTATGTCCCAGCATGAAAACTGTATTTGCTGCTTATGCTCAATTATGCATTAATCTTTCTTTTGGTTATATGCTTCCAAACCAAGAAATTAAAATAATGGTAACAAATCAGTATCTTTAAACTGTTGATATTCAAGTCAGACAAAATTTTATATGTTCAGATTGCTTAGAAATGTAATGTAATTGCTCAATTACAATTTTTATAACAACACATTATATTAAAACCAAAAATTGAATTTTTCTTCTAATTGGAATACTTGGAGCACATGATTCAAAATATTAGAATATTTCAAAATTTTCCTGTTGGTTTAGTGAAGATCATAAAGTTGGTATATATATATTAGTAGCTGTTTCAATAGATAATAAATGTGTGAATAATAATTTTTTAAAACATACGCTGAATGTTTTTGTCAAGAAAACCAAAATAATCTCAAGCAAGAGTAAGTGAAATTAATGAGACGTATCATAATTATAGTAGGTTTCAAAATCGTGTTCAAATATAGATTCTTTTTAAAAACGTTAAAATAAATATTTTGTTTTGGAAACAGAAAAAATGGATAAAAATTAATTCTTTTCATGGTGAACGTATAATTTTACTTTGAAGTTATTGAATATTTGAATATTTTTAATGCCAAAATTATGATTTTCTGTGAGATTGTTTCATGTGGAGTGTTGTGTTTTAGAATATGTGAAAAGCATATAGTATATAGCTTTCCCTGTCCCCCCTCGTAAATGGTATAGTTGTTGTATTTTATCGGTGTATGTAGGTATTGACAAATAGAAATACAATAAAATGTGATTTCTAAGACAGTCATTCATTGATCAAATGATTTTATTATTGGTGGTGATCACCTTACAAGCTATGGCTGATAGTGATATTGAGTGTCATTATTTTTTATTATATTCTCAGATATATATCAGTTATTTTTAGAGATGGTCTTGAAGATTGCTGTAAGGAGTTTCCCTGTAATTTAAAGAAACTTGAGAAAGATATTTATGCATAAATAGTAGATTAACTTTTATTTTTTAATTTCTGGTTGCATATATGTAATTTATAAATATAAAGAATTTTATACAGTGTGTTTTAAAATTTTTATGAGGGAAAGGAGTATTTATTTTAAAAAAATAACTCTGAATATCTAATTGCTCTAAATTTATAACTTGAAGAATCTGTGATATTGTGTCTTCCAACATATATAAAATTTATGTAAATATAATTTTGTTTAAAATTTTATATTTACAATGTAAAATAAAGTCGTCTTACTTCACATTAAGCATTTCAAATGTTTGTACTTAGAGTGAGAAAATCTCTGTACTATGTACTCTTTATACTGTGTACTCTCTGTACTATGTACTTTCTGTAACAAAGAACCATTACATTATGACTACCCCTAACGTGGTGTAATGAATGTGCCTATAGAAAAAAAAAAACTATCACATGTTATGAAATCGCAAAACAATACATGTGAAATAAGAGAACTGTATCAGTAGGATAGTACAGCTTGTCAGAATTTGATAAAAGATAAATTTTGACTGCAATGTGATGCTTCACATCTAATAACAAAAGAGATGGGAGATGCTTAGATACTGTGAATGTGTATGTCAAGTGGTGTAATGATGGGCATGCAATTAACTTTTGTTTAATTGCATGCTGACCACAGTTCTTTGATGCTAGAGATATCTCAGATTGTTGTGCATTTTTCATAGCAGTTGCAGGGCCTCTGATTTGACAGAGTAACATTAATTACAACGGTGGTGAATGAAGCAATGTACAGTAAAAAATTGATTGAACTCTTCTATGTATGAGGCTTTATAGCAGTATACCTAGTAAAAACTTGAGTATCTATCTATCTCTTCAAGTATTGGCATGATTATCACACATGTTGTAGCGCGATATGTCCGGCTCAGTAATATAATGCTGCTGAAGTACGTAAGTAATTCTGCAAATAAGTTCTCAAAGGTAAATAAGAAATTGCCGTAAATCCGCAAACCTTGACTACAGTAAAGCAAGTCGAAACAGGAAAATAACAGAAAATGAGCTGGAATATGTGTGTAAGAGCTAAAATGTTGAGAAGAAATACAAAACCATCGCCAGATGAACTTATGCAAAACACTGTCAATGATGATACATAAATGCTAGGAAGTACAATAATACAAGAGGGAAAATGTATGCACACAGAAATTTCAGGCATAAATACAAGGAAAACATTGAAATATACACAATATGTACAATAAGGTTATGTCGAAAATTGCTGTTTAAAAGATGGCACACTAAAAGGACAAAAATAAAAAAGGACAAAAATATTTATTTTTGTCAAGTATCATATTGTTAAAAAGATAAAAGGCATTTAAATGTCCATATTTTAATGCTTTTTTTGTAGAAGTTTATATTAATTTTAATCAAGGAATCTTCCAGTGTCAGTCTGCAAGTCTTTGTACATTAGATGACTTTACACAAGATAGTGTGATTTGTAATTATATTTAAGTATCTGTTTTGAATTTTTCAAGTGTCTTTATGTCACTTTTTGTCTTAATACACCAAGTAGGTGATGCCCAAGTTAGAACTGGATGAATTATGGCAGTGTAGATTAAACATTTCTTTTGGAGATCAAACTGTGAGTATTTTCCAATAGTCTGAAAAGGTTGTTAATTACTTTTCTTGCTTTATTTTTTGTGGTATTTATATAGTCCTTCCATTTCAAGGTATTGTTGATTGTTATTCCTAAATATTTTGTTGTCTGTACTTGTGGCATATGTTCATTAAATAATTTTAAGCACACACTAAGTCAAGTGTTAATACATTCCCTTCCAATGACAAGAAAATGATACATTAGTACATTTATTAATATGCTCCATTTTTTGCACAAAGATTCACTTTAAAATTTGATCTTGAAACTTTTTAATAATATTTGTAGCATTTGTTGACTTGACGACTAAAGCTGTGTTGTCAGCATAACATCTTAAGTAATAATAATGACTCCTGCCAGTTTGTGGAAAGTCCACCATACAGAATAAATATATTATAGGTCCAGGAATCGAACCTTTTCTCACACCTGCCCTAATTTGTCATATATCCAATTGAATGCTAATTCAGAAGTCAAACAACAAAAATCAGCGTTATATTTACAAAATTTTCACAGGACTAGTTTCGATGGTTTTATCGAACCACCATCTTCAGCTGCAAAACCGCAAATGAACAAGATAGAAAACAATGATTAGATAAGATAAGAAAGCCTGGACAAGAATAAGCAGGCAACTTGCTTATTCTTGTCCAGGCCAGTTCCATTGTTTAAGCAGTTTTTTGGTAGATTGTATAATTCCTTTAACTATACATTTTCATAGAAGGATAGAATAAGTGAAACTGTGACTAATTTATAGCCATTGTTCCTGTCTTCTCCGATTAGACAAGATTATAAGGAGTTTCTTACATAGAAGCCAACACAATTCCTTTGTACAGTTAGACAATCACATCTGTGGCATCTATTTGATTGTTTGGTCGTTTTAAGTCTTTTGGTTTGGTTTCCTCGGTATTTACACTCGAAGCTTGTGCAAGTGGAGTTTCCTTCATTCCATTGAATGAAATTTTTATTGGAACATTAAACAGTTCAACAGGGCCTCTAGATCTAAATTTTGTAGTAAATGTTGCAGGAACTGAGTTACATTCATCTTGATCAGCATTTATTGGATTGCAGGCAGTCGAGTCATTTTTTAAGATGGCTTTATTCCGTGTGAGCAATTTTTAATAACGGCATATAAGGAACTGTGACAGATTCTCTTTTGATTCTTCAGTTTGATGAGTTCAGATTCACAAAATTTAAAAAAACCTATCCATAATCAAGAATCAAAATGTAATCATATCCAGCCAAAATAATAAGAGAAAATAATCTGCACCCCATTTACCATACACAAAGATATTCCCTCTGTGAATATACAGATATGAAACCACAAGGGGCCTTGAGTAGCATCTGAGGTGCGAGATTAAGGATAACTTTGTGGATTAACAATCCAATAAAATCTAGAGAATAAGAGGTATCACCAGCAGCAGTGATAATAGCAGTGTGACACCAATATTGTCATTCAGTCACAGTTAGTGGCACTGGGACAGTCATTCAAGAGATTCAGGATGCTAGCAGCAGTGGCGGTGCAGGCAACCAATCAGAAGACAGCAGTGAGCATCCAGATGCGTAGTTCATCCTTTGGTGTAATCATGGAGGGAGCAGCAGCTGATACAACCTTATCGCTCAATCCCCCCCCCTCCTTTCTCTCAATCGCTTTTTTGTCTGAGATTTGAGTGCTGACTTTAATCTCTCAAAATACCTGAAAGAGGCACAAGGTCATCGATGTTGGATTGTGACTGGTGTGACAAAAAGCCATTTGGTGTGACTCAAGTCAGATTTCTAGTGCATTATGTAAATGGTCGTGTGCATGTGTACTGTTTGCCATCAGAGGCTATTGTATTTCTTATTTGGATACAGGCTGATGGAGGAAATGTCATGGTAAGATATTCGAGAAATTTTAGACATATTATCACTACAGAACATTCAATGGCTGATATGAGATATCTGAACATCGCTGCTATTTTGTCAGACATGCTAATAGTACTTTATGTTGTTTATAGTGGTGTAGCATCAATGGCTATATTGTCAGTGGGGCAGTATGTCATGCGACACTGCCAGGATCGTCAGAGATAATTTGGGGAATATGATAGTGAATTTTATTTGATATTTGTTGATCCAACCATTACCCTGTCAAAGATTTGTTTTTTGAACTAAAGTATGCTTATGTTACTTCTGTACTGCCCCGAAATGTGAAGAACTAGAAAACCTGCTATTAAGATTATGATACCAGATATCTTAAATCCTACCACTACATCTTTGAACTGATGCCTCAGAGAGTTACTGACATTTTGCAGGCTAAAAAAGGTCTTGCACCTTGTTAAGCATGTGGTCATAAAATAATGGTGTTTTTGTATGATATGCCAAACTAGTCATTAGATCATTAAGTCATTTTATCACTCCATAACTATGTTTTGCTTGCCAATTTAGTATTTTCAACATGTGTTTGAAAGGTTATAATTTATGTTATACTGTCTTAAAATAAGCAGAAAACCCTATCTAAAGCTTAAGTGAAATATTGATGGTTTTAAAAATTATTTAAATTCATGGTGATTTGATTTATCTTATGAGCTTCATTGCTGATGCTAGAAGAATGTGATGAATTGTAAAGTAACTATTTCCGAATTCCGTTTGAGAATATTATAATTACTTGTTGTGTATTACTAAAAGTATTTTCATTTCTGAAGACTGGAGATTATAGTAATAATAATAATAAAAGAAATGTTTTGAATCTTAAAACTTGCAGGATTGTGAATAATAATAATAAAATGATCCGAAATTTAAAAAATGTGGACAATTGATGTTTGGTGAATTTAAGTACACTTTAGAAAAGAGCTGCTGTATTAATTTGATTGTGTTGTTTATTCATTCATTCTTTTTACAGCATAAATTTATATTTTGCTGTGTAAGATAATTTTATTTAAACATTATATATAACTTTTAAATACTTGGGATGATTTTATTTAAACAAAAGTCCTTATGCGACTTAAATTTTTGCTTCTGTTGCTTGTAGACATATACCTAAAATATTTTAAATGATGCAGATATTCAGATTTTGGCATTTTTTTAAATTAACGAAATGAAATTTGTAAAAATTACGGAATCTATCCTTTTATACATCGTCAAGTCCTTAGACTTATGAAGAACATTTTGTACTCGTTATAAAAATAAAACGCCAAAAAATTGACTCCCATACAACAAAAATTCATCGAAATATTCAGTTGTAAAGTTTGTGGTTTTTGATGTCCTATTCAATATGCACCGAGAAATTGGTTAATAAGTAAATTAGAATAATTTAAGGTTGATTTTTCTGCATATAAATGCCATTCAACGGTTTTTTTTTTTTTTTTTTTTTTTTTTTTTTTTTTGGTGTGTGTGTGTGTGATTTAAATGTATAATACAGTACAAAGTCCGTAATCCGGACGTCCAGAATGATCTATAATCCGAACCTCAAAGCCACAAACCTTTTTTTGTATGCTTTACGCATGCGCGTTTAATGTATAACGGACGTTATAAGCTAGGCTAAAATTATCTTTACTGATTCTAAGTCATTTCAGTTAATGTTGCAGATTGCGCTGTTCCTTAATCTTCTAATTGGATCTGGCTTATTATTTTTTGCAGACTGTTAGAGAAATTTTATAAAAATTAAGCTTGAACTTTCGATTATTTCAAAAAGAGTTTCGAATTCTGGAGCTGCCAAAGGATTTACAAAGCGAAAGCATATTTCGATGTCCATCAAACAAAAAGTGGAATTGCTGTAAAAAATGGTTAAAGACATATCCGTCTCAAAATTATGCGAGGAGTATGACATTGGAAAGTTAACTGTATATGACATAATCAAAAAGAAAAAGGAACTTTTTGAATTTTTTGTGGATTCCGACACTCCACTTGCAATGAATAACAGGAAAAGGGTTCGTTATGCTAAAAGTGACGATCATGACAAAGTGATGATTGAATGGGTCAGACACCGTCACAGCGAGGGCGTGCCATTGAGGGGTCCAATGCTAATGGCTCAAGCCAAAATATTTCATGAAGAAATGAACTTAAACACTGAGTGCACGAATTCGACAGGTTGGTTAACCAAATTAAAAAATCGCCATGGTATAAGATAATTAAAAATTTCAGGTGAAAAAGCTTCAGCTGATACTGAAGCTGCTGAACAATTTGCAGATGAATTCATTACTAGTGAACAATTATCTCCAGAACAAATTTACAACGCTGATGAAACTGGTCTTTTCTGGCAATATGTACCGCGAAATACCTTGGCAAAATCTACAGAAAAGGCTCCAACTGGTGTCAAAGATTCTAAAGCGAGACTAACAATTTTAGCGTGCGGAAATGCTGCAGGAACGCACAAGTGCAGACTTTTCGTAATCGGAAAACATTTAAAGGAGTAACGATTTTCCCCGTTATATATTGCGCAAATAAAAGAGCATGAATGACATAAGCGTTGATGAATGATTGGTTTGAAAATCATTTTATACCTGAGGCTCAGCGACATCTGAATTCGGTTGGTTTCCCTAATGACTTAAAAATAGTCCTGATTGTTGACAACTGTTCGGAGCATACTTTAGTGAAAGATAATGTATCCGTATTCTTCCCTCTAAATTGTACGTCTATCATTCAGCCTATGGATATAGGAATAGTGCACGCGCTGAAATGCAAATATAAAGTAGCATTTTTAAAATCTATGTTAAATTTCTTGAACAATGGCAAGACTATTCAAGACTTTTTGAAATTTTTTAGCATAAAATCTGCTGTGTAGAGCATCGCAAGATCGTGGGAGGATGTGTCTCCAGAAACGTTAAAAAATACTTGGCATAATGTTTCAAACTAAAGTTTGAAATTTTCTTATTTTGTAAAGAAATGTGGAGAAGCGGTAATAAATGAAGATGATATAACAGAAGTTTTTCGTTGCGACGACAATGCCCCAATCATTAATCAATTAACGGACTGCGAAATCGGTAGTATGATTCTAGATCCAGAAAATACCGCTTCCGATAGTGAAGAAAGTGACAGAGAGGTTATTGAAAACGAAAAAAATTCGATTGACAAGTTAGTCGGTATTCTCGACATAGCAATTACAGTTCTTGAACAGTGGAACTTTGTAACTGAACAAGAAATTATGTCTGTTTATAGAATTAAGGAGAAAGTATTAGCACAAAAAAAGGAAGCAACTTAAACAACTTACATTGAAAGAAATGTTTAGTAAACAAATAAATATTAAGCTTTTTTTTTTTTTTTTTTTTTCTTTGTAAATTTCGATACCCTTTAGATTACAATTGCTCTTTATTTCATAAGTTACGGTTACATATTTTTAATTGTATAATTTCTGCATGCCATCTTACCAGATTTAAATTGATAATCTATAATCCGGGAAAACCCCTAATCCGGAATCGCCGAAGGCCCGACGAGTTCGGATTACGGACTCTACTGTATATAAATTTTGTTATATTTGGTATGCCGAAAGAATTTTTACACAAATAATTCATGAGTTTTCTTATGAGCTAAAGTCTAAAAACACGTTATTAATAATCTCATAAAGTTTTTAACTTTAGAATCCTAATTTGGTAAGCGTCTAAAAAAAATAGTTAAACTAGAAATGTTTCTCATTTGTAATTCATGCAGATAATGTTAAGAGTTGTCTTCTCACCAGCGTTTTCTAAATCACGAATTCTGCCAGATTCTATAAATATGACCTCCACTTTGAAAAAATGCTTTACAATGAATACTTAATCTGCATAGAAGTTATCATCACTTAATCTCTTAAACATCAGAAAATTTTCCTAAACTGATGTTTTATTTTTAGTTGCGTATACGTGCAAACATTTCACTGTTAAATTTGTGTAGGCCCTCTTAATATAATCTCCTACTTTAATAATAAATATTGTTGCGTGTGTACGAGTTCGTAATGGATGAATGCACATAGCATATGATAAATTTATAAAATTTATTTTTCCGAAAGAAATACAGTTATGGAACTTTCCACAAAAGTGTTCGCACAGCTTTTCTCAGTAGGACAAACCACGATCAGTAGTTACCACTTCGAACTACTAAGAACGTTAACACAACGCATTGCAAAGAGTTACGCTCGCACAGAGATCTCTCAATGCTCCGAAGTTAATTCTGAAGTAAAAAATCGAGAACTGATGCTCTCTCGGTGTTATATAGTGTATCTCCGCCGAGATTTTCCAGTCCAATTTTCTCGAAATTACTGGAAGGCATAAACAGTTACAGTTTCATCCGGTGGAGCATATCTCTCTTGAGGCATTTCATGCTACATTATACAAGAGATACTATGACATATGATTTCACTAAAATTCTTTACATGTATGGCAAATTCGTAACATTGCGACCTTCGCAAGGACTCCACTTCTTCGTCAGTACAGTCCATGGACAGAAAGACATACTTCAACTAATGAAAATCAATGCATTACTAAAATAATAACTTCAATAAATAATATATGTTAGTGTGTAACGAAAGTTTTCCACCAAAAACATTCTTAATAAAGTTAGGGGAAAAAACATGAAAGCAATACCTTTAGTGCAGGTAGTAATCATCTCTCAAATCTATGATTTTCTGCCAACGTTTTGTTAGTTTTTCAAAGCCTTCGGCTCAGTAACTTGGTGGCCGCGAGTCCAAAAACAGATCAATCTCATTTCGGACGTGCTGTGCAGAATGGAAGATAGCACCAGCAAGATCTATCTGCAGGTATGAAAAACGGTAGAAGTCCGAAGGAGCAATGTCGGGGCTATATTGTGGGTGTGGCAAAAGATCCCCTTTAAGTCCGCACAGAGTCCAGCCGATGAATGCAAACACGTGTGGTCTTGCGTTATCGTGATGGAACATTACCTTTTTTGCCGGAACTCAGTTCGACATTTTTCCTTGATAGCAGCATCAACACGGATTAGCGTCCCGCTGTACACCTTACTGTCGAGGGTTTTACCTTTTTCCAGATACTCTTTGTGGATAATACCATGGCAGATACAAAGCATGATCTTTTTTTCTTCTTGAAGCTTGGCTTCCCTTTGGAGCCTTATGCTCCAACTCAAATATAAAGTTATGTACAAGTTAAACCACAAGGACGCATTCCTTCCAATTCAGGGGGGGGGGGGAACGTCGGTCCGAAAACCAAACCCTTACACTAAAAGTGCTTAAGAATTCTTTAAGATGTATTTGATGACAAATTTGCCTAGGAAATAATATCTCCAAAGTTTCTCATTACAATGATTTAGAGATCAGCTAAGAGGTCAATATTGCTGATTTTCATCTTGAGCATAATGTTTCTGGCTCTATCATACTTTCTACAGTGAATAACTGCATGTTCTGTACTGTCAATCATATAACATGAGTCACAAAATGGCGAATTCGCTCTACGGTACCTGTACAATAGTTGAGTCGTGTCCAACATTTGCAATCTTGTTTTACTGATTACAACTTCCATTTTCCTATCGATGTTTAAACCTTTACTCCACTCACAGTGAACATTACAGTAGCTGAATCTGCGGCCGGTGTAAGAAGTCCGCCAGCTGTCGACTTGCTCTTGCTTAATAGTATTCTCCTTGAACCTACACGCATCCTCTGCTGAAAGAACCCCCGAGTTATTCATATTTCTTCTTTTCGCAACTTTATCCGCTATTTCATTGAACCCTATACCCTTATGACCAGGAACCCAGATGACTGTGAGGTGATGGAAAGACTTAATCCGCTCGAAGAGCTTTAGAATGAGAGAGTTGGATCTCCTATGAACACAACTCAACGCGCTGACTACAGATTTGCTCTCTGTAAGGATAGCAATCTTATCGTTAGGAGTCAGATTCTCAAGGAGCTTACAAATGGCTCAAGCCTCAGCTGAAAAGATGGAGCTTCTATTGTCTATGCGATGACTGACAATTGCCGCAGTACGATCTACAGCCGCAATGCCCACTCCTGTATCGGACTTGAAAGCGTCTGTAGCGTAGATCTTAAAACCTTGATTCACGTAATCATTAATAATGGAACGGAAGAATTGCTGTATCTCCACATCTGAAAGATTTTTATTCTGGAACTCCTCATTAGTTTTGAAACAACACTTAACTTCTTCAGAAAAATCTAGTACATTGTTAAAAATAATACACTTACTGAAATCTAGATCGAGATTGCTTAGCTTATCTTTAACACACTGGCTAATGGGCTTACGTATTTTGCTCCACTTGTACTTGCATCTTTGCAAACAATTTTTCAGATTTTCCGCAATGGGAGAGGCTGCTGACAGAGTGATATTCTTTATTAGGAACTTCATTGCGATGATGCATCTTCTCGTATCTAAGGCGAAACCCCCTGCTTCAACATATAACACCGGGAGAGGGGTACTGATAGGCGCCCCTATAGCCAGTCTTAAGGCGTGATTATAAACTATTTCAAGCTTTTTCTTATTTTGTTGAGAGGTAGACATGAGGAGACAGCTGCCATATTCAATTCTTCCTCTTATTGTAGCATTTGCAATATTAACGAGATCCACTTTTCTGGCACCCCACCTGGGGCTCGCGATGAATTTAAAAGCATTCAGCATTCTTTCCAGTTTCGGTACTATTTTATTAACATGGATGTTCCAGCTCAGTTTACTATCAAACCACATGCCCAGAATTTTCATGTGATCTTCCGTAACACCATCAAGCTTCAATAGATTCTCTTCACTATTTGTCCCTCCGAAAACAATCGATTTACTTTTGTTTGGGGAAATGCATAAGTTCCGCTCTTTAGCCCATCTATGCAATTTGAATAGCGCACGCTGCAAATTACTGACTACCTTGGGGAACGAGACATCTGCACTGTAGAGGAACATGTCGTCCGCATACACGTAGCAGTCGACATCAGCCGGGATAATTTCATAGATATCTTGCATGAAAATTGTGAAGAAAATAGGAGAAAAAAATGCAGCCCTGAGGGACACCGCTGGTAAGTTCATAGCTTCTTGAAAGGGACCCCTCTCCACTTTACTCTGATAGTTCTGTGGTTTAAGAAATTGGCAATCCACAGGATACTATTCTCTTTAACACGGAATTGCATGATTTTATTGAGCAGGCCATCATGCCAAACTGAGTCAAATGCAGCTTTGAGATCAAGGGCCACCAGCTGAACAACTTTCCTTTTGCTTCCTGTGGTGCAGGATACTACTGAACAATTTGTTAAGCAGGACCAGACAACGTCTATTCGGAATAAAGCCGTAATGCATGTTTGAGAGTCTTTTACTTTGCTGGATCCTCGGAAGTAATCTATTGAGAATCATCCTTTCCATTACTTTGGCAAGAATTTGCGTTAAAGAAATTGGTCTGTAACTGGAAACCAGCGCACTGTCGTCCCCAGGTTTCAAAAAAGGAATAACAATAGCTTCTTTCCAATTCTTAGGGATCAGACCCGAATTCCGTGAATTGTTGCAGGCCTCGAGGAGCGCTTGCTTGCAATCATCAGCTAAAACTGTGATAGCATATCTTGTAAGGTATCTTGTCCCGGAGCAGAGTTTTTGAGGCTCCTGATAGCTTTATCGAGTTCAGAACCTGAGAAGGGGTTATTAATACGGCTACGCTCTTCACTAAAATCCAGGGGAATGAACTTTTGAATAGTGAAACTTGAATAGTACTTAGCAAATACTACACTCTGATCTTCAACTGACCAGGTGTGGCCATTGTAGTACTTTAAGATATTGTTTGAGAACTGGACCTGACTTTTTTTATTTTGAATATTTTTAACTATCCTAAATAAATTGCCTCCTTTCTGGTATGACTACAATTTTTTTCCCAATACAGCCTTCTCTTGATTTTAATGACCCTCTTAAGGTAAGCATTCCATTTCTTGTAAGAGATCCAGTAACCTCTTGAAAGATGAGCTTTAGCGAATCTAAGACATTTTCTTTTCTGGCCAAGAATGAAGTTACATTCTGCGTCCCACCACGGGCTGTTTTTGCGTTGAATCGCAATTTTTTTTAGGTTCTCCTTTTTTGTGGCGCTCAAGATGCGGTTGAAATTTTTCAGGTTCCTTTCTTCTGGATGCAAAGCTCTGATTCTATTACTGCTTTCTGTAGCGAACTTCTTCCAGTCACAGTGAACAATTATTCTCTCATTGCCAGTAGCAAAGGCGTTGTTATTATTTGTGAACTTAATTTTTATAGGGTAATGGTCATTGCTAAAGGAATCAGGAGAAACTTCCCATTTCAATTAACCATGAAGCTCGGCTGAGCACAAAGCGATGTCAACGCAAGATTCGATTCCTCCGGGACTTACATGGGTGGGCTTCCATGTGTTTAAAAAGCAAAGGTTGTTGTTGTTACACCACTCCAAAAGCACTCTACTCCCTGCTGACAGCCTGCTTGGCCCCCAAGCCGGGTTGTGACAGTTGAAATCTCCTAAGATAATAAACTTGCCGGGCAACGTAGCCAGAACTTTATCCCACTCTTTCACGCTGAACTGGCCATTGGGAAGGTAGACGTTGATCACTGAAATATCGGAACTATTTGCTCGGAGATCAACTCTCGTAATTTCTCCTCCCGCTAAATCATAACTGCTATCTTGTACAAATAAACTAGCCCATTGCTTCTTGATGGCAATCATTAGACCCCCGCCCTGGTAGGAGTTTAATCTATCTTTGCGAAAAATAACTTTATCGGGTAAGCAAAAATCGTCTAAACTAGAAAGCCAAGTCTCCTGAATAATTAAACCATCGCAGAAGAATTCTTTCCTGCTAATGATAAAGTTTCTTTTGTTAGAGATGCTTCTTGCATTCCATGAACAGAACGTAGGTCCCATCGAACTAGATGAGAAAAAGAAGCAAAGAGAAAAGCAGGAGGGAAAAAAACTCATTTTATGAATAAAATCCCGGTTTCTAACCTTGGCCAGACTTTTTTGGTTTACTCATGTCATACTTGCTTTGAATGCAGGCTTCCCTTGTTATAGGTTCTGATTTAGAATGGGGCTTCTTGCCCTTGCTTCTTACTACTTCTATTTCCGTAATATGTTCATCCAAGTCCAGGTCACTGTCGGACTCAAGAGCTCTTTTCCCAATATGCTTATCTCTAGTGCATTCTGATATCTCGCTCAACTTTGTATCGAGCTTGTTGAACATGCTTTCATGCTTTTCATCCAACCCTGCTAATATTTTTTCGAAATAGTCAGCCTGCTGTTTTAACGCACTTTCAAAAGATCCTTGAAGCGCAGCTATTATTGGAATCATGACTTTCAGGAAATCTTCCTTTGCAGGAGTTGACACCTGAGTTCCTGCCACCATCGCATAAGAATTTTTGTTTGCTACAACCTGCCTTGTTTCTACTACGGGAACATGATGGTCAGCACTATATTTGAGAATATTGCTCTCTTCGATGTATTTGGGACAAGGATGCTTCATGTGAGTTACTGCACAACGCGCACTGTGTCCTGGTGTGATTTTTGCTACATCTTATTAATACTCTCCAGCTTTTAATCTCGTGACTAAACCTCAGATTGAGGACATTGCCTTGGATTATCGTAGAACCTTGTGATCCTATGTCTTGTTAGCCATATTTTTACATACTCTGGCAAGTGGTGTCCTGCAGTAGTAACGAGTACTCTTTCTGAAGGTTTCTTGTTACTGTCTGAACTTTTCGCCATAAATCTTAAATTTAATACTTCATTCTCGTTATTATGATTCAGCTCGTTAGCTAGCTCCGAGAGCTCGACTTCTACTGGAATGGATGATAGAAGAAATTTGCTTGTCAGTTCAGACATGGCAAGCATCGAGGAGACCTTTACATTATGCAATTCATATATGTTTAAAATTTGCCACGCACATTCTGCCACTGAGGTATTTATTAGAAGCCTTCCATCTCTTATAATTTTAATGAAGTCGATATTTTTAACTAAAGCCACTTTGCTGGATATTTTATCTTTCAAAATTTAGGGTTGTTTACGTTAATATTTCTCTCCATACCTTTAAGAAAGACAGTGTAATTTCTTACTTCTTTTTCATGACAAATTTTTAATATACGTTCTGACGATATGCGAGGTTTGTACTGACAGTCCAGATCAGAGCTCCATTCCATCTTTCTTCATCACAATTTGCGTCTGAGCGCAAAATAAAAAGAAAAATTCTCCTACCTGAATCTTCTCTGAAAACACCAAACCAGGGGAACAAAATAATCTGTTTTTAGCTTTACTTAAAACGCAAACTAAGCACCACAATACGGGAAGAAAACCCGCACTTTAACACGTAGCACTTCGCCGAAGTAAACAAACGCAAGTCGAAGAATTCACCACACAGCTTCGCGTTCGTCGACGGAAAAAAAAACTATGATCTTTTGGTTAGTCAAATTGCGCTTTGCGATGCTGCCGATGAGCTCACCGGGTCCAGACCAACTCCCTTTTCTGCCTGTGTTCTTGATGTAAATCAACTTCTCTTCACAATGTTGTTGATGTAAAATATTATTGGTGTTGTTGATGTAAATCAACTCACTATCCGGTCCAGAATTTTGCCCTTGCGTTGATATTCGAGCAGATTAGCGCAGGTCCGAATACATCTGTCCTTATCTGCTTGAGTCAGCTCTTGCGGCACCCAGCGAATAAAATTGTAACTCAAGTTTATGTGATGCATAGCACCACTAATGGACTAACATCTAATTCCTTAATAAGCTTTCGAGTGGTTGCATACTGATCTTCTTCCACAAGTTCTCGCAGGCGGGCCTCATGAACATCAGTAGGCAGGCCAGAACGCCCTGCTTCTTGAATGTCATAGTCCTTGTTTTTGAACTTTCGGTACCAAACCTTCACAGTGTCATATGATACATCATTAGTACCCAAAGCTGTACACATGATTTGGTGCCATTCTGTAGCTGACCTTTTGAAACAGAACTGGAAGAAAAATAAGGGTTCTAATCTGGTAGCGTGATAGTTCCGTTTCAGACACCTTGTTTGATAGCGATACTTTTTTTTACAAATTTCACAACGCAGCGTTCTAAAGCAAGTTTCTTGCTTTCAAATGCCAAAATTCGTTTGGCAAAATATGATTTAACACGCCAACGCGAACTGTTTGTGCAGACGATATTTGTGGTGGTGGGAAACTTTCATTAAAACCCGATATATAAGCTAAGCATTAAATCAATAAATAGATGCATAAATTTACAAATTTGTATGCATACAAGACCATGATTTTATAATTTTTACGTAATATGCAATATGGGGATTACGTGCAATAGTCAGAGGCTGTTGTAATGAACACCTTGTTTGATGACTTATGGATTTGAACTAGACGTCGTTCAGCCTGTGTAAAAATCATCCCAGGACGACTGTATTTTAGAAAAAAATCCTTTCCATTTAATCGATCCCACAACCACACATTGTCACCTTCGTTGAATCGATGACCTGTAGCTCTCGTGTCGTGTCGGGTCTTGTCACCGAGGGATCGGTCGGGATCTTCTCGTTCACCGAGTAAACTCGCTGTCGTGCAAAATTTTGCGTCAATTCAAACCGTGCCTGGAGATCCTGATATAATCCTCTGCTGATGAAGACGCATCCGGAGGGCGACAAAATGAAACATCTTAAGGTAGACGAAGGTTCAAAATCGAACAGCATTTATGGTAGGGAATAGCAGGTAGTCTCCGGGGCAGAATTGCAAAGGCGAGTAAAGACAGAAGTAATTGTGGTTCAAATCCTGCTGTTTTTTGGAAACCACCAGCCAGAGGTTATTAAGGATGGTTTGATGAAACTGTCCACCATGCCTTCTAAGTGCAAATGAAAGGTGTCGTTTGGGTTTTGTCTATGCCGAGTCGTTTATACAGTTCTTTAATTATAGCCAAGATAAAATTCGTTCCTTAAATAAGGACTAAAGATCGAAATGTCAGAACAGATATGTTTCCTATTTGAAAATTCCATTGAGTCAATGTTCAACGTTGTTGAAGTTGTAACTGGACATGCGCATGCGACCGGACTAAACAGCTTGTATTTCGTTTCGATCCTGAAACAATATCGGCAGGAACTTCTGGCGTTGCGTCGACATTTCCGTATCACAATCCCTTCCTGTTACTGATAGTGATGTCACATTCCTGGAGTCTCTGTAACCCATCTGGCTATTTGGCCTTAGAGATTCTTGAAATTTAATAGCCAGGTCAACGATGCAAGTTTTATTCGGACCAGGAAATTCCTGCCGTAGAGATAATGATGGAAGTGTTCTATGCTTTTAATTATGGCGAGAATTACTTTTCTGGTGACACAGTAATTCCGCTCTGGTTTAGATAGATACTTCCTCTAGCATGCTATGACATGTTTATTTCCTGGCACAGAAAAGCACCAACGCTCTCATTGCTTGCACACGTATTAAAAATAAATGGTTTGCCTAGCTGAGCATTAAATAAGGATTGTCGTAGATGTTTAAGCCTCCTTCAGTTTGTTAACAGTCAGTTTGTAGCAGATGTTAAAACCTCCTTCAGTCAATTTTGTCCACAAGAATTTTTGTTTGGTCTGTGTCAGTTTGTGAAGGGTATTGCGATGTCCTCCATAAATCTAGAGTAGGTGCAAAACCCCGAGAAACTTCTCAGCTGATGGACACTTTCTGGGCGTCTCCAATCTTTAACTACTGACAAATTTTCTGGATCTGTACACACACCTTCAGCAGAGATGACATGTCCGAAATACGTCACTTCCTGTCTGAACAATTTATATTTGCAAGACAACTTTAGATCGACTTTCTTCAATTTCTGAAGCACTTTCCTAATATTTTCTAAATGTTCCAAAATTTTCCCGACGATGATGATGTCATCGAAATATATCAGACAGGCTTCGTAGGAAAAGCTCTGAGGAAGGTCTTCAGGAGGCATTGGAATGTGCCCGATGCATTACCTAACACTAAGGGCGTCACCTTGAACTGCCAAAGTCCTTCTTCCCTAGTAAATGCCATCTTTTCTCGTTGATCGCGATGTATCTCTTCTTACCAATATCCTCTTTAAAAATCAAGCGTCGAAAATTACTTGCTGCCGAACAGGCTATCTAGAATGCCCTCTAGAGAGCATATTTTGTTCACTCCTTATAGAAAACAGTATAACAATTAACAGTATCTCAATTTTGATCGAGAACAGCCGGGGGTAAATAATTCAAGGGTCTCCGACCCCCTTTTTCTGTGCTACCATCTCTCAAAGGAATTTCAATTTGATGGATTTTAAATACTCATGCCTTTGCTCCTCGGTAATTCTATCATGGGCTCACTGATATGGCAGTCAACATGATGGCGACTATATTTATACGCTAAAAGAGGGCATAGGGAAGAGGAATAGTAAAATATTCTGGAAAAAATAAACGCAAGCTTCTTAAAAACACTTTTTCTGGAAGTTACCAAAATGTCTCCGTAAAATATTGCTGAGGACGACCTCAGCAATATTTGGCAATTTCTTATCCTATCAGCATAACTGTAGCAAAAGTCGTTACTAATGTGAGATTGATTCAACAGGCCGTATTACTGATACAGTTCGACTAGTTTATTCAGTTCTAATGTGTATTTATACAGACACTAGTTGAAGCAAGGTCGGCATCCGTCTAGGCATATTAGGTATTGCTAGGGTTCCACTCCAGATGAAATTTCTAAGGAAGGCAGTTCGAGGATCTCCCACCCCTCTTTCTTTACCATAACCACTCGAGAGGATTTTGCCTTGCCATGTACGCTGCCTTCCAAAAGTTAAGCGACAGCATGTTTTTTGTGTCTAATAAAAAATGAAGCAACACAGAAATAAGAAATTTACAGAAATGTTCACTAAACAGTTCATTAATGATTGAGCCATAGAATGTTTCTAAAGTTCAACACAAACATGAACTGTAACAAAAAATTGCACTCTTAGCAGAGAAATCCAGTCTTGTAAAAACAGTATATCACAGTTTTTTTGAGGACATATGGAATGGTAACATTGCAAAAATAGGTTTTAATAAGAAATGTGTCCAGCCCTAGCTGCAGTGCAGTGGCGGCAGCAACGTTCCATGCTGTCAGTTAAGTTGTCGGTTAGTGAAATGGGAACTAACGACCAGACATGGAGTAATCTAACGAGCTTGGAGGAAAACTTAAAGCAGTAACCTGTCTCCCAAGGTAGTCCCAAAGATGCTCTATCGGATTCAGGTCTCTCGACTGAGCTGCCCGTTCCATCTGCTGCATACCGTGATCCTCAGATATTCTTCAGGAACCCGAGCTCATTGAAGTCGCGCACTGTCATCCATCAGAAGAAATCCGGACCAATAGCAGCGGCACATGGGCGGACATATTGATCTCGTCTCGATATCTCACACTGGTCAAGTTCTTCCATGGAACACATGCAGGCCAGCGTGACCACCGAGATAAATCCCAGCCCAAACTACGAGCCCAAACTCGTATTATTCCAGCCCCTCTGTAACTGTGTCTTTCCACAATGTGGGATTGGTTGTATCTGTTGCGTTGTTCCCTCCAGATCAGCTGACGATCTGAATTACTCTCCATTGTGAACCTGGACTCGTCTGTGAAGAGAACAAACGCCTGTCGCTGACTGGTCCAGGAGACGTGTTCTCTTGCCTAGCATAAACGAGCCCCTCTGTGTTCTCGGGTCAAGAAGACACAAAGAACTTGTCTTCTTGCATACAGATCTGTATAATGCAAGCGTCTGCGCACTCTATTAGCTGAGATTATTGTTCCTGTTGCCACATTATATAATCTGCCATGAGCTGATGTATAGTAATGGTACTCCTTCTTCGGGCCGAAAGAGCTAATAATAGGCTCCCGCAGGTGTTGAAACTCTAGGTCTGCCTGGAGCATGTCTTCTAGACACAGACTCCTCGGATTCAAACAGATTTCATATTCGGTGGACCACACTACGACAGACATTGAGATATCTAGCAGCGTTAGCTTGCGACATCCCAATTTCCATCCATCCGATCGCCCGCCACCTGAATGAATCGGGCAAAGGACTTCTGGACATTGATACACTCTCCTGGATATTGTTCACGAAACTGTAATAACAACTGAAGATCATCACTAGTGAACAAAAATTACAATTGTTGCTCCAACTCGTATATAAGTATTCATTTCTATAAAGTAAAAGTGTTAGCTATTGTTTTTTGCATATATTTTCTTAAAACTTCGTTACTCTCCTGCATTTGAACTGTGAATTGAAACAATACATACATTTTTGTAGTGTGAGCTTTGAAAAACATGTTGTTTCTTAACGTTTGGAGGGCAGTGTATTTTGAGTGGCTTCTTATCGCGCAGACTCGCTTTCAAACACCCATGGTTTATCCGGGATTCGAAACCGAGCACTGTGTTATGGCAATCAGGGTCATTAACCACTATACCGTCTGGGCGACTAAATGTTTACACCAGGGGTTCTTAACCGGTGGTACGCAAAAATGCAAAGTATTTTTTAACTGTTAAATTCAAAAATTAAAACTCCAACATCCTGATTTTTTCGCTAACACTCGTAAATTTATGAGAACGGAGCTTTGTTCAAGAGTGGTGGTGGTAGTAGTACTTTGTAGAGGTGGTACTAAAGATTTTCATTTTTTGTTTAGATGGTACGCGTTAGTCAAAAGGTTGAGAACCGCTGGTATACTATTACATGAAAGGATTACAAATATCACAAAACAGTAGCCAATTAAGCACATAAATATAAAATTATTATATAAAAATTTAAAATTCCTATGAGCAGCCGAGCGGTAAAGTTGCTGCACAATGGTAGTTCAGTCTGAATTCGATTCCCAGATGAATGGGCTGGCTACATAGTCGTTTTTGTAGTTTTCCCCTTCTCTAATGTGGATACGAACCAGTTTTCCATAAGGCATTCTTTCGTTAGGCAGATACCCCTAATTACCATAATCAAATACGTACATTAAATCCAACTTAAAATTCAAAATTTGTACTAAATACAAAACTATAGTGGAATAAGATACAAGTAATAATAGTTAAATAAAAACAATAATATAATAATACGAAAGCAGTAAAAGCATTTTACAATAAAAAATGCTTCAATATTTTCATAAAGTGACAACATTATAATATATCAAACAAAATCTGTAAACTTCGTACAAGAAAGTATATGTGCATCGATTTTGCTAATTAATGGATAAGCGTGGTTTGTTTAATTAAATAGTTTTGAGATCTAAACATGGATGAATAGACCCAATTTTTGACTATTTTTAAGCTTAAAATTTGTTTTTAATTCAAGAATAGGTATTATTGCTATATTTTGGAATGTGCTTTGTGCACAAAATAATTGATTTCTTATAATTGTTAGTAAATTAGTATTAAGTTTATTTGAAATGACAGTATGTCTTTATAACGCACATATTTTAATTTGTACCATAAAAAATTAAAAAAGTATTTAAAAACATCTTTCTGTTAAAAAATCACATAATTGCATTTCGTTCAATAAAATATTTATTTTCTAAGATTACTTTAAAATTTTGCTTTGAACCATTAAATATTACCTACTCTTCATAGTGAAATAACTCATCCTTTTTAGAAGCAATATCATTGTAGAACTGCATTATTATTGCGTTTGACTATAGTTTACATCAGTCTGTTGCAGTTTCTTGCGGCTCTTGGATAAACGGGTTCGCTTTCATACTCTTTGACGTCAGATTCATCTCAATTAATATCAGCATATTCTTCATTTTGATTTAATGCAACTATTTCTTCATCATTTAAAATTTTTTATTGCTGAAGTTGGTAATGCTGTTGTTTAGCCTTGCCACGTTCGGAATGTTTGGAACAGAATTGATTTTAATAAAAGGCGAGTATTGTACTCTCGTTTTTTTCTGCTCACTTGCAAAATAATATCGAATCAAACCTCCTAACAACAATATCAAAGCATATAAACGATTCGTGAAAAAGCAAATTCTCTGTGAAATAGCATTATAATGCGCAGTCTACCTTTATTTTTCAGATGGGTCTTTGTTTGTAAGATGTTTCTTGTTCTAAATTATTAGTATGCGGGGACGATAATGGATAACTTCTAGTATCGAACGCTTTCCAGTTACCTCAGTATGCTGTGAATATCGCACAATAGTGCGATGTGTGCGGCTCTTTCATCTGTGGTCGGTGCTTAAATTCTAAAATTAGAATTATCGGGGTCATATGGAAGGCCATTAGAGAAAGAGGAAAATCTGTAAATAATGTAAATAAATAAAATAATTAATGATTAAAATTAAAATTCAATAAAATTAAAAATTTATAAATTAATTATAAATAGTTAAATATGCTCGTTTTATTTGGAGCTCCGGCTGCAATTACAATTTCACTGAAAATCTAAAAAATAACTCAGCAGGCCTCCGCCGAATTTAAGAGCTATTTATAGATTATAATTCAAAATTTTTTTGAAAAATTTATAAAAATTACTAGAGAAAACTTTAAAAATAAATCAGAAATATACGCGAATTTTATTTGGATTGAACCTAAATTTCGAACTGTAAAAGAAAGAATCAAGTAAGTTTAATAAAAAAGAAGAGATGTTAATAAATATATACCAAATTTAGTTTAACATTGAGGAGCTAAAATTTTGAGAGCTAATTTTTTTAAAAACTACTCATGCTATTTTTGAAGAACTTGGCTGTTTGGCATGATTTGAGTCGTGGGATCGAAATATGGGGGGGGGGGGAATCGGTACGTCATTTCAGGCAAAGTCCGATTAAATGTCAAAATACCTGTATTAATGCTATGTATAAATCAAATAAATATCCTAAGTCGCCCTTTCGAGACATGAAAAACAACGTAAGTTAAAATTTAGTCAATCGTCTCAGTAGACCAGAACATATAGAATTGTTCCTTTTTTTTTTTTTTTTTTTTTCGTGCATAGTGTGCCTGTATGCATTTGCTATGTAATCTGTATATTTCCTAAAATATTAACAACTATGAATATTCTTCTCTTATAATGTTTTATATCTTCCTTTTCTCCAGGCACTTCCCTGCAAATAGAACATGTCTGTTAATGCTGTCAACGATGCTATCAGACCTTTGAAAATCGGAGTTCGTTTCAAACAACCGATCATCGTGCTTGTGTATGAAGAAAACTCGAAATTTAGAAAACGAATGATGCCCGTTCGTGGTTTAAAGAAGAATAGTTCAGTCGTTACAGCTGCCAAAGAATTAAAAGAGCATCATGAAAAGTATCTCAAAAGCGTGCCTAATTTCAAAATTGAGAAGATGCTGAGATTGATACAGAACAATATGAGAGGTTTAGATCTCGAGGAAAGCCTTCAAGAACTTGAGAAAGAGTTTAGCATTGATCCTGATGAAAATCTGAATATGGCAGATGATGCAACATTGCAGAGGAAGAAGGAAATAATGGATCTGTCATTTGAGAAAAATCGGAAGAAACCTGGTGATCCGGATTTCCAGTATGATATTGAAGTGGATTTTTCGAGTGTGGCTGGTATAGAATCTTCAGTGTGGGATTCAGAGAAAGATGAAAATGAATTAGAATTTTAAGTCTTAGGTGCTTCATATGTGATAAGAAATTGTCCGTCCAGTTTTCTCATTGACCTGAAAAATTTACATGAGACTAAATAGTAAAGCTGTGCAATAGCGAACTTTTTTTATAACAAGCCCGAGACATGACGAACATTTTAGCCCGTCCAGTTTCCTATACAGTTGATAATATTTTATACAGGTGTAGCGAACCTTCAAGCGCATGAAAATTGGATAAAAAGAACTTTATAGTTATTTTTGATTGAAACTTTTTTTTGTAAACTTTTCGAAAATTTTCCATTTGTAGAAACAAGTAATCGCTCCGGCTCTAATTGCCGTTGCGAGAAATTTAGCAGGAAAAAGTTTTCCTGCTTTGTTGGAAGTGAAGGAAAGTGAAGTGATAATCAATTTTGGCTTTTTATATATTGTTCTGTTGCAGAAAAATTACTAAATCTTAAAATCTTCCATGTATTAGGCTATTAGAGTAGCGTAAAACATCTTTATGTTGTTATTCTTTTGCTCACCTCCATCTTTCTCTGTATTCTAAACAAAGGCCTGTTCGAGGCAGGTATAATACCTAGTTCTCATTGACCTACCTAGTTCTTAGACAGCCAGGATTTACAATAAATGTATCTTAGATCATATATATTGCGTACGGGTTCGTAATAGATGGAATACACAAATTCGATAAAAAGTTAATAAAATGTATTCTTATCACAAGAAATATAACAAAACGCTGTATTTTCCCTCAAAGATGATCGCACAATATCACAGTATCATGCAATATAACTAGTAGCTCTATTTTAAACTATTAAAACGTTAAATAGAACGCAATCCAAAACGCAGAGAAAGCTAATCCGATCTCACCGTGAATTCGCTACAATCAACAACTAAGTAAACAATTGAACTGAGATATTTCTCTCCGGCTTTTTAATCAGTCAATTTCTGTTTTCTCGAGGTTTCTGGAAAGCAAAAGAGTAGAATTACGAAATATATATTTATTAATTGTTAAATGCGCGTGCTGCTGTATTTTTACTTTTCCTGCATAGCTTTCTCTTAAGATAAGCCTCGTTCTGCATTGCACGTGGATATAAAACAATTTAAATTATAATTCTAGTAAAAATAGCTATATAAATAGAAAATTCCTAGGCAGGAAGCCAAACTTACAACTAAGGCATCAATGTAATAATAACCATTACATTACAACAACGAACAGCATAAACAATAATTGCAATAAGTAACTTAAACCAAATTAAATACTAAATTTAGAAACAAAAAGGACCATGGTCGTATACTATTTATAATTATATGCACATCGTACTATGGCCATAGTAAGGAGCTCACCTGTCATAATGAACAACTTTAGGCTTAGAGTTTGATGACTTACGGATCCGAACCACGACGTCATTCAGCCTGTTTAGGACTGTGTACCGACCATCCCAAGGTGACTGTAGTTCCGGACAAAGTCCTTTCCGTCGAGTCGAATTCCACAACCACATCTTGTCTCCTTCGTTGAATCAATGTCCAGTAGCTCTGGTGTCGGTATCGTATCTTCATCTTCTCCGTCGCCAAGTTGACTTGTTCTCGTGCAAAACTGTACATCATTTCAAACCGAGCCTGGAGATCTTGGATGTATTCCTTTGGCGATGAAGGCGCATCCGGAGGGCGACCAAAGAAGAGATCACAAGGCAGACGAAGGTCACGACCGGTGAGCATCTGGGATGGAGAATAGCCGGTAGTCTCGTATTTCTCTTCGACCCTAGTACGATTTTGGCAGCTTTCTGAGCACGGCCTTTCAAACAAGGCGTCGGCATTTCCAGGTGAAGATCCCGTCTGATGATGGATAGTTATGTCCTCTGATGCTGAAAGCAGTTTGTTGTTTTTGAAGTTCAAGGAAAAATTGTATTTTCTTAAAAAGTCCAATCCGAGTATGGAAGGATCTGCAATCTCTGCCACATATGCTGTGTGATGGTAGGAGGCACTTCCAAACGTGATATTCACATTTAACTTCTCATCTATGTCGATTTGATCACCAGACGCAGTCTTAAGGGTAACACAGGATGGCGTCCAAAACAGCTTATCTTTAAATTGTTGAGCTAAATCTTTCCGAATAATGGTAACGTTATCTCCTGTGTCAATGATCATATTGTAAGGAACCCCATCGAAATGCTCATTGATGGATAGTCCATTACTGTTACCATTCACTGCAGAAATCTTGAGCGGCTTAAAATGGGGTTTCACTATGATTCAAACTCCACTCCGCAGTATGGTCATTAATTTGTTTCCTGCGTCGTTGCTGTGAAATGGTCTTATTTTCCGTTCCCTAGGATGTTCTGCAGCTCCTTCGTATGTAGCCTTCAGCTCCGCAGATCCAGAACTTTTGCGTCTTGTCACTCCTTTTCCGTCTCATGGCAATTAATTATCTGTCTTATTTTCCGTGCTCTGGAATGTTCTGCAGTTTCTTCGTATATGGCCTTCAACACCGCAGTTCCAGCACTTTAGAATTGGTTTCTTTTCACTCCTGTTCCCGTATCAATGTTTTGTCTTGTCTGGTAAAATAATCTGTTTTATTTTCCGTGCCCTGGGATGTTCTGCAATTCCGTTGTATGTGGCCTTCATTACCACATTTCCAACACTTTAGAGGCAGTTTGTTCTCACTCCGACACCGTGTGATTGACTTGTCTGGATAAATCATCTACACGAGCCATCATTTGATCTACTGGCTCGTAGACTTGCACATCTCTGAATGGTTGCCAGTTTATATGAGTTGCTTGCTGGGCTGCCTGGAATTTCATGACATACGACAGAGCACTTTTTTACGTCCTTGACATCCGCCATTCCTAGAGTTCTCCGTGTTTCAGGGACCCATATGCCGTCGATGAAGTACTGCACGGACAGGATTTCTCTTGTTTCTGTCAGGCATTCCAAAAAGGCGAGATGAGATAACCTTTCTTCATTTCAGTTCTACTACAATAGGTTTCTGGAAAGCAAAAGAGTAGAATTACGAGATATCTATTTATTAAATGTTAAATGCGCGTGTACCTGTATTTTTACTTTTCCGGCGTAGCTTTCTCTTAAAATAAGTCCAAAACAGTTTTAATTATAATTCTGGTAAAAATAGCTAACTAAATACAAAATCCGTTACAATATTACAAAAATTATTCTTCATAGTTATAAATTTTTATTTTAGAGAAAAGATGGATGAAAAATTTGGAAAGATGGATGTGAACCAAAACTTTTATACGAAGTAATTTATCATGCAAAGCACTTCCACCTGAAAAAGATCGAAAAACAAATTTAATAATTTTAATAACTCTTAATATGACCTTTTTCTTAAAAAATTAGAGTTATTATTTACTTCCTATGGTAACTGTAATAAAGCTTGGGTTTTTTTATTTATTTATTCCTCGGTCATTTTTTTGTTATTCAATCATTATAAATCAGTTCATTGTGAGAAAATCCATTTTTCCAGTCATATCGAATATAGCGAATTGAACTTTCTGTCGCTTAAAATTCGTTATTGGAGTTGACTGTAACTGCAGTTAAGACTAATCATTTTCTGCTGTTGAATTAATTTTTTTACAAGTTGAATGACATTTCAAGATTTAAAAAAAAATTAAAGATTTTAAAACTGTATTTTTAAAATGTTTTAAAATGCATAATGTTTGCATCTGTACAGTCTCTCAAATTAAATGCCGCTAAAAGAGGTTTTTCTATTCTACTGTGATGCACAAACCAATTTATAAGTATGGAGAATGATAAAATTGTATCTCAAAATTAAAAAGGAATTATTTCTATTGGGGAAATCTTCGAATTATTATTGTTAGCCCATAAGGGGCTATTAATCTCGAAATACGATTTTGCGTTGTTTCGCTTTAATGCGTTGTTTCACTTTTCATTGGAGTCTCTTGCTGCTCAGAAAAATATAAGATATTATTCTTTCGTATTTAATCTGTCTGTTATTAATTAGCAAACTAAACTATTTAAAAGCAACAGACGCAATTCTTAAAAATATTTTTTAAACTTTTTAATCTGATTGATTTAAATAAATAAAAATACATTTAATTCATGACATATTAAAAAACACTAAATATTTTTATAGAATTGCACTTCATATTTTTCCATTTTTTAAACATACAGAAGACATGTCAGAACGTTCCTGTGTTAGTCTAAATATATATCCTATAAAATGCTTCGCTATTCCACCTGGGCCATCCCTATCGATAATGTCTACTGATAAACTACATTAAACTTTCAAAAAACCCTTTTGAGTGATCGTTCAAATCTGAACTCTTTCAGATTTTAATTATTATTATTATTAATTTGGATATACCTATTTGTTCAATATCAACAGAAATCAGTACCAAAATTAATTTATTGTTTTTGAGTTCAGATCTTTGAGTTGCCTTATCGAAAAGTGTATTGAACTATTCAAGAATAGTACAAAATATTCAGTTATTTTATTGTTTTGTTTTATTTTATTTTTATTCTTTGTGTAATTTACATTTATTGTATAATTTGTGCAACAAATATCGAAATTGTACTGTAATTTTCTGTTAAGCTGTGACATAGGTGACGCCTAACATAGGTGACGTAGTTCATTTTTAAACACATGATTTGTATATAAAAATTAAGAATATTTTATTAACTTATAAGTGTTAATAGTTTTTATTTGGTTAAAAATATGCAAGGAAAAAGTTTTTGGGGAAAGAAAAAAGCTAGCTATCTTATATTAATTGGGTTCTTTTTTCAAGGAAAAAAAAAAAAAATATTAAGAAATATAACTAATAAACTATTCAAAAATCAGAAGACCTACTTTGAAATATTCTTGTATTAAAAATTTTCTTCGAATATGCTTGTAAGTCCTTGTTTGAATTTAGAAAATTATTGTTATCAGTTATCTTTGAAATAAAATCCTTTGGAACCGCACGCACATTCTTCAGTGCTCCTGACATTCCGGTAAGCATAGAAAGAACGCTTCCTTTAGTATTTTTTATACTTTGGCCATAGCGTCATTTTGCAAAGCTTGAATTCTTTGCAAACAGTGATATCGTAGACCTTAGATTATATTGCCATTAATGACCTAATACCCACTGAAAGGAAAGTAGAATTGCCCTACATTGTTAACCCATGTTGGGAAAAAGCCAGTGAGCCCTCATACAGTAAAATCTTTATGTCGCAAACAATCTCTTTATTCTCAGATGACTTCACTATTACACTGAAAAGAACAGAATCCTTCTCAGTTGGCTACAGCTATCGAACTGTATGAGGCTGAGAGCAGGACCGACGCCTAACATAGGTGACGTAGAGCTACAATGCGACATACGAGTATTCTGATTTTTGGAGGGCAGTTGTTAGTTGGTTATATAAGTAGTTGTTCTCAACGATTAACCTGTATAACCAACATGATATTTAGTATATTTCGTTTTTAATTATCAATATTTTTAATTTTTAGAGGTGCCAAATTTACTGGTCACCCAGGCGCTGGAATTGCTGGAGCCAGCCCTGGTTAAAAGGGGCGGGATTATCGGTGCTTACCAATTTAGTCATTCCATTCGTAAGATTTCTGGAAATTTTCAGATGCTGCATGCAACAATGACTGACATAATGCGAAACAGGAGTATGAGAGAATTATAAAATTCCAGCTCTGAGCAGAAAAGCCAAAAGTGAATAAATACATAATTTGAAGGACTGTAGATGCGTCCCTAGTTTACTAAAGGGGCAAAGGACACATAACAAAATATCTTGCTTTTATTTCACTAGAAAAACCAAGTGTTGTGTGAGTACGTATGGCCACCAGAACTGCCGAATAAGCAGCGTTCATGAAAGTTCGGAATACTATGCTGCTGGTCATTAAAACTGAACTCTTTCAGATTTTAATTATTATTATTATTAATTTGGATATACCTATTTGTTCAATATCAACAGAAATCAGTACCAAAATTAATTTATTGTTTTTGAGTTCAGATCTTTGAGTTGCCTTATCGAAAAGTGTATTGAACTATTCAAGAATAGTACAAAATATTCAGTTATTTTATTGTTTTGTTTTATTTTATTTTTATTCTTTGTGTAATTTACATTTATGCTGCACTATGAAGGCGGCGTCTAACAAATGTCAGATTTGAATGAAAGGCCGCACAGACGATATAGCGGTTAGAAGAGCCTACTTCGGTACCAAAAAGCCTGATTCGAATCTCGGAGAAGGCATGGTTGTAACTTCTTTGTCCTTTCATAGGAGGCAACGGTTCATCCACAATAAATGGCCACCACTTCTGACCTTAGGATTGGCCAATGCTAAATAGGCAAGTGCCCGTCATTGGATTAAAAAACGATTTGAATGAAAGAGGCTGCATGCTGGAATGTGCTGATTACAAACATTCCAGCGCATGAGCAAAAGTAGGCATAAAAATGGGGAGACACTGCAGAGTGGGATTTTCATTTGGAAATCACATTTAAACGTTGGTTGTTTGTGTAAAGGTTGTGTTATGCGTTCTGTAAGAAGAAGAAATTCCTACCGCGGAATTCCTACTCGCCGGAATGCGTCAGCGGTAGATCTTGACTGCAGTTTATCATTCCGCGGTATTGTTGCTCGTGTTCTTCGGAATCCTATGACTGTCAGAAGAATATGAAATTGATGTGTCCAAGAGGGCTATATTGAACGCCAGGCGGGATTTCAGGAGTCTCAGGTGACTAACGCCTGACATAGATGTCCTCTCAGCTTTCCTGGCTAGTAAACCTTCGTCACGTATCCGGAGTCAGGAACTTGGTTCGCGTGCAGAACGACAAATGTCTTCAAAGACAGTGTAAAGATAACTGCAGCACCACGGACTGTCAGCACGATGACCATTGTTGCATCTTTCCGTGACGCTGCAGGAGAGACAGGCGCGCCTACAACTCTGCGGCGAACGACGACACTGGCCACAGGAGTGGAACCACGCCGTCTTTTCAGATCAAACATGGTCTGCGTGCAGTATCATGATGGACGTACCCGTCTGTGGAGGGGCCAAGGAGAATGAACGTTGCCTGCTTGCATTCACCATCGTCATACGGGCCCAGCATCTGGCGTGCTGGTATGGAGTGTCATTTGGTACACATGCCGGTCATTTCTTGTTCGCATAGCCAATAATGTGGATAAACTACGTTACATTTCCTACCCGTTAAGATCCGTGGCTGCGTGCTATCTTCGAAAACTGCGTGACACCATCTTTCACCAAGATATGCACACCCGCATGTTGCCCGTACTGTCTTGACCTTCCTCGACACAGCAGGTGTTCGACGATTGTCTTAACCAGCACGTTTTTCAGATATTTTACCCATTGAGGACATCTAGTCATGGGTTGCTGACAGACGCGCAGCCACTAAGACTGATAAACTCTGGCACAAATTTGAAGCCGCATAAAATGAGCTACTGTTTCTGTCATCCAAGGCTCAGCTCGACTGGCCGGATTACAGCCGTTGTGCTACCAGAGGTGTCAGCTCTCTGTACTGAATTCTACTTTCTGCGCATTCCGCACAAACTGTAAATTTAATCTTTCTCCTATTATTATACTGTATATTGCACAATAAATAAGATAATGCTGTTTTCTTTCCTTCTTGGTGTAGCACTTTTAATGGTAGCAATGAAAAACGTGCGTTAAAGTTTGCAAGCTGAGTATAAGTTTTAAAATGTTGATAAAAATCAAAATCAAAGGAAAACAAAACACAACAGATTTTTTAAAAAAATCACTCTTCTAAAATTTAATACTTGAAAGGAATAAAATATTGGGGCGACTGGGATACAACAACTGAGTTCGGTTATGTGTGACCTTTATGGAAAAATATCATCTCGGAAGAGAATAATACCAAAACTTGAAGGATTTTTTTTATGTGTAATTAATATACGTCGTTACAAACACTTTTGTTAAATACAATAATACTGCATGTATTTAATTTGTATTATTTTTAACGTGGTTAAAAATGAAGCTTTGGATTAAAAAGTGCTTATATTAGCTTTAAACTATTCAATTTTGTAAGCAGTTACAAATGGATTAAATTCGAACGGTAAATAAATATCTTACCTTTTGCCAAATGACTGCACTATAAAAGCTGGTGATGCGCTGGTCACGTGGAAGATAAAGACATTCAATTTCGCGCAGTGGCAATTCTTGTAAGAGTCATTGTGTGATAAGTGCATTATAAAGTAATATAACGTAACGTAACGAACGTTAATGTCTAAATTTTTTTAAGATTTTCCTAAGGACAATTCTAAAGGAAAAAAAGAGGAGGGGAGAACCTTTTCTACAGAACACTTTCTGGCCTGCTTCTGTTCCTAAATATAAACATCAAGTTCACACGTACTCATTCACTACTGAATTCATTTAAATGTTGTATCACTTTCATAAATGGAATCTTTTGGTTGTTCTTGAGTTATCATCGAATAATTCATTTGAATCTTTGATTTAATTATTTTAAATTTATGTTGTATGTTAAGAGATTGAAGGAGAGGCAGGAGACTCCGAAATGACTGTTTATAAAATAATAATGTACAGACGTCGACAAACAAATATTTTAACGTATTAGCATGAATTTAATGCTTAGTATAAAAAGACTTATCTTTTCTGAGCATTTTTGTAATGTTTAGCATTTGTAATTCAAAAAAATCATATCTATTTTTTAATATCTATATTATAAGACAATATTTGAATAAGGTTGCAGATGGTCTCTTTTTATTGATATTTCAATTTTCTTTTTAAAACTAGCAATAAAAATTGAATTGGTTTCTTTTTCCAACTATTTCTTGGGTAAAGCAATTTTCTCACATTATTTTCAACTAAAAAAAAAAAAAAAAAAAAAAAAAAAGAAACATTTTTCGTTTAGTAGTATGATGCATTATTTACGCATGAAAAGAAAATTTGTCTTTTCCAGAATGTCAAACTGATATTTGAGGCAAAATGCATTTTTCCAAAATATTGATACACATTTCTTGTCTAAGAGTCTTTACTCTAATATATAACTTTTCTAAACCTTTAATATTAATCATATAAGGTGTTTTCTTCCTCCTTTCCACATGCCTTCATGCAGTAACTGAATAGCATGTCCAACTAGCAGTCGAGAGGTCCAGTGTTCGAATCCCGGAAAGAGCATTGCATATTTTTCTATGTTCCTGCATCGATAAACCTAATGACTTTACAAGTGAGGCCCGACCTAAAAAATGGGTAGATGATAATGCGTCACCACCGCGATTTGGCGATTGGGTCCCTCATCCCCAGCCGTCCTTTAAAAGAGGGTATATAAGGTATTTCAAGAATTTCAAGATGTTTTCACCCGCCCATCTTGTGATGTAGGTCGAACCAGTTTAGCTCAGCATAGAATTGATGTGGGAGATCATCCACCAATCAAGTAACATCCTAGACGTCTACCGATTGCTAAACAAGAGGAGATAGGAAAATTTCTAAAGGGCGTGCAAGAAAGTGATGTTATCGAGCCTTCACCAAGTCCTTGGGCCTCTCCCAATGCGCTCTTCAGAAAGAAGGGAGATTGCATTAGATTTTACTTTGACTACTGCCGTTGAACTTCATTATTAAGAAAGACAGCTAACCTCTTCCTAGAGGAACTGATGACACTCTGGACACTCTTTGTGATAGCAAGTGTTTTTTCGACGCTTGATTTAAAGAGTGGATATTGGCAGGTAGAGACACATCCTAATGCCCAAAAAAGACGAAAAGAAAAAGAAAGACCAAGAAAGACGGTATTTACTACCAGACAAGGACTTTGGCAGTTCAAGTAATGCCATTTGACTTAGCCAGCAACATTCGAACACCTCATGGAGACCGTGCTAAGAGGTCTTTCCTATAAAGCCTTTCTGACACCATGGATGACATCATCATCATGTGGAAATTTTTTAAAGAGCATTTGGAAAATATTAGGAAGATGCTTCAGATATCGAATGAAGCCATTCTTAAGTGAAGTGCTTCCAAATACAAACTGTTCAGGAAGGAAGTGAGTTAATAAAACATATAAATTGTTCAGGGAGGAAGTGACCTAAGACATGTCGTCTCAGCCGTAGATGCGTACGCAGGAATCCAGAAAAAGTGTTGATGGTTAAACATTGGAGACGCCCGAAAATGCCCATCAGCTGAGAGGTTTCCTAGGTTTTGCGCTTATTGTAGGAGATTTGTGAAGCATTTATTTTATTTTTAAAGATTTATTCTTGGCACGGATACGAGCAATGACAAATTAGTGTTGTTTTGTTCCAAGAAATAAGCGGTGAAGAACATGTCGTAGCATACTGGAACAAGTGCCTATCTAAACCAGAGAGGAATTACTATGTCTCCAGAAAAGAGTTATTCGCCATAGTTAAAGCACTAGAACATTTCCACCATTACTTCTACGGCAGAAAATTCCTACTCAGCACAGATCATGCAACGTTGACATGGGTTTTAAATTTTAAAAAATCCTGTATGCCTAATAGTCAAATGGATACAGAGACACCAGGAATATGTCATCACTATCCGTCATGGCAAAAGAACATCACACGGAAACGCTGATGTCCTGTGTAGAAAGCTGCCGATATTATTCCAGGCTTGAAGCGAAGCTGATTAATCAGGTCGCAAGTCAAGTTACAAGTTCAGCATCGGCTGACTCAGACGCATGAGTGACGAAGAAGTCAGAAAAGATCAGTTGGAAGACGATGACATTAAACTCATAATTGACTTTGTAAGGTTTATCCGAGTTTTTAACAGTTAATTTTGAATTAAAGGTCACTTTTCTATTCTTCTTAATTTCAGTTTACAATATCCTGCCAGAACGTGCCTTCAGAATCGCGTTTAAATGCAAATGAAGAAAGTATTTAAAGCAAGTATTTAAAGTTGAAGTTCTGCTGACTTCGTTAGAGAGCCCGAGATTCTGACTAGCGCGCGTTCGCCTTTTAGGCTACTCTCTCTAAAGCTATTTCTATGTTCGGCCGTATTTCAAACCCTTGATAGCTTCCCCGTTTAGTTCGCGTTAAGCGGCCAACTCTTGTAGAATCTCGATAGCTTCGACTAGTCGTCTCTGTAGTTTAGTTAGTTTTATTCTTAGTATTCCTAAGTTTAAGCCCAAGGGGAGACTTTTCTGTAAACTCCAAGAAGGAGCCAACTATTAAATTTATTTTGAATAAGAAAGGATAACTAATCCTTCGTACGTTTACGTTTCTATCTTTCTGAACTAAGCGATTATTCGCTTACCAGTTTTTAAGGTTCTACACTTAAAGCTGTAAATTCTAGGTTAGAACATTACAACTTAATGGAGTCTTCAAATAGGAAATCTACCTGGCAGGACATTTCGATCCTACGACAAAACAATACTGGGTTCCTCGAGACTCACTCCAAATTCGAAACCGATTCTTGTAATGGAACGCAGCCAAGAGCAGCTGCAACATTACAATGTAGCAGCACTTTTTGAATGCATTGTCTTCTGAATGCATTCTTTTAAATCATAAACTTTTATAAAGTAGGCAATGATTTTATCATATGTAATTGGATGCTCAACACTGGCCAGAGCGGACAAGACCACTGAATACTGCTGGTTTGACCCGGGTTTAAATTCAGAGAATAGGGAGGGTATAAGGTATTTTCCTACGTGTGATTTTGCCTATTTATAACGTAAATATAAGCCGATTTCAGTTATAAAGTCCTCCTGTTATCCAACTTGTGACAGGACTATGTGGTGTTTTGTAGGTTCATTAGTATTAACATTTTTAGAAGTTTTTTATCAGTCAGTCCCTACAAATTATATTCTAAAGATTTCTAATATAGCATTGGTGTATGAGTAACGGATGCTAAGCGAAAGAACTCCAAATGCGGTTGTGAGTGAAAAAACATTATAAGGGAATTACGGACTAAATAAACATCCTTAGCGTTTTTAAGGACGCCGTATTCAAATGAGCGTTATCTATTGCATTTTGGGTTATGGCAAAACATATAATTACGAGTTCTTTGCAATCTTCGATAAAAAAACTAGCACATTTAATAAGCTTTGATAATTTGACCTAAGCTCATAGCAAGACATAATGGGAATACTTCTTATGCGGTCATAATGCATGAAGGTAGATAGCAAAACAATGCAGTTAAATTGCATTCATTCGCATGCATACTCGGTTGAAGAAAAATCAGTGTAACCTACAAACCGACTCTGCCAGCAAACAACTTCATACACATAAAAACGCATGTCTTGTCTATGTAATAAATTATGACGATGAAGTGCAATAAAATTTGCCACCAATCCGTCTCCCCTTTAGCTTATTGAAGTCACGTTTTCCGCTTTCTCTAGGTAAAGTGGCGAGAAGGTGGTTTTTTATACCTCGTGCGTGCGCGTGCCAGCTATAAATTGGTCAAAGCTGAGCAACGTTTAGTGTGGAGTTGAAATTTAGAAATTAATTTTAATAAAACTGCATCTTAGAAACATTCGGTTGATAGAGCATAAAAATTATTTGCATAATATTTTAATGTTCAAAAATCACAACTGCTAACTCTGCCGATTTAATCGAGAGACTACTGGTTTTCCTTCACTATGTCGGTCTGTTGTTCGTCGCCCACGATATCTATACAGGCATGGAAGACAGCCTATACACTAGTGAGAGAGTTGCTAACCCAAGATACAGCTTAGCAGAAGCCGAGAGGATGAACCCGAGGATCTTTTCCTCCTCTTCCCTACAACCAAGCCTTTAGAGAGGACTTCTGTTTTGCTAGTACCCCCACCTCACTTTAAACACCCCATCCTCTTCTGACAACGTACAAACATCCAAGCCTTCTCCGGGATTTGAATGTCTGTCCAACGAAATGACGGCCAGTAGCACTAACCGCTATACTGATAGGGCGGCTTTTTCCGGTATACAAGTGTGAGAAACTTAAAAAAAAAAAAAAAAAAAAAAAAAAAAAAAATTAATGAAATTGACCTAAGAACGTAAAATTTAGAACATCTAATAAATTATTATCATGATATTTTACATTAAAATCATATTATAAATAGTTAAATAACCTGTGTCATGCATTATAAGACCTTTATGTTCGTTTGAAATGGAGTCTCCAAAATGGAGAAGATCTTCCAGAAATTCCCAGTTTTCGTACGAAAATCTTCCGATTTTTCATATTTCAAGTTTTAGTAGCTATAAAAAAGGGCCAGGGAACCCAAATTGCCAAAATGAATTTTTGCTTGTATATAGAAACTGAATGATTTTGCATGCCTGGTAGGTATCTTATAATGTTTACTTAAATAATGGACAATCACAGAATAAGTGTGAAAGAACTCTCACTCCTCCAAGTATGTCACTTAGATCTCCCGACTTTTTAGCTGCCCCCGTAATTTGTTTTTCCTGTGCACTTCCTGAAGAAGATATGTATAGAGATGATAAAAGAGTTTTAGAAAACATAGCGGTTAATATAATACACGCAGTTCAGGAAATTGCGCATGGGGTGTTGCGATTAAGGCTTTGTTTCGTAGAAAGCAGGAAATTGGAAATTTTTTCATTGATTTTTAATTCTGAAAATTTTTTCACGTCCAGGATATTTACCGAGACTAGTTAATTTACCTTATATTAATTTGTTTTAAATTATAGTGCTGAATAATTTTTATAATTTTGTAATTAAAAAAGCCGTTTGTAACATGTCGCCTCCACTGGCTTCGTGATATAGATGAGGAATATGGTTTTTGTCGGCTTGCTTCAGTGTTTTACTCGGGGTAAAAAATAAATTTATTTTAATTTGACTTTCGGACTTGCATCTTTACCAAAATAAGAAAGTTGTTTTGTTTGAATTTTCTAGTGTAACGCTGAAATACTACAGTAAATCCTTGCCGAACGCGTATTTGCGGAATGCGGTTTTGCACGCACGCGTAATCTTAATTGTTTCCATTTAATTTGTACAATGTTAAATCCTTCCACCTAACACCAGATTAGATTAAATTTCTTAATTTAATCAATGGATTAAAATATCATATAATCATTTAAAGCCTATTTATGTCAGGCATGTTTACAATTCTGCAAATAAAGCATTAACAGAAGGAAAGCACGACACACTAATGGCACTTTAGAAAAATTCAGCATAAGCCTCTGCATAGAAAGGATTAAACTCGCGTGAGAGCACGTGAAGTCCTTAACACTGATTGAAAATTAATCCAAAGAAATTGTACAAATTGCAAAATCAGATGATGGCGAAGGATTTTCGGATATGGAAAAAGGGAGAAGTAAAAAAATTAATCAAAAATGACGAAGGAAGAATTGGATGACCTTATAGAAACACCAGCTGACAGTGAAAGCAAGCGCATTTAATTTGCAATAAATTAAACGAATTGTTTAAAAAAAGAACAAAATTTGTCTGGTGGAGAGTTACCAAAATGAAGAAACAAGAGAATATTTTATTAGAAGGGCTAGAGAACTATCCACTCCTTACCGAATGCGAACTATGCGAAATTTTTAGAGTTGCGTCAATCATTGCCCCAAACAAAAACCACCAACTTTAAAATAATAATTATATGAAGCCTCTACATATTAGGTAGTAAAACATCCTTTCAATGAACATTTGTTTCATTTTCTCTTTTAATTACGACAGTATTAAGTTTGTTTAAAATATACATTGTTACTTAATTTGAACTATAACCTAACAATTTTTTTTTCTATAGAAAGTTCAAGTTGTAGACTTCATTTTGTATTGATGACGTAACCCCAGCGTTCGACCAAGGGTTTACTATATTATCATATGTTTCCAGTGTACTCAAAACTTCGTCCATTCCCTGCTTATTGCAAACACTAAACGAAGATAATAAGCAGTTGTGCAACCTACAGTGGATGGACAAAAATATGGAAACACCTTGTGAAATGCATGTTTGAAAAGAAAGATTGATTTTAATTAAATATGTAGATGGCGCTGGCGTTTCTGACTACTGACGCCACTTATACAACTTCGTAAATGTGCTAAACAGTTCAGTTGTTGTCGGAGTACTGTTATGTGAGGTTGTCATTGCATTATGTCAGAGTTAACAGACTTCGAATGTGGGCAAATTGTTAGAGCACGTATTGTAGGTGCTTAGTGTTTCAAGAGGTACTGTATCGAAGATTTATTCCGCATATTTGAAAAGCGGAAAAACATCATCTGCTAAATCACAGCGCGGACAAAAGTGTGTCCTGAGTGATCGTGACAGACGATCATTAAGGGCAATTGTGACGAAAAATAAGAAGACCACAGCTGCAAAAGTTACTGCTGAAATGAATGTTGTGTTACCGAACCCTGTAAGTACCAAAACAATTAGAAGGGGGCTTCATAAACAGGGAATTGCTGGCCGTGCTGCAATTTAGAAGCCACTCATCAGTGATGCTAATGCCCGCAACAGGAAAAGGTGGTGTTTAAGTCATAAAGCCTGGACTATAGAGCAGTGGAAGCGAGTAATATGGTCTGACGAGTCTTCTTTCACATTGTTTCCCACTTCTGGCCGAGTTTACGTCTGGAGAACGCCATCTCAAGCCTATAATACAGACTGCTTGTTGCCAAGAGTGAAACATGGCGGGGGTTCTGTTATGGTTTCGGCAGCCATATCGTGGTTCTCTGCTAGCCCCATGATAACTCTGTCAGGGCACATGACTGCCAAGACTTATGTGAAAATTTTGGCCGATCAAGTTCATCCCATGGTACAAACTTTATTCCCCGATGGTGATGGTGTCTTCCAAAACGACAAAGCCCCTGTTCACACAGCTCACATTGTCCAGGACTGGTTTTCTGAGCACGAGGATGAGTTGTCCCATCTCCCCTGGCCACCACAGTCACCAGACCTGAATATTATCGAACCTTTGTGGTCTACAATGGAACGGAAAGTGCGTTCTCGTTATCCACCGCCAACATCGTTATCTGAACTTGCTACCGTTTTGCAGGAAGAATGGTATAATATTGCCTTGGCAAACATACAGGAACTGTATTTATGCATTTCGAGAAGACTGCAAGCTGTTTTGGATGCCAACGGGTTTCCTACACAATATTAAGCAATGAAACATGTTTTTTTAAAGGTGTTTCCATATTTTTGTCCAACCTCTGTATGAGCGCGATGACATTGAGAATACAATTCAGAAGTCGGTGAACGATTAGTTGCGTGTTTTCGTGGTCTTTCCCATATATGGTGTAAAGACAGTCTAACTTTCTTTAAAGGGTTTTCCATGAAGTTTCTTTCTTTAAAGAAAAAAGCACAAATTATTGACTTCTTGGTTTTTTATTTGTTTTTAATATTCCTAAATGTGTATAACTTTATTATCTGTCTAATACGATACCTCTTTTAGTTTCGAAATTTTTAAAATTTCTGAAATAAAATTAGTTTTTTACCTTACAGCTTCAAAACAGTAAATCGTTTAAACCTCTTAATCTCAGCTAACTTATCTATTGCATAATTTTTTACCATACTGAAAAGTGTATTCTAACTTTATTGCATATGTCTTAGATGCAGATTTACTTCAAAATTGCGGCAGTAATCTCTTGAGAGGTTTCAAAGATAAGAAATATTATTTATGTAACTTTATCTTAAAAACGTTCATGAACAAAGATAAAATGAAATACTCCTATAACTAAACAAACAGCTTTTAATGTCGCAAAACAAGCTCATATATATTCTCCCATTTTGCGGTCCGGAAACTAAATGCAATTGTTGTAAGTAACTAATAATAAATAATAAAAACGAGAAATAATAAAAAAGCACAGATGACGGGCTAATCATTTTCATAATAGCGAAGCCATTAATTTTCTTTTTTAGTACCTTTGAGATAAGTATTTTTACGTAATATAACGAGACCTTTAAAATGAGGTTAATTTTTATAATAATGACGTTACATCATTTTTTTCTTCTTCCTTTCATTTCAGCAGTTGAATAAAATACTGTTTTTATTCTTTCAAGAGACCAGACGTATAAATGAGAAAGAAGTAAGGATAAGTATTGCGTTGAATCTACCTGAATACTATTTCATTCAGTCGTTCTCGCCTTTAAATTAAATCTGATTCTATTCTATAACACTTGAAATATTTTAAATAAACAATTACATTTTCTTGCTTAAGAAAGCCAAAACTTTGCCGAAACCACTTAAGGAAATCAAAATATTATTCTAATCTTTCTTACTGTTGCCAAACTACAAAAAATTCCGTCTAAAATAAAAGGAAACAAAGGCTGTTAAATATCGTTAACAAATATCTAAATTATGGAGCTCACAACATACTCTCGCCTTTTGATTTTCTTAAAATGGTCTATGAAAATCAAAACATTAAATAAAGATAAAAATTTTCTACGCAATAGATTTGCATAGTACTCAATATACTCACAATATAAATTAAATAATAAAAAAGAACATGAAAAAAAAAAAAAAAACACTTATAACGAGAAGGTTTGACAATTTTTCTGCCATATCTAGTTTTTAGTTCAAAATCAGTTTATTTTAATGTCCCTTTTAATATTTTCAGATTTATGAGGAATGTTCCCTTTATCAGAAACAGTTGGCTCGAAATTTCATTCAATTTCTTTAGCTCTAAATGAAATGTTCGGATTAGTAATCTCTAAAGGGTATAACCGTTGGACAGGGCGTATGAGTTCTCCTACTTCTGTTTTTACTTTCACTACTCTTACCTTCATTATATTCTCAAATTTTACAGTTATTGTAGAAACGCAATATCCAGGCTATTAGTTGCAAAATCTTTAAATAAAATCGTCGTAAATATCATTGCTCGTCTGACACAGAAGTGTTAACTAAAACAGTTTCTCCCTTCTTTCGCTCTTCATAAGCTTCTTCACTATTGCTTTGAATCTCTGATTTGGGCCAGTTGTCCTCGGACTGCTTTAGCCACTCTAGTCCCTCCCACCATTTGGATGTAAGCAGAAAATTTGGAGAACAACCTCAGGATGGGAGGTCTGCCGGATTATGACTTCTAATGTAAGATATAATGCGTGCTCCTACACAACAGGCTAATAATTCCAATCATCTGTAAACTGCTGTTTTCGTCAAGGGAGCAACTCTGCTCTTAACTTGAATTAAATGAACTTTGACTTCATCCCTGTTTTCTTTATGAAAAAATATAATTGCGCTGTAAGCAGATTTACTAGCATCTGCAAAAGTGTGAAGACTTAACCCTTCTCGGGAACCATTACAATCAACCTATATTGGAATTTTAATTTCCGATAATAAATGAAGATCTTCCGTTCACAGCGAAAACCTTTTAAAACCCAGTTTAATTTAAGAATCCAACTTTCTTGTATTAGCATCTTCATGCATATGGTTACCGGGCATAACATTCCAATGAGATCAAAAATACTGTTGACAGCTGAAAGAATATTTCTTCCTGTTACAGGTTCTTTCTCAAAGGAAAGATTTTCTAAGTTACAAAAAAGGACATCTTTATTTCCCACAATAATCCAAGAACGGGAAAATCTTCTTCCCTTTTATGTCCTGTTAAAGAAGTATATTCCCATCCACGTTAAGTCAAATCATGCTAAAGCTAGAATTTGTTTAGCCTGATGTGCAAATTGCAATAGATCCACAGTTGTCCACATAAAAGGCATTCTTAACTTACGCACAGTTTCTGGAAAATCATCACGGCATTCCTCCAAATGAAAATTAATGACTGCAGCTAAGAGGAATGGACTGCATGTGAGTCCAAAGACTACCCTTTTAGGACGATAAATTTTCAATTTTCTTTTCTCAAAATTCTCCCACCATAAAAATCTGAAAGATTCTTGATATTCTTCCGCAACAGAAACTTGCAAGAAGGCCTTTCTCATGTCTGAAATGATGCCAATCGATTCCTTTCCCGAAACCTCAGTAGTAGTGGAAGGATTTCCTCTAAGGGGTTTGGTCTTTTCTTCAACCAGTGGCCCGCTGAAGGCATTTTAGTGGCTCCCCATTTTAATTTGAAGAAAAATTGAAGAATTTTAAGAAATTTTGATTTCAAGAAAAATTACCTTGTCAGCTGTTTGTGGTAAAAAAAATCGATTTTTTCTCTTATTCTTGATATTTAAAACATTTTATTGACATGCCTGATTTTATTTGAAATAACATTTTCTGAAAATGATGAACTTTCCAAAAATTTAATTTAATTTTTTTTAATTTTAAAAATAAAAAAATTCACTAATTCCATAAAAAGGGTAGATCCTTACATCTAATAGATTTGCAACAGATGTCAATCTTTCGTCAATACTTTGCCAAAGGTTACCTTGAGCGTGCCACTACTAAAGAGGGGAGGGGAAATAAATTAAAAGAATTATATTTCTCCTAATGTTGCAATCAGTTGTCAAAGGGATCGCAAAGATTTGTATTCGAGTCTGACACTGACTTTGGATAAATGTGAGCTAGACTTCATTAATATATCTGCTATACCCACGGATGGTGCTAAATCTATGACTGGAGAGAAAATCGGAGTAACAACATTACTCAAATCTGATGTGAAGACAAGTGGAAATAATACTATGATGATACTTTCCACTGCATCAATCCATCAATAAAATTTATCAAACTTGGAACATGTGATGAATGTTGTTGATATTGTTGTAAAAGTAGTTAATTTCATTCGGTCTAAAGGACTTAATCACAGGCAATTTCAATAGTTCTTGAGTGATATGGAAGCTGAATATGGTGAAGTTGGGTACTAAGCGGAAGTACGTTGGTTGAGCAGAAAAAAGATGCTTCAGCGCATGTTTTCTTTGAAGAACGAAGTTTAACAATTCATGGAATCTAAAGGAAAATCTATTCACGAGTTCAGTGATGAGAAATGGTTGAGAGACTTTGCATTTCTTGTCGATATTACAGGTAATCTCAATGATTTGAACTACCGCTTACTGGGAAAAGATCTACTTGTTCATAATCTTTATTACTTTGTGAAAGCTTTTGAGACAAAAATTAATGCTTTGGGAAAGTCAGTTGCTAAATAAGGATTCCACTCACTTTCCAAAATTGATGGAGTGTGTGAAGAACTCTACAACATGGAATTCAAATAATTATATACAATGCATTTCAAATTTGAAAGAGGAATTCGAAAGCAGATTTTCCGATTTTCGTGAAAATCGGAACAACCAACCAACTTCAATTAGAATTTAGGAAGGTTGAAAACCCCTACTCTAGAACATTATTGAGTGATGGAAAATGACCAGATCTACAAGAGGCATTGAAAACAAGTCGAACGCTTGTGGTGGATTTTTTCTTGAAAACGCCTCGATGGGGTAAATAATGGCATGGTTTTTTATTATCTTCCTCAGGTGGTACTTCTTCAATAATGTTCTCCGCTAACCATTCCTGCAAAACAGCATCATAATCTGCATATCTGCCTTCCTTAGTAAGTTGCTCTGCAGTTAATGCAGATCTGCGCTCTGCAACCAATTTATTTTCCTTCAAAATCTCTTGTTCTTCTAACCAAGGCAGCTTTACGATATACCGAACTTCTTTATCCCTTCTCACCGTTCGCTGGAAGTGTTACATAACTAATTGATGTGTCTCTTCTTTACATTTTATTTCAACAGGATTTCCGATGCCTAAAGTATCCAAGTTCCACAGATCAGCGATTGATGCATTTTTTAACAGTAGAGAGGTGATTAAGTTTGCAGAGGTGTTAATAGGATTCTCATCAAACATTTTCCTTATAATCAGCCAACCAAAAAGCGTTTCATATGGACTAAACCACACTTAAGATAAGATAATTAGTTTTCCCCGTAAACAAATGAACATAAAAATCAGCTCCAATCAATACCTCGATATCGGAAAATTCTCTCCATAATTATCAAGCCATATTTTCTTTAACTCTTTTTCCCATGATCCTCCTTTCTTTAGTCGCGGAATTTTTCCACAAATAATAGACTGATCTAGAGTTTCTATCTTACAGGAAAATATATTGTTTAGGGATTCAATGTCAAGTTCATACTGGCGATGTTCCTCCATCTCTGTCGTTAATCCTCGTGTGTGAATCAAAAACCTATTACCAGTTGGTTCCATACCCATCTCTTCTGCAGTTGCCATCCATATGTATAAATGTTGGGAACCACTATCGATGAGTACCTGTCCTTGTTTTTCTTTATTTTCTGATTTCAATCTAACTTGTAACGTTTGAAGTAGAAATTCATCAGAGTAACAATGGACAGGCTGTTATCGCTTGCTTTTGATTCTTCAGATTTAACAGAATTATTAATTAATTTGTCAGTTTTCAGCTCTGGACACATTAAAACCAAATGTCTTTTTCCACAGATAATACATTTAATGTTTGTCTTGCAAAATTTTGATCGATGACCAGATCTTAAACATATAAAGAGGACTTTCTTATCCTGTAAAATATCTTGTTTCTGCTGGAAATTCAGAGTTTGAGCCTTAAAACAATCTCTGCTGTCGTGTGCCTTTTCACAAAATACACAAGCTACGTTCTGTTTTCTTTTTTCGAAAACTCCTGAAAAGAAATCTGCAGCTTTCGGTTGATTAAGAGCTTTAGTCATCTTTTCTTTCTCCCCTTTTCCATATTTATTTGAAAACTCAGATTTCGCTCCTCTCCTTCTACTGCCGTTTTCATAAACAGTAATATGCATTTTAGCTTTTCACTGTATGGATTCTCCGCTAACTCATCCAGTGTATTAACTGTCGGATTTCTCAACCACACCCTAAAAATGTCGTCCGGTATGCAAGATTCTATGAGAGGGGAAAGCATTGCAGAATATTTATCCGAAGTCAAACCAATGGATTCCAGAGCTCTCAAATAAGATTTCAGTTTATCACACAGTCTAACAGTGTTTAATTTTCGGTTATTGCCTGTAGCATTTTTTACGAATAAATTTAATAGTTCTCGTACGTAGAACTCAATAAGTAATTCATCGTGACTAAAACGAGATTTTAGGCATTCTACCACTTTATTATAATTTTCACCTGTTGGCGGATAACTGTTAACAATATCACGAGCTCTTGTGTCCTTAGACATGCATTTTATTAAATACTGAAACTTAGCCTCATTTTCTATATTTTGATCTTCATGAATTCTTTGGAACTGACTCCAAAGGGCAAGCCAGTCGTTAATTTCACTGGTAAATTTAAAGAGTTCAATCTTCGGTAATTTCAGTTTCCTTTTAAACTGAACGGGAGAAGAACAATCTAACTAGTTACACTGATTCTTTAAAATTCTATTTATACAAATGTCTACTTTTACTGTAATACTATCCATCTTCTCATGGTATTCTTCAATAATCAAATACTCGCGCTCATACTTTTCTGCATCAGAATCTGCAAGTAATAAATCATTTATTTCAGAATAGAAACTAGAAAGCTGAGCATGTATCCTTTTTAAACTAGCAAAATTTGATCGAATTTCTACCTCATTAGATTTTTCTTGATTCAATAAATCACTCAAGTCATTAAAAGTTTTAGTAAAATTGGCTCTAACAGGAGAGCGTTTCTTTACTAAATAATTCCATGCTTAAAAGTTTAACGATATTTACCTTTAAAAATCCAGTGAGATGACGTCCCGGTTCACCACTAATATTGCGTTGAATCTACCTGAATATTATTTCATTCAGTCGTTCTCGCCTTTAAATTAAATCTGACTCCATTGTGTAACATTTGAAAAGCAATATTTTATACAAACAATTATATTTTTTTGCTTAAGAAAGCCAGAACTTTATTTTCTTACACACTTCAGGAAATCAAAATATTATTCTAATCTTTCTTACTGTTGCCAAACTACAAAAACAAAACTCTATCTAAAATAAAAGGAAAACAACGGCTAATACAAATCATAGAGATCACAACAAGACTGGAAGTAGTAGGCAGCAACCAGAATTTCACGAATGGTTTTTACAGCTAAAGTCTCATTTCACTTATTGTACAGTTTCATTCCGATTTTGATGGTAAAACCTCGCAGCACGGATCCGAGCGAAGGAATCTAGGAATCATCCCTTCGATGTCAACTACAAGAGAGTTTTTACCATATGTTCATTAGTGCCATTGGCAGTTCGCGGTTGTTTGCTTAAATCAGTGGTGCGAAGGGCACCGCGCCCGCAGGCGGAAAAGATCGAAGGTGGCCTAGCCATGAGTAGAGCAATGAAATGTCCTCTCTCTAGTAACAGAAGTCCTCTCTACAGATAGTCGAAACTCATTCGGAGCCGGTCACCCTCCCAAGAACTGGCCCCGCGTGGTGCTGCTTGAAAACAGACGAGCCTGTGAAGCAAAATATGGAAATTTTTGAAAATAAGTTAAAGTCCGGAAAATTTCTGCATGCTTTACGTGGAAAAATCATCTAGTCTTCATTTTCTGCGATCTGGACTAGGCACATAGCTGCTTTAAATCCTGATGTTAGTTTTTCTAGAGTGGTCTTTGCTGTTTTGATGCGATCGATATGCTCATCATGGTTCCTAGAAACTTTTGTACTTTTTCGTCACGGAGCCAGGCGACTGCTTCGTTGATTTCTTTTGGAACTGCAGCATTTCTTTGCCGAGCTTTCTCACTGTAGAGACTTCTTGCGTGTTTTTCTTCCGGTTTTGCTTAGCTGAGAGAAGTCTTCTTTTGGGTTAAGCACACTTGGTTTTTGCACAGGTTTCTTCTCAACTTTAAGGCGGTATTCAGGACACCCACGATAGCTGCGGACATGCTGCTCTTTACAAAAAATGCAGGTCGGTTTTCCGTCATTTTTAAGAGTGCAAACATTACTTCTGTGTGGTCCACCGTATTTGCAGCACTTTTCTGGGTTCGTGCATAGGTGCTGGGAGTGTCCCCACTCCTGACACCTAAAGCACTGTGTAGGTCTTTTCTTTGGTTTCCACTTTTCTATACTAACATTTATGCTAAAAATATTATTATTGAGGTGATGGATCGCGTATCCGTTCGCATTCTTCTTTAATTCTAGTAACCAGATTGGTATTTTTTCAGAATTGTTCTTACGGGATCTTCTGAACTACTCTACCTTTAAGATCGGAAATTTCCTTCTCTGTAGATATTCAAATATTGCTTCCTCCGAGGTTTTGTCAGGTAGATTCTTTAATACCACCTTTATCGGTTTTTCTCAACTTAACTGATACGTATGGAACGGTACTTCTTGTTTTTTCAGTAGTTCTGTTATTGCACGATATTCATCTGAGCTTTTTAGGTTTACGAAAATTGCTTGTCCTTTCATTTGGGCTTCCAATTCGTCCGGGGTCCAGACTTTCAAATCGGTTTTCTTTACAATATCCATAGGTTGTGGGTTTTTGATGGGTTTAGCTACTTTCTTAGGCGATTTCCAGTCTCCCTCATAATCAGACTTTTTCTTTTCCTTTTCTTTCTCTTCTTCTTCTTTTCTATGCTTTTCTTTCTCTTTCTCCTCTTTTCTCAGCTTTTCTTTTCGTTCTGCGATGAATCTCTCGAACTTACGGTCCGGAATGTTCTTTCGACATCTTAATGATTTCCCCTAAACCAAACTCTTTCGCTAATAGCGATTGTTCGTAATCATTAATTTCATGAATATTATCAGCGTTGTATCCAGTCTTCAGCGTGTTGAGTACTGCTTCATATACATTCTGAGCGGTTATCGTTTTCTTGGCTTTCTTTTTCGGGGACTTTATAAAATCTTCTTTCCTTAGTTTTTATGACTTCGATGATCTGAAAGACTTGTCCAAATCCATTTCCGTATTGTCTTCATGAGTCATATTCGAGGGCGTCCTAAAAAAGGACATTTTTATGTACCCTAGGGTATCTAATTCAACAAATTAGGGACTTTGATCGAAAAAATAAATATAAACTCGCTGTCCGTCTACTTGACTGGGACAACTGCACGAGAGTGCGACGGATCCGAGGGTCTCCAGTCTGAATATTTTATAAGTGCGCATCTGCATCGCAACCGAGGAGTGGCTTCTAGAATGGACCAATGGGCTTCCAGTAATATTTCTGCAATTTCACATGACTTTTGCAGCGCGTTAATCTAGGTAGTTGAAAACGTTTTGCCATGCAATTTCCAGTACAATATGACGAAAGCATCGTGGATTTCTTGTGAAAATTTTCAGTGCGTAGGTAGTTCATATATAAGCACAATTATACTCGTATGTGTAAATAGTAGAAGTCTTAGCGTTTTCATTGCAGTCTATATGAAAATGACGTTCTGTAATAATAACCAATGTACAGTTTTATTCAAAGTGATCTTTCCTAATTTGTGTGATAATAGTGTGTTAAATTTCACATTAATAGCTGTTCACTGTTAAATGTATTGCAGCCACATGAAATACTCTTCAAACAGAATGACTTTATTTTTATTCATAACGAATATATTTAATTTCTTCATATATAACTTTTAATGTTAACAGTAGGTATAATCAGATCCTTCTCAATATATATTTTTATTTTTACATTTTCAAAATCATAGGAATGCAAACATTGAGATAAGAAAATACTAGATTTATCACAACACATCCTGTTATTATCAGCTCAATAAAAACAAATTATGCATTTGAATTCCACAGTGTTAGTAAATGCATAATTTTCGAGGCTAATCCGAATACCTGTGCATGATAATTTTCGCGAAAGTAAAATGTTAACGATTGAATAAACTTATAAAATGAAAGCCCTACGAGATTTTCTACTAAACTGATAGCAGCATTTGTATGTCATACATTTATAAATGCTAAACCGCAAAATAAAACGTAAATAACGACATGCGTTCATATGCACAGTTTCAAAAGTTTAGCGTACAAGAGCAATATAAGCTAATTGGTCCATTTTTGAAACCACTCCTTCAGTTGCGATACTGATGTGCACTTGTGAATTATGCCTCCCGTCTCTGTTTTCCTACTACCAAACCTGTCGAGCAATATTTAGGTTCCCGGGAACTTAACTTTATCCTTTTTATTATAAGTGCCCCCTGTTTTAGAGACTCTATACACTTAACAAACATCCACTCTTTCTCCGATATCCGAATCGTCAAGTCTGGCATCCAATGGGTTGGCACATCCGATAATCTGGTTCATCTTTAACAAGCATCCTGCCGTAAGATGGCATTACTAGCATTTCGCCAATTTTAGGAAAGGCTCGTCAGTTAAGCGCCTTCTTTCTATTTTCAGTTAGACTTTTGTTCAATATTTTACCCTCATATATCGTTTGTTTTCCTTATCTTTATTTATTTAGAATGTTTTTAAAACTTCTTTCAAGTGTGGATAAGGACATGAAACGGAAACTTCTGACTTTAACAATTCACCAGAAGCTGAATAATATTAATCCAATCAATGGATCAAAGAGTTTATCAAAACTTTTTTGCAAAATTTTTTAATTCTGATTGCAGTGTCTAGGACATTCAAGTTCAATTTAACATAAAATTGACATAAATTAACATAAAAAGTATAATAAAAACGGTTCCTATTTCTTGCAAACATGTAAACAACATAACGTTAGAAAGCGCTTAGAGAAAATTGTTGTCAAATACTGGGAAACAATATCTTGTCGGAAAAAGCAAATATATTGATGATCCAATCTCCAACTATAACTTTTCCTTCAGTCTTCTTTCGAACAATTGATTCAGATTGATAATGACAATAAAGAAGCGAACTGTATGTGACAATGTCATAACTCAAAATGTGTTTAATCTACAAGTAGCAAAAAGAATGGAGAGATATGATAAAGAAGATTCAAACAAAATCATTTGGCGTGAAGCGGATGAAGCGTTAAATATCAATTAAATACATCTAAAAAATTAAAAAGTATGATATTGGAGAACTAACAAATATCTGTAATCAATGATTTTTAAGCAGAATTTATAAAGCAAGCGAAATTGGAATTTTATTTTATTTGAAAACTAGCAAAATTGGTCAGTTGAAAGTAAAAATTAAATAAACATAATTAAATTATAAATAAATTTATTCACTAGTAAGATTTTTTCATTAAATATGCTTGAAGAATCGCAGTGTAAAATGTTTTTTTCTCCTCAGCACATTCATCAATAATGCAGGAAAAGACAAAAATCGCTTATAGCTAAATTATACAATTTGTGTCGGCTAATTCAGTATCGCTAATGTTTGGGACCTGCCAGATAATCAGACTTTTGTATTATCGAAATTTTAATTAGAAATGTGATACGTACATATATTTCAGCTGCAGATTTTAATACTATTTTTATACTGTTACTAAACGACTATTATACCACTGCTATTATATAAATTTAATTTTATCATCCTGTTTTGCATATTAATCACATATACACATCAGACACAAATCCCTCTTTTTCAGGAAATCACCCCGTCCCGGTCTATGTGTGATGGCTGCGATTCGAGTTTGATTCAAAACCTACGCAACATTAAAGGCAACACACATTTAAATCATCTCCGAAGAACAACTCTTTTTTTTTTTTTTTTTTTTTTTTTTTACTTTGTCACATAATATGAAACAGTCAATCATTGCGGATCGTTTTCGGGGTTACCATATAATGGGGAAAATAGTTCTCCATTACATATGATGCTTGATACCGAGGGATTCGATGCTAATAGCTGATTGGTTATTGAACACAAACAACTTACGATTTTTGGTACTTTTCCGTTTTGCCGGCGAAGGCGATCAAGTCGCCAATAATGGTACAACTGATGTCAAACAGAATATCCTCGCTGGTAACCTTTTACGCCTCATTTTCAAAACAAGTCGCAGCCATTTCTTATCAGATTGATTGTTTCTTTCGATACTGGCATACAATTACATAGAATTTTTACCAGATAGTTCAATTTTATACTCTAAGGTCATTCGCGGTAATTAAGTCAATTAGGATGCAATCATACCGCTCACCCGAAGGCAAAAATATAGAAAAGGCAAAATCAAAGGTTAAATTAATCAATTCTAATGAGAATGCATTAATGAAGTAAAGCACTGCGGTTTTACATAACTTCTGAGTAAGCTATTCGTACGAATTGAAATAATTCTTGCATTTAAACTTGTATTCCAAATTAAGGTTTAACTTGAAATTAATGTAGATAATTACTGAGAGAATTAGATTTTTGTAGAGTAGTTCACGTGAGATGAGATCACTTGGTGCCACGTGATATGAACCGGCGATTCAGGATGTAGAACCATGAAAGCATAGTAAATTCTAAAATTAATGTCTTTTTACAAATTCATTGTCTTTATTTATTGGCTTTTTACAAAATTTTAAACGATATTAAAATGCTTATGCCTTCAAAATAAAAAAAATCTTAGAACTAACATTTGTTAACATGTTTTATGTGTATACTGGTAGTTGTCGCCAATAAAGTCTGCTTGGCGAAATTTGCGCCGGTGAAACGGAAAAGTACCCGATTTTTTGCGAAAGTAAAGTAAAAGTCGTGCGTCTTTCTTTCAATTGTAAAAGATGGTGGAAAAATTGTTCGAAACAGTTGTTCGTCTGAAGTAAATGGATTTGTGATACCAGCCTTAGGCTGCCTTTTTGCTTAATTTTTAATTCTTAAACTATAGGGCGACGCATAATTAACCTTATAACTGAAATAAGGAATAATATATTTTCTTGCAGCATTACATATTTTTGCCGTTCTTAACGTTTAATATAATTTACAGAAATATGTTTAAACTATTTTGTTTTTAATAATAAATGGTGTCGTCAGTCTCGATTTGACAAGCTGCATCTAGAGAATTATCTTTAACTCTTCTCAGATTTTCGAGTTCTAATTCTTGAATTACTCTTCAAATATTGCCTTTGGAGCTATTAAATGGTTCGCGACTTTTCCCCGTATTCTTTTCCTTTTAAGTAACCCCGAAAATACGTATAAAAGACTGCTGCAATTAAAATCTTGTGTTAGCGATGGCCAATTAAAATTCGAAAAATCCGGAAATATTGCGATGGCCAAACATTTTTCTGAAAAGATACATTGTTTGTAGCCGAAAGAGTTAAACCAACCGCTAAATTTATTGGAGTACTAGGCGTGTTCAGAATAATAAGGAAGTTGCGATATACTCGTTGCTTAAAAATAAAAGAATTTCTTCGATTTTTCAAAGTAAAATTGAGAGATTCTCATTCTTTGTTTGCAACTGAACCTTTCCATGCTAAATGTTTAAGTGTTAACTATACTGTCTCAAAATACAATTAAAAAAGAAGTTGTTTACGTTTTAAAACATGATGCTGATTATGAGATATTCTTTTTAATCTTCCTTTTAATTTTTAAATTAAATAAAAATTTTGAATTTTATTTTATAAATTATTGCAATAGTTAAACCATAATCTACAGTTCTCAAAATGCAATTATTGTTTTTTAAATCTTTGACGTGTTACTGATGACATTAAATTTTCGAAGCAAATAATAACTAGCTAAGTAACGAATTGGAATTCAAAGCACAACCTCAAAGTTTTAGGACTATTATTTTTAACGAATTTCAGAAAATCTGCCGAACGATATCTGAAGTATTTATTTCCTTTATATCTCAACTTGCGTTATCTAAAATATCATCTGCTTACGAACATAATTTTCTAAGCAGATAACTGTTTGCGACGGTCCAGTGAACACTTGCTGTAATGGGTTCGAAAGCTGAGTAAGGAATAACGATAACGTTTTGCTGTATAATAGAAAGAAAAAAGCAACGGAGATTTTTGAAATCCCCATCGAAAGATAGACTTGTATCATTGCTAAGTAAGTGGACGTTGTTTATTGATTAAGAAGTTTTCAAATAAATACAGTTCAGCGATTCGTTTCTTCATATGCTCTACCATACGTAATTATTATTTTAAATCGTACATCAATAATGACTAGATTGGCTACAATTCCGTTATAAGAGCCGTAAAAAATCGCCAAGCTACTGTTAATGCTAATGCTGCCAAAAATAATTACGGTAGCCCTAACGCAAGAAAGGAAACATAATAGTAAATAACTGCTAAGATTATTGTTTTAGTTTGGATGAAAGGTTAATTTCATGTAAATACATTTTTTGTTATTATAATTTGCAAACAAAAAGCTAAAAATAACTGAAATTAAACGGGAGATATAATTATGTCTTCCAACACAGCAGAGAATATTTCAGTTTTTTTGTGCAAGCGTCTGTACATAAACTGGGACAACTAATAATCGAAATGCAAATTCGCCAGTATTCTGAACACTTGTCTTAATCTCAACTATTTTCCTGATCTTTGGAAGCAGGCCAAGATCTTTCTTCTTTCCAAACCGGGTAAGGATGTGACCAAACCTGATGGCTATCGTCCAATCAGGTTGTTATCCAGCCTTGGCAAAATTTATGAAAGACTTATACTTACAAGATTGGAACCTTCTCTTCACCTGCTACCTAATGATCAGTACGGATTCAGAAAAAACCTCAGTACTACTCAACAACTAGTTAGAATGGTAGAATTTGTGGGATCTGCATTCCATAACAAGCAAAGTGTTCCGCTCCTTATGCTGGACGTGGCAAAAGCCTTTGACTGCGTCTGGCGTGAGGGGTCATCTTCAAGCTGATCAATTTGGGACTTCCCAGAGAACTCATTCGTCTGATCTTCTCCTATTTGCAGAACCGCGCTTTCTTCGTCGCTCAAGGAAATGAAAAATCCAATTCAAGACTTACAAACTCCAGCGTCCTACAAGGACGTATACTCGGTCCAGTGCTGTATCTTTTCTACATATCGGACTTTCCACATTCTGGTTTGGACAATTATTCTCTGTTAGCATGTTAGCCGATGATGCGGCGATTGCAATTAAATCTATCCAAGCAAATCATGCAATAGACAAAATGCAAAATTATCTCTATGCTGTAGAATATTGATGCACCAATTGGTGTGTAAAAATCAATGCTAGCAAGTCACAACTTTTAATCCTCAGCAAAACTAAGAAAAACATTGTTTTTAAAGATCGCTATCTTTTTCAAGAAGCTGTTCCTTTGGCCACAAAAGCCAAATATGTAGGAATTATTTTGAACCAAAGGCTCACATGGTCCAACCATATTAAAAGTGTCAAGAGCAAAGTCATGGGCATAATGTGCAGATTTCTCCATGTCATTGGTAAATATTCAAATCTTAGCTTACGTACCAAAAGACATATTTATACCACATGCATTCGACCAATACTTTGTTATGCTTCTCCTGCTTGGAACACGGTCACTCAAACTCAGCTTCATCAATTGCAAGCAGTGCAAAACAAATTTCTCCGCATTATTACTGACACTTTCTTATCCGTAATGAACTTTTACATAGAGATTTAAAACTTGAGACTTTTCCAGATTATATCAGAAGATCTAATGAAAAATTCATCAACAAAGCTGTGCAATGTGACTTTTTTAATTACTCTCAAGTCTTTAATTATGAAATTCTCTTCGAAGATAGAAGCCTCAGACCACTTGCAGTTCATACCTTCATGCGAGGAGATGACAACTTTATCACTTAGCTCCTCAATTGGTAGCTGTTTATACTTCCAATGCATCTGATTTTGATTGAAGTTCTGTAGTTTGAATATTGTTCTTGGAAATTGTTGTTACTCTTGTGGGCTTTTGCATTGTTGTGATGAAATTGTGTTGTAACTTGTAGCCTAGGTTGTTGTAGTATTGCTGTAGCGAATAGTGTTGCATCGTTGTATTGAATTGTGTTGTACAGGGTGGCGCAGGGAAACGGGAAATTTCGAAATAACGTCATTTCCACGAATAAATTCATAAAACTAGTAATTTATTAACGAAAGTGCATTTATTCAGCATGCCATTTATGTTTTTACAATGAAAATGTCCAAAAGTGTCTTTTTACTTTTTAAAGATGACATCGGAAAGATGTGTTACATGTGAAGATTGGAAAGATATCCATTCGGCGTTCACACTCTAACAGCCTGTTATGAAAACTCTGAAATGCGCGGTGTAGAAAATCTTGGGAAATGGCAGTGATTAGTGATTTCGTTTTCAGTGTTCTCCTTCAGTTCATGGATTGTTGCGGGACGTGTACGGTACACTTTGCCTTTAAGATATTCCCACAGGAAGAAGTCGTACACACTAAGATCAGGGAATGTCGCAGGCCATTCAATGTCACCGTTACGTGAAATAATGCGTCTTCCAAACTATTGACGTTAATCCCTAGCGAAGATGCATGCTGTCGAACGGAGCGGCGTGGACTTCTCTCGATTGCAGCTCTAACAGCTTCAATGTTCTCTGGAGTACGTACCGTTGGAATGCCAGCTGGAGGTTTCTTTTTCAAGGCAGATCCTGTTTCTTCAAAATAACGCACCCACGTTGTAATCGCATGCGCAGGTGGCACACGTCCATGACGTCCAAGCTGGTAATGCTGTCGAAATATTCTCTGCGCGGCAGTCGCACTATCACCATTTTTATAAAACGCTTTCACAGCTACTGCACGTTCCGCACCAGTCCAATGATCCATTATTACTAAATGGCAATGCGCTCACAACAATTATGCAATGTTTCGAACAACTGCCGGCTCTACAGTGCTGCCAACCGTAACTTTCAAAATTTCCCGTTTCCCTGCTCCACCCTGTGTATAGTTGTTTTGATTGAGGTTGTTTTAGAAACTTGAAATTGTTATTGAAACCATTGCTGTAGAGTATCTTCTCATATTGCCGTCATTGAAATTGCATTGTCTTGGATCCTTCTTGAAAGCTCTGATCGCTCGTCACGTTTTGCGAACTTGTCTGATTGGATTGTCTCGCTCTTTTGGTATTTCTCTTTTTCCCCTTTTTCTCCGTTTTCTCATATGAGATTTTCTCTACGTCCGGATTTCTTTATGTCATGTGCCCTTGGTCTTTAATTCTGGAACCGGCAACGTTGCTCTTCGCAATAGCTCGGTTAATTATTAAGTCTAATCGAAATGCTGTCGAGCAGTGCAACTTTTATAACGCCATTTAGCACTGCCCCCACAGCCGCTGTACTGTTTGTCTATGACACTCACTTTCGGAGTCCACAAAACTGTAGTTGTGATTGACAGTAAAATGTTCAAAACCGGCATTTTGCAGTTCATCCGACTTGTATGATTTCAAGCAGTCAGTATAAATTAATGCTTCCTTCTGCGATCTATAAACAAGATCTATAGAAAGATTCTTCAAACTACAGAGGCTTCAATGCCACTGTAGTTTAAATTTTCGTTCTTTAGTTTGAATGTCTTACAATCTGGTATCTGAACAGAATACATGAAGTGAAATGCCAGAATATATGAAATGTATGTTGTAAGAAAATCTTTTTGGCAAAGGCTATGGGAACCAGACCTTGGATAGACTTCCCGAAGGGATGGATAGATTGTGTTGAAAATGACCTAAACCCTCTATAGGTCAAAAACTGGAAAATAGTTGCCAAATGCAGAGCTGCCTGGAGAAGACTTCTGGCCCACCCTGGGATATCGAGCTGATGAAGAAGAAGAATGGTTTCAAATATGTGATTTTAGGTTCTATACTTTGAACTTTTAGGATATTAATTTTTAAACTAATAAGTCTGTCACAACTTCTTAGCGTTAAAATTATTTTAGGCATTAAACTGGAATCTGTATTGCAATCCTTTGTTAATCTTACTTTAATATTATTTATTCTTTAACAGTTTTTTTTAAAAAAATACTCTTTGAAACTTTAATGGCAAATACTCCGTGTTGTTAGACTGTAATCTATTGTTTCCAGATTGGAAGTTTTTAAGTCTGTTGTCGATAACGTTGAATTTTCGAAGAATAACTAACTCAAATATCACGAATATCTTAAATATTAGAAATATATATTATGTCAATATTGTTGAACTCTCTGATTATTAAAAACTTTTAGTGTTAATTGTATCTTTTGATAAACATCTATCTAAAAATTAAGTAGTCTTAGTCATTTGAAACCTATGTGAGCCTTAAAATTATTATTGAAGAGATTATTTTCACAAGGAAAAGCATAAATGTTTACGGAAGCCTTAAAAATTAGATTTTGAATAAAATTCTGTCGTTTCGAGATCAATCAAGCACACATCCATTTACTTTAGGTGTAAAAGAAATTTGAAAAGATGGGAGAAGCAACAATAAATTTATTGAAAAATCAAAGAGCGGAGCAAAGGGTAAAAGAATATAGTACCGTCTGTCGACGAAAATGGTAAAGAAATGGAAAAAATATTAGAATTTTGAAAAAACTAGGAAGATCTGAATTTGAATTAATATCAGTAACTAAAGAAGAGACATTTTTCTAAAATTTTTCTCAAGGAAATCCAGTTCAACAAGGAAAGCGTCAGGGATAATTTTCGCAAAACCAGTCGAAATTATGCTTTACTATAGAGATTTCATTATTTCTTCTCTTCGAGCATAGAAGTTATGTTCCTTGATGCGAAATTTTAACATAAAATTTTCTGCTCCTGAAGAAAAGGGACTTATGACTAATACCCTCTAAACTAATAGAATTTCATTCAAAATCTACGTCAGTTGAAGACTACCTTTGTGCCTAATTTAATATTTTGTTTTGTTAATGTTTCTCTTCCATCTAGATCTTTAAAAATCGTTCTCCCATATTCTGAAATAAATTTGTAGATTTCCAAAACAGTAGAGTGCCTTAACATTTTGAAGACTTAATATAATAATAATAATAATAATAAACAAATAAATAAAACAGACAAAATGTGATAGGAATGACAACCGCTTTAACTTTATAAATAATAATTTTAAACAGAAAGTTTATCGTGGGAGAAAAGTTTTTCTGCTCAAAGATAATTGCTATAATCATTATTTAATGGTTCTCCAGTAGCTTGCTGATCTAGATATTACAATATTTTGTTTCACCAGCAATTTTTAACTCATTCAGACGTATCACATCGTTTTACAAAAGCCATTAACAAATAATTTGACCTTTTCCAAACTTTTTTTTGCTGTAAGGTTAATTTTAAACCGCTCAAAAGCAATGCATACTCAGAATAACATTTTGAGCGTGTCTATTTATGCGCTTCGCGTTCTGGCATGAGGTGAAAGTAAAAATTGCTTTCAAAATCTGGTTAACGAGGTAATATCGCTTTTGGTTTGTTCTGAAATTTAAAATTGAAAGCTATTTTCGTTCTTTCACTCTTTCTTTCTTTTTTTCGTTAATTTGATTGCCGCTGTTCTATACATATAATATTAAATTATCAAAACATTTAACCGAGTAACACATTTCGGCTTATTCAGGCGATTAGCCATGCTGCGAAATAATTATTAAGGGTCTTGTTACCTATTTTTGTTTTATAATTTCATTTATCTATTACATTATTTTAGGGTACAAACACTGAGGTGTCATATAACAACGTAGCATCATCAAGTACAGGATCTAAAATTTAGATTATTACTTTACATTTAATTCTCAAAGATATTGCAGTTGAAAATTAATATCTCCAGTTATTACAAGTTAAAAACGTTTTGTATACTAGCTACAATTATCAGAAGTTAAAAAAATTCTTACATACTAGCTAAAATTATGTGTATAATGTAATGAAAAGGGAATGTAATGAGAGCTAGGAGGATTTAAATGCAAACGATTTTTTAACATATACGGAATATATACATAGAGTTGTTGAGTCATTAGCTTATTTTACAGCAAGAAGGCGTGAAAAATGGCCTTGCCGGGACTCGAACCTGGACCTCTTGAATACGCTAAGAGTGTGCTACCGTTATACTACGAAGGCATGCTAGAAGGAAGGAGGAAATGGAAATACCTTATAAGGTGTTTACTTATTTTTAGATTGATTTCAATAAAGAATTAAAAAAATGCAAATGTTTTAGAATAAAAATTTATGGCAACAGCTTATTATTTGAAATGAGAAATATCATCTGCTAATTTTCAATTTAATTTTCTTTCGAAATGTCGCATGTAAACAAGCTGTGGATTGAAGGATATGCTGTTTCGCTTTCTGAAGAGAAATATTCCTATTCTATAATTCAAAAATGTTGTGAAATGTATGGTATTATAATTTCTAAGTGCAAAACAAACAACATTATTAATCGGAAAGGAAAAAAACTGCTAATCATTACTTCTACCTGGAAAGAAGACTCCAACGAATACCCGAAAAGGGTAAGTGCTGAATTTAAATCGTTGGTAACAAGAGAAAATCCACTAACGCAAAAATCAATTGAAAGTCTTTATATACACCTGTAGCAACAATAAATAAAATAATAAACCGAGATGTACAGTGGGTAAAAAAAGTATTTGCACACCTACATTTTTGTTTGCAGTTCATAAAAAGAAGCATTAAGAAATAAAAAAATTGGTATTGCCAAATCAGAAAAAGTTTAATCATCCAAAACAAACAGAAAAATTACAATAATATAAATAACAATGCTTTTTTGTAACAAAATTAAAATATCTCGTATCAAAAAAGTATTTTCACACCTGCATGAATACAAAAGAAATAAAATATATAAGCAAATTTCAAATAAGTAATATTTAGTATGCATGCCTTTAGCATCTATTACTGCTTGTAATCTTGCTGGCATTGATTTAATTAAATTTTCTGTAACAGTAGGCTCGGTATTCGGTCACCCTTCAATAAGGGCTTGTTTAAGGGCAGATTTGCTTGAAATCTTCCTTTTTCTTATTTTTAAATCCAAAGAATTCCACAGATTTTCCAAAGGATTTAAGTCTGGTGATTGTGGTGGAGCGGCAAGTTTTCTGGGTGCATTATAAAGCAACCACATACGAGTTATACCGGCAGTGTGCTTGGGATCATTGTCTTGCTGAAAATAGTACGAGTTACTGATACCCAATTTTATTGCACTTTGTGGCAAGTTATCTCGCAACACATCAATATAGGTTCGAGCTGTCATATTCCCATCAATGAAACACAAATTACCAATTCCTTTGCTAGCCATGCAACTCCAAATCATAACAGAACCTCCTCCATGTTTAACTGTAGGTAACACATTTTTGGTATGAAAAGCAGCACAAGGTTTTCTCCAAACTAATTTTCTGCCATCTGATTTAAAGATATTGAACACACTCTCGTCGGAGAATATGACATTTTTCCAAAAATCGATTGGCTTATTGATATATTCCTTAGCGAATTCAAGTCTCTTCAGTCTGTTTCGTTCAGTTAGGAGAGGTTTTTTCCTTGGTGATCTCCCATAAATGTGTGCATCGTGCAGGACATTTCGAACACTTTGGGCACAGATTTGAACTCCAGATGTTGAAGCGACATCATTGGCTAAAGTAATTGCACTAACAAATGGATTTTTTGATGCTTCTCTTATGATTTTTCGCTTCATTCGCAGTGAAAGTTTCTTTGGGCGTCCAGAGCGCAAGTTATTTGATGTAGATCCTCTTTCTTTATAACATACCAAATAGTAGAGAAGCAAACATTTACTTTTTTACCTATTTCTTGATAACTTAGGCCATTTTCACGTAGAGAAAAAAAATTTTCTCGCAATGAAATCGACAATTCAGATTTCTTAGGTGCCATTACAATTTGAATCGGCAATCAACTGATAACGTTTCGACAACACCTCCTTTTATAGTCGTCTTACATATATTATTTACTGCGGGATGACTGTCAAATAATAGCATAAAATGCAAATTTGCTAGAGTTGAGTTGAGTGTGCAAATACTTTTTTGACATAAGCTATTTTAATATTGTTGCAAAAAAAATTTTTTTATTAATATTATTGTATTTTTTGTAATTAATTTAAATGAATAGGCTTATTCTATTTTTTAAATGCCAATTTTTGTATTTATTAAGGCATTTTCTTATAAATTGTGAACAAAAATGTATGTGTGCAAATACTTTTTGTACCCACTGTACAACGTAAAAAAGCTAAAACGCATAATGTTGATTAGTTCGTGCCGAGTCATGTGGCTCAATGCTGAACAATCTGTAGAACTCTGTATGAAAAACCATTTAGCAGAGGTTAGTTTGTTTTATTTAATTGTATCGAAGCACTCAGAAGTTATCTGACTAAGGAGAGGGAGGATTTCGTGGATTACTTTCTAAGGGAAACTGACTGTGTAAACCGTAATGTGTATACAGATGGGAAAAATTATGAAAACGCCCATGCACCAGTCCTTTCGCCGGAGTTCGAGCCTTGAATCGAACTACCAGTGTTCAGCAACGATATCGCTCGGCTGCTGGTGGACCTTTATTTAATAGGGAGATAAATGAAAACATGTTGTGATTATGATTAAGCATGGGTTTATCTTAATGACTGCAACAAAAAAAGGTGTATTTATTATCGAAAATGAAGAGAAAAAATATACAAACCTAATTCTGTCGATGCAAAAAAGTTTTTAATAAGGGGTATATGATCGTCGCAAGATTCTCTTACAATGGAAAATTAAAAATAACAAGAGTGAAAAAAAATGTTAAAATCAACTTAATGCATTATCAGGAGCAAGTTTTACAGCCGATATTTACAGAAAAAATTCCACTTCTTTATCCCAGTGACTTTGAAACTTTATCAAAACAAAGCAACAAGTCATATTTCGAAACGTCCCACTGCATTCCTTGAAAAAAAATGAAGACTGATAAATAGGTATTACATATTATATAATTTTTCAATGTATTCCTAAGAAGGTCCCTGATGTTTCACCAATGGGCAGTTGGGCCTTTGCTGTCTTGAAATGAGCTCTTTCTAAGCACAATCCCACTTAAATTGATGGCCTCTGGAAAGTAATGGAAATCAGTACTCCAGGAAGTTTTACGAAAACTGTAAATCTTTTTAAAATTAGCCACTGTAAAATCTTTTAGAATTTTTCGGAGTCAGGAAATTGAAGAAATCCGCTATTGCCCTCGAAGAGATTCGAACACCGGACATCCTGTATATGCGTCAAATGTGCTTCCAGTTACAGCAAGGAAAGGAGGGAGAAAATACCTTATAATATTTTAAACATTAATTAAATGTTCCCGAAATCGTTCTAAAAATGTATAAACACCATCTGTAGCTTCAGAAACATTTTTCATGATGTTTATTCGATAGATAATAGACAATAATGACGCGGCGTATCTAACAAAGTTCTAAAATAAATTGAAACGCCACTTCTAAATTTCTAGATGTCTGGTTCAGTGTTATCTAACGTTCAGTCTAGTTTAAGGCGGAATTTATTAGAATATCAAAAGAAATTAATCTAATCTAGAATCTATCCGACATCTCATCCGCAGCATTCAAGCTGCATCAAACAAGTCGAAAAGCAAGTTCTAAAGTTCAGACTGTTGCCACCTAAGAGTTCTCTAAATCATTGGGCTTCTACTGATTTTCGTGTTGCCATTCAGAAGAAGAGAAATTGTCTATGCAAACCGGAACAATGCTAAAGATGCTAGTAAAAATTTTCGGTCAGCTAGGTATATTCTAAATAATACATATTTAAAATTATATCATTTAGATAGGTTACCTAAAAGGTTTAACTAAAGGTGAGCTAAATTTAGATGAATTTTAAAGTTAAAATTAAACTTTAGAATATCAGAATTCTTCAAGCCCGAACTAAAAGCTGAAGCTTACTTGGTATCATCTATTTGGTAACCAGTGTGAGGTAGTGTAATGGAGTTAGATGTATTTTAAAATAAAAATTAAATCTGGACACGACACGCTTTCATGACTGTTGGTCTCCAGTGACTATGGACGTGCACGGGAAGCTTAATGGCAAACCGCACATTCAGTTGACCAATGTTAACGAACTTCGCTTACTGCGCATGCTCAATGGTGTACCCCTGGCGTGGGAGAAAACACTGGCGGCTAAGCATAAGCAACCCTACACAAGCCTATTCGTCATGTAGGTCTTATCGACTGTTTACAATTGCAACAGCCTATTTCATTTACTTACAGTAATTCATTTGACCTTTAATTTAGTAATTTAAACTAGATTTAATCTTTAATTTGTTAAAGTATATATGCATGGAACGTATGGTAAATACTCAATTGTTTTTATTCCTCAGAAGTATAATCAGCTAATATATCTTGTAATGTTTCCTGTTTTGTAATTCTTTTTAGAAGAAAATTTGGGTAGTTTACAATCGACATTTGCACTCCGAGTAATGAAGCAGCTTACAACCTGAAACGTTTTAAAACCTCGAACTGTTTACGCCCAAGATAACACAATATCAACCATATACCGTATTTATCTTCTTTTAAAATTGCGCCAAAGTCGTAACTGCGCCAAATTCTCTTTTGGGCATGCGCAGTAAGCGAAATTTGTTTAACATTGATCAACTCAATGTGCGGTTTGCCATTACGCGCACGGGAAGGGGCTTCTTGTTTCTCTGGAATAAAATAAAAAAAGTGTATTTTTATATTGATGCGGGGATGATACATATATTTTTGTATTGTTGCAATACTGTATTCTGTAAGTTACTTGCTAACCCCACCAAATTAAATATACTTAGGGGGAAAAAAATATTGTTCTAATTATTCCCCACCTCCTAGAAATTTTCTACGAACGCCCATGGCAATGATCTACAGGTGAAGGATTCTGTAGGAACTGATATATAGATCACACTATAAAAATTACCACATTCTCGCGGATGTTCTTATCGTGTAAATTGACTGCATGACTAGTTAGCAACTGGAAGATCCATGGTTCGAATCTTGGCGAATTCTTAGTTGATTTATCATCTTCCTTGACTTCTAAAACAGCTCTGAGTGTTTTCAAAATGTAGACGGAATTGAAATGTGCTTGATGACGGTTCGCCACCACTTGAATTTGGTTGACTGGCTCTCGTGTTTCTCCCCAGTCACCTTTTATGAAGAGAGAAATATTAGAAATTATCGCGTTCCCTCGAAGTCCTCTCGCAAGTGGTTAACCCTTCTACTTAGCAGCTGAAAGATCTATGGTTCGTAACGCGCCGATGCACACTTGACTTTTCATGATTCGTGCTCCGAAAACAAAAAGCAGCTTAGTAACTAAATGGCACTGTTGACCATAACTGAACGACATTGGTCGCAGTTTCATCCTTTGCCACCAGTGACCGTCAAGGTCTCAGTTCAGTGGTCGCCTATGAGTTCTCAGTCACTATTGCAAGGTAATATGGGGTAGGTACAGCGGTAACACTTGCCGAATGAATGTATTACATGACTTGGTAGAGGAACGTAATGCTGCAAACTTTTGCAACATTCCACTAAAGACGTTTTTAACATAAAAAATTATAATAGAAACATTTCAGGTTACACCTTAATGAAACACCTTGTAGAGTCATTAGGTTATTTTGAAGCAAGATATGTGAAAAATGAGCAATATTTTCACCGGGACTCGAACTTGGACCTCTCGAATACGTGCCGAGTGTGCTACAGTTACACCACGAAGGCATGCTGGAAGGAGGGAGAAAATACCTTATATAATCCCCCTTTTAAAGGACGACTGTGGATCAGGCAACCCGGTCGTCAAGACCCGGTTGTCCACCACCTGGGCGCCATTTGTAGAACCATTAGGATTTTTTGAAGCTCGCTACGTAAAAAATGTGCAGTGCCTTCGCCGGGACTCCAACCTGCACCTCTCAAATACGTGCCGAGTGTGCTACCGTTACAACACGAAAGCATGCTGGAAGGAGGGAGAAAATAATAGTAAAGAAACGTTTAACACCTTAAAAAAATTTTAGATTAAAAATTTCAGAAAATTAAAATATTATAAAAATTTAGAAACACTATCTGATCTTCTCATTGAAATTTCACTTTATCACAGGAAATAGTTTTAAGCTAAACAGAATTTCAGAATTAAAACCAGGAAATCTCGATACAGAATACAAAATCATACGTTTGTAAAATGCAAGCTGTTTAAAAGAGCAATAACTTTTTTTTTCTTTTTAAAAAAGAGAGTCAGTTTGTTAAAATCGTTTGATAAATTAAAGCCACATAAAGGTATTTACTTTCATTTAATAAAAAATAGACTGAATTTTTCAAGAACTAATTTTTCATTCCTCTTCTTCCCCGCACTGTATCGTCTGCACAAAAGACTTGCAAAAATGATTTCCCATAGTGAAGCAACAATAATTTCTATTTTACTGGGACATGAAATTCGCGTAGTAGATATCATTACGCGTTCTTTGAGATGTTAAAAATAAGAAATAAAAAATATGTCTCGTACTTATTTCAATAAATAATGACTTAAGATGGAGTGAAATACTTTAGAATTTTTTGAAAAATAATTTCTTTGAGAAAAGAACAATGTGATAACAGATAAGAACCGTGCATTTAATTTAAAGATGGCAACAACATCGGCTGTTCAAATGGGTTTTTGACTTACTCTTTTGTTTCCATACAAATTTACATAAACAGGAATCAAATAAAATGCGACTAGTATCAGAAATTAAAGTTACTGCATATATCATTCTGCAGAAAATTGTTTGACACATATTGTCCTATAACGATAAAGATCACAAAATGAAATACAGCGAACCCTCTCTAAGACAAGTAAGTACCTACTATTCCTGATGATTCTAGTATTTTGTCGGGTGCTTTACTTGGAAAGCTGGCTAGGCATTTCAAAGGTAGTCGTCTTAGATAGTCGGAGTGAGAAAGTAAACTATACAAAGTTTGTCTCACACTTTTTCCAAGTAAGATGTTAGCTGCAAGTAAATACTATCGCACATAAGCCAGCATCCTTATCTTCAAAAGGATTTGACGAGTTTTTTCTTTTACACATTGAATTTCCGACTTCCTTTCTACTTTTATTAAGACTGTGGTTAATTTTTCGAAGAGGTATATCCGCTGCAATGCATATTTTCTTGTTACTGTTTGCGAGAAGCTGTTATTCTGTAACGCTTTTCCTATTTCTTTTTCTCTAGAAGTTATTCCTTTTACGTCAGATGCTTCCGGTGCACGTACATATCAATCATTGGGATTCTTGTTAATTCTCTTCAACTCCTGGATTTACCATTGCCATAAGAATACTCAGGTTTATTCTGACCTTTTCTGAATGGAACGTCGGGAGCTAACAAATATGAATAGAAATTTCTAATGGTGAAATTTGCATTAAAAGTTACTACTAACGAAAAGCTGATATCTATTGTAGAGTTATTAGGTTATTTTAAAGAAGGAGATGTGAAAAATGGACAGTGTCCTCGCCTGGACTCGAACCGAGAACCTCTCGAATACGCGTCGAGTATGCTTCCAATTACATCACGAAGGCATGAGGGAAGAAGGGAGAAAATACGTTATATACTCCCCTTTTTAAAGAGCGAATGGGTATTAGAGGACCCAATCGCCAAATCCTGGTAGCCACGAATTATCGTCAACCACCTTTAGTTCAGGTGCCACTAGTAAAATCATTAGGTTATTTTAAAGCAAGAGACTTGAAAACTGTGCAGTGTCCTCACCGGAACTCGAACCCTGGACCTCTCGAATACGCGACGAGTATGCTTCCAATTACACCGCGAATGTATGCGGAAAGGAGAAAGAAAATATCCCATAGCGTATCCGTTACCAAAAGAATTAGAAGCTCGCTATAACAAGATAATGTAAATAATTTTATCTCGTGTCATTGCAAGGTTCTAACTCGAAGACGGGCGAATTATAGCGATGTTCTAATACGAGAATAAGTGAACTATGAGCGAATTTCATTTCCAATTTATAAAAGGTGGTTAAATAAATTTATTTCAAAACATTGAAGTAAATGTTTCTTTATATTAACATCCATAAGATGCGTGAAATAGTATGAAATAAAAATTGTAGATTATTTAAAGAAATGAAAGAAAATGCATTATTTGAGCTAAAAAAATTAAAGATTTTTTTTTCAAATTTTTTTCTTAAAAATTTATTAATTATTTCACAGCACCAACGTAATTTAATGTTTCTTGTTCCACGCATAGCATCTGCATACTGTTAACCTTTCTTCTTCACTGTATTTTATATCCTATCTAAGACAGAGCAAACCTTCCTGCAATGATATGCGGATAATCAAAAAATCCAACTGTATTATTATTAAAGCACATTAAATTCTAAGAAAAGAAAAGAGAGAATAATTAAATTTAATTATAAAATTATTAATTATTAAGTTAAAACTATTAATTAATTATGAGGAGTTTATAGCAACCATTAGTACAAGAATAAATAAATATTATTTATGGAAATCTCCAAGATAGTGAGCTGTATACAAAGCGACCATTGTGGTTCTGTATGTCTTTGGGGATGCGGCACTCGCTTTAAGCAAACAACTAGAGGCGGCGTCATATCACAGAGTAGTTTCTAGGAAAAAAACCCACAGGAAAAAAGCCCATATGAAATAAGATACAAAATTCATTATTTACGCTTGTAGGGTTTATGTTTATTTTAACTAACGTTTATTTTAAGTTTAAACTATCTTTCCTGTCAAGCCTTACTTTCCCCTGGAACTGCCAATGCCAGAACGCGCAAGTTTTAGTAGAACGCGCAAGGATTCAAATTATCAGCGGAAGTATTCTGAGTTAAATAGAAAGGAAACGAGTTCGAAGTGTGCTTTTCTTACTTCACGAGCGCGGAGGTAGTTAGTCAGAAATTGAAGAACCACGCGTTTCGGCCTGTGTGCTTGCCTAGGCAAATTGTTAATCTTTCAACGTAATATTCAGAGTTTGCTGAAATATCAGCGGTATTGTAAAACGCGGTGAGGTTAGTTACGTTTAGATGGCCTCGTAGTTAGTGACTTGTTAGTATCTCTTTTAGTTTCTTATTTTTATTTTACCGCCGTGTCGGCGTAGTTTGTGAGCGTCAAGAGCACGCATTTGTAATTTCTAAAGTTGAATAAAAAGGGACTTAAACCCTTCTCAAGACTCTGTCTAATTCCCAGTTTCAGCAGTCACCACTTTGTTGCGTGCAGGTTGGAGGCGCGCAACTGTACATTGGCGCCCGAACACTTGTCGAACTGAAATGGCCGAAAATCGGATGGAAGCCGCGGGACAACAACAAGAAATGGCAAGCCAATTGGAAGGATTTGGATACCTGGTCCAGACGTTGAGAGCGTCAATCAAGCCAAACGTCAATTTCGACGGAAAAAATTCGGTGGCGATATTTCTAGAAAACCTCGACAATCACTTTCAGCTCTACCCTGTGCCTGAAAGACAAAAAGTTGCCATCGCCACATCTGCACTAAGAGGACAGGCCGCGCTATGGTGGAAGAATAGAGGCAAATTTTTATTAGGGGAATTTGGAGGCCAGACATATACATTTGAAAATTTCAAAAAATCGTTATTAAAGGCCTTCCCCATAGTGAAAGATCGAGCAAGGCTAGAAGCCGAACTATATAGTTTCTATCAACGGGATATAGAAGAGTTAACGGAATTTATTCTGTGAAAAATTAAGCTGACGGATATGCTGTATGGGAAGAAACCCGACGCGGAGATTATTGAAATAATCTTACCAAGATTGTTACCTGCTGTTCAAGACTACTTCGAAATTAGAAACCCAAGCACATTGCAGGAGCTCTTCGAATTGGCGGTGAGGTTTCAAAATCGCAGAATAGCGGAAAAAGCTAGAGGGGCATCGTATTCTCAAAGTACCCGAAGGCAATCTTCAAATGAGCAGACCAGAACTGCAAACCGCTCTTACATGAAGCCGTTAGATGACACCGGCAGTATGTCACAGTGACGAGAGTGTAAGAGAAGTGTTCATAAGGAATGGTAGCATAAAAGTAAAATTGTTCATAAGCGTTTTCTTAGTTGAATTTGTGTTTATGGATGACAACGCCTGTCCTCATTGTGAAAACATTGTAAAGGAATGCCTTCAATCTGAGGATATCGCCCGTATAGAATGGCCAGCATTTTCACCTGACTTGAATTCGATGGAACATGTGTGGGACATGCTTGGCCGACGAATTGCAGCCTGTCAAGCACTTCTTAAATGTGTACCAAAACTTCGGAGAGCATTTCATGCTGAGTGAAATAATCTTCCTCAAGATCAGCTAGATAATTTGATACTCAGCATGCCTAGGCTTTGTACGGACCGTACTTAATCGCCTGATAGACATACAATGTATTAACCATCCTAACAACCATGTAATGTTAAATTTTTGTAAGGCAGGTATTTTTTGTAATTGCTTCCGGGAAAAAAATCGTTTGTTTTTATGAATGGTGTCATTACATATACCATCTTCTTCGTTCTTTATCTTTTGTTTAATAAATGGGCTTTAAAAAGATGGTAGGTCACGTTTGTTTTGTTTCTGAATCTTTATTTGTCGAGGCTGGCATTATCCGTAATTGATAGACATGAGTGTATAAATGTACAACAAAAAACCTAATAAATTATCTTCATGGAGAATCTCATATATTATAATAATAAGTTACCTGTGGATTACTTGTATTTCGTCTACTGTATATGGGGCATTAATTAATCATCTTGCGTTGTATAACGAAGTTTCTAAACAGGTTTCTTTAGTCTATTAGGTTTTCCAGAGTAACAAGCACGAAAAAACAGCTATGCCCTTGCCGAGATTGGGACTCCTGATCTTCCGACTGCTAGCCGAACATGATACCAGTTGCACAACCAGGGAATGAGATGCACGAGGAGGACGACAATCACTTATATCTTTTAGTCTTTACTTTTCCTTTCTTTCATAGAGAGTACTTAAGATGGTGTCTTTTTGTATATCCGGTAAACACCACAAACATCCACGGAACGTTTCTGGAAAATATTCATGAAATACATATTTTAAATGGCGATGTCTTGTTTGTCCGAGTAGGAATCATAATAAATGCCGCCACCGATCTCTATGTTCATGAAAGAAGTTCTATAACTGACCAGAGATCATTGATGAAGTTTTATAGCTCTAAGTAATGTTTTTTAAGGTTTCTATTTAAGGTTTTTAAGGTGCTATTATTTCTTCTAATTGATGATCATTCTAAAACTCATCAGTCATTTCTGGTGGATGAGTAATCTGAAGGTACTGTTCGACTGAACTGTTCATCATACGCACAGCAGCTGAGATCTGTTAATTATGGCTAGAATGTCTTATAACATTGTATTTCAGTTCCTTCTGCAAAACCTTCCGGAGTTTCATCTTCTTGGAAGAAAGCAACTTTTCCCTCATAAGGGATGTTAGCTGTTGCGAGTTTCGCTGAACTGATTATCAGTATTCGTTTAGAATTAATTTAAATTAATGCTGCATTTATATAAAAAAATTTAATTTATTTTCGGTTTGAGAAACATGTAAGCTTTCTTAGAGAATTCTCATGTGTTTATTCAATTCATAAATGCAGCAAACAAGGTTGGATATGGTTTTTATTTAAACGAGCAATGTTTAAATTGAAGCTTATCAAAATTGATAAACTTCAATCTAAGGAATTTCGAAACAAATAACTATTCTGATAATTTGCGTATGGTTAGTTTTTCAGATGTCAACCTTTTATTCTCTTATTATTTTGATTTGTTTTTCACTTAACCTCCGTTGGCTTCTACCAGGATGTAAACTGATAATGTATTTAAACGCAGGGTGCTTGAGTTTCAAGGAAGAGCAGCTACTGCTGATCGTTTTACTGCTGTTCTTGCTAGGGGTAACTGTTCTCAGGATTTGAGGGCCCGTATCAAAGCTTATAGGCGCATTTTGCTTTGTGAATTTGATACTTTAGATTTAACTTTTATCGTTGTGTTTCTTACTCTCGAAAGCTGAGAAGTTTGATTTCTGTTATTATAAAGGCTGTGTAATTGTTATCCTGACACATAATAAAGAGATTTATTTTAAATATTCTTTTGTGTTTGAGTTACTTTATTTGAGAGGATAACAGACTGTCTTCATGGATCGAGAGATTAACAGTTAAAGTTAGGATCTATACAAATTAACCTATTCACATCAACCTGAGGTACTAAGATAGTCCTTTCAGAGTATTTTTTAAACTGCATAGAAATACTTCAAAAGGTGTTGAAGATAAAATTTTGATAATTTTTTAATGATAAAAGGGAAGGAACAGCACAGCTTAAGAACATACAGAAATATATCTGTGGTTTGATGATAAAATGATCGATTCGGTTGAGTGCACTCTTAAATGGGTTACTAAAATTGTATTAAAATAATTGAAATAAAGCAATAATCAATTATATTTTTTCTGATTTACATGTTGAAGAAATTTATTCATTTTATCTTAGTTACTAATACGTACATTTGTAAATATCGCACGGAACTTTCTCAAGAGTATAGACAAAATTAATCAGTTTCGTGCAGAACTGGAAATAAGGAAAAAGTCATCAGTTATTTCTTCAGCGTTAGAAAGATCGTTATTTTCAATACACTCTAAATATTATACATGAACACGATTTGAGAATAAGGAACATAAAGTTTTTAAGAAATTCTTAGCCTCAAGGTTAGAAATTTGCTTTCATTACTCATTAGGAAAAACATAACTAGGATCTCTTATGAAATTGCATCGAAGATCTTACTGCAACACTTTCTAGTAGAGTATGTAGCTCGCAGCTCTTCTACCTCTTCTACCATACAACTTCTACAATCTAATGTAATTCCATTATCCGATTTAATTGGTACCAAAGCTCCAAAATTTATTAAAAAAAATCAGTCAAATCAGTTAGTTTGTCCATACGCCAAAAACACATTAATCGTAATTCAAGTAATTTTGTATATCGTTTGTCATATTTTAATTGAACAGTTAAAAATACTCTGTCTTTCCTTTTTTTTTTTTTTTTTTTTTTTTTTTTTTTAAATTCGGTTTAAAAAATATGCAAGACACAAATGAAATACATTTCTTGCTCAGACAAAGAATTGACCTAGTATTAAACCTGTTCTTTTATTTTACCTTACTTTCAAGTGACCCACCAGCCGCCGAGCGGTAAGGTCACAACGCTATTAGTTCTGTGCAGGGTTCGAATCCCGGCGAACGAGCTGGCTGCAGGGACGTTTTCGTGAATTTTCCCATGTGTAACGTGTATACGAACCAGCATCCCTTAGAAAGTCCTCCACGAAGACATCCCTCCCTTTAGGCAGATAGCCTCCGAGGCTTTGCCGTAATCATATGAATCAAACTAAACTTACTTTCAAACATCAGGCACATCCTATGGTTAAGTAATGACTAACGGCGCAACCAAAAAGCAGTAGTTATATATAATGCATATAATTGGTTTTCTTTTGAAGTTTAGAGGATGCATATATTTATCGAACACTGTAGATAAATCTAGTGTGTTTGTAATTATTGTGAAGAAATAAAAAGGCTTCTCCTATGCATTCTTATGGTGTAGCTTTCAGAATGCCGGGACCTGCTTCATAACGGTGTTACATCACATACGTATTTGGAAATATTTTTCTACTTGAAGCTAAATTTTGACGTTTTTTTTCTGCCTTGTTGACAACATAACCTATCGTAATTTTAGGCATCGAAAAAATTACGGCTTTTACAATGGTTTTAGTAACTAGATACGAATAATTTTCTTCGGAAAGAACACAGACATAGTCTTCCATCCATTGCTTCTTTAAAAGCGACATTTTGCATGGAAACAAAATTGTCAAGTAGCAGACAATAATTTATATTTTCAGAACTATAATTGTCTGTTACTAATTGTTAATTAAAAAAAATTCCAAGCAGAAGACTTTTCTTTTTTCTTTTATAAGCAAATCGTCTAAAAAATGTGCGAACAACTTCTGTGCGCCTTTCCCATAATAAAAAGATAAAATGGGTGTCGGGGTGCTTTGAAAGAACATTTTTCTTTGAACTCCAGGCTTTTTTAATCTGTGTCTGTTTCACAAAGATACTATGCAGTCACAATAACCACTTTTGACTAACGATTCAAACGTGAGCTTATTGACGCCATAGCTGGCTTTCACTAACCATGCTGTTATTGTAGCGACTAAATGCTCCTGATTTGAACATAATCTAGATCAGGGTCAAGAATTCCTCGTTTCCAAGAAGAAAAGGATTGCGACTGTCATTGGCAAAGGCAATTGGGTATCTTAAGGAGTCTGCCCAACTGCTTCCCTGTTCTGGAGGATAAAGTTCTGAGGAATGGATGCAAGGGTTATCAGGTTCAATGTTTCTTCTAACCTTCTTCGGAAACATACAATGACCTGACTAGAACAGAGAGCTTACTAAAGCTATGTTCACTAATTGTAGTAAGTAGACAGGATACAGACGAAGGGTATACAAAACCCTTTATTTTTTTCTTTATATACAATGACTTCCGTACTTCGGAATACAATGACCCTCCACTCGGGGTCTAACTTAAAAGATATCAAAATAAAACTAAACTCTAATTTAACTTTAGAATAAGATTGGCCTTATAATAACAGAAAGCGTATGTAGCACAGAGACTGTGAACACTACAATACGTTTAATTTATCAAGAGGATTAAAACCTCTGGCCTGGAAGGCAAAGTAGCAACTGCGTAACTTCTAAGGTAAGCGGCCTGCTTCGAACTCACGGCTTCCTCTCTTTTGCTTGGCAAAAAGGCCACACTTAAATACTTGGCGTTCGCCAGACAACTTTGCATAAACTCCTTCACGCTTATAATTCTGGCCGGAAGTAGAAAATAAGAAGTGATAGTAAAGATTTAAAATAAAATAAACGTTAGTAAAATTTAAGATCCTTACATACTTCCCGCCAGAGTTAATTAGTTTGAAACTGAGGTCTAAAACGACCTTGTTGAAAACTTTTAGCTCTAGAAACTAACGCGAGGCCAACCTTTAACAATCATAACTTAGCTAGAAACTAGAAAATTTTAAAAGAAAGAAATTTGTTACAATAGCAGCTCCCGGAATATACAACAATCTTTTTTCTTTTTCATCTGTACTGCATCAAAACAGGAGCTTTATTCAATTCTGGTTCCTTCCAGAGATCTGGAAGGAAAACTAGTTTAATGAAATGTTACAGAATGACATTGTAAATAACATATAGAATATACTTTTCTTAACATTCTTATTTCATTCATGACTATTTTAATTATCTCTCCCCGTGCTCTCTGACATGTGTTGTAAAAACACCAAACACGAATGTGTTTCTGTCTATGTGTTCAACACTTCCTCCTACAATCAAAACACTAACGTGTTAAAATTCAACATACGAGACCTCTTAACACACCCTAATTTCAACTCTAGACCCTGAGGTATTATTCTGAAAGTGGCTAACTCTAAAGTGTAGCGTCAGAGAGCCTAACTACATCATTCAACCTTTAACACATATTCACCATGATTTAATCTTTACAGTCACACGAATAACAAATTTTTAACATTACTTTCACTTTTACCATATCACGGTATTTCTAAACATTCAAAATAACAGTTCACATGTATACAAGAACATATCAAGATGCCGTTAATTTTACACATTTGAAAACATACATTAGTAGTACATTGTTAACTTCTATTCTTTTCAAAGCAAGTGCCAATTCTTTCTACATTGAAATAATACTACATTTCAAAAAGTCTTTCAGACTAAAACGTCTTTCTTGTTAGAATGTTTTAAATAAAATTTATACAATAACTTTTTACAATATTTAAGTCTTTATACAACGCTATTATACATCAACTTTAGTTTTACGCGCGAGTAATTGAAAAACATAATAAGAAAATCGGTCACAACTCATTTCTCGCCCTTTTGGCGATAAAGGTAGACCTCGCATGAGGTAAAACTTCTTGAAATCTGCCACTTGCAGTAAGAATGAAAGATTAACTTAAGTTTGTAAAGTAACATAAAATTTTACTTATCTTTGTAATATTCAGACATCCTTTTCTGGGCCCAGTCTTTAAAGGTGCTGCAGACCGTAGCTTGATTGATCCTCCTTCTTGTACGGGCTCGCCCTTCAGTGCTTTCCTCTGGAAGCTTCCGTTTTTCACCACTACGGCCACCCTTGAACATCTTCCTTCTGTCCTCTGCTTGTGGTCTTGGCCGTTTGAAGGCAGCTGGTCTTGGTGGAACCGGGAAACTTCTGTCGTGATCCTGCTTGGACCTCGTTGTTGGCCGTTCAAATTTTTCTTGTACTTTTTCCTCCGCCGCTGATGGCCCTTCCGCAGTTCGGCGACTTTTGCTGCGGAGAGTTCTGTCGGATGAGTCAATCTTCCGTTTCACAGCCGGGTTATAGTTGCCGTCCTTTCTCCCGGTCTTTTCCACATACGTCGTCCTTCTCCCTTCTTCATTCTGGGGGTGTTCGTGAACTCTGTTTTTTGGACGGTGGAACGGCTTCTTTTTCTTTGTACCTTCAATTTTTCCGCGGGGCAATTTTCTTTTCACTTGCTTCTGTCTCTCATTGGCTTGCCCTTGTACTTGTCGTTTTCCCACCTCTGGAACTTGTACCTGCGGTGTCTGCCGTACCGGATCCTGCAAAAGATCTTAAAAGATTTGCATTTTATTACGGTCATAGAATGGTTTTATCTGGTCAATGTTTGCGGAACAGGTTTCACCATTTCTTGCCTTTAACACTACAACAGCGTGAGTTATTTTTTCTATAACATATGGTCCTTCAAAGCGTGGAAAAAATTTGGCAGTTTTATCTTCTGGTGCTGAAGAAAGTGAATGCTTAATTTTTAGTACTTCATCCCCTACTTTATAAGTTACTCCCCGTCGTTTCAAGTCATAATACAATTTTTGTTTTCTTTGTGCTACTTCCGTATTCTTTTTTGCTTCTTTTATTAGTTTTTCTATATCACCCATTTTAAATTCTGGGGCTCTTTGTTGCACATAAAATAGTTTATCTAACGGTGTTATAACCTTTCTGCCTAGAAATAACTCAGCAGGAGTTTTGCCCGTTGTATCATGTTTTGCGGTCCTAAGGGCGAAAGCAAATTCATTGACATAGTTATCCCAGCTTTTATGAAAATTTTTAACATAACTACGGATAATTTTCACTATATTTCTGTTGACCCGTTCCGCTATATTTGATTGCGGCCGATACGGGACCATTTTTAAATGACGTATGCCCAGTTTTTGGCACATGTCTTCAAATATATTACTTACAAATTGAGGACCATTATCCGATATAACTTTTAGGGGCGCCCCGTATTTTAAAATATATTTATTTAAAATAGAATCGGTAACTAATTTCGCGGAGGCTCGTTTTAAGGGAACAATTTCGGTCCATTTACTAAAATGATCAACTATAACAAGGAGATAGCGACTTTTGTTTAACTGACTTTTTGGGAAAGGGCCCAATAAATCGATGCCGATTATTTCATTTGGAAATTCGGATTTAATACTATTTAGAAACCCGGCCGGGCGGAAATTAATATAATTAACGGCTTTACATGTTGGGCAGGACTGGACATACGCCCTTGTTAACTTTTGCAGTTCAGGAAAGTAGACTGCCTCGCGTACGCGCTGAGTAGTTTTTCGAATACCAGCATGAGAAGCTAAAGGGCTGTCATGGAGCTCTTGCAGGATATTTAATCTAAGACTAGCTGGGATAACAGGTCGAAATTCGTTGTTGGAATTCGTAGTTTTTGTATAAAATAATAGACCATCTATTAGTTCGTAATGGGCCGCCCTATTTCCTATCGCCACAATATCTTGGTGGCTAAAATTTTCAGGATCCTTCAAATACTCATAAATACTTCCAAACTCAGGATCCTTACCCAGTTCGGTTATTACAGTTTCTCGGGAATTTATTGTACACGCTGTCAGCATTGCAACTTTTACGGTATTACCTTGTTCGTCTAATTTAATTCGTGACAGGGCATCTGCTACGATATTTTCCTTTCCGGGGGTATGCTTGATTACCAGATTATATTCTTGCAGCTTGAGTGCCCATCTTATTAACCTTGGGGATAAATTTTTCCCAGAGTACAATCTAGTTACCGCCGCATGATCAGAATATACTGTTATCGGCGCCTTTCCAAAATAGACTCGGAACTTTTGCACTGCTAACAGAACTGCAAGTGCCTCTCTCTCGGTCGCGGAATAGTTTCTTTGTGTTTGATTTAAAGTTCGGCTAAAAAATGCTACTGGCTGCTGATTTTGCGAAAGTACCGCTCCTACCGCATAATCCGAAGCATCCGCTGAAATTTCTAAATTTTCATCCTTTTCAGGAAATTTCAACACAGGGGCTTGCGTTAATGCTTGTTTTAATTTTTCGAAAGCACTATTGGCTTCGGCCGTCCACGAGAATCTTGCCTTTTTCCTTTTTAATTTTAACAATGGCTCAGCGATAGCCGCAAAATCTTTTATAAAGGACCTATAATATGAACAAAGTCCTAGAAAAGAAGAGAGCTTCTTTGCCGTGTTTGGAGTCGGATACTTTTGTACAGCGATTATTTTTGATTCATCTGTCTCGATCCCTTTTTGCGATATTTTGTAACCTAAATATTTTAATTTAGGGGCTGCAAATTTGCACTTTTCGACATTAACTTTTAGACCGGCCTCATTTAATAAAGAAAACACCTGTCTTAAATCCTGTACATGTTGGTCTAGATTATCACTAGTAATAATGATATCGTCTAAATAGATAAATGTGGACTTTCCGAGAACAGGTCTTAACACAATGTCCATGCATCGCTGAAATGTTGCTGGGGCGCCTGAAAGGCCAAACGGCATTCGCGAAAATGCATAAGTGCCAGACTTCGTTATAAAAGCAGTCTTAGGCACGTCCTCAGGCCTGATCCCTATTTGAAAATAACCATTCGTTAAGTCTAAAGTTGTCATAAATTTGGTTGATTTTATGTTCCTTAAAATTTCTTCTATAATCGGTAACGGATATACCGGATATTTCGTTATGGAATTTAATTTACGGTAATCAATAGCGAATCTCCACCTTTTTGGATGCTCCAAAGGATAATCATTATTTTTCTTACATAAAACCACCGGACTAGCATAACTACTTGAGATAGGCGTTACGATCTTTTTACGTAGCATATCGGTAATATGCCATTCTATAATTTTTTCCTTATTCTTATCATACCGGTATGGTTTTTGACGAACCGGCAATGCATCTCCGGTGTCAATACTATGGTTAGTAACCTGGGTAAATCCTGGAATATCACTAAATAAGAAAGCAAATTCACTTACCACTTGTCGGATTCTATCTTGCTCGTCATTAGGCAGGTGGTCGAGATTTAACCTTGGCGGTTCAACCTTTTCTACACGCACTGGTTTCATCGTCAGCTTAAGAGACGCTTCATTAAAATCCAGTGTAGCTTGTGCGTCTGAAAGAAAGTCTATTCCTAGTATTAAGTGTGCTTGCAAATTCTTTACTATAAAAAACATCACCTTTACTTGTTCGTCCTTGATACGGATGTACAAAGGTACTTTACCTACGCACTTACATTGTTCTCCTTGCGCCGCTAATACTGTTGTATTATCCGCATTATATATGCGGTATTTGCGAAAATACTTTCTAAAAAAGACTTCTGCCACACAGGAACACTGCGCGCCGGTATCCAGGAGTGCGGTGGCCGGGATATTATTTACCAAGACTTCAATCTTCGGAAGAGTTAAATTTTTCACCATTACTGTATTTAACTTGTAGGAAGAGGGGTTTTCGTGGCCTTCGGATTTCCGCACCCTCTCGTCAGCAGAAATCCGTTTTAGTTTAAATTATTTTTCCTTTCGGTGCTTTCTTTCTTTCTCCACTGGCCTTGAGACTTTTTTCCTGGGTTGCTATTGAACTGTCGACGTTCGCCGGCTGTTTTTGAATGCTCGGGTTTCCTTGCCCACTGATTCGCTTTTTCTCCGTAGCCATGTGCTTGAGTTTGCTGTAGTCTTGGCGTACCAAATTGGTTTCGCTGTTGATATTGGCGTCTTCTTTCGACGTCCGCCGTTCTTCTACTTTCAAACTGGATTGCTAGCTCAAATAATTTTTCCAGTGTAGTCGGATTTCTCAATTCAATAAAGTCTTGCACTTGGAGTAGTAACCTCGGCAAAATCACTTGAATTATTTCAGGATCCGGACGGTTTCCATACAAGAGCTTGAAAACGTGAATTTTTCTTAAAATAAAACTCGAGTTTTTTTCCATTCTTTGTTGATATATACTGAAAAGTTCTGTTTCTAATTTCGCACGATCCCTTACAACAGGGAAGGCTTTTAGTAGGGCAGTCTTGAAATTTTCGTAGGTATAGGTGGGACTTCCTGCTTGACCCAAGAGACTTCTGCCGATACATTTGAACCAGTTAAGCGCTTGGCCCCTCAAAGCGCTGGTAGCTAAGGTAACTTTTTGAAACTCGTGCACGGGGTAGAGCATGAAGTGGTCATCCAATTTTTCCAAAAAACTGGTTACCTGCGAGTGTCCATTAAACGTTGCTTCTGGTTTCATCGAAGCGCGCATGGTCTGGACAATATACCCAAATCCTTCCAGGGCGGCAGCTGGCATTTCTGGATTCTGAGCTGTTTCTGCAGGCAGCACAGGTTCTTCTTGAAACTCGGCCATGGTTATTCTTCGTCGGGCGCCACTATCAGGTTCAATGTTTCTTCTAACCTTCTTCGGAAACATACAATGACCTGACTAGAACAGAGAGCTTACTAAAGCTATGTTCACTAATTGTAGTAAGTAGACAGGATACAGACGAAGGGTATACAAAACCCTTTATTTTTTTCTTTATATACAATGACTTCCGTACTTCGGAATACAATGACCCTCCACTCGGGGTCTAACTTAAAAGATATCAAAATAAAACTAAACTCTAATTTAACTTTAGAATAAGATTGGCCTTATAATAACAGAAAGCGTATGTAGCACAGAGACTGTGAACACTACAATACGTTTAATTTATCAAGAGGATTAAAACCTCTGGCCTGGAAGGCAAAGTAGCAACTGCGTAACTTCTAAGGTAAGCGGCCTGCTTCGAACTCACGGCTTCCTCTCTTTTGCTTGGCAAAAAGGCCACACTTAAATACTTGGCGTTCGCCAGACAACTTTGCATAAACTCCTTCACGCTTATAATTCTGGCCGGAAGTAGAAAATAAGAAGTGATAGTAAAGATTTAAAATAAAATAAACGTTAGTAAAACTTAAGATCCTTACAGGGTTACTGTCGCTCTTTTTACTTCCTTGTACGAAGTAAAAAGGAAGTATTGTAATCGCGAAAAGTTTCAGGCAGCATATTTCAACGAAAATATCCATTTTGACCACTATCGAATGCAATTTAACGATGTTTTTGCGTGATATCTGTACGTAAGGACAGAATAAAAGACTCGTTTCCTCCAAAACAATTATAAAACTGCTTTAAAATTAATTCTGAAGAGAATTTTTCGTGGCGTCTGTACGAACGTATGTACGTACGTACGTACGTATCTCGCATAACTCAAAAAGGAGTAGCCTCAGAACGTTGAAATTTTGTATATAGGACTTCTATAACATGTAGATGTGCACCTCGTATTTTGGTTGCAATCGGCCTCACCAAACGTATATAAATATATTTATATATATATCCACTCTGTTACCCGGCTCAGTGATCTCAGTTTCTTTACTCTTATATGTTTGTAAATTGTATATTTTTTTGCTTTAAAAATGATTAAATTATGTTGTTTTTATCTTCCGGTTAAGGTTTTTTGCCTTTAGTAAATCTGTATGCAATATTTTTAGAATTATCAACAATTTTAAAGTTGTTTAGTGCCGCTAAGCCTTTTTTTTATATGGCGGCCATTGATTGTTTACATTTGAAACAGCAGCCTAGTGGATTTGTTGCCAATCTAGAGAAACTTAGCTTCGCAACAGCAAAGGTAACGCCTTCATTTATTATTGCCAATTAAATCAAGCTTAATCCTTTCTGGAATTTTTTCGAGGAAATAAGCGTTTAAGATTTACTTCGTAATTTTTAATATAGATATTTTGAGTTTTTATGTATTTTTGCGTTCTCGCGAAGTGAGAACTGATTTAATTGAATGAGAAATACTCAATCGTCTGTGAAAAACTGTTTCTTTTTTGTTTTGTTTGCTTAATTTCTTTTATACATCATTCTAGCTTATCATATAGTATTTGATATCATATAGTATCATATAGTATTTGAATAGAACATGTGGCAACGATTAGATAATTCTATTCTTTAAATGATATAAATTTTGTGCATTATGAGTTATAATATGAACGAAATATAATACCGTTAAGTGAATCTAGCGCCAGAGTGTCGCTATGGTAAACAAATACTAGCGTGAATTTTAAAGAATGCATTTATTCTATTGTGGTTTATGCGCTGTCGGCGAAGTAGATTTAATTCAATCCAATAAGTTTAAATGAAATGCTAGAAAAATGCGTATAATTTAATATTACGTACAAGGAAGTCATGTGGTGTACACATCAGATTTTTTCCTCTGGGAATACGAGCCTTCTTTTCGAGAGGACTTTCGGCTTGACAGTAATTTGAGTGCCCCCATGCCGTAAAGGCATCACACACTTTTACAAACATCCGTATCTTCTCCGAGATTCGAATCCGAGCCCTATGATATAGCAGTGGCTGCTTTACCACCATGCTTTACTAATTTAACAATCCTTCAGAGCGGAGTACGATTTTTTTTTCCTTTTTTCAGTGCTATTTTTATCCTATTTTATTTTATCGAGTTTATGCAATACAATTAACTTAAACAAACTTAATATTTCATTTTTCATAAAATATTTATTTTTCAATCGTCAGTAATTTTTTAATTCTTTTCAACTATTTTGTTGTAAGAACATATTTTTTTAACTATATGATTTATTAAATAATCGAATATACCATTAAAAATACTACAATTCTGCTCTGCATTCTGTCTTCATAGTATTTTTTAAACTATACCTTTTTTGTAGCTAAAACGTAGTTGTCTAAATAATATGTCTGTAATTTCTTATCTAAAAGAAATGGATTCTTAATAGTCAGTTTGTAAATTTACGTTTTCAAGAGAGCAAAAAGGGCAATCATATAAATGCAGTCAGTCAAAAGCAGATGAAAAAAATTTGCTTAAAATTACCTAATTTTTTAATCGGTAGTTTATACTGCATATGTTCTATGCATGTAAGCATTATGCTTTGCATTATGACTTTAAGGTCTGGTAGTAGATGAACATTAAATATGATAATAAAAATAGACAATAACCATATAAACGGAAAATGTCTACGTGTCTAGGAAATATATACATGCCGTATCTTGATTATTTTAATTTAAATATATATGTATATATTTAAATTAAAATAATCTACTACACTGACTACCAATAAGTATTTGGACACCTATGCAAATGACGATATCTGCGATCCTAAGGTACGTCACAGATTCCGCCGGTATATATCGTGTAAGAAACAGCATCGGCTTTAGTCGCATGCAAGATGCCTCGCAGTTTGGAGCTGTCTGATTTCGAGAAAGGTATAATTATTGGGTATCACAAATGCGGCCGATCCTTAAGGGACGTATCTAGAGATCTGAAGTACCCAAAATCGACAGTGGCTTATGTGATTAAGAAGTGGAAGGTGAGCGGTGACTGTCGGAATGTGCCCCGAGTCGGCAGACCAACGAAACTGGGAGATAGAGACCGACGAGTGCTGTCCAGAGAAATTCGGAAGAACCGCACCCAACCGATGGCCCTCATCCGCGAGGAGTTTCAACAGGCATCCGGGAGTATTGTTTCAATGAATACCATCCGTAAGGAAGCACATCTGCTTGGTTTTCATGGTCGTGCTGCTGCCCATAAGCCTTTGATCACAACGTCCAAGCGCGCTGCTCGGTTAATATGGGGCAAAGCACATCTAAATTGGACCGTAGATCAGTGGAAACGGGTTCTTTGGAATGACGAATCAAGGTTCACCCTTTACGGTTCGAATGGCAGGGTGTGGGTCCGGCGTCTACCTGGAGAACGTCTCCTGCCAGAATGCATTGTGCCATCCGTCAAGTTCGGCGAAGGTGGAATTGTGGTCTGGGGGTGTTTCTCCTGGTATGGGCTGGGACCCTTGGTCCCCATTCATAGTAAGCTCAACTCCGATGCCTATTGCACTATTTTGGATGACAATGTGCTTCCTACGTTGTGACAGTTTTACGGGTTGAAGCCCTGTTACTTTCAGGACGACAATGCCAGTTTTCATGTTTCGACGTTAACCAAGGCTTGGTATGGTGCCAATGGAGTTCATCGAATGGACTGGCTTGCCCAGAGTCCAGACCTGAACACTATCGAGAACCTCTGGGACGAGTTGCATCGCTGAATTCACGGGTGCACTACCGTGCAAAATCGGTGAAGGAACTTCTATGTCTTCTCCAAGCCGAGTGGAAGAAAATGCCACTAGCTGTCATACAAAGACTTGTGGGAAGTATGCCCCGGAGGGTCCACGCTGTAATTACCTCTCGTGGAGGCTCTACCAACTATTGATTTTGAATAAAGTTAGTTTTTCTTTTCTATCACAGGTGTCCAAATACTTAATGGTAGTCAGTGTATATATTGAATGATCTAAAATTCATTGAATTCGAAACCAAGTTTTTCTAAACTTGCGCAATAGCTGCAAAGTAAGATAATAATAATTTACTTACTGAAGAAATATTGAATATGTTATCTCCTAATATAAGTTTAGTAAAATGTATCAAAATGAGGTAACCTATAAGTAGGAAGTTTAATTCCGAAAATTATTATTATTTTTTTATTTTTATTATTTATTTTTTTTTTTAAAGGAACTTGAATATAAAACTTGAAGAAAAAAAAAAAAAAACTTTTTAAGGGGACTTGAATTTAAATCATGAATAACAAAATTTCAAACTTTGAAAAATAAATTAAAATATTAAAAAATAAGTAATTGTCGCTATTGATCGGAAATAAGTTGACATTTCAAGGGGAACAAACCAACTCCCGTTCAATGAACAATAATTAATAAATGCGAAGATGTTTCATCTTTTACTCAAGTAAGAATGATGATGCCAAACTGGCAAATTAAGTTAGAGCAAAATTGTAGTTCCGTGAAATGATGGGATTTATAGCCAAAGTAGAGTATCAAAGAACTCATTCTGAATGAAGCATTTTCGCTAATACAAGATTCTTTAGAAATTTTGAGTGAAAAGCCAAGTTATGTAATAAAATTTACAAGATAGTTGAGTAAATGTCCCCTAACACCTTCACTTTTATGCATGTTAATTCAAGACTATTTTTATAAAAGTAAACATAATAAACAGTAGTAACTTAACTGGAATTTTGAAATAGAATTCAAAGTAATTGAAATAAACACGAGAAACATAACTATGCTATCTTTGCAAAAACAAATCACATAAAATTTGAAAAATTGAAATATATATAATAAGGAATAATGAAATGTAAAATGTGAAATTTATATGAAATATAAAAGGCCAGAAATGCATTAATTAACTTACGTTCTTTCTCAAGGGATGTCGGTAAAGTGTTCTCTTTTGTGTCTTACTCAGAAGGGGTTTGTGTCCAAAATTCCGTTATCGGCAGTGGGAATATTTTGAATTATTACAGGCGGTGAACCTTTGAGAAGCTATTTTTGGTACGTGGGAGGGACTAGGAATGATTGAGGGGAATTTGTTGCGGAGTTCTTATGTGTGTGAAAACGTTTATTAAAATTTTGAAATACTAACTAGTGACTGGAAATTAATTAATTTCTGGCTAATTGTCGTGTCGGAACGAGGAAGAAAAAAATTAATTTTCATTGTCAGCGAGCTATTTGACAGGTTATAGAGTATGAAATAGGCTCATTTTTTTAGAAACAGCACAAGAAAAGTCTGAAAACAATGATTTTTTTACATTATATACAATTTTGTAATTACACTTATAAGGTATTTCTCCCACTTCCCTAGCGTGCCTTCATGGTGTAACGGTAGCACGCTGGGCCGGTATTCCAGAGGTCCGTGGTTCGATTCCCGGCGAAGGCGGTTGCATATTTTTCATCTTTTCTGCTTTCAATAAACCTAATGACTTTACATACTATATGTACAAATCCTCCAACTGATAGTCACCCAACTTATACCGCCTTCTCAGGTTTAGGAACAAATTATCGGATCCCTATCATTTAAATGATTTAGAATGAGTATTTAACACCTGCCTTTTTAAGACAATGGTTAATAAATCGATTAGGTATTAGATTATTTTTGAGAATTTTAATAAGGAGCATTGTAGATCGCTTTGTAGATCTATCGTATCTGTGCAAATATTTGTAATACGTTGTATTTGATTTAGATTAGTATTACTAATAACTTTTTTGGAGATATTGGAAGTCCAATTTATTAATTTGTTAGTATTGAAATTGAAGTTTCTTATTTTGTTAAACAGTAAAATTTTTTGTAGTTAATTATTTAAAGATCAAGATAGTCGATGTTATCTTGCGAATGATTAGTTTTATTAAGTGTAAGGCATTCTGGATAAATCTCGGAGTTTTCAATCTTATTAAAAATATTAAATGTAATTAGATCATCTATATATCTGTAAGTGTTTTTGTATTAACGTTGGTAACATTTATAATTTTTTTCTTTTTTTTTAAAGTTTTAGAGCCACAGTATTACATTTATAATACTTTACTAAATTATCATTCAGGCAGTCCGGCAAATAGGCAGCTTTCTGAGTACTGCTCAAGGTAAGTGGCGTAAGATCTTTAACAAAAAGCGACTTATAAGTAGTTAACGATTTTTTTATTATTATTATAAGTATTATTACAGCTAAATGACATAATTTATAGGAGCTCGTAATGGCCGAGCGGATGAAATCGCTGAGCATTTTCGTAGTTTGATCCACTTTTCAAATTCGGGCAAATGGGTTGGTGTATGCGTGGTCGTTTTCGTAGCTTTCGATAACTGGAACATGAATATGAGCCATTGGCTGTTAGATAATCCTCTACGAAGGTATTCCTGCCCTTAAATACATATATAACCAACGTGTGCTTTGCAATAATCAACTAAATAAGTAACAACGATATAATTTATTATATATCTAGTTTATATAAATTTCAATAGGAGGTATACGGTTACTCTATTAACTTTAAACTACCAAATTATCAAAGTAACCGCAGAAGAGTGTCAGATGACTCTTCACCTAACCAAACTAAACGTTTAAATAAAAATGTTTATTAACGCGTCTAACCGAAAAGTTAGATATTACGCAAGCTAAAGATTTAAGAAGAAAAGAACTCTGCTAGTTTGCAAGTGAACAAACTTTTAACACCTATTCAACTGGAACTGAATTAAAATACAAAATTGGTTGTGTGTGTGTGTATGTGATTATGGCAAAGCATCGAGGGCTATCTGCCTAAAGGGAGAGATGCCTTCGTGGAGTACTTTCTAAGGGTTTGGTTTATTAGATTACGGCAAAGCACTCGAGGGCTATCTGCCTTAAAGAGGGATGCCTTCGTGGAGGACTTTTTAAGAGAAACGGGCTCGTATACACGTTACACATGGGGGAAACCACGAAAACGCCCATGCAGCCAGCCCTTTCGCGGGATTCGAATCTCGGACCGAACTACCAGTGTTCAGCGACTTTACCGCTCGGCCGCTGGTGGGTCCAAAATTGGTTGTGATGTGTTGTTGTGACTTATCTCACTTGTCTGACAGTAACATCAAAACAAGTCCACGAAATTCATCGTGGCAAGGAGAGCACGATTGTGCCTGTGGAAAGAGCCTTGAGCACCATACAGGTGAAAACACTACTTCGCTCAGTTTCGTCCCAAATGTTGATGGAAAGGTTCCAGGGAAAGACGGATTCGAGAGTCTCTCACCCCCTTTCCCCGTAAGACCAACCTCTCGTGAGGCCTTTCGGCTCGCCATATATTTAGAACGCCTCTGCCGCAAAGACACTGTATATTTACAAACATCGATGCCTTCTCTAGGATTCAAACCCGGCCCCCCTCGGTAACGCAGTAGGCTTTTCTACCCACTATACCGTCTGGGCGGCACAGAATACAAAATTTACAAAGCCTAATCTAAACCTTAGCTTCCAAGCTTAACGTCAGAAATACTTTCGAACAAATCGCGATAAGCAGAAACTTTTGCAGACAAGCTTTTTTTGCAATAGCATATCATCTGAAACAATGATAATGGTAATTAATAATTAGTATTTTTTTTGTTTTTTACAGTAATGCGTGTTTCTTGAAGCATAAACGTGTAATTTTTTTTTTTTTTTTTTTTTTTTTAATGCTTACAGTTTACTTCTTGGAATATAAATAAATGAACATCGCCATTTTAAGGCAACCAAATCTTCGGAAAACCGAAAGTTGCTGCTAGAGTGAGTGATCAACTTAAGGAGGCTTTAATACTTTTAACAAGTTAATAACTTTTATGAATACAGTTATGCATAAAAATTACACGCATGTTGTAATTAATAAAAAAGGTGTTTCTAAAGTCATGTGGAGCAGTACAGAATAACTTAGTAAAGTAGCTTTATAAATATTTTCTATGAATAATTGATTATATTTGTAAAATGTGTTCAATAAAATTATGATATTATTTGTGGATTTAATGGATCTGATTATTCGAGTTATTCCACACGCTTTTCGATCACGCGATCAATTAAACAATATTTTAACCTTTAATTGAAGTGATTCTTTCCTGAAAATTATTCTAGCATTGAAAAGATAATTCCCTCTTCCCCTACAATCTCCAAATTCTATTCACGAGGTTTTGCTTTCGGTTTCTTAACTTAATATGAAACTATCTTTAAGATTAGAATTATTTAGGTTGTTGAAAAAATACTCGAGGAATATCTGGCTAAAGGAAGGAATGCCTTTTTGGAAGTCTTATTTTTCAGAAAAATTATTGATGTTCATGTGAGAAAATCTACGGAACTCCCATGTAGCCAGCCCATTCGCCGGTATTTGAACGCGGATTGAACTACCAGTGTTCAACGGTTTTACCACTCAGCCACTGATGATCTGAAACTATATTTAGGAATTAGAGATATTTAGAAAGGAAATAATCTGAATGCAGTAACTACTGTCAGTTTAAGGGAAATTAAAATGTTAAACAGGTTCATTCTCTATTCATTTATTCTTTCCGAAATAAATAAATAGAGGAATTATCGTATTTTTTTATTCATAAATTTCAGAGCGAACAGAAAACACGTGTGTAAGTTCTTGATTTTAAAATGAGTTCGCAGTGAATTTTCAGCGCTTCAGACGGAAGAGAACGTGGCCCAAAATGGCTGACAAAGAAAGCTACTTCTGTTCTTCTCATTCAGTAATCTCGTGACGTAAACACGCTTCGGGGGAATTCCTTCCGGCGCAGCAGTACCGAATGACCTTGAATTTTCGATTATCTCTTCAAGGCAGGATGATGAAATTTAAATAGGGCAGATACACCTTCCCCAAAACGATCTAATGGCGTGATGGTTACTATCCATTTTCACGTATACGTGTCACATAGGTAAACAGTTTGATTTACACTAATTGCTGAAAAATTTAATTTGAATGTTGTCATTTGTTTAATCATTTGTTTAAATGTTTAATTTAGCTTGTTATTCTTGCATATGAATAACGATTTAAATTGTTCGATTCGCGGGCCTATATAGCCTATAGAGCCTGCTGATTTGGCTTGTCGCATAACTTAAAAATAAACGAAAGTATCAGCGCATATGACAAATAGGGAAATAATAGTAATAATTTTCAATGTGCAATCCAGTTTCTTCTTACGCGGATCTTTCTCTCTCTCACCCCCTTTTTTGTTGTTGTTGTTGCGGTTTTGAAGTTACGGAGATTATATATCATCCGAACACAGTTTTTTTTTTTTTTTTTTTTTTTTTTTTAGAGTATACACATATGTACGTAAATTTATAGCAAGTCACTAACTGATAATTCATTAGGAAAGAGTTAGGGAATTCACATAGTGTAGTGTTGAAGATGAGAAAGTGGAATGAGAAAGAGTTTTGAATAAAGAAGGTGGATGAATTTCAAATTTATAATCCAGCTATTTAATATGAAATCCAAGAGCCACGTTTGTAATTACAAACAAGTAAAAGATCATTCAAAAACAAAAAATAGATGAAATTCCGGGAAAGGATGATAAGTCGGTGATATAACTGTAAAATTTTTAAAAACATAGAAAATGTCTTAAAACTCGGAAAAAAAAAAAAAAAAAAAAAAAAAAATTATTTCTTGCTATGGATCCTTTGTATCATTACTTCTTCAATGGCAGGGAAGTAATGTAGGTGGAATTATATAATTTATTTTGGAAAAAAAAGTTTGGCAGCAAACGCAGAAATGTAATAACATAATAATGGTGTCTCTAAGACATTGTCATTTGAGCTCCTAGAATATAAGTGTTTTTTTAACCCAAAGGACATTAGCCCGGAAGGGCTATTAATTTCGTTTTCGCATTTTATGTCGAAACCTTTAAAAGTCTGAATCACTTTTCAAATTGTTGCCACTAAATATTATCGCCCTGTATTATATTTAAAGAAATTAAATAATGAGGAATCTGCATAAAATATGTATGATTCCAGAATTGTGAATTGTTTTATTATCTGTTTCATATTTTGTAAAGCATTTATGAGTTTTTGATTAAGAAACTCAACTATTTCAAAGCTAGCAATGGCAACACTGTAAGAAAAAGAAAAAGGAAAAAAAAAAAAAAAAAAAAACATTTTTATCTCCAGCGCGCAAGACTGTGTATCGGAAATTCTAAAGATATACTGCTGTTAGATTATTTTGCGATATTGCTGTTGAACTGAATTTTACGGTTTAAGTGCGAAGGAAGTGATATTTAATAAATAAAGGTAACACACAAAACGTTTAAAAAAAACTTTTCAAAGCAACAGCAATTTTTATTTACGTAAACGTAACTGATGATTTAATTTTGATAAAATGCAGCGTTATCAAACAGCAACAATAAATCTAATGAAAGATTATAAACTGCATTTGACTTTTTAACATAATCAAATCAATAACGTTTGAAAACGACTTCAAGTTTCATATCAATTTCTTACGAATTTTTATAGCAATTAATTAAACATTCTCATTTTCTTGATTTTTTTAAACGTTGTTATAGCAATTAATTAAACATTTTCTTAAATTAAATTAATTAAACATTCTCATTTTCTTAAATTTTTTTAAACGTTGTTATGTTATTTTTAGGTTAATTTAAATTCATTGCTTTGGGTTTATAGATTTAGAAAATTACAGAACGTATGTTTAATTTTTCAAAGTCTGAGAAAAGACTTTCTTATTTAAGTTTTTCAAATGCAATTTTTTAACATATTTGTCACATATTAAGAGACGCGATTGTTTATGATTTATTATAGAACTTAATATGTGTCTTTAAAGCCAAATCAAATAATGACTGATGTTTCAAAGAAAAGTAGCATTCGAAATTAACTTACTTAATTTGGTACTCACATAATTAAAAGCTACGAAAATTTCACAGAAAAGCAGCTTAACTCTCGGTGGATCATTGACTGAAAATTGCAATTAATGCCAAAAAAAGTTGCAGCATTTATTACTATATTATTAGAAAATTTGTAGAGCAGATTTTAAGATTTCATTCCATTTCAAAGCTATTCCATTCTGATATGATATCAAAAACAGACTCAGTTGACATCAAAATCATATTTCATCGGCTGCTAAACTGCAAATGGAATGTATCGAATGGAATACAACAGCAAACGTATAGTGAAGGGAGGAGGAAATCAGTTTTAGCAAAATAAAGAGAAACTTCTAAAATGGAATGTTATGGCAGTAAGAATTTTTGAATAATAACATTTCATAATAATTTTTTGTGCTACATTATGCTGCTATAAATGAGAAAATATTACTTAAAGTTATTTTGTTCTCGTATTTTAGGTATGACTGTTTCATTGCTTGGGAATCTTACATTCGCATGGAAATTAATTTAAGTATATTTGATTATATTTTGCGAATATTTTCTCTTCATAATAGGTCTTCTCAGAAGCATGCATTAGAATATGTGAATTCGGGAAAAGATGGTTTAAGAGTTTATAAAGCACAGATACTGCCTGCAGTTTTAGAGTTAATTTTTCTATTTTATTATGAGCGTCTTGTTTCTCAAATGATCTTAAATCGAGTTTAAGCCTTGTAACTATCATGTATTTTTTCTGTTCCGCAATTGTAAGATCCCTGATTCGTTTTGGAGAATATTCTTTAGAGCCTTGTAGAGACATTAGGTATTTTTGGGAAGCAGGCAAGATGAAAAATGAGCAATCGCCTTCGCCGGCAATCGAACCACGGACCTCTGGAGTACCGGCCCAGAGTGCAGAATCACTACACCACGAAGGCACGCCAGGAAGTCGGGAGAAATAATCTTATAACCTGACCAGGTTATCCTAGGAACATCACTGAGATAGCTGGCTGCGTTTAGTCAACAGATGGGTTCTTTATGGTCAATTTTGGCTTCCCATTTACATGACACCACCACCACTACTACGCTCGTGTAAAGATCTTGCTTTTTTATCGAAAAATTTCAATGCAAATTTTCAAGTATCATTACTACATTAGTCATTTAGTTTCTGTATTCTATAACTTTCAATTACTTTTCTATAGAAGTCTATGAAGAGACGTTTTCATAATGTTTCATAAATGTCCCTGGAGGTTCTGGCACCGTTATTCAAGGGCAACTGCTCGAAGAACAGAACGGTACTAAATTATCAATTATTACTTTTACTTCAGAGAAAGAATGATTTTATCTCCGTCGCAGTGCATAGGAGAGAAAACCTTTCATTCAACGTATTCCGGAGGGAAAACTAGCATCCGATCTTTGCCAGAAATAACACACTTAATATAATTAAAATATTTACGTTTAATGTCTAGTTTCTTTCCTACATAGGGCGGAATTAGCTACATCTCTAAGTGAGATACGTACTTGCTATTATGTGTTTATTTACTGGCTGAAGTATACTATATAGCCTTAGATTTAAAGCTTAAATTTCCTCTCCACTCCTCCAGTGTTTGACACTACACGTCAACATTTAAAGTGGTGTTGTTATTAAAATCGCATTTTTACCCTCACAGCAAATCATCTTCAGTTCAATGCATCTCATTTGAGATGCCCATTTCTTCCAAAAGGACTCACTTTTCTAAAAGATACTTGGTTCCTCCAGTGACCAAGTTCAGTACTGAGTTCTACCTGAGTTCGAACCCAGGCGGACGTGTTGGCTGTATGGTTGGTTGTGTATATGCGAATATGAGTCAGTTTTTCCCTAGAAGGCATTTTTTCTCTTAGGCAGACAATTCAAAATAACCTAACCTAATGAAATGGTGTTTTGGGGCATGTTTTCCCACGCTGGTAACAGAATCTTACTCAGACCACCACAAGATCGCATTCCATTCATCCTTTATTCTGCAGTCACACATAGTAATTTTTTCTTTACAAAATTTTACAAAATTATTTTGTTATGCTCTACTTTTAAAATTACAGCGCGGACATTGTCCTCGCTATAACCGAAAATATACGGTGATCCCTGAGATGACTTATTTAAGTCTGTCAGTAATTAATGGGTCATTAATTAAATCCAACACAAAAAAATATTGTATGGGATAGGCGAGCTTACTGCGGTGCCGAAGGGCCCGAGTTCGAATCCCGGAGAAGGCTTTGCGATATGGGGCACTTTATATATATGGTGAGCCGAAAGTCCTGTCGTGTGGTTTGGTGGTAGGGAATGGACAGGACAACAACAACAACGAAAAGATATTGTGAAACCGTATAATATTGGCATATGAATATATATGGCATGGATTTCTCAAAATTTTGGGCAACCATTTTGGTATTAAGAATCTCATACATAAATAAGTACATAAATTCTATTATGAGTTATCTTTGCCGTTAAATTTGACTAGTATGATTATTCCGATCTTCTTGGTACAATGTGTTCATCTTGCAGAATGTCAAATTAAATGCCGCTAAACGTTTTAAAAAAAGAAACGGATAATTTTAAATTAATTTACCATCAGAATGTTTTTAGGAATTAAAATATATATAAGAGGATTTGAAAGATTAAAAAATCATGCAAATACTTCGTTCTTTTTTTCCCTTAAATAAAATAATATTCATTATTGTCAAATCTACCACTCTGAATACAATTAAAACTCAGCTTGAATAGAATTTCAATTTTAAAATCTCCGACATTTGTTTCTGCATGCCTTTTTCTTTTTTTCCTTTATTTTTTAAAAATAAAATTTTATAAACAAAAATGTCAATGTTAAAAAAATTACTTTATCGTTTGAACAAAATTTTAAAAATAAGTAAATCTTGTGAACGTCTACAATCCTTCGTCATTTTCCTTCCACGTGACTCTGTTATTGCGCGTATCGTCTTTATCTTCATCCCGCTCCTGTGTATCATCATCTTTCTCCTTTCAGAATGCATGTCCGATTATTCTATCGTAATCTTGAGAGAGTGTGATGCGAACAGAATTGTCTATATCCATCCAAGCTGTGTTTGGTCTATATTAGAATTAATCCTCTTAGAACATATAACTCGGACACAGGCCCTGAACATAAATAAAATCAGGAGAATCTTCGTCACTCTACTCGTCATCTACGAGTACGATCACGTCATAATTTACTCTAATCGCGACGTAAAGTAATGTTCTTCACATCTTTCCAAGCAATAGCCAAAGTAAATATGGCGTCTTTCTGTGTGAACTACTTTTCAAAGTCATAAAAATTACCTTCAAAGTTCACACACTGACGTATAAAAAAAGATCTGTACAGTTCCATCTTAGTACATCTCGTACAATCTGGATAATCCATTTATTGGATGACATTGGGCGGCAGAAGTATTGCAAAATAGTAAATGCAAATATTTTCGCCATTTAAATCTTCAAATTGTTAGCCCATTACATATTTTTATCTCATGAGCCTAAATTTCATATTAAAATTTAGAAGTTCAGAAATGCCGTTATTTTGATACTGCCGGTTACGAGGGATTTTACTGTATGTTTATGTAATATAACATTTAAATTTTAATTTGTAACAGCGCCTAAATTTCCCATTTCTCATTTGTTTTTTAAAAATATTAAAGTGAGAGTATTATAATAAACATTTGTATAATGTGTCAGTCCAAAATAAACCATAATAAATTTTATTTAAATTAAACCATAATAAATTTTAACTTATTAAAATTTATTATTAAAATTTTAACTTATTAAAATTTATTATGTAAACAATATATAACACTACAAAAACGTGTTAAAGTAAATTTAAATAAGTTATAAAAACGTGTTAAAGTAAATTTAAACAAGTTATTATTTTAACTTATTTAAATTTACTTTAACACATTTTTGTAGTGTTATATATTGTTTACATAATAAATTTTACATAATGCAGGTAATGCACATACTTAGATAGCAGAAAAAGAGGATTTAAACCAAACCTTTTATTAACCAATAGTAATGAAGCGATAACTCCATCGAGAGCTTACCAGTGGCCGAGCGGTAAAGTTCCTGAACACTGGTAGTTCAGGCCGAGGTTCAAATCCCGCGAACGGGCTGGCTGCATGGGCGCTTTCGTGGTTTTTTCCATGTGTAAAACATATTAATACGAACCAGTTTCTCTCCACGAAGGCATCCTTCCTTCCGTGCAGTGCCTTAGGGCGGAACACGTAAATAATGATAATAAAAACTTTATCGAGAAATAAAGGAGCTTATTCATTTTCAACGCAATCTCTCTTTTCTAATGCCAGATCTCTTATAATAAAGATGTAAAACATATCTTTTAAAATTTGAGTTACCAGTGTACCAATATCAGAACTTCAGAGTACTTAGTATGTGCCTGTTTTTTTTTAATTAAGTTACAAGTTAAAGATGTGAAAAATCTTCAATAGCCTCTCCATTAGAAAAGTACGTTCAACACTGTGTATCATCATCTTTGCCCAGAACTCTTGACACATTGTTGAAAGTTATAGTGTAAATTTCTTAGTTTTATATCTCAAGTGCTTGTGTTGTTCGTAATTTTTCTTTGACACGTTTTTGTAATGTTATATATTGTTTTCATTTATTTATTTCCCCACCAGCGGCCGAGTGGTAAATTCGCTGAACACTGGTAGCTCGGTCCGAGGTTCGAATCCCGCAGACGGGCTGGCTGCATGAGTATTTTCGTGATTTGTCTCATCCGCATAGGAGCCAGTTTCCCTTAGGAAGTCCTCCACGAAGGCATCCCTCCCTTTAAGAAGATAGCCCTCGAGTGCATTCCCATAATCAAATAAACCAAAACCATTTATTTATTTAGTGCATTTATGTAAGTGTTATATCCTATTTTTGTCCAAAAGGGCTATTATGCCACAGATGCTACGACGTCGGTTAACCCTAGACGAAAAACGATTCTCCGAATCTATTGTTCTGCTCTGAGTTGCCAGATTTTACCTGAAGCACTTTGCAGCATGGAGGTAGGAAAGGAAGGAGGGGCCATTCCGCGCTAGAAGTGAAGCACTGCTTTGAAGCTTGGGTCACCAGACGGGGTGTTCTTTGTTTACATTCAGAAGCTCGCTTGACAAGATTCTGATAGTATTTCGACACACGACAGTTCCATAGAAATCGAAAAAGGAACACTTTCGCATGAAAGAAACATTCATAGTGTGATGGATAATAGCAATTTGTATAGTTTAGTGACATTTACGCAAAAATCACATCTTGGTTATTTTTCGATAACTAACAACAGCGCGATTTTGATTATGAATTTGTTTTATAAAATTCTAAGCTGTTGAACTACAAAAATATAGATTTTAAGAAAAATGTTATGCTTAAAAGAATGAAAAATACCTTACGTAACATTTAAAATTGTATACGTCTTTCGATACCCTTGATAGAGTATTCGCTACTTTTATTTTATTTTCCAAACGCCAAAATGTTTTAAATAAAACAAATTTTTTTCACATCCATATATTATTGTTGCATATTATTGCAAAAAGCATGTGTCTGCCTTTGACAGAACACATAAATATTCATTAAATTATTTATAAATGTATTTGAAATGAAGAATTTATTCACTTATAAACAACTGTGAAAGTACTGTGAAGAAATCTAATTATTAAATGTATCTAATTTATAATGATTATAAATGTTATCTAAATATATAATAACCTTAATATTGAATTGTAAACATAAATTGAAATCCTGTTGACAAATACGTTATAAAACTATTTAAGCAAGAATTGTTCGTATTGGAAAGCAAATGCTATGAGATGCGCACTTAAGAAAGTAATAAAGAGTTTTGGAATATGTATTGTTGAAATGAAAGGTAAAAAAAAATCTGATAAGTATAATTAAAAGAATTATTCCCCTTATATTTTATAATAACTCAGTTACAAGTTTTAAATAATACTTAAAAAAAAAAAAAAAAAAAAAAAAAAAACTTATTTTATTCCCTTTCAGAAATGTTCAGAGAAAGTCAAGTACTATTTAAAGTATTTCGCTAATTCCTAATAATTCTCTAATTTAAAATGAACTGAATAGAGCATTAATTATAAATTGACTTACATTTTTCGATTTAAAAGATGCCTCAGAAGCCAAAAAATCATGTCATATTTAAGAAAGTATTTTAGGAAGAAGCTCTATAAATAGAAAAGAAATAATGCATAATTTTAATATTAATAATACAATAAACTTTGATCTTATTTTTTTTTTTTTTACCTTAACTGAATAAAATCGAATTACCTTAATTTTCTTTTTCTAATGTAATTAACGAAAACTTGTGAAAATATTTCATTCAAATTAAACCATTCTGAGAAAACTGTCCTGTGAAAAGTATAGCATTTAATTCCGTTCAGAATGAAATGTTGTTTAAAAATATGTTGTTTTCATATACTTAGGACTCTGAAGTGTTGTAGAAAAAGAAAATATATACATTTATATGTATATTTACGACGTAATTACAAAATATTTACATCCGAACGCATCAAATCCCATTGAACTCAATGGTAAATGACCCAATGTTTTGGTCACCACGTAGGGATCGCCGGTGCTTCAGAGCAGGGTACGAGAGAAACTTGTTTAGGGCAACTCCATCTTACTTCCTACCTCCATGCTTTGCAGAATATTAGGTGATCGGAAGTTTCGTAGCTCTTGAAGCAACCAATGAAAATTTTGGATTCGCGTTATATGGAATAACGAAATAGTAATAGAAAGAATAGTCAATAGGCGTGAGTATAAGAGCAGACTGTTTATCTTTTCTTTCTGTAATAAGTGATCACTAGTGTCCAAGGTTATTTTGATAACATGAACCGAATGATAATATTAAACAATAAGAAAAAACATCCTTCAAAATATCCATGGAATTTGACTAATTTAATGTAAATGTATTAACAAACGTATAAATGTGCACTTTCACAGTCTTTTATTAAGAAAAGGCAAAACTTTGTTTATAAACTCATCATGTTGTCTTTAATGCAAATGCTTCTGGAAACTATTTGACCATGATGCAATCCTAATCTTTCGGTCGGTATCCCTCACTGGAAGAAAACTTGCTAAGGCAAAATTTAAAATTAGGGGAAAAAAGCAACCTTAGTTTGACGTAGATGTTTTCAAAAAATTCTGCTTTTCAGCGAAAAAAGAGCACGTTATATATATGTAAAATATAAAAAAATACGAAGGCTTTGCTCTACGCGAACTCGCAACCTTTAATTAACTTTCTGCAATTTAGGATCCTGCCCCTAGACCAGTACCTTCTAGAACATGCTAGCCTATTACGTAACCGCTACTAAATATTGAGTACGCGCCGTTTTTCAGTCAGACTGCTTCCTAATATCGCTGTTAAAAGACTCTGCGCTGCTCTGTCCATCTTTCCTTCCTTTGTTAGAAATAATGAAGACGCAGAAAGTTTAAATTCATTCATACTTAGTTAAAATCACTACGGATATGTAATTTAGAGAGTTTCATCTAAAAGGAAAATGATCTACTAATTGGATTAAAAAAAATGCGCAGTTAAAAGCTAAATCAACTTGTCTCGTCTTTTGGATTCCGCTTTATCACTCTGCAAAAGCAATTCCTGAACTTTGATGTCGAGCTTCACCACGACTGCTAAAAATATCACAAATTTGTTCTTGAGGAAACGGGACCAGTGTCTGATACCCTCAAAATCGATAGAGTTAATGAAAACTTACGTCAGACTAAGGTTTTGCCAAGTTTTAATGGTTGACTCAGGGGCGTAGCTAGAGGGGGGCAAGGGGGGATCTGTTCCCGGGCGCAGAATCCAAGGGGCGCCAAACTAATGTTACGACATTTTAGAATTAAATGTTTTCCATTCTTGGCAAGCAGTAGGGGGCGCGAAATCTTCAGCTGTCCCTGGGCGCTGAAAACCCTAGCTACGACTCTGGGTTGACTGAAACGGAAACCAAGATGTTTGGCGACTTAAACCCTTACATGGTGACATTATTTTGTAACTTAACAATTTTCATAACGCATTTTAAACTTATTTGGTGACTTTATCTTTTAATTGGATGATTTATTTCAGTTTAAGAAATTTATTCTGTAATACTTTGATCATAACCAAACTGTTGATCACATTAACTAATGTATTCGTTACGTTTTCGTATATATATACAAAAGGCTGGGATTTCGGTAATTCGATTACAATATCCGAATGATAACATTAACCGCGATCACATTAAAAGGCGTCTATATGAATTGTTATTTATTTTAATGCAGGGTCAATTTGTTCTCGTTCATCTAGTGCAGTTATTAAGGAGGGTTCTACGAACTCGTAGCTCACAATAACATGTGCAAAGGTTTGCAATACTATTTATTATATTATAGCGAAAAAGATTATCATAATCATTAGATTTTTTTTTCCCTGCATGCAGACGATAGCGTATACAGAAATAAAATAAAAAAATTTACAATTATAAGGTGTTGGAATCGTATTTTATTTACGATATTAGTAATATAAAGTAACACATTTATGAGGTATTTCTCCCGCCTTCTTGGCATGCTTTCGTGTTGTGCTGGTCTGCACGCTGGGCGCGTATTTCAGAGGTCCGCCGTTTGATTCCCGACGAAGGCGGTTGCAAATCTTTCATCTTTCCTGCTCCAAAAAATACCTAATGTTTCTAGACATTTTATATTAACGGTCCAAGTAAAATAATTTTAATAATTAATTTAATATTGTAGAGGCTCATTAATAACATATTAAATAAAACTTATGACCTTTTTTAAATCGTGACATTTTCTCTTATTAATCCAAATATTAACGAAAACAAAGGTTACACAGTGTTTTGGATATGCTTCATTAGAAAGTCATTGCCATTTCTATTTAGGAATTAGAACGCAAGTTTAAAAATTCTCAAGGGAAAGCACAGATTTGTTTGTGCAAATTTACTGACATAATTAGCCACAATTTTCCGTTACGATAGATAACGATTGGAGAACATTGTCTTTGGCGACTCATAGAACTAATACGAACAAATTAATTAAGAACAGAAAAAAAAAAAAAAAATGATTAAAAAAACGTTTCTGGTCAAAATACGATAAAGAGTATTGATTTGCTGTTTCGTGAGTCATATTTATTGAAATAAACTTGTCTTTTATTACTTATAAGTTTCCCAGTGGTCATTTCGTTTTCTGCAAATAAGGACAAAAACTCAGGAATATACCTGAATTTCGAGTACTGTGTAAAGAAGTTTGAAGGGAATTTCTGAACTTCCGCTTTTATTACCATTATGCATGCTTTGTCATGATGACTCCAAAATATTATTATTAGTATTCAGACCCTGTTATATTTATAATAGGGCATGATTACTCCCTAAACCCTTTTCTATGGGCTCATAATTTGAGGAAGCAAAAATCACCTTATAAATTCCTCATAATCCTGTTGTTTTAGTCCAAAGGGGGGATTTTCTTAGAAGGGCTATTGATTTCGTTTTGGCATTTTGAGTTGGTTCACTATAAACGGCGTTTCACTTTTCAAATTTTTACCACCAAAAATTAGAGCTCTGCATTATATTAAAAGAAATTAAATAATGAAGAATCTGCATGATTGTACGTATGCTTCTCGCACTGTGAATAAACAACCATACCTAGAGACATCAGATTTTGAATAACGTATTCCTCCACTCGAATATCGGTATCTGGAAGCCCAACTTTGGAATTTGTATTATTATATCTATTTCATATTTTATAAAGCTTTGGCGAATTTTTGATTAACAAAATTAGCGATTTAAAGGCGAGCAATGGCAACACTGTATAGAAAGAAAGAAAAAAACCATTTTTATCTCCAGCGCGATAGACTATGTATCGGAAATTCTAAAGATATGCTCTTCTTAAATTATTTTGTGATACTGCTGTTGAATTGAATTTTATAGTTTAAATGCGAAGAACATGATATTTAATAAATAAAGGTTACATACAAAACGTTAAAAAAACGCATCTTTCGGCGTAATATGAAATCTGAAAAGCTTTCAGTTTTCTTTTTTTAAACTTTTTTTAATGAAAACTCAGAAAATTAAAATTGAAAATTTCTAAAAGACGCTGCGTTTGGACTACCTCAAACGTTTCAGTTCAATTTTGATGCAACTTAAAAATAAAGCTGTTATAAATTTTAACTATAGTTTCCTTCGGCTTCTACTTCCCGTTCGTTGAGCTTTGTGAGTTTCGTAATACATGCGATGATGCTACAGCATGCTACGTGATACCGCTATTCGTGATACGTGCTACAGCATGCTCCTTTCCAAAACAAATAAAAGCAACAACACTGTATGGCTTACTTGGAATTTTTGAAGTAGCAAAATGTCGTTTCAATGAAAGCAACAGTTCGCTTTATCAAGGAGATATGCCACTTTGCAGTCCCAGGATGTCATTTGCAGCCAGGCAGATTTAGAGACACCTTGATATTGTCGCAAGTCTGCAGTGTTCTATTCAATGTATCAAATTCTCAAATAATAGACGATTGACATTAATAGGAGCGGGTTCGTAACATTAAATTGTGGACTATGTGATACATTGATAGATGCTGACATCGCGACACCACATATTATGTCGAAAACTGATTGAATTTGCAATGATTTTCTCTTCACTCTTTGAGGACCCTTGGTATACGGGCGGTTTCATATGACTCAACAAGATGAAATGGTGTCCTTCCAAAGTCTGACAAGGCCGCCAGCGGCCGAGCTGTAAAGTTGCTTTTCCTTTTTCTTAGAAAGTCCTCCATAAGGCTATCCCTCCTTGTAGGCTGCTTCGCAATAATCAAATAAAGCAAACCAAGTCTAACGATCTATAGATGGAAAGAGTATTATCCTGAAAAATTCAGTTGAAAGTGACGTCACATGATTTTATATCTTATATAAAGTCACATATCTCTTGTACAAATGTACTGAAATCAATCCGGATGGCTGCTCGTCTCTAACTGTGCTTAAAAAGCATTTCGTAGGGGGGAATTAAAAACATACATTTGATATCAAACTTTTTATCCTACATTGAGAATTTTGCTGACTAAGTTGAGGATGATTCCATTTTCCATAGATTCAGCAATGATTTCACAACCATAGTCGTCACAAGCGTTATCATCACGTTACGGTTCGAGTAACAATGAAACAAGTGTGGCCTTTTAATTTGATCGTGAATTACTTCTACTCAGTCACTAGTTTCACTAGTACTCAGACTTCTAGATAATGTGGCATAGGATTGACACTACATGTAGGACCTCTAGCACCGGTGCCGGCGCAGCAGTTCAGAACTGGTTTCAATCTTATGCCAGGTTCGATCCAATGTAGTTATCTAAAAAAAATTATGATTTAATTAAGCTAGTTTTTTCTTGATTATGCATTATTGTTAATTGTAAGTCTAGTTTCAATATCGACTATGTTTGATGCTAATTTTATTCTGTCGATTCTACACAATGTCGGTCCTACATCCCTGCGTGTGTGTCGATTCTAAAGCCTTATTGATGAGATACCGGTGTCACTCTTATAAGCCGTATAAGCCAGACAGTATAGTGGTTAGTGAGTCTACCGTATCAATGGGCTCGGGTTCGAATCCCGGAATTCATAATGTCTGTGCAGTAAGTTATGATGTCCGGGCATAGAGGCAAAGCATATTGTCTGTGCAGCAAGTGGGCTCTCAGAACATACAGTGACCCGAAACTCCTCTTAATTGGTGGCTGGTAGGGGAAGAGGGGTGGGAGACAGACCTTCCGACCGCCCCCCCCCTAGACCTCCATCAAAATTAAGGTGGAGCTTAACAGTTCGGAAGGCTCCTCGATACATAATGTACATCTGGCGAATGCCCAATGCCGGTCTTGCTTCAACCTACACCTGTTCTTGCCACTCGTTTATATTTTATTACCGTGCACGTTATATTTTCACTTTATTTTAAGATGTCATCTTTCTCTAAAAGAAACAAGCACTGTTTGAGATGCAAGCACATATATGAGATATGCTATCACGAATAAACGTCTAAAATGAAAATAATAATAATAATAATAATAATAATAATAATAATAGAATACTCATCTACAAGAGGACAAAACTGTGACTCCATAACATAACTTGAAACTCAATGAAAAGGCAAATAGAAATTTATTAAGAGGAAAAAAATCATCTGACTTATACAGAAAGAATTTAGTACCATTTGCAAAACATTAACTAAAGTAACCTACCAGGAAAAAAAGAAGTGTGCTCTTAAAAAAAGTAATAAATAAAAACCATAATATAGAAAAAAACTAAAACTTCTAACTACTAAAAGTAGCTTGCTTATTAGATGTAAAATTGTAAATTAATATTTTATGAAGAATGTAATTAATTAAAAACAATACTCAACAGGTATGCATAAATACTGTAATGTATAAATAATATTGGGTAAAAATTATTAAAATGATATGAATTTATGAAAATTTAAGTATCCTAATACAGTATTAAGTAAACGTATTGCATTCATTCTGCTACATTACTCCATTAGTATAATACTGATGATACTAAATTCACGTAATAGTAAAATATTAACAAATGTGCTCTAAAATAAGATTGAAATAGTAATATAGTATTTATAATAAAATTGTTTCAAAAGAATAAATTGAATTTAAATACAAAATATAGTTAAATTTTTTTTTTTTAAATTGCAATTAAAATTACAGTTTCTTCGCAAAAACAAATGTAAATATAGACATATATAGAGAGAGACAGAGAAACAGAGAGATATAGATAGAGACGTGTATGTCTTTATGTAGCCTAGTTATCCACCCAGAATAGTTCAATTTTCTTAAAAACTACGAGTAGTTTATTCGGTAATACTTCCTGCTTTATACACATAGTGCGAAATTAGCGAATGAACAGTTTTTATGAAGGAACTACTAATAATTCTCAAGCTGTGACACGGAAATTAAAGGTGTTAGTAAAATATATATACAAGTGTCTGCGTGTATGTATGCTCAAATTAATTATGTTTTAAATGTGTAATCATTGTGTTCAAGTAAACTCTATTTTCCAAGGGATCATAGTCTTTGAGAAATCTCCATTTCTCGACTTTTTATATATACTTAAATACGATAGTCATATTTTTCCCATTTCAAGTATATTTTTCATTACCCATATAAAATTTTAAATTATATATGTGGAATATTTCTGTTGTAAATTATGAAGTGCATGTGTTCAATACATTGTATATTTAAATATGTAAGGTGTTAATAATCTGCGATATCCCGAAGATTCATAACGGAATTAGCCTGGTATTCCATGTATTATTGTGTCATTCTACCACAAGTACTTTATGTATGTTTGTCATTCATTATATTTTCCTTTAATTTCTAATTTATTATATCCTTTCGTGGAGAATTCCTTACAAGAAAGGGAATTTAAAAGACTGGTTCGTATTCATGTTACTCATGAGGGATACAACAAAAACCCCATGCAATCAGTGTTTTCAATCACGCAACAGTACTCAAATTATTATGCAGTCATAATTACCATAAAATTGATGAGGGGGGGAAACCTAAATGGAAAAACAAAGAATACATAGTGTTATGCAACAAAGTCGCACTAATAATAAAACACATTTTACATACATCTGAATAAGCGCTCAAAGCAAATCTGTCAAAATTTACATCAAATTGCTCAAATTAGCTTAAACTGAATTATTTAGCGTTACACAAGGAATCATGCAGTATTAATCAAATGTATTTAGAAATAATATCCAAATTTTATTAGATAATAATTATAAAATCGAAATGCTTTATTCACATCAATGAAACAAATCAGACAACATCAAATATACAAGTAGGATAAATACACTAGGCTACCACATTTTAGGAAATAGACATAATACTCAAATTTATTAACGCTTTCGGTTATAAATGAAATCGATTATAAAACAAACTCCAAATTTCAAATTTGGGCTTCTATATAAACATATTAGAGTGGAGGACTAGGTTCTTTAAAATTTGATGTCTCTAGGTACCGTTGTTTTTTCACAGAGCAAGAAACATGCATACATTCATGCAAATTCCTTCATTACTTAATTTCGTTAAGTATAATGCAAGGCTCTAATATTTGGCGGCAACAATTTAAAAAGTGGAACTCGAAGGAAATTAATAGCATTTCTGGGCAAATTGCCCCTCTGGGCTGAAAAATAAAACTTAAAAACAAAATTATCAACAGATGTGTTATTTTCACTTTCGAGTATTAAATGGTATCTGAAAGGTTTTTTTAGTATGCAATAGAGGCCTAAATTTAAATCTCAGCAAAGGAAACCAAAGATTCGAGAAATTACGGAAGTTACGTAATGTACTCATATCTGATGAGGTTATTCAAGTATAGGATAGGAAATGGCAATATTCGAACACTGCAGCTTTACTCAAATATATGATTCACCATTTCGTCCTTGTCAAAGTCATTTTTTACATTTCTGAGAGAAAAGAATTCGATTTTTAGATAAAATTTAAAACTGTGCAAATCTGTTTTTTCCTTGAATATAAAGCTACATGCGAATAAAAATCTGTTTTTCCTACTGACGTGGGCTTCTACTGACGTGAAATTTGACCATCCCTCTACTAACAGAGTCTACTTTGATACTTTTGTAACATACTGAATCCACAGCAGGAGATTTCCTTTCCTACTCTTACCAGTTCCCTAATGAATCCCAAACGGACCTCGCGGAGGTGAAAAACATCAGTGATATTTTCTTCTGGGGAGGCAGAAATAGGTGGAGCAAAGATTGTGTAGCACCTTGCTTCTTTTAGAGAAGATGACTGACTGTCTATGCGTTGAAGTACTGAATGAATTTCTAGAATGAGTAGAAAATGAAAAAATGAAATCTATGTTTGAGGGAAGTCAGTTCAGGTTCAGGTTCTATGTTTGAGGTTCCGCTTTCTGATTGGTTGACCTGGTCACCAAGATCATAATGCAAAACGTGCAGCGAACGGTCTGATTTCTTATCCTCTTGTAAAATTTCGTAGGCTAGAACATTGGCAAAATTACAGAGTCTGAACTAATGCAGTTGGTTATTTGAATATGTCAAAGCACTAGGGCTATCTGGCTCGGGAAAGGAATGAATGCCTTCGTGGGAAACTTTATAAGGAAAACTGTCTTCTATTCATCTTACAAGTGGGGAAAAATCACAAAACAGTCATGCAGCCAGTCTGTTCGCTTTGAATCAAACCCAGGACGAACTACCAGTATTCAAGAGCGTTTAACCACTCGGCTACTAGCGGAGTCAAGCCAGTGCAAAATAGGTAGATATAAGAGCAATAAATAAGCGAAGTCTTAGAAATCCAAAAATTAAATTATAGATTTCTAGAAGAACAACGATCGAAAGATTTTTTTAAAACTTTTCCTTGTTTATTTCACAGACTTTTCGGAACCTTCATTGATATATATTTAAATATGTAAATAAAATAAAATAAATAAATGGATAGTTTTAAGTGTTTGCTGTTAGGAATCAATTCCATTTAGTTTAACATCATTTTCTTTAATAGTAATAGTAATAGTAAATCTTTTTATTTATTACGATTGAATTCGAAACTATTATTAAAATTTAATTCAAGATGAAAATCTATAAATAAAACCAGGGACCTCTCTCGTCTTTTACGTTCGTTTTTGATCTTTTTTATATCTTTGTTTTAAATAAAACTAACTTCGATAAGTACATAATTCCTTTAATTGAAGCTTCAGAATTATTCAACATTAGCACAAATTTGATCTAAAGTTAGCATTTACAAATGTAGGAATAAGTTTCCACTTGAAATATTAAAATAAAAAAATATATATACAAATTTGTTTCATCGCTTTTGTTGTCAGCGCAGAGCTTAAGCCGTGCCGGAGCCCTGCTCCGGTATTTCTCAGTTTTTGAGATAGAGCAAAATTTTACGCGAAGCACACCGGAGCTCTAAATAAAAAGGCTCCGGAACTTCTTTTATGTAATAAAACCAGAGTATCAGCAGAAAATTTTTTTGATCTAGAAGTTTTTATTTATTTATTTTTCCAATAATAAGTAAGCTTTAAGAATCGATTCTAACTTAATGCACGGCCATACAGGACTCATGCTGTCGAGGAGTTCCTGAAAACTGAAGATATCCATAGAATGGACTGGTCAGCGTGCTGCCTTGATTTAAATCCCATTGAACATGTGAGGGATACATTAGACAGACGCCTGGCGGTACGATCTCACCCTCCCAGACATGAGACAACTGAACATAAGAGAACTGAAACAGATGCTTCTTGAAGAATGAAAACTCTTACCTCGAGAACTGTTAGAAATCTAGTCTTGATTATCGACCGGACGGTGCAATGCAATGATTGCAGTTAAAGAAGATCATATCATTTACTAATACTCTTTGGTTTGCTGTTCTTTCTCTTGGCCAGACAGTTTTTTGCAGCAGCGCCATTTTGTCAATAAAATCTTTTTCTATTCGTTTCGTGCTATTCATTAATTAATTTTTATCAATCGTGTCCTATTCACTTTTTTTAGAACTACGCTTTCCTCCTCCTTTAGGTCTGATTGTATGCTTCTCTTTTCCTGGCAAACAAATCGTTCAACAAAGATTCGAAACTCTAAAGAGAAAAGAAAAAAAAAAAAAAAAAAGTGCTCCCACCCACATATCAAAGGCTTTTTTCTGCAAGGAGGTGAAATGAATTTATGAGAGCGAATAAATTCTTCCTTCCCGAAAATACTAGAAATGGTACTGGTCGTACACGTCCAACGCTAGTGACTTTCCCCTGAAAGACTGACATTTTCGAACGATGTAACCAAAGCTTTCCTTTTCTTTATCAGCTAACCTTCACATATTGTCTGACAACTACATTGGCAGGGAGTTGCGCTCAGAAAGTGCTGGACTCCTTGTTTTCATACCTACAATATTTGCCATTAAAATTTTCTCTGTACTCCATTTTGATAATATTTTTAGCATTTTCTCTATTTTGGTTAATGATGCTTTAATAATTTTACCTTTTATCATTAGTGTGCTGGAAAAAGAATAGTTTTTGTTTTTACTATCCCTTAAAATAGTCAGTCCATTTTGCTGTATATTGAAGGTTTAAATTCAGCCAAAGACCGGTTCTGCTAATTTTTAGTTTTTAAAGGAAATTAAAATTGTAGTCGGAACCGCAAATAAGAAGAGGTCCGGTGTTTTAATTATTATTTAACTATTTGTTGATAATTAAATATCTTAAATTTTTATTTATCATTTTACATTTTAAATTTTAATTTTACTTATTTAACTATTTTATTAATTATCATTTTATTACTTTAATTATTAACTACTTTAATATTTTATTATTATTATTATTATTATTTCTAACTGCCTTCTTTCGGCACGTCTCGATTTAGAAATTAAGCTCTGTGTCAGCGAAGAGTATGCTTCTTATTTATCTGCATACAATGCTTATAAAGTAAAAATATGAATTTAAAAGTGTTTGTATAACCTTAAATTCGATAAAACCCAGCAGACGGCAGATGTGTAACATTTTGCTGAAGTGAAAGTTTTTCCAAGCTTAGCGAAATGGTTTAAAGAGCGAAAGTCGCCAAAATATGGAGTAGGAAATATGAAAGCCGCCTCCTTTCGATAACCCTAACGAACGATTGCAAAAGTATGCCAAGTTGACCTCACCTCGCCAACGAAACAAGAGTCGCTCTTCTTAGTTCGTTACCCAACTTCAGGTTGAGTGCATGTGAACTTTGTGCGTTGGGTCGCCTGCTTCTCACGTGGTCGAAAAGACAACAAAGATATTTTTTCTTTATGCGTCTGGAGTTCGATTAATTTTTCGCGGTAAGTTTTATTTGTAAACTAAGAAAGAATCATTTGACAACGGACTGCGTTATCATCATTCTTCTAATAGAATATTCTCTTGAGCTTTGTTGACAAGCTGTCTTTCTGCTACGTTCTCCTGTTTTCTATTTCCGGAATTTCGCTTCTCAACACAAAGTTGAGGTGAAACAAAGCAGTTTTGCATCTGTTTTAGTGTTTAAAACGGATGCAAAACAATATCTTATATAAAAAGTTATTTTTTTTTTTCTATGGTATAATATCTTTAATTTCTATTCTTTATAAGTTTGCGAGTAACAGGAGTCATTGTTGTCACTGATGTTGACAAATTACCCATATACTCTGAGTGGTACTGTGCATTATATAATTAAAACTTTTTGTAAACGTTTATCAGATGCATAAATTAAAATTTTCAAGATAGATAACCAACAAATAAATTATAATATGGTTATTCACAAAAAGTGATTCATAATTTCATCTTAAATGTCAAACATGCTTAATATTTTAACTGAAAATAATGAAGGTTTCGAAATATGCTTGATATTCAATAACTATACAAAATGTTATGTAAAAGTGATACTTGTGTTTCTGGTATCTGTACGATATCAGAGAGAAAGTTTAAAGTGCATTTTTATTCAGGCATAATATAAAAAGCAACTAGCTTTTGTTTTTATTGCATAAATGGAAGGAAAAGAAAGTAATTAATTTTCATTTATGTATAACTTCTTAGTGCCACTTCGCTACCAGGAAATTACTTCGCCCCCTCCCTTTTTTTTTCCAAATAATGATCTGAAGTATCAATTTAAACTGAATGATGAAAAATAGGAGAAAAAAAAAAGGCCATAATTGTATCTTATGCTTAAATAATTAAATACCTGATGTTATTTATTTTCGTTTATCGTAACAATTTTTTCTATGAACATATTTTCGAGTATCTGGAGCAGTATTGTGTACTTTGATGAAGTTTTAAGTCATTTTCTGTGGAATTCAAGTAAACAAACAGATTCAATTGTTAACACAAATATGTTACATTTCCAGTAAACAAGCAAAACTTTCATTTCAAAAATCAAAGACAATACTGATTGAAAATTTAAAATACTTTTCTTAATTTAAAAATGTCATTGATGCTTGTTCAACAAATGGAAATCAGGTATGAGAAATTCTTCAGATTTTAAAATTTAAGTAGTTTGTTTTTAATTAAGCTGGGGCCTTATTATTATTTTTTTTCCTTTTAAATTTTGAAGCTACTTATAAATTACATGTAGTTAATAATAGATTATGAGAATGTGAGAAAAATTATGATTTATTTTGATCATTTGCAGGAATAATATTTCTTAAGTGCCTGTTTAGAAAACCCTGAACCTTTTGACCATAAAAATATAATTTCCATTTGTTTTTCAAAACGAATTCAAAAGCAGATTTAATTCTTTAATGCTATTTTTATTCTTGTATTCATGCCTATATGTTTTTTCTCCTTTTTTAAAATTTTTTTATTCGATCTGTAACCTTATTGCTTAGTGAATGATTAAACGTTTATTCACGCATTGTTAATTTTCGAATGTAGTTTTCATTACTATTTTTACATGACTTCAGCGTTTTCATACTTCAGTAAGTTAAAAACCTTTTTATAAAAAAAAACTCTGAATGTTAGAGAGTACTTTTTTAACAACTTGTATTTGCTAACATTGTTTTCTTTTTGCACAGCTGTTCCGAGAGATGTCAGCATCTGAGGCATGCCTCAAAATTGCGTAACCTTTTTTTTTACATGCTTTCATGCAGACATCTAATTTGTTACACTTTTCTTTGTTTTACTTACTTTTTTTACTCGCCTCGTCGTCGCTGTGTCTTTATATAATTTACATTTACACCTCTTTTCTTCTGAAGGAATTTTCACCCCCTGCTTTCTCACCGTTATGTGTCCACAGCGACTTATTAGCTTATTATGCCCTCCCCACACACGGTCCAAATAAGCATATATATAACCTAATCAACGTATTTCTATTTATACATTTTGAGAGTTAACATGATGAGCTGTGTCCTTGAACTGTTATTAAATACAGTAATATACATCTTTCTCACTGAATAAGCTGCGTGATTTAATTTGCTGTTTTATTTTACTTTCTGGAAAGCTCTGCATGGCCAAGAAAACGTGTTTACTCCTTAAGGCCACAAGACCGGGTGTAACGCATCTAAGATCCTCCAATGATTTAACTGGGGTTTGCTTCATGAAAACAACATTGGCCATTAAGAAGCCAGAAAGAACATATTGCCGAGGATAACTGTCTGGATTCATTATATTATATTGTGACAAAACGTACTGGAGATGCACACCTAAAAAAAGATACCTCCGTTTAGATTTTCTGAGGTAAACTATCCTTTCTGAGGTAACTAACATATGCAAACTAGCACATGAAGAAAATCGTAAAAACGCCCATGCAGCGAGCCCTTTGTCCTGCATTTGAATCGAACTACCAATGGTTTAACGGTCTCATCCGCTTGACCAGTGTTGGCCTAAAATGACTGTCTTAATCGGGTTCTCACGGTCGAGCGGAGAAAAATCACTGGATGTTAATAGCTTGCCCATTTTGATTCTTGGTAACTCTAAGATTGACTATGTGTGTTTTTCCCAGTGTTTTCAGAGACATTTTTTGAGAGCCAGATGCCTTCTAGAATGACATCTTTTCTTAGCAAGATAGTCCTTGACTACTTTGCCTTAACAAATAACCTAATCTTTCTTAGTATTGCTTCCTTCAAATTTTTCGTATCTGTTCGTCGAAATCAGTAACTGAGTGGGTAAAACCACAGAATACTGGCACATGGAAATTTTATTTTCCGTCATATTTAATGCAATACCAACCGCAGTTATATTAAAACCTCATAAACTCAGCCAAAGTGGAAAATAAAAAAAATATTTCCTGCTTTTTGTAATGAGCTACTAAAAACAAATGCATTCATTACGTGAATTATTTGCTCTCTTTGCTAAGATAATGGATTTAAAAACTATACTGAAATTTTAAATATTTGCTTTTGGAATTTCACATAATACCAGTCAGTAAAAAATTTTTTTCTTATATATATATAAAAGAAAAAAATAAATAAATAAAAAGAGAAATGAAATACTCAAAATAATTTCACATAAAAAAATTAGAAAACTGTTTACATTTTGTTTCAAAATGTTCGGAATATTCATAAATGCCACATATTTAACTTTTCATTCAAATTAAGTATTAAGTTACTGAAAATCGTACTGTGAACAAAACACGTTTGACACTTCCTACTCCGGAATTAACAGAATGTGCTTTTTTTATCTTTTCAGGAAATTAAGCATTTAGCAAATTTTCCTTCTTAAACTTATTCTTCCTCATTGTTTCCTTTTGTATTTAAGGTGTTCACAGACCAAGAAATCATTTAAATAGGTTTCGAGATAAGTGAATTATTGGATTCCAAATTTCTGAATATATGCTGCAGATAAAAAGTGGTTATTGTTCAGTGTTAGAGGATACAAAGTACACGATTTTCTATGATAGTACATAATAGCTTTTATATAGATTTAGCTAACTAAGTCAACATTGTTCACAGATTGCATAAAATGCACGAAAATAAATTTAATATTTTTTAATAGCTCTAATAAAAACATTCAGATCTTTTCCACTATAGACAATTTCCCGTGGGAAGATATATACGTCAACTTGTTATTTCCAGTAAGAAAAGCGTATGTGGAACAACAGAGTGTTTGTTGAATTTGAAATTTTTTTAAATATTGGTAAATACGTATTAGTAATATACGTATATCGCAACTTCTTTAGTAGAAATCGCCAAAGCTTCAAGGAATACACCAAACTGTGGTAACCAGGCGCATAAAAATTATTTAGGCAACCATGGGCATGACCAAATATTCATTTTCCAACGTCGCCATTTTTGTGTGCTTTCTTTTTGTTGTATAAGATATATTTAGGTTTTTATAGAAAAATTATAATGGTTTTTTTTGTCTTAAATTCGATTTTAAAATTTATTCTTGCAATTTTTTTTTTTTTTTTTTTTTTAATAATAGAAGAAAGGTGAAATTCCTGCAGGAATGCATCATTTTGCCGCAAAATCACTTAAGGAACAATGCTTCGAATTCTTCCTCAAAACAATCGCTACGAAATTTTCACCACAACAAAAACGAGAACTCGTTTGTAACTAAGTTTACTTATTTTCTTTTGAGATAAATATATAGTTGAAACGTAAAGTATGTATGTTTGTAATGCGTATTTTTTTACAAGAAAAGTAATTTTTCTCCTCCTTCCATAAAATTCGCCAAACTGTTTCAAGGTGGTGCGATAATACCTAAGTACCGAAATATTCTTTTAAATTCGTTGTTTCTGTCTCCCCCCCCTCCCCCCGAAAAAAAAAAGAAAAACTGAAATGGAATGAAAAACGTTTCATTGACTATTGTCAGATTGGTGTTTTGTCATTCATCACACTTCTGTTCACTAATTCATATGGATAAGAATCAAATCAAGGACGATCAGTACTTTCTTGCCGAAAGTTTCAAGTTGGAGCAGATATCTTTCCGTAGAACACTTTTTACTATCGAAAATGCTGTTCTTTCTTTACAGTTGTGTAAATACTGAAAAAGGCTCCAAGAACATTTGCCCGTTCTGGGAAGTGCTTTTCAAAATGAACAATGAATGAGCTAGGATGAATGTTCAACGAACCTGAACTTCCTAGGCCACATTCAGTTTGAAGTTGTTTTCTTTCTGAAATCTGTGAAAATCTTTTTGAATTTGTCTCCCCGTCTCTTTCTTTTCTTCTGTACGCTGAATTTTTCTGTGATAACGAAACATTTCGATCTTCTTATCTTTAAAGATATACATATTTAATGAACTGAGCTTTTTAAAAATGTAAAATGTGAATCAGTCATGCAAACTTTGAATTAAAATTGTTGTGCTTTCACGGCTGTTGGCACTTGTGACAAAAGCTCGCAGCGCTCAAGTCGCGATGCGCGTTTTGAAAATTACTGAACAACTATAAACACTCGTTTCTCTTACAGAATTTATGTAGATTTAATTTGAATTCTGTAAGTTCGGTTTGTTTGATTATGGGAGAACATAGGAGGACTATCTGCCAGGATGTCTTCGTAGAGAACTTTCTGAAGGGGAATTGGCTCGCATGCACGTTACAAATGGAGGAAACTGCGAAAATGCCCATGCAGCCAATCACGTTTGCCTGCCTGCAGTCGGACCTAGGTCGAATTACCAGTGTCCCGGCTGTTGTGGGCTCGAATTCTGTAGGAATCTTCATGTATGATTTCTGGAAAGATGTTAGCGAAATCAAATTGCCTGATCATTCGCGGTAGAAGAATTCAGTGTATTAGATTTTGTTAACTTCTCAACGTCACGTTTTTTGGGTCACATACATTTGCAAACTAGGAAAATAACATGTGCAGTTAAATACAGATATTAGTTAAAAATTGATTTTTGCAATCTGAATTAGCAAGATTAGAAAAACAACTAATTAGTAAACCAAACCAGTTAAGAAAATTTTTTAATAGTAATATTTAAAGTAAATTAGTAATCCTTTGATCGCATGTTATCTGAATTCTTCATGCAGTATTTAACTTATTTGAATCAAATTCTACAAATCGGGCTTTTTTTGCTTCAATTTGCTTGGCGACAAAGTTTTTTGCTATTTTGGCTCTGTCCTGCCTTATTTGACATTGATACATCTGTTGTCGATTTCTATTTTTCACGCCCCATTACTATCCTTCAGCCCGTTTGGCAAATTGCTAGTCTTCACAGCAGTTTGCGAAAAAATATCTTTAACGCACCTTTCTTAACAAACTTGAATTTTAATACTGTCGCCAATTTCGCAGCAAAAAATTTTCAATTTACCTTAAAAAAATAAAAGTACTTTGCCTATAGTGCAAAATCATGCGCAGTGTAAAAACAATTTTCGTACTTGTAGTTCGACCTGGGTTAGAAGTCTGGGAACAGGCCGGTGGTGTACGATGGTTTTCCCCATGTGTGAATGAATGCAAGCCACTAGCCTAACATCAATAACCTAGCCTAACATCAAACCCCAGCGAATGGTTCCTACCCAGCGGCAGAGCGGTAAAATCGCTAAATACTGGTAGTTCTGACATGGGCTCGATACTAGACGAACGGGCTGCATGAGCATTTTTGTGGTTTTTGTTTCATGTGTAACGTGTATACAAGCCCGTGCCCCCTAGGAATTCCTCCTTGAAGGCATTCTTTCTCTTGGGCAGATAGTCCTAAAGTACTTGCCATAAACCCAGCGAATGGCTGGCTGCATTAGATTTTACGTTGTTTTCTCCCAAGTGTAACATAAATATGAGCTAGCTTACGAAGTCGTTTCCCCTCTTTTAAGCAGATAAGGTGTGTAAGCAGTGTGCTTTGCCATAGTGTAGTTAATCCTAACTGACTTTGTTTCATTTTCACCAGTGGCAGAGTCCAGATTCTCGAGAAAGGAGTTATTGGGTGGGTATTTACTTTGTTACTGTATGCATATATAATCCATTTTCATCTTCAAAGGGCTCACCAGCGCCTATCAGCAAAGCCTGTGAACACTGGCAGTTCGGTCCGGGGTTTGAATTCTGGCGAACGGACAGGCTGCATGGCCGTTTTTCATGGTTTTCCTCATGAGTAGCATGTATACGAACCAGTTCCCTTGAAAAGTTCTTCACGAAGGCATCCCTCCCTTTAGGCAGCTAGCCCTCGAGTACTATGCCGTAATTCAATAAACCCAAATTAAATCTTTACAAAGTTCTCCATGAAGCCATCTTTTACCTTGAAGTAATTCTTGCACACTTTAGCTTAAAGTGCATTTTTTCAGGCAGAATATCCTGTTATGATTTGACATAAATGAAGAATCCGTGGCATTCACCAGAAGTTTATCTATGTAACAAATATGGTAACTGAGACAGAATTCGAAATTTCTCTGTACGCTGGAGTCAACTATTACTGAATAAATAAGATTGCTGAGCGCTGATAGTATGAGCTTTTATGGTTTTTCCTATGTCTAACAGGAAAAATAGTTAATTTTCCCTAGCAAGTTCTCCTTAAAGGCATCTTTCTCTTTGGGCAGGCAGCCTTAATGAGTTTCGCCGTAATCAAATAATCGATAAAATATTTTGGGCAAAGAAAAATAGGTGTGACTCATACGTTTGTTTATACAAATGCAATTTGAGTAAACAAGAGAGGAATTGTAAATTCGTTTCTGCAGTAATAATTTGAAACGTTCAAATTACAGTTTGTATCCCTTTGTAATTAAAATGGAATATTCAACACATTTTAAAGCTTTTGAAGGCTGTCCCAACTCAGTTAAAATTTTGTTATGGAATTTAGTACCTCGTTGGCCGACAGCTGTGACCGAATTAAGGAGATTTCATATAATAACCTTCATAACAATGTCAGAAAAATTTGATGTCAAGGTTGTTTCGCTTACTGAGCTCGAAGGTAGATTAAAGATGGTAAAAAAAAAAAAAAAAAAAAAAAAAAAAAAAAAAAAAGAATTTGAATAGTTAATGAAAACTAAAAATGGAAAAATAAATTAAAATTGTTTTTTAAGCCTTTTTAGAACTTTACGGATTATAAAAAGACGTGTAGCGGTCAATTTATTCTTTATCATATTTTTTTAATTTGTAATAACAGATTAGTTTCTTATTAGACTTCCGGTATAATATGTTTGTTAGGTTTCAATCCTCTGTCAGTGGAAATAGTTCGTATTATACGATACGGTCAACTCCGGATCAATGGACGGCGAATTAATCGGGTTACGAATTAACTTCCATATGTTGGAGGGGGGAGAAGTGAAAAAAGAAAAATGCATATTACACAGCGATTGAAAATTTAGTATCACATGTTCTTAGCGTACATTAAAATTTTTTACGGTTAGATTATTGTGGATATGCAAAGATACGACGGCTATCTGCTTAAGAGGAGGGATGCCTTCGTGGAAGACTTAAGACCTAAGAACGACTGGCTCATATTCACGTTATACATGGTGAAAACCAACTACGAAGCTAGCTCTTTCGCTTAGGATCGAACCCAAATCAGGTTGAAGAACCAAGTATTCAGTAGTCTTAAGCACTCGGTCACTGCTGGAGCAATTACTATTTACGGAAAATGCAAATGAAGGAAGAAAAATGCGTGGAATGACAGAAGTGATAGTAGGTGATGTCATTGCATTTGGAACTTCTTTTTATCCGCAATGATATGTGAAATTTAATCGTGCATAATTCGGATTACATAAATACGTGAGTTTAAATATAATGACATTGTTCCAATTCTCTTTTAAGTATCGTTCGTAAATGCCATTTTACTATTCAGTTTCTTCATTTGTAATTGTTTTCCCTTTATTTAAAGTCTGCTCTTTTTGTTTTGAATACTATTTAATTTACATTTTTTAAAGATTAAATTACTTGATGATACTACTAATACCAGTTTACTATTTAAAAAGTAAATATTAATAAATAAAATAATTCACTATTAATTATAAAATGAGTTATTTTCGTTCCTGATTTTTTTCAACTTCCCTCGAATTAACCCTAACTCCACCGCGTATACGTCGTTCCTGGTATTACCCTAATAAATGAAGAGTTGACTAATTGCATATTTTTTATAAGAAATAACGCAAAAGTTTATAACGAAAATTGAAGTACCGCGGTTTAGTATGTAATTTCTTTCAGCCGATCTTTGACGAGCTTTAAAAGTTAAAAGCCTGACTAGCATGCCTGTAAACAAAGAAAGTAAGAAGAAAGAAAATTTTTGTATGGAAGAAGTGAAATCGATGTTGAAAAACGGCGGGAATTCCGTGACCCTGACTAGTTTCCGCTTCCATCTATTCCACTAACCCTAATTGTTCCAGAAAACACGTCTTGAACTACAGAGAGTTACGCAATACTGAAATGCCACTGTTCGTTTTAGGCCATACTCAGCTGTGTTTGTCATGTGCTTAGTTATGTATTTGTTCCACGTTTAAACACACTCTTCTAAGACATAGAGCGTCTTCAAGTATTTACTATTGCTGATGATGGGATGGGATTCTGTGTATGTGGTACTTTCATTTTTATTTTATACCCGAAAAGTAATTGAGTAAACTTTACTGCGGCGCGAATTTACGTATTTATTTTCACAATTTTAGAGGACTCTAAGATTTTAGGAATTTTAGTGAATATCAAATAAATCCACGAATTAAGAATTTTTTCCTCTTAATTTTCTTAATTTCTGGATTAAGTTTATTTACATAAAATACACGGCAACTCGTATTCTAAAATCCAGGCTAGGAGAATGAACTCTGAGTTGCCTTAAGTTTTGCTGGTTTTTAGGTATATGAGAAAAAGCTGTTTCCCGAAGCGACATAAACTTGTCCTCTGCATCCCAAAACCTGATTTGTTACTTTAGAATAGGCATTTCAAGGCCATTTTCTCCTTTCTGACTTGCGCCCACCAGCGGCCGAGCGATAACGTCGCTGAACACTGGTAGTTCGGTCCGAGGTTCGAATCCCGCGAACGGGCTGGCTGCATGAGTGTTTTCGTGTTTTTCCCCATGTGTAACGTGTATACGAGCCAGTTTCCCTTAAAAAGGTCCTCCACGAAGGCATCCCTCCTTTAAGGCAGATAGCCCTCGAGTGCTTTGCTGTAATCTAATAAACCAAACCAAACCAAACCAAATCTTTCTGACTTGCTTTCTAACCATGGTAACGAACGCTATGGGAAAAAGATCGAGTATTTAATTTGCCTAAATACCATGATCTCCTCTGACAATGGTGATGATGATGACACACTTTAACGATCATGAATGACGACTATGCTACTTTTCCTTGAAGTGTCCAGTGTTATTACGGAAAAATAATGTAATCCCCTGTATATTTTGGTAATGGTATTTGTGTACTTTTTGTACTGCATTCATTTATTGTATTGTGTATATCTGTATTATGTATTTTACTCACTCCTGGCATTTTGTGATTCGTACTATCTTGTGTTAATTCAACACCAGCTCACCAGCTTTCTGCTTAAATGCTTTAGATTAAATAATAATGCGACTTAGTTCCCTATTGTTACATTAATTTTTTTCATTTATTATCTCATGTTAGCAAAATTTAAATATCATTTAAGTTATATAAATAATCTCGAAACTTTTAATTTTGTTCGATTAGAGAAATAGGGAACCCTAAAACCATGGAACCTTGAAGTGCTTATTTCAAAGTAACAGGCAGTAGCCAATTCTGGGTGCCCATAATAATAACATGGATAGTCACAGATCATAAAGGTAATTAAAGATCCTTTGTTATTTAGTAATTAAATAGAGATTTGTTCGTCCAAAATTCCTTCGAAATGGTTGGTAAAAGTTTGGCAAGATCTACGCCAACTTTTGGTGCTCGACGTGAAATTACGAATGTTCTATTAACATTTAATTTAGTTACATACTAGTGTTATTTAAATGCTAATTTAGTTACATACATATGTGTTATTTTGTTTCTGGTTATTTCTTGCTTAACGTAAATCTCAGGCAGGAAAGTTTCGGGATTTTACGCTACTTACTTCGCGAATTTTACTTTTTCCTAGCGATAAATGTCTTGCCTTTGTGATGATATGTACAGGAAACATTTTCCATCCCTTCCCATACAGAAGAATCTGTTCGAACTCCAAACTGCAAAACATTTTAGAAAACACCTTGCTGCCATTTCTTATGGTTTGGAGTTCGAGAAAATCACCAGAACTTTGGTTATAAAATATTAATTTTGTAGTATTGTTTTTCATCCCAAGTGAATTGTTCTTGCTCTTTTGAAATTTTAAATCTGTTAATTGATAAGCCTATCGATTTCGACCGTATTTCAGAAGAGTTAGAAACTGGAAACTTGCTATTGTTTACAGAGTACTATTATGAGTTTTTTAATTACACCATGTTTTTTAAATATATGTTGCCCTTTTGGAACTTTTCTGATAAAGCCATAGCCATGCATTTTTGGCATCATATTGGGGCATTTTGGCTTATTCCTTACTCCACGCATTTTCTGTATACCGGGGGGAAACAGGAAAATCGGAACCGCAATAAGGAACAGTCTTTAATTCCACGACAAAATCCTCCAAAAAACCCACTGTGGGGGGGGGGACAACACGGACTACAGCCAATACTCGTACAATTGATCAGCCACATCTGTGTTCGGATATCTTTTACTTCGCAGCATGAAAGAAGGCTGCATAGCCATTTTGGTTTCGAGTTTTTTAATTCAAGCATACTCTATCGTTGCGAAGAACATCTCTTTCTTGAAGAAATAAGATAGCCGCTTCATTGCATGGCAAATCTCAAGTCGTGGAACCCTTTGCAATAAAGAAGAACGCATCCACGAAAGCAGCCAAACAAAAATCGCCGAGGAAATACGCTAAAACAAAAAGAGCCAAATGCTATAGCTATAACGGTAAAGTACCACCAGTTTTTAATATTTGTCTTGTACATGTTAGGTTAACCGGACGGACGGACTCTCTTTAGTTCCATCCGGAGTTCGAATTCCGGCGAACAAGCTGGTTGCATGGGCGTTTTCATGGTTTTCCCCATGCGTAACGTGTATACGAGATAGCGTCCCTTAGAACGTCCTACACAAAGGCATCCCTTCTCTTAAGTACATAGCAAGTGTACTTTGCCGAAATCAACTAAACTAAACCAAACTATCATGTTAGATCAGGTCAGGTCATATGAATGCAGCTCACGAAGGCCTATTTGTCTAAGGGTAAGGATGACTTTGTGAAGGATTTTCTAAGGGAAACTGGCTTATATTCACGTTACACATGGGGAAAATCGACCATGCAACCAGCCCGTTCGCCTAGAATCGAACGCAGTTCGAGCTACCAATATTCAACGGTCTTAACCATTCAGCCACTGGTGGGACACATTTTCACCCTGCGTCTCTTTTTTCCTCATCTATGAGACTTTGGACGTCTGCAAAATTTTTTCAGGAGCGTTAGGATTAGAGACAAAAAAAACTGGGTCAATTATTTACAAGAAGGTTACATAATTAATGTTGCATCAATACAACAACAACAACAATAATAATAATAATAAAAGGGAGACGTATTCTATACATGTCTCAATACAAAAATATATTTTTAAATTTGATTCCAGGGGTAAAGGCTCCGTTTTCCGATCTTTTGCGGACGTCCATATGTCCATATCTGGATTTAATAATTCAAAATTGATAATTGTGATAAAAATAAAATGTTTACTTTTTGTGACTACAAATGCACTGTTTTTTTATTAATTATATTTTTTATTATTAATTATGTTAATTATATCCAATTTAAACAACTATTAATATTTAAAAGAACAGTTTTACGATTTAGCAAAATGTTTTAAAAAATAGTGCTACAGTCGGGGATGGGCATGGAAAAAAATACCACGTCTATATTATTTTATGAAAACGAATCTGACCATAAATTATCCGAAAAAACATTATCCGAAATTACTTTGTACCAGTAAATTTTGATAACTAGGATTTACTTGCACATCTTATGAAGTCATCTCCCCTCTTTCTGACGCAAGAAAACTGGTGGTTTGTAGGTCACGTGTGTTGCTGCACGTATGCGTCATAATATAGTGGGAAAATAAATTTCAAGTAGGTATGCAACATATGAATCAATTACGTTTGTCGAAATTCTTCATATCTTTCTGTTTTGTTTCTTTAGATAAACATATTTCGAAAGTTTTATGGTCACTGTACGCGTATTCCATCATATGACGATAGTTATTTTAAAGCATTTAAGTTCAAATCGCATTTAACGAGCGATGAATATGTAAATATATAAAAATGAACTTACAAGATTGTTTTATAATCAAGTACCTCTCGATTAGTGATAATTCATTTAAAGTAATGGAGAAAAAGGCAAAACTGATTGGGCGATGTCAAAGTAAGCAGTGAAAATTCCCAGCCTGCGATTTATATTAATGATTTTGCACAAATTTTCGTAGTCGAGAATTTAACATTAATATTTCGGCAGAAGAATATACATCAGAAAAGAAATAATAGCGCAAATAATTAGTAAGTATATAATTTTTATATTACGCATTTTAAACTTGAAATTAACATTTATAAACCAATCAGTTCCTGAAAACATATTCAACACCTTTACTTTCGATCCACATTACTGTTCAACTGAAAATTTTATATAAATTTTCTTCAGCAATGAGCTGTTCACTAGTGGCTGAGGGTAAAGCCGCTGAATATTGGTAGTTCGACCTTGGGTTCAAATCTCGGTGAGCGGTATAGTTTGCAGGGGAAGTTTTCCTTTCTTCGAACGTGGATACGAGCCAGTTTCTCTTAAAAAAGTACTCCACGAATCCTTGTGTATAATAAACCCTAATGACCTTTGTCATAATCTAGCTAGTCTAGACCAGTCCATTTTAGTATGTCTTGGACGGCATGGAAATTGCTTTCCCGCCTAATTAACTAGTTATTTAAAATTCAGTCTTCATTCTAACTTAAAGGGCCCACCAGCGGCTGAGCGGTAAAGTCGCTGAACACTGGTAGTTCGGTCCGAGGTTCGAATCCCGCGAACGGGCTGGCTGCATGGGCGTTTTCGTGTTTTTTCCCATGTGTAACGTATATACGAGCCAGTTTCCCTTAACAAGTCCTCCACGAAGGCATCACTCCTCTTGGCAGATAGCCCTAGTGTGCTTTGCCGTAATTAAATAAACCAAACCAAACCAAAACCATTCTAACTCAAAATTTAGTCCTTAGTTTGGATTTTGGCGTATGCAGCGAATTTTTAAAAAAATTCTAACGGAAAATAGTTTTAAAATTGTTTACATATAAAAATAAGCCAACGTATGTATTAGAAATTAAAAATTAATTTGGCAATTGGTTTTTCCGTATTATTCAACATTCGCAAAAATTTGCAAAATCTAAAAAAATGTCCTACAATTTGCTAAGTTATCTTGGAGATTCATACCGGGATAATGTTGTTGTCCTATTTAATAATCTAGCAATCAACTGAATTTCGAATGGAAAGCACCCCTGGGGGGGATAGGTCTGAGGGTCTCCTACCCCTCTTTCCCTACCATTAGAGTCTCTAGAGGACTTTCGGCTCACCACATATTTAGAGTGCTTCCTTGCCACACGGACACTATACATTTACAAACATCCATGCCTTCTCCAGGTTTTGAACCAGGGCTCTTCGTCACGGCAGTCAATGACGCTAACTACATTGGTTGGGCGGCGCCCTAACGTGCTTTGCCAGAAGAGAATTTAGAAACAGAAGTAAGAACCTAAAACTATATTTTGAACAATAAACTATGTTTTAATCAAAAATAATTACTTTTAAAGTTAATTAAAAATGAAGTTAAACTATTGAATTTTTATTTTTCTACCTTTTAAATGACCGGAAGTAGAAATTATTTCTTTATGCCCAATTTGGCACGTACATAATTTTCATTTGCTATTTATTAATGCTAGATTCCCCAGTCTTTCTTGTGAACATACTGTAGTACGTAAATGATTCATTTTAGTTTAGAAAATTATCTTTCACTCTTTGCAAGACCAACGGGAAAGTCAGTAATAATCTTAAAGAAAATGTTAGAAAAAGATAAATCGCGAGATGTAATTCATAGCAGAATGTCAAAAGGATTTTGAGTTTAAAATTTTTCTTTTTAAGTATCCTTAAAACTTTAATCTTTAAAAGCATATCTCATCGCAGATTTTAATACCACTGATGCCTTTCTGTTATCCTCATTCAATAAATTTTCCAAATTGTTTGTTTTCCCAGAGATCCTATGTATCAATTTCTGACAGATTGTACAAGAAACTGAAATTGCCAATATGCAATTTTAGTAGTTCAAAAATCTCATTTAAGAATGTCTAGGTAGTATCTAAAAGCTGTATAAAACACATTAACTCTTAATTTGTCTTCAGGCGTTTACGATTTTTCTTAATGTTCATTTTGGAACTGACTTGTCTTTGACTGCATCGAATTTTAACTGCAGATTTAAATTTTAGTTCCTCGTCTACATCTTTGCTAAGTGGTTTTGGCAATTTCAAGTACGTTGCTGTAATTAGAATTCTATCTAATAAAAATAATCCGGTCTAATAAAAATTCTTTCATTTCTTCAATGGATCCTAAAGCCAGCTTAATATTCAAAGCTATATATTGGAGTTGTGTACTGATAGGGGTTCTGTTAAAAATAACGTATCAAATTGTTACGGAGGAAGAAGATTTTAAAATCTTTTATTGTAACACATAAATTTTAAGCTTCATGCTTGTAAATTTATAATGCTTGGTACAATCAAAGTATTTGATTCCTCTGTAGAAATTTATCATTTGGAGTAATGTTTTGAATCTCTTCATTGCTATTAAAGTAACTTTTGATGTGAGTGTTCACTCTAGGGAAAAGAAAGTAGACTGCTGGTAAAAAATCTTGTAAACAAGTGGGCCAGTTAAAAATTGTTGTACCTTCCTTCGCCAGAAACTACTTGACGAGACTGAAATTTTATGATGGCGCAACTGACAAGTGGCAGAAACCAGTTATTCGATTCTTTTTTTTTTTTCGGGATTAACGTGCTGAATTCTCCTTGTCTGTAGATTACATGTTTCTCACCATTTATCAGTCAGGAGCAAATTCTTTGGAAATTATCTCTTTTCGAAAGAGGGTCTCCAACATGGTCTTTACTAAAGATTTCTGGAAGAGAAGTTTATGTAGTTTTGATAAACCTTCCTTAATTCATGCAGATGATGGCTGCTTTGTCTCAGATCATAAGCAAAGAATAAATTATCTTCTCCACTTAACAGTTTGTTTGACAATAACAGAACTCATTTTTGCTTTGCAGTAAAACTTTATCTTTGCTCAGCTTTAGAATCCATGACAGCCGATATTCACTTGGTCAAAACAAACGATTAACTGCATTATCTAATTATGTTTATAAGCAGACGATATTTTAGGTAGAGCAAGTCGAGATGTCATAATAATAACTGTTGTTAGTGGTTTTTGGAATCTGGTTTTAAAAATTTAGTTTTAAATTAAAATTCTTAATCTAGCTTAAAAATTTAGTCCTAAAATTTTGTAGACACACTATGTGCACTGGAGTATTAAATTGATTTCAGATGTCATTCTTAAAGCATACAAATGAATTCTTTCACTTTGATTATTGTAATGTCTGATTAGAGGTAGTATTAGGTAACCCAAATAGTAAAATCACTACATATATTTCCTTTTTTCCTTTCTGAAGTATAAGTCAGTTTGTAAGTGATTTTTAGAGTAATACTGGTGCAGATTAACTAAAAGTGGTATACCATTTTTCAAGCCGACGTTGCAATAGTTTCAGAACAGGTTTGGGCTGTTGTTAATACGAGTATAATCTTGCTGCAAATTGACATAACCATTTTTTAAATGGATTGTATAATAGGGAGGTTTAAAACTGCTTTGAGCTCTGATTAACATGAAAAGTGAATATTATTTCTGAAATATTCCGAGTCTTGTCTTATATTCGAAATCCATTTTATAACTTGTAAACTGCTGTGTTAATGTGCGGATGGTTTTCATTCTGCGTATATTATTCTAGAAAGAAAAATAGGCTTTTGAAAGAATTTGTGTAAATTAAAATTTTATTTATTTATATAAGCATAAATAAAGTAATACAAATTTAAGAAGAATATTATAACTTAAGAATTAATTTCTTAACTACGGGAAAATGAGGGAGCTGACAATTTTTTTTTTTTTTTTTTCTTGGAGGGTAAAGTTTCAGTGTGTATATTTATATAGATGATAATGGCATCACACAAGGGCTATCTGCTGAAGAAGAGGGATGGAGGAATGTCTTCGTGGAAGGCAAGGGAAAAGGTTGCTCATATTCATGTTAGATATCGGCAAAAACTCGGAAACGTCTATGCATCTGTTGCATTCGCTCGGATACAACCCGAATCAAATTACCTGTCTTCAGAGATCTTAACCACTTGGCCACTAGTGGGCGAGAATACGAACACGAGTACTTACATGTATTTTTGAAGCTCCTTGCTTTTATGCATGAACCGTGCATGCAGAAGAATCGCACGCATAAAAAAAACATTGCTGATGTAAAATTTGACAAATTTTGAAGCCAATATTAGCACTATTTGTATTTGTTGTCTGACTGGTTTAAAATAATAAAGCTGACTGATTACGCTTGTGCTAAAGAATTTATCTCACTGATACATGCAAGAGTAACGCATTAAAACAATTATTGAAAATTTTGTGAAGCTAAGCAACATTTTAAAAATTAGCTGTATAGAGAGATTTTTCTTGGAGCATTGATTAAAGAATTAACTAAGTTAGATTTAATGGATCTGAAAATGCATACACAAGAGATAATATTTCAGAATAGTTGAATAAGCCTTTTTTTCTCCTCTTCAAGAATCCTGTGGAATGTTCTCGATCAAAACAGGGATGGAATTAGGCAGATAGCGCTTGAGTACTTTGCTTGATTAGATAATCCAATATAATACTAATTCACTGTTGTTTTCGGGAGCAGGCTTCTAAGTTAATAGATGTGCGGGGAGATTGTCTGCTGCATTTATGACGGATGCTGTATAGTAAATCTCTACTGTATAAATGTATAATGTCATACAATTTATCTGCTGCATAAATGCAAGGACTTTTATGCAGTAAGAGTTGATATCAAAAAGACATATTTTCTTAATAATTTACAATTTTCTAAAAAAGGAAAAGGGATCAGACTTTGAAACAATCGTTTTGTATACTTTCAATTTTTACCAAAAATTTTAACATATTAGTCAATTCTTGCTAATCTGGAAATAGATAATTTAAAATTTCGGTTAATTTAAGCTCAAAGTGAAGCCCTGAATATCTTAGCTAAAACAAATAATATTCGGAATACTTTGGGTAGTTCGAACAATTTTGGTAGGCTGTTTGAGCTAAAATAACAAGTTCACGATTCTATAACTAATGTTAAATTTTTCCCTTACTTTCCCCTCTACGTTTGTTCCGAACGTGGAGGTAATAATTTCCTACCTTCGTGGTTCCAAAGGAAACTTGTTCTCAGGTATTTCAAGCCATTGCTGTTCGCCCCTTTTTAGGTGACCTTGAGGTGTCTGTTAGAAGGGTGTTCAGGGAACTGAGCCGCAGTGTATGCGTATTTGTTATCTGGGAAACTATATTTTAGTAAACGAGAACATCCAATTGACGCCAGTTAGAAGCCTTAGGCACCACATTCTTTCAGGTACCATGGCACCTTTTCCTCAGCGTCCAATTCTGTCTAGTGACAGTCCCCCACGTTATAATTAAAAATGCTTTCAGCAGTTTTCCATTAATAAATTTTAATTATTACAATCATAGGATGATTTTAGAGCCTCGGACCGTAAGGTAGTAATCATTGTATGGAAATGGCTTTCTAAATTATTGTTTTGTAAAGATCAATTGCTTAGTCATTTAAAAAATTAATTACTCAGCTAAAAATTATTCATATAAAAATGAATAGATGGTTGGTTGTATGCTACTGAAAGAACGCTAGACCGTTCAACGTACTGAAAGGAATTAATCGCCATCCCTCGCGCAATGTGTAACTAGTAAAATATCCGGTGTACATTCGAAAGATCCATGGTTTGAATCTGGGCTAGAGAATAGCTAATTTTTCTTGTTTTCTGCTCCAAAGAACTTTAAACAGTACTTTTTACGTACAGTAAATTTTAAATTCAATTATAACGGTCGTTTAAATTCTTAATTTTAATTGCACACATCCCCTCTTCAAGGCTTCATATTGCACTATTTTACATCACGCTTTTTCTTCAGTAATTCGCGTAATCTTTTTCTGAATCTCTACTTAGGATTAAAAGAAAGCTTTCCGAGCTTATAAATAGTACGCATTCTCTTTCTTCACTTCGCCTTTCTGCTGGCAACGTGTCGCTTAGCCTCTGCTAGCTATTCTCCACTGGTTAAAATGTCATTGCATATTTATTAGCGCCCCTATTTTCTACCAGTTAAGATGATATGTGACAGGAAATTCGTTATCAAAAACTAAATAATGTCTAACTACTTAGCTGCTCGTGCTTTTTCCAAAACTCCATCCGGTCATTCATCAGTTCCAATAATCTACGCAGTTTTCTCAGCCACGATTATAAAGCTAATTGGTGCATTCCCTAATCAAGCTCTTCTAATATTATATTATCAAACACACACACAGGCGCATTTTTCTTAACCTTTAGTTTATGACCCTTATGCTTTTACGAACTTGATTTAACGAAACTGTACGATTTCCCACAATCGAGAGTCTGCTATATATGATGTATGAGTGACTATAGCGACTACTATCTCTAATAAGCTCTATAAGCTTTCTCCCTGTTCCATACGTCTTTGGATTTTGGAGGTTAGGTTATTTGAGTGTGAAAAAGCCACGAGAGCTTTCTGCCGAGAGGAGGGATGCATTCGTGGATGATTCGTATTCACATTAAGCATGAGAAAACCACGAAAATCAACCATGCAGCCGGCTAATTCGCCTGTAATCGAACCCAAACCAAGTCGAACTACCAGTATTCAGCGGTCTTAAGGGGTGTTGGAACCCAAAATTCTTCAAGAAATTGTGATTTCGGATTTTTGAATTTTCAAATTCTCTACACTTTTATCTTTCTAAAAATACCATTCTTTAATCTCTATAAAAATTAGAACTGTAAAAAATCTAGTTTTAATTTGTTATCGAATGAGGATTTTTACATAAAATGCGTTTTTCTCCAAACGTGATTTTTTTTTATTATACTCGATGTACCTTTTCTCAGGAACAAGTATCTAAAATTTTTATGGCTTATTTATTAGGTTAGGAAATGAGCTTTTTGTGATAAACCAAGGAAAAAAAAAATTAAAAAATTGTTTTGTGTGAGAAAAGTGCTAAATTTTAGTGCTTTGCCCAACAAAATATTCTGTAAATTACTCTAAAATTTAAAATGTTTCAAAAGTTCATTTTAGTATGATCAGATAGGTATACTTTAATTACTCAAAAAATTTCAACCGTGTATCTATAGTAGATTTTGAGAAAAGGTACATCGAAAATGGCCAATTTAATATTGTCGGTATAGGGGTTGCTTATACCCCTTAACCGCTTGGCCACTGGTTGGGCAGGTTTTCATGAGCTAAATATCTTAGAAGATATGACTAGCAACAGGGTATAGAAACCAAAATTTATTTATGTGCTCAGGAATACTGACGTATTTCAGACGTAGTCGTAGTGAGAGGTTTCACTGTACACGTATAATTCTTCATTGAGCTCGAAGGAATTAAATGTCAAATAATATGAAAATTTTCAGCATATATTGCATGAAATACAAATTTTCCATAATATGTATAATGTGCTGGCATTTTCTGTTTAGAAATGCCTTTAGATTGTCTGTTGTCAAAGCAAAATTTTCTTTTAACCTTACGCGTTTTTTGCCAGTGCATCAGAATACACAATATCAAACGTCGCGATAAGGTAAATTAATGATTTTCTGTTCAGAACTGCGATGCTTATAGCGCGCCCTGCTTATAGCGTAGTACCTGCTTATAGCGTATACCCGCGCCCTGCTTATGGCGTAGTCTCACGAAGCAGGCTCTGGATTTTTAAAACAACAAATCATAGTTTTTCATCATCTTATCCTTTCCTCATAAAAACAAGGACGTTATCTGTAGAATCAGGGTTTTTGTGGCTGGAGTCTCAAGCTATCTTAATAGTGCTTTGTCATTTTTGTTCAGTGCTGCATATTTTTTTAAGTACCAGAAGAGGTACTTCAGAGGAATCCCTAAACAAAGGATAACTTCCCTCTGCTGATGATTTCGAGAAATGGTAGTAATTTATTTTTAGGTACTGAAGAACGTTAGATAAAAAATAATTATAAAGTCGAAAAGCCGAAAATTCCGACTGCCAAAATTCACAAAGCGAAATTGCAGGCCTTCTGTATGTGTTTTTCTGTAGAAACGTCGCTCTATGGGTCCACTGCTCTTTGACTGATTACATTTTTGACCGAAAGGCCATTAAAGAGCAGAGAGTTTACTGCTAACTAACTGCTTCTTTCCTTTCTCCTCAATTTATTCAATTACTGTTATTATACTTGTTATTTAACTCTAGACAAGAAAAAAGTGCAAGTCAAATGTTTCCTGTTATGTCAAGTTTTAAAGGGATTTTATTTATAGTTTAACAATAACATTTTTTTAAATCAAATCAATTTATCGTTAATGAATATCAAGTCAAAAAATGTTCACATTAAGCTCTGCTCAAATAGTAACTCTAAAATTATTGCGAAAAATCTTTAAAATAATTTAAACATTTTCTTCTTTGCGTGAATGTTTTGATATGGCGAGGTAAACGATAAAGTTACTTTGGTACTGTTCTGTTTATCAGGATCAGTTTCAGAAATGTATGAACGTGTGTATGTATGTACATATGTATACACACACATACATTCGTACTTACATATATACATGCAAACATGAATACATACATACATTTCTGAACCCGGTCCTAATAACAGAACAGTACCGTTATGGTATCAATAAAATTGGTTAAATAAATATATTTCATATTAACCTTTTCTGCGAACAAAATATCCATACAATTAATATATATTTTTTAATTTCATCGGCTTCCATTCACATTTTTTGGTTTATGACGTAATATTGCATTTTGATTGTGTCATTATTCTGTTTACAGTAGTTAATCGATACATTAAGTAATAATGAAGCTGCAATGGCTGTTGCCATGGTAAATATTGAATTATCGTAATTCGTGTTAAGTTATTTTGAGCGTACACAATTTGTCGGCTATTTGAGTCCTTCATAAGATCCGTAATATGTTGTAAACATTCCAGTTTTATGTATTTGGCGGAAGAACTATATATTATGAAAAACTGAAGCATATTCTGCTTCAGAATTTCTTTTAACGCATATTTTTCGATCATTAGCAGAGAAGGCTCTTAAACAAAAAACAAGAACTGCTATATTAATGAAGAGATTCAGCTTTAAGGTTTTGATAAATTGACTCAACGTCCGATTTACTGAAATTCTATTATTCCGAGGGCTCTTAATTTCAGAAACTGACTTGATACGATGGTTCTTAAAAATGCAAGAAATAGGAGGAACTCGTATTATAATTAATAGAAAAATACTGCTAACAATTTACGTATATTTTCAAGTAGTTTAATATGAAGAATAAGTTCATTTATTACTCAAGTTAAATAAGCATTGAAAACAGAAGGAATACATTGTAAATAAGGAAGTCATTAGAAGCGAAGGAACTAAGTTATAAGCGGTATCAAAATATAATATCGACAATAGAATAGAACAATAGACTTTTGAACATTGTCATTAAATTCAAATTCACTTGCGAAACCAGATTAGAGCTTCTTCAATCTGCTATGATCAAGGATTTGGTAAGCATCATCTGCTGTCACTGGCAACGGTTGAAAATTCCAAGATACTTTATTTTATGCTGATAATTTGAAACTGTAATTTTTCTGTTGTTTCCCCAAGCATTTTCCTTCTCCCCTACTTTATTGTATATTCCTTAGACTGTTTTGTTTTACAGTGATGGTTTTTAGTAGTTATTTGTTCATTGTTTTGCAACAAACCTTTTTTTTTTTTTTTTTTTTTTTAAACTGTAAATTCACAACCCGGTTAATCGGGAACTATTCGTATATAAAATCTTATACCCATAAACATACATGTAGTAAATATACTTTTCTACATTATGATGGCTATACATTTGCTGTGATTATTATTTCTAATGTTAGGTAGTTGTTCACTCATAATCTTTATTTTTCATTCACCATCTTCACTCATAATCTTTGTTTTGCATAACGCCGGGAATAAAACGCTATGCAATGCTCAAAGGCCGTCGCTGTTCTACAGTTGTAAGTTGGGTTTCATATTGTAGTATAGTTACCAACAAAAATAGAGGTGAGACGGCATACAACATATCATGAGGACAGAAGAGAAAGATTTCAAAAAATGCTAGATTAAGATTTATAAAATTATATTTATCTTTTATTTCCATTGATTGATAAAAGTTTTGGTTTGCACATTTTTATATTATTATTGGCAGAAAAGCTTTTTGCGTTATATTAGCATATGTCCCATGAGGCTTATATAAGAATCATATAACAAGGATTAATTTTGAAATGATGTAGTTCAGGGTGAAGTAGGATAATTTAAATAACGACAAAGCACTTGAGAGTTATCTTCCTAAAGGGATGCCTTCGTGAAAAATCACGAAAACTCTTTGTTATCGTCAGAATCGGAACCTGAATCGAACTTTCAGCATTCAGCGTTTTATCACTCGGCCGCTGGTAGGCATGACGCAGTTCAGAGAGATTTTAATTTTTGATAGAAAGAGAAAATAACCAAATTAGTAAAAAAGCATTTTTGGAGCTATTTCAAAATAAACTTAGAATTAAATAAAATTATTTTTATTTTACATATGTATTGATATTAAACGGTGGTATTAACGATTAAACAAAGTAACAGTGGTCATAACAATTAGAGGCTGAAACGGCGGTTATAAGTAATCCTACTGCTGCCATTAAATGCAATTAAAAGTTGTAAAAGCTCTGCATGAAAAATAAAAAGGGGAGCAGGAATATAGATGTTTATATTAGGAAACTCCTAAGTGTCACAACAGCTGTAAAGTGTTATATACTTTTTAGTCCAAAGGGACTAGAGTCCCGAAGGACTATTACTTTCGTTTTGGCATTTTGCGTCGGACGGATAAATGTCGGTTCACTTTTCAAACTGTTGCCATAAAATGTTAGAGTCCTGCATTATATTTGAAGAAATTAAATAATGAAAATCTGCGTAAATGTATGTATATTTCTCACATTGTCATAAAATAACGGTACATAGAGTCATCGAATTTTGAATAACGTAATCCTCCAACGAATATGAGCATGTGGAAGACCAAATTTGAAATTTGAAATTTGTTTTACGATCGATTTCCTATTTTTTAAAACTTTGACGAATTTTTGATTAACAAACTCAAGGATTTCAAAGCGAGCAATGGCAACGTTGTGCAGAAAAAACATTTTTATCTCCAGCGCGTGAGTCTCTGTATCGGAAATTCTAAAGATATGCTCGTTTTAAAACTATTTTGCGATATTGCTGTTGCACTGGATCTTATGGTTTAAGTGCGAGGAACATGATATTTAATAAAGAAAGGTAACACACAAAATGTTAAAAAACGCCCCTTTGGACGTAATTTAAAATCTGAAACATTTCAGATTTTTTTTTTTTTTTTTTGATTTAGCAGAGTGATATATCATTAGAAATAGAACCTTTTACGTTGGTTCATGCTCTAATAAAATAAAGATATATTATTTATTATTATTTTTTAATGACCTGAACCTCACCTTTACTATGGGAATCTGATTCTAAAAATATCCACTGGACAATATATTTCGTGTTATGATGTGTCAAGCATTTCTTGTGGAAACATGACATTTATTTGTACTGTGCTCCCCTTCTCCCATCACGTTAACCCTTCAGGTAGTTACGCGCAAGGTAAGTGCGCTTTAGGAATTACGCGTCAAAATAAAACATAAACATAATCGTAGTCACGATGCAGACCTACAAAAGAAAAAATCGCATGGCCCTAAATCAGAGAATATCGCTGGCCAGTTCTGTAAACATATGAAGTTTCCTTTAGCGTGATCCACCATTTGTGTAGTTTCTGCCTGCTTAGAATACTATCGTTTTTAAACTCTCTTATTTTCATTTTGAAATGGAACAGGCATGATCCTATTTGTAAAATCCGTAACTGAAACTATCCCATCATTAGTAAAGCAGTATGTATTCCTGTTTTCAGTAAGTGTTTTTGCTTCTAACGAGTATGCTGTTTGGTAGACTGAAATTTTTGTGTTGATTTTGTTTGTGTCGAAAGTATCTGAATCATAATGAATGTAATAAATGTTCTAATATTACATAACGTACATTTCCTACCCACGTGTAAGAAGAAATTATTCTGTATTTGTTTTAGAGGTGTTTATAATAAGACTTGACGCAGTTATAAGCATTTTAATTTGGATATAGTTCCAACTTGTTGTCTTTGCTCATAAAGCCAAATATTCCTATTCTAACATATTTTCTTATATTAATGCATAGATTTTACTAATTTAGGGTTGTGATTTCGAAAATGACATTAAGAAAGTTTGATTGGGTGTCCCTTCGATGTAACAGAACAGGAAGAGGATATTTATCTGTCGCAATTTAACTATGTAAAGAAATATTGGTAATCTTCCTGTTATCGGGATCAGATTCAGAAATGTATGTATGTATGCACATGTGTATGCATGTGTACACATATACGCACGCACATATATGCATGAACAGATATATCCATCTATACATGCATACATACATACATTTCTGAATCCGGTTCCGGTAACAGAAGAGTACCGAAATATTGTTGAGAGGTTGGTAGTTCCACAGTAACATTTGTGGAAGTATTCAGGACAGGAGAAAGGTAAGCATACGGCACACCAGAACTGAAACATACGGTGAAGTAGAGGTCCTTTCCCGCGATGCCGCTTACCCCAAGGATTAATTTCAAAAATTAGAAGCGTCGGAGCCCTATGAAAGCCTTGGAGGAACAAAAGAAAAAATAAATTAATAAAAATCTGAAAGCTTTCATATTTTAAATTACGCCCAAAGAGACATTTTTTAACCTGTTGTGTGTCACCCTTATTTATTAAATATTATGTTCTGTGCACTTAACCCATAAAATTCAGTTCAACAGCAATATCGCAAAATAATTTTAAAATGAGTATATCTTTAGAATTTCCGATACAGAGACTCACGCGCTGGAGATAAAAATGTTTTCGTTGAAGTGTTACAAAATATGAAATCGATAATAAAACAAATTTCAAATTCCAAATTAGGGCTTCCAGATGCCCATATTCGGTGGAAGATTACGTTATTCAAACTTCGATGACTCTAGGTGCCGTTGTTTTATCACAATGCGAGAAACATACATACATTTATGCAGATTCTTTCATTATTTAATTTCTTTAAATATAACACAGGGCTTTAATATTTAGTAGCAACAGTTTGAAAAGTGAACCAACGCAAAATGCCAAAACTAAATTAATAGCCATTCTTGGGCTAACGCACTTTGGATTAAAAAAATAAAAATTAAAATAATTGAATGAATAAATTTAAATTAAAAGAAATGCAAAGAAATAAAGAGAAATCTAATAAATTATTAAATTAATTCTAAATAGTTTATCAGGTTCAGTGTTTCTCCTTACTTGCTTGGGGAACATTCAAGAACCTGACTCGGAACAAGCTATGTTCAATAAATGTGGGAAGTAGACAAGATACATAGGAAGGGTATACGAAACCCTTTATTTTTCACTCTTTACAATAATTTCCGGACTTCGGAATACAGAGACCAACCACTTGTGGTCTGAACGTAAGGATATAAAAATATTAACTAAACTCTAACTTAACTTTGGAATAATAAACGAGGGCCTACGTGGAAGATTGGCCGTATATTAACAGGAAGCCGTATGTAGTACAGAGAACTGTTAACACTACAATACGTTTAAAATTATCAAGAGGATTAAACCTCTGGCCTGGAAGGCAACCAGCAACCGAGTAAAAACTGCTAAGGCAAGCGGCCTGCTTCTACTAACTCCTTCCTCTCTCTTGCTTGGCAAAAAGCCACAACTTAAGTACTTGGCGTTCGCCAGACAAATTTGCATAAATAAGTTAAAGCTTTTAATTCTGGCCCGAAGTAGAAAATAAGAAGTGATAGTAAAGATTTAAAATAAAATAAACGTTAATAAAACTTAAGATCCTTACAAGTTAAATAAAAAAAATATCAGACCTATTTGGGGCTCCGGCTAGAATTACAATTCCACTCAGAAGCTAAGAAGCATCTCGGTCGATCCCCGTCTGAATTTAACTCCTGTTTATACATATAATGCTCTGTTTCAAGGAATGACAGATCCTCCTACGCACCAACTGGATTCTTGCTTGCTTCTGACTTCTACCTGGCTGCCGCCTTTGCTCCTTCATTCAGCTTCATACCCTCATCTCTGCCGGACGTACTGCTACTCTTCGAAACTTTATATCACATCCTACTCTTCTCGCACTTCAAATTTTCTTCTCATCTACTGCTCTGGACTTCACTAGAATTGCTCTAGATATGCCATGCTACAAATTCTAGACTCTATACTTCCCATACCCCCGACTTAACCAATTAATTGCTATCAACTTTCTTCTTCAACTTATGCCATCTCTACAATATGACTACAATATTCGGAAAAAGATTACTCTTATATTGGGATAGGGTCTGACCCAGGAGCCCGAAACAATGGACAATAGTTCAACGAGGGGATGACAATTAGGAAGCCATTCCTTTCTTGCAGCACGCCAATTGAAAAAGATAAAACGATTAAAGCGTTATTAAGAAGATTGATAATTTTAGAAATAATATGAGGATATGGAAGGAAATTTTAACGGAAAAGTACAGCTTTGAAAATAAATGGTGAGAAGTTCAATACTTACTGATCGCGATGCCCTGTCGATATAATTCTAACCGTCAAACAGAAAATTTCCTTGAATACGATCCGATAACAACGCGAGAATAAACGTAAGAATCCTGTGTACAAGTGACAACAGTGGCAACGCCCTTTTCCCCCCGTTTGGTTTCATCACTTAAAAAGTTTACAGGAGCTCTGCTCACTATCGTGGAATATGCAGGACCAGGATATCACTTTAAGTATTTTTAGGAAAACAAAAGTTACCCGCTGTCATCAATTCATTGTATTGGTGAATAAGCCTTTGACATATGATTGGAGGATTTTCTTTTCTTAAAAGTCTCGTGAGCTGCCGCTGAAATTATAATTTATCTCGAAAACTGAGAAATATCGGCACGATTTAAGCCTGACTTACCCACTGAGCATCCTGGTGGTCCGCGTATTCAGTCGGTATAGTGGTTAGTGACGCTGACTGCCAATACCGATGGGTACAGTTTCGAATCCCGAAGATGGCATGGATGTTTGTAAGCGCATAGTGTTTGTGCGGCAAGAAGGCCGAAAGTCCTCTCGGTAGGTTAGTGGTAGGGCAAAGAGAAGTGGAAAACCTGGAGCGGCCCTCCGGGGTTCCGGAGTTGTCGACTTCAAAATTAGGACGGAACTGTTCAATTAATGTGGTGGAACTATACCTGTACTAACAATTGTGAAACACCGGCCACTTCTGCCAGTACCTATCATTCTAAACCATTTTTTCTTGGAAATACGCACAAAGTAATCATTTCACAAGATGAATAAAGGTGATTTTTGGCCTAAGTGTAAATAGTTCCCCTGCAAACTTTATCGCGCAGCTGCCGCAAAATATGCAAAACTAGGGTCCAAAAAGTGACGATCTTCCCTTTTGCGAACAGCGCACAAGAGTAGTTACGTTACTGGTTTTAACTGAAGTTAAAAACACATGGCTAATGCAATTTTTATCAGAGGAGCTGAAAATACTGGCATCGCGGTATGGAATAAAGTAGTAGAAGCTATTACATTGTAAGAATAATGAATGTTAAATTATTCTCTCTACATCAGACATCACTAGCACATTTTTTAAGCATCCCTGAATCATTGGCTTCAGTAGAACTGTCTTCTGTTCCTGTTTTATCCATTTCATCTTCACTTTTGGAATTTAATGGTTCCGCAGCTCCTCTTTATCATAAATGTCTTCATCTGTTTGAAGCCTCAAAACTTTTAGCCTTGTAAATCGCAGTTTGCATAATTAATGAAGTTCTAAGACTTTTGGAGAAATATCGTGCCATGCAGTTAACTCGGCAACTTCAAATTTATCCTCTTGTTGTAGGCGTAGACAAATAAATTTCTCTCTAAGGAAACAATGAATAATTCTCGATACACTAGTTGTGAATTTAAAGTTCCAATAATGATCTTTAAAAACTAGATTAAAGGCAGATCCATTGGCTGCAGTTGGCGCTTGAAAAATTCACTGATAAAAGCTCCATTTTCATGTTTTCCTGGTGGCTGAAAGCTTGAGTAGCATGGTAATGGTTAGTAGACAGTTTTTTTTTTAGCTTTATTATTATATTGGTTTTCTTCAACTTTATTTTATTATATTTTATTCAGCTTTATTATTAAACAGCTGCTATTACTGATTATGCGAATTTAGAGGAAAATATTAAGTATTTCAATATGAATGGATAGCTAGAAAGTTTTAAATAGTAGTCATTTTCTAAAATTGTTATCGTTAGATATACAAAGAGAATCTATTGCCAAACTGTGTAATTTGGAAATGATTTCATACGCATTTGACAAACGAAATCAAGTGTCAAACCAGTGTCATTAAAGCAGGATTGGATTGCAGTTATTTGAAATGATGATAGATTAAAATAAAAAGCTAGATTTACTTAATTAAATTGAACCTTGTTATTTCGACGTAGCTGCGTTATAAATCATATGATTTTTATTGCGTTCTAAAGGATAGTGACTTAAAAGTTACGGAGTTCAGCAATATAGAAGTTTAAGGAATATCTGAATAAAATTAGCGAATCCGTAAAAGAGAAAGTCGTCGAATTGGACATTTCTTTGAATTCTTACTCAAGCAAACAGTAGAAAGGACTGAATTTACTTAGCAAGAACTTAAAATTATAAACTCTATATTATCAGCGTCACGTTTATTGCAGTGCCACTATTCTTTACTTCCAATTTGCCATTTTGACAGCTTTGTCACCTGTCTGTCTGATATTATTAAAACAAAATTGTGAGGAGGGAGGATTCGTGACTGAAATAGATCACGTACGAAATAAATTTCCGGAACAGATCTTTGTGCTTTCTTGGGTAAACAACTTTACATTAAAATTCATGATGTACTTATCTTATTCTGTGTGACTTTCTTAATTGGTTTAACGTTAAACTAGGTTATATGTCTTGTTACTGCGAGTAAGTTACACAAGACGCTGCCAGAAAATAAATGCAACATAATATTTCTGATCTTTATCTTTTGCACGGATTTGATTAAACGCAAGATTCCTAGGTAATTTTTCTTCTCTTTGTTGCCATATATATTATGTGTGTTTGTGTGTATTAAAATTTAAGATTCTCGAATGCATAATAAAATTTCCTATAACAATTAGATTCATTTTTCGTTATTTTAACATACCATCTGCACCTCACAATAATCATGGACATGCAATTTCTACTGTAATCATTTAGATGCATTTTCTAGATTATTTTTCGGTGTGTTAAATTAACGAAAGGCAGAAATGCATATGAAACGTTTTCCACAAATCTTTTCTTTTTTTTTTTTTTTTTTTTTTTTTTTTTTTTTTTTTTTTTTAAGTGTTTTTCTCCAATCAACGAAATTTTATGCACTCGCAGTTTGGCGTGATGCTGACCGTAATGTATTTATTATTTGAGTTACTTCCATGTTTATAATTAACTGGTTGGCGTGTTGAGATAAGGTTTGTTGCAGAGTTTACGATTTTATATAGTTTTAAAATTTTGTTTTCGATTTCAATATCATATTTGTGCGAATCAGTAATTTCCTCTAGGAATGGTGATGAAAATAGCTAGCAAAATCTAAATACAAACTTGAAATGAATGGATTGGCATTATTTTATGACAGAAACAGTAATTTAAAATCCAAATTATCGCGTCACGAGATCACGACTGATCAATTAAGTGTATCACTAATCGAAAATTGCATAGCTACTTTATAAGGTATTTTCCCCGCCTTCTTAGCATGCCTTCGTGGTGTAGTGGTCAGCATACTCGGCGCGTATTCGAGAGGTCCGTGGTTTGAGTCCCAGCGAGGGACACTGCACATTTCTTCAATTTCCTGTTTTCAAAAAATACCTCATGTCTCTACAGTGGTGCCCTAACTAAAAAAGGTGGTTATGATGATTCTCCACCGCCAGGATTTGGCAAGTGGGTCCCTTAATCCCCAGTCGCCCTTTAAAAAGGGAGTATATAAGGTATTTCTCTCGCCTTCTTAGCATGCGATCGTGGTGTTGTGGTCAGCACACTCGGTGCGTATTCGAGATTTTCGAGTCCTGGCGAGGACATTGCTCATCTTTCACGTCTCTCAGCATCAAAAATTCTAATGTCTCTACAACTTCGCAAGCTAGGATTATTCTTCACACAGAAGAACTCCTACGTAAAAAAATAATAATTCTTTTTTTAAATAATTTTTCTAAAATATTTTCTTTTAATCCCTATTAACGATCTGAGCGCTATGACTTTCTAAGCGCTATCATCAAACTTTTTGTTGCTTGGCATAGATTAGCTTATAATTTAAAATATTTTGCTTTCTTAAATAATGTAAATATCATCTTAATGAATGTGAGTTTATGAAAATAGAGCCTAAAATAATTATACAAGTTTAGCTAATAAATGCTGTTTGAATGCAGGTCTTCATTACAAATCTAAAATCCCGCGCTGGCCAGAAGGTTAATTCAAAAAAGCGATTTTGTAGATTTCTGATTTTGGCATGGTGGCGATGATAATGCATCTTCATTCTGTTCTGAAGTTAAACTTGGGCGAATTAGCATTTTATACAGTAAAAAGAGTGAAATCTGAGCAAAAGAACTGATTGGTGGTTTTTTTTTTTTTTTTTTTAAATATTGTTCTCTTGAGCATCAGAGACACACCAGCGGGCCGAGTAAAATCATTGAACATTGGTAGTTCGGACCAAGGTTTGAATCCCACGAACGGGCTGGCGGCATGAGCGTTTCCGTGGTTTTCTCTATGTGTAACGTGTATGCGAGCCAGTTTTACCTTAAAAAGTCCTCTGCGAAGATATCCCTCCCTTTAGGCATCCCACGAGTGCTTTGCCATAATCAAATAAACCAAACCAATTTTTTAAGAGGAGAAATGACTTTCGTAGAGGATTTTCTCAAAGAAACGATCTCATATTCACATTACACGTAGGAAGAATCACGAAACTATCCATGCAGGTAGCCCGTTCTCCGGGATTTATACCATTATCGAACGCCATTGTTCAGCTGCTTTATAAATTTGGCCACTGATCCACATCTGTCTAGTACTGTAAGATCACATCAAGAATCTTGTGCAACATGCTAGGCACAGACTATGAGAAACTCTAGAATCATATCAAGCAATTTAGATTAGTATTATTTTAATAATAGCAACGAATCTTGTACAACATGCTAAGCACAGACTATGAGAAACTTTAGAATCATATCAAGCAATTTAGATTAGTATTATTTTAACAATAGGAATATATTAATTATTTAATTAATGTGAACAATAGAAGCAAAAATTAAACGTCCAAAGCAATGTAGCAAAGGTTCATAGCTGTTGATTTAAGTGTATCGCTAATAAAAAATTGCTAATCATTAAGCTATTTTAAGGCTAAGGTCTGCATGCTATTATATTCCAAGCGCACTTCGAGTGATGTGAATTTCTGACGAAGAAAATCCATATTCAGCGTGAGATTAAATTTATCATCACATTTGGAGTTACGTTTTAAAAGGCAAAAGAAGAAGATAACTTCGAGGTTCAGTTAATTATCCTCGTCTGTGCAACGGTAATGTTTTTTTATCCAGAAACGAAAACGTTATTTTCGTTTAACTAATACTTAATGCATCGCTGATTTTCTGCCCTAATATTCAAAGTTGTCATTTCTTGTATTCATGTTCCATGCTGTGTCTGACAGCTGTTGAACTAGATTTGAAACTTTAACCTTTTTTGTGCACGATTTTTAAAAAGAGGAAGCATGTATCTCATTATAGATTTAGTTTTAACCCCCTTTTTATGTGTGATTTCCTGGTCCCTCCTGCAGTTCTGCGTTTGGCTCTTTTTTACAGATATTTTTCGATAAGTAAGTAGGATAAAATTAGTGCAAAAGCACAATTTTTTTTTTGTGTGTGCCTTAATTTATATCAGCACTGCTTTTAGGATTTAAATAAATATATATTTGTATAGTTCGACCTCCTCATCCGCGACCATGAGCGCAAACACGCATGCGCCATTCGGACCGAATTATTCTCAAAATAGCGTGGAATGATTGGGAACTTTCTTTCCCTCGAACATATAAATTCTCTCTTTTCAGAGAATTTCACATGACCTTTCACGTCGCAGCAAATAATAACGCCCCTTTTGAACGAGTCTATGCGTTTTCGCAGAATGGCAGCCAAGGCTGCGTTTGAGACGGTCGAACTATACTTTAGTTGTGTTTGAGGGCTAACAAAATATAGATTCACAGATGTAACAGAGCGTTTGCTAATGCGCGCATCTAAGGCATTTTGAAATAAAAAATTTCCAGTTCTGTTTTATTAAGATTCATTTTGTTGGTTCTGAGTAAACACGTGTTGTATTAATGTGTCTTTGCCAACCAGTTCAGGGGTTCTATTCAGTTAGCTAACTGAATAGAACCCCTGAACGTTGATAATTTATTCTGGGTTAGGTTCCCAGCAAGTGGGCTGATTATGGAAACGTTTCAGTAGGTTTTTATGTGTGTAACATGAATACGAGTCCTCCCTGAAGGCATAATTTTAAGTCGGAGCGAGTTCTATAATTTATCATACTATATGAGCCGCCACTTGAGAAACTCAGAGGTATGTAAATTAAACGATGCCGTTACTCTGTTGATCCAAATGCGTAACTCGCAGTTTTCTTTTCTTTTCTTTTTTTTTTTTTTTTTTTTTTTTTTTTTTTAGCTGAACTAAAACCTTTCTGTTAATTCATATGCGAAAAGTTGCTGTATAAATTTACTGCTGGTACATTTCTATAAAGAGTAAAAATAGAGCTTGATTAACTTACATTTTCATAGGAATATGAAAAATAATTTACAGTCCGATGAACCCAGATTTATGCTTTTCCAAACGAATCAGCGTAAGAAAATCTCAAAAAGCATTGGACTCTAATGTAAGGTACCAACTATATAAGCTGATATATACTCTGAAGGAAATATTTATACTCTGGGGTTATTTCTATTGGAGTATGCTTATCAATACTATGCAGCAATAAAATAAAGTAAAAGGAGTATACGAGCATGCTAAATGACTCTCTTGTTCTAGCAATGGAATTTTTTGTTCTCTGAGGTCAATGCTGTGGACGATAATGGTGATTTATTGAGCTCAAACTGTAAAAGATCGATGGAACAGCACGAGTAACATTTGCACACTTGAGAGGCTGTCCTAAAATCGGGATTTCAGTCCAGTTTAGAGTATGTGGAACATACAAGAAAAAGATTTAAGAAGTGATACGATCTGCATTTATCCAACAAAAATTCTTGGAGAACTGTTGATGTAGCTCTGGTAAAAAATAATTATGGAGCTTGTGCATAAGTTCACTGAAAGAATGCCACGAATTGTACGTGCTGTAACTTTCGGCTAGACTTAACTTTCGATTTTCCAGGATAGTCCTGTTTTTGAAGAGCGTCATTCAATGTCCCGAAATAATGTTTTCCTAGATGTTAAGTTTATCCCAGTTTTCCTTTCTCGAAAGCGGGAAATGGAATAGCAAACAAGATATAGATCTTTCGTTTCTGATTTTCAGTTGGAAAAATAGATTTTTTTTTAAGACTGATTTTGAATTTGTTGAAAACTAGTTTCTCCAGGTGGTCTGTCCTCCTTTTACAAGAATTTCCTTGACCACGGTTGGCGATCTGGCTTCATCTGGTGTTTCTCAGATGTCAAGCATTGGTTTGGTGACAATTTTGTCGCCCCCTCTCCGTTTTTGATGGTCGTTTCTCCCGAAAATTTTTTTTAATGTATTCTTTTGCTATTATGAAATGCATTTGTGAATCTAATGTCGCGGTGGAAGCACATGCGACTTTTTGCTTTGTATTCGTTAGTGGCAGTTCTTGCATATGCGTTCATTTATGTCCTTCGAAATTTAGATGCGATTATGTTCCGCAAACCATAGAGAATCCCTGAGATTTCAGGAGAATTTCATAATCTTCCAGTCAGATAATATTATAGGCATAGAATATCCCAGTGTCCGTCAGTTATTAAATGTAAGGAATATTCCTAGAAATATCGAAGAGGATGTTCTTCCCATGCTTTAGGAACGTCCCAGAAATTTAGGCTGTAAATAGAAAGCAAGTCGTTATCTTGTCAATATCTAAAGCTTTTCTTTGAGCTTGAATACAACAAAGTATCACAAACGAATTTTTTTTAAGGTTTATTTGGTAAATTTTTTTTTCGCATTAAGAAATATTTTGTACAATATAATAGAATACTGCTATGAAATATGCCTGAAATTTTTGAGGTAACTTGAATTTTCTGACTAATTTCAGGGAACTAGAATATTTTTCTTTTCCTTCCAGTAGATTAGAAAAGTATTCTATATTGGAATGCCTTTGAAGTATTTCAAATCACTTGGAACTATTGAGGAGTGGTATGGAATGAAAATAGAATATTTCTGTGGTATATTTTTTTTAAGTATCCATCCAGTTACAGCAAGTGGCAATCCTTACCTTGCGGCTGAACATTCTTCACTGAAGTGCTTGATTTTTAATTTGAGCAGGCAGTGCATCGATAACTATCTAAAGAATGAAAAAAGGCAAAAAGACAAAATGAGTGAGGGGAGATTATGGTGGATAACCTTAAAATAGTAGATTTTGATGGATAACCCTTCTTTAGGGTTCCTATTCATCAAAATACCGGTTGCTTGAGAAAAATAAATTGATTCGCTCCAAATCCTGGGGGGCGGGGAGTTTCCCAGGTAAATTTCACGTGAAGTTTCGCTGAGATTTTATGCTTGAGCAGTACAAGGTCGATTTCAGAAAAATACAAGGCTTGTCTGGTGATAGAAAAAAAGAGGCGAAAAAATGGAGACTCTCAGAAGAAAATAATATGATAAGGAAGTAATAATGAGTAGCCATATGTAACTAATAGCAATTAATTCGTAATTATAAGAAGGTATACAATGTGAAACAAAGAATTTGAAAATTTTCTGCAGCACTCCCAAATTTATTTCCCAACCTACTTGGGAAAAGTGACTCGCAGTTTAGGAACCGTTGATGTACTGTATCTTTTTATGTTGTTTTAATCAACGGAAAAGTTACGAACATGTAACTACTAAATTAATAGGCCTAATTATACTTGGCGTAGAAAGAACAGTAAAGAATAGTTGTCATTTCGGATTCCGATAAGTCGATTTTTAGAAATGATTCTCGTCTCTAACTCTAATAGCATATTTTTATTACCTTTAAGACAGCTGCATAATAAAAAGGCGATTATTAAATCTAATTGGCTTTTTTTTTTTTTTTTAGTTATCCGTCAAAATAATGTCATTTAACTTGATTGAAATTTTTTCTTTTTTTTCCCCTTTCAGCTGAGATAAGTTCAGTAATAAGTTCATTTCTGGGCTTTGTTAGTAATAAATGAGTATGTTCAACTCTGTGGTTGTTTACGTATTTTTATAGCTGCAGATACAGTCGTCATTGTCGAAGCAATTTATTCATTTCTTTTTCTGATTGAGCAACGACCTGAAATATAGCGACCTATAACTTTCAAAAATAGCCCCGGTGAGCATTCAGGAAACGGCTCGAACGGAAATGATATAATTATATTTAATAACGTCATTTATAAAAATATAATGTCGTGAGAAATATTCTTTCGCTTTAAATCACAAAAGTGCTTTACATTTAGGAAGTACTTATGTTGATTAAATAGTGTGTGTAAATTGCAGTTGACTGATGCCATCTCCGAACTTTGAATTTTGAATTATTTTTGTAGGATATTTAATCTATAAGGATTATTTGACCGAGTTATGTGCAAAACAATAGTTAGAATGTGATTGTAGGTTGTGGCTTTATTAGGTCCGTACTGAAAGGAATGTAAATCGTAACAAGACAATAATAGACTAAGCAATTTTCTTGTTTTCTAAGGCAGTGATGAAATGAAATCATCTGTGAGTGTTTGTATGGCTTAAATCAACATCACGCTTACAGCCATTTCCATCAGACGACAGTAGGATGGAGGGATTTCATAAAAGATATGACGCTCAAGAGAAAACCTTTAATCTCATGAAAATATGGAAGAATTTAAAGTAATTTTTCTCAGAACTATCACAAATCTTTTATGCTGATATATAAGAGGATTACATATTTTACGCTGATATTATAAAGAATTTATCCAACTTTTCTAGCGTGCCTTCGTGGTGTAGTGGTTCTGCACGCTGGGCCGTGGTTCGATTCTCGGCGAAGGCGGTTGCTAATTTTTCATCTCTCCAGCTTCCAAAAAATCCTAATGTCTCTACAATACAACTCCTAATTATCTGTTGTGAGATGGATTAACCAGGTTGGGATTTAATCAGACTCTGTGTTAAAAACAAAGTTTTTGTGTGTTGTGGACGGAAAACTTGTAAGTTCATCAAAGTAAAACAAAACTGACTATGGAAAATGCAAGGGAAAAAAAAAAAAAAAAAAAAACTGCGTGGGGTAACAACAGTAATAACAAAGTATGTCATTGTATTTACAGTCGCTTGTATCCACAACAATGTGGGATTTAATTTATATGTAATTCTTAAATTATTAGTTAAAACATATTTGCTCAGTTTTAAAAAATAACTCATGCATATATTCATTAATATTTCTCTTTCACACTGACTCTTAACGAAGTAAAAGTGCAGTATGAAGCAAAAGTAATCTGTGCATCGTTAAATGAAAGAGGAACAGAAAGAAAGTATGAAAATTATAGAGTTTTGTTCTTTTTTTTAACTTAAAGTATGAGAACTCTACATAAGTGACTTATGACTATGAAATTACCACAGAGAAACGTGAGAAGGGTGTAAAAGACCCTTTCACTTAATTCAGATAAAAGTTTAACCGAAGGCACAGCTTGTGCCTACAGAACCAGCCAGCATTTATGGTTTAACTGAAAACGTAAGAGAATTAAAATTAGACTGAGTTAATCGTAAATTAACCAAACAGTTACATTGACACAAGGCGCGCAAGTTGGCTCAGACCTTTAACCGCGGACATCGTCCTCGGTGGCATATTTCACAAGTGCACATCAGCGTAGCCACTGAGGGAGGAGTTTCGAAAATGGACCAATGAGCTTCTATTGCTCTTGTGACGCTAAATCTTCGTGCATGTGAGCGTATGTTGTTTACGTTTTAATTTGTATTTGTTTCGCAGTTATAAATGCATGGCGTAATAGTACAAAATCCCGTAGTGCTTTCGTTTTCTGAGTTTAATTAATCGCTGACATTTCCCTTTCACGATTTTTATCACGCATTAACATTTGGATTGATGTTCACTGCATATTATCGCTTTTGAGGAAATGACTCAAGATACAATTAGCCTCGAATATTATGCATTTACTAACACCTGTGGATTAAAAGAATTCAAGTGTAAAGTTTTATTTTAATTGAGCTGAGAAAGGCGGGAAGTGTTACAATGAATCTAGTGTTTTCTTATTTGAATGCTTGCATTCTTTTGATTTTTAAAGTTAAGATTCAGAATACATATTGAATATGACCTGAGTATATCCATTGTTAACATTAAAAGTTATATTGAATAAATTGAATATATTCGTTGTGAATAAATTGAATATATTCGTTGTGAATAAATTGAATATATTCGTTGTGAATAAATTGAATATATTCGTTGTGAATAAATTGAATATATTCGTTGTGAATAAAATAAATTTATTCTGTATGATGAGTATTTCTTGTGCAGACAAAACATAAGAGTGAGCAATTATTAAACGTGAAATTTAACACACTAAATATATACAAATGAAAAATTAGGAAAGTTCACTTTGAATAAGTTTCTGCATTGGCTATTATTATAGAACATCTTTTTCATATAGACTGCAATAAAAGTGCTGACTTCTATTTACATATATTATTGGTGTAAATATTTTTCTCATGTGCTTAGTTTTATGTAAAGATAGCATTTGGGTTCAGATGTTTAATCACGTATTTCTTTCGTCATCTTATTTACCACTTATTAAGGAATATTTCAGACTGATAGTTTTGCTGAGACTCCAGCCTGTGTTTTGTTTATTTAAAATTCTTTCAGCCATGTAGTGAAATCTTCGCAGTTGCCTATAGGTATTTGATCTAACTTCGCAATGAAAATTTTCAAAAGAAATCGACGATGCTTTAATTATTTTATTACAGAAAATTGCGTGGCAGAATATTTTAAACTATCTTGTTTAAATCTTAAAGCACACGAAAGATCATGTAACATGATAGAAATATTACTGAATGCCCATTCGTCCATCCTAAAAGCCACTCCCTCGGTGGCTACGCAGATGTGCACTTGTGAAATATGCTTCCCGGTGTTATCCTGGTTCATCGAGAGTTGAGTATATAAGTCATAAGCATGACTGTCAATTTTCTTGAATTTCACTTAAAAAAAAATTAATGTTCTTCCGTTGGTTAAATTTACAAAACATGTGTGAACATTTAACGTTGCTTTCGTGTTGTGCGCTTAGTGCAAATGATATTTGTTCTCATTCATTCTGTAAAGACGCAGAAATGCTTGGGTAATAAAAGCAATTCATCTTACATCAATCTGTATTTTGTTTTCGAATATGGCGATAGTGGAGCATTGTGGTTTAGTTTTATATGTTTCATATTTTATAGCCCAAAGGGGCAATTTGCCCAGAAGAGCTATTAATTTCGTTTTTGCATTTTGAATAGTAATCTGTATATTTTAAAAGAGGGGTACACTTGTCGAAAACTGGTGTTAAGAAAAGAAAAACATACAGTTTTAATACAGAATGGGAAGAACAGTTTTTCTTCACAATGGTGAATGCAAAAAATATGTGCTATATATATGTGTATATCATGCAAGGGTGGCACAAAAAAAAAAAAAAAAAAAAAAAAAAAAAAAAAAAAAAAAATATGAAATGTTTCAGATTTTAAATTACGTCCAAAAGGGCGTTTTTTAACATTTTGTGTGTTACCTTTCTTTATTAAATATCATGTTCCTCGCACTTAAACCATAAGATCCAGTGCAACAGCAATATCGCAAAATAGTTTTAAAACGAGCATATCTTTAGAATTTCCGATACAGAGACTCACGCGCTGGAGATAAAAATGTTTTTTCTGCACAACGTTGCCATTGCTCGCTTTGAAATCCTTGAGTTTGTTAATCAAAAATTCGTCAAAGTTTTAAAAAATAGGAAATCGATCATAAAACAAATTTCAAATTTCAAATTTGGTCTTCCACATGCTCATATTCGTTGGAGGATTACGTTATTCAAAATTCGATGACTCTATGTACCGTTATTTTATGACAATGTGAGAAATATACATACATTTACGCAGATTTTCATTATTTAATTTCTTCAAATATAATGCAGGACTCTAACATTTTATGGCAACAGTTTGAAAAGTGAACCGACATTTATCCGTCCGACGCAAAATGCCAAAACGAAACTAATAGTCCTTCGGGATTCAAATCCCTTTGGACTAAAAAAAAAAAAAAAAAAAAGGAAACGTTGAAAGACATTTCAAAAGCATTGCTAACGTATTTGCGTTGCTACGCTACCAGCATAATTCCACTAAGAAATGTAAATTACCGCAGACGATTATCCGCAAAGAATATCCGCAGACGATGCTCGCGCTTAAAAATGTTTTTCAGTTATTCTGTAAGTTTTGACTAATAAAGTTTGTTGTTCGTTTAAAAATGGCGAGAGTTTCTTAAAACTTCATTACAGCATGCATGGAAGTTTTTATACAGATTGTTCCGTTAAAAAGTGAATTGCTATATAAAATTTAAAAGAATTTAAATCGCAGTTAATCGGAGACAACAATCATTATTTTGTTAAACCCAATATTATATCTAAGGCTGCAACAGTTTCATCTTTTCGTGTAAGTCATGTGTGACTAAAGCATAAGAAACCTTTCGCAGATGGAGAAATTATAAAAAAAGCGTTTTTGGAAGCCAGCAATTCATTATTTGGTTCATTGAAGAACAAAAACGAAATTATTTTCGCAATTAAAGACATACAACTTTCGCGTAGAACTGTCACACGCCGTATAGGAACGATGAATTCTGGTCTGGCTGATCAGCTGACAGAATATATTAATAATTGTATTTGCTTTTCCTTGCAGTTTGACGAATCTACGGATATGGTTGACATTTCTCAACTTTGCATTTTTACAAGAATGGTTTTTAAGGATATGAGTGTAAAAGAATTATTAACAGTATTACATCTAAAGTAGAAAACACAAGGTGAAGATGTTTACTGCGCCTTCAAAAAATACATTAGAAGAGAAAATTCCAATTTATAAAGTTGTATCGATGGCAGCTGATGGGACCCCATCAATGACTGGCACAGTCAATGGATTTTAGGCTATGTGTATCAGAGACGATGACTTACCGCATTTCCTTCCTTTTCACTGCATTATTCATCGACTGGCCTTCTGTTGTAAAATTCTAAATATGCTTCATGCTATGAGAATCAGCATGAAAATTGTGAACTTAATACGAGGAAGAAGTCTTCAGAGAAAAATGTTTCGGACCCAACTGAAAAAAAAAAAAAAAAAAACTGATAACGTGGGAATTATATCATGCAAGTGTTCGTTGGTTAAGTCGGAATATATTTTTACAAAGATTCAGAGACCTACTATAAAAGGTAAAAGATTTTTTGGAATCAAATGACAAAGCTTATTTTGAACTTAGTGGTGACGTTTTGTTGATGGATTTAGCTTTTGTTGTTGATATAAGAAGCCATCTTAATGAACTGAATTTACTATTGCAATGGAAAAATCAAACAATAGTAGAATTAATTGGATTTGCTAATACTTTCAAAAACAAGTTAAAGCTAATATCTTCCCAGTTGATGAAGAATGAACTAAAAAAATATTTTTGACGAGTTGTTTAAAAACGGAGATTCATTAAACAAAGAGAAATATTATGATGAAATAATAAAACTTCACTACGAATTTGAGAGACGTTTTCAAGAATTTACTAGACTAGAACCAATTGTTACACTCATGTCAACCCATTTGGCAATATTGATGCGGAAAAAATAACTGAAGATATAAATTATATATTCTCTTTATCTCTTGAGAAAATCGAATCTCCTTCAAAATAACATAATTTTAAAAGCACTTAGTTCAGAACCTAAGAATAACTCTTGGAATCTAACGGAAGTCAAGTATCCTAATTTTAAAAAAGTTGCATTTCATTTAACATCGTTCTTCGGCTCTATCTGCCTGTGTGAATCTGTATTTCTGACGATGAACATGATTAAGACTATATCTTTCTCGTCTCACAATCGACCACTTAAAATCCAGTGCAAGATTAGAAGTTATAATTATATACCGAGGTATTCAAAATTCACGGATAGTATGCAGACTAAAACTCTTACTAACTACGAGATCTAACTTTAGATGAAAGTGATTTATTTTTTATGTATTTTGAATTGTTTGGCATCATTTGAAATTATTATAAAAAATTATTATTAAAAAGAGAAAGCTCTTTTTTTTTTTTTTTTTTTTTTTTTTTTTTTTTTTTTAAAGGTAGGGAAGTACACATTCTGTATTAAGTGAGAATAAATAAATATTGTAGACCTTGTTTTAGCTTACCACACCTACGCCACTGGGTGAACCGCAAGCTTGAAAAAATTAGAAGTAGCGCGTACCCTGGAAAAGTCTGCCCATCCCTGCTCTATGCGTACATTTTTTGAACGTTAATAATTAAAATACACTCTTTTGAAAAAAAAAAAAAAAAATCGAAGCGCCATGAAGGAAGGGTTTGTTTTTGATGAAATTGAATATGTGTATAGCTCATACACAGATAATAAAATGGTTCAAAATCAGGGTCATAGTACCTGTGCACGGCTCACAATCCCCAATTGAGTGTTCAATTTAGTAGTTTTTCAAACCGCTCCTGGCGGCAATGCATGCTTGAATTCGTCGAGGCAAGGACTAGTAGAGGTTCCTAATGTCATCCCGCGACACATTCTGCCAGACATTCATCAGTTGTCGCTCCAGATCTGCGATAGTTTGTGGTGCCCGAATCTGGCGGCCTACGAAGTCCCAGACATGCTCGATTGGTGAAAGGTCTGGTGACCCTGATGGCCAAGGAAGAGTATCAACCGCACGGAGACAGTCCAAAGGTATGTGAGCGGTATGTGGCCTGACATTATCTTGTTGGAAAATGACCCCAGGATGACATGCCTTGAAGGGTAATGCAACCGGCCGCAGTATAGTAACATATCGTTAAACTGTTAAAGATGTACGGAGGATGACTAAAGATGACCTGCTGTCATAACAAATAGCGCCCCACACCATCACATCAGCTTTATGTCTTTGTAAACAAAGGCTGATTGGGACCGCTGGCTCCGTCCTCTCCAGACACGAAACGGTGGTCATCTGCTTCAAGAGTGAAGTGGGATTCATCTCTGAACACAATACGATGCCAGTGTGATGGCAGCCAAGATATCGGCTACGACACCACTCCAGACGACTCCGCCGATGTTGTAGGGTCAAAGGCAAACGTCTTAAAGGCCTGTGTGGACGTAACCCCACCTGAAACAAGCGTCGTGAGATGGTAGACGGTACGACAGGAGGTATAGACGCGATTGCAGTGCGTTGAATAGTCGATTATGAGACCGTTGGGGCGCTTCGGGCTTGGCGAACCATCATCTTGCCTCGTATTTGTGCTCCTTGGCCTTCCAGAGCCTCTATTTCGTCGGCAATTTCCTTGTAGCAACCACTGTTGCCAACGTCTTTGGACAGCAGTGTCTGTACCCAGCTGGTGGTGGCCTATTGCTCGGTATGACCACCCAGCTTCGCGCAACCCTACAATGCGTCCACGTTCGAAATCGTTTAGTTGTGTGTAAGATCTTCGATATCGTCGTAATGGCATCTTTAGTTGCTTCTTTACGGAATTACAATGGCAGCAACAAAAACAAAACAAAACAAAACAAAACAAAAAAAAATCCGCCTCTGTTACTGGTTTTATATTTTGTGAATTGCGTACTAGAAATGCGCGCTATGATTGCAATTCCTGTTCATTTGCTTTGAAACTTTGATCATTTGCATGTTTAATTAAGATGTTTTTGCATACCAAATTTCATCACGATCGCAGAAGTCCTTCTTGGTGCTTCGAGTTTTTTGAAAAAGAGTGTATATTATTAAAAATTAAAATATCGTATTAAGTTAAATATTATTTAGAAGATCCGATCGGATATCTTGTTTTTGAATCTGTAGTGTGGTTGAGTATGTGTGAGCGCATGCAGGCATTTTGTTGTTTTCAATGCCATCACAACTTGCCTGTAGGCAAGCACTTAACAATGGAAAGCAAGCTTCTTATTAAGCGATGTAAAAGAATTTTTAAATCTAGAAAAACCAAGAATATCTGAGGTGCTAAGATTATGGGAGACAGAATTTGGTTCTCCACCAGAGTCAGTTGACGGGACAAGCTTGAAGAGGAAAGAACTGTTAAATTGATTTGAAGGAAAGGTGATGCAACAACAACAGAGGAAGGCTTGAAGTGTGGGGATGACGTTACAGACTTTCAACGTATACATTACGATACAGGATGACATGAAGTTTTGACGATCCGTGCTTCTCTTCACTGAAAATCATATCCATTTTGTGTTTGTTTTACAATAAGTGTTTGTTGGTTAAGTCTGAGTATATTTTTACAAAGATTCAGATACAAAGATTTTCTATATATTGCTGCTAATGGTTGTCAGTTTGAATATCTGTAACTTCAGAAATGTGAAGCCAAAAAAATGTTAACACATGTTATGATTAATATTCCTGCTTTGTGTTTGTCTTGGCCAAAGTGTGTAAACATTATTTTAGGGACATCCTGTGTCTTTTAAGTTAAAAAAAAATTCTCTAATTAGAACCCATTTTCAGCTCATTCTCATGAAAAAGATCAACTTGGGAAATACGAGTAACTTTGGGAAGATATTCAAACTTCTCTCCTTCAAATATTTTAGTTATTTAACATTAGATGAAATTTATTTCTTAGAATAAACGTCTTAACACAAAACAGCTGGGACAAAATGATCTGATTCTAATAATAGAAAGCAATCTATAAATACTTACTATTAGCTACTTTTAATCAAGTTTAGAACCATAAATGTCTGATTGCTTTCTTTAATGGTCTTCAATAATAGTCTTTACTTTAAATGCTACCTAAAATAATATAAAATACATCTCATTTTAGGGGTAAAATTGGAATGGACTTTTTTTTTCTTAAATAAAAGTGCACGCAACATCTATATTTTCAACGCCTTTTTTAAGATTTATTTTTTCTAAAGATAGTAGGGTATTAGAGTAAACCGGTCATCTTCGAATTTTGTCGAAGAAGGGGACTCCTAAAACTGTAATTTTCTTTTGAGGAATCTCTAAAACTTCAATTTTCGTTTATGGAAAATCTCTGAAACTACAATTTTCGTCTGTAAAATCTCTAAAACTATACTTTTTTTGGTGAAACCCCTACTATCCTCAGAAAAAATAAATCTTAAAAAGGGCGTTGAAAATATCGATGTTGCGTGCACTTTTATTTACGGAAAAAAAAAAAAAAAAAGTCCATTCCAATTTCCCCCCTAAAATGAGATGTATTTTATATTATTTTAGATAGCATTTAAAGTAAAGACTTATTATTGAAGACCATTAAAGAAAGCAATCAGACATTTATGGTTCTGAACTCGAATAAAAGTAGCAATTGTAAGTATTTATAGATTGCTTTCTATTATTAGAATCGTATTTCAAGCTTTTTTTTTTTTTTTTTTTCTTTTTTTTTAGTTTTTGATTTCATTGGAGGGAAGGCTGTAAACAGCTCAAGAGCGCTCTAAGTGTTGTGTTCAATTTATGTTCCCAGACAAACCTCAGTAATTTAAAAATGGTGTCGCTAGGTATTGCTTGTTTTCTTGACACTTCATGTGAAGAGTCATGACTTACGAACTCTTTCGCCCTAAAAAAATCGTCTCTCATAGTGAAGGTACTTCCTTGTTTAAAATCCTTTGTCGTTTGTTACATTGTATTAGCCCAAATATAAGACTGTTTCTTTTTCCTTATAGTGCCCATCGATTAGCCCATCTTAATGCCCAACATCTTGTACGAAAAATAATTTATCACGTGTTTCTAAACTGTTGTGTTTCAAGTAAACACAGGAAAACGTCGGTATCTCCATCCTCGCGTAAGTTGGTATTCCAGATAACTCGATTCTCTCTCCCCCCTTTTTTTTAAGCATTATGTGTGGTTTAATGTAATTTGTCTCGAAGAGCAAATACGCCGGAAAATGGATCATCACCTAAATCGATATAAGTTCTCTTTTCCACTAAAATCGTTTCTACCATACAGCTTCTAAAAAGAGAAAATGACTTAGTAAATTAGAAAATGAACATTTAAAATTTGAAAAGTTTATGATTCCGATTTTTTCTGCTCTAGGGAAAGTAGAAATTTTAAGCACAGTAAGGCCTTTTAAACGTACAGATTTTTCTACTAAGGAAAGAATGTAAGATTCTGAAATGTATAGTTAATGTTTGTTAAAAAAGCCCATAAGATGAACTTAGATGAACTTAATTTAATAGATTTTGTAAGGTATTTTTTCCCTCTTTTCCGTACCCATTCGTGGTGTAATTGGAAGTACACTCAACGCGTATTCGAGAGGTCCAGGGTTCGAGTCCCGACGAAAACATTGCATATTTTTTACGTCTCCTGCTTCAAAATAAGCTACTGTATAATTACCGCTCGAACTAAAGGGTAGTGGACTATAATTCGTCACCACTGGGTTATGGCGATTAGGAGGCTGGCAAAAAGGTTTCCAACCTAATGGTCATATGAAGAGTTGGCGAAGGTTAAACAGAGAAAAAAGAAACTAAACGAAACAGTTAGAAATTTCGTAAATAATTGAATGACATCATCACTGTCGTTTCAAGGATAATGTAGCTATTAAAATGTGGTCCTTGGGAGTAAACATTGCAGAAAAATTTTGAAGTATGCTCTTCGCTGCTCATGCGAAACGAAAATGGCCCAAATTTGAAAAGCTGAAACGAGTAAGACGAGACACACACACACACACACACACACACACACACAACACACGAAAGAAAGAAAGAAAGAAAGAAAGAAAGAAAGAAAGAAAGAAAGAAAGAAAGAAAGAAAGAAAGAAAGAAAGAAAGAAAGAAAGAAAGAAAGAAAGAAAGAAAGAAAGAAAGCAAGCAAGCAAGCAAGCAAGCAAGCAAGCAAGCAAGCAAGCAAGCAAGCAAGCAAGCAAGCAAGCAAGCAAGCAAGCAAGCAAGCAAGCAAGCAAGCAAGCAAGCAAGCAAGCAAGCAAGCAAGCAAGCAAGCAAGCAAGCAAGCAAGCAAGCAAGCAAGAGCAAGCAAGCAAGCAAGCAAGCAAGCAAGCAAGCAAGCAAGCAAGCAAGCAAGCAAGCAAGCAAGCAAGCAAGCAAGCAAGCAAGCAAGCAAGCAAGCAAGCAAGCAAGCAAGCAAGCAAGCAAGCAAGCAAGCAAGCAAGCAAGCAAGCAAGCAAGCAAGCAAGCAAGCAAGCAAGCAAGCAAGCAAGCAAGCAAGCAAGCAAGCAAGCAAGCAAGCAAGCAAGCAAGCAAGCAAGCAAGCAAGCAAGCAAGCAAGCAAGCAAGCAAGCAAGCAAGCAAGCAAGCAAGCAAGCAAGCAAGCAAGCAAGCAAGCAAGCAAGCAAGCAAGCAAGCAAGCAAGCAAGCAAGCAAGCAAGCAAGCAAGCAAGCAAGCAAGCAAGCAAGCAAGCAAGCAAGCAAGCAAGCAAGCAAGCAAGCAAGCAAGCAAGCAAGCAAGCAAGCAAGCAAGCAAGCAAGCAAGCAAGCAAGCAAGCAAGCAAGCAAGCAAGCAAGCAAGCAAGCAAGCAAGCAAGCAAGCAAGCAAGCAAGCAAGCAAGCAAGCAAGCAAGCAAGCAAGCAAGCAAGCAAGCAAGCAAGCAAGCAAGCAAGCAAGCAAGCAAGCAAGCAAGCAAGCAAGCAAGCAAGCAAGCAAGCAAGCAAGCAAGCAAGCAAGCAAGCAAGCAAGCAAGCAAGCAAGCAAGCAAGCAAGCAAGCAAGCAAGCAAGCAAGCAAGCAAGCAAGCAAGCAAGCAAGCAAGCAAGCAAGCAAGCAAGCAAGCAAGCAAGCAAGCAAGAGCAAGCAAGCAAGCAAGCAAGCAAGCAAGCAAGCAAGCAAGCAAGCAAGCAAGCAAGCAAGCAAGCAAGCAAGCAAGCAAGCAAGCAAGCAAGCAAGCAAGCAAGCAAGCAAGCAAGCAAGCAAGCAAGCAAGCAAGCAAGCAAGCAAGCAAGCAAGCAAGCAAGCAAGCAAGCAAGCAAGCAAGCAAGCAAGCAAGCAAGCAAGCAAGCAAGCAAGCAAGCAAGCAAGCAAGCAAGCAAGCAAGCAAGCAAGCAAGCAAGCAAGCAAGCAAGCAAGCAAGCAAGCAAGCAAGCAAGCAAGCAAGCAAGCAAGCAAGCAAGCAAGCAAGCAAGCAGAGCAAGCAAGCAAGCAAGCAAGCAAGCAAGCAAGCAAGCAAGCAAGCAAGCAAGCAAGCAAGCAAGCAAGCAAGCAAGCAAGCAAGCAAGCAAGCAAGCAAGCAAGCAAGCAAGCAAGCAAGCAAGCAAGCAAGCAAGCAAGCAAGCAAGCAAGCAAGCAAGCAAGCAAGCAAGCAAGCAAGCAAGCAAGCAAGCAAGCAAGCAAGCAAGCAAGCAAGCAAGCAAGCAAGCAAGCAAGCAAGCAAGCAAGCAAGCAAGCAAGCAAGCAAGCAAGCAAGCAAGCAAGCAAGCAAGCAAGCAAGCAAGCAAGCAAGCAAGCAAGCAAGCAAGCAAGCAAGCAAGCAAGCAAGCAAGCAAGCAAGCAAGCAAGCAAGCAAGCAAGCAAGCAAGCAAGCAAGCAAGCAAGCAAGCAAGCAAGCAAGCAAGCAAGCAAGCAAGCAAGCAAGCAAGCAAGCAAGCAAGCAAGCAAGCAAGCAAGCAAGCAAGCAAGCAAGCAAGCAAGCAAGCAAGCAAGCAAGCAAGCAAGCAAGCAAGCAAGCAAGCAAGCAAGCAAGCAGCAAGCAAGCAAGCAAGCAAGCAAGCAAGCAAGCAAGCAAGCAAGCAAGCAAGCAAGCAAGCAAGCAAGCAAGCAAGCAAGCAAGCAAGCAAGCAAGCAAGCAAGCAAGCAAGCAAGCAAGCAAGCAAGCAAGCAAGCAAGCAAGCAAGCAAGCAAGCAAGCAAGCAAGCAAGCAAGCAAGCAAGCAAGCAAGCAAGCAAGCAAGCAAGCAAGCAAGCAAGCAAGCAAGCAAGCAAGCAAGCAAGCAAGCAAGCAAGCAAGCAAGCAAGCAAGCAAGCAAGCAAGCAAGCAAGCAAGCAAGCAAGCAAGCAAGCAAGCAAGCAAGCAAGCAAGCAAGCAAGCAAGCAAGCAAGCAAGCAAGCAAGCAAGCAAGCAAGCAAGCAAGCAAGCAAGCAAGCAAGCAAGCAAGCAAGCAAGCAAGCAAGCAAGCAAGCAAGCAAGCAAGCAAGCAAGCAAGCAAGCAAGCAAGCAAGCAAGCAAGCAAGCAAGCAAGCAAGCAAGCAAGCAAGCAAGCAGCAAGCAAGCAAGCAAGCAAGCAAGCAAGCAAGCAAGCAAGCAAGCAAGCAAGCAAGCAAGCAAGCAAGCAAGCAAGCAAGCAAGCAAGCAAGCAAGCAAGCAAGCAAGCAAGCAAGCAAGCAAGCAAGCAAGCAAGCAAGCAAGCAAGCAAGCAAGCAAGCAAGCAAGCAAGCAAGCAAGCAAGCAAGCAAGCAAGCAAGCAAGCAAGCAAGCAAGCAAGCAAGCAAGCAAGCAAGCAAGCAAGCAAGCAAGCAAGCAAGCAAGCAAGCAAGCAAGCAAGCAAGCAAGCAAGCAAGCAAGCAAGCAAGCAAGCAAGCAAGCAAGCAAGCAAGCAAGCAAGCAAGCAAGCAAGCAAGCAAGCAAGCAAGCAAGCAAGCAAGCAAGCAAGCAAGCAAGCAAGCAAGCAAGCAAGCAAGCAAGCAAGCAAGCAAGCAAGCAAGCAAGCAAGCAAGCAAGCAAGCAAGCAAGCAAGCAAGCAAGCAAGCAAGCAAGCAAGCAAGCAAAGCAAGCAAGCAAGCAAGCAAGCAAGCAAGCAAGCAAGCAAGCAGCAAGCAAGCAAGCAAGCAAGCAAGCAAGCAAGCAAGCAAGCAAGCAAGCAAGCAAGCAAGCAAGCAAGCAAGCAAGCAAGCAAGCAAGCAAGCAAGCAAGCAAGCAAGCAAGCAAGCAAGCAAGCAAGCAAGCAAGCAAGCAAGCAAGCAAGCAAGCAAGCAAGCAAGCAAGCAAGCAAGCAAGCAAGCAAGCAAGCAAGCAAGCAAGCAAGCAAGCAAGCAAGCAAGCAAGCAAGCAAGCAAGCAAGCAAGCAAGCAAGCAAGCAAGCAAGCAAGCAAGCAAGCAAGCAAGCAAGCAAGCAAGCAAGCAAGCAAGCAAGCAAGCAAGCAAGCAAGCAAGCAAAGCAAGCAAGCAAGCAAGCAAGCAAGCAAGCAAGCAAGCAAGCAAGCAAGCAAGCAAGCAAGCAAGCAAGCAAGCAAGCAAGCAAGCAAGCAAGCAAGCAAGCAAGCAAGCAAGCAAGCAAGCAAGCAAGCAAGCAAGCAAGCAAGCAGCAAGCAAGCAAGCAAGCAAGCAAGCAAGCAAGCAAGCAAGCAAGCAAGCAAGCAAGCAAGCAAGCAAGCAAGCAAGCAAGCAAGCAAGCAAGCAAGCAAGCAAGCAAGCAAGCAAGCAAGCAAGCAAGCAAGCAAGCAAGCAAGCAAGCAAGCAAGCAAGCAAGCAAGCAAGCAAGCAAGCAAGCAAGCAAGCAAGCAAGCAAGCAAGCAAGCAAGCAAGCAAGCAAGCAAGCAAGCAAGCAAGCAAGCAAGCAAGCAAGCAAGCAAGCAAGCAAGCAAGCAAGCAAGCAAGCAAGCAAGCAAGCAAGCAAGCAAGCAAGCAAGCAAGCAAGCAAGCAAGCAAGCAAGCAAGCAAGCAAGCAAGCAAGCAAGCAAGCAAGCAAGCAAGCAAGCAAGCAAGCAAGCAAGCAAGCAAGCAGCAAGCAAGCAAGCAAGCAAGCAAGCAAGCAAGCAAGCAAGCAAGCAAGCAAGCAAGCAAGCAAGCAAGCAAGCAAGCAAGCAAGCAAGCAAGCAAGCAAGCAAGCAAGCAAGCAGCAAGCAAGCAAGCAAGCAAGCAAGCAAGCAAGCAAGCAAGCAAGCAAGCAAGCAAGCAAGCAAGCAAGCAAGCAAGCAAGCAAGCAAGCAAGCAAGCAAGCAAGCAAGCAAGCAAGCAAGCAAGCAAGCAAGCAAGCAAGCAAGCAAGCAAGCAAGCAAGCAAGCAAGCAAGCAAGCAAGCAAGCAAGCAAGCAAGCAAGCAAGCAAGCAAGCAAGCAAGCAAGCAAGCAAGCAAGCAAGCAAGCAAGCAAGCAAGCAAGCAAGCAAGCAAGCAAGCAAGCAAGCAAGCAAGCAAGCAAGCAAGCAAGCAAGCAAGCAAGCAAGCAAGCAAGCAAGCAGCAAGCAAGCAAGCAAGCAAGCAAGCAAGCAAGCAAGCAAGCAAGCAAGCAAGCAAGCAAGCAAGCAAGCAAGCAAGCAAGCAAGCAAGCAAGCAAGCAAGCAAGCAAGCAGCAAGCAAGCAAGCAGCAAGCAAGCAAGCAAGCAAGCAAGCAAGCAAGCAAGCAAGCAAGCAAGCAAGCAAGCAAGCAAGCAAGCAAAGCAAGCAAGCAAGCAAGCAAGCAAGCAAGCAAGCAAGCAAGCAAGCAAGCAAGCAAGCAAGCAAGCAAGCAAGCAAGCAAGCAAGCAAGCAAGCAAGCAAGCAAGCAAGCAAGCAAGCAAGCAAGCAAGCAAGCAAGCAAGCAAGCAAGCAAGCAAGCAAGCAAGCAAGCAAGCAAGCAAGCAAGCAAGCAAGCAAGCAAGCAAGCAAGCAAGCAAGCAAGCAAGCAAGCAAGCAAGCAAGCAAGCAAGCAAGCAAGCAAGCAAGGCAAGCAAGCAAGCAAGCAAGCAAGCAAGCAAGCAAGCAAGCAAGCAAGCAAGCAAGCAAGCAAGCAAGCAAGCAAGCAAGCAAGCAAGCAAGCAAGCAAGCAAGCAAGCAAGCAAGCAAGCAAGCAAGCAAGCAAGCAAGCAAGCAAGCAAGCAAGCAAGCAAGCAAGCAAGCAAGCAAGCAAGCAAGCAAGCAAGCAAGCAAGCAAGCAAGCAAGCAAGCAAGCAAGCAAGCAAGCAAGCAAGCAAGCAAGCAAGCAAGCAAGCAAGCAAGCAAGCAAGCAAGCAAGCAAGCAAGCAAGCAAGCAAGCAAGCAAGCAAGCAAGCAAGCAAGCAAGCAAGCAAGCAAGCAAGCAAGCAAGCAAGCAAGCAAGCAAGCAAGCAAGCAAGCAAGCAAGCAAGCAAGCAAGCAAGCAAGCAAGCAAGCAAGCAAGCAAGCAAGCAAGCAAGCAAGCAAGCAAGCAAGCAAGCAAGCAAGCAAGCAAGCAAGCAAGCAAGCAAGCAAGCAAGCAAGCAAGCAAGCAAGCAAGCAAGCAAGCAAGCAAGCAAGCAAGCAAGCAAGCAAGCAAGCAAGCAAGCAAGCAAGCAAGCAAGCAAGCAAGCAAGCAAGCAAGCAAGCAAGCAAGCAAGCAAGCAAGCAAGCAAGCAAGCAAGCAAGCAAGCAAGCAAGCAAGCAAGCAAGCAAGCAAGCAAGCAAGCAAGCAAGCAAGCAAGCAAGCAAGCAAGCAAGCAAGCAAGCAAGCAAGCAAGCAAGCAAGCAAGCAAGCAAGCAAGCAAGCAAGCAAGCAAGCAAGCAAGCAAGCAAGCAAGCAAGCAAGCAAGCAAGCAAGCAAGCAAGCAAGCAAGCAAGCAAGCAAGCAAGCAAGCAAGCAAGCAAGCAAGCAAGCAAGCAAGCAAGCAAGCAAGCAAGCAAGCAAGCAAGCAAGCAAGCAAGCAAGCAAGCAAGCAAGCAAGCAAGCAAGCAAGCAAGCAAGCAAGCAAGCAAGCAAGCAAGCAAGCAAGCAAGCAAGCAAGCAAGCAAGCAAGCAAGCAAGCAAGCAAGCAAGCAAGCAAGCAAGCAAGCAAGCAAGCAAGCAAGCAAGCAAGCAAGCAAGCAAGCAAGCAAGCAAGCAAGCAAGCAAGCAAGCAAGCAAGCAAGCAAGCAAGCAAGCAAGCAAGCAAGCAAGCAAGCAAGCAAGCAAGCAAGCAAGCAAGCAAGCAAGCAAGCAAGCAAGCAAGCAAGCAAGCAAGCAAGCAAGCAAGCAAGCAAGCAAGCAAGCAAGCAAGCAAGCAAGCAAGCAAGCAAGCAAGCAAGCAAGCAAGCAAGCAAGCAAGCAAGCAAGCAAGCAAGCAAGCAAGCAAGCAAGCAAGCAAGCAAGCAAGCAAGCAAGCAAGCAAGCAAGCAAGCAAGCAAGCAAGCAAGCAAGCAAGCAAGCAAGCAAGCAAGCAAGCAAGCAAGCAAGCAAGCAAGCAAGCAAGCAAGCAAGCAAGCAAGCAAGCAAGCAAGCAAGCAAGCAAGCAAGCAAGCAAGCAAGCAAGCAAGCAAGCAAGCAAGCAAGCAAGCAAGCAAGCAAGCAAGCAAGCAAGCAAGCAAGCAAGCAAGCAAGCAAGCAAGCAAGCAAGCAAGCAAGCAAGCAAGCAAGCAAGCAAGCAAGCAAGCAAGCAAGCAAGCAAGCAAGCAAGCAAGCAAGCAAGCAAGCAAGCAAGCAAGCAAGCAAGCAAGCAAGCAAGCAAGCAAGCAAGCAAGCAAGCAAGCAAGCAAGCAAGCAAGCAAGCAAGCAAGCAAGCAAGCAAGCAAGCAAGCAAGCAAGCAAGCAAGCAAGCAAGCAAGCAAGCAAGCAAGCAAGCAAGCAAGCAAGCAAGCAAGCAAGCAAGCAAGCAAGCAAGCAAGCAAGCAAGCAAGCAAGCAAGCAAGCAAGCAAGCAAGCAAGCAAGCAAGCAAGCAAGCAAGCAAGCAAGCAAGCAAGCAAGCAAGCAAGCAAGCAAGCAAGCAAGCAAGCAAGCAAGCAAGCAAGCAAGCAAGCAAGCAAGCAAGCAAGCAAGCAAGCAAGCAAGCAAGCAAGCAAGCAAGCAAGCAAGCAAGCAAGCAAGCAAGCAAGCAAGCAAGCAAGCAAGCAAGCAAGCAAGCAAGCAAGCAAGCAAGCAAGCAAGCAAGCAAGCAAGCAAGCAAGCAAGCAAGCAAGCAAGCAAGCAAGCAAGCAAGCAAGCAAGCAAGCAAGCAAGCAAGCAAGCAAGCAAGCAAGCAAGCAAGCAAGCAAGCAAGCAAGCAAGCAAGCAAGCAAGCAAGCAAGCAAGCAAGCAAGCAAGCAAGCAAGCAAGCAAGCAAGCAAGCAAGCAAGCAAGCAAGCAAGCAAGCAAGCAAGCAAGCAAGCAAGCAAGCAAGCAAGCAAGCAAGCAAGCAAGCAAGCAAGCAAGCAAGCAAGCAAGCAAGCAAGCAAGCAAGCAAGCAAGCAAGCAAGCAAGCAAGCAAGCAAGCAAGCAAGCAAGCAAGCAAGCAAGCAAGCAAGCAAGCAAGCAAGCAAGCAAGCAAGCAAGCAAGCAAGCAAGCAAGCAAGCAAGCAAGCAAGCAAGCAAGCAAGCAAGCAAGCAAGCAAGCAAGCAAGCAAGCAAGCAAGCAAGCAAGCAAGCAAGCAAGCAAGCAAGCAAGCAAGCAAGCAAGCAAGCAAGCAAGCAAGCAAGCAAGCAAGCAAGCAAGCAAGCAAGCAAGCAAGCAAGCAAGCAAGCAAGCAAGCAAGCAAGCAAGCAAGCAAGCAAGCAAGCAAGCAAGCAAGCAAGCAAGCAAGCAAGCAAGCAAGCAAGCAAGCAAGCAAGCAAGCAAGCAAGCAAGCAAGCAAGCAAGCAAGCAAGCAAGCAAGCAAGCAAGCAAGCAAGCAAGCAAGCAAGCAAGCAAGCAAGCAAGCAAGCAAGCAAGCAAGCAAGCAAGCAAGCAAGCAAGCAAGCAAGCAAGCAAGCAAGCAAGCAAGCAAGCAAGCAAGCAAGCAAGCAAGCAAGCAAGCAAGCAAGCAAGCAAGCAAGCAAGCAAGCAAGCAAGCAAGCAAGCAAGCAAGCAAGCAAGCAAGCAAGCAAGCAAGCAAGCAAGCAAGCAAGCAAGCAAGCAAGCAAGCAAGCAAGCAAGCAAGCAAGCAAGCAAGCAAGCAAGCAAGCAAGCAAGCAAGCAAGCAAGCAAGCAAGCAAGCAAGCAAGCAAGCAAGCAAGCAAGCAAGCAAGCAAGCAAGCAAGCAAGCAAGCAAGCAAGCAAGCAAGCAAGCAAGCAAGCAAGCAAGCAAGCAAGCAAGCAAGCAAGCAAGCAAGCAAGCAAGCAAGCAAGCAAGCAAGCAAGCAAGCAAGCAAGCAAGCAAGCAAGCAAGCAAGCAAGCAAGCAAGCAAGCAAGCAAGCAAGCAAGCAAGCAAGCAAGCAAGCAAGCAAGCAAGCAAGCAAGCAAGCAAGCAAGCAAGCAAGCAAGCAAGCAAGCAAGCAAGCAAGCAAGCAAGCAAGCAAGCAAGCAAGCAAGCAAGCAAGCAAGCAAGCAAGCAAGCAAGCAAGCAAGCAAGCAAGCAAGCAAGCAAGCAAGCAAGCAAGCAAGCAAGCAAGCAAGCAAGCAAGCAAGCAAGCAAGCAAGCAAGCAAGCAAGCAAGCAAGCAAGCAAGCAAGCAAGCAAGCAAGCAAGCAAGCAAGCAAGCAAGCAAGCAAGCAAGCAAGCAAGCAAGCAAGCAAGCAAGCAAGCAAGCAAGCAAGCAAGCAAGCAAGCAAGCAAGCAAGCAAGCAAGCAAGCAAGCAAGCAAGCAAGCAAGCAAGCAAGCAAGCAAGCAAGCAAGCAAGCAAGCAAGCAAGCAAGCAAGCAAGCAAGCAAGCAAGCAAGCAAGCAAGCAAGCAAGCAAGCAAGCAAGCAAGCAAGCAAGCAAGCAAGCAAGCAAGCAAGCAAGCAAGCAAGCAAGCAAGCAAGCAAGCAAGCAAGCAAGCAAGCAAGCAAGCAAGCAAGCAAGCAAGCAAGCAAGCAAGCAAGCAAGCAAGCAAGCAAGCAAGCAAGCAAGCAAGCAAGCAAGCAAGCAAGCAAGCAAGCAAGCAAGCAAGCAAGCAAGCAAGCAAGCAAGCAAGCAAGCAAGCAAGCAAGCAAGCAAGCAAGCAAGCAAGCAAGCAAGCAAGCAAGCAAGCAAGCAAGCAAGCAAGCAAGCAAGCAAGCAAGCAAGCAAGCAAGCAAGCAAGCAAGCAAGCAAGCAAGCAAGCAAGCAAGCAAGCAAGCAAGCAAGCAAGCAAGCAAGCAAGCAAGCAAGCAAGCAAGCAAGCAAGCAAGCAAGCAAGCAAGCAAGCAAGCAAGCAAGCAAGCAAGCAAGCAAGCAAGCAAGCAAGCAAGCAAGCAAGCAAGCAAGCAAGCAAGCAAGCAAGCAAGCAAGCAAGCAAGCAAGCAAGCAAGCAAGCAAGCAAGCAAGCAAGCAAGCAAGCAAGCAAGCAAGCAAGCAAGCAAGCAAGCAAGCAAGCAAGCAAGCAAGCAAGCAAGCAAGCAAGCAAGCAAGCAAGCAAGCAAGCAAGCAAGCAAGCAAGCAAGCAAGCAAGCAAGCAAGCAAGCAAGCAAGCAAGCAAGCAAGCAAGCAAGCAAGCAAGCAAGCAAGCAAGCAAGCAAGCAAGCAAGCAAGCAAGCAAGCAAGCAAGCAAGCAAGCAAGCAAGCAAGCAAGCAAGCAAGCAAGCAAGCAAGCAAGCAAGCAAGCAAGCAAGCAAGCAAGCAAGCAAGCAAGCAAGCAAGCAAGCAAGCAAGCAAGCAAGCAAGCAAGCAAGCAAGCAAGCAAGCAAGCAAGCAAGCAAGCAAGCAAGCAAGCAAGCAAGCAAGCAAGCAAGCAAGCAAGCAAGCAAGCAAGCAAGCAAGCAAGCAAGCAAGCAAGCAAGCAAGCAAGCAAGCAAGCAAGCAAGCAAGCAAGCAAGCAAGCAAGCAAGCAAGCAAGCAAGCAAGCAAGCAAGCAAGCAAGCAAGCAAGCAAGCAAGCAAGCAAGCAAGCAAGCAAGCAAGCAAGCAAGCAAGCAAGCAAGCAAGCAAGCAAGCAAGCAAGCAAGCAAGCAAGCAAGCAAGCAAGCAAGCAAGCAAGCAAGCAAGCAAGCAAGCAAGCAAGCAAGCAAGCAAGCAAGCAAGCAAGCAAGCAAGCAAGCAAGCAAGCAAGCAAGCAAGCAAGCAAGCAAGCAAGCAAGCAAGCAAGCAAGCAAGCAAGCAAGCAAGCAAGCAAGCAAGCAAGCAAGCAAGCAAGCAAGCAAGCAAGCAAGCAAGCAAGCAAGCAAGCAAGCAAGCAAGCAAGCAAGCAAGCAAGCAAGCAAGCAAGCAAGCAAGCAAGCAAGCAAGCAAGCAAGCAAGCAAGCAAGCAAGCAAGCAAGCAAGCAAGCAAGCAAGCAAGCAAGCAAGCAAGCAAGCAAGCAAGCAAGCAAGCAAGCAAGCAAGCAAGCAAGCAAGCAAGCAAGCAAGCAAGCAAGCAAGCAAGCAAGCAAGCAAGCAAGCAAGCAAGCAAGCAAGCAAGCAAGCAAGCAAGCAAGCAAGCAAGCAAGCAAGCAAGCAAGCAAGCAAGCAAGCAAGCAAGCAAGCAAGCAAGCAAGCAAGCAAGCAAGCAAGCAAGCAAGCAAGCAAGCAAGCAAGCAAGCAAGCAAGCAAGCAAGCAAGCAAGCAAGCAAGCAAGCAAGCAAGCAAGCAAGCAAGCAAGCAAGCAAGCAAGCAAGCAAGCAAGCAAGCAAGCAAGCAAGCAAGCAAGCAAGCAAGCAAGCAAGCAAGCAAGCAAGCAAGCAAGCAAGCAAGCAAGCAAGCAAGCAAGCAAGCAAGCAAGCAAGCAAGCAAGCAAGCAAGCAAGCAAGCAAGCAAGCAAGCAAGCAAGCAAGCAAGCAAGCAAGCAAGCAAGCAAGCAAGCAAGCAAGCAAGCAAGCAAGCAAGCAAGCAAGCAAGCAAGCAAGCAAGCAAGCAAGCAAGCAAGCAAGCAAGCAAGCAAGCAAGCAAGCAAGCAAGCAAGCAAGCAAGCAAGCAAGCAAGCAAGCAAGCAAGCAAGCAAGCAAGCAAGCAAGCAAGCAAGCAAGCAAGCAAGCAAGCAAGCAAGCAAGCAAGCAAGCAAGCAAGCAAGCAAGCAAGCAAGCAAGCAAGCAAGCAAGCAAGCAAGCAAGCAAGCAAGCAAGCAAGCAAGCAAGCAAGCAAGCAAGCAAGCAAGCAAGCAAGCAAGCAAGCAAGCAAGCAAGCAAGCAAGCAAGCAAGCAAGCAAGCAAGCAAGCAAGCAAGCAAGCAAGCAAGCAAGCAAGCAAGCAAGCAAGCAAGCAAGCAAGCAAGCAAGCAAGCAAGCAAGCAAGCAAGCAAGCAAGCAAGCAAGCAAGCAAGCAAGCAAGCAAGCAAGCAAGCAAGCAAGCAAGCAAGCAAGCAAGCAAGCAAGCAAGCAAGCAAGCAAGCAAGCAAGCAAGCAAGCAAGCAAGCAAGCAAGCAAGCAAGCAAGCAAGCAAGCAAGCAAGCAAGCAAGCAAGCAAGCAAGCAAGCAAGCAAGCAAGCAAGCAAGCAAGCAAGCAAGCAAGCAAGCAAGCAAGCAAGCAAGCAAGCAAGCAAGCAAGCAAGCAAGCAAGCAAGCAAGCAAGCAAGCAAGCAAGCAAGCAAGCAAGCAAGCAAGCAAGCAAGCAAGCAAGCAAGCAAGCAAGCAAGCAAGCAAGCAAGCAAGCAAGCAAGCAAGCAAGCAAGCAAGCAAGCAAGCAAGCAAGCAAGCAAGCAAGCAAGCAAGCAAGCAAGCAAGCAAGCAAGCAAGCAAGCAAGCAAGCAAGCAAGCAAGCAAGCAAGCAAGCAAGCAAGCAAGCAAGCAAGCAAGCAAGCAAGCAAGCAAGCAAGCAAGCAAGCAAGCAAGCAAGCAAGCAAGCAAGCAAGCAAGCAAGCAAGCAAGCAAGCAAGCAAGCAAGCAAGCAAGCAAGCAAGCAAGCAAGCAAGCAAGCAAGCAAGCAAGCAAGCAAGCAAGCAAGCAAGCAAGCAAGCAAGCAAGCAAGCAAGCAAGCAAGCAAGCAAGCAAGCAAGCAAGCAAGCAAGCAAGCAAGCAAGCAAGCAAGCAAGCAAGCAAGCAAGCAAGCAAGCAAGCAAGCAAGCAAGCAAGCAAGCAAGCAAGCAAGCAAGCAAGCAAGCAAGCAAGCAAGCAAGCAAGCAAGCAAGCAAGCAAGCAAGCAAGCAAGCAAGCAAGCAAGCAAGCAAGCAAGCAAGCAAGCAAGCAAGCAAGCAAGCAAGCAAGCAAGCAAGCAAGCAAGCAAGCAAGCAAGCAAGCAAGCAAGCAAGCAAGCAAGCAAGCAAGCAAGCAAGCAAGCAAGCAAGCAAGCAAGCAAGCAAGCAAGCAAGCAAGCAAGCAAGCAAGCAAGCAAGCAAGCAAGCAAGCAAGCAAGCAAGCAAGCAAGCAAGCAAGCAAGCAAGCAAGCAAGCAAGCAAGCAAGCAAGCAAGCAAGCAAGCAAGCAAGCAAGCAAGCAAGCAAGCAAGCAAGCAAGCAAGCAAGCAAGCAAGCAAGCAAGCAAGCAAGCAAGCAAGCAAGCAAGCAAGCAAGCAAGCAAGCAAGCAAGCAAGCAAGCAAGCAAGCAAGCAAGCAAGCAAGCAAGCAAGCAAGCAAGCAAGCAAGCAAGCAAGCAAGCAAGCAAGCAAGCAAGCAAGCAAGCAAGCAAGCAAGCAAGCAAGCAAGCAAGCAAGCAAGCAAGCAAGCAAGCAAGCAAGCAAGCAAGCAAGCAAGCAAGCAAGCAAGCAAGCAAGCAAGCAAGCAAGCAAGCAAGCAAGCAAGCAAGCAAGCAAGCAAGCAAGCAAGCAAGCAAGCAAGCAAGCAAGCAAGCAAGCAAGCAAGCAAGCAAGCAAGCAAGCAAGCAAGCAAGCAAGCAAGCAAGCAAGCAAGCAAGCAAGCAAGCAAGCAAGCAAGCAAGCAAGCAAGCAAGCAAGCAAGCAAGCAAGCAAGCAAGCAAGCAAGCAAGCAAGCAAGCAAGCAAGCAAGCAAGCAAGCAAGCAAGCAAGCAAGCAAGCAAGCAAGCAAGCAAGCAAGCAAGCAAGCAAGCAAGCAAGCAAGCAAGCAAGCAAGCAAGCAAGCAAGCAAGCAAGCAAGCAAGCAAGCAAGCAAGCAAGCAAGCAAGCAAGCAAGCAAGCAAGCAAGCAAGCAAGCAAGCAAGCAAGCAAGCAAGCAAGCAAGCAAGCAAGCAAGCAAGCAAGCAAGCAAGCAAGCAAGCAAGCAAGCAAGCAAGCAAGCAAGCAAGCAAGCAAGCAAGCAAGCAAGCAAGCAAGCAAGCAAGCAAGCAAGCAAGCAAGCAAGCAAGCAAGCAAGCAAGCAAGCAAGCAAGCAAGCAAGCAAGCAAGCAAGCAAGCAAGCAAGCAAGCAAGCAAGCAAGCAAGCAAGCAAGCAAGCAAGCAAGCAAGCAAGCAAGCAAGCAAGCAAGCAAGCAAGCAAGCAAGCAAGCAAGCAAGCAAGCAAGCAAGCAAGCAAGCAAGCAAGCAAGCAAGCAAGCAAGCAAGCAAGCAAGCAAGCAAGCAAGCAAGCAAGCAAGCAAGCAAGCAAGCAAGCAAGCAAGCAAGCAAGCAAGCAAGCAAGCAAGCAAGCAAGCAAGCAAGCAAGCAATGGCAAGACAAAGATTACCTCTTCAGAATCCCTTCCAAATTCTAAGCTCCAGCCATAGATGCTTATGTAGTTTATTTACTATTGATCTATCTCATTGCAGTTGAGATCTGATGCAAATTGAATAAAACGTTATTCAACAAAAGTTGAAAGGTCTTATCATCTAAGTCTAAAAGGTCTGGACCTAGGACTCCATGTCTTAGAGTAGACCTAACATCATTCTTTAATTCATAATTATATTTTTCTGCAAGAAAGGGCCAGTTCGCTGAAATTCGAAAAAATGGAAATCACCTGAAAGAGTGGTATGCGTAAGTCCTAACACAGTGGAGTAGCGAGCATACCTGGCGCCCGGGGCAAAATACCTTTTTGGCACCTTCCTCCCCCCCCAAAAAAAACACTGATATGATGAAAATCTTGTTTGCAGACCATTTGGCGCTCCTCTGCGAGCGGCGCCCGGGGCATCATACACCACCATGCAACCCCCCTCGCTACGCCACTTTCCTCGGTGTATTTAATTATGGCAAAGCACACTAGGGCTATCTGCCTAAGGGGAGGGATGCCTTCTTGGAGGACTTTCTAAGGGAAACTGGCTCGTATACACGTTACACATGAAGAAAACCACGAAAACACTCATGCAGCCAACCCGTTCGCGGGTTCGAACCTCGGACCGAACTACCAGTGTTCTGCGACTTTACCGCTCGGCCGCTGGTGGGCCCGGCACTTTCCTCATACTGTTTTAATCACCGTCACTGGTCCTGGGAGCACTGGCAGTTATAGAAAATGGTCTATCCTAGTATATGACAGTTATCAGACCATTTGTGGTAACCATGGCGGTAGGCAGGGATTGCATTAGTGAAGTTTCGCATCATTTCATGAAAACTAATTTGATGTTGAATCCAAACATTTTGTTGCCAGAAACATAATTTTTTGACTTCCCAGAACTAATCTTGACGAAATACCAATTACAAAAGACAGATAAATCGCACAGGACATATCCTATTTGACGTGAATTTTTTAATTAAAGCAAAATGTAACTTGAATAGAATTTATGTACTGTAACTGGGTAAATTTAAACGTAATAATGCCTATACTTAAAGAAACAAACAACCCTTCCCCCCCAAAAAAAAGCAAATAACTACAGGAAACATCTAAACAAAATAAAACAAATGAAGTAATTTTGGTTTCCCTTTTCTGCACCTTTATAAATATTGTTGCGAAGCCCTAAATTTTAATCTTCACTATATCTTTAAAGTTCCCCGGAACATCATATGGAAAAAACGGGCTTATATTGCACGTACCAATTGGATTGATGAACTTCAGTAGTTCGTCCTGAGTTCTGTTTTCGGCGAAAGAAACTGGCTGTATAGCAGTTTCATGGTTTCCCTACTTGTAATACGAATATGAGCCAAATCTCTGTAGTATGTTCTACAAGGAAGTATCACTTCTAAGACGTAACAACCTTGCGTTCTTTCTATATTTAGCCACATTTAAACTCTGAGTTCAAGACCACTTTCATATATTTTGTGTTTTTCAGTATAATTTTATGCTTTTGCTAAGCATAAAGTATGAAAATATTTGCATATATATTGTATATATATAAGCTATTTATTTTACATTGTTTAAATTACTACAATTTCAGGTTTAGTTTACAGATTTTTTTAAATGACTTTTATTAGCAATAATGAGTTATTACTTTCTACTGCATGTGAAATATCTTGTTTACATCCATCACATGTGTTATTGATACGTAAATACATTTTCATACCCAACTGATTTCGATGCCCCCCCTTTTTTTGTATTCATAAAGACAGAATAAGTTTTTTCGCTCAACTATGTTGCACAGAAGGTGGTTATCGTGTGAACCATAAATGTCAACAAAGGATTATTTACATTCAGAACTCTTTCATAACGGACTCTTAAGGGAAATTGGCTTGTACTTTCGTTACACATGAAAAGAAAATCGTGAAACTACACGTTAAATATTATTCAAACCCGGAAAGAGCTCCGGAATTCAATGGTGTTATCCATGCTGCTATTGATATTGCCCAGAACTGAGAAAATGTTTGATAGACTTTCTCTGCTAATTGTGTATACGTATCGATGTCCAGTTTGGAATGTCCATGTCCAGTTTCGTTTGCCTGGGCGACTTCACTTGCTTTGTGTTCGGTTTATCTTGGGCCGTCCGATATACTTCTCAAGCATAACCAAGTGTTGGGCAAATTTTTCTGTTTGGAAGAAGTTTTATGAAATTATACTTTACACCTGATAATGAAATGTATCCCCACAGCGTTCTGATATGGAATCGGGAAGATAAGTCTAAAGATCTTATATTTTTTTTCAACAGTTTCAGTTGCACAACGTAATAGCCAATCAAATTAGAAGACACTGCATTCATATAGACTATAAAGGCATCGTAACAGTCATCCAAAAAAATTGATTTCAAAAACCAATTGCAGAGTCCTGAGTATCAATTCTCAAATATTCAAAGGTCCACAGATCAGTCAAAGAGCTGATAAATTAAAGAGACAATAGTTCGGTCTGATTTTATTCATCTCTCAGTGAAAGATTCTCAACTCCTAGGAAGTTCTCAGACAAGTCGCTTAAACGGCTAATTTAAAGTCTGCGTCGATTATTTTCAGAAAGCGCTTTCGACCTCGGAGATCTTGTTTTCACGGAATCTTCAGATGTCATGTTTTTTTCTTGAAGGGAGGGCTTTCAAGAACTTTCTTTATCAAGGATTTCTTAAAATGTCTTCGAGGAAAGTACAGATGTTTGAGTTTACTGCACTGAATTCCTAATGCAAAAGATAACTAAAAATCTTTGATGTGGAACGTTGTACAATGGATGTTGCGGCTAGTTACTGACGATTTATCAGTTACTAAAAGTGGAACGTTAAATTTATCGCACAACATATACAAATCTATGATTGTTATTTTTGACAACTGTTTCTTTTACTAAATGAAAATGACAAAAATAACTTTAAAAAAAATACCTGAAATTTTTTTCAGATTACATTCTACATCTCAAAACAATAGTTCATCGTTAAAAAGTTTGATTTTTTTTAATACAGAAAGTTAAAAAAGTCTGAGAAATCATGATTTTTTTTAATAAAGAAAATTAAAAAGTCTGAGAAACCGTGATTTTTTTTTTAATACAGAAAATTAAAAAGTCTGAGAAACCATACGTATGTTCCACGTTTCTTCTTAAATAAATATGTGCTGCTACCAACAAATGAAACTAAATCTTAGTTATCGAATGAAATTAAAACTCAACTAAAAAGGAAGAAAGATAGTTAGTTAAATGGTATAAACATACATATATATGTATATATATATATATATATATAATTTTAAGAAAAAATTTATCATTTGAAAAAATTTAAGAAATATAAATAGAGGTTTACAGTATATATACTACTATAAAATTTTGACTGAAATTTTATTCTGGTCATAGATAAAAACGTAGAAATTTTGCAGTCCAATAATTTATAGGGTATTATAAACCTATATTGTTAAGAACACTTGCGCTATAAAGTAACAACTGTTGCGAAATATTGATAAAGAAGCCTAAATACACTGGCGTTTTGAACGATCAATTTATACTGCATTAAGCAATGTATTTTTAAAATACTGATGACTAATGAAAGATTTTATGTATCATCGATTGGCAACAGCTTCTATTTATTGCGAACTGGATTTTATTGAAGAGAACCCCCCCCCCCCCCGATAAGACTTTTATTCAATCTGTTTTAATAACATATCAAACCGATTCTAAAGTAAGATAACTCTACCTGTTGCAAGATATTTTACAGAAGGTTCGTTTTAGTTGATTACGCAAAGCACATTAGGGATATCTGCCTATGGAGAGGGATGTCTTCATGAAGGGGTTTCTGAGGAAAACTGGCTCGTATGCACGTTACACATGGGGAAAACCACGAAAACACCTATGCAGCCAGTCTGTTCACCTGGAATCGAAACCAGGTCAGAACTATCAGTGTTCAGCGATTTTACCACTCGGCAACTGGTGGGCTGTTTTACATAAGGAGATATCAGTTTGTGTGTAAGACCAGTCATTCATGTATCGACTTGATATATTGACAGTGTTTTACAGGAGAGATAAATTAAACGACTTATTATAGTAAAATAATCAGTCGACGAGTCGTGGGTTAAGTTAGTAGTCTCAAACTCAAATTGCATGCGGGCCGAAGGCAGGATCTAAAAGCAGTTGACGGGCTAAAAAGATTTTCTTTTTCGAAAATAAAAAGTTCTTTTTAACGAAATATTTTTTTTTACTAAATTTTAAATGTATGTAGTACATATTTATCAAAACATACATAAACAGTAATACTAATGACGTAAAGGAAAAAATTCCTTTACATTTATTTTCTGCTTGAAATCGAAAGGTTGGTAAATGCAAATTTCTGACGTTTATATTTTGTGATTCAAACATAGTAACAGCTAAATATTAAATTTTCAGACAAGCCTTTATTTCAGATAATTCTAATATATTAAATGAACCCCTAAATAATTTACTTAAAACTAAAAATAAACGATTTACGAAAACTTTCCAAGCGGGGCAAAACTTGAGAGTAAATAATGACAATCTATTTATTTTGCCTTTATTTGTTAAATTTTTCTTTAATGCATACAGGGCATGAATTCATATACTTTTATGTAAATAATTATAAACTTTAATTCTTACTACAGTTTTCTGTTACAATAGATTATGGCGTTTTGATTTTAATAAAGTTTGTAACCTTGAAGAAGAATGGTGAAGTATTTTCATATCGAATTCTAGATGCTGATCGGTCAATCTAGTACTTTTTTTTTTATATTTGTTCATTTCCAACTGCGTTGGGAGTGCACTGTTCGCATATAAATGTATTCTCAAGAAAAGCGAATTATTCTTACTGCAAAAAGTTATTTATCTTTTGGCAAAAAGTAATCAAATCTGCTTCTTCAAATCTCTGAATAAGATTTATATCACAGTGTACATTAATTAGTTCCATTTGTAGCTCACTCTCGTTTTTAATGGTAACGAAAATAATCCGTCTAACAAAATTAAATAAAATGTTTAAAATCCTAATCTTTATTCAAATTTTTGTCATAATAATTAATATCCCGGGCCCACAGCCAAGAAAGCATATATTAAGGCACTGCAGGCCACGCCTCGCTAAGACCTGTTGTGACACAGCATCTAGTTAATTAATGTTGTAATAATTTATGATAAATATATTCGAGTGTCACTAGTTTGAGATCACTGTCCTAGGTAATTCTGTTGGCTTTGTGGTAGGCGAGCAGGCTGCCATAGTCTTGAGCCCAAGTTCGAATTCCGGACATGCTATGGATGCTTGACATAGATGTTTTAATGACATTGGAGCAGTTAAAATATTGTCGAGCCAGAAGTCCTTTCAAGAGGATGGTAGCGGAGTTATAGGACCTTCGGATCCGTCCTCCCGAGATGTTCTCCTTCGAGCTAGAAAGGTATCATATTATGGGTGAGGCTAGGAAATTCTTTGTTTTTAATACAGAATAAGGCAAAAAACCCTCTAGGTAGTTGTCGAAAGGCCAAGAAAGTTTTATTTTCGTATTATTCATCTAAATACTGTAATTTTACTGGCGATCATTCTTCTGATTATTATGCCAGCCACGGCATTTCCATTCTGCAACTGTGACAACACGTTCCATCTCTTTTAAAGGCTCAGTGGCAGCCGAGTTCTTACCGCGGAAAGATAATGTAAATTTTTTGTGCAATTTTTAGGCTATTTGCGTGTGCAATGAAGCTGCGTTTATCTGTGAGGTATAATAACTATAATGTTATTAGGTTATAAACATACTGTGGATTTTCGGTTTTGTTATCTTGCGTGTATGTCTAATAGGAATAATTGCTTCTTCCACCCCAATTTTAAAACCATAGTTTCTTTGAAATTGCTGCAACTCCATCAGAACTAGTAAATCTTTTATGTATGTGGCGGTATCTATTTATTAAAATTAAAAATTATACCTTGGGTTAATGGTGGATTAGTAGTCGACGAAACCGTATTTGTCATTATGATTTAAATAGTAAATAGCTTTTTTCTTGTATTATCTCTTTTTCTTCTTAGGAGTGAAGATTTTCTAATGCAAAGGTTCACCGCCAAGAAAAGGACGAAAAATTGTCAAATTTGTTTTTAAATCTACCTACTATTATTTTGACGCAATGGGCAAGCGGTAACTTCAGGTTCGAAAACGTGTCTAGTACTGCAACATTTTACTTATTGGATCAACATTTTCAGCTGCAAGCAATGGCGTCCTTGAGAAAAAAAATTGCGGGGCATGCAAATTATAGCTTAAAGCTGATACTTGACTAGCAATTCAAGAATTAGGATGTCAAGTCGTGTCTAATAATGACTACCATTTAGCAGTTATTATTTTAAACGTTACGTAAACATATTTGTTTAAAATGTATTTTAAACAAATATGTGTAAGAACAGTAAAAAATTTAAAGTGTTGAAGAAAAAATTCATGATTTAAATTGTAACAGGTATTATGCACCACCCTATAGAGAAGGTAATGCATTTCGAAAGAATCGCGCACAAGTCTCTCTTCTTCAAAGAGCAAAGCGTTTTAAAAGTAAGTTATAAAAGCAACCTTAATGTAATGTATATTTTTAATAAAACTGTATAGATATCGAGAGCCATCAGCCACAGGCTCCTCTTCCTCATGAACAATTTTCACCTTAAATAGCAATAAATGAAAAAGCAACTGAAACTTCTGAAACTTCATCTGTGCAGTAAACTAGAAATGAAATGATTTAAAATTCACATTAAGTGCGCTTCTCTTTGTCTCCTGTATCATACTTTTTAATATTTATTCAGTTTTAGCGTGTAGAATGAAGTATTCTTATACTATAGGAATTTTGGTCCATACAGTATTTAATTAACTCATAAGGAACTGGATTTTTAAAACTGCAACTTGACGCATATAGACTTTTTTGCATCAGCATTTAAGAAACTCTTAGAAATTTAATCTAGTTAAAATCATCATGTAGCTTCTCAATGTGCAAAGCTGCTATACCGTGTGCTATTATGATTCATCAAGTCACTATCTAAAGTACAGCAAATACAGTAAAACAAAATTCAGTATTTAATCAGTAAATTTCAATAGAACTGTTGCCACTTGGGCTCAAAGTATACAGCCTTTACGAATTTTCTTTTTTTAGGGTCATGCACTCGTTGCCATTCAGATTAAAATGTTGCATATACGCATAATTTTGATATTAGAAACAGATTTATTTCGATAATTGTAATTTCACCGTCACGAAAGGAATGTCACATATCTTCGTCTCGCTACTTTTTTTATTTCTGGTTGTAGTGACAACAGCGTGGCCTCATTTCACTTAACCTTACTATACTTGTCGCTTTATATCATGCAATATTTATGTTTATAAATAAAGTTACGTGCTTAAGGGTTCGTAATAGGGTGAATGCACACAAAATGGATGATAGTTGATAAAATTTATTTTCACAAAAGAAACACTCTACAGTTCTGGAGCTTTCTATAAAAATATTCGTACAGCTCTTCTCAGTATAACAGAGGAACCATTTTAAACTATTAAAAAAATAGTTTAGGTATTTAGCATTAAATACGACACGCAAATAAAGACTTTTACAGGAATTATTATAATACAGATATTGGCAGACACTAATAAAAATACTACCACATAATAATACGTTTAATGCATATTCGTATACATTGATTATACACATTCAGATCTCTTGAGTTGACTCATTTAGGTCTCCAGTTAGTACGATATGCTGGCTTGAAAATTAGGCATAGTTATTCATATCTCGCACACGTCGTTACACGGCTTATAAACAGATAAAAAATTGAAAAAATTATCGTTGATATCGGATATTTTCACTCGGTGGCTTCTTAATTAAAATTTAAAATGCTAGAATCGCGTTTAATGCGAATTTTTATTATAACAGTTATACAGTCCCTTTTAGTGTGAAGTCGGTTTTTCGAGAATGAGCCAAGAATATTATCTATCAAGGAAAGCTTCGTGATCTCCAGTTCTTGTGATAAAAATATGCGCCAACCATCGTAACCAACTCCGTAATTCAGTAGTAGATATACTCCATGATTTGCATATTTCTAACTCCATTTCATCATTTAAATGTAATCGAAAAAGATTAGTAACTATTACTGATTTTACAAACCAGGCATTCTTTTCCTGTGACTGTAATTACTAGCGGACAGGTGATTAAATCCAGGAAGTTTCTTATCGCTGCCGGAAAAGGTGAAATATTTTTGTTACTGATACTTTTTAATCAAATGTTAAAAAAATGACATTTTGCTGACATCAATGAATGCTGGTCAGGCGATAATTATCATTGATATTATCAGGATATTCAAGTGCTTTTTATATATATATATCTCCAGATGATCTATTTGTGCATTTTATTTCAGGCAATTTAAGGCCCACAGGAGAAATTAAAAATGCGGAAGTTGTACCGTAAATTGAATATCTATAATTGAAAAACAAATTTTAGGAAAATATTAACCTTTAGCAATAATTATAGAGGAAAGATATCTATATAACAATATTACATTCAACATAATATTATCTTTATATGTTTCTCGCATGCCTAATGAATTCATCCATTGACTAATTATTTACTTCTATTCATGTGAGGTCTTTCTTATGGTGTGTCGCGGTGTTTTCGAATTTAAATATAGAGCTTAAAATTCAGATTCAGTTTCCAGTTTCATAATTGTGCGAATCAGAATTTTTCATAATGAAAATATTAAAATGTAAAACGTGAAAGGAAAGATTATATTTTTAAGATCACATGCATGTTGGTTTGCGAACTGTATGGTTATTTCTTAAACTCATGACGAAAACATCGAGCACGAACTTCAGATTGGTAGCTGAGTGTGTAAAGATTTATTGTATATTAATGGTCTTCAAGCTGTGTTTAGCGGAATATTAGAGTTCCGCAAGTCAAAGCGCTTAACGAAAATTATAAAGCATTCACACTAATTGATTAGTGTTTATTAACTAAAAAAAATATAAATACATTAAGTTACAGATTAGTTTTAAAACTTAACATATGTCGAAGAGAATGATGTGCAATACACTGCAAAACTAAACAGTTCTCTAATGAAAAATAAATTGTATGTAGATGTCAGTGTTAAAAATTATACAGTAGAGCGTCTTTTTCAGCTGAAGAAAATTATTACATACTATTTCCCAGAGGAGAAAAACTGAGTGTGACTAGATTAAAAAAATCCGTTCAAGTACTACGATAAATCATAAGACTTGCCAATAAAGGAAAAAGAACAACTTATCGACATATAAACAGATTCCATGTTAAAGTCTAAATTTAAGTAAGAATAGCTCCTAAATTTTTGGAAGTAGATTCGTGCAAAATACGTGGAAATTTTTCAGGCAGTTGTACGATTCAGAACGACGTATTTAAGCGAAAAATCTTCCTTACAATAGGCCGCAACAAAAACGAAATATAGAATTGGTGTAAAAAATGTGCAAGCATACCACTGCCATTAAATATAACTCAAGGGTAGGTAACATCTGGAGCACGAGTTAATGCTATTAATGAATAAATTACATTAATTGTATGTTAGAATTTTTTGGTAAAAATACAATATTTTTTTTGATAAACTGTTTCTAACATATTAGTCTGCATTAAATATTATTTTAAGATACATATTTCTAAGGGTGGAATGGGGTCCCCAGGGGAAAAAAAGACTTATAGTTGTAAAGGATCTGGCCGTTGACAAAGTTGACAGATTCCTCTTGTAGGATAATACGTTATTTTTATGTTAATTATGTCCCAGCTTCAGTTATGGGACAGAATCAACATAAAAATCTTCATATGTAAACTAGAAGCAATCTAAATAGTGAGCGAATATACAGTATATGGAGAGGGCTTTGGCAATGCGTCTGAAAGCAGCTTATTTCGCATTATTGAGCCATCCACACCGCATGCCGATCTGGTTCTGGTGAGAGATTTTTTGTATTTGCTATTGCTTAGACTTACAAGTTGCGAAGGGTTGGAGCCAAGTTGTGTAGAAGCCAAGTAGTCTACTATTTATCCTGTTGTACGTTTTTAAACATTTATATTTGCTTCAGAAAAATTCTTCTGAACATGTTAAAATTTTTCTGAAGAATGTTATTTCAATATAATGTATTGCAATAAAAATTGGTTGTACTGGTACCGATGACTTAAGATATAAGAAAGCTCAGTTTATGATGAAATGTCATTTATTGATCACCAGATTTCTGTAGTATGGAAAAAAAAAAAAAAAAAAAAAAAAAACGCAGTGTCTCATTTTCAAGAAATTATCCCTTAAATATGGAACACGGTTTGTTTCTTATGAAACTGTGAAATTTTATTTTAAAATTATTTTTCTCTCTGCTGATTGTTGCACACCTTCGACAGCTATCAAGTGGCACATAGTGCATTGTAGTCTGTTGTTTAAAAATAAGCTCTTCAAGGCCATTGACAGCTCTCTTCCCCCCATTTACGATCGTAACTTGTGTTGTCGTCACTGCACAGCATTTCTTTTATCCCTGTCATTTTTGAGACTGTAGTTCAAGTCGGCTTTCATTTGCGTGCTTTTCAGGAAGTCGCTAAACGAAAAGAAAGTGGGGAGAAAAGTTAAGCCAGTCGACCTTTATTTCGCAGCTGTTGTTCCCATGTTTACGAATCAAATCAGGCGAGAGAAAAGTAACATTGAAGTTTTTCTTTTAAAGTAACAAGTTGTAGAATAGCTTTTTGTTCTTAAAATGCACCAAAAAATTTTAAAATTGTCTCAGTTTTGGGTTGAATGATTCTAAATAAATAAAGCATGCGTAATATCTTTTATGTATGTTTATTCTTTTTAAGCATACATCTTATTATGTTTCTAATAATGTTAACACAAAAGTTTTAGTTATTCCATCTTAACAATCAAATAATTCCACCCAAGAAGTTCTAAATACCAATCTGATATTGCCATTCTAAAAAATCACAGTCCGTCTTTTTTTTTTTTTTTTTTTTTTTTTTTTTTTTTTTTAATTTAGCTTCTGAGTTTTGGAACTTACTTTTTTTTTTTAATTGTATTTTTTACTGTCCGCAAAAATCGCTTGTATTTAAATTTACAGATTTGCACATATTTACTTTTTTTTTGGGGGGGGGGTTATAAGTAGGCTTACCTAGGTGGCATGAATAATGAAAGAGAACCAGAAAAATCGAAAATTATTAGTGCAGTAATTCTGACATTTATAATACATCAGATCATTGCTGTAAAAAGTGACGGGGTTATCATTTCTATCGCACGGAGTAGACATATAACACTAAAAAACGGCACGCATAGTAAAGCAACTAAATATTATCACGTGCTTCTAATGGGTCCAGTCAGTTCCTCCTCCTGATCTGGAATTATAAATCTTTGACATGACTGACGCTTACTTGTTCCGGAAACGCAACATTTTTTTTCTTTCTGACGTACTCGTAGTCATCAATAAAATCACTCTATTATGTACAAATCACTGTCTGTTGTAAGGTGTTTAATTTTCAGGTCGGTTCGCGGCGGGAATTCTTCTCATCCAGCAGTATTTTAAAAATCTTCTACGTTAGTTATCTCAAGCGTGAAGATTTAATTTCAGCATGAGCAGCTGTTTTGCGCCTTATTAAACATTCTGAAAGATTACATTATGTCATCTAATTATAAAAGTTTGTGCAATTTTTCGCAGTCAAGATTGCCTAGGTAAAAATTGTAATATCTGCACCTAACGACACAGTAGTGTAGGTATCATAAGTTAACAGTAAATGACAGTTTTGCTTTTAGCAAAGAATCTTTGTTTGTGTACGTATATACACTTCAATAAACTTATTAAATATTCTTGGAGAATAAATATTGGGATGTGGTCACTGTGAAGTAATTATCATGTGAAATGAGCTGGAGGTGATTTTATTTGATTCAGTCGCTCAGAAAAAGTGTGTTCACATGGCATACGATGCCTGGTGTGGTTTCAGTGAATAACAGGGTTTTCGCCTCCCCTTCCTCCCTGTAAGTTAATACTGTAGTTTCATTCTGTTATCTTTTTATGCTACAGATCTAGCATGCTACAGATCTTTTTGCTCCCTCAAAATAAGTTAACAATAATGGAAGACACTGGGTTGCAGTCTTTCAGCATGCACCAGCACCCAGTCTCTTATATAGAACTCGAGCAGCATCACTCCTCTTTGCGGAATGCGTGCCAGATGAATCCAGGCTTTGATATCCAGAATGGTAGATTGAAAGAAAATGATTCTTTCCCATTGCCTCACAAAAAATCTTGATTTTAATACCTCGAGACTACCTCCGCTGAGATTTTGTCAAAAATTAAAGTGATTTTTTATCTTGATCAGTTAATGAATTGATAATCTTGATCGCGTCAAGAAGTGAATCATAGAAGAAACTACAAGCTATAGGGCAAATGTTCTTGCTAGAGTATTGCGCAAAAATAACATCTCCGAGAAATAACGATGTATGTATTGAAACTTATTTGCTCATGATCATTTTGGGTGACCGAATTCAGTAAAAGCACTGTAATCGATTTCACATAATCCATCATATACAGAGACCACAGGAAATCCCACCATTCATTCTCGGAGAACCTGTATAAACCTGGCTCTTAGAACTGTTGTCAGTGCCTTAGTGACAGTTTTTGCCGACCGGAAAAATCCATTTCCCGTCTCAAGATATATACTGACGACCCAAAACATTATGACATCCCCACATTTTTAAATGAACTCATCTGGATGACGTGGAGGGCACGTGATTAAGTCGTAATAGTATTTAACTGCTGCTGGAGAATTCTTGCACTTACTTTTGCGAGTGATAGGAAAGGCCGGCGATCTAAGCGAATTTGATAGAGGTTAGGCTGTAATTGCCCGAAGACTTGGGACATATATCTCCGAAACTGCATGACTGGTAGGTTGTTCACGATCTGCCGCTGTTAGTATTTATGCAGAGTGGATAAATGATGGTGAAACCAGAAGTAGACGCCAACATGTTGGACATCCGCGCATCATCAAAATAGGACATCCGCGATTGTCTCGCTTGGTACAGCAAAATCGGCGCCAAACAGTTACTCAGCTGACAGCCCAACACAGTACAGGTCCAAGTGCAAGTGTTTCGGAGTACACAGTTCGGCAGACACTGTTGGGAATGGGACTGCCCAGCAGATGTCTTACTCATGTGCCTCTGTTGACCAAGTGTCATTGTCAACTACGCCTACAGTGGGCCCATAAGACCACGGATTAGTGGAAGACAGTTGCCTGGACAGTTGCGAGGGATGAATCACGACTTCTCATTTATCACGTCACACAACCATCCTGGAACAACCGTCGATGGTCGTTCCAGGCGAACAATTGCTACCCCTCTGTACAATTAATGAATTGAAAAGACTTTATTTGTAAAATAGATTAAAAATTGTAATACAATCTTCTTAAAATATTATGTAAAAGAAAATTGTAAATAATATATAATTATAACAAAGATTTGTAACTAAGTTTTTTGTATTATTTTCCTAGTTGGATTGATTTTTGCATTATTAAAGATAATTGAGATAATTGTAAAATTTTATTTATATAACCAAATTTGTATTTAAGTTTTTGTATTATTATCCTAGTTGGATTGTTTTTGTATTGTTAAAGATAATCTAGAAGATTGTAATATTTTGTTTATGTAATATTGTTTTTCAATAAAGATATTTGCTGGCGAGGCCGGCAGGTCTTTTATTCATGGACGGGTACAATATGGTGGTTGAATTAATAAATGAGTAGTTCCACTAATCCCTGCATATACCGCAAGGTTCGCAGGAGTTATTAGCTAGTCTTACCCCTCTGTACAGCAGGTTATACTCAGGTTGTTGGTGGCGGTATTTTGCTTTGGGTGGGGGGTTCTTAAAGGCAGTTCTGGAACCCTTAGTTGTGGTAGAACAGACCATGAAAGCTTCGGACTATCTGAACATAATTGCAGATTATCTGCACCGTTACATGGTGCCTGTCTTCCCAACTGGAAATGAAATCTTCCAGCAGAACACCGTCCCATGTCACAAGTCTCGAACTGTATTGGGAGTGATTCGAGGGGCGTAAGAATGAATTCCAGTTAATGTCGTGGCCACCTAACTCGCCGAATCTTAACTTAATAGAGCACATTTGGGATGTCATAGAGCAGCAGCTCAAACACCACCATGTTGGAATATCTCGACCGCTGCTTAGACATTTGGCACAAGCTGTCCAGTCATCTGCCAAGAACTTGTGGCATCCATGCCAAGGGGAGTTGCAACTGTTTTGCAGGCCAACGCGTTATTGAGTAGGTGGTCATAATATTTTGGCTCTTCAATGTGTATGTCAAAATGATACATTGGGAAATAAATAAAAACTCTTGTCTTATTTATGAAAATAAAACTTTAATTCCATCATTTTAAGCTGCTATTTTGTTTTACTGTTAGCGAAATCGTCAATGGCATTCTAAAAGTTCCTTTCATTACCCCAGTTGCTGTTCTGTAGACAATGCTTCTTAATCGAAGTATTAATGAATTAATTAGTAATACTTATGGCAGTTGTGAGTGAAATTCACTGTATTAATATAATATTTGCATCTGCGTTGTAGAAATCATATTAGAATAAACTGCAAAAATTTAAAGCGACCATCCTTTCCATCTCTGTTTTATCTCCTCGATCAATAACAGATGTAAAACTCTGAAGTATTGCTATCTCAATGAGGAACTTAATTGTGTTTCATTGAAAAGTTTCGATGGAGAAAGCAAAGAGTAGTAAGAACATAAAGCTGTTAATCTCTTTATAATTCCTTTGCATACTCATTCCAGTGTAAAAACAATTCTGTCCTCAATTCAGTTTGATATGACAGTTTCAGCAACTTGTGGTTGGTCACCTCACACCGATGACAGAGTGATTAAGATGGCTAAATATTGGCAGTTCATGTCAAATTCCCCCAAAATGGGTCTGGCTTTATGAATTTTTCATGGTTTTCTTTAATGTAAACACAGGATATATAATTGTATTTACGTATGTAATACGTGAATACGAACCAATGCTCCTTTAATAATACAAGTATGAGCCAATTACCAGTTTTAAGGCTTAAGAATAGTAGAGAATGTTTAGTAGAATTTTTAGTCTTCTTGAAAGAAATTTTTAGAATTTAGAGAATTTTTAGTCTTCCTGGAGATGTGGTGTGGTGTATTTAATTATGGCAAAGCACACTAGGGCTATCTGCCTAAGGGGAGGGATGCCTTTCGTGGAGGACTTTCTAAGGGAAACTGGCTCGTATACACGTTACACATGGGGAAAACCACGAAAACGCCCATGCAGCCACCCCGTTCGCGGGATTCGAACCTCGGACCGAACTACCAGTGTTCAGCGACTTTACCGCTCGGCCGCTGGTGGGCAACAGTCTTCCTGGAGAACTTTAAGTCTTCCTGAAAGATATCGCTGCTCCTAGACAGACAACTATTGCGAATTAATGTTATAAACCAATAAATCTCAATTTTCCTTTCTACTCCAGAAGGTCCATTAACTCTATAATGTCACTAACTCATATATGTTTCACATGAGAAATTCCATAACCAAACGTATGCCGCGTCCGTTGACCCCTTCTATCCAGACCACTGCTTTCACACACACAAAAAAAAGGGGGGGGGAGAGAGATGAAGCTTAAAAATGTTAGGTCAGGGTTATATGGTAAATTCAACAATTATGAATATTATTTTTCTGACTTATTTTGAGAAATATAATTTAATGACGAAATAACGTAATGCTTAAAAATAAATCCCTGCTTAGTTAAATAACGTAATATTCGTGAAAAAATTATTTACTTGGAATAATCATTTAAACATCATTTGTAAGAAAAACAAATACTGTCAAATTTACCCGTTCCCATTAATTGAACAAGTTCGTTTTTAAGGAGTATCTGCTTAAATGGGAAAGCATTAATCTCCTACTCCGAGAGTTCTGCGATTCAAGAACCATTCTTTAATGGAAAGTGTTCGGTAAAGTAGAATGTTTGCTAACGGCGTCTGATGTATAACTTATCCTTTCTTCTCTTTGTTTTGTTATCTTTGTTACCAAGCACTTTATCATTTCACACCGCCTGACAAGTGTTGCTATTCTACGAGACATAAAATCTTTAATTTCTCACCCACCTGACTTGGCAAATCCTTAGAGGTGTTACCGTTTGGGATACTGTGAAGCTTTAGATTACTTTTCAAATTAAAACAATATACTATTTAACGGAGCGATTTAAAAGCAATATGCGTACTATTTAATAATTTGTATTATTATTTTAATAATATCTATAATTGATAATACTATATATATAATTGATAATAATATCTATAATTGATAATAATATCTATAATTGATAATTCATATAATTTGTACTTGCTTCGGCAATACATATACTAAAATTGGAACGATAAAGAGAAAAGATAATTTATAATGTGTAAAGTGTATACGAGCCAGTTTCAATTAGAAAGTTCTCCACAAAGGCGTCTCTCTCCTTAGGTAGCTAACCCTCGAGTGCTTTGCCGTAATTAAATAAACCAAACCAAGCCATATTATTTATAATATACCTAATTCATAATTTTAATAAATTAGCTGTACGCTTATTTTAAGTTGCCGCTACTTACGGTATCGGTTTTGCCTATATAAGGTGAGAAATAAATGTTTTATTAGTATTTGAAATTAAATCGTTCTTTCACATACTTTAACACAGAATTAAACGCGCACAGACCGTAAGGTTTTTCGGAGAAAGAGTGTGGTAAAGTCGTTAAATACGTATAGTTCGACCCATGTTCAAGACCCGCCGAACAGGTTGGCTGCATGAGAGTGTTTAAGGTTTGCCTACGTGTAACTTAAATACAAGTCAGTTTTCCTCAAAACGTTTTCCATTAGGCATAACTTCCAAGCCTTCGTCTGCTTTGCTATAATTCAAATACCCCAAATTATACCACGAGAAAATGCGATTACTCCTTACGGTCGATTTTACGCTGCCAAAAAGAATTTTTATATTTATTTACTCTATGAATGCATTCGGTAAAAACATTTTTTCTGATGTCTCATATATTTAAATCTGAAAATTAATTATTCGAACGTATCCTTTCAGTTTTTAGTTCAAATAAGTAAAGTTGTACTATTAGTCTTCAAACATTTTTCATGGAGCCTGTAGTCTTGTTGCCTTAAACAAATCAGAATTAAGTATTTATGATTCAGCGCATACTCTCTCTGTTGCATTTGACCTTCACCGAAACGAGAGCGAATCGACTTTGTTTGTGACTTTCAGTATCACGTGTAGTATCAAGGTTAGATTTATTATTCCACCGAGTTCCGAATTTTTATTGTCCGAAATGTTTATCGAGTCAAGGTTTTGTTCAAATACTCATTTAAGCCTAACGTTTGGAATTCACGATCACTATACTGGTCGTAGGCGAATTAACTGATGTTGTATTAACCCATTTAGTGTCGAGCGAATGTATTGTATCTGTGCAAAGAACCGGCCAAATTGACGAATTTGCTAAGGTGTGGGAAAAAGCTATAAAAACCAAACTAAATGATATTTACAAAATTCAAAAAGCACCGTATTATCAAATAAAGAAAGAAGGCAGTAATGGCCATTGTTACATATTGCTTTATTGGAAAGCTCAATCCAAACATAACCATAAAATGCCAATTGTATTTAAGTATTTTTTGAAAATCCAATAACATCAATGTAAAACATTATGAATCCCCCCCGCAAATATCTTAAACATTTTTGCAAGAAAATTAGACGATTTATAACGTTTTATAACCTTGAGATAAGAGTTCTTTCGCAATGCTAATAGTAAGGCGCTATCGATAAACAATGATGTATCGTCGTTGGCACTTCTCGCAGGTATTGCGATCAACGATATATCATTGTTTGGCACTAAAAGGCTAAAACTATTACCTCAGTTTTTGACTAATTTTAATGCCAAATGAAAAGCAGGTAACAAATCGGTGTGCTAACAAATCAGTCTTTCAGAAATTAAACAAGAGTTTTAGAACATATTACTTAAATATTATTTCTTCTTGAGAGAATTTCAATCAAGCCCCCAATTTATCACGGCCAAAAGAAAAAGAGCTTGTCTTTGGCTAAGACCAAAGCAACTTACAGGGGACAATAAGACTTTACCCAGTTCCAATTGTGAAGAACTTCTCCTACTACCAAACTCTCAAGAAAATGTTTGACTTGGTGGCATTTTAAATGCCTTCGCCATATCGCAAAGCTTCTATAAATTAAAAAACTTGCATCTTTCTCTAGGTTTCAACCTCGGGTCCAACAGTATGACAGCTGACACCGCTAAATGCTAAGCTGATCAGGGCGGTGATATACCGTATGTGTATGTTATATATAATAAGAATCGGTTTATAGTAATTACTTAGATTATGGAAATTTATTCGACTGATGTCTGCCTAACGGGACAGATACCTTCTTTTCAAGGAAAACTAGGTCCATCAGTGGTCAAGCGGTAAATAACGTTTAGACAAAGCAAACTCTTCAAATGCAGACGGTGAAATAAAATAGTTAATAATTAATAAATAAAACATATTTTTCCCATACTTTAGCCACTCCCCCCTCGAAGCAAATACTCGTTTTGTGAAATGGAAAACTACAGGGATTCAGAATTTCAGACATTGGCGATGAACATTTTGAATGGAAGACAACTCTAAATGTGGGTAATTCGCCACTGGTGAGAGACGTCGGATCATTTTATAACTTAAAATTAGCAGAATTGGCGTTGCATTTGAACTGGGCACCCGTTTACTTTTGCCTTCCCAAATTAACGTCATTCTTCCCTTCTTAACCGCATTTGGGACGACACCATTCATTTATCCGTGCGGTTTCACAATTCCCACATCCTCTTGTTTGCACCACAAGCAACAGAATTTAGATACCATTCGCTAAGATAACACCACAATTCCGTAAGCCTTGGTTATTGACGGAAATCATTCTGGGCAAGGCCCACCAGCGGTCGAGCGGTAAAGTCGCTGACCACTGGTAGTTCTATCTGTAGTTCGAATGCCGGGAACGGGCTGGCTGCATGGGCGTTTTCGTGTTTTTCCCCATGCGTAGCGTGTATATACGAGCCAGTTTCCCTTAAAAAGACTGCTACGAAAGCATCCTTCCCCTTAAGTAGATAGCCCTCGAGTACTTTGTCGTAGTCAAACCACACCAAGGAAAATTGATTCATATTCACATTATACAGAGGAATAACCAGGGAAATTCCCGAACAATGGGCTTGTTTCTTAGGATTTGATCCCAGATCGAGCTACAAGTATTCAAGGGTAATTGAAATCGACATCCGTGATATCTTAATATAGCTAAATGGCCAATTTGTTGTTGCGATCGACTTATTGCGTAAAAACATTAATGGCGGTCAATCTTTTAAATGCATGAAATCTGATTTATTCAAACCTAATCGATGCGGCGGGAAACAGAAGTACACTTGAAATATGAAATAGAATGCAGGTTTATTTAATGAGAAATTAGGGCTTAGGTTATCATAATGGGATAATATCTAAACGATATAATTTGACAGCAGGGAATCAAAATTTGCTGTAGAATCTACCTGTCCATACTTGGTTTTTTTCAAGGCTGCTTCCGAAGATTATTGGCAAAGCAAGTCTTTATTTTAATGTGCAAACCCATCTAAAAAATGACTATATAAAAATGTTTTGGGAAAGATAGCACGGAGTCCCTGTATGATGCTTCACTGGATTATAGCATCGCAGTACAGTACTTGCAGTCATCATTGGTGCTTTGTCCTGGTGTCCCGTATGATAGATAATTCCTGTTTTATCCTGTCTTGGATTTAGTGATTTACGTTTTATTTATTTTTTTTTTTTATGTTGTTGTTGCTGCTGTTGTTAATAACAGTACTTTGTACATTAGTTTATAAGTTTAAATGAGCATTCATCTGTGGTCTAGACACGGAGTAATCTATTTTACATTTATTCCAATGGAAAAAAGTTTCGGTTTACGAGCATTTCGGATGGCGAACAGCTTTCAGCAGTGAATGGCGCTAATGAACTGAGATAACACTGTTAAAAGAAAGCCCAATTTGAAACGATATCAAATTCCTGAGTTACATTTAGAATGGAAAGGGCAAATTAATGAAAATGATGACTCTTTTCAAAACTGAAAGATTAAGTACAGTTTCAGCCACCGATGCTAAACCTCTTATAGGAAACGTGTCAGGAAAGTTCGATTGGAGAAGGAAAGTTCGAAGAAAGAAATGTTTGTAAGACTTCCCGTCTCATGCAAATACGGGCATTCTTTATTATTTACTAAAAAAAACGTTCCAATTTGTTTTTCACGCTTTATAGTTGATTGTGTGCTATACAACATTAACTTTGCTGCTATTTAGAAACTACGGAACATTATGTAAACTGACCCATCGGCAAAACCGACTACATATTTTTGCAAAAGGATTGAGGGGCCCACCAGCGGCCGAGCGATAAAGTCGCTGAACACAGGTAGTTCGGTCCGAGGTTCGAATCCCGCGAACGGGCTGCCTGCATGGGCGTTTTCGTGGTTTTCCCCATGTGTAACGTGTATACGAGCCAGTTTACCTTAAAAAGTCCTCCACGAAGGCATCATTCCCCTTAGGCAGATAGCCCTTGAGGCTTTGCCATAATCACACACACACACGCAAAAAGATTGAGTTTTTTCTTCCATTCGAAGAAAATCGCGGGGAGTAGTTTATAATATAAGTAGATACTACACCGGAATTAAATTTTGTCCTGATAGTAATCATTTTATCTCCCAGTCTTTATCTTTTTGTACGACACACGACATGATACAAACAAAAAACAGCAGAAAATAATAAACAAAATCCGCAGTCTGGTTTACAATGACAACATAAGCTGACGGAAACAAAAAGTATGCCAGTTTATAGACGCGGAATAATTTCTTGAAATGTCTTTGTGTTTTAATGGTCTGAATAGTTTGAGAGCCATTATTATCTTTAAAAGAATAACTGCATTTTGCTGGAGCTGGGGGGGGGGACGAATCGTAGTGCATGCCTCTAATCACTTTGATGCTGGTCACGAATACAGCTTGGTTCTCAAAATTGTAACCATTATGTGTACCTTATTAAAGCCTCTTGATTTAAAGAGAGCAGTCCAGTTAAATGAAATCGTTGATTTTTCTTGTTCTTTGTAACTGCAGTAAATAATTGTGCATCTTTTACTCTTTTTTAGAGAGCAGCATAAAAATTGCTCAGAAATAGTTTTTTTTTTTCTTTTCATTACTGTAGTGTAGAATAGGCTTTGAAAATAGTTATGTTTTAAGGTTTAAATTATGAATAGTTTTAGAGTACAGGCGTAACTTAATATGTACTGAATAAACGTTAATTAAATTTAACAAAGCCTTCAGCGACAGCATAAAATCCACGGTTTATTGATATCACAAAATGAAAATTAAAAAGAACTTAAATCATTGAAAAAACAGCTCACAACTGTCTTCAGAATATATCGTTTCTATTGTCATTCATCATCTACTAAAGTATAATTAGGTCTTTTCTGTCATTGGACATTATGTACCACTTTGATACTTCCAGTAAGAAAACATGTTTTAGTCATCAGCTCATTTCTATTATTGTAAAATTTTTTAAAGTATAAGAAATAAGTCTCTGAAATTATTTATTTCAATTATTAAAGAATAAAATAAAATGACACATTTTAAAAACTTTTTATTTCCTTGGAAAACAAAATTACTGTTATACAAGACCAGAATAACAGATTTTATTGATAATACTTACTCTGAAAACAAGAACAGTGTATAAGATATAAGAACAACACATTTAAAGCCCACCATCGCTCGAGCGCTAAAGTAGCTTAACACTGGTAGTTCGACCTGAGTTCGATTCCAGAGTTAGCTGCACGGGTGTATTCATTGTTTTACTCCATGCGTAAAGTGGAAACGAATCAGTCTCCCGTAGAAAGTCCTCTGCGAAAGTATCCCTTCCCCTTAGGCAGATAGTCTTAGTATGCTTTGCCATAATCATATAAATTAACACGTTGAACACTGACGGATAGGTAACATTGGCGCAAATATCTTTCTGTAGAAAAATGTTTGAGGCGTGTTGTGTTGTCTGATAATGGAAAAGATCTGTATAATCTGAAGTTCCACAAAAAAGACTTGCACAGACACATGCTTATCAAATAGAATGTGCAGTGTCTATATTTCTAAAAGTATATTTTAACTATCTTCAGTATCTAGTAATTGTGTGAGTTTTATCTTGTCCTTGGCTTGCTTATTTTTATGAGCAATTTACTTCAGTTGTTATTCTCCAAGAATTTTGAATGCAGTTCAAATCTCTTATCATAAAAATATATTTTATATGTTTGGAAATGGTTTTCTTTTAAAAATATTTAAAATTTGTGACAGTCGTGAAACATTTGTGCTAAAATTAGTTTTTCCTGACTGTTATGTACTATTTTATGATGTTCGTTAATTCACAATAAAAGACAGATTTATTTTTAGGAAAGATATTTTATGTTCTTTAAAAGCCTACATAACTAGCTCGGTGAGCTTTCTATGGTTTTTAAAAATAGGTAGGCGTCAAATTCAGCCACTAAACACTTTAATTCTGGAATTTCGATTTTGCGTTAGGTATAATGGCATTCAGGTATGCTTAATTCCTTTGCGTTAGTAAATAAATAACAGCTGTTTCTTTTGAGCTGTTCAAAAAAGTTACTATCGCTCTACTTCTCCTTCCAAGATAATTCTGATAGCGTCGCTTTCGCTGTATGCAGTTTAGAGCTCTGCCGTTAGGTGGCGCGCACTACATTACTGCTTTCTTTACTAATAGTATTTGTTTTGTTTCTTTCAAATCGAAGTAAGCTTCGGCTATGTCAGAAGACATCTAAACTGATGTAAATTCTTAATCTTTTAATCTGTGAATTCGTTTAATATAATCTGTGGTTTACTTTGTAGTAATGCGATGTCACTTTATTGAGTTTAGTTTATTTTAGAGAACAGGTTGGAAGATAAAAAGTGGAAAAATCAGGTAAGAAAAAGTTAAATTTTAGATTATGTATTAGAATTGTTTTAATGTATATTTTTTAAGGGAACTTTAAAATGGTAATATTTTGAATAATATTCTTTAAAATGGATTTAGTTGAATGTAATTATCTTAAAGGTTTAAAAAAAAATCATTAGTATGAAGAATTTGAACGATCAGCATTGATGCTGCGCAAATTATCTTTGCTTATCAATTTTTTAAAATTTAAATTCTGATAAAATTATTCACTTCGTAGGTTAGGGACAAAATATTAATATATCCCAGGTTTCCCTAATGAAGTGCTGAAATCTAATTGAGTTACCTAAAGTCGGAACGGACGTTTTTAATGTGTGAAAATTTGGAACAGCTGATTATTATGTGTTTAACGCTCTTAAATTAAGGACTATGAAATATACTCCTATTTATAGTGTATAGTTTACTTTTATAATTCGACAATTATGTAGAGAGCGTGGAATTTTAAAATCTTTTTATTTTAACGTTTATAAAATTGGCGGAGATAATATCGTAGATAAATTTTTTGCAAACATACTTTAATAATGCTTATTTGTCTGTATTATTAAATAATAAAAAATATGTATGTATGTATGTTATTTGCAATGCCCCTCCTCCAAAAAAGAATGGCGGCATGTAAAACCGCCAAATTTTGTATACACGAATACTCAATGAATTTCTAATTTATTTTTGATTTATTTCATATTTTATGCGACTTTAATGAATTCTTGATTGACAAACTAGATGATTAGAAAGTAATGTGTTGCCACTGGGCAAAACATAAGATACTTATGTTTCAAATTTAGTAAAGTACTCGGCAATTTAAAAGAAATGTGTTGCCACTGCCCAATGTAAAATATTATCTTACACACACCTATTTGTTACCGTTTTGCAAAACGTAAGATATTTAATTTTTTTCTTTAAAATTTAATCTGTTATTAAGTTACAAACTAAGCCATTTAAAAGCAATGAACACAGTTCTTTATTTCTGTTATTATTTATTTCTATGAAATTGCACTAACTAAGCTTATTAAAAGCATTATATATATATATATATATATATATATATAATAATAATAATTTATTTCCTAAACCGTATTGATTAATTGATTATATTATCTCCTAAGTTTAATTAAAGTAGAATTATTTTAAAAGTGTGCATCCATACTGGTAAGTTATATTTTGAAAGATGTTTTGAAGTAATTTGAAAGCAAAATGTTAATAATGTTTTAACGGGGACTGGAGTTAAATCATCACGAAGAATAATATTACAATTGTAAAAGTAAAAATTAAAACATGTAATTATTGTCATTGATCGGAAATTAGTTGACTTTTCAAGGGGAACAAACCAACTCCCGTTCAATGATCAATAATTGATAGAAATACGTAAATATGAAAGTGTTTCGTCTTTACTCGAGTTATAAATTAAATTGATAAACAATTTAATTACAATATTTTGATCTTCTCATTATAATTTAAGTAAAGTATAATGAAATCGGTATGAATGCTTCCAACTTTTTCTCTTTATACTAGTTTTTCGGAAAAAAAAAAAAAAAAAAAAAAGAGAGAGAGAAACGAGACGCTGATCAAAAATGTTTAAACTGAAATTTTATACAGCACGTAAAACTGAAACCATGAATTCAAAAACACAGTCAGTTTAAACTTCTTTTGATTAATTTTATACATTACACTGGTCTTCCGTATAAATACTATACAATTTCGAATCTTTCTGTTTGTTAAATGCTTTTTTTAAAGATATATGCATTAACCTGATACTTCCAGCGATAATACATACTTTCGTTATCTCATTGGGGCTGTATTAACATGTTTTAGAAGAAGCATACATCTTAGTCATATATTTAGTTATTTCAATAAAGAAAAGAGCGATTCTCTTTATAAAATACTTATTTGAAAATACTAATTTTGAAAACAAGAACACTTCTATAAGTCGTAAGAATAACACGATTAATTAAAGAGCGTACAATAGGCAAAGATTGCTTATCTTTCTAGAGAACATTATTTGGCACTAAAACGGAAAAGATCCATAATGTTTTCATACTATGTAAATATTCGATTTTTTTTGGGGGGGGGTGCTTGGAAACGTTTTTCTACCCTATTTCTATACAATGCATATTTAATATTAACGCCAACAACAACAATATAACGAAGGACGGTCATTATTGTTTTCATTTTCTATCCTTAATCACTTACTAATGATTCTGATAATGGCTGCTGATTATTTCCATTTCGTGAAAAATTCAGTCGCAAGCATTTGGAGAGAGTATTATATTAAGCCCTGAATTTCTAACCCTTAGAAGAAAGGAACAAAACAAGAAAGCTACTTTCATTGATTAATCCAGAGCAGATGTTTCTTGAATGAATGAATATACACGTGTCTTAGCTTTGTTCACAAAATAGGACAGCAAAGACAGAGAATGTTCCAATTGAATTACAATCAGTTACATTAGGTCCATAGCGCAACGCTAGATGGAAAGTTTTTGCACTTGGCGTATTTTAATGATATCCTATTATAATAATTTGTTTTCAGGTTGCAAGAAGAGAAGAAAACATATTTACATAATTATCAAGACTCTGAGCACATTGCCTTCAAATCAGTGAATGTATGTTTTCATATTATCTTCACTCGTGTGGTAGTATTGTACGTGATTATCACAATGCAAATTATGATACGTAAAATGTTGTAAAAGGAAGTTCACAGAAGCATTTGTAGTATGGAAAATATTTTGGCAAAATTTGTTTCGCAAAATTATCTCGTTGTCTTGTTTTGAAATACTAGGTATACTTCTTTGGCTTGTAAAATAAGGTTCTGATTTCACTTCTACGCAACCTATACAAAATTGTTTTAGTTAGCGCCTCAGAGGTTGGCATGCCCAGAATGTGTTTGTGTATTGCGTGTATTTTAATTATGATAAAGCACACTAGGGCTATCTGCCTAAGAGGAGGGATGCCTTCGTGGAGGACTAAGGTAAACTGGCTCGTATACACGTTACACATGGGGAAAACCACGAAAACACCCATGCAGCCAGCCCGTTCGCGGGATTCGAACCTCGGACAGAACTACCAGTGTTCAGCGACTTTACCGCTCGGCCGCTGGTGGGCAACAGTCTTCCTGGAGAACTTTAAGTCTTCCTGAAAGATATCGCTGCTCCTAGACAGACAACTATTGCGAATTAATGTTATAAACCAATAAATCTCAATTTTCCTTTCTACTCCAGAAGGTCCATTAACTCTATAATGTCACTAACTCATATATGTTTCACATGAGAAATTCCATAACCAAACGTATGCCGCGTCCGTTGACCCCTTCTATCCAGACCACTGCTTTCACACACAAAAAAAAAAAAGGGGGGGGGGAGAGATGAAGCTTAAAAATGTTAGGTCAGGGTTATATGGTAAAATCAACAATTATGAATATTATTTTTCTGAATATTATTTACCCTTGAATACTTGTAGCTCGATCTGGGATCAAATCCTAAGAAACAAGCCCATTGTTCGGGAATTTCCCTGGTTATTCCTCTGTATAATGTGAATATGAATCAATTTTCCTTGGTGTGGTTTGACTACGACAAAGTACTCGAGGGCTATCTACTTAAGGGGAAGGATGCTTTCGTAGCAGTCTTTTTAAGGGAAACTGGCTCGTATATACACGCTACGCATGGGGAAAAACACGAAAACGCCCATGCAGCCAGCCCGTTCCCGGCATTCGAACTACAGATAGAACTACCAGTGGTCAGCGACTTTACCGCTCGACCGCTGGTGGGCCTTGCCCAGAATGATTTCCGTCAATAACCAAGGCTTACGGAATTGTGGTGTTATCTTAGCGAATGGTATCTAAATTCTGTTGCTTGTGGTGCAAACAACAGGATGTGGGAATTGTGAAACCGCACGGATAAATGAATGGTGTCGTCCCAAATGCGGTTAAGAAGGGGAGAATGACGTTAATTTGCGAAGGCAAAAGTAAACGGGTGCCCCGTTCAAATGCAACGCAAATTCTGGTAATTTTAGGTTATAAAATGATCCGTCGTCTCTCACCAGTGGCGAATTACCCACATTTAGAGTTGTCTTCCATTCAAAATGTCCATCGCCAATGTCTGAAATTCTGAATCCATTTCACAAAACGAGTCCTTGTTTCGGGGGGCGGGGGGTTAAAGTATGCGAAAAACATTTTTTATTTATTAATTATTAACTATTTTATTTCACCGTTTGCATTTGAAGAGTTTGCTTTGTCTAAACGTTATGAATGCTATTACGATTGAATTGCTTAAATTTTGGCAGCGGGGGAAGAAAGTAATAAATATTTTAGAAATCAGGCTCACATCTGTTAAAATAAGTGTTTTCTTTCTCTGTTTTGTTTCGTAGTTGCAGACTGCATTCTGTAAGAAACAAAAAATGACAGAAAAGCGTACTACTTAGTTCATAAAATGAGATTAAAAAGTGCATTGAAACCAGATATAATTTTAATGCTTATGAAGATACAGAATTTTAGAAATGATACAAATTCTGCTTTAAAAGTACATAGATAAAATGCAGTTTTAATTAAAGTTTTTTCCCCACTTCCATAATTTCATATTTTCCGGACAACCAGTACAGTGGTTAATGATTCTGATTGGAGTACCAAAGGGCCCGGGTCCAAATCCATTATGACTAAATATGTATTTGCCAGTGATAAATATATTTGGCCTTCAAAAGAGGATTTTCCATGATCTTTCGACTGTTCGATTTAGTATAGCCCAGATATCTGAAATTTTACTGTATTGTGTTTTCGATTTTTTAGTCTTGCAAGTTTCAAATATACTTAGGTTTGTGATCATATTCTAATGTACTGTCGTGCATGGCAGATTTTTTGCCGTTACTGTTGGAAACACGATTCGTCACGCTTCTTCTTTGATGTTTTTTATGTATGAATGCGGTGAATAATTCAACAGCTTTAGTATACTGAAATTGAACGCAATTAGTTGCGCAGTATATTTTATCGTGTTGTTTCATTTGTAATTTTTTTGATGTTATTCATTGTTCATTCGATTATGTTATTAGTTCTTTCGTTTTTACATAACTTTGTTCTAAGGCGTCGCACTTCGTATTTTGTTTCTCTTGTGTGTACATGTATTCTTCTGTGAAATAGTTGTTAAAAAAATAGTTAATTATGTATGGATTAGTAATTAGGTACTTAAGGAAAAAAATATGTATTTAACTATTAGCAATTATGAATTTAAACTCTTGCTCATTTAATTATTTAGCACATTCAGTTATATTTCTCATAATTCGAAACTTTTATCATGTTATTCGATGAGGGGTAGGGCTATGGCGCCCAGGCACCCTGGTGGTTAAGCACCGCAGTTCAACAAACTTTGTTCTGGATTAATGGTAAGATGGTAATGGTTTGTTCGGGATCAATTAATCTTTGTCAATTTTGTGTTTATTAACCTAAAATGTGTGTTACAAGTGCTTTCTGTGAAATTTTTTAAAAAAGTATATACATGTAGAGATGTACATGAAAAGCGATTGTACGAATGTGCAAAATATAGAAATCTTTGAATGCAATCTCTCAAATCTCCTTGAAAAGTCACGGACTCATGAGTTATCCTCATGAGTTATCCTGTAACTATTTTCTGTCTCACTAATCTGATTTTCCTATCTTGTGTAACAGCTTTAAATATTATTAAAATCTTGTAGTTTAAATAATTTAAATAAATGAACATTAAGGTATTTGTGAATGGCAATATTTGAAACCAGACTCGAGTGCCACGTGCGACTCTCGCGCGAAGAATGTAATTTATTTTTAAATGTTAGTATTCCTTCTTCTTGTTTTGTATGTCGTTATTTTGAGTGTTAAATAAAGTTTTTTCTGTGTTCCATCATTGGAGTTGCTTCATATTGCCAAAGAAGTATCACACTTGGCTCTGTTAGTAAGGCGTAGAAGAAGTACTAGTCAAGTCATTAAGTAATTTATTCATATCCAAACAAATAATTAAAATGATTATTTATGCTCATTTTGTAAGCTTTAAAAGATTTTAATACTGAGCACGTACATCGCAAAAATAGCATTGCTTACAGTAATGGGAGTGTTTATAAAATTTAAAAATTGATATTTATAATAAATATAAGCAAGTAAAGACCGAATTATGCTTGTTTTCTTTAAAATGGCCACCGGCTAAATTCGATAAAACCTGATTCATAGTGGCCAAGTGGATTAATTTTTTGTTTTGACGATTTTCTTCAGTGTAACTTAAATAACAAAAATTAACTTTCCCATACGGTTAGTCTTTCGTGCAGACATTGCTTACGAACATGCGCAAGAAGCACTTTTTTTCACGATTCACTTGATATGGCATTTTTTCATTTCATTGGCTCAAATTTAATCCTTACATTGTAGGTCAATTCACTTCATTGGTTCAGTTGGATTAATTCTTTTCCCTGGTTCAGTTTTGACCCTTGTGTTACAGATCAAAACATTTGATTGGTTCTTCATATCATAGGTAATTTCCAGTTACGATTTCAGGTGTTCTCTTCCATAAATCTGATTACTTTTAACAACATCTGGTGTATGAGTTTCATATGCAAGTTAAAACTGCTTTATGTCAGTAGAAAACTTACTCTACTAATTAATTCTTTCTTGGAAGGCAAGTAATTACCTTAAACGTTCACACTGGAAATTCGTATTCTGCTCATATGAAAGTTCATGCCTGAGTATTGCAGGTTTCAATTTTTGTTTCTGTGTTGTATGTATTTAATGGATCGGAGGCTTTTGTTCTAAGTTGTACGTTACTTATCGAATAAAAATGACGCAAAATAGCTGAGTGGTCACATTCTATAATTTATTCCAATTCTCGCGTTGTTCGACAGGGATTCTCATAAAGGTACTGATTTAAGCGATCTTCGTCAGATTTTGAGAAATCTTCCTGATTGTGGATCATCATATAAGTCAAATCACTTTCCTTGGAACTGACAAAACGATTTCTTTGTCATACTTTCAGCAGTGGCATTATTCTCGTACCCACCACAAGTTGTTTTTGTGGCTATTGCTGCTATACATGATCCTGGGCTCAGACAAACAAGGTTTGCTAGACAGGTACACCAGTAGAATAGCATTACGAATTTTCGAACACACATAAATTTCTAAAAAGTAGGAAATAATGGAACTGGATGATTCTTGGTTAAATTCAAAAAGCAGAATGTACCGGAAATGTTTAACTTTGTGTACATGACAGTTCCATTTTCTATTGTTTCGTCTGCAAGGTAGACAAAATGCGTTCAGAATATTGTTTTTCCACGAGCACAGAATTACAATCTAAGCAGTAACAATGGATAATGTGCAACAAACTCTTGAAAATCCATAGTTCCAACTCACAACAAAAGACTACGAACTTATGCAACGACTGATGAGGAAGCTTCGAACCTTGAAATATCGATATTTCTATAAACATATGAATCTGCTTATCAAGAAATGCATAATACTAAAAAGGTTATGGTAATATCCCACAAAAATCCAATATAAATTGTTAATTATTTTAACTTTTAATCATGAATGGCGACCTTTCTAACGAATTAGATCATCAATAGCAAACTTTCGACGAAATTTTAAAATTTCATTAAATCTGCAAAAGACGGCTACATTCCTAAATACAACGTATAATTAGATTTGTATGTTTTCAATTTCCTAGTCACAGACTTATTTAGCAGTAAAATTTTTTAACATTATTTGCTTCTAAATGAGGAAAAAGTTTTGTGTATTCCTTATTTCCAATAATTTCATTTTTTTTTTTAAACCGAAAACGCGTTATTAGTTTTTCAGTAAAATTGCGATCTTCACTTAAGTGAACTTTAAATGGATTTGGGAAGCAAAATACAGTGTAGGTGAAACAAAATAAACAAAACGTTTTTTAGTTACCAAAGGCAAACTTTCTGTTGACATTTACATAGCTTTAAGAATTCTTTTCGTCCAATAGCCTTGCACCGAGAAAATACTCGCACCAAGTTTCGCCTTGCGAAACATTACAGTCTGTCCTTCAAATCAAAATTTCTATAATCAAATCGTTGTCATAAGCAGTTAATCCTAAATAATCCGAATTCTTTACGCTTTATTTATGTTACATTATATATTATATCTACTTTTTATTAAATGCAAGTTGCTGTTTCTATTTTGTAAATATATATATTTTTTTTCTTTTGCAAGCTGCAAGTAACACCTTTTTTCAAAAACTGCGCTCATGTTGATGGCCAAAGTATAAAAATTAAGGAGATATTGAATTTTAATCCCAAGCTTTATTTTTATTTGGAGGTATAAACGTATAAATAGGGTTTTGGGTATTTTTTTGAATTATATACAACCAGGCATTCGGAATTAACAAAAAAAAGTTTAAATTCAAAGATCTGCGGTAATATGAAAGTGCAAAGAAAAAACGGATAATAAAGTAATAGTAAAAAAAAAAAAAAAAAAAAAAAAAAAAAAAAAAAAAAAACGCTTCTTTCAGTTTTGAAAATGAATTAAATAATATACTGGAAAGTGAATTCCCAGATGTTTCGTCAAATAATGAATTCGGGGGGGGGGGAGAGGAAACCAAAGCCTTAATAATAAATTGCCCAGGGTTCTTTGGGGGGGGAAGGCTAAAATTCTGAGATATAAAAAAATAGGGCAAAACAAAATGTAGCTTCCAATGTATCTGAAATAAATTTAGGCAGGTGAAAAATTCGCAGCACTTTTATTTATGGGAGAAAAAGCGCTAAAAATCAAGGCAGTAAGATTTGTATTTACTTTACCTATGGAAAAATCCATAAAATATTGTTACGAAATGTAAAGGCGCGGTGAGATAGCTTCCCCGCAAAGCAGTTTTAGGATTGCCATAAAATAGCAAGGAAGGCAGGGTTGCCACATTTGGCGACAAATTTGGCTATATACCATGGACGGTTGGAGAACCTTCTGGAACGAATTCTTACCGGTTTAGCCCAGAATGTTCTCGAACACCAGTCAAAAGCTATATAAACCCTGCTGGTACGCGGAGAATTGGTTACGAGTTAGTGTGGGTGTGTCTCGCATAGAGTGCGAGAGAGTCAGTATCGAATTGGTGTCTCATCTAGCGAGTCAATCCCTGCGAAGTCAATCTAGTTGACAGCCGGGCAGCGAGTGCCGAGTGGGTCGTCGAGCGCACCGAAGGAGTCTGTTAGTGTATCGCGGTTAGTGCATCGTCGAGAAAGCGTGTTGAGCTCCGGGAACGACTGAAGTCAGGAGCTGTGCTCGTGTGTCGTCGAGTGCATCGCGAGTTGTAGCGTGGAGAGTCTCGAGAGTACGTAGAGTTTCGAGAACGACCAAGCAGAGTCGAGATCTGTATTCTAGTGCTTTGCGGTGAAGCTGTCTCCATCGTAATAGCCTGATAACCTAGAGGCTGGGCTGTGTCGCTGATCGTGTCAGCGTGTTTATGGTAGATCTTCGACGACTGTAAAAGTGTTTTGGAGATGTCCTAATTAATATTGGTAAATAAAGTGTGTTTCGATACTTCATCCAGTGTCGTCGTTATTCACTCCAAATCTACGAACCCCGTACGAACGTGAAGGAAGAAAATAACGTAACAACAGGTGTCATAAGAGAAAAACGCAACAGATGTATGTTTTAAAACGGAAAGAAATAAAAGACGGAAGGAGTACGTGCTTTTGAATAGTCTAATGCTTTTAGGTTGCGAGAAGTCCAAATGCAACTTTGAAACTTCATGTGATTTTGGAGATGATAATTTGATGATCATTAACTTTTATATGATAACTTTATAGGAGTTTCCAGGTTTAGATAAATATATTGAGAGAGATAGAGAGTGATGCGCATTTAGCAGTTGAGAATTAAACCAGATTATTATTATTATGCGCAAATGTGTAAAAAATAGCATGTTTGATAAAATTAATTTGTTATGTAAAACTTCTGGGTCCTCTAAATTTATCACTATGTAAATTGAAAATAGCATGTTTAGCGAAAATTACCGTGTGGAAAATTTTAGAATACGAATATAAAATAGCTTCTTTACATGTAAGCAGTATGAAAATTTCCTTTTTTTTAAACTTTGAATTAAAACAGAATTGCCTTAACTATCAGGTTCTGATTAGTTTGGAACCAAGATATCGAGTTTTTTTACAAGTGAATGGAGTAGCCATAAATTGCTCAATCTCTGTTTGTGTCAATTATAAGATAATTTTCTCACAACAGAGATTTTAAAATTCTGAGTGAGTTTATCACTGATTTAGGTGTTGCAATGTCCCGGCGTCGGATGATAAAGTTTTCGCTCTTTCTTCGTTAAAATATGTATGATACATTAAGTATAAAAAATCTTGTTAAATTCCTTTAATAAGATGACTATTTTCAGCAGGAAATATATAAAGTATAACTACAGAAATCCAAGCTGAGACAAGAGCTCAATCGGGTATTAAAAAATATAGATCAATGTATTGTCATTTTCATGTAAATAAAATTTGGAGTTATAAAACGAGTGAGAGGATTTGCATTTTTCATTTCTCCTCCTCCTGTTTCTTTTATCTTTCTCTCTTTTTTCCTCTTTTTATCCAATTTTATTTTTACCAAGATAATACACTATTTTTCTTAAAACAAAATGCAGAACTTCCTTTTTTTTTTTTGACAATTTAGGCATTGAAATTCGTTTAATTTGACTAAGAGGCCTGTATTTAAAATAAAATAGAGAAATGTGTTTCTTTACGTATATCCTAAAACATGAATTTTTTAAACTAAAACTAAACACAGAATTTCTTTTTATTTGTAGGAAAAAAGACGAATGACCTTTTCCGACTTTTTAACTTAAAAAACATTTGTAATGGTTAAACAATGATTTAACTGAGTAAATAAAGATTAGTAAAGCAGTATATCCATACTGTCTGGTATATTAGCTACATGTTGACTGATAGTCAATTGAAATGTGTCTTTTAGAATAATGGACACATTTAATTTTTTTATTCTTAATTAGGTAAATTTATACTAAGCTATTTTTTCTATATGCATTTAAACTTTTAAGGTTTCAAAATTATCCCTTTCTGACCATAAACGCAGTGCCTTAGAGCCAAATGAATTAATATTGGGAATTTGGATGGAATTATCAAAGAAAATGATTTCATGTTATTGGATTCAGTATTAAGGAAAGTGCTATCTAAATTTAGAAAAATAATGAACGAATAAATTTTTTTAGCAATCAAATTTATAAAATCAAGATAAAAGTTTAATATTAATATTATCAAAGAAAGTTTTAATGCTCAAATTATATATGAGCACAAATTTAACACAACTAAAAGAATTGCAAAAATTGAGATTAAAAAAAGGGTTTTGAAATAAAAGTTGCAAAACCCTCTTTTTAATGTGTTAATTTTAAAATGACTTATTTTGTATTAACAGCGATTATCGCTAAAATGATGCTTTTTTAAATCCAAGAAGTAATATAGGGTGGCCCAGAAATCACTTTACATTTTGAAAATTAAATAACTTTTTCTTAAATGACTGTATTTAATTAATTCTTTTTTACTTTTTGCTTATTCACATGTCCATTCAAATGGAAATGAGCTTCATCTCCCATGATCAACTTGTGAATAAACTCATTGTCATTTCTTGCAGTTCTCTGAAACCTGACAGCATAATTTACTCGTTTCTGAAAGTCTGCTGGTTTTAAAGATTGCACTAATTGAACCTTGAAAACGCGTCACTAAGTTCCTTATTGCAGGCCTACTAGGGGGATGTCGAACATTAAAATGGTACGATCTTTGCGTTGCAACAATTGACCGTCCATTTTCAAAGTAAAATTCAATTATCTTCACTCGTTGTTCTGTTGTAAACTTATCCATGCCAAAAATTTCCAGGGATTATATTTTTTAATTCTGAAAAGAGAGAAAGAAATATATTAATAGAAAAAAAGTTATTTAATTTTCAAAATGTAAAGTGACTTCTGGGCCACCCTGTACTTCTTGTAATCATAATACTTACATTTGCTGGCAATGCAAAACTTTTAAAATGTATAGTTAATATTTTCTATTACCGTACATTTTTGAATGAAAATCGATTCATGAATAAACCGAGAGGTTACGTGTCGCTGCAAGCCGACTTTATATTCACCTTATAAGTTCAGTTATATGTATTACCAAAAGGGCAAATAATTGATCAACTAACTTAGTCAGCCCGAGCTGAAAATATCGATTCTCCTTCAGCTTCCATTCGAAAAACAGACGCAAGAGCATTATAGGAAAAAAAAAAAAAAAAAAAAGGTAAGGGTCCATTGTTAGAGCCAGTAAAATTTCTCATTTTCAATTCTTCCAAATTTTGGGCATCATTTGATATTAGCAGTTTGTTATTTTGCTTTGGTTCTCAGTTACGATGAGCATTCTCAAAGGAGTCGAGACTTTTTCTCTCTCAGCCGTGCTTTCGGTTTTACGAGTAAAATATGCCTCTATTAAAAAAAAAAAAAAAAAAAAAAAAAAACTGAAATGTTTCAGATTTTAAATTACGCCCAAAGGGCCGTTTTTTAACATTTTGTGTGTTACCTTTCTTTATTAAATATCATGTTCCTCGCACTTAAACCATAAGATCCAGTGCAACAGCAATATCGCAAAATAGTTTTAAAACGAGCATATCTTTAGAATTTCCGATACAGAGACTCACGCGCTGGAGATAAAAATGTTTTTTCTGCACAACGTTGCCATTGCTCGCTTTGAAATCCTTGAGTTTGTTAATCAAAAATTCGTCAAAGTTTTAAAAAATAGGAAATCGATCATAAAACAAATTTCAAATTTCAAATTTGGTCTTCCACATGCTCATATTCGTTGGAGGATTACGTTATTCAAAATTCGATGACTCTATGTACCGTTATTTTATGACAATGTGAGAAATCTACATACATTTACGCAGATTTTCATTATTTAATTTCTTCAAATATAATGCAGGACTCTAACATTTTATGGCAACAGTTTGAAAAGTGAACCGACATTTATCCGTCCGACGCAAAATGCCAAAACGAAAGTAATAGTCCTTCGGGACTCAAGTCCCTTTGGACTAAAAAGGATTGCGTATTTACTAGATTTAAACTAAAAGTTACCGCCTTTGCGGAGCAATGCTATGGACTGAACTATAGTTGGTATTATCTACGAGCCATTAGAGAATGTCACTGTAGATATACGTGTAGGATTATGCTACTTCTGCTATACACAGTCTGTAATTGCTTATCCGTTATTTTTATAGTTTTTTTTTTTTTTTTTCCTTTTTTTTACTTCCTAACTTTCCATAAATCAAACTTCTCATGTTCTGTATTTATCAAAATGTCTTCAAAAACTATCTAAATGTTTTTTTTTTAATTGTGCATTGTATTATGTTATATTTTATAACAATGAAATCAGGGGTTCCCAAAGGGGTTGGTATACATCCTCTGAGGGACGATGATGGGGAATGTGTATAATTCATCCATATAATTAAGATCTCATTGATTGCAAAAAATTTATTAGTAAAAGATAGATAATTATTTATTCTTTGTATATAGCTATATCGTATAGTATAGAAGAAATCATAAAAAATTAATATAAGGCGAAAATACATAAAATTTATTTAATACATTTTTTAAATCAATAGTATTTTTTTAAAACGTGAATTTTTTAAACAATAAATGCAGCAGAAAAAATTAAATTTTAAGAAGACAAAACGCAATAGAAAAATACGAAGAAAGCAAAAAGGATGAATCTCAGCAAAATCTTGCGTCTATTATTTCAGACACGCTGGCCGTTGAAACTTGTTATTCTCGACTAGGAATTACATCATCAATTATGTAACTATACCCTTTATATTTTACAAGAAGACTACAAACTAACTGCTGCTCCCTGCCTGCCATTACAATAATATTGTATGCTGTATATTATAGAAAAAAGTGTAAGGGGGTCGATGAAGAAAATCTTTCTTTTAAAAGGGAGCGATGCAAGAAAAAAAGTTTTTAAATTAGCGAAAAATTAAAAAAAAACCTGTAAATAAATTAACAATAAATTTATCTCTTTTTCTTAAGAAGGAAAAGTCAATAGTTATGACATAAATTTCGAGTACCTTATAGTTCAGATAGATGGAACTCTAATACAGTTGCACTTTTTGTCACAAAATGACGCCATAAAAAAATCGAAGATGAATTTCATTGCAATCAGAATGGCTGTTTTCTAAACTTGAAAACGGAAGTGTATCAAGATAGATTTCCTTCCGTTTTAAGCAGAGGAAAATAGGTACAGAAACGGAAAACACAGCTGCTAAAATGTAGAAAAGAGGATTAACTTTCTTAAAAGCAAGAGCCGGTTCTTGATTTAAAAGAAATATATATATATATATATATAACTCATTTTTTTTTACGTAAATTCGCAGACTGATATCAAAATATTGTATTTGTACTCGATATGCTTGAGAAATGTTAAATGACAAGAGTACGCAGTGGCCTTCTTTGAGCTGGAACGTGAATTAGCGATGCGTTATATATGTATGCTTCAGATCACTGTTGCCAAATCCGGTGTGTCATATTCTTGTAAAAAAACTTTAAAATGCATTAATTTTAAATAAATCTATGCGGCAAGATACTAATCACAGGAAGATTTATGAGATTAAATAAGCGATGCGAAGAATTATAAGATTAAGTTTATATATAGTTTACCCTTTCGGATTAATTATTAATAAGAACAGAAAATAAAAAGCGTATATGAATAATGCAGTTTCAGTTACCTTCATTAAAATGCTTTGTATTTTGGTCTTTTTGGAAATATTTTAGGCCTCGCCACATTCGCAGTGGTTAAGATTGCTGATTATTGAGAGTTCGAGTTGGCTTCGATCTCAGGCGAACGAACTGGTTGCATGGTTGGTTTTCATGGTTTTTATCGTGTGTAACATGAATTCAAAGCATTTTTCCTTAGTAAATCCTCCACAAAAGCATTTCTACCCTTAGGCCGTTAGCCCTTTTGAACATTGCCATATTCAGCTAATGTAACCTAACCGAAATACTTTAATCTACAGTTTAGTTTTAAAATCTTATGATAGCAACTAAATTTATTTTCAGGTTACGTAACGTGATTACATGATCGTTTTCATTCCATCGAAAAATAACGTCATTATCTGCAAAATATCTGACAATATTAGCTAATATTTAGTACTATGAAAACAAGGACCTGTCTTAACGTGAAGAGCGCTGTTTATAATAGCAATATGATGAGGTAATTTTCAGGTTATATAACATGATCTTGTTCTTCTATCGAGGTAGTAATTGCATAAAGTTAAAATAATCTGAAAATATTAGTTAACATTTTGTATCATGATATCGGAAAATGCTGTCAAATGCAAGCCTTAACAATAAATGTGCTGTTTCTCGCCAATGATGCAAATGTCCAATAATGTAGTAATTTATACTCTTTATATATATATATTTTTTCTGTTAACGTACATATTTGGAATTGCTGATTAGGACAAATTCTACTTTCGCTTCCCGGCATGTCGTTTTTATGGTGATGCCTACTTTTAGTTTAAATAGCTTTTTATAGCTAAATTTTATGGATATAAAAGCGCAAGCACTTATATTTTGCGGGTTGTTTGCTTCAATGCTATTGGACAGAACGCTCACAGAACCATGAAGAAGTATACAGAAGAATACAGAACGCTCTGAAACTTTCTCTTAGATAGGACCCTCGAAAACTTGTTGCAAGCTAAAACTGTCTTCGGACCCTGAAGACAAGTAACTGGGAAAGCCCTCGTTGTTGCCTATAATGCTTGATTGTCAATTTATGATACTGATGTTATTCTAATGATTACTAAGCTTTTTGCAGATTATTAATGAATACTTTACAGTTAAGTGTTGCAGTTGTTCATGATCTAGAACACTCAGAGTAGCATATATGTAACCCGCAGTCACAAAAACATGAATTAATGGAAGATTATTTCGACAGCGTAGTCTCTTTCCACGGCCCATTAAAATAGGAATCTTTAAGCTAAGCTTTTCTATCTTTGTCGTTTATGTCCACTTTCCAAAATTATGATAAATCAGGGAATGATTTTGAAGGTTTTTGTTATATATGGCTCTAGATCTAGTCTTTCGGACCTAAACAATATTCAGGGGCTCTCTATTGCAGTCCGATTATCGACTATTTTAAGTATGCTACTTTAAAAGGGCAATTCCATCTCCTTTCTAGTAATTCTATTTTATAGTGTGACCAAAAAATTATGTCCCTTGAATTTGGACTGTGTGAAAAATTATTTTTGAAAAAGAATTTCTTTTGTTGAATTTATTAAGAATTATTTTTGCCCATCTCTGTAATATTTTGGTTCATTTATTTTATTTTTTATTGCATCTTTTCACGGACTAGTGAGCTTTATATCGCCATTTTCAGAACTGCGTTCATGTTTGGGTTATTATATCTAATTGTAAAAAAGAATTATGTTTATCATTATAGTTTGTCATTTTCTATGAAAATCTGTTTTTATTGCCGTTATAGTATATAATGCTTGCGTTACGCGTCGTAAACTCCTCTTTTCGCCACTAGCTCAAAGATATCTCTGACATGTCTCATTTTCTTGTAGTTTAGAGGTAAATGCGTCTCATTGTACAAACCGGTGCTTTCCACTGGTTTCGCGTGGGAATTTATAAAATGCTTCTGTAATTTCAGTTGTTTTATGCTAATCCCCCTCCTCTACCCTCAAACACAGGAATATTTTGTTTGAAAGACCGCAAGTATACGGTAGAATAATGGTGCATGTTTTTTATTACACTCTTGAAATTATTTATATATTTTTTGTTACTTGTATGCTCACCTAACTGTGAAGAAGCTGTTAGTTACATATTCCCAGGAAGCTTGTTATTGTTTCAAAATAGCTCTGAATATCATTTGCAACATGAAATACCATGTATATATAAAACTATTTAAGATTAAAATATCGTATTTACGTTAAGACAGAAATAAATGAATTCAAGCGAGTACCTACAGTTAACGCAATATATTACTTCGATATTTTAGAAATTTACGAATAAAAGCGCGGAAAAACAGTTTAATATTTAGCTTTAACCATTTTAGCGTCATCTGTATGGAAATTGAAGCTTATAAAATTAATTCACTCTACAGCAACTAGAATTTACTCAGGATGCTTTGAGCTGGCCTTTATGGTTCATTTATTATTCATTTTGCGGCTACTTTGACAGCGAGAAAATGAAGCCCTGAAAAAATTTTAATAGCTTTTAGGCTTTAAAGCGCTTAAATTCCTGTATCCATCGACAGTTTTTTTATAATCAGATAAACAATCTTAGTTTTATGTTGCGTCACCAATGTCTTGCAAACAACAGAACAAATATCATATATAGGTGTACGGATTATTTGTAAATCCTGGAATCCCCTTCTTCCAATTTAAAAAGTAAATCCTCCAAAAGTGTGAAACATGCACTTTTTATTGGATTGTGTTATTTAATAGAACAATTTAAAATATAAACCTCCCACCCTTCCAACACCAAAAAAGAGCTTTTTAAACCATATTATGCACAAATATTAAAACTTAAACCAAATATAACAAAAAGGCTGTCTGAAAATACAGATTTTTTTATAGCCATGAAATAATGTAAGTTCTGTTTCAAACTTAAATAGCGGAATAAATATCATGTAAATAAGAATGCTTTTTAATCATGGGCAAACTTTCGAGTCATATTTTAAAGCATAAAAATAGTTTGATTATAAAGAATTATACATACAAATATTAATACTTTATCATCATAACATACTTTCCAGTTTAAAACATGACTTTAGAGAAACATTTGTACTTGACTTCTCTTTCCTAATACACAAACCTCTAAAACTTCATGGTTCTGGATGATTTTGGCCTTCTATGGAAAGAAGTCACCTTTGATGATATTGCTATTAACGATTATTAATTTGCATAACATTATTGCTGTGCACAAGACTCACGGTATTTATGAAAAAATCATTACATTTTAATTAATCACATTTTAAAAGCATTAAATTTTTATTTAATTAATTTGTGGGATTTGCAAATGGATTATAGAATGAAATATTGCATCAGTATAAAAAGCTTTTACTATAGAATGAAATATTGCATCAGTATAAAAAGCTTTTACTATATATATATATATATACATCAAAACAAAACGCTTTCCCCTTCGATTTCAAAGGGCCAAGTGTCCCATTTGTCCCATAGCCTGTGGCGCCCATGACAGCAGTAGTTGAGTGGCAGAAATTACTAAACCAATATTATTACTTCATCTCTCATTTTATTTCCTGTGAGTTGTCTGTTGACCTGAGATTTAGGTAGTTTTTCCCCACATTAAATACTTTCCTTTAAAAAGGGCTTCCTTAAAGGTAGTGTTTTTTTTTTTTTTTTAAAGGTGGATAATGTGGATAATCCTTGCGTTTTCCGCAAATAATGATGCAATCCTTAGGAAAAAGCTTACGAAGTAATGGGCCGATATGTTAAGTTTAATCGTGTATAAATAATTGCAAAATTTTGTTTTAATTTATTATGGGGAAGCACACAAGGGTTATCTGCCTTAGAGGAGGGTTGCTTTCATTGTGAACTTTCTAATTGTGATCTGTGAACTTTCTAATGTAATTGCTTACATTTACTTACACGTGGGGAGAACTTTGAAAACGCCCATGCAGGCAGCTTGTTTTTTGAAATTCAAACCCGTTCCGAATTAGCAGTCTTCAATCGGCCGTTGACAAATCTTTGTAAAAGTTAGTCAACCATCAAAAAAAAAAAAAAAAAAAAAAAAAAAAAAAAAAAAATATATATATATATATATATATATGTAAAAATAGATTTTTATTGAATTCAATGTATAACAACTTATTGTAGATGATTTATTTCGCTGTAGACTCATTCATTTTTCTTTGAAAAATAAGTTTCTTCTTAAAACAATTTTTTAAAATGTTTCTTAATGTTACATTTATGGCACATATAAAATTAACTTAACGTATTCGAAATGGCTTAAACCGCCAGCATTAATTGCACTGTCATAAGTAAACGTGAAATTTTTTATGAGTTTTTAACTAATGTCATAAAATTGAAATAATTTTATCCGCGTGCTTTGCACACCTTTTTATGTCATTTAACTATGTTTTATTTCCGATACAGATGATAATTCTTAACCTTCACATTCAATGATTAAATGTTGTTATTTTAACCAAAATGTTTTCGAACTTTTTTTTTTCTTGATCTGTTTTACGAATAAGCGGATAATTGTATTCTTATCAATATATCTAACTTGTTTAAAACCTGGTGTTATCTTATCAGTAAACCTTAATTTGATTAGAATTCCAAAAATATTGCAAAAGAGACTACAGCAGTTACAGAAGTAATGTTTTCATGTCTGCAAAACTATATCACAATAAAAATAAAATGAAGAATGCCGTTCGGTGATTTATAAAAGTTCTTTTGTTGCAACTGAAATTAAAAGTAACTAACTTTTTGAAACGGCACTTACTTTCTCTAAATGCCATAGAAAATTCTAAATTTACCATATAGGAAATACCCAAACAGTAAGTCGAGTAAAGGAATATGGCTTAGTTTATTCATAGTAAACATTAATTAATTAACCTAATAACTATCAAAATTCCCGTTTGAGAAAACAGAGCTTGCGCGTTCGGCCTTCAGCTTCCGTGAGTGAATTTGCTGTTTGGATTGGACCCCTGATAATCTTTGTTAAACTATGTACCTGGTGGCGATGTCCTGCGCCTCTCAGATATCGAACTCATTGACCTAGCCATAGATATCTCTAATACAAAGGAATGTTATACTGACCTCATGGAAAGTGTTACCTCATGGAAAGTGTTCTATTTGAACAACTGATTCAGACGCTCAGGCACCTAAAATTGGCCTGATATAAGAGCACATCTTTGGACTCTGCTTGCATCTTCCATTTCACTAAGTGACTCCAGCTGATAAGGAGTAAGTGTGCCCTTAGTTCCTCTTCTTCGATGGCAGGCCCTCCTGGGAATACAACGAAAGGAAAAACTGAAAAATAACTTCAGCAATGAAAATCTTTTATACTCGACTGAATTTTAAAAACCGAAGAAAACCATTGAACAGCAGATGACTAATTGTACTCCACCAGATATAGTAACACAAAATAAATTTAACCTTCACACCTTTAAGGCAACAGTAAACTTTCAATCAGCCAACAAATGATTATACTTCCACTACTACTACTACCACCACCAACTTGGCACATCAGGCTCCTTCCATATCACCTATAAGCGTAAAACCGCCAGAAAACATCACCTTAAGGGTATACCCTAAATGTATCTATGTATAAATACTACACAAATATTAAAAATCACAAAATATGTTAAAACACATAAAAAAGTTGCATTTTTTGTCCACATAAGCGGAGACTACATAAAAATTCTACTCTTGACACAGGAGGATCGACTGCTCTAAATTTATAAAAATACTCCAGACCAACAGTACTAAACACTATATGATTACACACCAGCACAAAACGCCAGCAAAAATTGTAATTCGAATTTGTACTAGTCAATGCTTCTAAAGTTGAAATCATGACAGCTAAAGGTTGACTTAGGTTACACCGTCCATGAAATCGCAACTTATTGGTAATAGAACAAAGAAGCCTTACCCCTTCATCCAAGTCCAAATGATATCCGCAACGTAAAAACTGAAAGCATTTACTCCATCATCCATTTATTTTGCTTCATGGTAAAAATCAAAAACGTCGTTCCACAGTGCCACAACTGTCAAACATTCGATCATATAAAGCATTCATCATCATCTTCTCTGCAACCAAGTGAATGAAATTTGCCGGTTATTTAGCCCCCATAAAGGAAAAATTGGAAAACCCATGTGCAAATTGTCTAAATCCTTACATAAACTACTTTCGTGAATGCCCAACATTTCCTAAAAATAAGTACTTCCATAAGAACTTAAAAATTAGACGAAACAATAGTTCAACGGAACTCCTCTAGCAACCCCAAATCATTTGAAAATATAACGGCCGAACTCAACTACAGTTCTATTCAACTCTTCCCTCAACTATAGTCTATTACTTTAAAATAGACATTTTAAGGCCGTCACCACGCACCTCCCATTTACGATCGTAACTTGTGTCATCATTCCCGCACAGCATTTATTTTCTCCACGTTATTTAAGGATGCAGGCCAAGTTGGCTTTCATTTGCATGCTTTTCTGGAAGTGAAGCTCACTAAACAGAAACGAAGTTGGGAAAAAAGTTGTGCTAATCAACCTTCTTTCCACAGCTCTTGTTTCCATGTTTACGATTCAAATCGGGCGCCGGAAAATAATCCTGAAATTCCTGTTTTAAAGTAACAGACTTCTGATTCTCAAAATAATAACCCGCGAAAGTCCTGTACAAATATAAACATGATACAATTAAATCAAATTTCGCTCTTAATTCTAATAATTTCATGTTCTTTTAACTCCTGTATACCATGCGAGAATTTGAAAACATATTTGGCTATGAAAACTCCGCAAAATATTGAATGTTTTAAAATCCAATCTAAACGAACCCTGAGCCTCACAGTGCGACTGATCAAGCATCCAAGCTGCCCTAATCCTAGATGAAATTACTGGAAATTAATCTGCGTTCCTCTTTTCTAAAACAAAATAATGCCCTTAGAATCACGACTTGTAACGCGCGCGGTACAGTCAGTTACGTCGCGCTAGTTATACTTTTTCTACCATAATTGCAAGTTCAGTCTTCGCTTCAATAATCAAAAAATTAATATCAACTTTGTCCCTGCCGAATTTTAATTATTAAATTTTAATTCTTATCCATAGTTAAAAAAATAGTTGAATACATTATTTCCTTTTTCGTAATACTTTAATACAACTATAAGTATTTACTCTTCCTTTTTCGTAATACTTTAATACAACTATAAGTATTTACTCTTCCAATTTCTTTTTTCTATCCTTCTAAATTGTTTACAGAGTAAATTTAGCTCTTCCCCGTGCCAAAAATAAAATAGTCTTAAAAATTCACAATGTTCCACCAATTAACTGACTGGTCCCTTGTTCTAACGCTTGCTCTGCTCCAGATTCTTTCAATTTGCTTGTCTTCATTACTCATGTTATCATCTCCGTTCGAAAACCATTCACACGATACACCCAGATAACCGAAACTGAACGATTCGTTCAATTAACACTAGTATAAGAATGCTTATTTATTATCAATATATAATTATGCAGGCTTTGCTGAAACTTATGTGTTGTTTGTTTTGTTTGTAATGAGTTGCAGTGTCCAGTGGGTAATATTTTTTTAAGATTTAAACGGCTCAGTGATTTTAGCCATATTATTACGAGTATAGTTTCTAACTCTATTTTGTTTTCCACTGTCTTTATTGATCTTATGGACTGGTTTTATTTTGTTATGAGAACTATTTGAAACGGGATTCCCATTTTGATATTCCTGACAAATTCCAACTGCTTTAAATCTTTCAATCGCTTCCAGTTGTTCGCTATAAATCACTCCCCTCCCCAAAATAACTGATGCTGTTGCCAAACGACATTGCATAAGATATTTCAGTTTTATTTTAAACATTATATAAGTAAGTGGCATTAATCATTTAAGTAGTTTTCAGGAGATTTCTTAACAATATTGTACTGCAAAAGTTTTTTCATGGAACTTAACAATATTTTTCAAAAAATGTTATTCTAAACCATAAGTGCTTTGCATAAAGTGAGTATGCTAGGGTCTGTAATCAGAATAAAATTCGGCGATTGTTATGGAATTTTGTAGGTTATATGGACTGTAAGCTTGTATACATATTTTAGTTTTTGATTTCGTTCAAACAGTAATACCTTTTTAATATTTTGATATTTTCCTCTTTATACCATTTTATGGTCAAAAAAGAGATACTGAAAAAACAGTTTTTTAAAACAAACTTGTTTTGAGTTTTAATTTTATTCTTCAGTAAAGATATAATTTCATGAATCAACAGTAGCAGATATTACGCTTATTTATGAAGAAAAGCGAAATACTGTTGTCACATTTTTTAATTTTGCATATTTTTAAACTTTTTAACAGCAAACTTTTCTTGGAAGTGTTAAATTGCGATTTGATGCTTTTAGATTGCAAGTTTTTAGTCCAAAGGGATTTGAATCCCGAAGGACTATTAGTTTCGTTTTGGCATTTTGCGTCGGACTCATAAATGTCGGTTCACTTTTCAAACTGTTGCCACAAAATGTTAGAGTCCTGCATTATATTTGAAGAAATTAAATAATGAAAAAAAAAAAAAATCTGAAATGTTTCAGATTTTAAATTACGTCCAAAGGGGCGTTTTTTAACATTTTGTGTGTTACCTTTCTTTATTAAATATCATGTTCCTCGCACTTAAACCATAAGATCCAGTGCAACAGCAATATCGCAAAATAGTTTTAAAACGAGCATATCTTTAGAATTTCCGATACAGAGACTCACGCGCTGGAGATAAAAATGTTTTTTCTGCACAACGTTGCCATTGCTCGCTTTGAAATCCTTGAGTTTGTTAATCAAAAATTCGTCAAAGTTTTAAAAAATAGGAAATCGATCATAAAACAAATTTCAAATTTCAAATTTGGTCTTCCACATGCTCATATTCGTTGGAGGATTACGTTATTCAAAATTCGATGACTCTATGTACCGTTGTTTTATCACAATACGAGAAATATACATATATTTATGCAGATTTTTCATTATTTAATTTCTTCAAATATAATGCAGGACTCTAGCATTTTATGGCAACAGTTTGAAAAGTGAACCGACATTTATGAGTCCGACGCAAAATGCCAAAACGAAACTAATAGTCCTTCGGGATTCAAATCCCTTTGGACTAAAAATCTGCATAAATGTATGTATATTTCTCGTATTGTGATAAAACAACGGTACATAGAGTCATCGAATTTTGAATAACGTAATCCTCCAACGAATATGAGCATGTGGAAGACCAAATTTGAAATTTAAAATTTGTTTTATGATCGATTTCCTATTTTTTTTTTTCCAACTCCAAGTGTATTAAAGAAAAAATATAGCAGTTAATGCGAATTAAATAAAAATGAAAGCGAAATGAATTGTGTAAATAGGCTGTTAAGAAACACGAGGACGCGTATTTGCATATATTACGTCCAGTCTAATTAAGCAGTCACGAGAAGATTGTTTTTAAGTTCACGAAATCAGTTATGTGAAGGGGAGGGGAAGAACTGCTTCTTATAGCTATCAACTCTCCGCTATCCGAGTTAGTGTTATTGTGAAATGTGCCTTAAGCTAAAAGTGGATACGTTCTCATTACATCTGTTTACAGTCTTCTTAATACCTTGGACTACTTGCGAAGTCTTAATTCTTTGGGATTCTTGCTGAAGTGGCACAAAAAGTTTCAAATGTAATTAAATCTGTTTTTCGAATAAAGCTGTCTAGTTAATATTCTTTACTAATTTGTCATATCTCAAAGTTATTTTGTCGCAGAGAAAAAAATGCAAAATTTATGGGGAAAGTTGTGATATTTCATGAAAATTTCGTGGCGAAAGACTAATATTTCTAAAAGGTAAAATTATGTTTAAAAAAAAAAAATCTTACTAAGTCTAACACTTCGAAGATTTAGCATTCAAATTCCAGGAAGTTAAAAAAAATGAAATGTAAAAATTATGAGATCAAAACGAAAATGTATTCATATCCTGATATGCAAATTTCAGTTTAATTAGCAGTTTTAAGCTAAACAGTTACGATAGATCATTTAGTTTAAAAATGAGCCCCCAGAAACTGAAGATGTAGATTAAATGTAATATAAAATATTTCGTTTAAAATGAGTTGTTCAATACGGCAAAGCCGCTTGATCGGTGGAGGGAAAAAATAAAAAAAAGCGAAATAAAATTCAGTTCTCTGTTTAGAAATATTTATTCTATATATTACAGTTTTACGCAAAAGTAATGTTTTAAAAATGTAACAAATTTTCAGATTATTTTCTTATACTCTTCAACTAAAGACTACACGCAGCTAACTGAAGTGATGCAATTTCCAAAAGACAATAGATTGATATTTTCATTTATTCGTTTATCGCAATTAGAGTAATTTGCTTCTGATTTAAAGAACGCTTAGATATTTTAGTTATAGGGAAATATGTGCAATGAAAGAGCAGAAGTGCCGATTGCTGCATGGTAAATGATAATTAAATTACGAAATGAAGGGGAAAAGTATGTAAGGTATTGAAGAAACACTTCAAATTTTCAGAAGTTTGATACTTAAGGAAGTATGCCAAGAAATGGAACATCGCCAAAGTGATCCAGAAAGGAGGCCCTTCACAAAGAAAGTTAACTCGAACCCTAGATTTTGAGTGCAAAATTATTTAACTGTTTATTGGTGTCTCAGAAAGGGGAGTGCTTCAGTCCGGAGTTCCAAGGGGAGGGACACTTTCATAAGTGCAAATAACCAGGCAAGAAAGGTTGGTTGGCTTTTGCAAAATCATATAATCATGCAATGTTATAATATCTTCACGTAACGACAGAAAGTATGCTTCGTGTCGTTACATGAAGACCAGGAATAGCTTTTATACCATGTTTAAGAATCAATTCCAAACACCAGCACAGTCCTCAAACTTATCAAACATCTTTGAGATGAAATAAAAACTAAAAAAGAGACTGTTCAGAAGAGCAGTTTCTAGTACAAAATATGCGAGAGATATATATCAAGAATGACACGGAAGAACTTGGAACTCCATGCCGACGAGGCTGTCTGCTGTCGCATAAGCTAATGGAGGAAAACCTACTATTAAAACATTAAAATTATTTTTTTGAGTAGTTGTTGAAAAGAAAAGAATGAAATATTCACTTTTTTGTGTTTAAAGAATGCAATTAATTGTATTAATTTTTGCATATGTAATGCTTGTTCTCCATCAAATAGATACTATATCTGACAAATGATTTCATTTCTATTTTCCCGTTTACATTTTTCAGTCATGTATATATCATAGCTATGTTCTTTGACATATGCTTTTATGGCAGTGGTTCCAAACTAGCAGCCCCAAAGCAATTTTATGTGGCTCGAATACGTTTCAACTAAGTCAGTGGTCTCAAATTCATATAGGACACGGACTGCATGCAGAATCTGAAAACAACTGACGGGCCCTTTTTTTTTTAACAAAATGAAAAATTTTACTATCAAAATAAAAAAATATATTAAATAAATTTTAACTGTATATTAAACTTACTAAGTATTTATCAAAACATGTATAAACAGCTAATAACATCGCATAAGAAAAAAAAATTCAAATTTATATTTTTATTTCCTGTTTGGTATCTGCAAGATATTTTTCTTAGTTAACACTTTGTAATTCAAATATATTGACAGTTAAATATTAAATACTTAGACTGATATTTGTTTCAAATAATTCTTATGTTTATAAGGTATTTCTCCCGCCTTCTTAGCATGCTTTCGTGGTGTGGTGGTCTGCACGCTGGGCTCGTATCCCTGGTGTCCGTGGTTCGATTCCCGGCAAGAGCTTTGCTCATTTTTCATTTCAATTCCCACCGTATTACAGACGATTCCTCGGCTCAGGCAAACTCGAAGAGTTCGCAACAAGAGGTTCCCGCGTTTGATCGCTAACCCGGCGTAATATTATACGATTTTCGACTCCTTGAAATTTACGAACACTTGGGAACAGAAAATAGTGATTAGAAGTCCAACGTGTATATAGATGTGGAGTACCATGTGTGAGAGTCCGAAGGAAATACCTGCGGCAGCAGGCCTGATGACGATTCCTCAGACGGGACGTGAAATGTTCTTGCGGTTTTCGCGGGGAAGACGCCGACGCACTTCATTACCTGCTCTCCTGCCCTCTGACAGAGCAACCTTCGATAGCAGTTCTTTCCTTCCGACTACATCACATATCCTGTGGGATTTCTTAGAGATAATTGAAGCAAGTGAATGAAAATAATTATATCCAAGAAACTAAAGATTAATGTAAAATGTAGAAAGGCGGCCTAACCGTCAGATTGCTAGCAATGACTAGGATGACTTCCTAACCCTGTAGTGCCATTAACTTAGTTCGGCGGAACAGGTTAAGTAAAGTGACCATATCTTTTCTGCTTCCAAAATAATACCTAATGCCTCTGCAGTGGCACCGAACTAAAATTGTGGTGATGATGCTCCACACCCAGAATTTGGCGACTGGTTACCCTAAAAAAACCAGTCGCCGTTTAAAAGGGGAGTATATAAGGTATTTCTCCGACTTTCTTAGCATGCCTTCGTGGTGTGGTGGTCTGCACGCTGGGCACGTATTCCAGAGCTTCGATTCCCGGTGAAGGCCTTGCTCATTTCTCAAGTCTCTTGCTTCCAAAATACCTAATGTCTTTACTTGTTTAATTATCATTAAGTAACTTGCCTTCATTTAAACTAAAAATAAACAAATTACAAAACTTTCTAAGTTTGCAAAGAAAGTTCACCAAGTGGGACAAAATTTCAGAATAAATAAGGACAAACTAGTCTCTTCCTTTTATTTATGAAATTTTCGCCCGAAGCATAAATAAATATACATGTGTTTATACGCAAATAATTATGAACTCGTTCCTTGAATACGGAATGTTCAGTACACTCTGATGCAAGACACATAAATTATACACCTGTTTCTGTATATCACTCCTTCTTTGACTATACAATGTTTGGTATACCACGATGTATAACAAAGTATATCAGCAGTGGCCATAGCGTCGCTTTTATGCAAATAAAATATATGTATAAAAGATAGAAAACCAGAACTATTCAATGCCCAAAATAAAATAACTAATTTATTTGATTTTATGAGACAGACATAAAAGGTACCTCCGCATAGCCAAAAAGGAAATCGGGAGTGTTGACGCAGTCCAGGGGAGATTGTTTCGCGTAGAAAAACGTTTGTAGCCTGTAGAGACATTAGGTATATTTTTGGAAGCAGCAGAGGAAAAATAGCAACCACCTTCTCCGGGAATCGAATCACGGACCTCTGGAATACCGGCCCAGTGTGCAAACCACTACACCACGAAGGCACGCTAGGAAAGTGAGAGAAATACCCTGTAAGCTAAGAAACTACAATACTTGTATATTGTGCAAGGAGATAAATAGTATGTCTAAATACTGTTGTGCTTGAGAAATGCAGAATATCAGCTATATACACAAAACACCAAAACATCCACTATATTAAATAAACATTATCCATTTGTAAATTTTAAAAGTACGTACTTTTGGCTTGAGAATTCAACTCTCTCAAGGGCTGTTCACAGAACAAGCTGCTGGATAAAAAGAATTCACTAATTTCATAAACGCTTTACAAGTCAATAGATGTGACTTTAAGAGTGCACAGCATAATTTTTAAGAGGATAGTATGCATGGGGGCGAAGGTGGAAACCTTTTGTAAGCACTTCATATTCTGTGTTACTAGAATAATTCACAAAGCTGTTGTTCTTTACCTAAGTAAAGAAATTTTCATTAGCATTATGCAAGTTATTTTTTCTATTGTGTTGGTTTTGAGATCCGGATGTAGTGCATAATTGCAAAATAAAGATGGGGCTTTTGTTGATTAATTATAGTATTTATTCTGGATAGTCTGAAGCTGTCCAATGTTCCGTTTTGTGACAGTGAACAAAATAGGGGAAGCAGCGGGAGTAATTATCGGACGGATTCTTAACTTTAAGTATGTTGAGTACACACAAATACTAGCTAGCACTATATAACTGTATTTTTATTATACATAAAGTGAAAGATAAAGAAATACTGACGAATGCGAGTTCCTATATCTGCTTTATTGTTGAAGGAGACGTTTTCAACGATAGTTTTTTAAAAGCAGTTGAAGACTTCGAAGGAATAGTTCAAGAAACAGCAGCTAATCTTTCTAATGATAAGCTCAAGGAATTAACTGAGCAAGAAGAAAACAAAAATATTGATAGTAGTGATTTCGAAGAAGAGCAAAAAGAACTTTCGATGTCATTTGTAAAAAGGAGTTTGACCACTATAACTGAAATTATGGACCAATTTGTTGAAAATGATCCAAATTTTGACAGGAGTTCAAAAGCAAGACGGGGTGTTATAGATGCTTTATCCACTTATCAACAACTTCTAACAGAATGCAAAAGGAAGACGCAAATTACATTAGATGCCTTCTTGACAAAAAGGCAGAAAATTGGAAACACAGAATAGACTGAATGATCTGACTGAGAATTTTATTTGTTTTTGTAAGTATATTCGTTTATATATATTATTATTATTATTTTTATTTTTTTTATTTTTGTAAGAAATAAATGCTTGGTTTTATTTTTATTAAAAAATTATTAAATTTAATACCTAACCAATTTTGTATCCCTCTTCCCCTAGCCCCATTATTTACATGTTAAGATAGCCTCGTTTAGCGCTGTTTCGCATTACGCTCTACTTTGATGGAACGTATCCCCGCGTTAAGCGGGGTCTTACTGTATTTCCAAGATTTTCCTTTAAAATAAATTTTTCCGACATTTACACCACTTTTTATTTCGAGGGTGGTGTTGGTGTGGTGTATTTAATTATGGTAAAGCACACTACGGCTATCTGCCTAAGGGGAGGAATGCCTAATATAATGACTTTCTAAGGGAAACTGGCTTGTATACACGTTACACATGGGGAAAACCACGAAAACACTCATGCAGCCAGCCCTTTCGCGGGATTCGAACTTCGGACCGAACTACCAATGTTCAGCCACTTTACCGCTCAGCCGCTGGTGGGCTTTTATTTCAAGGGAGAATAAAGACTGTTGAGCTTTACAATGAATAAATCCTTTATACATGTTGCCTTTGAAAGAATAAAAATTAAGTATTTTAAGTGACCCCTGAAAGTAAAAATCAAGCCTGTTTGTAAGGACCACTCGAAATGTATTTGATAATCTGTCCAGTAACCTGGAAAGTATCGATTGATGCTCGAAATATGTATGAGGTACACTGTAAAATTAATTAGGCACTTCATTAAAGTAACTAATATTTTGGATTTAACAGAAATCATTGCATTAATAAATCTTCTGTTGCGAGATGCCTTCTATTTGTGCGCCATGTTTAGTTTTATTTTAATAAAATTTTATGCTAAAAATTTCTTAAGCATTAAATTTTTATTTCTTGCAGGAACCAAAAATACTGAAAGAAACATGCCGAACGGGACGATTGATAACAAGCAAACACTTAGCGTTCAGCCTGGAGAACTCAGGACGTTCTTGCAGGTAAGAATGCTTTTGTAAATATGGAGCTACTAATTTTCCTTTAGAACGTTCTTGAAAGCATTCCTGTCGTTAGGCAGAGAGCCTTCTATTGTGTACAAAGTTTAATTAATAGTATTCAGGAATTTCAAAGCTGTGTACAAAGTTTAATTAATAATATCAAGGAATACAAATTAAAAGATTAAAAATTTTAAATTAAGTGAAAATGTGCCTGAAAAATTTATTTTAATTTTGAAATAGGGACTAAAACTTTTAATTAATTACCTAAAACTGTTGGGTGCCATGCCTATTGAAAAAAACTAATTTGTGAATCTCTTAATTGGTATTAAAACTAATAAATTAAATGGATTATCTTTGTAAAATAAACTCATTAAATCCAATGGCTTGAAAGTAAAGTTAAATGAAATGAATTAAAATAACACGTTAATAATCGTTATTTGGAATAGCGATTATTGGAAGTGTTAATGCGAAAAGAATCAGCGTAATATTCTTAAATTTGCAGAACTAGTTTCTAAGGTTCAAACATAGAACCTCTTTCTTCAGCTGCAGATGATAAAAGAGAAGCTTGTACTCAGGCAATAACAATGAGAGGAAGGAAGTCAAGCTGTTGGCCTCCTGCAAGCTTACTAATATTATGCTTATTCTTTTTGCCTTAATGGCTCTAATAAATTAAAAGTTTTTTCTTTTCTAGGGCATTAAAATCAAAGGTATTTTTAATAATAATTTAAATTCCGACCTCAGTTTATTTTAAATGTGTGCTGTCTCTAAGTTGTTAGCCTTTGTTAACGCATAAACTCGTAAAAATACCAATACACATTACTCCATATTAGAGATAGCTTAAAAACTTAAATCTAAACTCTTGAAATATATTCGTTGAAATACAATAACACAAGTACATCAAGACACTAGAAAAGAATGTTTACATATAGCCTATCAATTACCAGTTCTCAAAAATACAAAAACCAATTTCAAATACCTTATATTAAAACTGAAAAGGTCATTTTAAGTTGAGTATTCAATAACAATCGTGATATTTAATACAGTTACGAATTTTGCATATATGTAAATAATTTTAGTGAAATTATACGTAAAATTGTAGTATCTCTTGTATAACGTAGCGTGATAAAAGTTAAATGCCACAAAAAAGTTAAGCTCCGCCGGAAAAGTAAGATTACAGGGGCAGGTCCATTTAACATTGAGGCAAATAGCTCTCTAACCAAACTGGCGAGATAGCGGGAAGCTGGCGATGGTTTGGCTACTATTTTATGTCCCCAAATTTAGTGAAAAAATGCCAAAAACAGCCGAATTCGCCGATATTTTGTTGATCCCTATATACAATTGTAACTGTATATCTCTTCTGGCAATTTTGAGAAATCGACGGTACTGGAAATTTCTTGGTTGCCTGAGGAAAACTATAAACTGAGACTGGAGAGAGCATCGATTTTCCGTTTTTAGTTCAGAGTTGACTTCGGAATATTGAGAGATCTTTGTGCCAGGTTCATTGTTTGGATGCACTGTGTTGTGTTTAACATTCTTAGTACTGAAATGGTAACTACTAATTTTGCTGTATCATACTGAGAAGAGCTGTACAAGTACTTTTGTGGCAAGTTCCAGAACTGTAAAATGTTTCTTTTGGGAAAATAAATTTTATCAATCTCTCATCGGCTGTGTGTGCATTCAGTCCATTGCGAACCCGTTCGCACGCAACAATGCATTTATCGGCATCAGTAAGTAATAATGAAAAACATAATAAGCCACAGTTAATTACCAAATATGAAAACTAAACTCATCTATAATGGGTTTTCCCTTCATAGTGGAAAAAGTGCATTTTTTCGCAAGTATATGGCTCACAAGTGGTTAACTGGATAAGCTGGTCCTCCCTGAACGCAATACTTCTGAAACAGAAAACCTTCGCATGCTTAGTCTTAATCAACTAACTAGTCATACTTATTACATGGATGCAATTTTTACGTGTATATGGGATGTACAGTGGTTTCTTGCAAATAAACGTTGTCCGATCCGCAGACATTATGTTCCATAGGTTAGTAATGGGATAATTTTCATCTATTCCTGATTAACCCATTCCAGCTTAGAATTAAGAAATATTGTAAAAAAAAATTCAGAGAAAATTAAAATACCATAGGAATTTACTAATTTATTAACTATAAAAATATTTACTTATTCTAAAATATGTACGCAATCTCACAATTTTTTAGTTCAGTGTATTCTGAAACTTGCCTTCTACTGGAGGTTGAAAACTCAGCTGCCCTTTTACTTCTTGCACGTCTGTCTTTGCCTGATGGTTCAGGACTTTGCCTGATGTTTAAAAATGTTCAAAAAGTTGTCTAAAATGATCACTCTGTGCCTCGCGATCATTTTAGACAGGGTGGGAGTGAAATAGTGCCTGGTATTGTCAAATAGATCCACTCTTCATGTCAATTTACGGAAATGCTCCAGTTTGATTGTGACCTGCACCTGTTCCCTTTACTAATTAAATGAATTTTATCTTTGAGAAATGTGGAATCAGTCTCATTTCCACTTCTTCAGATCCCCCATAGTTGCATTTGGCATGGGCTCCTCACCAGAAGAAACTTTCATCTATTCTCATGTGCCTGGTCAGTTAAGACTCGTAATTCTTGAAATACAATATTACGAAATATGTTTACTTGCCTTCTTCTGTACTTGTCTTCATTTATACATGGATCTTTTTTTTTTTTTTTTTTTTTTTTTTTTTTTTTTTAAATTTATCCACTCTTAAAACATAAAATAAAACAAATTTAGTTCCACACTGTTTATTTGTGATAAAATTCGCTTGCGTTTTGTAATGCGAGATATTTTTTGGGTCTTGAGTGTGTTCTTTATGCAGGCCTTCCATTATGTTGGACGTTCGTTATGTGAGGTACAACTATATATCGATGCATATATTTGTATATATAAATAAATACGGAATGCATTTCTTCTGCTATTATGTGACTTGCTTTCAAAAATCAGTTATTGGCTCTGCTTTCGGTTCTTTTACGTAGTATGTTTAAAAATGTAAATGCAATTTCGGGGGTAAGGGAAAAGTGTGAATATATATATATATTATCAGGCTGTCTATAGTCAGTAATAATTAATTATAAAGTTTAACTAATCTTGCAGCAGGCTGCAGGAAGAAATCGCGGTTTTTTTTTTTTTTTTTTTTTTGCTACCAGTATTCTGACTTAATGAACATTAAATTCTTTTATGCATTTACGAATGAAATGAAAATGAAGTGTCACATAAAGCATTCCCGTGTTCTGATAAGGAACTGCATTTTATCCGGTTCATGCCTTGTTAAAATGGACTTAATGTGACGTGTCAGTTTTCAAAATACGATATGCGAGCTTCAGCTCTTATCTGTCCTTTCATGTTGTCAGGTATCTTATCAAGAATCTCGTGAAAAATTTAATCCACTGAATGCTATGTTTATGAATTACCCTCACTTGAAAACTACTCGTATGGTGTTTGGGACAAAGTTCGACGCGCGTAACAAATTAAAATTTTGACATTTTGTTTGCCATATTTGTCAAATACTTCTTAAACTCTTGAACTGTACAACGTCATTATCTCCAAAGGTTAGTTTTTATCATATTTTCTTTAGTTAAAGGCGCAACTTCTTAAGCTTTGTTGTATAATAGAAAGACGATCATCGAGTTCTTTTGTAATTAGTTTAATGGGCAGTGAACTCAGGAAGATCATTTATTAATAAACATTAATACTCAAATTGAAATGACCCTAGTTGTGCCAAATTCTTATATAAGTAGAATTATCTGTCAGGTAAAGAACTGATTTATTTTCACATGGTTTTTGTGTTATTTCAATTATATGTTTCTCTTATTATTCAGGTTTTATTTTATTTTCCGTTTTTTTTTTTTTTTTCTTAAGGAATAGATTGTTTTTTAGGTATTTTCTAGAGTTTATGATGCTCAGAACAGAATTTATAGTATTACGGTTACTATTTACAAATTTGTAACGTTTTTATCGGATGTAAATTAAAAGTTGTTTACTTACCCACGGATTTTAATTTTATTGGTGAAAATGTTGATGCTTTATTTACGAGAGAATTAAAAAAGCGTAAAATCAAGAGGTCTTTGCAATTAGTTGAGGACATTCGTACTGAGTGCCTAACACAAGGCATACTTGGCAGGGCCGCCTTAACCCACGCGACCACTGGTCACTTTCCAGGGGGTCTCACGAGCATAGGGGCCCCATGTTAATTCATTTATATTTCATTTCTGCAAATGGCTGTTGTAGGGGGTCCCTGAATACTGGTTTGCGCAAAGGTCCATAATGCTGTTAAGGCGGCATTTGGTACCTGATCCGTAACTTGTCTATCTTATATATAACAAACAACTGCGTTTGCGGCATGTGGCATTGAATAAAAAAAAGGTACTGGGAATATTGTGAGGGTGTACGAAGGCAGCGCGGCATGTGGTATTGAATAAAAAAAAAGGTACTGGGAATATTGTGAGGGTGTACGAAGGCAGCATTATCTGTGGTTTTGCTTTTAATGCAGCCCTGTTTAGTGTTTTTTGGATCTTGGCATTTAATTAGATCAACTTGTGTCTCTTCATTTTAAAGTAATGTATATAGTTTAAATCTGAATACTTTGGGGCCATCAAAATAGATCCCAGAATTCACTGATGAATTTGTGATAGCCAGGATCGAAGTCTGGCATTTTTCGCCCTGCTGCAATCTCTGAGGTTACTAAATTCTGCTGCTCGGTGCTTTGCTTAGTTCTAAAGAATTTGGCGTCTCTAAATTCTACTTTGTGCCGGCTCTGGCGCCAGATTTGCTGATATCTTCGCATGATGGAACTTAATACTATACTGCTGGTTTAAGCCTCCGGATAAATGACATACATGAAAAAATACAAATGATCTGCAATGAAATTTGTGCGTCTCATTTCTTTCAAAGAAGACGGCTGTTGCACTAACGATTTTTACAAATATCAATAAAATATACTTCCTCATGACTAATCTACCACCAACTAACACAGCACTTTCATTTCGTTTGGCGAAATGTATTTGTAGGCAGTTCCACTAACAAAATGCACAGGAATTTCTGACAGAATTCATCCATGGACAAGTTTACCTCTAGTTTGTACTATCTTTTTACTGACAGAATGAGTCAACAGTCCCATAGATGCAAACGAAATGAAAATAATATGACATTAATCATTTACGGATCATAGTTAAATTCTCTGAGTCACCTAAAGCATATAACACCTTGACGTTTCAGTGGTTCTCCTGTCAGCCGACCTGTTTTACATATCCCATAGACAGCAGTATAAGATGTATACTTCATTGATCGACAGTTTGAGCACTTTACTGACATCTGATTAGCGGACATAATCCTTTTCTTTAAACGATTGGTTACTGTAGTCGCCTGCTGTTTCCATGTGCATACGAGGCTTGTTCAGCATATTAAACACAATCTTTTACCCCTGTTGTCTCTTTAGATAAACGTCCCATTTTTCTGATCCTTACAATCTGCTTATTATCAAATGATAAATGACGCCTGCAAACCCAAGTTTATGAACCGAATAACTATTGCTAAGTGATATTCGGCTGGATGAGAGAAGTAGCTTAAACTTGTTTCTAATATTTTGGCGCTTCACTTTGCTTATGTTACATAAATTATCAACGTGCAATATTAATACATCAAGGTGCTCAAAATTTTTGAGAAATGCTCGAAATACAGTTCTCACCTTGGAAATAAACTCCATCGGAATACGCACTTTCTCTAACGCTGCTGATATTTCTGGAAGATTTAGTAGAATGCCTTTTTTGTACCTTTCACGGATTAGAGTGAATTGTTGAAATTCTTGACCTTTCTAAATTGTATCACTTTGAAAAACAGCTGAGTCAGATGAGGAGAAATAAAGTGGTTGTGGTTTGGCAAGGAACTATTTCTAATTTAAAAAGAAAAGTTTCTTTGTTCAAAATACGATATAGCGTTGAATGGTTAAATTGTATGTTTTAACTACATTTGCATCATGACACGAACTACACTATCATTGAACTGATGTCATTTCATATATTTCTTCATTAAAGAATTGGCTAATGCCCCTCTAAGAGCCAAATTTAGTTGTTGCAAATTTCATGCAAGTGGCATGAATTTTGTGTGATTATTTTTAACCAGAGAGCTAGCTTATAGTCTGTTACTTTAAACTAGGCACTTCAAGGTCGCAACGTCTTCATCATCATCATCGTATTAAAGGAATTTTAAGTATGGAAACTTGATCAACTTCCACAGCAGTCGTTATCATCGTTACGAGGGAGGATGGCCTTGAAATGCCGAATCTAAAGTAACAATATAAGTGGTGCTATGTTCGCATTTTATGTTCCTTATTACCACATTTATTGATTCGAATTTATACTAGGTAACATGCTATCTAAAAATCAATGTAATTAAAGAATATCTCATATGTGAAATTAATAGAATAATAATTATAAATTTATGTTAAATTTTTAATGAATTTTATATCTAGGCTTTGAGAAGTGATATTTTAAAAGACGTTGATACCAAATTGTTTAAAGCCATTGACAGCTTAGTAATGGAGCTGGAACTCAAGCAAAGAAAGACAAAAAATGGGATAACTACTAAGCAGCTATATCATAAGTAATTTACATTTTTTGCTTTAAATTTCTAATGCTTTTTTTTTTTTTTTGACAGCTGTTATTTTTGTATCAGCAGTTTATATTTTCATGTCATGATATAAATTTCTATATTAATTTTCTTTCCCCATAGAGATACTGAGAAACCGAAGGAACTGCCTCCAAAAGAATTTGTATTAAGAAATTCTACCCTAACGTATGTTCCTATTTTATGATTTGAATTATCAATAAATAACTTGCTATTTTTTAAAGGTTATCTAACTAGCATTTTCTCCTGCTTTGAATTCCTGTCCAGTTAAATTTTGATAAATGTAATAAATCGCATGCATTGATAAACCTCTGACATAGAATCCCCCCCTTTTTGCGCATGCGTCTCTCTTATCGATGTGTTAACTTACGGGGCTTAATTCTTCCTTATAATCTCATATAACATCTCATAATATAAGGCTCATCCAGAAAGTAAGTATGGTTTATATATTTAAAAAGATTAGCAATTTGTTTGCATTTGTATTTTATTAGAGAAAAATCTACACACCTTAAACTACTTTTTGACATATTTATGATGTGAATTAAGGTATGTGTCATATTTTGGCACTAATTAAAAGATATCGGCTGCTGCTACCTGAACCAGTTCTGAATGTTTACCTTGATCTCATCATCACTTGCAAAGTGCTTGCCGGCAAGAAGTTTCTTGGAATCAGTAAACAAATGGAGAAAGTCGGATGTTCAGTCAAACGAGTTTCGAACAGTCGAAATAAAAAGGTGGTTCGGACTATAAAAAAGATGACAAAATTGTTCCCAGCAAAATGAATCAAGCAGCATCGTCGCTACGCATGCGGTATGTGATCGTACATCGTAATGTATGAACAGAGTACCAAAAGTCAATAGTCCACGTCTTTTTGTTCTGTATCGCGTACCATAATTTCTTCAATGTCTCACAGTATAAGTTCGTGTTGATTGTTGTGCTTAGTTCCATCCAGTCCACAAACAAAGTTCCTTGATTGCCTAAAAGACGGTGTACCTGATTTTTCTTGAAGAAAGAGGTGGCTTTGCTTTCTTGGGTTTCGGGGAACCAGTATGCTGCTATTCCAGTGTCTGATGTTTCGTTTCAGGTGTCTCAACAAAATCCATGTTTTATCGTCCATGACAATCCTTTTCAAAAAATCATTTCCTTCTGTCGCCTAACGCTGCAAAAATTCCAAGACTGCTGGCATGTGTTTCCGTTTTTGAACATCCGTTTGTGTTTTCGGTACCCATCGGGAATACAGTTTTTTTTTGTAGTGCAAATATTCAGTCATAATTTCGTGTAATAAGGATCATGAAATTTTTGAAAATGCATTGATAAATCAGAAATCGTGAATATCTTAAGTTTCACTTATCTGACAATAAATTTCCCGAGGTCGAACATTTCTTGCATTCAGAAACTTACTAAAGACTCTTATTTCACAGCTGGCGGGCTGATCTATTGTTTTAAACATTATTACCAACGGATAATGACTTCAAATGCTATCGTAAACAAACAAAGTGGCTAGGCCAATTCGTTCTCGAGCTGAACGATGTAACTATGCATGCGCGACCTTTGTAGTGACTTTCGTGCGCGGGCGATATGCGCAAACGGTGCGTACATTCTAGATCAGCTTAGTACACTCCCATATCTTAATGCCACGTTATAAAAATAACATTCCCATATAATCTCCATCGATTTCCATAATAATAATAATAACAATAATAATCTCTTATGATACCCATAAATAATAATATACAAATTCCCTATGTTAGTTGATGTAAATATATTTTCTTTCTCTCTCTCTGAACTTTTTTTTAAAGGAAGAAAATTCATCATCTTATTTACAACAGACCTCTCATCCTTTACAAAGAGGTTGCTAAATCTGCATTAAATTTCCACTGAAATTCTTACGTTTCAGAAATTTTATATAACTAACTCCTATTTTATTCTAAAGATCATCAGTCAGGTCCATATTTGCCATTTAGAACAAAGAACAGATATTAAATAATTATCAAAATTAGAGCAAACTAATGCAGATATAAATAATTAGAAATATTCAAATTTTTATTTCGTCTGTCAAATTCTTTTTTTAATCTCTTATGACATTGTTTCTGAAGAAGGGGGGCCTATTTCTCAGAATTAAAGTTAATTCTACTTAACTCTAACGTATTTCCAGTTTTAGGTTTTTTTTTTTTTTTTTTTTTTTGAGAATTTTAAAACACTGCTGTTGTAATTATTCATGAATGAAAAAATTTGATGTTGTTTAGCCATTGGGAAAGTGATAAATTAAGTCTTTAGAATTTGTGTAAACTTTATTTTTGAATTAATTGGTTGTTACAATTTAAGAAAATTTAATCATTTATTTGTCACTCCTTTAAAATGCAAATATTTGTCTTGGCCTGCATTTTTTAAAATAAGTATGTATTTTCATGAAATTACTTATTTATTCCGATTACTTTATGTCTGTTGCATTGCCCCTAAAAGTTCTAAAATCTTGAATTTGGGCAAAGAATATGTATATAGACTTTCTTTGATTTGAGTTTGCAATTTTTTCATTTCAGTATATCCTTTGAAGTACTGAGAAAATATTTATTGTTAAAATAAAAATTATTTCCATTATACTTTTGTGTATTACTCAGCATTGCATATATACCTACAAGTTAATATAGTAACTTACAAGGCAATACTATTTTTGTAGTATAATATACTATAAAATAATTATTGATTACTATGTAAAATTACATAATTTTAAATAGTTATAATTTGTAAAATTATCATCAATAAAATTTGCATAAAGTATGTACTGCAACAATAAAATTATTTGCATCCTGTACTTGCATGCTCTGTCTTATTGAATGTTACAATTATTATGTTCATTAAAATATTTTACATGCTTAATAGAATAATTAAAATTATTTGCATTGTTCTGTATGGAATATCTAATTGAGCAGTATTATTAAATAACTTTTTCTTTGAAATATAATTCAAATTCTTTTTGTCCTGATTAATAATCAAATATATGTTGATTGCAAGTTATTTGCCTTCAAATTATTCGGTTTCATAACCATATTATAAATATTGACCTAAGATGGCATTTTATTTTTGCTTTAGTTTTGTATCAGAATTTGCATGAAACTGAATTACAAAATTTGTCTGTTTGACTGATTCAAACACATAAATTGAGAATTCTTTTACTGTGTATGAAGAATAATAAATAAAAAAAAGCATAAATTTATGCCAATTATTAAGATTTAAAAAAATATACACAATTTTCACTTGTTAATAGAAAAGTTGTAAAATTGTAAAATAATTATTAGAGAGAACTTTTTCATTATTCACAACTTATTTTTATTTTCAGAAATCTGTGGGAAGTATCCCATCTCAGTTCTGTGTACAACATCTGCCTTGCTATTTTCCTTCTTATGTATCTGAATATCACTATATTTTATTCTTTGGATTCTCAGAAGTAAGAATTAAATACTTTTCTTTGGATAATATATTGATCTGCATTATTCTCGGTATTGTTCTGTTATCGGGACCAGACTCAGAAATGTACGAATGTATGTATATATTATATGTGTATATGTTACCATTAAATGTATAATTCAGTTATTTCATAGAATAACTAAACAAGTCGGTTAAAGTATATAATAGATGAAAAATTTCATATTTTACCTAGTTATCCTATGAAATAACTAATCATAGACCGTTAAAGTGAAAAATAAACAATTTCAAAGTTATTTTATAAATTAATTTATCATAAATAGCTAAAATCTCTTGAAAAATGCATTTTATCCCTATTGTGGATTAATTGATAAATAATAAGGAAAAGCAGATGATATAATTTATTATTGCTCATATTGCTAACATTAGTTAAACAGAAAGAAAAAAAAAAAAAGAATATATTGCAGAAATAGTTATATTTAAATATTGTATGAAAATAAAAATACATGATGGGAAGAAAAACTGTTGCTTCATGAAAACATCGTGTAAACGTTTTCAAACAAAATTGTAAGAGAATATTAATTTAAATTTTATGAAATACCTTTATTTTACTTTTCATTATTTATTAGAGCAAGAATTGCTGTGATGTCACTTTGAATTGCATTGCATATTATTTTTAAACAAGCACACTTTCTACTATTACACATTTTTTTACACGAGCACTTTCTAAATCCTTTTCCAATGCCACAACTTTGAGCTTTTGCAACAGATCGAAGCGTTGTGTCAATATTTGGAACTTCTTCAATGAAAATTAATTCTTGCTCGCACATACTGAACTGAGTGTTTTATTCCGCCATCTGTTGTTCCTAACTGGAAAAATCCTTCCCCAGTATTTTTCATAACGACAGCTAAACAGATCTTGCGTCTCCTCTATCTCTATCAACTTCAGGGACTGGAATATGAACCATAGTGCCTAGAGATGCCTCAGAATAAGATTTTCCAGACAATAATTTCATTTTCATAGCTTGAATTTCCAAGCATTCTTTAGCTCCTTGTCTTTCATTCTCAATATTTATTTTATTTAGGCACAAGCTATAGACTTTGTGTTCAATTTTATCTTCTGTGTAACAGACTTCTAAACATGAAACGTGGGTTGGCTGCTCACATTTACAACAAAATAAGCTGCTTCAGCAATTTTTTGAATACACAACACACAATTCTACAGTGTTATTCAGGGATGTATCTTCATAACGCTCAAAAGGCACTTTTACAGTTTTATTCAAAGATGCTTCTTCAGCAAAACCAGCATCGTCTTCACTTTCAGAACATTCAGTTAGAGCTGTTAAGGCGTTTTCAAACTGTTGTTCATCCTCTACTGCATCAAACTCTTTTAGAATAACATTTGTGGATAGTCCAACACTAGGAACACAGCCAAGCACAGCCTCGTAAGGCATTCTCTTTATACCAGAATGAAGTGTCCTGTTTTTCATAAACTGAATAAATTTAAGGCCATGACTCCATGAAGTAGATTGGTTGTCTTGCATCCAAGTTATTAACATGTTTTCGACGTCTTTGTTGGCCCCCTTGATGTTACCTTGACTCTGTCTGGGTTTGCCATTTATGATCTTAAGTTACAGCCAAATTTTCTTCAAGTCTATAAGTTTATTGCAAAACTCCCTTCCATTGTCTGGTTGTAGTACACATGGGGAACCAAATAAAAAAAATATATTGAGCAAATGCATTGTGACATCTTCTGCTCTTTTTGTTTGTAGAGGTCTTAAAATCACAAACTTCGTCAAATGATCCTGGTAAACTAAAATAAATTTATAGTTTCCATCTGGTTGAGACTGAAAATCTATGAGATCTACTTGACGTCTTGAATTCAGATGTGAAAACACCATGGACTTAACCACAATGCCTTTCTTTCCCATATTTTGTTTTTGCTGAAAAGGTTCAGAAACACTCAAAAACAGCTTTATGTCATTCTGACTAATGTTTTTATATCAAAGATTCAGTTCTTTTATCATGCAATCTCTACCACCATGTCCAACAGAAACATGTATTTCATATAAAATATCAAAAAGCATGTCACTTGAGCAATAAAACATCACATCAGGTTTTTGCATCTATTACTGGCACAATTAACTTTTCTACTCCTTGAATTTCAAGGATATCAATGCTGGAGTAACCATTAGTCTTGTGGTACTTTTTTCTATGTTGTTTTAGCTCTTGTTGTTTCTGCTATCAAAGTTATTAATTTTCCCCGAGTAAGTTCAGCATTGTTTTTCTTTGTCCTATGCTTATTCAATAAAGATTCAGCTCTCTCTTTCATTAAATCTTTCTTATTTAGAGGTTGGTCTCTCATTTTTGCAGAAATCATTGCTTGAAAACAGGTTTAAAAAATGTTTGTTAATAATCCAAAATGTAAAATGCTAACATAAATACACCATCTAAATTCTATGTCTAAAAGCAACAGAATAAAGCATAGCATACACACACACATACATCATAGCAAAGCAGCTATAATTGGTTCAGAGCTAACTAAAAACAGCTAGAACTGGTTCAAAGAACTTTCGAGTGCCGTATTTTATACCTTAATGATCAAGTAATCATTATTCTATAGAAGAATACCCAGTTAAATAGTAGAATTCAATAATTTTATATACTTTAACTGACTTGTCTAGTTATTTCATGAAATACCTAGTTATTCTATGAAATAATGGATTTTACACTTTAACAGTAACATACATCCATACATGAACACATCCATCCATATATACATGCATACATACATTCTGGATCCGATCCTGATAACAGAACAGTACCTTATTCTCTGTATAATTTCTGTTTAACAAAAATACCATTAGTATTATAATTTCGATGATTAAACATGTCTGAATATGTTATGTGGATATTAAAGTTTATTTGATATACCTTGGTATCTGAAAAACTATTTTGAAGATTTTTTGCAATTCATGTTTTGGAATAAGTTTTTGATAGTTTTATAATTTTCACTATTATTAATAAGTTTTGATAATATAAACAGTCACATATAATACACTTTTCAAATTTGATAAATAGTTTTAGTTATGTGATTTATTTGGCACAGTTTTCTTGGGGGTTCATTAAACCATTTATTTTTGTTGTGTCATTATAGTATTATCATTATTATCATTGGGATCATTTAGTATTCATTTGGTATGAATTCGTGATTATTTTAGTATTTGCTATGAGTAAATTCCAGCTGTGAAATTTCAATCAAAGAATTAATCAGGACTACAGTCTCAGTAGTAAGTCTCACATGTTTAACTTTACATTTATTTAGTTCATCATAAATAAAAAACAATTCATAAATTCTATTTTTGTAATATTTTTAATAGCAAGATTTGGCAGCAGTATCACATTTATTTTGTTCTACAATTAAATTGATAAATTAGAACCTGAAAGAGTGAATGTTAGAAAATTATAAAAGGCGATGAATGTGCATTTTAGAAATCCTCAGTTTATTAGTATTTTTTTATATTTTTAATGCTGAAAGTGCATTTCTTTTAAATATATAAATATGTAACATAAACATACAGACATGGGGAATTGTAACATAAATATACAGACATAGGTAACATAAACATACAGACATAGGTAACATAAACATACAGATATACAAATTGGCCGGGATATTTCATTTCAAAATTCAGGATTTTTGCAGTCGCTTTCAACTTGCCTTCAAAATTTGTTAAGTAGATTAATTAATTCAAGGTGTATGTTTTGCATTTAATAATATTCAGTGATACTCCTTTGTGATTTGTTGTCTTGTTTTAGCAGAGTGCAAGCTTTTAATAGGACAGGTCTTAATTTTTTTAATTAGTGTTTAAAATTCCTTAATTTAAAATTTTGTTTCATTTGGTATACCAAAATGATTTTCAATCAAGTATTTCATGAGTTTTCAAACTCTAAAAATACACTATTAATATTCTCTTGAAGTTTTATTAAGACTTATAAACTGATATTCATACAAAGAAAATTTTTTAGCCTAGATATATTTTTAATTTATGGAAATAGTGTTACAACTTGCCTATGTGCCAATACTGAAGCCTACCAGTATTTTCTAAATAACAAATTATATAAAATCTGGGAGTAAGATTTTATTTTTGAAAAAGTTATACCAATTGACACATTTTATCATAAACTGCACAGGAATGCTTAATTTATGAACATCAAAAACTTTTTTCATAAACTGATATTTTATTTTTGTCTCTGTACAAATGCAAACATTTCACTCTCCAGTTTGTGTAATCTGAATATGAGCTTTAAATAGATCAGTCAATCTCTGTCATTCTTTTATATCTTTTAAATTTATTCTTTATAATGAATATAAATTTTTTTGACTTCATTAACATTTTGAAAATTTTTAAATTAAAAAATGCAAAGATAATAATATTTGCATCATTTAAAACATTTTTATAACTGTACGTGTATGTCTAGTACCAATTGTTGTAAAAATAAAGGTCTCATAACGACTTTTGTAGACATGGAATATTATTAAAAAAGGCTAATAATCTAAATTTTTTATAAATTTTGATGATTATTCTGATTTAAAATTTGATTTTGGCATATTTTTGGTAGATGACTTCTATTTATATATAGTCTTAAAATTATGCTTTTTCAGATTGAAAAAGGATTTATCAGTTGTATTATGGACATTTGGCAAATTTCACATATATGCTGCCACTTGGTTTGGAATGATGTTTTCTATAATTTTCTTGCTTTATCCTATTTTTCGATTCTGGGCTAATACACGATTGTTTGTTTGGAAGAAAAGTAAGTGGTTTTGTTCATGTATTAATAAAAGTTTTATGAATATGTTTTAGAATAACTGCAAGATCAACAAATGAATATGTGAAAGTTAGTATTAGGTACTTATCTTACTCACTGTACAGCCATTCAGAGGGGGCAGTTAAAATTTTTTTTTTATATAATATATTACAAAAACGTATTGCATTGATGACTCTCAGACTATCCATGTTAGAGATAAAATGAGTAACTTCAATGAAAGTCAGTTCATGAGTGCTCCAATTTGAGCAGCAAACCATATCTTCCAAGAAAATTATACTCGATAAAAATACCTGAAGATGCTCATATGAACGTGCATATCATTCACATGATGGGTTAAGTCAAAAGACTGAAAGATATCAATGAGAACATTCCAGATCAACATTTAGCAGCACTTTTATTAGTTTCAATTCCAAAATCATACAATGATCTCATAATTGACCTAGAAGCCAGAGAGGAAAGTATTTTCGTAAAAACAAAACTCTCTCATGAATGTAAGAGAAGACTAAAGCAACAGGTAGATTAAATTTCTAATTCTTCAATGGCATTTAAATCTGCAATAAATGGAAAAAATTCTAATAATAATATGTCATGGAAATTCTATACCCCCTTTTTTTTTTAACCCTTTGACGGCACGGTCGTCGTGCCTTGAAACCACCAATTTTCGAATTTTTTTCTCCTCTTTCTTCCAAAATTTTTGAGTGAAAATCAATTGATTACTGATTGTTTACCTCTAAATAACACAAAATGACTACAGAATCATACATGTTTTAGGTCTTAGTACTTCAAATCGGATGCCTTTTAAAATTCTGTTTTCAATGAGACAAAATAACTTCCTTTTATTAATATAAACAATTTAAATTTCAAAAGTTAGTCATCGCACATCATGATTTCTATCATAAACAATAAAAATAGAAATAATTAAACTGCATTTATAAAAAAAAAAAAAAAAAAAAAAACCTCTATATGTATGGCATTTGCTTTGCGGTTTCAGGGTGCGACCACTGCGCACTAGAGCATTGTGTACACAATGCACTAGAGGCTCGGTGGTCGCACATTGAAATCACTGCTCTTCACAATGGTGTTTGCTTACTTCTCAAATAGGAATGTTTATTTTTACCCGGATATAGGTAAGGGGTTTTAAAGCCACACAGTTATTTTATTACTAAACAATACATGCACCTGCCAGGAAAAAGGTCTTTCTTTTCCGGAGACTTTTTTCTGCTTTGATCGAAGCTTTGATTGCCAGCATTTAAAAAATAAAAGATAAAAATATGTAGTATTTATTCAATTTTAGGATGCTTCCTTTAATTTCATTATCATTAATAGAAAATTGATTCTAGGCAAATGTAGTATTAAAATGTACCTAGTAATTTTTTTACTAATCAGCTTGAGTTTGTTAACAAATAGGGTAAGTTCACATATCTACCCATTGTTCCACAAAGTCGCCAATCATCGGGGATTACTTTTTTGCCGACCTAACAAATACAAACAAGTATTTTTTTTAAAATGAGAATGCACTGAAAATTATATAATAAAACAGCAATGAATTATCAAAATTAAAAATGCAAAAAACATTCAAAATTAAATGCTCAAATTAGTCAAAACAAACATTCATAATGAAATGCTCAAAATTTCGTAAAGCAGTAACAAACTAATTAAATTAAAAACACAACAAATATCCATATTAAAATTTACCTTTTAGCAAACTCCACAGATTCATAATGAATCTTAATAAGAAAAAAAAAAAATTCACACAAAGTAGAAATCATAAATATAACCCTCCAATTTCAAAATAGCATGCACCACATGCTGGGATAGTGCAATGCAACCATTAGTGGGTTGCCAGATAAAAGTACTCGTTTATTATATCTTAGGTTGCTTACTCTGGTGATGTAATATGTTGCCGATGATTCTTTTCACTGCTGGGCAGATAATGGGAAACTACCATAAAAATTGTTTCTGTTGTAGTAATATAAAAAAAATTAATTTACTTTGGAATAACTGGTATTTTTGATAAATCTTCAGTTTCAAAGTGCACACTTTTTTCCCGACAACACTTTATAAAGGAAAAAATATCTTGAAATTAAAGAAATTAGAAACTTTAAAATTTAAACATGTTTTAGTGATTTAAACATATTATTAAAATTATTTAAATTCACTGTTCAAAAGTAACTTATGTTATAATTACTAATTTGAGATAAATTTTTTAAAAAAAATTAAAATGCAAAGCTCCTTTAGCCTTGGTTATTGATCAATAATCTGTGATATTTTTATATAAAACATTTTAATGAGTTTTAATTAAATTCTTAATTAAATCTCTGTGTTTTACTATGCATAAAGAAAACTTATCTCATTCTTTTAATAATTCTTAGGACTGTATGATTCAATATTTTGCTTCTTCTTTGTCATATATCAATTTGGGTTGCTGCTGATACCAGCCAGAATAATTGTGTCTTATAATTTACCACCAGTTTCCTCTTTCATCATACTAGCTGAGCAGGTATACAATTTTTGGTTACTAAAAATTTTGATACATGCATTTATATTCACTTTATTTTGCTTATATACATATATATATGTGTGTATGTCATATAATATATATGTAAGATAAAAAAATGTTAATCAAAATTATAATTTAAACTAACGGTAAAAATTTAATTCTCCCTCTCTATTCTAAAAATCATAATAATGTCTCTGGATTGTGTCATTTCTTTGCACTGCCTACGCAGTAGATGATGTAATAATTGGGAACTGAAACTTTGTGAATAGGCACGACTAGAGTGTCGAGTGATTGTGGCTACATAGGTCAACTGGAAATAAAAATGGAATTAAAACTGACTCGATTGTCAAATTTTTTAAATAATATGAACTCAACATATTAGCATGCTATGCAATTCAGATTTCTTCCTCTTCAACATGGATCGACTATCTATCCTATCTGGGTATTACGCATTGACGCTGCTCCATCGTTTTCTTGCTGTCATTACATATATCATTAAAAATACAGTAGTGCTTATTATATATATGAAGTTATTCAGCACAAAGCACCTACAAAGAGCTACTACTACACAAACTACCTACAAACAATTTACAAACTATATATTATAGTTACTAAATTGTTATGACTTGGAAATTTAAAAGTTTTGTAGAAGCTTTTTTCTATAATTAATTACATGCCTTTTTATTTAAACTACTTTTATTAATTTTTACAGATTGTGATCTAATTTACTTGCATATTAAAAAAGTAAAATATTATTTCTGTTTAAGAAATAATGCTTATAAATGAATTTATTATCAAATTTTAAAATTTAACATTTTAAAATTCATTAATAAATGCTTCATGTCATAAAGTTTATAATGTCATCTGACACATTGTAAATTTATATTACTAGCATGCATTTGTTACCTTTTCTAGCTAATCAGAATCAAATATATAATAAAACCTATCTACATACCTCACAACACAAACACTTTTAGCAAATATTTATCTTTCCAGTTTGTGTATTAGAGAGTTGCTTAGTTGTGGATATTTTATGGCAGAAATACTCCAAGTTGTTTAAAAATTTTGTTTGCGTACACATTGAATTTTAATTTGTCGAATAATAATTATTCAGCAATAAAAGTTCACATATACATATAATTATGTGATATGAACTTGAATGATCTTTGTATGATTAATTATTTATTTAATCTGAAGTGTTAATCCATTACAGAGCATTCTATGAAAATTTAACTAGTATTTATTATGTAAATATTTCCAATTTGCTTTAAATCTATTAAATGGTACTAAGTTAATTCACACAGTTATATATATATATATATATATATGTCATAATAAAAGCAAAAGGAAAAGACAGAACACTGTAGATGCGTGATTAGACCCATATTGAAGAATATTTTGATTGCGTAGTATGCTAGTAATGCTAACTTGGTAATATCTAAAGAACTTGGCAGTCGAGGCAGTTTTAATTCCATTTTTGTTTGCAACTGATATTTGTGGCCACAATCACTTGGCACTCTAGTCGTGCCTTTCCACAGAAGATTTACATTTTTGATATTGTTGAGATAGAAAGCAAGCCAGCGAAACTACATCTTAGCACAGTAGAGAGCAAAAGCTGAAGTGCGTTATTATGAAAGATGGAAGAATGCAAAGAGAAACGTTTTGGTTTCCAACGGCATTTTCAGTTCTTAATTATTACGTCATCAGAGTTGTGCGGACCATAGAGTGATCTAGAAATGACGCAATGCAGAGAAGTTATTACGATTTTAGAATAGAGAGGAAGAATTAATGTTTATAATTATATTATAATTCTGATTTATATAATTTTATCTTATATATATATATATAAGAACTTTTTAACAAAATAATATATATATATAATTGAAAAAGAAATTGTAAAGCTAACAAGTAATTAGACGTAAAACCTATTTGGTCTTAAAAAATTTTTGCGCATAATGCTGCAAAAAGATATGAAATAATAAATACTGTTTCTACCTACTACTATTATATATATATATATATTAATTACTAATTTTATTTGTATCATGTTTGAAAGTATTTTGTTAAAATGTTTTCTTCTTGGGATTTTATTAGTATAAAATTTTTAGAAAATTGTGAAATGTAGCGAAATTAACCTAAAAACATAAAATTTAGAATAATTAATTAAATATTAACTCAATATATTTTGCATCAAAATTGCATTATGAAAACTTCTTTGTTTTGCTTATTTTAAAATTGGTTACTATGTAAATAGCTACATTGAGTTTTATTCTTTGTGGAATATGTTTGTTCTTGCATTAGCGTTTCATTGTTTTGCTATCTGTGTTATTAAACCTGTGAAAAGCAGGTTGAAAGGAGTTGTTGAAAAGAGTACATTCATCAAGGATTTTCTATGAGAACATTTATTTTCCCATAGAAAACACTACATAAAAGATAATTCTCTCAAGACCAGATATCTTCACAAACTATGCTATAATCAGTCTTTTAATTTTCTGTTTCCATGCTTGTCTTTTTGGTGCTTAGTTCATGATTAACTACTAAGATCAAGTTTCCATTGAGTTTACTGCTCTTAAATTTTTTAGCTCTGTGTCCCAAAAGGATAAATTAAAATTAACTTTACCAATTTAAGCCACGGATTAAAAGTAAGAGGAAAAATTTCATTTGACATTGTTTTTGGGAAAAAAAAAAGGAAATTTACTGTATTGAATTTTGGGAGTTTAAATGTCGAATATGTGTGTCAGCAATATATGATTGAAATGATTTCCAGAAAAAATTAGCCTATTTTGGAAGTAATTAATTGATTTTTTTTATAGATCCAAATACTTCCAACAGTTTTGAATTGAATGTGATAATTTTTGTATTTGTCCAATTTTCTTTTGAAATTTTTAAAAATATTTATGTATATAATCTAAAAAGATTTTACTAGTGCTTTTGAGAAGGATTGGTATTGCATGACACTTTGAAACATAAAATTAGATAAAAACATATTTTCAGGTTTCACTTCCATTTTATACTAAATTTTATCTTATTACATCTCATGTATTCATAAGCTAGTGTATTTTTCTAGAAATAATATTTTATCATTTTAACTATTTATTTAGGCTAGGCTGATGATGAAAACACATGCATTTGTTAGAGAAAATGCTTCCCGTGCATTGAGATACAAGCCTCATCAAGGTTTGATTTCAGTTTTTTGCAATCATATTGTTTTACAGTTTACAGTAATGAATATTTTTATTAGATTTCAGGCTTTATAGCAATATTTATATTTCAAGCATTGTTTTTATACATGACCTTCTTAGATAAAGTTTCATAAAATATCACAGTGAATTTATGAAAATACTTTTAATTCTTTGGGTATTCTTATAGGTATCTAGGTTCTTCAAGTATAAAATATTTTACTTCTCTTAGTATAAATATTTTAGTTAATAGTCTTCATATAGCTAACTTCTAATCTGTTACAAAAATTTAAAAATTTAGTTTTCATAACATAACTTTAATTTTTTATAACACATAAAGAGAAAATGTTTGTTTTGAGAATAACTGTTGATTTTAGAGATGATAAAGTTAATGAACTTTAACTAGAATTCAATATTAATATAGCATAAATTATTTTACTGTTGTTTTGACCAGGGGCGTAGCTAGAGTTTCCAGCGCCTGGGGGACAACTGAAGAATTTGCACCCCTTTCTGTGTGCCAAGAATGGAAAACATTCCATTAAAAAATTTTGTAGCATCAGTTTGGCGCCCCTTGGATGCTGCGCCCGGGGACAGATGTACCCCCTTGCCCCACCCTAGCTACACCACTGGTTTTGACAATAGTAATTTACTTTGATAATGCATGGAAAATTCAGTTACAGCTAATGAATGACCTGTTTCAGGAATCAGTTTTCTCAACATTTTGAAGTGAAAGAAAGAGTAAATAACATACCATTCTCTGCTCAAAACTAACTACTGTAATCAAATATTTTACTGTAGTTAAATTCCTAATTCATATTTTGAATTTTGACATGATGTTTAATTGATTTCAAATATTCTAATATTTGACTAAAAATGTAATTTTATTTATGCATTAATTTGAATAGTGCCATTTAGAAATTAAAAATTGTACTCATTATAATAGGAATTATCTGTGATTTTTGTTGAAATTAGTATAAAATTTGTAAAAAAAAAAATATCTTGTATTTAATTTCAGATGGTGATAAAGATGAAGAAATTTCCAAACCTTGTCCAGAAGTACAAAAATTAATATATTTCTTATTTGCCCCAACTTTAGTGTATCGGGATCATTATCCACGGTATGTATTGTTTAAATATTATAATTTTGGTTGGACAAGTCATGGCTTTATGTGTATTTAAAAGTTGAAAATGAAAGTCTGCAGCATATCTGAAGGAATTTTGTTTTTCTTCTGTCTTTAGAGTATCACTGATTTCGATCGTTAAGTTATGCACAAGCTAAACAGTTAATGTAAAATTCATTACAACATTTTAGCCAGATACGAGTGCTCGGGTTGTGCTAAAGCAGTGCAACATGTTCAAATTTGCATGAAACTCACCTGGGTTTGGTCTAAAGACACCATAATACATGTACTTTCTGCTCAATTTCATCACTTTGTTTGTGTTTTCTGAAGACCATTTTCGTCTCAATGACCTTAGGAATTACCAAGTTCTGTGTTCATTCTTATATGTGTATCACTGCTTTATGGCTTGGTTATTACTTTCTTGTTACAGTGTTTACTTTATCGTTCGTACTTGTAGAATTTTTAAAATCATGATTATTGTTTGAAGAAAAAGTTATGCAGCTGCTTTTAAGCTTTTGGGCAATGAAGAAAGCACAGTCAAAAGTCTTTAATCTGGACGTCCATAATCCAGAATAATCCATAATCCGAACCTCAAAGCTACAAACTTTCGGAGCATGCGTAAACGCATGCGCATATACATTTATGTATGCACGTTTAATGTATAACAGACGGTATAAGCTAAGCTAAAATTATCTAATTATCTATTTCAGTTAATGTTGCAGATTGCATTGTTCCTTAATCTTCTAATTGGATCTGTCTTATTATTTTTTGCAGACTGTTAGAGCAATTTTATAAAACTAAGCTTGAACTTTCGATTATGTCAAAAAGAATTTCCGATACTGGAGCTGCCAAAGGATCTACAAAGTGAAAGCATGTTTCGATGTCCATCAAACAAAAAGTGAAATTGCTGCAAAAAATTGGATAAAGGCAAATCCTTTGTTTCTCTAACCATTCGGAAATCTGTTTATCAATTTCATGCTTCTCTGCGGGGGGAGGGGGAGTCGCGGCATGCAATGAACTGGAAGTTGATCTCAGCACTATCCTTATCTTAAGGGCAGATTTTTTTTTATTCGGCTTATAATTCTTTACTAAATGTAGTACTTCATCTGGATGTACTCCGTCTTTGATATGATTTCAATCAAATTCCTCCTCATTATAAATATCATGAATACACATCAAATAGTTTTCTGGTTGCAATTTTCTAATTTCGACTATGCATAATGTATGCTTTATGCATGCGCGCGTTGAAAGAAATGTTGTAAACAAATAAAAATTAAGCTTTTTTTTTTTTTTTTTTTTTTTTTGTGTAAATTTTGATACCCTTTAGATCATAATTGCTCTTTATTTCATAAATTACGGTTTCATATTTTTAATTTTATAATTTCTGCATGCCATCCTACCAGATTTAAACTGATGATCTATAATCCAGAAAAACCGATAATCCGTAATCGCCAAAGTCCCGACGAGTCTGGATTAAAGACTTTTGACTGTAATAGTAATTGGAAATCGGGCTGTAGCTAGAGAATTTCAAGTTCGAAAGAAGTACTCGGTGAAGAAAGTCTGAACAAGAAGAATTAGAGAAAATGCCTAAGAATAAAAGAACTTGTTGAACTGGCATCATAGCCTGGTCTGTTTCAGAAGACCATTAGAAATAGACAATAGGGGAGAGAGAAGGAAGTATCAGTGTCAATAGCTAGAATTTGCCCTCAAGCAAAAGTAATTGCAGAAACAAGTATTAAAAATTTTGATAACCTACCCAGTGTTTCATGAAATGAAATAAATTATCCATCAGGAGGAAAACAAAGATAGCTTTTTTTTTTTTTTTTTATTTTTTATTTTTTTGTATTTGCACATCTGATAATATTTGTTTATAAAAATGTAACTTTTTTTTAACTTTTTAAGTCTTAATATTTAGCGACATTAATGTTTTTCTTAATTGTAAAAGATGGAGCTTATGTATCTGGCATCAGTAGAGAATGTTATGGGTGTCTGCTGTATAATATATTAAGGAAATCTCCAGTGTTGAGGTATATGTTAGCCATGTTCAAATTCTATCACTCATTTGGCTCAAAGTACACATTTAACATTTATTTGGTTTCATTGTTTCCAATCTTATATTTTTCCAAATTTAAATAAGCTTTCATTTACAAAAGCAACTAAAAAAAATTATATTTAAGTGTATATTTAAGATAGTACATTATAATTTTGTTTCTGACTAGATATTTATGTTTCCAGTTTTGTGATATATAATTTAATGAATCACTTTTTACTCACATCACATTTTCCAGGGTGGCTTATCTATCCAAAATTATGGTATTTTGTTGCTGCATAAAGAATTGTGATATATTTTTGCTTTTGAAATTTTTTTATTTTTAAATAAAAAAAAAAGTTTACATGACTATATTTTAAATAATTAGTTAGTTTAGAATTATCTATATCTGATTTTTAAATATTCTGAAGGTATGTTTTCCCTTCAGGTGTTTTTCCTTTTTCTTGCATTCTATAATTTAGTAACATAATTTGATTTTTCATCTGATAATCAAAAAATAATTAGGTAAATTTTTAATACTGGCTCTTTTTTTTCCCCAGAACTCCCATTGTTCGATGGAGATACGTAACATGGAATTTCTTACAAGTATTGGGCTGCATAATAGGTGCTTATATACCTTGTACATATTTTATTGTAGACATGTTCGATAAGACAGGTATTGAACCTATACCATTAGTGAATTTCATGGGCATATTGGCAACTTCCATTTTTGCTGGTGGTATACTTATGTTCCTAGTATTCTATGGAATGTTTCATTGCTGGTTAAATGCTTTTGCTGAAATGCTGAGATTTGGAGATCGAATGTTTTATGATGTAAGATTTAAATTTTTATACTTAATTTTTTCTCAATCTATTATTATACATTTATGTTATTTTGCATTGTCCTCAAAATTCCTGTATGTGAATTGCATCACAAAGACAGTATGAGCATATGGTTGCAGGAAATTTAATATCATATATATAATAAGAAGTTCTCATATATATAATAAGTTGTTTTTTGTCCTTTTTGAAAATAAAGTTGTTAAATTGTTAAATAATGTTCATAAATTAAATTTTGTGTGAAATATTACGTTCTATCTAGGTTACATAGGCTTTAGTTTAATTTATTTTGAACAGGATTGGTGGAATTGCACATCTTTTGCCAAATATTATCGTTCCTGGAACATGGTGGTTTATGACTGGCTATATTCTTACATTTACCGAGACATGTATACCGTGAGTAATATTTTATCCTTAATTTTGTAAAATATGTATAAATATGTTATGTTAGCTATCACATTATTTATTTTATTTTATGTCTTCAGATTCTTTTATTTAGAGATGAAATCTGCATTATTTTTTTTTAAATAAAAAAATAATAATTAGTTATTTCCTAATATAGTGGAAGACCAGAAATATTCACATTTTCGCATTAGAGGTAGTGCAGATTTTAGAGTTCTGAAAATTTCAGGTAGTAAAATAAAATTCATTAAAGTTAGACTAAGAAGGAAAAGTAAAATAAATAATAAGTAAGCATCTAAAGACTATTTATGGTTTTTAACGGAGGAAAACAGGAGGTGCATACAAATAAAATGAGGCTAAAAGTCAAATATTGTTTTATGAATTAAATTATCTCTTTAAAAAAATTTTGGACACCCTTTGGCCTGACAACATGGTTTCATTATAGCACATTAATGAATATGCATATAAATTCTTCTGTGATAAACTCTTTATGTATGTGCATATTTTATAACTAGATTTTTATTCTAAACATTTACAAAATTAAGTTATGTATCGGGTTTTAATGAAAGTTTCCTGCCATTACAAATATCATCTGCACAAGCAGTTTGTGTTTGTGTATTTAATCATATTTTGTCGAACGATTTTTGGCATTTGAAAGAAAGAGACTTGCTTTAAAGCACTGTGCTGTGAAATTTGTAAAAAAATATCGTTATCATTAAGCACAAGGTGTATGAAATGGAACTACAGTCAAAAGTCATTAATTCGGACACCCATAATCCGGACCTCAAAGCTGAAATCTTTCTGCGCATGCGCCGCATTGACGCATGCTCATAGGCGTTTTACGCGTGCGCGCAAGACATTTACAACTGCGCATATGCGTCTGAGCAAGCGCAGAATACGTTTTTGCGTGCGCGTTTAATGTATAACGGATGGTATAAGCTAAAATTATCTAATTATCTATTTCAGTTAATGTTGATGATTGTGTTGTTCCTTAATCTTCGAATTGGATCCGGCTTATTATTTTTTGCAGACTGTAAGAGCAATTTTATAACAGTAAGCTTGAACTTTTGATTATGTCAAATAGAATTTCCGATGCTGGAGCTCCCAAAGGATCTACAAAATGAAAGTATGTTTCGATGTCCATCAAACAAAAAACGAATTGCTACAAAAAATGGATAAAGGTATATCCTTTGTTTATCTAACTGTTTCGAAATCTGTTTATCAATTTCGTGCTGCTCTGCGCGGGGAAGGGGTGGTGCCTCGTGGCGCGCAAAGAATTGGAAGTTGATCTGTCAGCACTATCATTATCTTCAGGGCAGATGTTTTTATTTTATTCGGCTTATAATTCCTTACTAAATTTAGTATTTAATCTCTTGATATGATTTAAATCAAATTCCTCGTCATTATAAATATCACGAATACAAATAAAATAGTTTTCTGGTTGCAATTTTCTAATTTCGGCTATGTGTAAGGTATGCTTTATGCATGCGCGCGTTGAAAGAAATGTTTAATAAAGTAAACAAATAAATATTAAGCTTCTGTTTTTGTAAATTTTGATACCCTTTAGATCATAATTGCTCATTATTTTATAAATTATGGTTTCATATTTTTAATTTTATAATTTCTGCATGCCATCTTACCAGATTTAAACTGATGATCTATAATCCAGAATCGCCGAAGTCCCGACGAGTCCGGATTAAAGACTTTTGACTGTATCATGTTACCAGATTAGAACCATCATTTACTTCCAGTTCTGTTGCAAAAAGTCAGTTACAGAATGTCACAAAATCATGTGTACAGCTTTAGGTAATAATTCTGTATCATATGACACTGTGAAGGTTTGGTACCAAAAATTCAAAAACAAGGACTATGACATTTAAGAAGCTGAGTGCACTGGCTGGATTACTGATGTTGATGAGCTTATGAGAACTTGTGGAAGAAGATCAGTATGCAACCATGCGAGAGCTTGCTAAGGAGTTAGATGTTAGTGCCATGTCCATTAGTCGTGCTAGGCACTGCATAAACTTGATGTACAATTTCAGTAACTGGGTGCTGCATGAGCTGACTACTCAGATGACGGACATAATCGGGCCTGCAACTAATCTGCTCAAACATCAACACAAGGAGAAAATTCTGTACTGGCTTATCGCCTGTGATGCTTAGTGGATTTACTTCAACAAAACAGACCAGGAAGGGGTTGGTCTGCACTTGGTGAGAATGTTTTATTTAAAAAAGAAAGGTGATAATAATATCTATTAAATATCTAATAAACATTATTTAACAGTTCAAAATCAAAATATAATAGGTTGATTGTGAAAGTAGAATGGTTATGTACTTGGAAAGGATATCATTATTTGGAAAAAATTCTCTGCATTTAATGGATCTTTACCAATATTGTCATCTCTGTGTTATCTCCTCTTCAAAGGAGGTGTTTGGTTGGGTGTGTATTTATACTTAAATTACTGTAATGACCCTGGGAAATACTATGGGATAAATTTGGAGTATAATTAATATATGTCTGCATGTTTCACCTGCTTAAATATGATAGTTTGTTCTTCATATTGTCTGTGAAGCTTGTAAAAATCAAGGAGCTTGAGGTTCTCCTCCCATCCAGGGGGGGATTAAAAAATAATCCTTTATTCCATGGATTGAGATGCTTCCTGCTTACTCATGCTCTTACAGTTATCACATATGGTTGATGAGATCAAGCTCCCACTGCATGAATAGAATGAATATTTAAAGTAACTTAATTTATCGCAGAAAAGTATCTAGTAGTATTAGTGTACTGCTGTGTGAAAAATTGTGCAATTAAGGGTATATTTGAATGCCCTAGTATTTATTAGAAGTAATGATGTTAATATACTTGAATATTTTGCATGCATACATGCAGTTTGAACTTGAGTCATTCACTTATTTTCTAGGATTTATAAAAAGATAGCAAAAACATATATAGGATATCAGGTAGAAAGCTAATGCACGATGTTCATTTTCAAAGAAAATTGTTAGATTTTATCATATTTTTAAAGGATTTGATATTTTGTTGCCAATAATAATGTTATTTTATTTATTTATTTTTTCCTGCAGTTCTCCTTTTAGTGTTTTATAGGATGCAAATTAATTTATCAATTGGTAAACATTCACAAATAGATTAATTTTGGTTTTTATTTTCAGCTACTAGGCCAGAGTAGAGTTGGTGCCATGTTAGTGGTTTTTATGATATCTGCGATAATTCACGAATATATTTTAGCCATGTGCTTTAAATTTGTGTTTCCTTTGTTGTTCTTCTTGTTTTCAAGTTTTGGAAGTAAGTAATATTTAATATTTGCCTGAAGAATATTGAAAAAAGTATTTTTATCTGTCTTATTTTGGCAAAATATTCTTTTTGTATGATAATACAGCAGTTCATAGCTTTATCTGGAATAATTAATACCAAATTTTTCTTAACTGTAACTTAACATTTGTTTTTCTTAACATTTTTCTTTCTTAGCATAAGTTTACGGTATTCATTTTTTAAGTTTTATGAGCCACAACACAGTAATCATTATCGTGTCATTCCCATCATTCTTTAAAAATAAGCATAGGCCTATGGTACTCTGAGAATTTTTTTTTTTTTAAAATTTCTTTGACTTTTTTATTCCATGCTGTAGCAACCTACTTGAAACCATAAAGAATTTATTTCAATTTGTAAATCTTTTCTTCTCCTGATTGAATTGGGCCTTCTGGCTGTTGCATGTATATTTCCTGTTCTAAATTTCCATGTAGGAATGCTTTAGTCATGTCTAGATTCCTCATGTATATTTTACCATATGCTGCGACAGCAGGAAAGGCTTTGATGGTTGTACATTGAACTACTGGTGCAAAGGTATAGTCGTAGTCATTTTCAAACTTTTTGCTATAACCTTTTCCAACTAGTCATGGTTGTAATGAATGATTGTTCTGTCTTCATTTTCTTTCAGCTTGAAAATCCATTGAAAATCCATTGACATCCAATAGGTGTCTTTCCCATAGGAAGTTCAACCAGTTCTCAAGTTTTATTTTGGGATAATAAATTGATTTTTCATCAGTTGTGAGTAACCGTTTTACATTTTTTTTGGAATTCAACTTATCCAAGAGTTTAAAAGTCTCAGGTATGTGTCTTGTTGTATTTGTTAAGAATCTTAGGCATTCTGGTGGTTTATGCTTTTCCTTTGCTATCATCTTCACTCTTTGGATATAATTGTAGGTTTTTTTTCTCTCAGTTTTTTTTCATTGTTTCTGTAGTCTTCAGCCTTTGGATGGAGGGATATTTCAATATTTTTAGTCACTGATGATTCTTCAACAAGTTTTACGCTTTAACTGACAATTATACAGATTTTGCGTATGTAGATTCTGTACGTCTTTGATTGTTGATTGTAACCAATAAAAGTTCATTCAGTTGCTTTCTGGTCTCATTTCCTTTGGTTATCCTATACGAGCCAGTTTCCCTTAAAAAGTCCTCCATGAAGGCATCTCTCCCTTAAGACAGATAGTCAAGTGCTTTGACTTAATCTAATAAACCAAACCAAACCAACCTTTGGTTTTCCTTATGCACATATGCATATGCTGTGTAACCAAGTTGTTTCATGTGAGCTAGATTAGGTTTTCTCTTGATCAATAATTCATAGGGACTCGTATCACATGCTCTAGTTGGAAGCTGGTTCTGGGTGTAATTTGCTGTATTAAGAGCTACCCCCCCCAGAATTTGTTTGAAAGTTGGCCTTGGACAGTAAACACCTGGTCATCTCAGTAACACATCTATATTCTCTTTCATTCACAGCCTTCTGAGGACGGGAAAAAGAAGTGGTAAGTTGATGTTTAATGCCATTACTTGATAGAAATTTCTCCATTTCTTTACCAATATATTTTCCACTATTATCAGTTTAGAAGGTCTGTATGGTTCTTCCAAATTTGTTTGTTATACTGGCAAATTTACTAAGAATTTCATTCTTTTCAGCAACCAAACAGATTATGGTGTATCTTGTAAAGCTGTCAATAAAAGTTATGAAATAAAGTTTTCCTCCAATACGTGGAGGGGGCATAGGTCCATAAATAACATTATGTTATAATTTCAACTGGTTTATTTGTGTTAACACTAGCAGCTTTCAAATAAGGAATTTGCAGCATTTTATTCTTTATACATTCTGAACAGCTATCATTATGAGTGGAATTATCTATTTTATTCCTTTGGCAAGATTTTCTCTTACTAATTGTCTGAGTGCATCATAACTTCAATGGCCTAACCTTGAATGTCACATTTGTATACATTTTTTATACTTGCATTCTATAACAATATTAGAATTTTCTGGATTTTTGTTTCACAGTTTTATATAAACTATTATCATTGGAATATGTGTGCATAATTATTTAGCTATCCTTTTTGACAAAACAATTTTCTTTTTTTGAAAGTAACAGAATATCCCTTACTAGCAATTTGCTTAATGGAAATTAAATTGTTTTTTAAATCGGAAAAGTAATAAATGTTAGTCAATCTAATTTTCTGCAACCTGCAATCATCCTCTCAATCAAGGTTTCTGCTCTGTGGATATAAAATTTTTCTATCTCCTAAAATGATTCTTGCTTGCAAATCAACATAGTATATCAGCTCTTTAAATAAACTTTTATCTCCTATTAGCTCATACTCACCCCAGAATCAATGTACAATTTTTTTTTTTTTTTGTATTTATATTTTGTTCTGAGCAGTACCCTGGAGTAATTATTTAACCCTTTTGATAGATAATACTTTCAACTGGTGCCAGTTAAGACCTGTCACTTGATTCACAGCTTCGCTCATTAGAAATCTCAGTGCTCATGCAATGTTTCGACATGTTTGGTCACTCTAGTTTCTGATTTGAGTTATCAGGACAAGAATTATTATTTTAGTTTTTTAATTTGAAACAATGCTCATGAGTATGACTACTGCATTTAACCCTTTGATGTGCACAATATTATTTTTATAATTTTTTTAACTAAAAACTCTAGAAATCGAGTATTATGATTCTAGAGATAAATAATATATGAATTTAAAAAAATCTACACTTGCCCATTGTTTTGTGGGTGGTGGTCACACTGTGAAACCACCGCTCGTCTAAGACTTTGAAACTTACCTAGGTAGTAGGAAAAAAAACTTACCTTTCTCCGTGCGCATTTCCAATAAATTAAGAAATTTACAAATTAAAAAAATGCATGTAAGAATTGCATAATATATATATTTTTTACATTATTTTACAAACTAAATCGGCAGAAAAAATTAAAAAATAAACATTTATGTAATTTTTCTATAGCAGTGAAAGTATAAGTACCTACATAATAAGGACATTTGGCTACATGGATTAAAAAAACTCAGTAAAATAAGGATAAAAAAAAACTTTTTTTTTTTTTTTTTTTTTTTTTTTTATTTCAAAGAACAAATATTTTTTGTGACACTGTTCAAAGCATGTGTTGCCTTTTTGGTACATGCATAGACCCACATTGCACGTTTTGTACACATATCTTCTTCTATGATGTTTCTTCCTTGTGCTACAAAATGTACACCGATTGGATCTAAATTTCACTGGTATATGTCCAGTGTTATTTAATTTCTTTTCATCTGGCATATGAAATTTGTTTCTTTTTATGTTATGTTAAACTTTACATGATTTCTATTTTTAATTACAGCAAAGTATATTTACATTAAATTTAAACCACAGGAAAAAAATCACAATACTAGCTTGGGGAGCAAGTGTGTTGAGGTCAGAAAAAAGTCTCCGGAAAAGAAAGACCTTTTTACTGGGCAGGTGCATGTATTGTTTTAGTAATAAAATAACTGTGTGGCTTTAAAACCCCTTACCTATATCTGGGTAAAAATAAACATTCCTATTTGAGAAGTAAGCAAACACCATTGTGAAGAGCAGTGATTTCAATGTGCGACCACCGAGCCTCTAGTGCATTGTGTACACAATGCTCTAGTGGCGCAGTGGTCACACCCTGAAACCGCAAAGCAAATGCCATACATATAGAGGGTTTTTTTTTTTTTTTTTTTTTTTTTTTTTTTTATAAATGCAGTTTAATTATTTCTATTTTTATTGTTTATGATAGAAATCATGATGTGCGATGACTAACTTTTGAAATTTAAAGTTGTTTATATTAATAAAAGGAAGTTATTTTGTCTCATTGAAAACAGAATTTTAAAAGGCATCCGATTTGAAGTACTAAGACCTAAAACATGTATGATTCTGTAGTCATTTTGCGTTATTTAGAGGTAAACAATCAGTAATCAATTGATTTTCACTCAAAAATTTTGGAAGAAAGAGGAGAAAAAAATTCGAAAATTGGTGGTTTCAAGGCACGACGACCGTGCTGTCAAAGGGTTAAAAAAAAAGGGGGTATAGAATTTCCATGACATATTATTATTAGAATTTTTTCCATTTATTGCAGATTTAAATGCCATTGAAGAATTAGAAATTTAATCTACCTGTTGCTTTAGTCTTCTCTTACATTCATGAGAGAGTTTTGTTTTTACGAAAATATTTTCCTCTCTGGCTTCTAGGTCAATTATGAGATCATTGTATGATTTTGGAATTGAAACTAATAAAAGTGCTGCTAAATGTTGATCTGGAATGTTGTCATTGATAGATTTCAGTCTTTTGACTTAACCCATCATGTGAATGATATGCACGTTCATATCAGCATCTTCAGGTATTTTTATCGAGTATAATTTTCTTGGAAGATATGGTTTGCTGCTCAAATTGGAGCACTCATGAACTGACTTTCATTGAAGTTACTTATTTTATCTTTAACATGGATAGTCTGAGAGTCATCAATGCAAAGATTTATTATAGCTTGTGCTTGTTTATCCCCTTTTAGAAATTCATCATCAAGTTTATTAAGTAGGGAATAAGAAAGAAGATATTCAATCTGTCAGACATTACAAGCATTTGAATCTTGAATTTTCAAGTAGCATAATGCTCAGTATTCAGTATTGTTATTTGCATTGGATCTTTAAGACCTATTAATTCTGTTATGAAGTCTTGTTTTAGCAGTTTCTGAAAGTTTATAAATTATATGCACAGTTTTTAATTTTAATTCCGGGATTTTAGGACTTGAATCACTAGTCAATGAAGGTATAACTCGGTCAATGAGTCTTATAATCAGTAATGATAAAAATAGCAAATTTTGCTTACCCTTTGTTCACGGGTCTGGCAGCACAGGTTAAATCTCTGAAATAAAATCTTATATTGAGGGGTGTTTCATTCTGTATTTATTAATAATAGGAATGTGTACTTTTACACATCATATTCAGTTTTGACTCAAGTGATAAGAAGAGATGGATGCATCAAAGATATATACAAGCACACAAGAGAGAGTAATAATTAGAAAAATACATTGTAGGATATTGTTTTTGGCCGTGGTTGGGTCATGACTTGGCATTGCTAGAGTTACTAGAAAAGAGTTACAAAGGATAATTTCCAAAATGCTTAATTTACAACACCACAGCGGGTACCTAATGTCAAATTATGCTGAAATTTTTAATATGTTTTTTCAGAAGTCCTTCCCTCATATAAATTCAGTATAACTTTGTAATGAACAGAGATATTTCATTGAAATAAAATCTGAACTCAGTCTTTGAGATTTTAATCTGCAACATTGCATTTTGAGCCGTTCATGGAATGAGTAATTCAAGTTTCAATTTAGGAGATGAAGCAGTGAGTACTGATACTATAGGTTCAAAGTTCAGCAACATGCTACTTGGTCATGTTATCATTTCAGCATGCAATATTGCTATAATAAGATAACTTTTTAAAGACAACTGCACAGTGCAAATTTTATTTCACTAAAATATCTCAGTTTGTTACCTAGTTATAATGAAATTAAAAGAGGACTTTTGAGGAATCCTACATTTTGTGAGATATGAAAACATTCATAAACTTGTTCGTTTTAATATAAGTTAAATAATTAAAGAAAATAATTTCTAGAGACCTCATAACTTGGTCTTTCTACTTTTTTTCAAGTGTAGAAAATCTTTTTCCTTTTAATTTATAAACATTGTATGTCTAATATGAAGTGCATTCACTGCACATTTTTTAACTGTATATTCTGTTTTGAGTTGAGTTGAAGTATTTAAAGTAGATATTTACTGTATACATTTTGCTAGTAGTTCAAAAAAAGATGTTAATTCACATGGAATACTTAAGGAAATTAATGCAGTGGGTAAAATACATTATAAAAGTTACTTACTTTTACACATAGCATAAAAGTTAATGAATTTCTGTATTATCTTAAATTCCTGTTTTTAGATAACTGAAAATAAATTGTGAAAGCTAAAAAAATCACAATGCTGTTGTAATATTAATAAATTTTTGTAAATTTTTTCAGTGTTTGCAAGCTTGTTTCACCAAGCTAATGTGTAACATACAAGTTACTCTAATAGTTAAAATTAGCTGTGGAAGTTGACGAAAAATATTTTGTGTAAAAACATTTTTTTCATTTAAAACTGAAGCCAAAGTTTCATGCTAGTACTATAAATAGAAATAGCAAATATAGAAATAGATAAGGATACTAATTATATTTTCAGTATATCTACACTTACTAATTCATTTCATGCTTGCAATACTTACATTAAAATTAATAAACACTTTTATTATAGTTTTTGTGAAAAAACAATTTATTTCTCACCTTCATACTATGAAAATGAATAGCATGTTCTAACTTTGTATTGTTATAAGTTTTTTTTTTTTTTCTTTGAGAAATAAAATATTTAAAATTTTCTATCAAAACTGCAATATAAATATTAGAAATAAATTTGTTTATTTCTTATATTTATATTGTAATTTTTAATTAGCCACTGTTGGCATTCCTCTGTTATTTTTTTACTAAATTTAGAACTTATAATTAAATTTTCAAATGAAGATTAACTTTTGAACACTAAATTCTATTACTTTATTCGAGTTTTTATTTCTTTTACATTTTATATCATTAAAAATTGTCAAAATTTATTTTAAAACTAATGGCTGTCATTAAAGATATGAATTTTACATTTGAAGGAATGATAAATTTGAAAAATGTGAATTTTACAAATTTGAAAAGCAACCTAAAATATGTCAGAATAAAAAAATAATTTTAACTTACTTGTCTCCAAAAAGAGATATAAAAAGTTGAATATATAAATTTTAATCAAAGTTGTATGATTTAATTTTGTGCATTTTTTGCATTTTGTATATTAATCACTGTTGGCATTCCTCTATAAATAATTTCTTAATAAAAGGTATTTTTGTATTATCCGCCCAACTTTGAAAAGAGCTCTAACCATTAGTAAATATTTTTTCACCAATTAGTAACTAGTAAGTCACAAAAGACAGCAGCTATTTAAAAAAATAGCAGTATGAGTTACATAAAACAGCAGTTAAGAAAATCAGAAAGGCAAGAAACATCCATATTAGAATACTTAACCTTTTTTCCCCACTGTTATTCCTGTGTACATAGCAATCTGTTTTAGCTTAAAGAAACATTAGAGAATTACAGATACTTGGCATTGCGCATACTATAGTTCTCCCCTTGAACATAGTAAACTGTTTGCACCTTTAAAAGAAAAAAAAAAAAAATCTGAGAATTTAATAAATTTGTCATAGTGAATGCTTTTGTTCTTTCCATATACACAGCGATCTGCTTTATTTAAAAAAAAAAAAAAAATCAAAGAATTGTACAGTTATGGATCAAAAATGAATTACAACTTCATAGATTGTGAATTCTTGCAGCATTCTCTAACTGTTGGACAAAATGCCATATTTCTGAAGAAATGGAATGCATTCTTTTTTATCAGCTAGCAAACTCCACAGTCCCATTATGATTCCTTTTAAAAAGGAAAATGCACTCACTGCAACAAAAGCAGTAATGGCTGTTGAATTTAAAGTTTGAAAAGTCTGCTGGTCTGCCATGTGCATATCATACCTTGCCCCATAAATATATTTTGCTGATGTTATGGGTTGCTTATTTTGGTGACAGTGAATTGCTTAATTCTTTTGAAGGTTGTGGATGAGCAGAAAGCACAGTAAAAAATTAACCATCAGCTTATTCATCTGTGCTCCATATAACATACATTGCCAATTATATTTATGATTAATATCATTTTTACTGTACTATTTTGAAGAAATTTATGCTGTATATCACAGTAACACAAGAAATTTCTTAACTAATAAAAATAACCCTTGAACTAATTACAATAACTACTTGAGAATTGTGTGATAAGCTTTCATAATATAGTTCCATTAACTAATTCAGATATTTTTAACATATACTTTCAGTTATATTAGTGTTTATAACAAGAAGAAGAACATCTAGTTTTTGGAATGTTTTCTTGTGGATTTCTATGTTCCAAGGCTGGGGAATTTTGACTGTTTTCTACAGCCTAGAATGGTATGCCAGAATTAACTGCCCCAGGACTTTAGTAAGTATTTTGCTGCATTTGTGGTTATTTTTAACTGATTTTTTTTTTAATCTTGAGCTGATATTTTAAAGATATTTCATTAAGAAAATTAATAGATTAATACACACTTATTTTTATTCCATCAATTTTAAATTATTAGTCTCTAAATTATAATATTCATTCTTTTGAATCAAAATATTATTCATTCACTTCCAAATAGCCTTAATTTTTATTAAATGTTTTTTTGAAATATTCAGCAAGAGAAAATTCCATAAGATTAACACAAAGAAGACTTTTAGAAGCAGGATAAGTTAAGCAACGTTCTAGGAATAAATGTGTGATTATTGATAGAAAGGAAGCATGTAACTCATGGATACTTAATTTTTGCATTTAAATTTAGGAAATTGAAATACTAGTTTAAATACTCGTTTAACCTTTTTTTTTCGCACCCAATGAATGAAATGAAATGGTGAAAAATGAAGCTTCACCATGAGCCCATAAATTGGGAGTGTTGAATACTAGTGTGTGCTGGTGTGCATTTTATGCATAAGCCTAACATGTAAAAAAATTTCTGTAAAATCCGGCCTTTTATTAAAATATTTTTATTATTGCATATGTTACTTAATTACACTAAGTTACATTATCCTGTATACATGTATATACACACGCACACACACACACATACATATAGGGTGTTCAGAACTGAAGAACCCTATTTCAAAACTACCTACAGGCAAAACCAGTTGTTAGAAAATTTTTAAATTTTTTTTTGCAGACTTAATGAAGAAATGTCTTCAAAAAAAAAAAAAAAATTGCAAATAACATTACCAGACAGCATTTTACTTTGGAAACCTGTAGTAAAAATGTAAATCTTTGTCAACATCATGTAGCAGCTGTTGTAAAACCTAGAAACGTTCATGGAGATTTTGCTTTCAATGTGCTTGCTGCTTTCAATAATGATAAGTTTGCGAGATCATGCTTTGCTAGTAAAATTATTTTACCAAAGCATTAATTCCTGCTTTATGGAAATATTGGAGTTTGAAGGGCGATTCTGAGAGATCCAATGAATGTTAAGAACAGGATCACTTTCTGTTCTTCCCGAAAGAGGAAGAAAACCAGTTTCAGTAGAAGCAGTACAGGAGGTTACACTTCAGGTGGTATAGAATGCAGTTTCAAACTTTTAGAATAGCACCAGTGTCTAGTGTGTAGTACAGCCATTGGATGCACTACGTTCAGGGCCATTCCTAGGCCATTGGCTGCCTGAGTACTTTCCTAAGATTGCCACCCCTAAATTTAAAAAAAAAAGGCTTAATGATTAATAAACATTTTATTTTATACTCACTAAGTACTTGCATATAAGAAATTTTATAAAAAGTATTTTCATATGACAAGTGCTTATAATTAATTTAAAATATTTAAGCATTTTGTTGCGAGAGTCCAGTTGACCCTGATTTTTCCCCTTTGTGTACTTTTATGTGCTCCACCCCCCTGCTAGGAATGGCCCTAGCTGCATTCAACTGTGCATAAGATATTGCAGAATATCCTTTAATGTTATCCTCACAAACTTTCACTGGTGCAGCTGTTTCTTCCATAGTTTTGATACTCAACTCTTCTCACCTCATTTTCTTGTTTGTTTTAAGGCCAATTCAGAATAGCCTTGGAATACCCTTTGGACAGAAAAAATGTATATTCATTTGGATGGTGCAGTGAATACTCACAACTGCCAAGTTTGATAGCCAGAAAATCCATGCCCTGTTTTAAAGGTTCCAAAAATGACAGCATGGTTTGGATTTTCTGTATCATTTATTCTCAACCTGTACTTCTCTGATGAAGTTAAGCTCTATAGGTCTATTGGGATGCTTGATCACCAGGCAGCGATATGCTGTTAGAGATTGAAATTGTTCCAGCTCTGCAAGCAAGCACATCATTGCCTTGCATGCACAATCTTTCTGCAAGATGGAACTCTTCCACTCATTGTATGGTGTGTTATGAATATTCTTAAATGTCATTTTACGGAATGTGTCATCAGCCATCACTTTTGTAATGTATAGCCTCCTTGATCTTCAGACCTCAATCTATGCAATTTGTAGCTTTGGAGGCATTTGAAACATCTGGTAATTCAAGACAATTCAAGGACTTTACCTGATCTTAAAGCCAGTCTTTCTCACCACGTGTTCAACATTTCCCAGCACACACCACAGTTAACTGTGGAACATAACACTTGCAATTTCAGATGGTAGCTAAAAATGATGGCCATCATATGGAACATGAACATGTTTTGTTGTAATAAAATTTGTGAAATTGTAAATGTGTAGCTAAATTTATTAATACAATGCCCTCAGGTGTGATATTTGTAACTGCACCCCCCACACGGACAGAGTCGTAGCTAGGGTTTTCAGCGCCCAGGGACAACTGAATATTTCGCATCCCCTACTGCTTGCCAAGGATGGAAAACATTTAATTCTAAAATGTCGTAATATCAGTTTGGCGTCCGTTGGATTCTGCGCCCGGGGGCAGATGCCCCCTTGCCCTCTCTAACTATGCCCCTGCACATGGAAAGACATTAAGACATTTCCATCCCTGCATTAAACCTGCTAAAAATTTTCAGTTTTCTGATTGATTTCTCTTCGAGGCAGCTTGAAATATAGTTCTTAGTTCTAGGCACCCTGTATATAAAAAGGAATAAAAATTAAATATAAGACAAATTGCGAAATTACTAATAGTTATATCTATGAATTAAAATTATTTCTATTCATTTATGAAGCAGGAAACTTAATTCAAAAAGTCAGTATGTTTTATATGCCACTGTCACACTTGTATATAAAAATTAGAAGTGCTTTCACGGTGTGAATCATTTGTAGACCCAAAAAATATATTGCTCAGCATCACATGTTTTATGCAAGTAAAATGATAAATAATATTCCTAGCAATGTAGTTACCACACTAAGATTTAATTCAATTTCGTAGCATTCTAATACATACCATTTATTCACTTTTAAAATTTCAAATAAAATGTTCTGTTTCTCTGTTTAAAGTATCATAAAAATAGCAAAGTACAGGTCTCTTTGCTCCCATGTTGCATATGGTATGATGGGTGTACAGAGGGAAATTGAAGATGATATGCTGAAAGTGAAGAGATCAATGTTCTTTGCTCATTTATAGCATGACTAATTTATAACTTGTACTATTTTTTCTTTTGCATTGAAAACTTTAAAAGGCTGTATCACTTTTCAAATCATTGCCACCAAATACTATTGCCTTGTGTTATATTTGAAGAAATGAAATAATGAAGAATCTGCATAAATGTATGTATGTTTCTCACATTGTGATAAAACAACAGTAACTAGAGCCATCCAGTTTTGAATGACATAATCTTACTGCGAATATGGGCATCTGAAAGCCCAAATTTGAAATTTGGAATTTGTTGTATTATCGATTTCATATTTTGTAAAAATTTAATGTATTTTTGATTAAGAAACTGAATGATTCAAAAGCAAGTAATGGCAACACTCTATGGGGGGCAACCATTTTATCTCCAGCGTGCGGAACTGTGTATTGGAAATTCTAAAGATATGCTCATTTAAAAATTATTTTGTGACATTGCTGTTGAACTGTTTGTAGTTTAAGTGCAAAGAACATGATATTTATTAAATAAAGGTAACGCACAAAATGTTAAAAAAAGCCCCTTTGGGCATAATTTAAAATCGGAAACCTTTCAGATTTTTTTCCCCCCACTTTTATTTTTTGTTGACTTTTGTTGAATCAAACTTATTTAAAAATTAATAATTAATAAAATTGATGAGCTTTTGCATATTTTCCCTGAATATAAAACCAATAAAAAAGTTAATGCATATTTAAATGTTTTAATATTTCTTCAGTTAAGAGCTTTGCTGTAAAAATCGATGCTAAAATGTCTTAGTTTTGTTTTTATAATTTATATACATAATATTTATTATGGAATTTTTTATAAATATGCTTGTTTCCGTACTAGGATTCTTGGTTAGATTATGTAGTTCCTCGCTCATTCATGTGTGATGTAATATCCTTACCATCCTAGTATGGAGATGTGAGAAGAGGAAGTAAATTCAAAACATCAGGTTTAAGAAGTTCTTCATATATTGGAATGGTACTGTTTAATTATACAATATAGTATTGAATCTGTAGTTAAAGTATTATTTTCAGAGAGTGTGAAATGAACATTTTGTACAGTTCATTCCAAGTGTGTTTCCAGTTAAAAGCATTCCACAGAAACATTATGTTTATCCTCAAATTCTTCTCATAGTATACAGCTGCTGTCTTTTTTGTTTTAACTCTATCTAATTTTTATTGTGCATATTTTTGTAGCATACATTCTTCCTTCTGATTTAACTGTAATTTTGTGTTTTTCTTGTATTTATAGCTTTTGTATTGAATCTATACCTGTAGTTTTTAAATTGTTGCAATTTTTATATTGCAAGCATATAAGAAGTTTTTTGAGTGTCTGAAAATTTGTCTAGCATTTTTATGGTATATTTCTTAATAATCTGTGTAATTTCAAATCTTGTTTAATTTTAAAATGAATTTATTCTTACAAAAAGTATTGCTAAAAAAAAGAAGAAAAAAATTAGTTTAATTAAATGTAAATATGTCATTCTGAAATTAATTTTCCATGCATAACGTGCCTTATGGAATAAACAGTGATATTTTTGTGTGATCACAAATGCTTATCTTTTATATGTTTTTGTGTTTTGGTCATTTCACATTTTTTTGTTCATCTGTCAGAAGTAAAATATGAATTTAATTTTTATGTAACAATTTTTTGTAAGATACTTTGTGTGATATGACATGTAACATCAAATTCCAAACGAGCTTACAACATTAAAAAAAATTAACATTTAATTTTAAGTTGAATATTTCATTATCCTTTTTTCAAACTGTACCCATGAACATTTGCAGCAAAGTTGCATTGTTAGATTATGTTCCCAGTAATCACATTGCTAGATAATGGAATTGGCAAACTGTATAAAAAATTAAGTTGATGATAATGTACGATTCTTCTATCAATTTTTTTTCTGTGAATTGCTCATTAACTTGTTCACTTAACAAAATATAATATAAAAAATATTCTTTCTGATAATTTTGCAGATGAATATTTTCTATGTATTACCTAATTTTAGAAATTTGTAAACATCATTAATAATTTAAATGCAGTAAATATCATAAAATGTTTGACTTCAAGTTACATTCCTAGCTTGAAAGTAATTCTTATTGTAATTCATATTTTACAATTCAAAAGGAAATTGTTTTTTCATTTTTTATTACCAACAACAAAAGCATTTACATTTTAGAGCTTATAATATGTTTGGAGAGCTTCCTTCCCATTTAATTTCTTTGTAAATATGAACAATATTATTTCTTCAGCTTTTAAAAAATAATTTTCAGTTTTTTTAATACTTGCCAATATAAAATAATAAATCAGTTTGAAGAAAACTCTATGAAAATTTATTTACTTTTTGATTAAGAAAAGTTTCAAAAGCTGTTATTAGATTAAATTACACATACTTATTGATTCAAATTTCAAGTAAATATAAGCATCCATTATGCTTGAAAATTTCCAAAAGAATACAAATATTTTGCGCATATATATAGTTAGTTTACTATGCAGAGATGCATAATAAACTTCTGGAAATATTACAACTTACATTGTCAATGCAGTAAAATGTAACTTTTGCAGACTGAATATGTAAAGGCAATTGCAGTCTTGTAAAATGTCTAATAATCTTATTTATTCAGTCTGTAGGAATAAAATCTAACAACTATTGTATAGTATTATATATTGTTGTTACAGATTTTTCAAGTATCAAGGAATGCATAATAATTTGAAATAAGGCTATTATCTTGAAGAGTTTTTAACATAAGTTATTACATTTTGTAAGTGTTTAAATGTTGTAAATAAGCATTTATTTATTAAACTAGTGTTGCAAAATATTGTAATATAGAAATATCAATTACTTTTTTTATGAATAATTGTGTGTCATTCATGTGAAAGTCCTCTTTCATGTTTAATAAATGAAAGTTTGTCTGTGGATGTGTCTGATGACTTTTTCTTCACATTTTTGAAAGAAATAACGATGAAAATTGTTATAACAACAGGGCTATTGAGATACTGTGCGATGTCTAAATCAGCGTTTAATTCCTGTACGACTAAATATGTTTACATATGTACCTTTCACATTTTTCTGAAGTTATATTTTGATCAAGAACTAAACAAGTGAATATTATTTTAATGATTGGAAACATTTATAGCAACTAAATATTTGACAATTTTTAATCATAAATAAAGTTGTGTTTTCTATACAATAACTGGCCAGCGTTGTGAAGTAGGAGACTACAATGACAGAAGTATCGCTGTTTTTGAAAAAATTTCTACTTCATTATATTTTTCACAGAATAATATTTTTTTTTTTCTTTATATTGATTTGCTTGAAGTGATATACTTGCCATGTTCAGAACGTGGAAAGGCAGAAAATTTATTAAATAGAGAAATTATTTTCAAACGATTATGATTTAAATTCTTAATGCATTTTTAATGATCTTGTGTATTTAAGAATTAATAAATTTAATTTTTATTTTATACTAATATCAAAACAAAAACTTTAATGAATTTTGAGATGTATGTCCCTCTTTCATTGGGAATCGTTCTTTTGCATATGTGGAGATGTATACATATATGAGTTGGGGCGGGGATGAGTAATACAGTCAAAAGTCGTTAATTTGGACACCCATAATCCGGAATGATCTATAATCCGGACCTCAAAGCTACAAACTTTCTGCGCATGCGTCGCGTTTACGCATGCGCACAGGCGTTTAATAGTGCGCGTAAGACCTTTACGTCTGCGAATATGTTTGTGCGCATGCGCGTTTAATGTGTGACGGACAAGATAAGCTAAGCTAAAAATTCAGTTAATGTAGCAGATTGCGTTGTTCCTTAATCTTCGAATTGGATCCGGCTTATTATTTTTTGCAGACTGTTAGAGCAATTTCATGAAAGTAAGCTTGAACTTTCGATTATGTCAAATAGAATTTCCGATATATATTTACTAATATGTAATTTGTATCTACAAAGCGAAAGTATGTTTTGAAATCCGAAATCTGTTTATCAATTTCACGCCGCGGATTGGAAGTTGATCTGTCAACACTATCCTTATCTTCAGAGCAGATGTTTTTATTTTATTTGGCTTATAATTCCTTACTAAGTCTAGTATTTCATCTCGATGTGCTCCGTCTTTGATATGATTTAAATCAAGTTCCTCGTCATTATAATTCACTTCCGATAGTGAAGAAAGTGACCCAGAGGTTATTGAAAACGAAAACATTTCGATTGACAAATTAGTCGGTATTCTCAACACAGCAATTATAGGACTTGAAAAGCGGAACTTTGTAACTAAACAAGAAATTATGTCTGTTTAATAGAATTAAAGTATTATCACATGAAACGAAGCAACTTACATTGAAAGAAATGTTTAATAAAGTAAACAAATAAATACTAAGCTTTTTCTTTTTGTAAATTTTGATACCCTTTAGTTCATAATTGTTCTTTATTTCATAAATTACGGTTTCATATTTTTAATTTTGTAATTTCTGCATGCCATCTTACCAGATTTAAACTGATGATCTGTAATCCGGAAAAATCGATAATCCGGAATCGCCGAAGTCCCGACGAGTCCGGATTAACGACTTTTGACTGTATATGGATGAATAAATAAGTGCATAAATAGTAATGAATGGAAATGAATTTTGATGGAATTGACATTAAGTTTTAAATATGTATAATTCTTACAAATTTATACAAAACATTTTCAAGATGCTCTTCTTCAAAAATTATTAATTGTGCATTTAATTTCAAATTTATTAAACAAATATTCTATAGTTATACCATTTATATTATAAAATTTAGTTTTAAGCCAACTAGCATAAATTATATGAAACTATAGGATATAGTATTGTAGCTTCAGTTTTTTATCCATAAATTAGTAGATTTTATGTACTGTTTAGCAGTGTCAAATTTTGCTTAGGACTGTTTTGACACAAAATTTTTGATGTTGTCTTTTATTGTATTAAGGCGTAATTTAGAGAAAATTTAAAAATTGATAAAACAGTTAAATTGAATTTATTTAAAAGATTGAATAACATTTAGAAAAGTTATATATATATGTATGTAATAATAAAAACAAAGGAAATGACGGAACACTGTAGATGCGTGCTTAGATCCATATTGAAGAAGAATTTTGATTGCATAGTATTTAAAGAACTTGGCAGTCGAAGCAGTTTTAATTCCATTTTTATTTCCAATTGATATTTGTGGCCACAATCACTTGGCACTCTAGTCGTGCCTTCCACAGAAGATTTACATTTTTGATATTGTTGGGATAGAAAGCAAGCGAGCGAAATCACATCTTAGCACAGTAGCGAGCAAAAGCTGAAGTGCGTCGTTATGAAAGATGGAAGCACGCGAAGAGAAAAGTTTTGGTTTACAATTCGGTGATTGGTTGTTAAGAGGCATCTGGTATTAACGGTTACGTAAGATCGCATGATTATCTGAATGACGCAATGCAGATAAGTTATTACGATTTTAGAATAGAGAGGAAGAATTAATGTTTATAGTTATATTATAATTCTGATTCATACATTTTTATCTTACATATTCCCCCCTTCAAAAAGAAAAAGACGTAGCGACAGAGAAGCCTTTTTAAAGAGAAAGAGTTAAAACACTAGCAAATTAAAAAAAATATATAAATAAATAATAAAATTTTGAACCTGTAATGTATTATTTATAAATATCAATTTTTTTTAAAATAAATTCTTAATTTTTAGAGTCCTATTGAATTTTTCAACATTTCAGTCCAAAAGTCTTTTTGTTTGAGAGTTCACATAATCATAATTCTTCAGGAAAGGTTCTTGTTATCGCAGAATATTACAAAATAAACTTTTACATAATCATTACTTATAATTTAATGTAATGCACATAAATATTTATGATACTTATTTCTATACTGATAAATTATAATTTAACATGATAAATAATAGGATTAAGATTTTCAGAATTTATGGTTTCACCGTTATCTTTCATTTACAATTCCTGATTTTACCAAACTGGAAGCCTCGCAATACTTCTAAACAAACATATCCATCAATAGGGCTGTCCTCTTGAGCTAACCAGTGTGTTCTCTGCACTGGTGGCCCAGGGTGCCTAGGCAGTTACTTGAAAAGGCCTCCGTTCCTTGCATTAAGGTAACTGGCCTTTGAGAACTGCATTAATACATTCCATAATAAAAAAAAAATATAATAATAATAATAATATAAAAAATTTACATGCATTCATAAAATGAGAGCCTCCAACATTATCTTGCATGAAGAGGGTAAAAGGAACAACTGTACAGAGGTAATTACAGGCCTCTGTTTTAGGAACCCAGTACTCCCTCGACATACACTATACTTAACATACAATCACCCATAAATTTAACATGCATTTACCATAATTTCATATTACGTATCTGTAATAATTTCACTTATTTTTTACACCAACTTCATTTTTAGAATAGTTATAAAATTCGTATTCAAAATTCTCAACAAAATTTCAAAAACATAACTTATTTTAATATCCTTCCCTATGAGTAATTTAAATAGCTTAAAATTCGTTACTTAATTTGCTCCCACATAATTATGAAAAATTAGAAACATTAATGAACAAGAATTTCAGATTTTCTCAAAACAAATTGCAGAAATTTTAACCAAAGTTGAAATGAAAACTATAGAATCCGCAGCACATTAAATAATTTAGTTCCTGAGCTAGATTCACACGAATGTAATAATTTTTGAGCTGTTGAAAAAGCGGAAGTGCAAATAATTTTCTGTCGCACATACTTGAAAAACACTAACTCAGATCGACCTTGAACCCGCTGTAATGCTTAATTCCTAAACGGTAATTCACTGATGATTTCTTTTTCACTAGGCATTCGAACTTCTCAATTTACCGAGATATTACTTTTAATCTGTAAACACTACGCGTGATTATTTTTTGAAGCACTTGCAAAACACCACAGCAGAAGAATGATCTGTTATTTTTCAAACACTGAAAAAACAAACTTGATGATTCACTTCTTTCACATTATCTTGGATTTATCACAGAACGATGATTTGAAGAGCTGAATTAAATTTTCCATTGAGGTTTCAGGTTGCAGGAAACTATCCTTACCGGCTTAATTAAGTTATATATATATGTATATAATAAAGATAGGAGATAATATAATCAATTAATCAATACTGTTTAGGAAATAAATTATTATGTATATAATAAAAATATATAAAAGCTTAATGCATAGCTTTAAGACTTTTTTTCCAATATACCAGTACCATAAGAAGCACAGACATATAGGTATCTTATAGCTGTACATTTCGTGGAGGAGTAGTGTGTTAACTATAATAAATTCTAGCAGTAAACTTACATAGAGGGATTTTCTGATTTAAAAAAAAAAAAAAAAAAAAAATAGAATTAAGGGGAGGGGGAAAAGAAAACAGATGTAGTGTAATCCTTTTTGGCAATTTTTTGCTCAACAGAAAAAAGATCCTCAAGATCCATATTGCACATGCATATAATAAGTATATCAGATTGACATCCAGTACTACAAAATCCAATCAAGGTGTTGATGAGTTTTTGTCCATTGCATTTTAATTTGAGAGCTACTGTTGAGACCCCATTCCGAAAAGAGTAGAAAACGGGAAACCTCTGTTGTGCTCTTCCTGGGATTACGGATATTCTAATGAATATCCGTAATCCCAGGAAGAGCACAACTAGCATAAATATATTACGGATATATTACAGAATATATTACGGATATTCTAATGAATATCCGTAATCCCAGGAAGATGCATATCTGTAATCTTTGCAATGAAAGTATACTGTTATAGATTAAATACATTCCTCACACACACACACACATATACGTCAATAAATTAGCAGGATCCATAATTATGGTACCTAAACTATTAGATTGTACTAAGTGTATTTGGTGGATATTATGATCAAGGTGTAATAATATGGTCTTCAAAAAACCCTGAAAGGAAGAATAAGGAATGCCATAGCAGCTGCAAAGCATAGTGCAGTAATTATGAATGCTAATAATTAGGAAAATTCAATCCTGTTTTGTCATTAATTTGATGTATTTCGTAAGTGAATGACGTTTACCTCCAGTTGGTAGAAGGCAAACAGTATTCAGTTGATCCATTAGATATTTATGAGAAAATAAAACAGCAAATCACATATGAAGATCCGTGACGTGGAAACCTGCATTCCTACTGAATTTATTTTATATTTCCGCCTTGTATGTTTAACATGACTTGAGTACGTAATATATTCCAAAAGTATAAAATTATGCAAAATTCTAAATTCAGGTGATGTCGATTTTTACAGAAAACTTATCGGTACTTGACTTCTTCCAAATCGATAATTTTTTTATGAATTAAGGTTGGATTAAAAAAAAAAAAAACCTTAATAGAAGGCGGGCTGCTATTTCTAATACATTCTGCCGCACCGCACCTCAACTCACAGTAAGGTAAGGAATCGTAAAGGTCGTTATCATATTCCTTTTTTAGTTCAACCCGTACAAATAACATTTTTATTCTTTCGGATTTTGTGGTAGTAGTGCAGTTTCGACAAAATGGCCTGTGTAGCATCCAGAGATTTCCAGTTTGAGATGGGTCTGGCTGTGTCACTTGCTAGGAAAAGTACCCATGACTGCAAGGCATAGCAGTATGAAGACGGGCGTTGTGCTGTTGGAATATAGCTCTGGTGTGGACATCCATAGACGCAAAGCTAGATTAACCATTAAGCAAAATAATCCCATGCTTAAGGCATCAAGGAAGAGGGGCACTTAAGGGAAAGTGTGAAGGATTTAAGGAAAGTTTCCCATTGCATATTTTAGTAAGGAATGTATCAGTTAAACAAAATCAAGGGTGACAAAGTGGTAAAAAGCTGGTGTAAATATATATGAGGGCACCAAACGTTTTTAAGTGCTTAGGGTCTTGTAAAGTCTTAATCAAGCCCTGCACAAACAGCAGAAATGCTAGTAAAAGAACCTTATTAATATGCCACTGAAATATCAAACTGCCCGTGAGGAAGACTGACAATGATCAAGCATCACATGAAATCTCACTCCATACTATGGCACCTGTTAATCTAAACATGTGACATGAGAGAAAAAAACTTCTGTCTTGGTGCTAACTGAGTTGTTTATACATGTGGATGCTTTGGTCATTTGCACAAGGACAAAAGCGAGACTTATCACTAAGTTTTGTTGTTCGACTTCTGAATTAGTATTTGTTCGGCGTGTTATTGTGTCTTAATCATCACTAAATATTAACTGCCTTTCAGCATGGCCCTATGATAATCTTCCGATGCATTATTGCAATCTGTAGTATCGAGAATTGTTGTAGTGGCATGCATCCATCTGTGAATAGTGCTGGCACTCACAGACCTCTGCAGGAAAAAGATCACTGCTTCTGAATGTCCACAATCATTTCGCAGATGGGGCGGTTAAGGCCTGTCAAACAATTCTTTGGTCTTCTCTCATTGTTGTCTATAAAAGTTACCCAGAGTCTGAACATCGTGCATGTGTACTTTCCTGCAACTATTATTGTCAACAACGTGCACCAGTAATAGCCACGGACCAGTATGGGGCGATATAATGAAACGTCCATCTGTTTTCATGCAGCTCGATGCGACCCTTCCCGAATGCATCCAACTGTTCAAATTGTTATCGAATTAATTGCAAAGGCACAGCACACTTTAAAATAATGATTTCAGTGTTAATCAAAATAAAAATCAGTGGCGTAGCAAGCGTAACTGGCGCCCGGGGCAAAATAACTTTTTGCGCCCCCCCCCACAAAAAAAACTTTCAGTAATATAATGTATAGAATATATTCGTAATAAGAAAATAATGCAAATAATAATAAAATGCTGAATCTGCCATAAAATACTCAAAAATATATAAAGATTAGTCACTACCTAACTGCACTAGCCTTGGATTCGGAAATGCATCTGTGTCGGCGGAAAAATCTGACCTACGATGATCTAGAATTAGTTAAAAAGGTGTTATTTATTTCACATATTTATATAAGTGTTTTTGTGAGTCAACATATTTCTGTCATAATTTCAGCGGATATATGTATCGTCTGCTGCATTTGAGCCTCCAATTTCTCTGATTTCGAGTACCAAGAAACTGTGTCACTATATACATATTCATTATTTTTCTATACATATTATTATTGTGCATATTTGATTGAGCTAAAGTGGTTGACGACGATGCTGCTTCACAATTGGCGAGAGTGGCAGTTAAGCCACCGCCTTTTTCTCGCCGAGACCCATCGTTATGGTTCATTCAATTGGATGCGCAGTTGAGTCACATTACTGCCGACGAAACTCAATTTTATACAGTGATCGCTGCGTTAGAATCAGAGGTACTGCAATCAGCTCATGAAATAATTTTGAATCCATCGACGACGGACAATTACAAATCTTTAAAAAAAAATTAATTTCTGTTTATGAAGAATCCGAGACAGTTAAAATCGAACAGCTGTTGCATGATTTACGGTTGGGTGATATGAGGCCTTCTCACTTGCTGTCTAAAATGTCAGATTTAGTCGCCGGTAACCTAACGGATAACTTTCTTAAAACATTATGGATGAATAGACTCCCATCTAACATGCAAACTATTTTAGCGGCCAGTAGCGAGCCACTTAAAAATCTTCCCGAAATCGCTGATAAAATTCACGAGATGGCCATTCCAGCGCAAATACACGCAGTGCAGGCTCCTGGTCCAGGTATTGTGGTGTTACAAGCTTATATTGATGATCTGTCCAAACAGGTTGCTCAATTAGTAGTCATCCAAGCTGAACCTTTTCAGCGCAACAGCTCCGCATCACGTGGTCGAAATACACGCTGTAGCCAACTGAGGAAACGTTATCAAAGCCCTCCTCCAAGTCATAATAGTCATAATACAAGGAAGACCCAATCCTCCTAGTCCCATGACCATATGATTATGAAAGGTCGACCCCCTCAAGACCAAAAAAGGAAAGAAGAGAGAAAAAGAAGCTAATTATCTAAAAATAATTGGAGGTTAATTAACGAACTAAAAATAAGGAAGAGACATACAAACAACGAAGCACAACACCAACATTCAAAATCCAAAAACAATGAAAAACTCCACGAGCAAACAGAGTGGCTGAAACTCTCAAGAAATATTCATTCACGTGAATTTTCAGAACAGGCACAGGCGGTCCAAAGCCATCGAGGAATTCCCAATTTAAATAACCTGCAGAAGGTCAAACCGAATTCTCTACAGTATTACTTTAATAGCATATTATTTGTAAAATCATAATTCTATTTAAACTATTAATTTATTTTAAAAATTTACTTTAATAGTCCTACTACTATCTGAATTCAAATGTATTAATTATCCTTAATAATCATAGAAAAGAAGCTCCAGGACTGCCAATAACCGAAACTGGAAAAATTTAAGATTGCCATGTATCATATTAAAACCCTAGTAATTACTCCATTAAGAACAGAATATAAGAAAAAATTTTAAAACTTTAAAATTTCAGAACATTTTAAAATCAAAAACTACAATTAAAAAATATAAAAATTCCATAAAATTTAAAATTTAAAAATCAAAATCCTAAAACTCAAAACCACTAATTTCGATAATTTAAATCTGGTAATCCATCAGGATTCTCAGCATTTGCAAAGCCATATCTATGTAACAATCAACTGCATCTCTTCGAAATATCGCATGTACAAAACATCTACAATGCATTAAATAAAACACTACACAGAAAAATTTCAAAATTTTCGCAGTAAACCTATAAATACTCATAACTGAAAATATAATACATATAATCAAAAGATAAATATACACAATACTAAACAAATATTCCAAATTCAATATTAGAATTGATCAAATCCATTGCACATTTAGAATATGTTTTTACGATTTTCAAGTTCCATGACTTATCTCCCAAACATTTCTTTCTCAAATTTTACAGTAAGGAACAATGATTCAAGAAGTGATCTGCGTTACCAACTTGATAGCAATGACCACACAAGTCTGAATTTTGTAAATTAAATCTCGAAAGGTACGCGGGAAATCTTCCATGCCCAGTTAAAAACTGGTTTAAATCAATATTACTAATTGGTCGCATACCATTTTGAATTTTAATAGACTTCAAAAGACCCACGCACCTCTCTGATTCATTCCATCTAGTAGTATTCCAAATATTATTATACAAATTGTTCATGTTTCTAATTGCATAACTTCTCAAACCAGAAATTTCTGTTTATATTCACAATCATCATTAGTGGTCTCCTCTTTAGCCAGCACGTCGGCCCTTTCATTTCCAACAAAGCCAACATGTGCTTTTATCCAGTGTAAATGAATGCACATATTCTGCATCAAAAATTTCAATAGACATTTAATATCAAATATTAATAAATTAGTAGGACGGGCCGAGGTCAAGGATTGAAGCAAAGACATGCAATCAGTATATATATGAATAGAATTAACACAAGTCAAAATTTCCTTAACCCACTGAAGGGCTTTAAGTAAAGCACAGCATTCCGATTGAAATACAGAATTATAATTATTAAGCTTATATTTTTTATTTTCAATTTCAGTTCCATAATGATAAATCACAAATGCTGCACCCAATTTATCATCTTGCCTGGACCCGTCAGCATAAATATCCAATTCTCCAACTATTGGGAGTTTACAATCAAATTCAAAAACACATAAACCAGAAGGATGTACCAAAATATTATTAATTCTTTCAAACATATGCCTTGTAATCAAAATATCTTTATACAATTTAAAATCAAGTCTACCAGTTCTAAAAAAAAATTTTTCAAAATATAATTTATATAAAATTGAAAGAGGCGGCGTGCCGGCTAGAACGCAAAGCACCTCAGTTGAGACAGTACGGAAACATCTTGTAATCATTAAGCACCAGCTCCTCTGTATGGCATCGAGTTTGTTCCTCAACCTGACCAATCCCCGGCACTGGATCCCCAGGCACCAATTCCATAGAAAACTCTAGGGATAATTACATTATTCAAAATATCTTTAAGAATGCATGATTTGTTACAAAGTGTCTCACTAGAAAAAGGATCTCCTGTAAAACATTAACATATCATCTGAGAGCCGATGAATTGTTTTAAAATGATCTGCGAAGGTCAACTTGCAATCAATCTTGACTCCCAAATATTTAATAACATCAACAAACTTTATTCTTTTTCCTTGATATCTAAATTGTGGAGCTCTCACTTTGATCCCAGCCCGAGGGAAAATGATTGCAAAAGTTTTTCTAAGTTGAATTCAAGACCCTCGCCGATTCTCCAGTTTTCCAGTTTTAACATAACATTCTCAAATGATTTCTCGAGTTTTTCCAATGATGCACCATACATCAAAACAGCAGATCATCTGCATATGCAATAAAGTTAACATCACTGGGGAATTCCAAAATAAGAAATTTGTTTAATATGATATTCCAGAGCAGGGGAGCACTGAAGGAGCCCTGCGGACAACCAATGAAAATCTCTAGTTCTATCTCTGCAGTCTCATCCTTAAAAGCATTAAACAAGATTTTGCGATTGTTAAAATAACTCCTATAACATTGAATCAAATTTCTTGGCAATTTAAGGTTAATCATGGTTTGTAAAATAGAGTTCCAGCACACTGAATCGAATGCAGACGAAACATCCACGGACAGCAGCACTACGTGATGCGAACTCTTATTGCTTTTAATAAAGTCAATAGTATCATATAATGCATCATATGTAGAACAGCCAGTTGTGAAACCATACTGTCGCCGACTGAGTATCATTCTACTATTCAAGTAAAACTTCAATCTCTCAACCAAGATTCTTTCATACACTTTTCCAAAAACACTCAAAAGTACAATTGGTCTATATCTGTCATTCTGCTTTGGAATTAAAACAACTCGATCGATTTTCCAATTTCTTGGAAACACATAAAATTTAAAACAGTAATTAAAAAGCAGTATAAAAATATCCAGATATGTAAAAATTAGAATCTGAACAAATATAGGATTAAAACAGTCCGGGCCTGGAGCGCTTCGACGCCTTATTTGTTCAACTGCACTTCTGATCTCTGCCTCTGTAATTACAGCGTCATCCAATGGCAATCAGAAAGTCTATCCTCATCTAATGAAATATCCTAAGGTGCTCCCAATTTGAGTGATTGCGAAAGCTTCTGTCTATTGAGTTCAATCAAACTGTCAGCGTGCTGAGGATTATACAGAGCAACAGCACGTCTCACTTTTTCAGAGGCAATTCGATAAAAACCATCATAATAATAAAGATTATTAAGAAAAAATTTCTTCTTAGTTTCAAATTTTGTCTTCCAAATTAGACGTTTATAAGTTGCCAATTTTTTTTATATGCAATTTTCCTTTCATTACGTATATATTGTCCGTTAAATTCAAAATTTGCGAACTTTTCCTCAAAGCACGTATCCGGCGTCGCATACAAGTAAGTTGTGGAGTCCACCACGAAATCTGCCTACTTCCCTTTTGTTTTGTTCGTAACTTCTTTTTAACATCGATAGACAGATCCTCAAAAATTTTTCAATACAATTTTCAATTGTATCAGAGTCCTCACACTTCAATAAACTAATTTAAATTTCTGCATTATCGGAGCAATTTTATAACAATACCTTGTAATCCGGTGGACATATTTTGTTAAAACAATCTTAGGAGCACAATGAATAATTTCATCATAATTCAACTGCAAATAACGATGATCACTAAGACTCTCATCCATCAGAACTTGCAGAGCTCCAGAATTGATAGACAAACCTGGTGAGGTCATAACAAGATCAGTCTATACCTCACCGATGGTAGATTTGAAAGTTGCAGGAAAACTCAAATCATTTAGTAAAATTATATTATTAGAGACGATAAAGTCAAATACCAATCGCCTTCTTGCATCAATATCTCCTGCGCCCCAGCTTGGATGTTTAGAGTTAAAATCACCGGTAACAATGAATTTATTATAATTTTTCATGACCGGGTATTTGTTTTTACCACCACAAATTTCGAAACAAGGCAAACAAATGCCGCTCACCGTGTCGTTATAACGACCAGGGAAACGAGAAGGGCCGTTGCTTGAAGTTGTGAACGACAGCGGCTGGAATTTTGCACGCCTTTTTCTCATCGAAAAGAATTCGGGCTTAAGTTTCTTGTCGTTCTTGTTTTTTGATGTTTCTGTCGTTCCACCACATTTTCATGAACAAAAGCGCCTTACCAAGTTACAACTTTATGTAGCAAATGGAACTCCTATTCAAACTTTTGGTGAACTCCTGATATCTGTTGATTTAGGATTGCACCACAACTTCCAATGGCCATTCACTATTGCTACTGTTTCAAGTTCTATTATTGGCGCAGAATTTTTTCAAAAATTTTCTTTGCTTGCCGATCTTAAAAATCGCCGTTTGATAGATTCCACAACCAACTTAACTTATCCGGGAGTAATTCGCAATAGTCAAGATTTGAGCATTAAACTGATTTCGGGTAACTCCCCCATGGCATCAACTTCTCAGAGAATTCCCTACAAACACGCGCCCAGTTATGGGTATTTCCGAACCCAAGCAGGATGTATTACATTCTACCGGACCTCCGATTGCCGCTAAACGAAGACGCTTAACTCTGGACAAGCTTAAAGCTGCCAAAGAGGAACTTCAATACATGATGGAACAGGGAATTTGCCGTCCTTCAAAAAGTTCTAGGGTCAGTCCGCTCCATCTAGTTCGGAAACGAAATGGTAACTGGCGCCCGTGTGGCAATTATCGCCGGTTAAATGCAGCTACAATTCCTGATCGTTACCCAATCACTCACATTCAAGGCTGTATGCAAGTTTTCGAGTGAAAAGCTATTTTTACAGCCATTAATCTTGAGCAGGTGTATCACAAAGTGCCCGTTAAGCCAGCTGATATTCCAAAAACTGCGGTTATTACGCCTTTTGGACTATTTGAGTTTCCGGTCATGACTTCGGCTTATGCAATGCTGCTCAAACATTCCAACGCTTCATGAAGCAGGTGCTAAATGGCCTCGACTTTTGTGTACCTTATTTTGATGACGTCTTAATCGCCTCCTCTTCAGAGCAAGAACACCTTTCACGTTTGAGAACAGTTTTTGAACGTTTTCAAAGGTACGGTGTCAGTCTTAATCCTTCCAAATGCGTTTTTGGCCAGTCAAGAGTATCCTTTCTTGGTCATGAAATTTCCTCTGATGAGATTCGACCCCTTCCAGATAGAATCACCACTATCCGCGATATGCCCGAACCATCTACAGTGAAGGACTTACGACTTAAGAAGATTTCTTGCTATGCTCAATTTTTATCGACGTTTCTTACCTCATGCAGCAACCATACAAGCACCTCTAAATTCCTTTTTGGTTGGAATCAAGAAAAACGATAAACGTGTTATAACCTGGACCGCAGAATCTCGCGAAGCGTTAAAAAAATGCAAAAATGATTTAATTTCGGCAACAAATTTGCAGTATCCTTCCGCATCTAAACCATTATCACTCTATGTTTATAAGGAGAGGGACTCCCGCTTTCCTAGCATGCTTTCGTGGTGTAGTGGTTCTACACGCTGGGCCGGTACTCCAGAGGTCCGCGGTTTGATTCCCGGTGAAGGCGATTGCTATTTTTTCAATCTCTCTTGCTTTCAAATAACCTAATGTCTCTACAGTGGCGCCCAAAATAAAAGGGGTGTTGAATGAGGATTCTCCACACCCAGGATTTGGCGATTGCGGCCCCTAAAAACCCCAGTCGCCCTTTAAAAAGGGGAGTTTATAAGGTATTTCTCCCGCTTTCCTAGCGTGCCTTCATGGTGTAATGGTTCTGCACGCTGGGCCAGTACTCCAGAGGTCCGCGTTTCGATTCCCAGCAGAGGCGTTGCATATTTTTCATCTCTTCTGCTTCCAAAAAATAACCTAATATCTCTACACGTTGACGCATCAACGACAGGTATAGGAGCACTTTTAAAACAAAAAGGTCAAGAATTATGGAAACCACTTTCATATTTTTCTAAAAACCTCTCACTAGCACAAACCAGATACAGCACTTACGATCGCGAATTATTAGGAATTTATGAAGCTGTCAAATATTATCGGCATATGCTATAGGGACGCGTTTTCATGATCTTCACAGATCACAAATCCTTAATCTATACTTTTCAGCAGCGTTCGGATAAAGCTTCTCCTCGTCAAATGAGACACCTAGACTTCATAGGGCAATTTTCAACAGATATCCGTTATATTGCGGGTTCGCAGAATATTGTAGCAGACATCTTGTCTCGTATTGAAGAACTAGCCGTTCCTTCGCCAATAAACTTTGCTGCCCTTGCGAATGAACAACACCGGGATTCAGAACTACAAACCCTCTTGAAAAGCAAATCTTCCACCAATCTCAACTTGCAGCCTATGCAGCTGTCACCTGGAAAATCACTTTATTGTGATGTTCAGGATTCAAGATTTCGACCTTATGTTACCTCCGTGTTTCGCCATGCCATTTTTAGTCAGTTACATCGTCTGTCACATCCTGGCATCAAGGCTTCAAGGAAACTGATATAGCAAAGTTTCGTATGGAATAGCATGCAAAAGGACATAGCCAACTGGACACCATCATGCTTGGAGTGCCAAAGATCTCAAATTGTCAGACACACCACCAGCCAACTTAAAAATTTTAATTTGTCCTCATCTCGCTTCAATCACGTGCACCTCTTGGTCGGGCTCTTATATTTATTAATAATAATATAATACATGAATAAAATTAATTATTATGTATACATTTTTCTTACCTTGAAAATTTAGAAGCAAATTTATCATTTACTTCATCAAAGTAGATCCTTTCAAATTTTTCTCTTTCCACACTTAAAAATGCTAGATGACTTAGGGGATCTTGTCCCACCGTTGATTGTAAATATGTGAAAATTTATTTTAATTTGCTGAACGAACGTTCATAGTAAGTAGTATTTAAAGTGCGACTCTTAGGTTTGGAAAAACATATTCCCTATAGATCTGCAGTGGAGTTTTAGGTTCTGTTTCTTTTCTACTACGGAGTAACGTCATGCAATCACATTCACTGCTCAAAACAATTAGGGTGTATTGTGGGTTCGGTATGAAATAACCATATAATCGATAACATTTTTGAACAAAAGAAAATAGAAGAGATTATAAAGGAAAATTATAACGTTTACAAAGTTGGGAATATGCAAATTTAGTCTGTGACGTCGAAAACTATGCGTTTTAGATAAGGAGTAAGGAACGACCTGCAGTATTCCTTTTTGTAATAGAAGATTAAAAACAATTCACATGCGTTGAATGCTTCGTAGCAGTGAATATACGACATCTCAGCAAGATGACTTAGTTGAATCAGTAGCCAGGAAGGCCATCAGACGTTTACAGGAGAGTCAAACGCAATCCATTGTAGCGGAAGCGTTACGAATCTCAAAAAATGCCATTTCCAGATTATGGAATCGGAATTTGGAAACTGGATATATTTGAGAAATTCGGGACAAGGTCGTGTTATCGTTTTAAAATAAAAAGCGAGAGATGTACGTGCATTTCGTTTAAATATATATCTCTACTTTGGAGAAATAAAGTGGTCAGAAAGAACGTTTTGGTTGATGTACTGCAAGCATTTTATTACACAAATCAAGAAAATAAATAATTAATTATATTACAATAGTTATTAATTTTAAATATATTTTCCAGAAATCGATCAAAATAAAAACTGAAATTTTCCGGAAAATCTTGTTTGGAGACCATTTGGCGCCCCTGTACGAGCGGCGCCCGGGGCATCATGCACCCCCTTGCCCCCCTCTCGCTACGCCACTGAGTCCAGAATGCGAAGAGCTATAGTTCGACCGTGTCAAATGCAATCTTGGTTGGCAGTCTGCTAAAACACTTCGGATCGTCCAGAAGGAATATTAATTATGTGCTGCAGGGTGTAGAGGTCATATGAGAGTTCGCTTATCTCCGAAGAAAAGGAATTTTCTGTCGAAGGACCCGGTCTCATCGAGAGATCCTGTCGTTAGTTGTCTTTCGAACATTTAATTCAAATCTGCAGAAAAAACGCAAAGATCGCACTGATGTTCGATACTGGAAATCAAAAGTGATGAAATTTTGTTTTTCTTCACAAATGAATTTTACGTGAACAGTGCATATTCCACTGCTTACTTTAAAAAATACGATTCCTAAAAAATAATGAAACTATAATTTTTTACCGCAAATGTTCTTTCTGTATTTTTTAAAGGTTTAATGGCATTTGCCAGTATTGTATTGTGATTTTTTATGTAAGAATTATTTTCGTTTTTTTTTTTTTTTTTTTTTTTTTTTTTTTCGAAAATAAATTTGATCTTCCCAACTTCTACGTAAAATAATGCATACAGATTTTGGCCCAAAAAATCAAAAGGAAATATAATAATTATTATAACTAATTATTAAGAAGTTTTTTACAGTGTGTATTAATTCCCTAATTCACATACTGTATTTTGGTTTAAAGATATTATAATTATCAGTTATAGAATAATTATAATAATTATTTATGATCATAAAATTATTATAATCAATAATAATAATTATATTAGAATTAATCGCAATGAAAATTATACAATGAAATATAATTAATTATAGTAACGATATGAAATAATAGTTATTAAATATGTTTTGTCATAAAATTATGTATATATAGAGAAATTAAACTTTGAAAACACTCATATTACTGGTATATTATTATTATCATCTAATAAATATATATTATTAAGTAACAAAATATAAAAATGCGGGAAAAGTCTCTAGTGCATGATTCATGTTTCATCCATCCTATTTCGATAATAAATGGGTCCCAATAGCGCACTCGTGTTTGGGCTCACGGTCGCGCCTGGCGAGGTTATATTTTACTTTATCTCCAAATTATATAAATCATTTAGCGGAGGAAAAGGCTGCTTACATAAGTGATTCAAAAATTATTTTCAATAGTCGTCATCACTTGGGCAGAATTATGCATCAACAATGGAACGACAACAACTCCTACTTGCTAATTTTCATAAAGAATACAAACCAAAATTTCACTGGAGAATATCTCACAAAGGGACATTTGAAAACGAGTTAGCAGATACATTAGCAAGAGAGGCAGCAGACAATACTACTATTCCAATATTTCCTTCCACTTGCAAATCCTATTTCATTATTAAAATCAAGACTGAAAAAATATTTAATAACACAATGGAATACAAATTCGTCAAGAGATAATACAGGCAGACGAACATTCTTATTCTTACCAAAACCACCAAGGAATTTATCAACTTCAAATAACGCAATAACTTATTTCCTTACCTCACAGGGACCTTTCATTTCATATCTTCACCGTTTTGGCTTCCATCATATTAACAACTGCATCTGTAGCTCAATAGATCATTATATGCCCGAATGCTCAATAATCAAAGATCTCCACTTTCGCCTCTTCACAGCTGTCACAACTTCTTAAAAGTAATTCCCTTCGTAATAAGCTGCATAACTTAATCAAATATCTAATAGAAAACGGTGATCATTTAAAAGGAACATAAAGTCAATCCAAGATATTTCATCTCAGAAGCTGTTACAGATCTTTCAAATTTGAATTAATCAATTTTTAATGTAAATATGTCAAAATATTTCTTATAACTTTGTTTAATGTAATTTATGTATAATGATTTAATGTGTATATCAGAATTTCATAGTTATAAAATTTAAATAAGCATGGTCTACTGAGTGAGCAATAAAAGCTAAAAGTCTTGCTCCCCCAGTGGTCTCCTATTTGCTGCTGTCAGGGTCGTAGCTAGAGAGGGGCATCTGTCCCCGGTCGCAGAATCCAAGGGGCGCCAAACTGATGTTACGACATTATAGAATTAAATGTTTTCCATCCTTGGCAAGCAGTAGGGGGCGCGAAATCTTCAGTTGTCCCTGAGCGCTGAAAACCCTAGCAACGACTCTGGCTGCTGTTCAGTCAGATATTAATGATTATGTATGCGACTAGAGGTCACTCGTGAAGGTCATATTCTTTTTGGACTGATGTTGCTCGTCTGTGGACGCTTGAACGCTATGCCGATCCCATCAAGAACAGATGTTGTTGACTCAAGCGATTTTAGTAATATCTTTCTTGAGCGGCACTAGCGCCCCTCCCTTTCCCTAGCATCGTAGCAGAAGTGTGAAATGGCGTGTCAATTGGAAATTTATTAGAAGCTGAAATACGAGGAACAGTAATATTTTTTTTGACAAAACATCTGAATTACATCGAGAACAATAAAATTATGATGCAGGGAAAATGCAGTGTCGCATCAAGCCATATGGTTAAGTCAGCTCAAACTCAGCCAAACAGGCTTCATTGCTCCAGCCTAATGAAACGATTCCCAGTAATCCCTAAGTGACTGACTGGAAGTGCACAATGGTTGATTAAATTTTAATTGTATCATCGAGTGCATCTTTACTATTACAAACTGTACTTACTAGGGGTTCCTCTTTTGTTGATATTTGAACACAAAGGAGCAAAATCCGCGTTTTCACTAGACATCTTTCAACCACTTGCGCTAAAAAGACGTGCCATGCACGTCGAGATGCTTTTGTCTCAAACCGCGAGCGACGTGAACACCACGTCGATAGGCATTTATCGCAAAAATGAAAATAACGTGGTGCACACGTCGCCTAACAACGAGATTGTTTATTTCTCGAGTTAAGCTCTGGATTGCACCACGGCCAACTGGATTCTATTCACGCAAGTCACGATTGCACTCGCGGCGTAAATGAGACACTTTACCACTTGTTATATTGTAGCGCACGGCACCGCAACCGTGAAATTTAGTCGTGGTGCAAGTGGTTAATATTATTCTGCGGAAGATAACGATTTCTTAAGCATGTTCCTAACGTTCTTCCGAACGTTGCAGATGTACTATTCAGTCCAGGGGATGTATGAAAAGTCTGCGAAATGGAGACATAACATTTTGTTGCTATTCTGAAAAAAATACAAAGCTGCATCTATAAAAGTCATCGCTATTGCTTCCTTCGATTGTGTGGAAGGTGGTTACATATAATTTATGCAAAAGAGATCAAGCATAACGCTGACTGATTGTTATGACCAAGGGCATAAAGGCTGTATTTTTATAAAAGCTTCTTATTGGTTAGAAAGATTGCTGCACAACATTGCAGTCATTTTAATGCCATTGCACTCATTAGTTTTGTTACTTGAAAGTGGCTGAGATCTTAAAAATTACAGCACCGTTATGAAGATGTTTGGACATGCTAGATATCTTTTGAATGTATCTACAGGAAAAATGCATCGTTTATATTTATTGCCTTTTCGTTGTGTCATATTATTGATTGAAACCGGGGCCACTTGGAAAGAGATACGAAGCCTCTTCGTTGAACATGGAATGCATGGATACACCAGAATGCTAAGCAAAGGCACAATTACTCTTTTCTTTGACTGGAGTCGGAATTGTAATGCAGCGTTTGGTCTGTTTCTAAAGAAGAATATTCCTTTCATCACTTTCAGGAGCAAATCGGAAACATCTATTAAAGTTGTTATCAGTGGTTTATCAACTGACGCTAAGGAAAAGAGTCTGAAGTTGCTTGCAAAGTATTTCCTGTGGTAAAAGTTACTCAATATACGAAGAAAAGCATGATACCATGACGAAGTTTCCTGTTTTTTTCGCTTTGATGAAAAGAACGGAAAAATGCAGAGGTATCTATTCGCAGAAGACGGTTTGAATCTGCCCGTCAGAATTAGATGTTCCAGAGAGAGTAAAAATGCCATGATTTGCTTTTGTTGTCAAAGATTTAGCCACGGCCAGGTTTTCTACAACAAGCCATCCAGATTCCTGAAATACAGTGAGTCTCCTGACCTACACTTCTACTCTCCCTAAAGAAGAGACGCTTACACGTGTGCATTTATAAGCTGAATCATTTGGCTTCATAAAAGAAATGCCAATTTTACCCCAAAACTCACATTAGGAACGAAGATTAAAAATTCTATGGTAGTCCGATGCAATCTGCTGATAATGATGCTCAGTATCGTTGCGTGCCCACTCCTGAAGAAAAAGTCGTTACACATGCGTAGTGCTCGCCCGAACAACCCGAAAAGCTGGACTAACTTAAACGCGGACGAAAGGATAAATAATTTCTTCAGCAAAATCATACTGTTTACCGAAAAATATAAGATTAAAACTACTGAGGAAAAGCTTCCGTTTGCACTTAGAATAGTAGATATGATTGCTAGTGTAGAATTTTTAATTTGATGAATTCTCATATGGAACTTCTGACCTCTTTGGGGTACAGCTAAACCAAATCGGTGATGAACTGCTCACATTATGTGTCTATGCAACATTATTCTCATCGAGTCGGATACGTCGTGCTCTACGAGATAATCACGGCAGTACTTGGATTCTGAGGATGAAGGATATCAGCTCAAATGGAATTTATTTCCCATAGTTCGTATTAATTAGCGGGATATTTCCCCCTATTTATATAAATCTATTTTTACATTTTTACTTGCATCCCCTTTTTCTTTTATTAAATAAATTGTGTGTGAATGTAAGTAGTTGTTCGTCGTGATATTCATTCTACACTAATCGTACAACTAAATCTAGTTATCAAACAGATGCGATTCTTATAAAGATGGATGTTAATAGTAATAGTATTTGCTTGATTAAGTGAATATTTATTTGTTTGTTTAATGTGGATGTTTCTTGTTTAAAGTGAATGTTTAAATGTTTATCATGCATCACTCAATTGAATTTTTCAAGTGTGTCCTTACTGACCACTTATCTGTTTCTATACCCTGCATTGCCTTTCAGTTCAGTAATCTTTCCCCTATACCTTCTCAGCGCTCATTTTGAGAAACTACGGATTCGAAATGTCTGTGCTAAGCTTATATTCTAAAATTAATAACACCGAAGCTATGTGTCAGGAGTGGTAATCCAGAAGTAAATAAATAAAGTGATACACAATGAACATGGATATTAAAACTAAATAAAATATGACCAATAATATTATTAAATTAAATTAAATTAACGATAAATAGGAAATTAATAAATTAAAATATCGCAAAAATTTAAAGGAAATAATAAAGCAAATGTAAGTTTATTAAATCAATAGTAACAAGATGTAAGAAAGAGAGTAAAAGAAGAAGAAGCATTTTGAATAGTATTCTTCACGATTTTGAACAGTATTCTTCATAATAAAGAATCCATCTTCGTTTTGACTTGAAATTCTTGACCAAAGTGTAGCTGAAGCTTTCTTCAGTCGGATAGGTATAGCTCATAAAATTCCTCTTCCTAAACAGAGATCGCATTTCAACTGGGTTTTCTTCTTCACCTGTTCAAATTTTCTTGCTTGTTTTCTCTTCCTAAGAAAATGATGCATGTGCAATATAGAAAAGGATTTCCTAATGCATTTTTGTGAACGCAAGTGAATCATTTTCGCACAGTTCAGAATAATTAGCATGTTTTTTAGATATTATTTATGATTACAGACTGTATTTTTTATTATTTGTACTTTTAAAATCCAAGCACAATAAAATACTATAACTGAATCATACTTCACAAACAACAATCATAGTCTTTTTTTTTTATTTTTATTTTTATTTATTAACAGACAATTTTAAAACCTACAACTTGATGTGACATATGTCACACGGTCATCCATTCAGAGGCGTAAAATTAGCAATGTTATCGATATAATACGAAAGATAATTCCAGCATCGCCAACATATTTTTCTTACCAGTGCATTAACATTTATGACTTATGTGGCATTATATTACAGTGAAAATTTTCGCAAACGGAATTTCTTAAAGCCATAAAAAGAAAGCAAAACGAGTGCGGCTTGCCTATGCAGGAGGACAACAATTTTGCTCCTTCGAAAATGTCAACCCAAGTTGTGTCTAGGAAATCTTCGAGTTGAGTTTGTCAGGTGTCAGACATCTCTGTTAAACAGCATTTTGTGCAAAACGCACCAAACCCAGTACTTCCTATAGCTGCTTATAGCTTCATTTGTTTGGGTCGTCCACTTTGTTTATGAAGTCTAAATAGAGCTCAGGTGTAACCCTTTAGTACTGAGAATACCTAAAGTACTTAGCGTTATCAGACTTTCAAGGTCAGTAGCCTGTTCTTCAGGATGTCCGCTAAACGTTTTTCAGGATGTCCCTCAATGAGTACAGCCATCTTGACCACCGTAAGAGCCTCCCTGAAGGTAAAACTTTCAGTTCTGTCTCTTTTGGGAGTCTTCGGGGCTGTATTCTGCTCTGTCCTTAAGACTGCCTTTTTCACCTACCTTTGGCAATTTTCAATTATCGGGCATGTTTCTCTCTCTCTCTTTTTGTGTGTGTGTATGTTCCGGTCATTCTCGTTTTGATTTTGCTTTCAACTAGAGAGGCTGTCGTGCTTTTTTCCTGCCCTTCTCTAGATGTAGACTGAGTAACTAGAAGTAGAGGTCATTTCTACCTCACTCAATGAAGGATTCATTTCTGTTCCTTCAATTTATTTCTTCTGGGTTTCCTTGTTGTGAGAAGAAAGGTCTACCTCAGAAGTTTTGCCTGTAAAAACAGAATTTCTAATTATATTGGCATTTTCAGCCATATATAAACTAGAAAAGGAAGTACAGGATAAAAATGTCCACCCAGGCTTGTCTGTTGCTGGGTAAGGCAAAATACTCTAGAAGTTGCCAGACATTCTAGATGATATAACCGCAGTGTCATTCATCCTAGGTACGGGCCGCAAAACTACGCCCTAAGTTAAGGGAGGGGGTTCGCGGCTTCTTAATTATTATTCGAAGCTATCCTGTCAGGTAAAACAGGACATTCGGCTCACCACCTGCCGACGCGCCTCTTAGTCACTCAAGCCCCAGGAAATATCTAGGAAATAAGAAATAATTTCATCCTTAAGTTTTTCGAAAAACTGTGCTTTGTATTTTGTTTGACAGAAATAAAAATATTTTTTTTAACTGTGAAATCTTCGTTCAGATAAAATTAGATAAACAGAAAAAATTAAAATTCTAAACTTGTAATAAAAAATACGTAAAAGAATAACCTAATTATTCATGTTTTTCGAACATTCCGAAATTTAAAATTCATTTCACTGTCGGTGGAGTCATAATTTTAATAAATCAACATCATTTCACAAAAGGAAACATTTTTGACATTTGTAAACAAAACAAAACAAACAAAAATCTCCCACAATTTATTGCTAGTGGTATAATTATTTATCAGCTTATCACCAGCAATGGAAAACCAACTGCATTTTTTCCCACAGAGGACGAACTAGTGATAAAACAGTAGAAAACTTAAAGCTTTTGGAAGGTTTATGTGCTTCTTGTGGTGCGGTGACACTGATGGCCGTCATGAATTATCTGCTGGTTTCTCTTATTTTGTTTTTCAAAAGTTTAACTTTTGTTACCTCGGAGAACACGAACCCTACTGAAAACCGTAAGTTGTGTTTTTTATTTCTCCCTTTAACTGTAACTTTCAATTCTCTAAAAGTCTATTGTTAGCTTAATATAGAGTGCTATGTTTGCCTTAATATGTCTTGTTTTTTAGATGCTAGTTCGTTATACATTGCTCACGTAATTGTTATTAATTACAGCAACTAGGAAACTATTTCTATGTGTATAATAATTTTTGAAAATTTAGATAACATATTTCGCATGAACTATGATACTTGAATAATTAACTGTTACAATTCTCAACGAACTGTAACATCTTAGTAACTACTTCGTAAACTGCAAATATGCCTAAAATTTCTTGGGATTAATATTATTGTCATTAAATTAAGCAATTTCTGTATAAGTAGACTTTGAATTACGCAAGTTTGAATTTTTATATAAATAATGGTTTTTTTTTTTTTTTTTATAAAATTTTTCAAAATTTTCTCGAAATTTAGAGCGATTTAAAAAATGGAAAACCTACAGGCAAACTACATAGTCTACAAATAACGAAAAGTGTTATCCTTAAAATTATAAATGTTACCTGTACTATAAATAATAAACCAAAAACACGATAGTATAAAGAGAAATTTTCATGTTCCATTCTTGTAAAGAAGTTGCCGAGTCGGGATAGTGGTTAGAACTCTGATGCAGTACCGATGGGCCCGGGTTCGAATCCCGGAGAAGCCTTGGATGTTTGTAAATATATAGGGTCTGTGCGGCATGGGGACACTCTAAATAGACGGCGAGCCGAAAGCCCTCTCGAGTTCGAGGTAGGGAAAGAGGGGTTAGAAAACCTCGCACCCGTCCTCCCGAGGTGCTCTTCTTCAAAATTGGGGGGCGGAACTGAGCAAAGTCGTACTATCACCTATATAGTGCTCAAGGCTGTTGCCAACGAGAGACGTACTTGCACTCCTAGCTACTATGAATTTTGTGGGCTTGTTCTGATATTTCTGTTAAGCAAGTGAAATAAATCACAACAACAACAACGTAGTTTTTAACTCATTAAACAAACACCTACATATTTGATTTTAAAAAGAGCATTCTAGTTTCTCTTTCCATCACCTCTATCAGTTTGGGCTCGAAGGCTTAGGGGGGCCTTGAGTGTTCTGCTGAACTACATTCACATGATTAAACTTAAAAGAAGACGCATTCTTTTATAAATACTATACATAATATACCAAATGTCCGGTACATATACCAAAATATCGGGTATCATATTTCAACGGAAATATCCATTTTGACCGTTCCCAAATCCATTTGAACGGTCTTTTTTCGTGACGTCTGTATGTAACGGACAAAATAAAGGGCTCTTCCTTTCAAAAAAGGATTATAAAATGGGCTTAAAATGGATTCAAAAGGGATTTTCCTCGTGACATCTGTACGTTCAGACATACATATGTACACAGAGAGATAGAGATATATATCTCGCATAAGTCAAAAACGATTAGCCGTAGAGCGTTGAAATTTCGTATATGGGAGTACTATAATAGCTAGTTATGCACTTCACTTTTTTATTGCAATTGACAGAATCTGTATCCACCCCCTTACCCGACCTTTATTTTCGCAGTCATTGGTCGTAGTCATAGCTTTCCATCGAGAAGTCTCTCAGGGCGAAAAATTTTTTTGGCGATGTCAAATTAAAATAAAAAAAAAAAATAAAAAAAAAAAAAAAGAAACATAATTTTTGATATATAACCAAATTAAAATTTTTCTCCGGTCTTGTATTTGGGAAAGTGTTATACTCATGGGAAAAAAAATACAAGAAGTTTGACTTCTGTGCAGAAAAAACTGACCGGGATATTTAGTTCAAAATTTAAAATATTTCATGTCATTTTCTTCTTGCCTTCAGAGATCGGTTCATTAAATTACAATCATTCAAGGAAGTAAGTTTAGATGAAGCGCAGCAGAAAATGTGTATAATTTAATTTAAGTCATGTGGTGTTCATATAAGATTTTTAAATTATTTTCTGATCATCATCAAAATCAAAATTGTGGCTCCTGGAATCATCGAATTTGTGTGTGTGTGTGTGTGGGGGGAGTATTGTAAATTTAATAGGGGGCCCAAAAATGCTTTTACATAGGGACCCAAGAGCTCTAGTTACGCCACTGGTTGGAACAAAAGGTTCATAAAAGTGCTGAGCAGCGAATCATCATTAGAATTTTAGGTATTTAACCGTTAACTGACAGAAATTCTCGCTATGCATGCGTAGAAAGTAAATGTCGTTATCATCACCAATTTTCGTAAAAATTGAAAAGATGTAATTTATTATTCGTTTAATGTAATGTCTATTACTGGGCGCAATGATTATTTATTTTTGTCTTCAATACCGGCTATTTTGACAGAAAATCTGTTTCTAATGCTGTCCATTGACGGATAAGGACCGATTTTTGACTAAAGGTGCCATTCCGTCTCATATTTATTTGAGATTTAAAATTTAGCTCGGACATGAGTATCTCTTCATCTGTTCCTACAACTTAAAAGGCCCCATCAATGGCCAACTGATTAAGGCCGTAAAACGCTGGTAGTTCGACCCAAATTCGAACATGGCGAAATGACTGGCTTTATAGCGGTGCTTTTCGTGAGTTTTCCCATATATAATGATAACACAAGCCAGTGTCCTTTCAAAAGTCTACCATGAAGGTATCGCTTTCCGTAGGCAGGTAACTCTCATGTGCTTTGCCATATCCAAATAATTTAACCTAGCCTATTTCATCACTTAAAGAATTTTTAGGGCGAAAGAAATTTAAGCTTAATGAGAAAATTATTAACGTTGTGCAAGAAAGGAATCGACATGCAGTCAAAATGCTTAAGGACCTTCCCGGATGCTGGAACAAGTATATTGTAGTGGTAAGTGAGAACAGAAAAATCGTACATAACATTTGAACATCTCTCTCAATAAAGGCTGTTTGAAACAAACAAAAACATTGCTGTATGATACAAAAGGAAATGCGTTTTCTTTTGTATTTATCTGAAATTAAGTTCGCCAAAGTATTAAAAGAAAAATAAATGTGATACAGTATAACTTAATTTTGACACAATCTTTAAGTTACTGCCAGTTTTAATGGATTGTTGCATTATTGCAAATTGACACAGTTCGTCTGTCTGTATATGTAGTACATTAATTTATATGCTCAGTGTCCTAGTATTAGTATCTGGCAGTTACCCCATAATAAGTGAAACAGGATTTACATATTCAGCAGGTTACATATTCATACCACGTGCTTATATAAGCTGGAATTAACAAACTTTCTTGTGCAGAATGACAAGCAAGACTTTTGTACTAATAATATTAGCAAGACTTTTGTACAAGACACTTCATTGATTCTTTAGTGAACAACTGGCAGATCTGGATTAGCCTAAAGAAAAATAAGCATGTGCTTAGGGCATCAAGTAAAGAAAGAGGGGTCGCAAAAATGAACCCAAAGAAAAGGGGCATCATAAAAATTTTCCACTGCCAGTTTTACATTAGAATGCATGATGTAGCTAAACCAGACTGGGAGAGAAGCAATGAACAAAAAACAGGTTTATAAATGTACGTAGAAACGACAAAACTTTTAAATGCTTAAGCTCCTAAAAGTTTTTCATAATTCAGCCTTGACAGCTGATAACTTCAAATGTGAACAGAAAAACAAAGGCCTGAAACGACAAGAAAATAACTTTTCCCTTTCTAAACTAAAACAGCGAAAGAAATTGATTTTGCGAGGAATGTTTGTCGGCACAAATATGGCACGAAGACCTTTCATCATTTCATATCATTTCATCATTGATATTGATAGTGAAAAATGTGGATGCTAAAATGATATTGTGTAGAGTGTATATTATGGACTTTAGAAAATAACAGAAGTCAGTTGTATGGATAAATGAGTCGAGTTTTCCTGTTTTCTTAATGGGGCGAACTTCTTACAGGATATAGCTGTCGTCAGAAGATTTTTTACTAGGCATTGTCGACCCAGTGTTATAGTCTAAAGGCAGTATTACATTCTGAAATCGCATTTCATGGTTTGGCTGAAGCCTGTTTGAAAATATTGATAAAACCATGAATGTGACACAGTATCTTTAAGCATTTTTGTTGTAATGGGAATGTGTTGGGTAAGGCTGGAATGTTTGCCAGCGACATTTATTTAAATATTCCTGGAAAGTAAAACAATTGATTGCAGATGACACAATGTACCTTTTGCGGTGGATTCTTTCTCATAGTAGACTAAGAGGAATTGAAAATGCTGACTCGTATCTTAACTTAAATGTCAACCAACCAAAGAACAAAACTTAAATATCAATCACCATCCAACACCCTTTTCAGAGATGAAACCACTTTTCAAATAGATGAGAAAAATTCAGATTCGCAATGTTATTGTCTCTGCACTAGTCAGAGAGGGTGGCAGAAGAAAGCAAGATTGTCCTCCATAAGTTGTATATTTAAAATCTAAGAGATCTAAGATAATCTAAGAGATTAGATCGAGAGATTGAATCTGGCTGAAAAATCTCTATTTTTATTTATTTATTTTTTGAAAGCTAAGGAGCAATTTAGTTTCAACATCTTTGCACATCCTTTCTTGCATTGACTGCCCTTCAAGTGAAGATATTAGCTACGTAAATTTGGGTCTTGAGAGCTTAAAGGCAGAGGGCTTATGTATTTAGTATAATTTTATCAGTCCGTATGTTAGATAAGCAGCAAAATGAAATTTTAAATTGAATAGGATCGTAGGAAAAGGACATTTACTGATTATCTGTGTATTAAAGGTCGAACGAATCGATGGTTGTATTAAGGATGGAGTGGAAAAGGTTTCATTCCTATATCTTGCAAGAAATTTAATATGAAAATGCAGCTATAAAAGCAAAAGTTTAGACATAAATTATTCGAAACATAATAAAACTGTTATTTGAAATCTAAACCTAATATATTCACAGATATTACAGATAGATAGGGAAAAAATATATTTCTTAATTTCAGGAGAAATTTTATAGCTCATGTGGCATAAATTTGTCTATTGCAACTTAGAATGGGAATAGAAACCCCTGCCCCCTGATAGAAATTTAAAATAAGATTAAATTCTTAATTATTGTCGTAAAATTCGTTGGCAGAATTTTTTTATAATGATATAAGTATTAGATGATATATAAACTTAAATATTAAATAAGTTCATCAGTTTGCATGCATTCATTTCAGGATTATTGGGACTTTACCAAGGAGACATCCTTCTCCGCAATGGAACGAGTTATTCACTTGTGAGTATCATTTGGAAATTTTATTAATAAAAATGCTTATCAACTACTTCTAATTAATATTAAAAACAATGTTTAAGTATGAGATTGATTCTACCAAGAAGCTGGTTTTAAGCTAGCATCGGTAATTTTCAGTTGTTTTTCATGAAAAAGTGAACCTTTTCATGAAATTCCTTTCTATTTTAGCGGTAGATATCTTTTCTGAAAATAAGCAGTTATCATTTATTTTAGCGGTAGATATCTTTTCTGAAAATCAGCAGTTAGCTTCTTTCGGGTTGTATTTGCTCAAGTCTAACACGAGACGCATTCAGAAAATAAATCACGTTTGGTTATTGTATATCAAAGAAACTTTGCAAGCAATGCGGTATAGTCCAGTATGCAACATAATCTCACACTCATTGTAAACACATTTCTCAACTTTCAATCAAGCACACGAATTTCTGGTGACAGATATTTGGTTACAAAGCTATCACATAGCTGCTTATTGTAACTATTCATGATTGACATGCTTTTTTTGTCTAGCTAGGTGTTCTTTCAGTTTGTTGAATGCATGGATGTTGCGAAGCATAAAAGGTCTATCCCGAAATTAATGCTCCCATTTTGTTTAAAACATTTATTGAACCGATTCCGTACAGTTACTCAATATTCTTCGAAATATATCCCTCCTGCTTTAACACACTTGTTCCAACGCGATTTCCATGCTTTATATGCGTCCTGGAAGTCCGTCATAAGGATGTCCTTTAGTAACCTCGTTATAACCACTTTGATGTTCTCCAGGGTCGCCAAATGCTGTCCTTTGAGAAACGATCAAATCTCTTTTTTAATCTCCGATCAAAAGTCTCCGACGGCGTTTTCTCAAGTTTGAAGCAAAACTTTATCGCCTATCGCTGCTCGAGAGTTTTTTTCCATCTGGATTTCGACCGAGCACTCACACAAGGGTTCATTGAAACAGGCACTGTGACTCTCCAGGAGCTTGGAGCCGACTGGCGCTGGTCGCGCTGTGTTCCAAGAATCCACCCATACTTCGGAGCAAGCGGCAACGCTGTGCGGCAGATAGTCGCGGTAGAAGACAATGCATTACTTTCGGGGCAGACATTGTATGTTTTGCACTTCCGGAGGTCCCTTTCGTGAATGCGAACAATGCTTTTGCTCAACAGCAGTCATGAATCTTGGCATAATTGAAATAATTTTTCATAAAATCGTTTTGTTTCTCCTATTTCAACGTTAAAGTAAATTCCAATTTGACATGCTGTTTTGCTGTTGTGGTATGATGAGTTTCTTAACCGCTACTATAACGAAAATGACTCTCGGAAAGCATAGGCACGAACTCGATTTCTCGCGTGCCTAGTCTTGTTGCATAGGTCTTTCAGGTGTTGGAGACAGTTATAACTTACTGTTTTGAATACTGTACGTGCATTCATATGTGCATATAATCTTATTATGTGAAAAACCTAACTCAATTCTTCTGTTTCGGAACCTAACTCAGTTCGGATAAGCAAAAGTCTAAATAGTTGATGTAAAATTATTACAGACCAGCAATATATGGCCATTGCGAAAAATAACATTTGTCTCCTTCTGATACTTTTAAAAAAAATAAAATATTTCTTAATTATCAATGAAAAAAAGATATGGAATTGTTTCTGTTTCAAAGTAGATATTTTTTCATGCGATCATGCCGTTGTTCGTTTTCGACAAAGAAGTTCAATTGGATCATAGTCTTCCTTTCTTCCTTTCTCTTCAGTAAATTTATAGCACACTTAATATCAGTTGTGGCAATTCAGCGAATTAAGCGAAAAATAGCAAAAGTCTAAGAAAAATCGATTCATAAGTAAAGGGAAAAGTGAAGAAGACGAAAACGCTAATTTAATTAAAGAAATCTCTTCACATATTGTTTGAAATATGCTGTATATATATATATATATATATATATATATATATATGTTTTACATTCTCTGGGAAAGAACATTAATTTACTTCCTATAAAGCAGACATTAGTTTCACTTGCTTATAAAGGTGAATAACATAATAAGACAAGCGTAATAGGCAGAACAAATGAAATAAATGCTTGAAATAGTGAAGGAACCATTTTCTTAAATATCAAAAAATGAATTACAGAAAATAATTCAAGCGAAAATTTCTAAATATGTAAAATACGGTTGTCGCTACAAGAGAGGCCCCTTTTCAGAAAATAATATGGATATGGGCCATAAATTCGCCTTGTTGAAGGAACTTGTCTTCTTAAGGAAAGAGCTGCTTCTTTTTGCAAGTTTGTCGGAAGTGACGATTCCTTTGTTTCTTGGGTCGACATTCTTTTGGATTTTTATTTTGGTATGGTAACGGCCGTATGTCTTTTATATGGTGGAGGGCAACGTTTGTAATCGTCTGCAAAACAGATGTAATCTTTGAAACTGATGCTGAGTTGAAGTACTAAAAAGTAAGTAACCTCATAGATTGCTTGAAGATGTGGTGGCATAATGCCTTCCAAGACGTCCGGGGCTGCGCTGGAGGTGATATGAAAACCCCTAGTGGGATTTAACATGAACTGTTCGCTGTTTGATCGTTAGCAATCGCTTTTTTTCTTTAGTGATCTTTTTGCAACAAATGGCTGTACTTCACAGACGTTGCCCAGAAATGCGTTGAATAATTACATAAAAGATTTGATTTCTGCGTATCATAATAATGCGCCTTTAGTTGTAGGGTCATAATCTTCATGTGAACTGGCTTCTTAAAGGCGGTACATCATTATCATTGAGCAAAATCATCATTACCTGTGCACACCCAAAGTTATTTCACTAGTTCAATACTCAATGAAAACTTGATTTTCTACATTTTTATGTAAAAATTAAAAATATTAATTTACAATAATATAGAATATCATGATTTAAAAGATGGTCCATCTCTTTCAATGGCCTTGAATATCATGATTAAATACTTGTTAAAAAATAAAAGGATATTTGGAAAACGATTGTACAAATAAATATCTGTTACTATTGGTCGTAGATTAATTTTCTCAAAAAAAAAAAAAAAAAAAAAAAAAAAAAAAAAAAAAAAAAATTGATTGAAATAAAATAGACTTATAGACTGGAATACGGAACACTTTTGAGCAAAGATGTATGAAACTTAGCTTATATTTTTATACGATCTCAGTAAAAGGTTAGCATAATCTTCTTCTCGTAAAACTAAATGTTATACTAAAGTAAAGAAGAATATACAGTGGAACCTCGAGATACGAGTTTAATTCGTTCCAGCATTGAGCTCGTATAGCGAATTCCTCGTATCTAGAAACAAACTTCTCCATTGAAAATAATGGAAATCCAGTTAATCCGTTCCGCACTCCCAAAAATATCAACATAAAAATCAGTTTTTCTAATAAATAACACTGGTAAATAATATAACCGTAGTTTACCTTTATGACAGCTTCCGACACCGACTTTAACTGCTTCTCGTTAATCCACGCCAACAACAGCTTCTCAACAGCTCCTAGGAGCTTCGGACGGTGCTTGGAAGTAACGGTAACTCCTTTGCCCTCTTCTTCCTTTTTCAGAATAGCGCAGATCGTCGATGTCGAAAGGCTGTAAGTCTTCGTTAATTCCGTCACTCTTACGTTTATCTATTATTTCTTTCTTAATTTCAACAGCCATGGCTTCCTTATTTTTCTTTACAGCACTATGAGGCAATAATCTTCTTAGAAGACATCGTGAAATAATTATTTTTACGTTAAATGCAATAAAAAATTAACTCACAAGCGCACAAACACGTAGATCAAAGAACACTGAATGATCTGACAAGAGGATTCCCCGAGTCGAGCCGGATCGGGAAATGGCGCCACGCATACCAACAGCCTGGTTCATTGCTCGTTACTCGAGTCCACGCTCGTATTTAGAGACAAATTTTTCGCTCATACAATCTCGTATCTCGAATTTCTCGTATATAGATAGTGGTGCCCGTATCTCGAGGTTCCACTGTATGTCTGTTTCGGAAAACGTTAATGAACAATTATAATAGACTCTCTAAGGCGAATAACTGCTGTATTAGACGATTTAGTGGCGGCAATTGCCTTAGAGAAAATAACTGTCAGTGATGGCGATTATCACTATTTACAATGAATTTACCCTATTCAAACTTTAAAAAGGCTATTAAGAGAAATTTATTTGTAGAAAAATGTATATCGATTTATTAATAACATTACTTAATAAAATAACAAACTAATCACAAATCTCAAATACATATTTAAGAAAATGAAACCCGCAAACATTTTTTTCAAATATTTTGCATCGTTGTAATGTAACTTCGCTAATATTTAAAGAATGTATTTCATTATTTTTTTGAGATCCATCAATGGACTGAAACCATAAGATCCTATTTGGTTTTGTCTAGGACAGAAATGCTGTAACTGCAGCAAATGCTAGATGGCCAAATGGAGTGGTATACTACACCTTGGATGACATTTACAGTAAGAAATTAAATATTTTTGTCATTTTTATTTTGAATAATGTCGAAATTTTCTATTCTATGCATTGAATCACAGAAATAATGCGACCATCAATTTTCCCACAACATCAATTTATCTTCAACCAAGAATTACCATTTACTTATTGTTACAGAGATATAGAGCGATACAAAACTCGCGCACCTCAAAATTTCAAAAATTCCAAGATGGTTATTAATGACAAATTGTTTTAGTGATTGACAGCGCTGTTTAGGCAATATATCACTTGAAATTTTAATTGTGGCTTGTACTGTTAGCTTTGAAAACTGTTTGTTCAATGTCAGATGGAGATGAGTTTTTCCGAAGCAGAATGAATTTGTTATTTAAGCATTACTTCGAAACACATGAAATTGATTGCGATATCACCTTTCTCACATTTTCTGTTGGTGATTGCTATATTTTAATCCTGACTTCGTCCATTTCTCCAACTCAGAAGAGACGGAACAATATTCATTTTGTGCAGAGAAAACTTCGAATTCTCGAAATCAGTTTACCAAGTGAAAAATCATAGTCTTGTTGCGTTCCTGAAAATTTGAGAAAGTCACAAAAGATTTAGCACTTTCTTGTAAAAATTGTAAAGTTAACAGCATAAACTATACAACTGAAATTTCAAGAAATATATTACTTATAATGATAAGGATGTGACACACTGAATAATTTGCCATTAATATCTATTTCAGAATTCCGATATTTTGGAAAGTATGATGTTTGAATCACCGGGAATTACTGCTTACGTAGGACTACACAGAACTCTTGATCCCGAAAACTCGTATTGATCGTAAAATAAATTTGTAAAATCGAAGGCTCGTGAATGAAAATGTCTTTAGATTATTAGATTAGAGTTAAGATGATAATCGGCAAGGACGCGTAATTCTTAAATCAGATGTTCTTCAAAAAGCAATAATATCAGGCTTATTAATCTTTTCACATTTATTCATCAGTATTCTTTGCAGTCAGTATGGTGGTTAACAAAAGATAATTATTACGCCAATAAATGCGGTTTCAAACTGCAGATAATCTCTGAATATGTATAACTATAATGCATCCATAATGTATCTTTGAAATGAATACACTTAAAATCCACCAATCCGAAAATCTCTGAAGATATTTATGTTAGACCTTATAAAAGAAACTAACACCCATCGGGGGCATTAAAGAAAACCATGTCTATATCATTAAAACCAAATAAATACGTGTAACTGCACAAACAACTGCATTCCATGATTCACTGCACACTTTTGTCGTTATCATTGTTTTCCTTTTAATGTAGATTAAAAAGGACATATGGATCACATTTTGAGAAATTCTGAAATCGAAACATAGAAGAGAAAAAAAGGAAGAATTACTGAATACGTAGTATTAAAAGTTCTCCGATTAGTTGGCATTAATAATTTAAATGTTAGTAAAATAAAGCGTCATCAGAAAGTTACAAAATATCATTATCTATTATTTCCAAATGTCAAACATTATTACACAGAAATTCTGGCTAGTGTTCACCATTACACTAAAATCCGCCTGAATCGCTTCCATTGAGAGGCGTTTAGTCATACAAAGTTTCAATGCTAAATTTTCTGATTTTTCTGCTGACTAGAGTAGGAGAAAAAGCAACAACTGTAGAACATTTTCAGAGACATATGGAAGCAGGCTCATGATAATATCTTGAAGTGATTAATAGAAGAATTAAGCATATACACTAACTTAAACAATCAGGAAAAATAAAATACGAACAAAGTAATACCAACTTAGAGATAACACAGTTATTCAAGGTAGCGCATATGTTTATTTCTCAAAGCAAAGCAATATCCAAACAAACAAGATAAAGACATTATGCTTAACGCAAAACAAAAGTTAAAGAGAACATAACAGAAAACATAAATGAGAGGAAAGAACATAATAAAAATATATGTGGGAAACAACTTTGGATTATACTGCATACATCTTGTTAAGACTGTATACATGGTCAATTGTAATGAGTTATAACACAGTCGACTCTGAGCTACTATAACTGAAATAATCTTCTGATGTGGAAGTGTGTGGGTAAATTACTTGATGTCTGGAGGAAGGCTACTTGCGGCTGTCATGGCTGAATAAGTCATAGCACAGTATGACTGGACCGAATCAATCTTATGCCATGCAGTACTGTTATGTTGGATATTAGCAGCTGGCGATGACTAGTTTGTGAAAGGCGAAACTTACACTGAAAAGTTTTCAAAATTTGAGATATAAAGGGAAATATATTGTATGATTTGATAACCGTTTCTGTTTTAGATGAATGTGATTTCTTTTGGGAAAGAGGTGACAATACGCTGCACTTCAGATTATACGCAGATAACATAGTCCAAGAACGGCCCAGCAAAATTGTAATTAATGCACGCATTCAACATAAAATATTACAAAAATTTTAAAAATGGACACCGCATATGCGCGGCAAAAGAAATCATACCTTAAAAGACGGGCGCCATGTTATATGCATTTTCAAGGACAGCGTTTTGTGTGCTAATAACAGTTGGCTTTCCTCATCCAATTTATTTATTTATTTAGGACGTAGTCCGGCACGCCTGACGAGCGAAGCTCGTCTTATGACAAGAAAGAGCTGCGCCCATATTACACAACACACACACATAAAAACATATGAACAAAAAATACAATAGTAAATCAAGCTATAAAACTATCAAACATCGTCTTATTGGTTTTTAATAGTACAAAGTTTGTGTATAGGAATTGGTAGTTGAAACTTTGGCTTGTTCAGATTAATACACTTTATCTACTTTATCCACTTCATCTGTAATTTCCGTATTATGTAGATCTGCATTTTTCAGGTTATCAAGAATTGTAATTAGTTTTCCTTGCAATCTTTGTGCTATGACGTACTTTCCATTTTTTCTAAGTTTGATGATTTTGATACTATTATCATATTGTTTATTAATGTAGTCCTTATGGTTAGTTATATTGTCTAGACAATCATTAAAAATGCTATTAGCCACTAGATTAAAGTCGTATTCATAACTGTTAAGTTCTGAATTAGAGTCTGATAAATAATCTTGGGAAAACATAGTTGCTAAAGCCTTTAGAGTATTCTTACATGAATAATATAATTAAGGAGAAAATGTTTTTACAGTGAAGATATAGGTATAATACTAATGTACTTCATCCAATTATGTTCTCCCTCCTTTTTGTATGCCTTCGTGGTGTAACGGTAGAACACTGGGCGCGCATTCGAGAGCTCCAGGTTTGAGTCCTGGCGAAGGCACTGCACATTTTCATGTCTCCTGTTTCAAAATAACGAGAATGATTTTACACTGCCGCCCGAACTAAAATGTGGTGAATGATGATTCTTCACCACCAGCATTTGGCGACTGGATCCCCTAACCCCGTCTCCCTTTAAAAAGGGGAGTATATAAGGTATTTTCTCCCTACTTTCCGCATGCCTTCTTGGTGTAACGGTAGCACACTTGACGCGTGTTTTACCCGAACAAAAAGATGGCTGATGGTGATTCTTCACCACCAGGATTTGGCTATTGGAACCTCTAATCTCCAGTTGCCCTTTAAAAGGGGGTATATATAAGGTATTGCGTCTCCTCTTTCTGCATGCCTTCGTGATTTAATGGTAGCACACTTGGCGCGTATTCGAGAGACCTAGGTTCGAGTCCCGGAGATGGCATTACTCATTTTTCACGTCTCCAGCATCAAAATAACCTAATTGAACCCTCTATTTCATTTTATTTATTATTTTACATTTTAAAAAATTTATTGAGAAGTAAGAGCATATGTTCCTAAGATATAAATAAAAACTCATTTTTCTCCTCCAGAGCTCTGTGATGCAGACATTCCATTTGAGGCAGGTGTTAATTTTCTAAGTATTTTACTATTTTTCACTTTACGCTCCTTGTTTCATTATTTTTCGAAGAACTGCCTTTATCTCTTGTACAATATATGCTAAGAGTTACCGTGAGTATGAAAATAGTCTTCACTGATTGTGTCAAGAAGATATTGTATTTTTATTCCAGCTATTCAGATAGTAATGAAAGTGTAATTAGATAATGAAGATTTATCAATTTTACATGTGAACCAAATGGTGAAGTCGGCTTGACAGAATTCTGCTTCTTAAAAGCAGTATTAGATAATTTTTTAATTTTAACTGTAAGAATAATTTTACATGTAATTTTTAACTGAAAGAAATATTTATATTTACTTGTATGTCAATAAAATAATTATTTTCTGAATAAATGAAGTAATTATTTAACATTTCAGGAACATGTGTTTTTTATGCTTTCCATTAATTAGGTTTTACGAGAAAATTCTGCTATCGTTTAGATTTAAATCGTTTGCGAAAGTCTCCGTCTGCTTAGTTACATAAGCAAAATTCTTCTCTCATCTACAAACGGTTAGCAGTTTTAAATGAATGACATACTGTGCACTATTTAAAACATCTTTCAGTTAATATAATGACTTTCGAAAACGTCTGATATATTCATTATATTGAAAGCCATACTGAAATTCTTATGTTGTGCCGTCATTGACTCGAACTCATTTTATTCGCCTATATGATCTGAAATCAAGCAGGCGGCTGTCTGGACGTTTCAGTGTCGAATATGATTCCCCATGTTTCTTTAATCGTCATTTTCCTTTTTCTCTTTTTGCATTCCACCTATGACCTCTCGCAAGCTGCCTCAAAAATAGTTTCTTCTGTTAACACCCTTTTCATTGCTCGTATTTTAGTCCACTTATGGGTTTTCTTCACTTATATTTTCATATACAGAAATATTGGAATACAGTGAAGCCGAATGACGCTACATCTTCACCTAAGGTTTTGTAAATTTTTCGTTTTTTCCAAGGCCCAGTCTAAGAACGCTTTATGACAATGATTCAAAAATTTTGCGTCCCAGCACCTTTGTGGCTTATACGCAAAATATCGCAATTCTTTCATGAAAGAGTACTTACATTACTTGGTTTCAGAATCGATATGTTAATGCTATGATAAGAAGAGTATCTAACTGATAGAATGGGAAATACAAAGCATTGTTTTTGAAAAGTGTCTGTCAGCTTACATTTTAGCTGATTTGCAAAATATTTTTAAGGAAGTAATGTGGACAAGTTCACATGGATTTAAAATCCTTTCAAAGTTTCCTCTGAATTTATTTCTAAAAGGAAATCTTGTAGAATCATTAGGTTTGTCGAAGCGGGAAACATGAAAATACAAACAGACGTCGCCGGGATTCAGAGTCAGAATCTCTGGATTCTTCTCGATGTGTTTCCAATTACACCGCAAAGTCAAGCAGTAAGTAAGGGTAAAGAAAGATAAGATAGAGAATTTCTATCTTATATTATCCCCCACTTAAAAGGCGAATGAGAAGGACAAGATCCAGTCGTCGAATCCCGGTATTGGCGAATTATCGTCGTCACATTTTGGTTTACACGCACTTGCCGAGGCATTAAATTTCTCGAAGCAATAAACTTGAAAAATATGAATGCCCTGGGCCGGAATTCAAATTCCGAACTTCCCGATTGCTAGTGGGATGTGCTTCCAATTACATCACAAAGACAACGAGTAAGGAGGAAAAAATGCCTTTCAATCTCAGTGGATTGTCTTGCGGTAATACACAGAAAAAACATCTCACAGTAGGAAACTACTTCAAAATTGTCATAAGCAAAATGATAACTAATTCCAAGTACTTTGTTCTAAAGTAAGTAAATTTGTATTAAATAAAGTAATATTCCAAGTCATTTGTACGGTTAAAGTACTTGCAATCGTCATTTGCACACTTATAATATGATTTTTCAATTTGACAGATTATCAGATGTTTTGAAAGTAAGCATCCAGATAAAATGAATACAATAAACAAATGATATTTTTAAAATTGTTTATAATATATTCACAGAAAAATATGAACTGCATGGACCAAAGCTAGGAAAGTCAGAATGTAAAAGTAACGGCTGAGACTGTAAGAATCGATATCTATGAATGTCTATCGATATCGATATATCGACTGTAAGAATTGATTTTTCGCTCCGTCTTTCTTCTAACTACAAGGTTAAAATAAAACTGTATATTACACCTCAACCTGAAGGTTAAACAAACTCATAGTTTGTCAGAAACGAAACTCCTCAGGTAATCAAAATACGCGTTGAAATTAAATAGAATGCATACTACAAAATTACATTACATAATTACAAAATTACAATTGCTGTCAATTGTAATTTTGTAATTGTAATGCTGTCAATTGTAATGCTGCAAAATTACAATTGCATTAATTACAAAATTACAATTGCTGTCTGCGAAGCAGCAGCAGCTAACAGAAGCTTAAAGTAATGCGTTAAATTCAACAGGAAGGAACGTAAGCAGAAAAAAGGTCAACCTAATGCTGCCAAGCAATCGCTCGAAAACCCAGAACCTTAAAACCTTACTTATATTTTAAGTAATTTGCATTCCTGTGGACGCTGGCGAAATTAAAGTAATAAGGTCAACATAACACTTTACACATGTATGACGCATTTGTGGAAGGCTGGATTTTTTTAACGGTCGCTCTAATAAAAAGGGAATATCTGAAAGGAAAGAAACTAAGTGTGAAAAGGCAAATAGACGGCAATTAGAATTCAAGATTTCAAAAGAAGTGCTAGGAAATCGGAAATTATTTATTCATTCATGAGAATGTCCAAAATATATATTTATTTGGTAAATTTTATTTTAATTTTCTCTAAATTTGAAATACGTCTTCCTTTTTTTTTTTTTTTTGTTTTTTAATTGTTCTAAACTAACTGCATCTTATGAAAGGCTATAGCTATTAGAGGGGCTTGACTTAAAGCACCGTGAGAAAAATTCGAATATCCGAAGAGCGCTGGGAACCAGAATTGTTTGAGAACCACTGATTTATCAAATGATTCACGGTTAATCTGGAAAACGGATCGTTCATGAAGGCCATTCGAGAGTTCAGTGTATCTTTTTCCTTAAAATAAAAATTTCCATCTTGTCTTTGAAAATGTTGCACAAAATCGTTAGCTGGCTAAGTGTTTTTATGCTGCAAATTTTTATGACTTTATTATTACAACAGATTTCTACAATTTAGATTCATATATAAAATAGTAAGACACAATGAGGCTATTGTTCCCTTCATTGTTTTGATAGATGTGTATAATATTTGGGCTATGAACGTTTTGTATATTGATGTCTCACAATCAACCGTTCCTACAGAAAATAAAGCATCATTGTAACTTTCCAAAACACACATAGTTCTGTCATAAATGTGCTCGAGCCCTGTCAGTCGTGATATATGAAATCTGAAGTGTATAAAATCGATATTAATAATTTTATGCAGTAACAGGTATTCGTTTGTTTCATGTTATAAGTTTATACATTATTCTATTCTTTCCTGGTAGCGGAAAGTGATAAAGAAGTTATACGTTCAGCGATTGAAGAATTCGAGAAACAAACCTGCATCAAATGGGTGGAGAGAACAGACGAAGACGATTATGTGGAAATCTATAATGAACAAGGGTATTTATAAATACTTTTAACACAAGCCTTCTTTCAAGCAGCATTTTTTTTTTTTTTTTTTTTTTTTTTCAGAATTGAATATACCAATGCTTGAACAAACCACAAACTTTGCCGTAAAACTGTGTAGATTTTGCAACTTTAAAATCCTTCAGAAATCCTCTTTCTTTTTTTTTTCCACGAACCTTTAAAATTTCCATAAAATTTATCTAAAATTAAAGTCAAGCTCTGTAGCTTCCAATTATAACGCAAGAATAGCAAAAATCTCATTCTTGCGTAAAGAACATATACGTTATTTCTCGTGCCTTTGTGGTGTAGTGGTCAGCACACTGAGCCGGTATTTCACAGGTCCGTCGTTCGATTCCCGGCGAAGGCGGTTGCTCATTTTACATTTCCTTTGCTTCCAAAAATATACCTAATGTCTCTACAAGCCATAAAGAGTTCAGTATTTTAATATGAGAGAAGAATTGTCTAAAATTTCATTTTACTACTAAGGAATAGTATAGGTAGGGTAACTAATATATAACTAATAAGGAATAGTATAGGTAGGGTAACTAATATATAACTAATAAGGAATAGTATAGGTAGGGTAACTAATATATAACTAATAAGGAATAGTATAGGTAGGGTAACTATAGACGAACTCATAATATTACTTGTTCACAGCACAAATTTTAAAATTATGCCATTACTGATAATTTAATTATAAGGAAATATCATACTCCCTCGGGCACCTAGCGACTGAATGATCCGTGACTCTAATTTTGAAGAAGTCATAGTTGATTTTTCATGCTTCCTGGCTTCGGAAAAAAACCTAAAAGTCTTTATGGTGGCATCTGAATAAAAATGTGATGAATCATAATTCGTCGCCAACTGGATTTGGTTGAATGCATTTTGAGTATATCTCCAGTTGACCTCCAAGTGGGGAAAAATATAAAGGTTTTTCATATTTTCCTGTGTATGTTCTCGTGGTGTATTTGGTAGGACGTCCTGCTAGCAGTTGGAAGACATACTTCAAATCCAGGCGAGGTCAAGCTGATTTCTTACGTTTCTTCTTCAAAAATTACGATATAATATACGATAAACGATAAGATGATTTTAAAAGTCGAACTAATGAAGTGAATAACGAAGTATCTAAACAATAATTTGAAATGAATTAGCTCGAGATTTTTATAAATATTGAAATAAGCAGTGATTTTTTTATGTAATTTAGCTTTACTCTTTTTAGCAGTGCTTAGTTGTAATGCATTATAATTTTCAATCGAAAAAGTTCTTATTTTATATTGTTACTTTCAGGTCAATTAATAACGAATTCGACTTTTTTTTATATTTGTTATAATCACAAGCTGTTCCTAAGTAAATTGCGTTTATATTACCATTTTATTGCAGTCGCACTTCCAGATATCTGTTTGCAATGGTAATGTGCTTCAGTATACTGAAAATAGTACTCTGGATGTGAAATAGTGAAATAATTGATAATATGTTCATTTTATAATTATTTCGCCCCCTTAAACTTGCCCCCCCAAGCTTTGCACCATCTTGCCCCCTTTTTCCCGAAATCGGCCCTATTACCTAGTGTGCTAACTGAAAAATGAAAGTATATAATTTCATCCCATTCATCCTATTTTACTTACAATAGAAAAAAAAAATAATATTTTAAAGAAAAATGTTGTTAACTTGCTGTTATTAATTGGCAAGTTTTGTTTAAATTATGCCTAACTCGAGTTTTTTTTTTGTTTTTAACAATAATATGTGATTTTTCTACTAATTGCAGTATAATACATTTAAACGACTTATATAACTAAAATGCTATTAAGGGATATGTGATATGTCTAGGAGTTGTAACCGATGTAAAGTCTGAAGCTCTTAAAGTATACTGAAAAAAGTCCAAGTTTCTTAAAGAAAGAGAAGATAACCCATACACATCCAAAATACTGTTATCATGAAAGAAGGTATTAACTTCTCTTCCATAAGCCTCGATAAAACGTAGCTTAAACATTACATCCTCTTTTCGTAAGGACGACCTTGACTGACTTAAAAGGTTTACAGAAACAGGAGGTCGGAACTGATTGACCCTTCTTTACATCTTGATTAGGCGAATGTGGATGTTTTATCTGTAAGTATATGTTTCTTTTTGTATAAGGATTTAATATGGTTTAAAGACTTAAAAGATTCAGTTTGGTATATGTCCCGGAACTATAGATAGATAGCAGACAAGAACAACAATAAAAAAATTGTAAGCTTGTTCCTTATTAACGAAAATTCTTTATTGTAAGAGACATAAGATATTTTTTTTATTTTCAGATGAAGATTTACAGGGAAAGACCTATGAAATGAACGTTTCGGCTTCTTTAAATTTCTGATGAAGAAAGCATGTTGTTTTTTCTGTTACCAAAATCCGCGTCTAAACTGACAATTTTGAATTTGACAATATAAAAACATGTTTCCTTTCCTTTAAAAAGTAAAATATTACTATTGTAGACTATCGGTTCTCAAAAAGTAAAGCGATTTTTGTTATTTTTATTACACATTTAGGACTTCTAACCTAATATACGGTTACATACAATGCGTCTATAAAGATTTGGGATTAATTTTTTGTTTATCAAGAAATCTGTCAGACGATAATTGACAGCATTTATTACTATGTCCTCTTAACTTGCTTCTCCTAAAATATCATTTGTTTACGGCAGAATTTTCTGTGCTACTAATCATTTGTTTTGATTCAGTGAATATCTGCTGCACATGACTTCGAAAACGGAGCAAACAATAACAATGTATTTTAGATGAAATCTGACGTTTTTTTCCTCACAATCCTGAAAGAAAAAGGCAGTCATCTCTGATTCGGTTGGAAAAGGTTCGTCAGGGACACTGAAATTGAAATATACACTAATGTTTGTAAAAAATGCAACACCACGAAGGAGTTGTCAGAAATGAATAAAATTTATTCCACATATTACTGACAGTAGTACAAATAAACGGTCAAATTTACAACCCCCCCCAAAAAAGACAAAGAAAAATGAACGTCAGAAATCAGAACTTTGCGTGTCCGCCACGAGAAGCGATGAGAGCCTGTAGACGTCGTGGAATTGAATCATGCAGGTTCTGAATGTAAACATGGGGAATGGTGTTCCATGTGGTTTCCACCTGACTCCAAAATTCAGGCTTAGTGTGTGCCCCAACTGTACAAGAAAATCGCCGACCTATGAAATCCTAGGCATGCTCAGTGGGCGACATATCAAGGAAAAAAGGAGACCACCGAAGAAGTGGAACCTGTTATGCTTAAAGAATCCTAAAGAAGGCTTATGCAATCTGAGAAACATGTGCACGGGCATTATCCTGCTGCAATACTGCGTCCGGCATTCTGGCTCCAGAACCTCCCTTATGCAACCATCACTGTTGAGGTTGCCTGCAATCTGCACTAGATGGGATCAACAATTATACCCTATAACTTCTCACACCATGATGCCAGCCGTTTTTGCGGTATGTTGCTGGATAACACGCTGTGGGGCAGAAGTTTCTTTTGTAACGTTTGACGCGTACTCTCCATCACTGTACTCCAGACTGCAGAAAGATTCATGGGAGAAAACGACTTGTTGCCACAGGGGGCCCACCCACTTTGTTGGCATGCCCATTGAAGTAGGAGGCGTCTGTGATTCAGCCACAGGGGAATCCTGCATACAGAAACCCTTGCACGCAGTCTTTGCTGCAGCAGACGACCACGAACTGTGGAGATAGACAACACACCTGTCGCCGTGCTCCAACGTTGTGTAACACACGAAAAGATGAAGTACGATCCGTCAGGACCATACGGATGAGGTGTCTATCATCCCGTGCCGTTATGCTATTGCGTACCCCACTGCCAGGATTTCGCCTTGTGTGGTTCTGTGTCCATTTGTTCGAAATACGCATCATTATTGTGGCATTGCGCTGAGTACGGACTGCAATTGCTCGATACGAAAGTCCACCCTCTCGTTTACCGACTGTGAAACTGATTAGTTGTATCTAACAAATATTAAAAACAAATCTCTTCATTTTGATGTACGAGACACAGATGGCGTTGGCTGTCATTGAAGTAGGAAGAAAAAAAGGGTTTTCCCTTTCGACCTCGTGACGTGAACTGATTAAGATGTGTAATAACTTTCGGGGCCAGAAACATTTCCCAACAATTGTTAAAATATGTATATATTTTGTAGTATAGAGAGAATATAATTAGATAAATCAACTTCTTAGAGTTTTTATTACAGATTCAACATCACACTACCCAGGTAAGTGAGCAAGTTTTGTCTTTAGTTTTTCTGGATTGCTCGGTATCTGGGATGAGTGAAGGAAGTATTTTTATTTTAATGATATTTAATGATAAGACTATGTTTTAGTAATAACAAAAAGTGGCATCCCGTGACAGGACTAAGAAATAAACTTAAAAAAAAATATTTTAATGGTTATAGATAGTTTTTGATGTATTAAAGCATAATTAAGTTTAAATTCGAAACTATTTTTTGTAAAGCAGTTTGTTTTATTTTGAAAGTTTGTTTTATTTTGAAAGTTAACTATGGAAGCTTTAAAGGCTCTGAAACTTAAACGGGCAGGTTTACGCACTTCTTTTGCAAAAACTGCTAATATTTTAAAAACGGAATTTGTAAAAGAAGTTTTTTCTGTAGATTTAGTACGAGGTAAACTTACTAAACTACAAAATGTATATTCAGATATAAAAAATGTAGATGATAAAATTCTTGATTTGTTAGCTGAAGACGGGGAAACTTTAGAGAATGATGTTACTAAAGAAATCGAAAGTCGCGAGGTGTATTCTGATGATTTCATAACACTAACTCGGCAAATTAATGAAAAATTGCAATTTTCAGATGAAATCAATTTAGAAACAAGACCAAATGATGGTGCTGGTATTTGTTTTAGTAAGATTAAACAGTATAGACTTCCGAAAATCGAACTTAAGAAGTTTGATGGGGAATTGATAAATTGGTTACCGTTTTGGTCGCAGTTTGAGAAAATTCACACTGACCCTGATTTATACGAAAGTGACAAATTTTCCTATTTGATTCAGTGTATGAAGCCCGGATCACGTGCTAAAGAATTCATTGAAAGCTATCCGGTGACTTCGGAAAATTATGATAAAGCTGTTTTAGCTTTGAAGGAACGTTTTGTGAAACCTGAATTATTAGTAGAAGTGTATGTTAGGGAACAAATTAAATTAATTGTTTCTAATGTGAAGGCAGATCAAAAGGATAAATTACCTCTTGATAAACTGTATGATAAAATTGAAGCTCAGTTGAGAGCCTTAGAGTCTTTAGGTCTTAAATCGAGCGAAAACACATCGTGGTTATTTCCGATAGTGGAATCGTGTCTCACTGAGGATGTTTTAAAGGTGTGGCAAAGGAGTTCGCTCTTTAACCAGCCTGAAGGAACTGATCTTTCTCGCCTTACCAACTTAATGAAATTTTTAAAGTCTGAAGGGGAGGGTGAGGAGAGATTAAAATGGGCGCGTAATGGACTCGATGGTGTTAGTCGTAAAGAAGGATATCATGATAAAGCAAAGAGGGAAACAAAAGGTAAATTTAAATTTAAGAAACAGGGAAATGTTCCCACTGCCACAGGTTTTCTTACAACCAGAGAACATGCATGTATTTTTTGTGGTAAAATGCATGATAGTAAAATTGTTACGATGCGCGTTCATTATCTCTTAATGAAAGGATTTCTAAAGTTAAGGAGAAAAAATGCTGTTTAAAATGCTTGGAACCAAATCATATGGCAAAGTTCTGTAAACAGTTTGTTAGGTGTTTTGTTTGTGGTAAATCACACTCAGTTATTTTGTGTCCGGACATTAATAATGAAACTGAACTTCCTACAGAAAAATCAGAAATAGACAACATACATACGGCTACAGCCAGGCAAACTTGTACCGCTGACGTAGCTTTAATGACTTTATGCGTAAGAGTAGCTGGTGTCAAAAAGCATAAAGATGTTAGAGTACTCTTAGATTGCGGTTCCTAGAAATCGTATATTTTGAAATCATTAGCCACTGAATTGGGGTTACCAATTATTTCCAAAGAAAATGTTGCTCTTACTTTATTTGGAGGGGCCAGAACAGAGGCAAAGATGCATAACAAATATTTGGTAAAATTATGTTCAGCCAGTCCGCGTAAGTATTCAGATCTAGAATTTGAATTTTTAGATCAAGACATAATATGTGGGGATATACCTCGGGTACCCAAGGATCCGATATTAAAAGAATTAAAACGAAACAACATTTGGTTGTCGGATCTGGGAGCAGATTGTCCAAAAATAGAAATGCTCATCGGTAGTGATATTTATGGAAAAATTCTCACGGGATCAGTAAAACAATTAAAAGGAGGACTAACAGCAGTTTGTACAAAACTTGGTTGGACAGTTTGTGGTGTATCGGAGGAATTTGTTAATCACAAAGATAAAGATGCTTCCATTTTGTGTGCAAGTTTAGTAGGTCACGACTTTAAAATCTCCGATCTTTGGAGTTAGAAACGATCGGAATATTAGATGCTCACCAGAATTCAACTAACGCTGCTGAGGAAGAAATTGCCCACGAACAATTTTTAAACTCTCTTTCCAGAAACGAAGATGGTCGTTATTGTGTCGGATTACCTTGGTTAGTATATAACGCAGAATTGCCATCAAATCGTCATGTAGCAGAAAAAAGATTGTTCAGTGCCACCCGAAAACTCAAGTCTTTACATAAATATGAAGAATATGATAGAATTTTTAATGAATGGATGGAGGAGGGTGTAATTGAAATAGTACCAGACAATGCACTGAATTATAAAGGGCACTACTTACCGCATCACCCAGTATTTAAACCAGACAGTGTCTCAACTAAGATAAGACCTGTTTTTGACGCATCATGTAAAGTTAATAGATCGCCCTCCCTTAATGATTACTTAGTAAAAGGACCAAATTTAATAGAAGAAATCCCTTCAATTTTGTTAAGATTTAGAGAAAAATGCATTGGCGTAACCTCTGATATCCGGCGTGCATTTTTACAGATTGAATTACGGAAAGAAGATAGGGACTTTTTAAGATTTTTATGGTGGGAGAAAGATAATGTACTGAAGGTTTTCCGCCATACGAAGGTAGTTTTTGGAGTAAGGTCTAGCCCTTTTAGGAGCGGTTATTTCAGTTCATTTGGCACAAGTACCAAAGGAACGAAGTTCTATTGCTCAGAAATTAAATAAATCCTTTTATATTGATAATTGTGTGACTTCTGTTGATACCGAAAAGGAGCTTAAGAATTTTGTGAAATATTCTACTGAAATGTTAGCTGAAGCAAAAATGGACTTACGTATGTGGACCTATGGCCCAGTAGAAAAAGATGTGGAACTAACCCAAAGTACTTTGTGCCCTGAGTCCACAATAAAGAATTCTGTACCAGTTTTAGGAATTATGTGGGACAGAATAGAAGATAACCTTTATATTGAAATTAAGACTGTATTGGTTTCGGATAATTTGTCTAAAAGAGAGGTTTTTGTCAGTAACGCAGACAATGTTTGATCGTTTGGGTTTCTTGACACCTGTTTTATTGCCTGCAAAGTTACTGCTACAGGAAATTTGGGCGATAAAAGCAGACTGGGATACTCCATTACCAGATAGTATCAGAAGTAAATTTTCGAAGTGGTATAATAAATTACAAATTTTAAATAAGTTGAGAATACCGCGACGTATAGGTTTTGGAGATAGAAGTTCCTGGACACTTCATGTATTTTGTGATGCTAGCCAGCATGCTTATGCCACGGTAATATTTTTGAGATGCGAAACTAAAGAAGAAACATTAGTCAGTTTTGTAATGGCTAAGTCAAGAGTCGCACCCGTAAAAGAACTTACTATTCCCCGTCTAGAACTCATGGCCTGTCTTTTGGGCGTGCGTCTTTCCAAATATGTGACAGAAGCTCTTACATTAGATGACATCCCGAAATATTTTTGGACCGATTCCACCACGGCGATATCTTGGATTCAAAGAAATGATGCGTGGGGGACTTTTGTGGGCAATCGCGTGAAGGAAATTTGCGCTTTCACTAAAGCAAATCAGTGGTCATATATGTACAGGTTCATTCTAACCCAGCTGATTTACCTTCTCGTGGTTGTTCCCCTCTTCAGTTTTTCGAATTAAATTGGTGGAGAGGGCCTGTTTGGCTCAAAGACCCTAGAGATAGCTGGCCAAAATTAGAGGTTAAGCCAAATGAAACTTTAGTTTTTTCAGAGCGCAGGAAAGGCATAAATTTAAATGTAAATCTTAGTATAACTGCAAAAGCGAATAAAGTTAAGTGGTGTGAGAAGTTTTCTAAATTTTCAAAAATGTTAAGAGTTTTAGGTTGGATAAAGAGATTTATCAAAAATTGTCAAAAGAAAATTGTAAATAAAGAGCCTTTTCTGTCTGCTTCCGAGATAAAGGAATCTAAAATTATACTTCTTTCACTTGTTCAGGGGGAGAGTTTTCCAGAGACTGGAGATTCCATCAATGATCTTTTGACCCTACGAGATCAGAGTGGCTTAAGAAGAGTAAAAACGAAAATCACCGAACGAGATGATTCTTATGCTTTCCGGTACCCGATTTTATTACCTTCTAAGCATTATACTGTTGACTGTTTAATTAGAGATTACCATTTAAAGCATTCTCATGCCGGCGTACAAGCATTAACTGTTATAATTAGAGAAGAATTCTGGATCATTGGTGCAAGACGCCGAATTAGATCGGTGGTGAAACAGTGCGTCCGTTGTAAACGATTTTCAGCAAAACCTCCAACTACTGCACCCATTCAATTACCATTAGACAGAGTTCGAGATGCTTTCGCATTTGAAGTTACCGGCATAGATTTATGTGGCCCTCTGATTCTCAAAAATAAAAACAAAACCTGGGTAGTACTGTTTACGTGTGCTGTATATAGATGTGTACATTTGGAACTAGTGACATCCGTAAGTACCGAATGCTTCATTCAAGCGTTTCGTCGGTTCATAGCCAGAAGAGGTCGGCCATCTACAGTTTATTCAGACAACGGCACAAATTTCGTCGGTACATCTGCATTGCTGAAAAAGGTTGACTGGGTAAAGGTAATTGCTCAGGAAACTTTGCATCCCATCACTTGGAAGTTCATTCCGCCCACTGCTGCTTGGTGGGGCGGATGGTGGGAGCGTCTAATCCGCACAGCCAAGAATTTGATTGTGAGAGTCTTAGGACAAGCTGCAGTCAATTACGAAGAGTTACTCACCGTTATCTGTGATGAGGAAGTCGTAATAAACTGTCGACCACTTACTTATGTGTCAAATGACTCTGAGGATCTTCTACCATTAACGCCTTCCATGTTCTTACAGGACATTAAGGCTTCAGGTACAGCAGATTTGGCAGCTTTAGATCGAAATAAACTCTTGGCTCGTCAGCGTTTCTGCCAGGAACTTCGAGAACAATTTCGTAGCCGTTTCCGCAAGGAGTACCTTGGACAGTTAGTACAAAAGCATGGACAGACGGACTGTGAATTAAAAGTTGGAGACATCGTGCTAATAGGTTGTGAGAACTTTAAAAGAGTGAACTGGCCAATTGCTCGTGTCCAAGAACTTTGTACAAGCAGAGATGGACGTGTAAGAGTTGTAAAAGTGAAAACTAGAAATGGCATACTGATTCGTCCTGTACGTAAACTGTACCCTAGAAGTGTGTTCCTGTACTAAGGATACCATTATTTGATTTTTGATTTTCAGAAGGAAAATCAAAAAGGTGGGAGTGTTGTGAAACTGATTAGTTGTATCTAACAAATATTAAAAACAAATCTCTTCATTTTGATGTACGAGACACAGATGGCGTTGGCTGTCATTGAAGTAGGAAGAAGAAAAGGGTTTTCCCCTTTCGACCTCGTGACGTGAACTGATTAAGATGTGTAATAACTTTCATTTCCCAACAATTGTTTAAAAATGTATATATTTTGTAGTATAGAGAGAATATAATTAGATAAATCAACTTCTTAGAGTTTTTATTACAGATTCAACATCACACTACCCAGGTAAGTGAGCAAGTTTTGTCTTTAGTTTTTCTGGATTGCTCGGTATTTGGGATGAGTGAAGGAAGTATTTTTATTTTAATGATATTTAATGATAAGACTATGTTTTAGTAATAACACCGACAATAAAGCCTCATTCCAACTCCGTTAGTTGTTGGTATAAGGCGTATGACCACTAATTAAATGTTCATCGCAGAGGACAATAAATAGATTTCAACTTTAGTCCTTTATATACATGGAACAAGAGCCCAGTTTTCATTCCACGTATGTGAAATCGGTTTGTAAGTCTAATCATTTGCATGTCTTACCTCACTTTACATTTCATATCAGTTTGGTTCAATTTGCATAATTCTTTCATGGTGTTTCAATTTTCACAAACATTTTAGTGTAGAATAATCTAGATATTTCCTGTTGATAGATGCTGCTCACGTGCTCAGCAAACGTTTTTAATGACTCAATAATATTCACCTAACTTAACAAACATATCCGCCTGAGTGTTTATAAGATGTGAAGTCACAAGTGGCATTAACAATGTCATATCCCAGTATATCCCTAGACTTTTTTGACCATTTGGATGCAGAGTTTTTGGAAATACTGTCGAGACAACTATTGGTATATTTAAATGTGATTTGCTTGCACTAGTGACTTTGAAAGTATGGCATAACAATTTTTAGAGAGACTTAGGATGTTCTCAGTTAGTTTTAGTTAAGTGAAACGTAGTAATTGATTTTCATGATATGAGCTGGTATTTTTGGATAGCTTTAGTCTAGACCAGGAGTTCTCAACCAGGGAAAAAGTTCCCCTACGGAAGAATTTCACAGTTTTGGGGGGTTGCGGACAGCCTTTTATTTAACTGATAAGTAATTAGTTTTATTTTATGAATATAAGAAACATTTTTATTCTGTGGTATTACTAAATATTTTCTATACTATTTCAAGTTTAATTTACAGAGCACATTAAAAGTAATCTAAATTTAAATAAGTACGTATGCATTTTTCGTGTTTTGAGAAGGAGGGGGGAATCATCGTCTAAGCAAAAATGAAAGTGCTGCATCAAGCAAAAATGATTGAGAGTCACTGTTCTAGATATTTCCTGTTGATAGATGCTGCTCACGTGCTCAGCAAACGTTTTTAATGACTCAATAATATTCACCTAACTTAACAAACATATCCGCCTGAGTATTTATAAGATGTGAAGTCACAAGTGGCATTAACAATGTCATATCCCAGTATATCCCTAGACATCTAGCTTTATCCCGTTGAAAGTGTAGGAATATAAACAGGATTTAAAATTTATTTTACCACATCCCCAGAGCACTCTGATATAACCCCTTAACTTCCTACATAAATGCATCTAAGTTTTTAATAGCATGTCCTTGTATATCCAAGAAAAAAATCCTCTCTAGGTTTCTTTGATATTGTACGGGGGTACTATGTGAGCTTAAAAACCTACTTGGTCATCTACCAGAAATATTTTCAGGTCTTCTTCACTAATTGCTAGTGGACAGTAAGGGGCATTGTAAGAATTTATGCGATTTTTAGATTGTTTAAAAAGAACTTCAGTTTAATAAATCGTGATTTTTTAAATCGTGATTTAAATATTAACAATATTTTCATTGCTTCTAAACAACCAGTATTCTAAAGTGTTCTTCTCATCTTATGTTTACTACTTTGTAAAGCAGACAGAAGTATTTAAAAACTTTCGAAGAATAATATGCTGCATAGCTTGTAGCATTTTTGATAATCTTTTAAGCTTTCAATGTAAAGAAAAATTTTATATCTTTTATATAAAAAGTCCACAGGTACTGGTATAAGTGGGCGAGACACCAGAATTTTACCATAGGTGTATTTAGAAAAACCACAATAAAACATTACATCCCTTTGTTTTATAATTTAAAGTTCTGGATAATGAAAGTAACGAAGTCTTTAAAAATTTGTGAATATCTTCCCAGTAATGGGTTTTTAATAGTACTCACACGAAATTTTGTATCTTTTAAATATGCATTGAAAATAACCCCAAACTTGTAACATTTCAATGATTTGCAACATTCCTTAGTTTCATGATGCTACTCTTTTTTATGTTTGTCTATTATCCAATAGCATGCCAAGAAACCAAAAATTCTGTATCACTGTAGGTATAAACAATCATTGACTTCAAAAGCATTTTTAAAGATGGCATTAGAAATCGCGACAATTTTAGGAAACCAAAAAATCACAATAAAATTTTGTATGCACTGTCCTTAATGTTGACTCTTAATATTGTAAATATGGAATGATTTAAAACTATTAAAACATCATTTTTTACATTTCTATTCATTCCAAGGATGAGCCCATCTCTCTCTCTCTTTTATTTTTTATCTAGGTGCTTTTCTGAACTCGGCCGAATGGGTGGTGTCCAATCGATGTCATTAGAATCACCTAGCTGCATGAAGAAAGGCGTAATTATGCACGAAATGATGCATGCATTGGGTTTCTTACACGAGCAATCTCGTCCTGACAGGGACGACTACATCCAAGTTCTTTGGGATAATATAATTCGAGGTAAGTTGCAAATTACAAACCCGTTATCTAACTCAGTTTAAGATCTCATTTCATTTTTAATATTTTAAGTTTATTTAGAAACAAACTATATGTGCTACATCGGTAAAATCTAAAGCATAAGAATCCGTAAATTTTACAGTTATTCTTTCTCTTCTTTACCTAATAAAATGAAGCTTACCGCATTCAGTTTCTACAAGCATTTACTGAATTGTTTGAATAATGCTTTACAAAACGAAGCTAAAGAAGAATGGATATTTTAGAAAACACTTTTTACATATTTCGATAAAAAATACATATTTTATTATTTCAAGAATATTGGTCCATTTTCTTTCATAAAATTTTCTGCGAACATGAAAATTTATTTCAAAGTGTTTTTCCCAAGTGGTATGTCTAAATCCGGATGTGTAACCTGTAAATATTTCGATATTAATCTACATTATTGGCTAGAGCAGTTGTTAAGAAACATAGTATTTTTAAAGAATAGAAATATACTTAAGGGCGTCTTTTCATTTTCACATTGCTCCTGTTTTTAGATATTCGTTGTTTGGACTTACTTTAAAGATCTGTAAAGAATGGAATGCATTGAATACAGGCAGACCTCCGTTAATTAACTTTCATTGATATCAATTCATCAAAAAAGGTAATTATCTGCCTACAAATTTTCATAGTGCTCTGTTTTTAAGATACATTTTATATAAAATTTAACAAATCTTTTCTATAAATGAAGCTGAAATAGTTAAAAGTTGAAATATATTTGAAATTATATCAAAATATTCTAAATTTGAAATATATTTGCATTACATAAAAATAGCATTATGGCAACATAAACATGTGATATTCAAAAGTTTGCATGTCACTAAAATGTCTTGTTAGAGAAATCAACTAATCGGTTATCAACGAAGTAAAATGGTGCAAAAATTCAGGGAATAAATTAGCAAATAAGATTTTGTAAAGAAAGTAGATGAAGGTGATAATATTCTCTAACTGCGATTTGCGATGTTCAAATACATAAAATGTATCACATTTCCATTATTTACGAAGGGAATACAAAAGGGTTCGCTTATCTGTGAATAATTAAGTCTGATCCCTTCAGCTATAGTTCTGAGGAATGAACTCATCAGTTATAATTAGGTTTATTATGTAGAGCAAAAGTGACAAATTGCGGCCTTCATGCAGCCACTGATAATATTAGAAAAATTTTTTATTACTGACTGTAAACTACCTGATGCGGGCTTATTTTCGTGCAGTTTTTTTCCTAAAAACAGTGCTTTGTATAGTCTTAAGAGAGCTATCCAAAGTTAGTTGAAGAGACCGACAATGGCATCAAGAGACTGTAGTAACGAGAAAAATATTTCGACCACGCTGTTTTAGTAGGAAAACTGCATCAGTGCTTGAAAGTTTTTCCATTATGTAGACACAAAAATTATCGCAAAGAAACCAAATCACTGAAAACAATCTTTAGGACTTAATGGAAAAACCAACGTCATTTTAAAACTGAAGAGGTCCGTAGAATTTTAGTAAATTTATCTTTCGTTTCCCACTGCGAAGTTTTTAAATTTAAGAGCATAAATATTTGCTGAGAATATACACAAAATGATAGCCTGAATTTTTGTGCATGATCTTATATTTACGTTTTATGTTATATTATTATATGTCATATAATAATTGCTTACAAAAATAATGAATAATTGCAAAAATAATAAAATCTGAAAACTTATCTCTACACTCTGGAAATAACCAGTGTACATAACATTTTACTTCTGAATTCAGGCCAAGGAAATTATGCACCAGCATGCACCCTAAGTTGGCTTTCGTATGTACAGAAGTTAGCAACCTCTTACATATATAAAGACTTTTGGAATATGAGGAGCTTAAATTTCTTCATAAAATATATGATGAATTTAAGTATTTTCAAAAATACGTGAGGTACTTAAATACCTTTAAATAATACACGAAGAGGGATTTAAATAAGTTTAAATGAAGCGCGAGGAATAATTTAAATATCTTCTACTGGTGCATGCAAAATTTGGCCTTTATGACGAAAATTGTTTTTGACAACTGGAGTGTATAGTTAGTTATACACATGGTGGCAATTGTGGGAAAATACTAACCTGCTTATGTAGCAGAAAAAATCTTCACAGAAATGGAATGTATCAAGTATTAATTAGAGATGAGGCATCTTTTCAATACGCTATCTTAATATTTTTATTTTTATTACGAATCAATTTCAGTTATGGATAGTTTTTTAATTGCCAGTATTTATAACTTTTAGATTTTTGAGGTAAGATGAAAGGCATTACGTCTTCATTACATTTTTTCTTGTTGCTTTCATTAAAAAAAATGTTCTTTATGAGATATACTTGATAAAGTACAGAAAGATTTTCTGCTTTTCATCACATGATCTATCATATTGCGCTACTATTTAACGAAATTTTTAAAATTGCGTTACAACATTTAATATGCACTTAATGGAAGTTTCTCTGAACACATTTAGTTTACCACCCCTAAAAACTAAAACTTTACTTAATAATTATAAACCATTTTTAATTTTAAGTAAAAATTAATTATATTTAATGTGGCTAGTAATCGGGTTGAATACTACCAGACACCCACTTGTATTTAGCCTCTCCATGCGTGCGGCTTTCTTGGTTTTCTTTCTTCTTGTGACGCTGGTCACTCCCCTTTTCCCATTTCCGACGCCTTCTCACTCCCCGAACAGACTGTTCAACGTCTTGTGCCCTACTGGAATACTTAGTCAGAGAGCCGGCAACGTCGCGTGCTCTACAGCGACAGCCCGGCATAAGAGTATATATATATATATATATATATATATATATATAAAAGGGGGGAAGAAAAAAATTCGGGTTTGCCAAATAAGACCTACCAATGTTAAACACAAATAACTTTTTTATTTTTTGATGTAATTATTTTTTCTTTTTGTAGATTATAATTGAATTCTTGGAAATTATTATGGAACCATACAATACAAAACAACGCATTAAAACTATGGCGTTTTCTATTCTTGTCAACGGTCAATTGTTACGACGCAGCGTAAATATCGGCAATATTTTAATTCAAAATCAGCTCCCACAGCCTTCATGATTAAGAGTTTGGTTAACCTTTATTCGTTTTATTAGCCACACAAATTGAATTTTTAAACAATGTTTTGATGTCGGATGAAGCGTATTTCCATTTAAATGGTTATGTCAACAAACAATGGAAAGCGCGTTAAAAAGAGCCAATCTTTGTATCGAGAAAAATACTGGACATTTCTCTGATGTCATATTTCATACATAATTTCCATAAAATATATTTAATGTATAAAAAAATTAATCAAAATAAATGATTATTACAAGAGTTATCCGTGTTTAACATTAGTAGGTCTCATTTGGCCCACCCTATACTTTGATTGCACAATAAGTGAGAACCGACATAACAAAAAACATAAAAAATACTCTTTTATTTTCACAGAAAGAAAGTGAAACACTGTAAAAAGTTTGTTGCAGCAATATGCAAATTTTACGGTATCTTTTAGATCAACAGGTTATGAGCAAGTTATTCAAATTTTTGGTCAATTACATAATCTATCAGCTTGATACAACAGGAAATCTAGCCTATAAGAACAGCATTTGAGGATTTCTTTAAAAGGTACGGATTTTTTTTCCAGTTATTTCTCTATCAGGACTAAAACAGAGGGAATAGCTTCTAGACCAGAGGTGGCCAAACATTTTGGAAAGAGTGCCACTACCTGGGGAAAAAAATTATCCATGCTGCTTCCAACTTTCCCAACGTACTAAAAAGTATAAAATGGTGAAAAATTTTATTTATAGGCTGATTATGTGATTTTTAAGCAAATAGAAAGTTTTTTTTTTTTTTTTTTTTTTTTTTTTTTACGTAAGTCTGAGTAGTGGAGATATAAAAAATTGCATAATTAAATAAAACAAAAGTTTTTTTCTTTGGTTTTAGTTTCAGTGACGGGTTTTTATCATTTATTGGCCACTACTAAGGCCGGAAGTGGTGGTCTCTTTGTTATGGAGGCACTTAATAGGTGGGTCACCATTGCCTCCTATGAATTCTTCTGGACGGCGCATAAAACAAACGTACAAAATATGTCTTATTGTTAACAAACATTTTTAAAGGTTCAGTCAGTTATGTATAAGATAAAAATGAATAACTTGAAATATTCAACTCTAAATAATTATTTAATTTTCAGTTCTTAATTAATGTAGTTTTTGAATTGGTAATTATTTTATCAAATCATCTTATCTTAAGATTAATTCTTGAAGATGCTAACAAAATTAGGTCTTTAAAGTGTATATCAGTTAATTTTGAACAATATTTTGATCTTATGTTCATAATAGAAAACATTTGTTTAGAAACATATGTTGATCCAAAGTTACAACAATATCTGAAAACCAGGTCGTGTAAATTTCGAAAATTGCTTGTTGGTACAAATTTCCAAAATATAATTTGCATCATTTGTAGCAGAAAAAAGCTCCGTATATTTAAGACACAATAACACGCCGAATAAATACTAATTCAGAAGTCAAACAACAAAAATCAGCGTTATATTTACCAAATTTTCACAGGACTAGTTTCGATGGTTTTACCGAACCACCATCTTCAGCTGCAAAACCGCAAATGAACCAGATAGGAAATAATGATTAGATAAGATAAGAAGCTCCATATATTTGCTTTTCAGTGTACTATGGTGCTGTAGGTCAATAATTTCGATTTGGACTTCAGGTGGATAACAATTAACGTCTTGAAGGGAAACTGAAAAAAAGATTTGTGAAGACGTAAAGTCTCGTCTTTTTAGCATAGATGGGAATTCCTAGACCTGAGGGATTTATCACTATGTCCTGCAAAATACCATAGAGACAGGAAAAAGGGTGTAAAGGATCCTTTTATTTAACACAAATAACAGATGGGACTGCTATTGCTTACAGAACAGCCAGCATTTATGGCTTAAAACAAACGTAACGAATTTGACTTAACTAAGCCAATGTAAGTTAGCTCATTGACAGAGATACGCGAACAAAGAACGCGCAAGCTGGCTGTGACCTAAAATCGGCGTGACAAGACTAATGACGAGAATAACGCAACGCCGCAGAATGCTGCTTTCAAGCGAATCAATTAAAAGCGTGATCTTCAGCACAAGGAACACGTTCTGCTTCTAACTTCTAAAACCTTCATTTGAATACTATCTCCTTTCTACCTCATCTGAATACACGCAAACTAGAAATTTACATTTTTGCAGGAAAATGGGAAACTAGAAAGACAAAGCACATTAACATAAAATGACTGATTGGTAAATTTAAATGAATCCTTATAAAGACATCAGGATTTTTGTATCATCTTGAAAATCATCAAACCTACCATTGAGTGAACCCAGCAAAATGGATATTAAATTTTTAAATCTATCATAGTCTGGAGCGTTATTGACTTTGGCTGGTAGTTCTTACATTAATGTGAAATGTGTAAATCGGGAAGAAAAGCAAACGTTTGTTTACAAAGAAGATACAAGACTAAGTACATTAGTAAAAAATACAATATTTTCCTTGTAATCTTAAATTTAAATTATTTAAATGTCCCATAATATTGGTGAGAAGATCTAAATCCCACAGCCAAGCTGCATTCTTGAGTAAGCACTCACTGAGCAGTTCATTGTTTTCTTTTCAGATATTTTAAGACACATTCCCTGAAATTCCAAAATCTCACGAGCGCACTTCCTTTTAAAAGCCAATGTACACTACAATAAAGAAGTAGTTCGCTATCCTCTTCCGTTTTTTCCGGAAAAAAAGCTCACGGAATCGTAGTCAATTCAGAGCTCGAGCTCGTACTTTGTTGATACAGCGCGTCACAGGGCCAAGAACAGAAGACAAGTTTAAGTCTTTGGCACAAAGAGCTTCTTGATGGATAATACAATAATATTTAAAACCATTTCCTGAATAATTTTCAAGCAATGTAACAAAACCTTTTTATCCCACCAACCATGCAAGACGCTCCTTCTGTGCAAACACTGCCTAATTTTGTCCACTCTACTTTATTAACTTCAATTCCTCACTTGTAGTTAAAACTAGTTGGTGCAAATCAAAAAGTCCTTCCACAATATCAAAATTATCGTTCGTGTAACATACAAATCTGCTTAATTGCGCATTGTCTGTGATATCACAGCTATTATCTTAAGTTGATGAAAAGTATTTGTAGCTTTATAATCCAGAGACAATTTGTGTGCCAACATCCCGGCCGATGTCATTTACACTACGCCTGACATTTCTAGACAAAGCTATTTTATCAGCTATATTTTTCCCTTTATATCATCGATATTTTGGGCAAATATTAAAAGCTTATGTTTTATTATCTCTTCTCTGCCAAAATCTTTTTATTTTTTTTTCTAACAACAGAGAACGTTCATACGAAGCCTTCACCGTTTTTCCATTGGAGAAACGATCGCCCGCCGGTTAGAACTTTTTTTTGAGCATTGGCAATTAGCAGCAATTGCCAACGCTGTGACATGATCTACGGCATTGCGGGGTATATTTAAAAACTCAGTGAATTGTTTTCTTGCCGATTAAACGAATGCCATACAAAACGGCTGCCGTTGAAATCATCGCATTTCTCCTATATATAGTATGGCTCTTGTCGCCGGAGTAGTGGAGCCCCCCGGTTAGCTGGGTAATGTCCCACTGCGACGGGCTAGCCCATGCGACTGGCAGGTAGCAAATTAATGACCAGTGCTGCCTGGTGAATTCCAGGTGGTGCGCCGGCCCCTCCGAGGTGCCAGAGCCAAAGAATCTCTAATCTCCTTAGAGATTCTTTGCCAGAGCGGAGGTTGAACCTCCGCCCCTGGTCCTGAGGGAGTGTCGGATTTGTAGTGCAGACCATTAGTCACGCGAAACAGAGCAACCCATAGTTGATAGTTCTCGTGTATATGCTCTGGTAGTGTGATGTTTAGCGCATCTGATGTGATGTTTAGCAATTGGAGATCCACGTTTCGATTCTCGGTGAAGGTTCAGTCGAGTTTTCACATTTTTCCTTCAGAAAGCCTAATACTCTATACATTACTACTTACTATTTATAACATAATTTTAACCGCTGGAAATGTTTAACTGTTTTAAATTAAAACAATTTTTAAGACCGTATTTCTTTCTGTGCGTGCTAAATTTTCTTTCTAAACTGAAAGATCTTAAATATTGATTGAGTATTTGAATCATAGAAAAGCGCTTTTAAGAGAAGGGAAGCCTTCGTGTAAACCTTTCCACTAGAAAATGGCTCACATTCACGTCACAAGTGGGAAAAGCTACAAAACGGTCATGCATTTACCCCGTTCTTCCGGATCGGAGCCTGGATCGAATTACTAGTGTAAGAAAAAAAGCAGAAAAAGCAAGCGGAAGACTAATGCTATTTTATTTCTCTCTTATCGAAAACAATTCTGATCAAATTTATCCTATAACTACTTCAAATGTTTCATAATAAGTATTTCATTTATGATGTATGAAATGAAAGTTTATTATTCATGACAGCAATACTTATTGCATCTTAACTTACTAAACGACAGCCATTAATTAAGCAAGGATATCTTGCTACAGATTTTTAACGAAATGCATTGATTTTATTTAAATGCATTCGCTATTTTTTGCATTAAATAAAAAAATTGATGTAAAAAGGCGCTCAGATGTTCAAATTAGAGAATTATCACTGTAACTGGAAATTTTTACGCATTATTCAATTAACGAAAAAATTCTTTCCGCAAGCAACTATATTGCAATATACTACTCGTACTAATCTTTAAAACTGAATGTTTCGAACTAGTAGGTAAGCTTAAGTTTTAATTGTATTATTACACATAAGCATTTGCACATTAATAATTTGTGAAGCAGCAAGCTTCCCGATCTGTCTCAGAAGGCAATTTGATACATATCAAACTTATAAAGGACTAGGTGTATTTTTGGATTTGAATTTAGTAAGCTTTCTGAAAATAAACACTGCTCTTCAAATCAAAATCTAAACTAGTTAACGTATGCGAATGGTGAATAATGCACAGCAAGTCTGTTCAAGCAAATTTTACTCATTGCTTTTTTTTTTTCTTTTTAAGGAATGGAGCCTAATTTTCAAAAATTATCTCCTTTGGAACTGAATGATCTCGGTCTGGATTACGACTATCGTTCGATCATGCATTACACGGCTCATATGTTCGCTGTTGATAGGTCGCATCCTACAATAGAGCCTGTCAACCATAGAGAATCACTGGATAACCTTGGCTATGGACAGAAATATGGTGTCTTTACGGACTTAGATCTTCAGAAAATAAACAAGTTTTATGAATGCGACAAAAAGTAACTGAACTGAACAAATCGTGATAAAATCTTTTTCTGAAATTTCGTCGACGACATTTTATAATCATATTATCAGCACCACATCAAAACAACGAATTTGCAAAATTATTTTTTCAAAAACGCCTATTTTTAAAGGTTTCACAGGTGTTTGGTTTTTCATAAAAATGGAATTATGATTTGTACATAATAATTTTATATACATCTTAAAGAATTTGAATATCTTTATTTTGGTATACTATAAAAAGCGCAAAGGGAATCAGTTAAGTTAAATCTGCAAAATTTTGCAAATTCGTGATTTTGGTCTTTTGCTAACAGAAGAAATAAAGAACAAAAAGAAATGAAAAGCAGTTATTTTTAACTTTAACTAACTCATTTCTATAAAAAAAAAACTCATTTGCAATGACTATGAAAATTTAGAAATTGTCGGATTAATCTAAAAATTAAATTTCATTTACCACTTTTTATTCAGCCTTTTTTTATTTACCGCCTTCTTTTAGCCATGTTTTGAAACATAGTTGAATACTGGTTCTTCAAAATTGGTTTTACTTAACTGCAAATCTTAGCAGAAATTAAAATTTAATCAAATATTCCACATTGATTTCTCCTGCAAAATCCAGCCACAAAGTTAATTTTGAGGAAGTAATTTCTTGCGTCACTGCATGTATAAAGACTGTTATTATTTTTAAAAAAATGTTATATAGAAATGTGAAACTGGCTAAAAATTGTCTTATAATATGGAATATAAATACGAATAATATGATGTCTTCAAGGACTTAGATCTTTAGAAAATAAACATTATTTTATGAATGCGACAAAAAGTAATGGAACTAAACAAGTCGTGATAAAATATCTTTCTTGAAATTTCTGAAATATGATGACTTTTTTTTTGTGTGTGTTTTATTATTATTATTATTATTATTTTATTTTTTTTAGATCAGGAACAGTTTCAATTCATTGTATTATGCAACCATTATGTATTCTTATCTTTTAATAACATTGCAGAACTATGAAATACTATTTATGTCTAGACTTTAGGGGTAACTGATATTGTTTTGGTGTTGTATCATCAGGGTTCTTAATTCTTATTGATTATATCATACTTTTGAAGTACTTCATCGAAAGCAATGTATAAAATTTAATATACCGAGATACTTTACAGATACATTTACAGTGTTGTTCAACGATGAATGTGTCCACTTAAGTATTTGAACTGAATATTTCCTAAATGCTTTAAAAATATTAATCCTATAAAAATGGTATTATGAGTAAGAAATACTAAAAAAATAAAGAAATACGAAAATAAATTACTAACTCTGTTAAAGATATCAAACTCCAGAAGTTTAATTTTGTTCTGCAGTAAAATCTTTAGTTTCGTGTGTTGGCAACAATAGATATTTTTATTTACGAAAAAAAGCGTTCCATGAATTTCTAAGATAACTTGTATTTGACTTTATATATTATATATTATTTAATATATTTTATATATTATTGAATATATTGGTTATTAGTAAGCATTAAATTTGTAATTTTCATAGAATATTAATACACGTTTGCAGGAAATGTTATGTCATAGCATAAATGTGATAAATATAAAATATATTTCTAGTAATCCACAAAAGCTATACTGCAAAATGTGTTACTGTTTTCTTCTTTACACCAATTTTCTTCTCCCAAAATAAAATCAAATTGTGATGATAAAATATTTTAATAGCACGTAAATTATAATTTTTCTTATATGCTCTTTATTTTAAGTTTTTCAAAGTCTGTTAGAAATTGAAAAACTTCTTTAATGTTTTAAAATTTAAAAGATATTTTATAATAATATCTTCTAAATCTATCCTGTTAATACATTTTACATTAAAAAGGAAATGTAGAAACAACTGTTATTTTAAGCAACATGTTTATGTTAAACAAACAAAAAGTGCACACACACACACACACACATATATATATATACCCCTAAAAAAACGTCAGTTCAAGTTTAAGGAACGGATTAGAATTGAAGCTCAATGTTAATTTTATTTAGAAGTCAAGATTTAATACTTCGATTTCATAACAGCAGATGTTATTTTTTGGGAAAAGAATCAAAATAGTTTTATGATTGTTATATTTTCTAAATAAAAAAATAATAATGGTAACGCTTGGATTTGTTAATTTTAAAGTTTAGCCTAGAAATGTCATCTCTTTGATTTCACTTGAAAGAAAGCCTTTATACGAGTTTATAATAATTTTTGTATACTATGTGTATTTTCATTCATTATTATACATTTTGGTATTAAATATTTTTGAATCCAAGTACACATGCTTGGTCTGCAGGACGGTTCATGTATTGAGTTTGGGGATAAGATACGTGAAAAATACATCAAATCATAATTTTCTACTGTTATCGTATTTAAAGGGTAATGTTCACTGATAAAAGTAAATGAGAAACACATATTTCAAAACTTGAAAGATTGCGACAAAGACTCAAATATTTTTTATCTACAGTCTATTTTTTACAGCAAATCTTTACATCGATACTTTGATGTAATTCGTTATCTCTTACAATGTTTTCACAGTCTTTGATATTTACTCCCATAATTAATCTATGCTACACCAATTTTTCATTCTTTGTTACATTCGTAGAATTTGTTTATTTTTTTCTTGTCCGAATCAGTAAGAGTTCCAACAGTTTTCGCGCGACCGAGGTCCTTGAGTCTGACACTTGTACTTTTTGGCTTCATAGTAGGCAGTTTTGGTGCTTTGGAAAAGGTATAGGCATTATAATGCATAACGGATTGATAGTCGTATGCAAAATCGATGAAACTCCAGGAATCTGGAATACGTTTGGCAAAATTCACTTGCTTTTCTGCAATAAAAATGTGTAAACTTTAAGCTTATGATCGGCTTAGAAATCTGAAACACAAAAAATAGTTAAGAGCACAATATGATCCTCTGAATGCTACACCGAAAGGAAGAAAAGTGAGTGCAGCAGAAAAGTTTACATCTCGATTCCATAGCAAAATAGTTACATAGTTACATCTTGAAATTTTGCTTTCAATAAATCACCGTTTGGTGACATCATCTCTGAAAATTTATCTCAAATTATCATGAAATTAAGTCAAACAGTTACCCTCTTCTTAAAGCTATTTACATGTTAATAATGGTATTACATAAGAAATTTTTCCAAACTCCAGTATGAAAATTTTCCACTCATACACAACAAATATTCCGAACATAACCCAATCTATCTATATACCGAAAGTTAAGATATTCTCCGAAAATTCACTTAAAATGGAAAACCGGTCTTTAAGCCGAATTCAGAACTGTCCTATAAAACAAACTATACAGAATGCTTCTAAATTAATATAAAAAACTTTTAGAGGGTGATAAAAAACACCGAAACAAGCAGTTTCAGCACAAAATGTTGAGTTTTAAGTGCAATCGTTATGCGCTAAAGGCGCGTAAATAAGATCGAAAATTTCATTAATAATAATAAAACGAGATTTTTGTATTGAAACAATCAAATTGCTAATTTCCCTGATTTCTTATAATTTTTAAAAAATGCTTAATTAAAAAAAAAAAAAAAAAAAAAAAAAAAAAAAACAGAAGAAAAATTCAATGCCGGATAGAGAGAGACGCATGGTTTCTTGAAACACATATAGCCATTGCATCGTTTTCTTATAAAAGAATGTTATTACCGTTTATTTGTCATCATTCAAGCATTGCTTCATGTTTTGCGACTGTCATTTTTTTTTGTTTGAATCGGATTTTATATGTGTGGGCCAAAAATAATACAAGCCCTATATAGCTTAAAAATTTTACCCCTTGGTTTCGTACATTCTCTTGTGAAAAGTTTTTGTTTTGGTGTGTTCTAACACCTAAGTTTTTCTTGTATGAATTTAAAAACACTCTATATCGCCAATCAGCAATAATATAATAATTTGTGATTAAATTATTTGCAAATCACTTTGAATTCCTTTCTAAGGCAATATCTAGACTTCAATAGTAAAATCACTGCTAAAAATTCTTATCAGATGTACTGTGAAATGTGTAATATTTATATATTGAAACTAATCCAGAAACACAATGAAATGGAATTATAGCAATGGTTCTCTTTCATTTTTCCCCATTCAGTCCTTTCACAATTGATAGACCTTTCCAAAACTTGGAAAATACATGTATATTTATTTAAATTTAGATTATATTTTAATGTGTTTTATATATTAGACACGAAAAAGTGTAGAAAATGTTTAAAATACCAAAACTTGAATAAAAGTTTTTTTTTATATTCTTAAACTAAATATTTAACAGGTAAATAAAAGGCTGACCGCATTCCCCCATGAAACGAAGAACTTCTTACCCCCTTGATTGAGAAACCCTGGATTATAGCTTAATTAAAGCAGCAGCATGTTTGGCAGTTTTATTGCATTCCCCTTTTCGGCTGTAACTATATGAAAAGTACACATTTATTAGTCATTTATTAATTGGAGCAGAGAATGACAAGAAAGTAAAATTGCCGAATCCGCTTCTACTTAAATTAATCCGCATGTGAACTTATTCATATTTCATTGTATTTCTGGGTTTTACGAATTTTAATTTTACTTACTTCATGTCAATTTTATCAACAGTTATATAATTATATATAACAAGATGTAGAATTAAACTATAAAAAAGCACTGCTAAATCAAATATGATCTTTAAAATGGCTTCCGTCGCGAATGTTAAAAGATTTAGTAAAAAATATAATAAAATGCTGGAGAATAGCTTCTATAGTTGGATTCTTTCTTTTAAAGCATAAAAATAGGCACGAAACGAAAGAAAACGACTATAAAATAAGAAAACGAAAAAGAATGAAAAAAACCAGTGCAAAAATAAAAAATATATAAAATAGAAAAATAAAAATAATTAAAAAAGTGTTAATTCTTACCAGTTTAATATGCAAGTGCATTTTAAAATATTGTTAGAAAAAGGTACTGGACAGTTAGGTAAAATTTATCATTTGAGTCCTATTAACAACAATATTTAATATACCTTTTTTAAACCGAAACTACTACAAGATTTGCTCTTCCCGACCAGAAATCTTTCAGCGTGGGACGTCTCTGATTTATAAAATCTGCTTAAAAGTAGTTCTTTCCAACCCCCTTTTGTGTCTTCGTTTCTTCTACTTCTACAAGTCAAGTGACTTCATTGAACTCCAGCGTTATAAAAAGCATAAACTTTTATGGCTGCTGACATTGATTTAAACTATTAGCGACTTTCATCTGATTGTCAAGTCTTTTAACAATTATTTGTACCTACCTTCACTGAGGTTATTCCAAAGAATTTCAATGTAGTCATCTCTATCTGAGCGCGAATGCTCGTGCCAGAAACCTAGAGCATGCATGAATTCATGTATGACAGTCCCCTTGTTGATGCAATTGGGAACCACCAGAGATAATGTCTGTTCCATGCCTTTGTGGCCTATGTAGGACCAACACCTACACTTAGAAAATAAAATAATGAATTAATTTGATTAAATTTTGAAAACCGCAGCCTCATAGAATTATGGACCCATTTACATTAATCAATAGTAAAATATATTTCATTAAAATGTTTAGCATTTACATAACTAGTTATAAAGTTTCCAGTTTTTTTTGGCAACAGATAGCCACTTTACCATTTTTTAGTTTCCGGCGGGAAATGAATAGCTGTGACCTTCAAAATAAAGTCGAAATAGTTCCAGATGAGTTCAAACGAGCCAATTTTTAACACCATTCCTGTTATTGTTTATATTTATCGATGCGTCATTTCCATTAAATGCTGTCTTTATTGATATAACTTCATTCCATAGACATAAACTCATTCTCAAACGCTGAGATCAATAAAAAATTTGGATAGCCTAATATTCATTATAGAGGTGCAGTGGTACCTCGGTCTACGGCATTAACCTGTTCTAAATTCTCGGACAAATACAAACGAACTTTTCCAGTAAGACACAAAGAGAAAATAATTAAACCGTTCTTATAAAAAAAATGTCCTATTATTATCATAATACCGTTTAGTGATAAAGTAGAAATACAGCAGGTGAAATCAATTTCACCCCCTTCGCAACGTAGACACCATCGTAATTGGCATTCAGTATGCAATAGCCAAGTCCCGGATACGCATGTCATCTTCATACTTTACAACAATCTCCTCTTGTCACCTCCATAGTAATCCTAGTAATTTTCTTCGTTACTTCGCATTAACTTTCTTAAAACTATCAGTTAATAAATACGAAAACACACACACACAAAATCACTTGAAACTCCAAGAACGTATATTTTATATTTTTTCCACTGGCAGGCCTTTAGTCGACTTAGGCTTGGTCACTACAAAGGCCGGAAGTGATGGAAGCGCCTATTAGGTGGGCTATTGTTACCTCCTATGAAAGGACGGACAATTACAGCCATGCCTTCTCCAAATTCTAACTCGCGTTCTTCGGTATCGCAGCAGACTCCCTGGCAGTTGGATGTATATAAAAGCAGAAGTATGCCGTTGTACCACTGTATATACGAGTAATTTATAGGTATATACGAGTAATATATAAAATCGCATTTATAGAAGTACCGCAAAAAATGTACCAAGAAAACAAAGTGCAATATCTGTTACATACAACAAAACGCTCGAAGTTGTTTATACAAGGTTTAGAAAACACGCGTTAATACAAGATATCAGCGTTTAGCGTTTACATAACTAATTATAAGTTTCCAGTTTTTTTTTTTCAACAGATAGCTTCTCTAGCCACTCTAGCGAAAATGGTGGGAAGACTGAACATACACAATTAACAAAGAATTATATAAAATTAGCAAGGATTTCGAAAGTGGAAGATCAATACTGGCGAGCAATCTCGAAGTGTGGTTCAAGTATCAATTAAGGCGCAATGAAGCGATTCATGGAATATCGACCGTTCTGGATACTGCGATTCTGTTCACGATAATTATTAGTATGCCCGAAAGCGTTTGCAACGAATAATAGAAGCTTAAGTAATGACGCATTTGCTCCATAAGACTCAGTTAATTAAAATAGCAAAGTAGCAAAAACTAAGAACCAGATTTCGAGACATTTTCTCTTTGCTAGTTAAAAAAATGTAGAAAAAATCTAAAAAATACTTTAAAAGCATGACAAAAATTTCAGAACAAATTCCCCAATGATTAAATTTTCCTATTCGAATTCTTCTACTTCTTTCTAATAATAATAATAAAAAAACACATAGAGTTATTTGAAACTAATTAGTTATTACGATTTATATCTTTACTATCACCTCTCCTTTCCGTTTCCTTATCAGAATGTAAATTGAGACAGATAGTATTTAAGCTGAGGTTTTGGGATAGTAAGACAGAGCTTGTTTCTGCCCCTCGTGACCACATTTGCGTAATTCTACCAACTCTCATAAGTTTATAATTCTTCGGCTTTACATTATTACTGCCGATGTTTAAATTGATATTGCAGTTGATTTAGCTTAGATTTATATAAAATGGTTAGTTTTTAATTGCTAGTCAACGTTTTAAAATTGAATTTGACTGTTATTTTAGATACATCGTTACAAGTGGTGGTTGATACTGTTAGCAAAAGAAATGCATTTATTTACAAAGGTTATGTTTGAATAAAACGGTAATTTTAAAGCGATAATTCGCTTTAGGTGTGTTAAGGATTAGAAACGATAGCATTTGGGATGGTGTCTTCCGAACAAAAGTACGCATCATGTCACAAGAAAAAAAAAAAAAAAAAAAAAAAAAAAAAACAACTTTTAGTCAACCCCATCTCAAGATCGCAAGCTCTGCTGGCGCCACGAACTCCCACGGAAGGTTTTTTATCCATCGTTAGATGCGATGCGAGTGTCATGAAAACTGCAGCTATTTTTGCTAGCAGAAGTTCGGTAATGATCTTTTTGGAACAACTTGATTCATATTTTTCTTTTTATTGGGTTGGAGAAATACAGAAAGTCACCATAGCAACAGCCGCACTGGGGGTACAAAGGAATTGGTAAGTTTTAATTAGGCGAGTCATGCAGCGAGAGTTATAAGTCTGAAAGTGTTTACAACCACCTGCGTAAAAGGATTTTCCATGGTGAAAGATAGGGCGAAATTAGAAGCAGAACTGTTTTTAGTAGATACTAAACTAAGGTTGAAGAACTGACTGAGTTAATTCTGACTGACTGAGTTTGTTATATTTAGAAAAATAAAAGTTGTAAATTTATTGTATGGGGGGAAAAAAAAACCTATGAAGAGGTTATACAAATTATTCTGCCTATATTTCTACCCCAAATTCAGGACTTTTTGAATTGCGAAACCCGAGCACACTCAAACAATTATTTTAGCTTGCAGGGGTAGGGTGAATTTTGAAAAATATCTCCCGTTAGGGTTAGGATATTTATTAGATTTATATATAGCATTGTTCTAATATCGATATTTTGACATATTTATTGAAATGACATGCCAAACTTTTTCCATATTTCGATTCTACGACTCGCATTAGTCGAGCTTTCGAGACATGAAAAACACAATTTGAATTTTGTCAATCGACCCAGTAGAACGGGAGTTATAGAATTATCCCAACTTTTTTTTTTCGTAAAGGGATACAGCCAGAGGTCGAGTGGATATTTTCATAGCCCTAGAGTTCAAGTGAGCCCACGGTCTGACGGCGGTAGAAAATGTTTTCGAAAGACCCTAGAAAGAGTGTGTTAAAGGAACGAAAGTTATTGCCCCTCCCCCTCAAGGCAAACAGTGAATTCATGGGAAAAGTCATATTACAGGTACATCAAGAAACTAAGAACCAGATTTTTTTTTTTTTTTTGTGTGTGTGTGTGTGTGTGGAAAACCTGCTGGTGAAGGTAATTTTGAGAACGGATTTTTAAAAGCTGCGAGGGCGAAAATCAATTTTCGGAAAGCTACAGTGCAAATAGATATGAATAAGGTGAAAGAAAAATAAGCCTGCCTAGTAAATGAAAGCGGATCAAAAGCTGAAGCTGAAATAGTAGGTAAGGAAATGCTCAAAGTGGCACTAGAATTGGTTTGAGAAATTGTTTAATGATATTAATATAAATTAGTACACAAAAGAAAGAAGTAATATTAGAACGTAACAGATATGCTAGACAAGGTTATCTTGTAGGTTGAAACAAGTGTCCAGCGGTCAACGAGACGAGGGATACCCAGGATGAAGAAACTCAAAGATTGGTTGCGGAACCAATTTTCAACGGCAACTTGGACCTTATTATCATCGTCGGCAAATCTCCGTCCCTTTAGAGATTTCTTGAGTGGGTCGAAGATGGGGTAGTCACACGACGAGAGGTCTGAGCTGTAAGGGGAATTTTCGAGAACCTCCTAGTGGAATTTCCGTAACAATGTCCGAGCTGTAATGGCACGCTACAGCCTCATGAGGACGAGAATTATCATACAAGAGGATAACCCCGCGAGACAGCATGCCACGTCGGCGGTGCTTTATATTCCGTCTCAGTTTCTGCAATGTGGCATAGTACGTGGCAGCAATGACAGTCGTGCCCACAGGTAGTCATTTCAACAATAGTGGGTCATCGACGTCAAAGAAGCACGTTAACATGTCACGTGAACATGACACGTTAACATACCAGCTGTAGTGGGCGCGTGAGCCTTTTTTCGGGCGTGGGGATGAAGAGTGTCGCTGTTTCATGCTCATGATTTTGGTGGCTGGATCAAAATGATGGCAGCATGTTTCATCAGCGGCAATGATCTCTGAAAGAAGTTGGTTCCCCATTTCGTGGTACCGCATAAGGGGTCTCATGGAAACAGACATGCGATGAATCTTCTGCTCCTCTGTCAAATGTTTTGGCACCCACTGCGCACAAACAAACATGCACTCAATACTGAGTGAAAGGTTGCGGTATCGCCACCTTTCACTCAGTATTGAGTGCACACTTCCTTATGTTCATAGGTATTTTCTCCGTTATGTCTCGAGCAGTGATTCGCCGATTCATTTTCACAAGACTGTCCACATCTGCAACTGCTTCCTTGGGTGATCACCACATGCGCTTCACAGGGACGTGGCTACATGCGCTTCACCGGGTCGTCAGTACTCCTTTTTCTACTACGAAAATCTCTACACTATCGGAATACCGATCTGCGTTTCATACATTACATGCCATACACATTTTGTATTCGACAATAGATTTCAGAAGCACTCACATTTTACGCTGTTAAAAATTGCTCGAACGCGCGTTGACACCGTTTGGAGACATCCATGATGCGAATGATGCCTTTTAATGAGATCCGATGCTATCATACACGCATCTGGCGATATTGCGTGCACTCCAGCACCCTGCGCCCTCTATAGGTGCATGCGCAGTCATCTTTCTCTTCAAATGGTGGGGTTATAACAGCAATGTAACTTTCATTTGAACGGAGTTATTACAGCAATGCAACTTTCATCTCATTTCATTCATCATATATAACGAGTCTATATCTCGTCTCTGGATACTTTCAGTTATGTGTGAAATCAGAGGATGTGCTCAAAATCGCGTTTATCGGTAATGTTCTAAACGTTTCCAAAACTTTGTAGTTAATTTCAGACACAGCGATAATTCACTTTCGGTCTGTTAGAAATTTGAAATATGAAATATTAATATGAAATTTCTACACTTCTTAATTTAGGAGTTTCGCAGTTTCATTATGCAAATAATTCCAAAAGGTCATATTTCGTCAAATTCCAGGCATAATTTGAAGTTAATATAGCAAATTCAGTGGAAGAAAAATTGAAATTAAAAAGACAAAATAATGCTTGCAAATTAGAAAATTTTAATGTATACTTACCCTCCGAGTGGTGTAACAAAAATGTAATCCCTTTCATTCGTTCTTGGAACGAATTTGATGCAAGTATACTTTTCAATTTCCTTCAAACCTTCGAGGATAGTATATTTGTCGTACAAATCTAAAAATAGATGTTTAATTAAGGGCAATATTTATCACAAGTTTTCTGAATTTTCTTTTTGAAGTTTTCAGAATCATTGAAATGAAACTATCTCCTTTAATTTAGTATGCCAATGGCTTTTTGATACATTACATTTTAGCTTGTCTTTTTTCAGTTCACAAGTAGATCAGTAATAAATATCATATAAATGTATTTTTCAATTATAAATATATTTCTTACTGATAACGGCTACTGAATATCTAGTTAAATTAATTATGTATTTTAGAATACCATAATAAAGATTATTATCATTTTTTGAATAATATTTTAAAGATTTGATCTATCTTAAAATAATTCCTCCTAATAGATCGCCAAATGTGTGCTAGTCGCCAAATGTGAAAGCATGTCATAAATAGCAGTGCAATGTTTAATGGGCGCAATGCCACGGCAACGCATGGCAACGCGAACATTAAGCATTACATACATTAAATTATATATGCAATTGTTATATTGTTACAAGGTCATTTCTACTTTACTCGTCATTAGGGTTGCCACTATTTAGTTAGATTTCGCACTGCCTTCTATGTTTGCCGCTAAGAGAAGCCCCATTAATAGAAAAGTACTCATTTCTTAATCATTCTTAATTTTATAAGCATCTTCAGATTAAAAGAAAATGGAATCTTACTGTATGCTGTTTCATTGAGCTTATAAGGCACTCTACCAGCCGGCCAACGCTTCAGTTTCATATCCACAATTGGTCCATGACGATCCTTTAAACAAATAATTAAAAAAATGAGGAAGCATCTTTCATATTGGACATTAAATCCTAAACTCAGTAAAATGCAGCAGTTTTTTTAAGTTTTCAGATTCAGAAACAAATGTTTTAAGTTCTAAGCGATATTACAGTGGTGGCCAAAATTGTGGACTCTTTTTGAAATTTTTATGTGTTTGAACTTTGTATGCTTATAGAAAATGTTACGTTTCGCAAAATGCAAACTTGTATATATAATTTTAAAGAGAATTTATTACTGAATTCATACAAAACACAAAAATTCAATTATTTGCAATACAAAAAAGTTATATGTACTTTAATATAAATAAAAAACACAGTTATGAAGTGGTTTGTAATGTCTAGCTTTCCTGGCCAATCACTGTTCTTGTTCTGAGAACCAATTAAATGTTAGTAACTGCCAGTAGAAGCTGACATCATGTTTACACTTGAAACAATTCATTATTTTGCTTTTCTCTGTAGAAGGAGAACCTGTTTCTTATATACGGCAATTACAAGCAGGAATTTTCGTAAAATTTTTAATGTTTAGTCAAGAAGCAATGACATCAAATAAAAGAGTAAATTGGACACCTAGAAAGAGATGTAATATTATTGTGTTACGAGAAAGTGGTCTTTCCTATGCTGAAATTGCAAGACAGGTGGGTGGTTCAGTGACTACATCTGGAGTCCGAAAGTTTTGTTTACGATATCAGGAGACAAATTCAATAAGAAACAAAGAAGGAAAAGGCCGAAAAAGGTGCACCACATCTATTGATGACAGAAGAATAAAAAGACTATGTCTCCAAGATAGAAAAATGTCATCAGCGGCATCAGAAGTGATCTGATGTTGTTGTTTCTATCAGTTCAAGAACAATCAGGAGAAGATTAACAGATGTTGGACTGAGAGGTAGAATTCCACGAAAAAATCCTTATCTTAATTTTCAGCAACGAAAAAAAAAAAAAAAAAAAAAAAAAAAAAAGACTACAGTGGGCAAAGGAACACATTAATTGGACAGATGATCAGTGGTCACAAGTTATATGAAGTGATAAAACTAAGATATCGTTATTCGGTAGTGATGGGCGAAAATATGTAAGACGTAGAATAGGAGAAGAGCTACATCCTGACTGCATTCAAGCAACTGTGAAGAACCCAGTTAGTGTTATGATTTGGTCATGCATGGTAGCAAATGGTATTGGTCGCCTTCATGTCATCGATGGGACTCTGAAAAAATATATTGGCACTATTCTAGAACCAAAACTTCTACCTTCCATCAGAGATCTCTTTCCCAACAATACTTCGTTTATTTTTCAGCAGGATTCTGCTCCTTGCCGCACGACCAAAATATCGAAAGAGTGGTTTCGTACAAAGAGCATTAAATTGTTCTCATGGCTAGGAAACAGTCCTGACCTCAATCCTATCGAAAATTTGTGGCACCGTTTGAAAACTCTTGTCCGAATGAGGCGCCCATCAAATAAATGGGCTATAATCGAGGCTATAATTGTTTCCTGGCATCATGTAATAACGAAAAAAGAGCTTAAAACTCTTGTCAGCTCAATGAAACGTCGATGTGAAGCGGTAATCAAAAATAAAGGGTACCCTACTAAGTACTGATAACTCACTGCAATCATCACTATCTAATGTATATCGATAACTATTATCGTTTAACTTTTTTTGTATACCAAATAATTGAGTTTTGTGTTTTGTATTGAATTCAGTAATAAATTCTCTTTAAAATGATATATACAAGTTTGCATTTTGTGAAACGTAACGTTTTCTATAAGCATACAAAGTTCAAAAACATAAAAATTTCCAAAAGTGTCCCAGATTGTTTAATATGTTTCTATTGTATCAAATGTCCGCTACTTAGGTATTTTCCCGTCGACGTGAAAAACGCCTTTCACCGATCACAAAAGTCAGAAAATGTCCCTTTAAATTTTGCACAAATCATTCCGTCTGAATTTTGAAAGAACAGATAGCTCTTTATTTATTTAGATAATCATAGATCCCTATTTAATTCATAATCAAATATAAACTACACAAAAGTTACAAATTACGGATGCAGGATATAAAAAATATAAATGAGAGCTCAAACTTTGAGATTATCTGACAAATAAGTGTGTTGGCTGCAGGGGCGTTTTCGGGGTTTTCCTCATGCGTAACGTCTATACGAACAAGTTGCTTTTAGAAAGTCCTTCGTGAAAGCATCCCTCCCTTTAGGCAGATAGCCTTTGAGTGCTTTGTCATAATCAAATAAACCAAAACAAAACTGACAAATTTACTATAACTTGCTCATTCCGGTGACCCAAATTCCTAGTGGCATGCATAGTCACAAAGCCTACAGACCATTTCTGCTACGGTCTGCTCTCATTGAATGAAACATCTGCTTGTCGGTCATATTTGGAATGGCGAGTTATCGCCTCGTAGGAGCGGTAATTAACGCCAAACAAACCTTATAGGCTTTCAGTACAGCGAGGAGAAACAGCTTTTGTTTCATTCGATAATTTTTTATTTTATGAATGAAATATATTTTAAATAAACTACTGATCTTATTAATAGTTTATTTGTATTTGAATTTAAACTGTTAAAAGTACGATAATTGTTTTGTAGAATAAGTGTTTACAATCAATACAATCAATCAATTCAATAAACATTTAAGGGCGTCGGATACCTATTCTTTTAACCTAAATTATGAGTAAGTATAACTAAAGTTGTATTTTATTCCATTATGTGCTGTTTCTATGGAAGCGCTTTTCGGAATCTTGGATCATAATCTTGCTACTGGTACCTACTACAAAGAGTACGAACCAGTAGATAAAATTAAGAAAAATTGGTATTAATAAAAATAGAGAAAATCAAGGTGTTAAATTTTTATCACCGCACCCGAAGGCAAAAAGACCAATAATGACAAAGTCATTCAATAAAGGGAAAATAAAAACAAATCCGCTTCAGGGCAGAGTTCGTTAAAAGTTCAAGAGCAAGGATAGAACCGGCGATCTAGAAGTCCGAGAATGTTTTTTCCATCCTCGTTACCGTTGATCTGCGATTTTGCCGTTGGCTTTCCCGCACTTTTCCGTACACAAGGCTGATATACAAATAGTATAGGCGATGAAGTAAAAGTCGCCAAGTACAAGATCCTGTAACCCCACATTTCCTGTTTTAACCAATCGGAGCAAAGAGTAGCAGAAACGGTCTGTAGGCTTTGTGAATATGCTAGTGGCATTTAAAATTTTAACATAATAGACTGTTTTCGAAACTCAATGACTCATTGTCATTTTGCGGAGTAGCAGAGTCTTTCAATGTTTTCATTTATGCTCACCAACACAGAGATCTGCAAAATTATATTCGTGGTTAACTTTAAAATATTCAAATCCTGCAGCTTGTAACTCATCAAGATTATAAGCCTTCCAAAGATCCGAAACAGTTATAGATAAAACTTGAAGCGGGTCGCATACTTTCACATTGACTTATACAGAATTAATCGTGTTTACCTGAAACCAAAGAGAAGAGCATGTGAGTGTATTTCCAACTGTAGGATATTTGACTCCTGGTGCAATCTATGCAGCTCCTAAATTCTGCCGCAATTATTCTCTGTTTTGAAGTTGAGGATGGCAACGATTTGTAGATCAATTTAAAATGGAATCCTAAATTTCTAAACCTTTATTTTGGAAGGCAGATAAGATATTATTTTCATTTATTTAAAATTGTGAACTTTAAGATTCCAATAATGTATTCCATAGAAATGTTGTAAGACTTATTATTATAATCTAATTTTATGATTTGCATTCTGTGAACAGTTTTGATGTTAGTTTTAAGATATTATGAGATAATTGAGTTCTAAGGCATGAGTTGCTAAATTCAGCTCTTGTTTATTTCAGGGATTCTCAACCGGTGGTACGCAAGAGAAAAATAGTTGGTACGAAAAATATTTTTAAATAGTAAATTCAAAAATCTCGTGAACAAAAAAAAAAAAAAAAAAAAAAAAAAAAAAAACAAGAGATAGACATTTTTTGCGATCGAACTCTAACTGAAGATTAGAATTAGCACACTTGTTAACTTTTAGCTAAACAGAAAAGAAAATAATTTACAGGCATTTCAAGCAAAGCTATTAATCACGCCCAAATTTCACACTAAATTTTAGAATTAAATTATTATAACTTAAATTTTGATAGTAAAATGGAAATCTATTTTTAATCTAGTATTTTTTATGTGTTCAAATTTAATATAAATAGCCAATAGGTTGTTCAAATGGCAAAATACTATTTTTGTAATATTTCTATTGATGAATTTTATTGATAAATATCGATGAATTTCTGTATTTTTAATATTTCTATTTCAATTTCTATGAGAAACTGAAAAATAATCATTGCGAAATGTAATATTGGTACCAAAGTTTTCCAGTTTTTGTTTAGATGGTACGTGTTAGTCAAAAGGTTGAGAACCGCTGGTTTACTTTGTTTATTGTTACTTTTGCTACTATTCCTAGCGTCAGCAGGTGCATAAGCATCTTGGTTAATATAGTTCAGAAAGGTGAAGAGAAACATATTGGCGAAGGACAAAGAAGAGCGAAGAGGAAAAACAATATATGTGTCTTGGATGTATAGCTGAAGGTATTCTAAAACTAAATTATTTAGTAAAATAAACACTTGAAAAAAGAACTTAAATAGTAGATTTTCTTTTTAAATGTTTTTGTTCTTTTCCTTTTTGTTGTTGTTATTTTGAATTATTAAAAATTAATTATAACCTCGACACAAGTTGAGATTATATATATATATATATAAAAAAAAAAAAAAAAAAAAAAAAAAAAAAAAGTTAAGCTTCAAAATATGCCTATGTACGTAAAATAAATTGTCAATAAAATAAATTGTACGTAAAATATATATTCAAAATATGCTTATGTACGTAAAATAAATATGTATGAAAATAAATTGTCATTTTGATTTTAAACCACAACAGATACACTGATCAATATTTACAAGTAATGTTTTCAAAAGTGAGAGTAATCAAAAGCAATCTGAAAGAGATCATTGAGGAGCCAAAAATTTTAGTTCTGTCTGTACAAAGAAATAACTTCAATATTTAGAATTGAAAACAAGTTTAGTTCTATCCATGCACTCGACCAGAGTTAACACCAATATTAATACGTCAAAAACGATTTCGAGAAAGATTAAGGAAGACTAAAAACAAAAGGTAAACGTTGCATAGGACACAGGTAAGATGGTTGGCCATTTAATTTAAAGCACTATTGGATTCGTTAGAGAATCGGAGGCTTGCTAGCATTTTTTTAAGACGTAAGAACTTATAAGTTACTTATTTCTTCCTCCTTTCCGTAAGAGGTCCAGGGTTCGTGCCCCGGCCAGGGCACTGCACATTTTTTCCCGTCTCTTTCATCAAAATAACCTATAGTCTTAAAATTATTTATAATGTAGGAAATACTGAAATTCAAGGAAAATGTTGGGAGACGAACAGCAGAAAAAAAAAGGGAACGTTTTTACATAATGCGAATACTTACCCAAGGATCTAAATAATCCTCGATCATAATATCTCCATCCAATAAATCTGAAAAGGAAAAGCTTTAGATGTAATCCATCATTCAGTAAAGTTGAAGAGTATTTCTTTTCAATTAGTGTAAATTCTAGTATAGATTTACAATATTTCAAATAATAGAGAACTATTGTATTTCCCGAATATAAGACGAAATATTTTCAAAGTTGTCTTCTGAAAATTATATTGTTCTGTGAGTCCATCAATCGAATGGATAATGCAACAGGCTGGCCGAAAAGTAAAAGCACTGTAGAAAATGCATAGTATGTAAACTGAACGTCGCCTTAAATATTTAATGTGACAATAGAAAATATTGCACATTATAAAGCATTATTATTAATAAAATATTGACAAAATATTATGCATTAATGTATTCAACATATGCGTTTATATAATATGTACTCAATCACCACACAAAGTGTTTCAATAAGTACTATTTATTCGTAAAAACTGCGGAAATAAAAATTGACTGCATTCTTTGTAACAGCTTAAAAAACTGTCAAATCTTTCTGATGTCAATGTTTAAGTTTTTGTGAAAATAATTTAGACGAGAAAGAGAGACATTTATTCATATACTATCCCTTTTATTCCGGAGATTTGGAACTGGAATAGATAAATTTGCTATTTGTAAATAAATGAGCGATAAATAGAATTTAGGAATTTTCTAGCCATAGCAGACATCTATATCTAGTTATAAATACAAGATGAATCAAAACGGAAACCGGGAATTTAGTGTGTTACTGCTTCATGACGAAGAAAGTAGAGTAACATAAATAGCGAGAAATAATTTTCAGTCATTTGTAATGTACATTAGTAAAATTCATAGAATATGTAGATTTCAAGAAATGCATGTATCTTATAAATTTTTTGTACTTCCATACTTCGTACTGTGTCAGATGTTTATTCTACAATTCAGCTTAGATAGACTACGTTTATTAAACAATTCAACTTCACTAGTCTTGACTAGTCACTTTCCTTCGTTGCCTAGTGAAAATCCCGAAGTAATTAAAAGAGGCTGCATCTCAGTTCAAAGAGCAGTAATCCAAATATTGGATAATCAATGAGTTTAATCTGTCTAAATTGACTCAATGAAAAATCAACAACTGGCGGATTAATTTATAGTTGCCTGTCATTTCCGTTCTGATTACCTGATCTAACAAAATGCAGTTTCTGTTTTTGAACTTATGTTAAGATGAGGTGTTTATGCCGGTCCAATATCGATATTTAATAGAACTGAAGTGTCTCATTTTCACAACTACGTACCATCTAGGTGGACGAAAATAAAAGGCTCATTATCACATCTATTATTTTTTTATTTTTTAAAATCAGATAACGTAGTAGAAACTGTATGCTAAATTGGATTATATAATAAAAATGTGGTACTTCACTGGGATGGGCATATGCGAGATATATTAGAAAATAACAAGAGTATTAGAAAATACCTTAAGTTCCCTTTTTTAATTATCCTTAACTGTATTTTACCTATTTCCTTTCGTTAATCTACAATAATGCATTTAAATTTCGAAGATTGCTTATGATTCACCTCCGAGTATGGATCTTTGTAAGGTACTGGTATAAATGTTTCTTTGTAAGCCAGCAGCAAAGCAATTTTTCGTAATGAAAACAAAATGGCTTAAATTTTTATCATTTTATCAAGTGACAAAATTTATCAAGGTATCCCACAGGAAGGACGGGTGAAAGGTAACTATTCTAATAAGACTGTAACGACGAAGGGTTGAAATGAAGCGTTACGATGGTGACTACCTCATCGTCTGTCGCGGTCTTCCTTTAGCCTGTCCGTCTTCGGAAAATAGAAGACACCTTACCACAGTTGAAGAATGGTTTATATGCAATAGATTCAATTGAGAATGATTTTGAATGGAATTACACTAACAAAACTCCACCAGAATGAATAACACAATTGTGATTGCAAATATTACACTATATGCATATTCTAAGATGTAGCGATTTCCTGTTGACACCTTACAGGAAACTATTGGTAGATTTTTATCTGCTGAAATCTGCTTAATCAGGCTGTATATTGTCCAGCTTACTACAGTATAAATATTTTAATTTAAGCCAGATATGTCACATTTATTCCTCTATTATAGCCAAGCTAATACTAGCCAAATTACCACCTCTATTTCCTTTTTTCTCACCGTCTGGAATGTCGTTCTTCCCATTCACCATTCATGTTTGCATGATACCTTTGGCCACGGTTCCTACACCGTCTGACGAGACAAATATCATTCACTGTTTGAAACAACAAATTCTGTAGCTATAGTCAAACTAGGAATTATGGTTTACTAATCTGATGCTTATGTTCTGAGCTCAAATGGTCTTTAGTGCTCCATGTGCAAGTAGGATATCCTTTTCCCCCTTTAACGTACCACTACAAGGCCGTTTTCCTTGAAAAGGGAAAGGATGAAATAGAAACGAGAAATAATGAGAGAAAATACCAAACCATCAATAAAAATGAATAAATGAAAGCCTGAAAAAAATGCGAGTGCATATAAAGTAAAACAATAGACGCTGAATATTCGAAATGAATAAAAGCTTAATTTTAAGAATAAAATGTTACAAATTGTTTAATATGGGTACATCCCGGGCAGAGGAGAAGCTCCACGAAATTGCTCACTAAAAAATAAAGTTTATTCTTAGTATAAGGAAAAATTCTAGAATTTAAAAATTAGTTCAGTTGACTATGAATTCAATTATAATCTCATCTGTTAACTGAATTGAATATGCACATTTATCATTTATTTGTTCATGAATATGAATGAATACAAAATGAAATTTTGCAGTTTTATGAAAAGCATAAACGCACGCAATCAAAAATTAAGAAAACTAGATTTAAATTTTTAATCTACTTCTGAGATCTTTGTTGTATAATAATAAATTCTCTCTCTAACAATTAGTTAAAAATCAAATAACTCTTTAACAGCTATCGATGTCTCTCTTTAACCTCACGTTTGATAGATTCCTTAAACTACTCCTTTATTTCGAATTTTGCACACTAGATGGCACCACGAAAAACACTAGATGGCACCAGGAATAGAGTACAGTTTCAAAAATGTGCTTTAATGACAAGATTTTATTATGTAAATTTTAACTTATATATAATGATGTCAAGAGTGCATAGATTCTTATCTAAATAGTTTTAATTAATAATACGTCTTCAAAACTTAACTAAATTAATATTCAAGAAATTTTAGGAATTTTTTAGTTTTAATTACTCAAGAAAGCTCTGTTTGCTGTTAAATTTCGGTTTTTCTTTAAACACGACATCCTTTACATTACAACATCCTTTACAGCTATACAAAAAATATTACAACTGTTTTGTATCTTGGAAACACGCTTTTTGATATTGTTTTGTGACTGATGGCATTTTTTTTTTTTTTTTTTTTACTGTACAGAATCTCTTCTTATAAACGAGAATAATGATGATATTTAATGAAGAAGGGAAGTTTTAAAGTAGTGTTAATTTAAGTCATTATTTCTGAGATATATAAATAAAGCAAAAATTTAAATTGATTTTCTTCTCGTTTTAATTATCAGTAAACTTATTGACAGCGTTCTAGTAACAAACATATCTTACATTATTCTTTTTGTGAGCAATACTGCATGTGTATGAAGTTTCCGTCTTAAACATTTCCAAGTATTATATTGCTAGTTTCAGTGAGGGAAATGGACCCTCTTCTTTGGAACTGCTCATTGAAAGGAATCTTAAAAAGTATTCTGTCCCATCAGCGGCCGAGAGGTAAAGCGGCGCTAGTAATTCGGTTCGCGGTTCGAATCCCGCGAACGAGCCAGCTGCACGGGCGATTTCGTGATTTTCGCCATGTGTAATGTATATGTGAGCCAATTTTCCCTTAGAAAGTCCTCCACGAAGGTGTCCCTTCCCTTGTACAGATAGCCCTGGAGTGCTTTGCCATAATCCAATAAACCAAACTTTAAAACAAATATTCCGCTAAGAAATTTAGCTGTAATTTTCTTTCTGTTTATTAAATTCAGTTTTTCAGAGTAGAAAACCGCATTCTCAATGTTAATTGTATCAAAATTACTGCATTTCCACTTTCAGTTCTTCAATGTTTATATGTTCAGGAGTAATTTCTTATTAATTAATTAATGAATTTTATCCTGCATGAATGGTTTTTAATTACAATCACACACAAATATAAATTTATTGCTAATATCTATTATTATCTACATAAGAGTATATCAGTAATTTTTCAATTCACATTTGCAACTAATCTATGCAAAAATCACAGTTAAAATATGTTCACGTTAAAAAGTTAAAAAGGCCTTAGTTCTTTCTGAACTCTGCTTATTAATCGCATTATTATCGAAAAATGTTGAAAATTTTTTTAATGGTTCAGTTGCAGTAATATTTCTATCTTCATTTTAAAAAAGTATGAAATTGTTACGCGTATTTTTAATCAAGTGTTTTATGCTTTATGTCGCATAATTATGTTACTATAGATATTGAACGTATGGGTGATTACATTGATTTGCTAACAAGACTTAAGTTATGTAGAACCCGCGTATAAGTCGATACCGCGTATAAGTCGACCCCCCCCCCGACTTCGACATAAAAAATTCCTAGAAAATAAGAAACCCGCGTATAAGTCAACCCCCCACTTCCGAAATCGATCGAGAAACTTCGAAAAAATTTTTTTAAGTACTACATTTATTCAAAATCATCTGAGAAAAAAAAGTAAATATACGATAAAAAATACCTTGGTAAATAAACAAAATCGAAATCCTTCAACGTCCGATTCATGGTCAGATTCGCCAAACATTTCATAGAACTCTTCTGTCGTCATTGGCTCGTCATAATACATATTTTCAGTCTCGAACTCTGTATTGTTACAATCACTGCTAGAGCCTTCGTCGTCAATTTTACTTTCAAAAACAGCATCATCTTCCGTGCCGTCTAGTTCGTTGCTAATACAACATTTTTTAAATGATTTTATAATCATTTCAGAGGGTATTTCGTTCCAAGCATCTTTAACCCACTGAGCAATTAATGTAATATTGGGCTTTTTATTATTCGGGGGCCGAAAATTCTTTGGTTTAATCGAAACTTACTCTAGTTAAAGTATGAAACTCTGCGATTAGTTCGCCACATAATTTAAGTTATGAAATTACTTCAAGTAAGTGACTTATTTGATAAGCCGTCCAATTTGAGTGCGGGAAGAAAACAACTGCATTATATAAAGAAATTTTTGAACTTCCGATTCTTTTAATTTTTTATGGCCCCGCGTATAAGTCGACCCTTTGAAGTTTTTTTTTTTTTGGTCCAAAATATCTCGACTTATACGCGGGTATATACGGTACTTTTATTGTACAAATATATCTCGAATTAAAATAGTTAATTGATCAATTGATCTGCATGGGTAACATAAAGTGTAAAATGTATCATTATTTCATGCACCATTAGTAAATACCTCAGAGCGGAATCTTCTTTTCAATGGAGCTTAAGCGTCTATTTTTGCTTGATTAAAAACCCGGCGGTTGAAGGTCCTATATTGATGACCGATGGCACTCATCTGTTTGTCCAGAGTGAAGAGACTTCATTTAGGCACTCGTTAAACTTCAGGTAGACAGCAATTTTCTTCTTATTTTGGTTCAAAGCAATAGCGCAAAATTTTATCAGGGTCGAATAAAACTGTAAAGCAAATGTAGAACAAACATGGCGGTTTAACAGTAACGCTAGCTCTAATGGTTTTAGTAAAAAATGGTACTTGCTTTGTTATCGGTTGTGTCTTGTTTCGGAAATGAACTCTTAGAAAATCACAATCCTTCATCGTTTTCGAAATATTCGAGAAAAACTGATAGACAGCGTCCTTAAATGCTGCTTTAAAGGTTCTGCACTCTTCCAAAGAGTTCTACACTGTTCTAAAGAGTAAACGAAACGGCGTCACCTAACAATTTTAGTAAGAACTGATAGGAAGAACGCAACAAAGGTGATTCGAATCTAAGATTGTTGACATGGTTTCAAAATTGAAACTGCGTAGGAATGTTAATATTGATTTTTTGTATGAAAATTATAAATTTCTTGCTCAGCATGTATGATTTTCACTGAAGACGGAAAGCGAGAACGACGACGTGAACCTAAGAAGAGAGACCTGAGCGCAACATTCTAATATAAACGAAATGAATGCCGACTTCGTGAGGCGGTTTCCGAAATACATATGGACAGTAACCTTCCACTTTTTTAAAGTGTGTAAAATTTTAACAAAATTCAAATAAAACTGTAGATTTCTATGAATTACACACTCACACAAACGAGCATTGATCTTTATAGTATATGTATGATCCCAGTTAATGTGATTCCACGGGTTTAGTAAGTATAAGGATTGAAATAATTGTAATAATAGTACCTAATAATTGAAATGAAGTTGTGTTTAAAACTTTTAAATATTAGTTTAGTTTTTTAGTTAATTATAGAATAAATTTGAAAGAACAATTAAATATCTTACACTTTGCTGAACGACGAACACTGCCTATAACTTATCCTAACACACGACTACAACGTATCCTTTCCATATTCTTCACCAGAATGCAAATGAACAGCCAGTATTTAAACTAAGGTTTTTGGATTTTAAACGATGCCTCTTGTCATAACAAACTTCTATAAACAAAACTTGTCATAAGATAAAACTTCAACAAAATTTTCAAGCGTCCGAATTATTATGCGAGCTATTGATTACTATGAGATTAATACTCATTGAATATATAGGAATTTATATTTATTTTCACTAACCACTTAAGTTTACGCTTTCCTATAAACCTTCATTTCCCTAATGGTCAATGTCAGAATATTTAAATTTGGTAGCGCGCGTTAAGTAATGCGAATTATATTTTTTGCAGAAAAGGTTTAAATACTGAGTTCTAGAAGGGAAAGTTAGAAACTGTGGGCAAGCACTGTACCTTGGTAGCTTGAGCTTCTCTTTCTGCATTTATTGTTGGTTAAAGTGGTGTAACAGCTATTACTTGACTGCCACAAGACTTCGACGCGATTTTAGGTAGCAGGATTATCTGAGCCCTGCAATAAAATTCTGCTAGTTGTTAATATCTTCAAATTTTTAGTTTAGTTCTTGTTAGTTGAGTTACAGCTCGAGGAAGGCGTAGTTTTTTAACGTCAAGTCGCCGCATTATATATTTTAAAGAGTTTTAATAAAGGGTTCTTTTAATCCTTCTCCTGTCTGGTGAGTGAGTGAGTGAGTGCACCGCTATGATGGCTTCCGACCACGGACATGAACCAAACGGAATTATATACCATCACAGCGGGGAAGACTCCAGAGTAACAAGGTTGAATATTATATACTAATAACAGTTTTTACATATTGTTAACTGCAAGGCACTAAGCGTTATTCTGGTTATCTGCTTTAAGTTCTGAACATTTGAAACATTATAATATTATCCACGGTTGTTTCTGCTTAGGCAGCGTCCTGAGATTTTCTCTATTTTATCAAGGGCTATTCTGTTTTTGAGTGTGCTAGTCGTCCACAATGCCCAGGCACAGTCCGCGGGTTTTTTCAAGTGCCAGGTTCTTGTATGTACACAATGGAAGTAATAATGGTCCGTGTCGCCTTCCTCTCCGCATTCGAAGAAAGGATTCTGAGTCTGAATCCTCTCTCCGCATTCGAAGAAAGGATTCTGAGTCTGAATCTGTTCAGGTATACTGGGAATGGTCCATGACCTGTCAAGAACTGTGTTAGGCTAGAACAGTGGGTCTTTATTTCCATGTTAACTGTTGGCAGTAAGCGAAATGTCTTTCGTCCTACCTCTGCCTCTGTCCATCTACTTTGCCAATTTTGTAGCAGACTTGTCAAAGTTGTTCGCTTAATATGAGACCAAGGAAGTTTAGTTGGTCTTTTTAATATATCCGTGCAGTTGGCTGCCTGCTTGGCCAGTAGGTCAGCGGCTTCATTGCCTTGAATCCCTGTGTGAGCGGGAACTCATTTTAAAGTGGGTCTTTACGAAATAGGCATTGTCAGAAGCTGTTTCTGAATTCTGTATACCAAAGGACTCCGGCTGTTTTGACTTGCGATAGCCGTCAAACTTGATGCCGAATCACTGAGTATGGAGAATTTCTCCTGTTGACATGTGTTCGCATATCTAATTGCAGCACTGATAGCTAGAAGCTCAGCTTGGTATACCGAGTTGTTCGAGCCTAATTTCCTTTTCCACTCGAATGTTACAACTCCATTTTCTAGTCTACAGAAGGCGCTGCCCGTGCCGTTCTCAGTTTTGGAGCCCTCTGTGAAAAGGTTATTACTGTACCTCTGAATTGGTTGGTCGTTTATACTGATACCGTCGGAGAGATTAAAAGCTGCTGAATGAAAGTTATTGCAGTTGTTTTGCTCTTCGTAGTCCGAGTGGTGATAACTATGACCCCAGAGTGTTGAAGTTTGACCCAGCCTGGTAACCCTTACTATAGCTGCCTCCCTTTCTTCTATCAAATCTAGGGGAGGAATTCCTGCTAGTTGTTGTAGGGCTCATTGCTCTGGCCCATTGGGAGAACAGATCAAGACAGTATTGAGATCTCATTTCGAGGTTGCTCCTTCCTGCCACAACTAGCATAAAATCGTCCGCATAGGCTATGATTCGAGCGTATTCTACGCTCTCAAACTGACGAAATACCAAGTTTGCCACTATATTCCACAGTGTTGGTCCAAGGTATGACTCCTGTGGCCATCCTCTAAAGACATTTTTGACATAAATGCTGCTGTCTGATGTTACTTGTACACTTCGATCTTGAAGGTACGAGCGAAGGATGGTAATAATGGCTGCTGGGCAGGCCATGTTGTGCAGCAAATTTATTACGTCTGGCCACCAAAGGGAGTCAAAGGCTCCCTTGATGTCAATGGCTATTGCGAGTGAGTGCAAATTGTTATCCTTGTTCTGTTTGATAGTGGCCATTAAGTCTTTTATGGCATGTTCAGTTGAGTTGTCCATTCGGAATCCATATTGGTTGGGATGCAGGGCGTTGTTCCTTTGCAGGAAGAAGTGCAATCTGTAAAGAATTACTCTTTCCAATACCTTACCGAGCGTTGGCAGTAGACAGACTGGCCTGTAAGATGAAGGTTCTGCCGGAGTTTTGTCTGATTTTAGGAATAACGCCACTTCTGCCAACTTCATATTTTTAGGAAAGTACTGATGTTTCCAGCAAGCTGAAATGACCGCTAGGAATAGTTTTGGGAGTTCCCGGTGAATCTCTCTAATGATGATATTATCAATTCCATCCGGACCTGGAGCTTTTTTGGGTGCCAGAGTATGTATGATGTTATCCACTTCCATTTGCGTAGGAGGGAGTTCGTCTCTTCTGGTAACTTGGCGAAATTTCATACTGTAGGTTTTCTCGCTTCCTCTTGCTCCTCTAAGAAATCCTCTTCATCATCTTCAGGAAAAACTGCATTTATGATCTCACTGGATGAGGCAGTGCTATTCACCATAGGCGAAAGGGTCGTAGGACGAAACACCTTGTTACATGTTATCTTTTCAGTAGGTCCAAGGGCTTTAGTGACATTACTACAGTAAGTTCTCCATGAGATTAACTTGGCCTCTTTAATTTTTCTTTTATATAAAGCTCTGGCTTTATTGTATGTTATCATTTTGAGTTGCCGTAGATATTGATCTACCGTGGATTGTGCTTTTCTGCGAACTACCCGAACTCTGCTCCTCTCTGTGTTACGCTCTGGTGACCACCAGGATATCGAGTGTTTTGCCTTTACAGATTTCAAACGATATGCTTTGTGGGCGGCTTGCACTATTTTTGTAACTAGTAAGTCGTAGAGATTATCTAAGGAGTTTCTGTCCTGGCAGTTGTTGAAATCTTTGATAAATTTATCTACATGCGCTCGAATGTGTTCCCGTAAAACGGAATGTCCTCCAATCTCCTGTCTGGTTCTGCACGTACTTCAGCAGTTACACACGAAAGAATAAACAAGTAGATATTACATTTGGAGGCCGAATTTCTTATCAAACCCGATGGCCAACGATCAGAACCGGCAGTCCTCCCCACAAGACTCAGAAGTCGCAGGCCTGATGGTGCCCAGCCCTTTGGATAGATTTGGTTTTATAGCATAAATAATGAGAGCGTCCATCAAGTCAGCAGTGGTGTTCGACGGCAAGAACTCCGTCACTTCACTCCTGGAAACCCTTGATAATGACCTCCAGTTGCATCCTGTACCCGAGAGACAGAAAGTGACAATTGCGTCGAGTGCCCTCCGACGACAGGCAGAGTCATGTGGAAAGGAATTGAGAAATTTTTACTGGGAGAAGTCGGAAGACTCACCTAAAATTTTGAAAATTTTAAAGTGGCACTCTTAAGGCCTTCTCGATAGTTAAATACCGAGCAAAATTAGAAGCCGAACTTTACAACCATTACCAACGGAAAATTGAGGATCTCTTGAGTTTATTTTACGAAAGGTTAAGTTAGTAAATAAGCTATACGGAACGAAGTAGGATGATCAAGTCATTGAAATCATTTTAACAAGTTTGTTACCCGGAGTACAAGATTTCATGGAGTTGAGAAGCCCACGAACGCTCCAAGAATTATTCGAATTAGCCGTGAAATTTCAGAACCGGTGGATGGCGGAAAGCTCCAGATTTTCTACCCAGAGATATTATCAGCAATTCTTTCGACAGAAAGAAATAAATACAACGGAGGAAGATGTTTTTTAGCCAAGCCGTCAACCAGCATGAATGAAAACGATAATGCGAAAAAGGAGTTCGACAAAGACCACCAGCGTAACCAAAAGACATCAGGAGGAAAGAAAAAGTATTTAAACGAATAGAGGGGCCTGAGAAATTGAGGGTCCAGACCCCCTGCGCATCGCAAAATCCCTCTAAGGTGCATTTAAATACAGTTCTGGTGAAGAACTCACAATTACCTGTAATACAAGTTCTTCTTAATAACGTACACGTAGAGGCACTTACGGACACTGGCGCGCAAGGAAACTTTTTAAGCCAAAGCTTCTATTACCGGAATATTTGAAAAGTAAAGTTATATAAAAATCATAGCCGCACAAGGGAAAGTCTGTGAATGCGTCGGGGAAGCTATAGTTTAATGTACAGGTAAAATATGAAAATATTAAAGTTTTATTTTTTGTTGTTAAAAATTGATAAAATAAAATTATTTTAGGTACAGAGTTCCTCAGGGTCGCTAATGCAAAAATCAGTTTTTCCGATCCTCGATATGGTTTCAAAGTAGTGGAGGACGAAAACATCCCAGAGTCGACTTCCAGCATCTAAAGATGAAAGAGCCAAATTGGAAGAACTTGTAAGCAAATTTTCCACATTATTTTCTGAAAATTCTGGGAATACACTAATCACACATACTATTGAATTAAAATCAATCGAAACGTGTAAAGCGAAACCTATCGCTATGATAAAGAGAAAGAGGCTATAATAGAACACCATATACAATAGATGTTAAAAAACAAGATAATAATCCGCATCAACTGATCTTACTTCAGGCTACTTTCAAAGGCTACTTAGTCATGAACTAAGCTACTAGTCATGAAGCCAGAAGACGTGAATAAAACGGCCTTTATTACAAAATCGGGCACTTAGGCGTTTTTACGTATGCCGTTTGGATTTTGAGGGGCCCCCTCAACTTTTCAACGCGCTATGGACATTATTCTACGTCCTGTCCTTGGGAAATCCACTCCAATATATTTGGACGATATCATCAGAACTAGTGACACCATTGAGGAACATGTAAAAGATCTCCACGAAGGTTTTTCATTATTAAAGGAAGCAGGTTTAAGGGTTACTGCATCAAAATGTATGTTCGCAGCGACAGAATAGCGATATTTAGGGTACGAAATTTCAGATAAGGGTATCGAAACTGAAGATTCTAAAATAAAAGCAATAAAAAATTATCTTCCGCCAAGTACGACAAAGAAACTATCATATTTTCTTCTCATGTACTCGTATCACCGTTCTTTTATTCAAAATTTCGCCAATATCGTTGAACCTTTGTTAATGCTAAAACGGAAAAAAATCAAAGTTTGTGTGAACAGTGGAGGCAAACACGGCCTTCGAACACTTAAAAACAGCTTTAATTAATGCCCCAGTTTTAAAATTCCCGGAAGTGGATGAGGACTTCTAAATCGCGACTGATGCTTCAGATTACGCCGTAGGTGCAGTTTTAATACAAAATGGGCATCCCGTGGCATTTTTTAGTAAAACTTTAAATTGTATATAACGAAATTATGCAGCTACTGAACGAGAAACGTTATCCGTGTTAATGGCAGTTCAGGAGTTCCAGGTTTAATTTGGAATGCACCGATTACAATCTATTCAGACCATGTGGGCGTAGGTAGACTATATTCTGGGAAGAAATGAAACCCAAGATTAATTAGATGGGCCTTAAAGTTACAAGAGTACAACTTAATAACTAAGCATACTTCCGGGAAGGAAAACACCGTGACCGACTCGTTATCAAGAATTAAACTGTATGAAAATGCTGATAAAATAAAATGCATTATCTTAACTTCTAAAAAATGTGCTATGTTAACTTCTAAAAAAATGTGCTATGTTAATTTCTAACACCAAAAATAAATAAATAAAGAAAGAAACAAGCAGATATTATAAATAAATTATTTTATTACAATGAATATTTTTCCTATATTTATTGCTTTCAATATTTTGGACAAAATATACACAAATAAATTTCAAGACTAACAAGTACGGGGGAAAAAGTGAGCCACTGTATATTTATTCTAAGCTGTTAATCATAGTTCCTATTGTCATTTTCTAATATACAATCCCAATTTCTAATACACATCAATTTTATGTAAACAAAACGTACCACTGTAATTTTAAACGTAATAGCAATAAGAACATATTCTTTGCCAATTATACCCAAATAATTCTGAAATTGCTGTTCAGATATAAAAATGAATAAGATAAAGCATGCTCAATTTTTGCTCGTTTGTGTTTGGTTTTACATTTCCTTTTCTGACTTTAAAATGGCATAAGCAAAAAGTGTCAAAATATTATTAAAAGATATACTAAATAGTTGCGTTCGTACGGGCTCGTAACAGATTGAATGCACACAAATCCGATTATAGATTAATAACATTTATTTTGTCAACAGAAACACTTCAAAGTTCAGGAGTTTTCCACAGAAATACTTGTAACAAGTGTTCACAGTGTCACATAGTATAATCAGTATAGTTACACTTTAAAATGCTGAGAACGTTAAACACAACGCAATGCAAAGCGCCTTTAAAGAGAAAGCTAATCCGATCTCCCGCTGGACTAACAACTGGAAACAATAAAAACAACAATTTTGGCATTAAAATATCATTAAAAGATATATGTTATTTTTAAATAACTCATTTTATCATATTAATAAACAATTATATTGGTGTAATTTAAAGTATAAATGAAAGCGGTATTAATGCAACTTAGATTGGAAACAATTTCTTTTTTTTCATATCGAACGAATATTAAAAATAATATTAATAATAGATATTTCCTTATTATAGTGGAGCCCAAAATTCAAACGCTTAATCAACCGAGGTGTAATATGTAGCGTGGTATAAGAACACGTGACGAGATATCTCGGATGATTAGCAATTCAATCCTAGAGGCCGCTGTAATAAAGAATTACCTGATAATAAAAACTCCAAAGATTCTTTCAAATAATAAAGAAATACTGATTTGAAGTACTCTTCTTTTTATTTTAAAGCTGTTTGTTCAAGCTATCAAGGGCCGATCGGTGTCTTCAAATAATTATAAAAAATTAGAAAAACATATTTGTGAATTTTTAAATTTTTCTTGCATTAAATAATTTGAAACCATAGTTACGAAAAGGAAATGACAGGGAAAGGGGAGAAAGGAGAGAAACTAATTCCTTACCCGGGATATTTCTGAATTTCAGCAAAATTCTTATAGAAATTACAGATTAGTTTCCGTGTAACGATAGAACATTAGCTAAATGTCAAAAACGGAAATAAAAGTACATCATTTCTAAAATTGCTTCTCAAGTCGCTGATAATTAGTAGTGAAAATTCATGAATAATTTTAAATAATGTTCGTGCTTATGTTACCCATAAACAACATTAAACAAGGAAATACGAAAAAACTTACATTCATCTGCTGAGTACCCGTGTATAAATAATCCTAGTAAAACTATTCTAAGTAAACTCGCTGTGACTAACATTTTCATCGCTTCATAGTGCAGGAGGTAAAGAACTTTCTTTTGCATTGAGTTCATGAAGTTTTACCAATCACTGAGAAATAAAGCAGATGCGTTTAAACTTCCATAATACTTTTGGATAAGCTTCTGTTTTAATCTTTAAAGAAAAAAATTGTTTCTATGGCAACATATGAAACCTTCTTCATTTATCGCCTGCTCATAGAAGGCGACGGATCGTAAACAAACGCGATTGTTATTCCATGACAATTGAAAATGATATTGTGATGTTATTGTAAAACTTTAATCACTTGATTCTTAAAAATAGTATTATGAAATTTTTAGTACATTTCATTTAATGGTGTATAATAATAACTTGTTTATCCTCTTTAGCACTTGTAAATTTCTGAGGATAAATGATAAGCTACGTTTAATAAATAATGTAAAAATTCCGTTTAGTAGTAAATTTAGGAAAATTATTGTTCAGTTTCGAATTCGGACTTTCAAAGAATCGCATAGATCACGCAAGTTAACACTGTTTTACAGGATATTTTGAAAGAAAATGAAAAATTGTAACTCAGTCAAAATGCATCCATCTTAATTACTCCACAGAGCTCATTAAACTTTTTACATTAGCCTTAATAACGTACTAAATCAACTTTCGACATTGGAGTAAGCAGGCACTGTACATGAAGCAATCGGTAGAGTGCAAACAGCGATAAGATATCAGTGAAGGTTTTCAGTCCCTTTTATTATCGAATCTCTGAGAACGTTGTTTAATATGACGCTGTCACTGCCACCAGGTTCTAAGTCTTCTATTTTGCTTGCTGTCCAATTCTTGAAAGCGAAATTACACTGCGTACATGGCATTTCTATTTGTACTCGTACATGCAGCGCAGGTATCATACCGTATTTACTTTTAGTGCTTTTTTAGATTTTGAATGCTAGATGAAGAATTTCCCCCTCTGCTCATTAAGGTCAGTCAATCATCAGAAATGCGTTTTGCATGTTCTTGTGGTTTTGAGAAAAGTTCAAGAAGATTATCGTGTTCATAAAGATTAATTTTCCATGAAATGTAAAAGACTGAATATTACAGTGCCATGAAAGAACACAAAGTTTGACAGTTTTCAGATTCAGTTATATTTAGCTGTTTAGATTCTCTCAAAATATTGCATTAAATATATACGACTTTCACCTCAAATTTCATGATGATTGGTTTTAGTACAAAGTCGAAATACATCACATTTAATGATATTATCTTTAAGTGTATTTTGCCGAAAATGCATTTCCGAATTTCAGTTAAACCTTTTATTTGTCCTTTAAATTTAAAGAGGAAAACACTGCGGTTAAATGATTAAATCACCCAAACAATAATTTAAGAATTCAAATGATCTGTTCATATATTTTCTATTTTTAACCTGATATTTGCAGGTTATGCGGTTCGCTCACGAATTTTTTAAGCTATTATGAATCTTCAAAATTATTTTCTATGCTTTTGTTAAAAATGTCCGCGCATTTTGTGTTTCATTTAAATGCATAGGATTAGTAGATTCATATAATTACTTGTTGACAATGGGCATCTCTCTTTAATTTAAACAATAAAATAACGAAAGAAAATTGATTTGAAAAGGATTGCTTTTCTTGCTAATTTATTCACTTCTATTTTTAAATGAAGAACAACAGTTATAGCATTATTTCGGTATATACTGCGAACGTCAACGAATTCATAAAATATTTCATTTCTAAATAACTTCTTTCTAGAGTCTTCAAAGCACAATTAATAATAACAACCTTATTCCGAAAAGCGCATGACATCAAAACTATATCCTCTGCAGGTTAGATGCCTTAAATAGTATTCGTGCAACAACAAATCTAAAATTCAGCTTTTTTTAATTCGAACTGCCATACTCCTTTCGTTTATGACCTCAGAGGTGAGAGAATTTACTTTTCCCTTCTTTGTTCAAAAGTGAGGAAACGACTTTTGCTTCTAATCAGCAGACGACCTCTTTTGTTCTAAAGCCATCTTCTACGCTGCTTTTTCTCTCAGTTGACATCATTTTCAATGACCTTCTCTAGCGTTTGTAGAACCGAGACCTAAAAAAGGCTTATCTTTAGATGGTATTTATGTAACTGAAGTTTAACTCTGCTAAATAAAGTTATATTTAGTCTTCTATTGACTGTTGAAGTTAGTTTCTGAAAATCTTCTTAACGCTTTTGTTCTAATATCAGAATTTCTGAAAGATTTAAAGAACTAAACTTCTTTAAATCTTTTAGGAAAGAATTTAAACAAACTTTCATAGTAATCAGATGTTAGTTTTGAACGAAATATTCTGAAGTATGTCGCAATTTTCGATTTTAAATGATGCCCTCTAAAAATCTCAAAAAACATAAAAATGATATTAAAAAACTTATTAAATTTAGTTTTTTGAAATGTTCAGATAGTGTATAAAATCGTTTTCTAAAATTACATAATGTGAATCAAAATGCAGGCTATAATGTTTTTCTAAAGAAATTAATTTATAATTTTGTAGAGACATTAGGTTAATTGTAAAAGCCGTAGAGATGAAAAAATGAGCAAATGCCTTCGCCGGGCATCGAAAACCACGGGCTCTGAAATACCGGCTCAGTGTCCTGACCACTACACCACGAAGGCACGCTAGAAAGCCGGGAGAAATTACTTATAATTTAATTCTTTTAAAAATCTAAGCTTTAAAACTATTTTTTTTTAAACTCAAACATCAGTCATGTTAATAGAAATAGAAAATGCAAGTTTTTGATATTGTAACACTTGCTCATATAGAGTGTCTCACAAAAGTGATGGGACACTTGTGCTTTACAAAAGGAAACTGTAATAAAATAAATTAAAAAAACATGTAAAAATTTATTGTAGGTGTGTTTCATACTTAAATTTAGTAACAATCATTACATAATATACATTTTCTCAAAATATTAATTTAATAAAAATACAATTGTTTAGAACGGAGTAAAAAATGGCTCACATAAGTGATGGGACACCATTAGATACTACTAACGTACTACAATAAAAATATTTTTTGGGGGTTTTTATTTTTACTTAAAAGCAATTGGCAATAATTTATAAAATCGTCTTCAGTATTTCCCTCCAGTTTGGTTTGGAATTTTCGTGTTTTTTAGCTCTGTGCAGCCATGAATGCTGTGTCTCAAAAAAGTGATGGGACACTTGTGCTTTACAAAAGGACACTTCAATAAAATAAATTTAAAAAACTTGTAAACTTTTTTGTGGGTGTCTTTCATACTTAAATTTAGTAACAATTATTACATAACATACATTTTCTCAAAATATTAAAATATTAATATAATAAAAATAAAATTGTTTAGAACGGAGCAGAAAATGGCTCACTTAAGTGATGGGACACTACGTACTATGCAACAAAAATCGTCTGAAGTAAGTAATAAAAATATCTTTTGGGGTATTTATTTTTACTCAAAAGCAATTGCCAATAATTTATAAAATCGCCTGCAGTATTTTTCTCCAGTTTGTTTTGGAATTTTTGTGTTTTTTAGCTCTGTGCAGCCATGAATGCTAAACGAAAAGAAACTTTGCCTGAAGTTCGAAAATTAGTTATTAATTTGCATACTGAACGAGGAAAATCTATTAGAGAAACTACTGAAACAGTTAACTTCAGTTATTCAACAGTTTTCAATATCATTAAACGATATAAAAAGAATCATATGATTCAGGATAAAAGAAGACCTGGCCGACCATCAAAGCTATCCAATGGAATAAAGCGAATTATCGTTCGAAATATTAAAACAAAATCCAAGAATGAGTGCTCCTAAAGTTGCTGCTGATTTACAAGCATTATATGGAGCAATTGGTAATCCTGAGACTATTAGAAGAGTAATTCGATCTGCTGGATATCACGGTAGAGCAGCCGGGAAAAAATCCTTCGTAAGTGAAAAGAATAGAAACCTCAGACTGGCTTTCGCAAAATCCAACATCAATAAGAATTCTGATTACTGCAATGAAGTTATATTTGCTAATGAGAGTAAATTTAATATATTTGGTTCTGACGGTAGAATCTTGGTGTGGAGAAAACCCAGGGAAGAATTTCGTAAACAGAACTTGGTGCCAACAGTAAAACAGGGGGAGGAGCAGTTATGATATGGGGGTGTATGTCGTCCGCTGGAGTTGGTAATCTTGTTTTTATTGACAGTATAATGGATTGGTACAAGTATATTGACATTTTAAATCAAAATTTGAAATCTTCAGCACGAAAATTGAACCTCCATAACGATTTTAAATTCTACCAGGACAATGACCCCAAGCACATTGCTTTGAACGTTAGACACTGGCTGCTGTATAACTATCCTGAAATAATAAAAACATCACCACAATCTCCAGACTTAAATCCCATAGAGAATATTTGTCAAGAATTGGAATCAAGAATTCGCAAACACACCATTTCTTCAAAACAACAATTAAAATCGGTGCTTCAAGAAGAATGGGGTAAAATCACTCCAGAAATCACAAAAAAAAAAATTAGTCGAATCCATTCCAAGAAGATTAAATCATGTTTTAAAAGTAAAAGGAAATCCAACAAAATGTTAAAACCGTTTAAAAAGTAAAATATTTTGATAAATATTTGAATGAAAAGTAAGTGTCCCATCACTTAAGTGAGCCATTTTCTGCTCCGTTCTAAACAATTTTATTTTTATTAAATTAATATTTTAATATTTTGAGAAAATGTATGTTATGTAACAATTGTTACTAAATTTAAGTATGAAACACATCCACAAAAAATTTTTATGTTTTTTAAATTTATTTTATTGCAGTTTCCTTTTGTAAAGCACAAGTGTCCCATCACTTTTTTGAGACGCTATATCACGGTAGAGCAGCCAAGAAAAAATTCTTCGTAAGTGAAAAGAAGAGAAAACTCATACTGGCTTTCGCCAAAATCCAAGATAAATAAGAACTCTGATTACTGGAATGAAGTTATATTTACTGATGAGAGTAAATTTAATATATTTCGTTCTGACAGTATAATCTTGGTGTAGAGAAAACCCAGGAAAGAATTTCGCAAACAGAACTTGGTGCCAACAGTACAACATGGTGGAGGAGAAGTTATGGTATGGGGGTGTATGTCGTCCGGAGTTGGTAATCTTGTTTTTATAGACAGTATAATGAATCAGTACAAGTATATTGGCATTTTAAATCAAAATTTGAAATCTTCAGCACGAAAACTGAACCTTCATAACGTTTTTAAATTCTACCAGGACAATGACCCCAAGCACACTGCTTTGAACGTTAGACTCTGACTGCTGTATAAAATCACCACCACAATCTCCAGGCTTAAATCCCATAGAGAATATTTGGCAAGAATTGGAATCAAGAATTCATTTCTTTAAAACAATAATAATTAAAATCGGTGCTTCAAGAAGAATGGGGTAAATCACTCCAGAAATCACAAAAAAATTAGTCGAATCCATCCCAAAAAGATTAAATCATGTTTTAAAAGTAAAAGGAAATCCAACAAAATATTAAAACCTTTTAAAAAGTAAAATTTTTGGATAAATATTTGATGGAAATGTAAGTGTCCCATCACTTATGTGAGCCATTTTTTGCTCCGTTCTAAACAATTGTATCTTTATTAAATTAATATTTTAATATTTTGAGAAAATGTATGTTATGTAATAATTGTTACTAAATTTAAATATGAAACACACCCACAAAAAATGTTTACATGCTTTTTTAATTTATTTTACTACAGTTTCCTTTTGTAAAGCACAAGTGTCCCATCACTTTTGTGAGACACTGTATTAACAAAAAGATTTCAATTGTGATAAAGTTTTATGCCTTTTAGCTGCATGAATACTTTTTCTTGTTTGATGTTACCACGTTCAAGATATTTATCCGGCACAGATTTCCTACATCTCCAGTTTTCATGCAGGTGATTTCTCATTACTAGAAAACTAAGGCTTATTTCCATAACAAATGTGAGAAAGTATGATTCGTCAATTTTTCAGTCACATACTCAACTTTATTACACGATTTTCAATGGTTATATTCATATTGCGAGATGGAATGGGATCAGCTTTAAATGGGTTTTCTTCTGTTTAAACGCGGGAAACCATAATTTGACTGTGAGTGTATAGTTTGCATTTGTGTGCATGAATATTATTATTAGTATACTTTAACATGTGCTATACTTACAGTGTCTCACAAAAGTGATGGGACACCTGTGCTTTACAAAAGGAAACTGTAGTATAATAAATTAAGAAAACATGTAAAAATTTTTTGTGGTTGTGTTTCATGCTTAAATTTAGTAACAATTATTACATAACATACATTTTCTCAAAATATTAAAATATTAATTTAATAAAAATATAATTGTTTAGAACGGAGCAAAAAATGGCTCACATAAGTGATGGGACACTTACTTTTCCACCAAATATTTATCCAAAAATTTTACTTTTTAAAAGGTTTTAATATTTTGTTAGATTTCTTTTTACTTTTAAAACATGATTTAATCTTCTTGAAATGGATTCGACTAATTTGTTTTGTGATTTCTGGAGTGATTTTACCCCATTCTTCTTGAAGCACCGATTTTAATTGTTGTTTTGAAGAAATGGTGTGTTTGCGAATTCTTGATTCCAATTCTTGACAAATATTCTCTATGGGATTTAAGCCTGGAGATTGTGGTGGTGATTTTATACAGCAGTCAGAGTCTAACGTTCAAAGCAGTGTGCTTGGGGTCATTGTCCTGGTAGAATTTAAAAACGTTATGAAGGTTCAGTTTTCGTGTTGAAGATTTCAAATTTTGATTTAAAATGTCAATATACTTGTACCGATCCATTATACTGTCAATAAAAACAAGATTACCAACTCCAACGGTCGACATACACCCCCATACCATAATTCCTCCTCCACCATGTTTTACTGTTGGCACCAAGTTCTGTTTACGAAATTCTTCCCTGGGTTTTCTCCACACCAAGATTCTACCGTCAGAACCAAATATATTAAATTTACTCTCATCAGCAAATATAACTTCATTCCAGTAATCAGAATTCTTATTTATGTTGGATTTTGCGAAAGCCAGTCTGAGTTTTCTATTCCTTTCACTTACGAAGAATTTTTTCCCGGGCACTCTACCGTGATATCCAACAGATCGAATTACTCTTCTAATAGTCTCAGGATTAATAATTACTCCATGTAATGCTTGTAAATCAGCAGCAACTTTAAGAGCACTCATTCTTGGATATTTTTTTTAATATTTAGAACGATAATTCTCTTTATTCCATAGGATAGCTTTGATGGTCGGCCAGGTCTTCTTTTATTTTGAACCATATGATTCTTTTTATATCTTTTAATGATCTTGAAAACTGTTTAATGACTCAAGTTAACTGTTTCAGCAGTTTTTCTTATAGATTTTCCATGTTCAATGTGCAAATTAATAACTAATTTTCGAACTTCAGGCAAAGTTTCTTTTCGTTTAGCATTCATGGCTGCACAGAGCTAAAAAACACAAAAATTCCAAAACAAACTGGAGATAAATACTGCAGACGATTTTATAAATTATTTCCAATTGCTTTTGAGTAAAAATAAAAAACCCCAAAAATATGTTTATTGTAGTACGTAGTAGTATCTAATGGTGTCCCATCCCTTATGTGAGCCACTTTTTGCTCCGTTCTAAACAATTGTATTTTTATTAAATTAATATTTTAATATTTTGAGAAAATGTATGTTATGTAATAATTGTTACTAAATTTAAGTATGAAACACACCCACAAAAATGTTTACATGTTTTTTTAATTTATTTTATTGCAGTTTCCTTTTGTAAAGCACAAGTGTCCCATCAGTTTTGTGAGACACTGTACTTACTTTTTATACTTCTAAAGGATAGTGTAATCATTTCAACACATTTCTTCATCATACAAGTATTACAGCAAAGAGTGTCTCCCAAAAGTGTTCGCACACTTTAAGAATTTGCAGAAAAAACACTGTAACCTGAACTGAATTCGAATATAAAGCCCCATAGTTTTTCATATCATCTCCATGTGATTTTGGATAAAATAAAACTTTTAATTTTTAACACTGACTTCTTTTTTTTAAATTGAAAATGTAAGGTCCCATAGATAATAAACGCCACGAAAGTGATCGTACACCGAAGCATTTTCGCAAAGTTTCATAAAGAAAATTATCGTCTACAAGTCGTTTTTATTTTTGTATTTTGGTGACGTTTAAAAAATTGTTTGGCTTTATTTTTTGCTTGCTTACTCCGTAATATTTTATTTAATGTTTAAAAATGGCTCGTGGTCGTAAAGAAACAACGAACAGCATTCAAAAACTAATTCGTATAATTGTATGGAGAAAAAAGAATTCTTACCTCAGTCAGTCACCCGATTTAAACCCAACAGAATGCATTTGGAGAGAATTAAAGGTCAGAGTACAAAGACACAACATTAAAACAAAAATCGAACTAAAAACAGTTATGATGGAAGAATGGTGAAACACTGATGCGAACACTACAAAAAGGAACCGATAAACTCTATACCCAGACGTTTAAAAACTGTCATAAATACTGCAGGATATATTATAAAATCCTAACTGACAGAAATACTACAATATTTACTAATATGTGCAGATTTCTTTAAAGCGTTGGAAGACTTTTGTGAGGCAACTTTTCTGTTACATTTTTATTATTGATTAAAAAAAAGTTTTAATATGTTCATAAAATAATTAAAGGAGTTTTGCTAAGAGGAATTTATAGATATTATTAAAAATTTTCATTCTAAAATATTAATTTTTATTAATGAAACTAAGCAATATTTCACTGAAACTCGTAAGTGTTCGAACACGTTTGGGAACCACTGTATTTAAAGAACAAGTATCACAGAAGTGTCTCACATGTTGTCACATCAAGGTGTCACTCGCAGAATGCCCACTTATTAATTGGGTTTGGTTTATTTAATTATGATAAAGCACACTAGGGCTATCTGCCTAAGGGGAGGGATGCCTTCGGGAAGGACTTTCTAAGGGAAATTGGCTCGTATACACGTTACACACAAGGAAAACCAAGAGAACGCCCATGCAGCCAGCCGTGTTCGCGGGATTCGAACCTCGGACCGAACTACCAGTGTTCAGCGACTTTACCGCTCGGCCGCTGGTGAGCCCACTTATTAATTCAAACATGCTCTAAATGGTTGATTAAAACAGAACAACATATTTTTCTTTTGTTTCTTTATTTATTTTTGGTCATTAAAAGTTAAAGCTTAAATTTGACGACATTTCTGTAACTGAATTCAAGTATTAACTAAAATTTCTCTGATTTAAGGAATCTGTATGATATATTTTCATTAATTACATTTATGTGTGCATTAGTGAAGGATAATTACATTAAGTTTGAAACCACACGAATTTCTATGTCTGATGTAATCGAAAATATCTCTTAATGGCTTTAATTAAGAAGGGGCTTTGTGTGGAACATTGTTTTTGAAGAATTCTAAGTTTTGATGCGTTTATTTCATTTGAAGTAGCTAACAAGATTAAGTTTAATACTACTTGTTTCTAATTACAACTAGAAATAACTGTTAAAATGCTGTAATAATTTCTAAAATTATCACCTATTTGTATGAAAAAGTAGCATATGGGGTTAGCTAATTCTAGGACTATTTCCATTTCTAATTTTTAGAGAACTTATTTTCTAAGCAATTACTTTTAATTTAAATAAATAATTTAACAAACAAAAAACAATTAAATCCCTCCCCTGATTCATTCTGAACAGTGAGTTTTCTGTTACAGAAGTAATAACTCTGATAAATCCTACTGCTCTAAATTTTTTCAATTACTGATTGTCTCACTTAAACTATATAAGCAAAACACAGTAAGAAAAACATCATAAAAAGTTGCATTTGCATTTAAATCTTTTACCTGCAAGGAATACTTGCTACATTTTAACATGAATATTTTTCAATACCAAGTTGTCTTCACCAGCACAAATAGCTTTCGCAATATCTGCTCCTGTTTAGATAGAAACTACACCCAAATCCTCCATTATTTCTAATACATATAAAATATTAAAAAATATCTTCTTTACAAACGATATTTCTTCCGCATTTATAAAAGCACCAGATATTTTTTATTATTATTGGTTCAAATTACTTTTAATGAGTTTTTGCACCATTGTTTCAATAACCTACTAGGCAGGTGGTAGCTTTTCAATTTGCCCAAGATTACTATGATTCTTGAGGGAATCTACATCCGTTTATGTAAATTATGAAGCTATTGGACAATGCAGATATGTTGTGTATAGATAAAAATGTACTGGCAGTGCAGAAAATTGATTGAACGTTGTAATTACCAGCGTAAATGTGTTCATTTTTTTCTTTCATTTGAAAGAAGTGTAAAAATATCTGCTACAGTTTTCCTTCCGCGATTTTGAAATGGGGAAATCACAATATCGAAAATTTAAATTCCTCGATACTTCAGAAATAAACTTTAGAGATTGATATTTGGCTGTTTTAAAAGCCCATAATAGCCAAATTTATATAATTCATGTACCAGCAATCTCTAACATAGCGAAATTTATATTTTCAGAAAAAGTTTCTTGCTATAAAATTTTATTTTCATAATAATCATAATAAGATTTTAGATAATTGTATATGTGTTTAATATATTACATAAGAACCAAATTTAAGATCTTATTTCCAGTATCTACTTATAGCATCTTTTTCATCATGTGTTTGTGTGTTACCTGTGTAATTATGTTTTACCTGTATTCAGTAACATCTGATCATGCTGGCCAGATGTGCAGAAGGTAAGACTAATGAAGTAAAAGCACTAGTCCCTTGTATACATTACAAAATAATGAAGAAACGAAAGTAAACTTTTGATGTTAGAAATGTCTTTTCAAAACTTTGGACATCTATGTACATTACTCTGCCATCCAGTCGCCTTGACAAATGTTGCCACCGTATTCCTAAATTTATCGTCCACTTGGCTTTGGAATTAATCAGTCCTCAAAGCTTTAGCTTTTGGTAAAAGTTAAGGTAAAATGAGAAAAAAAAAAAAAAAAAAAAAAAAAAAAAAAAAAACACTCCAATGTAAAATTTAATATTAGGCAAAAAAGGAACCTTAAGCAACTTTACTTAGGCTTAGACTTAAAATTCTATCGATTTCGAGGACGATAAAAAAGGCTTCTTTTCTTAAGAAGCAAAAAAACGTTGCTCTTAAAAAGATTTTTAATGTTTATTTTTTTCAAAAATGTTTGAAAAAATTTGATAAAACTTTCTAAAATGATTTTTTCTAAAAAGGTTTTATAGTTTATTTTTTATTTTCAAAATATTTCGCAGAAAATGTTTTGTTCTTGAAGAACATTAAACAAAAATGTTCCTGAAAAGCACAACCCTGTGTCTTATCGCCTTCGAAATGAACAGCATTTTAGTTCAAAATCTACTCCAATCTGAGGTTACATTTTTGCGTAATATTACTTTCTTTAAAAATTCTAATCATATCTTTCATATTTAATCACTTTGTAATTTCTTAAAAATCTATTTGAACGATTTAAAAGCAATAAAAAAGGTGCTCCTTAATTATTTAATCTTAATTATTATCCTTAATTATTTAATCGGAAAAATTATGCAGTTTAATTTATATCAGTTTATGTCTAACTGATATAAATTAAACTGCATAATTTGTTACACATGCAATTGATAATTCTTGGAATATTTGTAGCATTTAATCCATAGAAGATATTTCTATTGCTCTATGTTACGCACTTAATATATAATCATTCGAGGTTTTGCTTTATTTTAGCTTATTGCTAATTGAATTCAATTCGTTGTGCATTTTCATATACATTACTATTTGTCACTTTTAATTTCATTTCTTCCTTAATCAGTAGTAGAGCATGAGTTTTTAAAATGATGAATCACAAAGGTTTAAGAAGTTTTTAGTTTAGAAGTTAGTTTAAAGAAGAAGTCACAAAGGTTTTGAATATTAATACTTAAAAAAGCATATTGTAATTTTTAAAACTGTGCTATATTTTAAATGCAATAACTTTTAATCACTTATGAAGTTTTTAATATTAAGTCTATTTAGAAAACATTTAAATGAAATTTCTGCATCTAATAGCATTTTTAATCTAGTCGTCGGAAAGAGGATTTGGGGGGGGTGTTGTAAGATAGAAAACTTGTAAAACGCAGTTTGGCTGACTTGAAGAAATCATCTTTCTCTGTTACCAAGAAAGCAATTGAAAGGAAAAAATGTTTTCAAGCCATTTATTGTTGTCAGGTGTGATAAATAAACAGTGAAACATTTAGGCAAAAATGTTTTAAAGCCGCGTTGAGAAAATAATATAGAAATAAATTTCTTCACATTGATTTGAAAATTGATCTACCGAATGTTACAAATGCTTGAAAACAAGTTTGAACTGTTTCCAAACTATATATAAGGAAATATTACATACTTGGAGGCAATAAAATCAAATGACAGCTGACTAATAAAGATTGCAGCGGTGGAATTAGAAATATTTTATTGGAAAATCTGAACAAAAGTAGACTAAAGAAATAATAATTACTAAATATTTGAACTTGAATGAGACATTTCAAATAATGCCAGGAAATGTATTGAGGAGTTGCGGCAATGTTTCCTGCAGGAATACAATAGAGGCAATCTTTGTACTACTATTACACGTCTGTGCCGATTTTATTCACTCATAGTAGCACAGAAATGAGGCACTGTGCACTTCAAAAAGTTATTTTGCTGGAAACCTGACAAATAAGTGTAGAGATGAATTTTAAACACCGAATGTTTTCCTAATCTTTTTACTTTTGCCTTAAGAAAACTTGATTAAAGAATTTTACTGCATTAGAATAAAGTGATGGCAAGAAAGAAGTGTGGCACTGTTAAGTCAGCAGTTTAATTTAGATATAAGTTCGCTTGATCACATTAATTAAATCAGTGTTCGAAACAAAAAGAATGCACTGTAACTATCGGAAAAATAAATTAGGAAGGAAAAAAACTGCAGTCAACTCTCCACTAACCGGCGAGAATTAACGGAGTTGCAAATTAATTGGGCCTTGTCTAACAAACAACAAACAACATTCAGGGAAAAAAATACTATCAACAATATACTTGTAAGGATCTTAAGTTTTACTAACTTTTATTTTATTTTAAAACTTTACTAGCATCTTTTATTTTCCACTTCCGGCCAGAATAAACGCGTTAACTTATTTATGCAAATTGTACTTGCTAACGCTTAAGTATTTAAGTTGTGGCTTTCTGCCAAGAGTTAGATAGAGGGAACGTGAGCCGCCTTACCACTGCATTTCACGCGAGCTTGCCATCAGTAGCTGCTTGCCTTTAAGGCCAGAGGTTTTATTCCTCTCGAAAGCTGAAGACGTATTGTAGTTTTCCGCAGCCTGCGTACTACATACGTAATAATTTAAAAGGCCAGTCTTAGTGTTAGTCATTTGTGTAAAGTATTCAATGTTAGCTTTTATTTAAATTTTAGTTAGTCAGTAGTTCTTATATATTTTACGTTCAAACCACAAGTAGCTGGTCTTTGTATCCCGAACTGCGGGAGCGCCTGTAATATCGTGGAAAATAAAGGGCAATTTAACCCTTCTCATCTTGTCATCCTTGCTATACTCCATAGGACATAGTTTGTAATCAAACTCACTGTCTAGTCAGGACCGTCACGTTTGCCAAACAGATTAGAAGGAATAGTAGTCCTGATACAATATGTGGCAAAAACGCATGCAGGTTTAACAAATTAGTAGCAGTTCTAAAATTAGGCCTCTATATTTCTTAAAATATATACAAAGAATTTTGAAGGGGGGAAAATATTAAGAAATAGTGGCAACAAGAATACTACACTTTAGTTTAATAAGCGATGGTAGCTGTATAAAGAAAGAGATATAGGATCAAAACCAAAAATCAGAGTCACTGTTTATGTTATTCTGCAGAAGCTTCTGCTATAAATTTCGACAACTGATCAGCTGATTCAATTATATTATGAGGATACTACAAGCACGTTCCTTCACAGTCATGTCTGGATAACTGAATATTAATGGAAAATTATCCAATCCTCGAAGGCGTTACTCTGAGAGTCATGCAGTATATGGTCCATCGTTATCTTGTTGGTTAATGATGCCAAGCAGCTTTATATCATAGGCAATTTAATCAGCTGCAGAATGTCATCGACATATATGCGAGTCATCAGACTGCTTTGAAGCATTGCTAAATGAGCTGTCCAAAGGGATGACTTCCCACTTGTTTACACTACTTGTAATGGCCGTGTTCCTCTCGATAAAGGTGTGAGAGAACTAGCTTGTATTTATCTTCATATAAATAAAATAGGCATCGCAACGTATCATCGCAAATGTACACGGAATAGAATTTTACAGAATTCTCCTGGGAATTTTTGCTTCTGCTCCTGGGAACATTTGCGACGGTCGTTAGCAATGAGAGACATACGCGAGATCATTACTGAAGGCAACATGTTTCCAGTTGGATACAATCCAGAATGATTGAGTGCAATCGCTACAGCTTTTGTTCATTCTTTAAATCAGTGGTAATCTGCCTCCTTAACAGACTTCGTGTCCTAATCCCAATTTCTGCCAGGTATCATATCTGCTTGGTATTATATTGATGATATCGGTTGTATAAAGAAAGGTAATTCGATTGAATAATAAGGAGGTCATGTTTTTACCCTTAATTTCCGATCTCCTCGAATATTTGCGTATTCAGGGCGCCTGTACCTCTAGGCCGATTCCATGTCACTTTTCTATCGAGAAACTGATATGTTGTTCAACCAAAATGAAAAGCGAAACGTGTTGGGCTATCGCCTTGCACTTTTTATTTTATGTATGTAATTATGTAATGTATGAATGCATGTATTATTAATGTATAATGTATAACGAAATATATAGTTATAAATCGCATAATCTGCACTGTTACTGCTGTGCAATATGTCTTTAGAATTTAGGAATTTTTATTATTGTATGTATTCATATATCGAGTGCAATATTAATGTATGATGTATTATGCATTATATATAATGTATTAATATATCGAGTGCACCTTTTATGTTATGTATGTATGCATGCATTATTAATGTGTAATGTATACAATTATAAGTTGCATAATTTGCACTGGTACTGCTCTGCAATATGTCTGTAGAGAAATTTTATTATTAGACGTATTAATATATCGAGTGCACTATAAATGCACAATGTATAGCGATGTATTACTACTGTCGTAATTCAACATATTAACACCACTTTTTGATGTAAAGTATCTCTATATTGTCATATATTGTATAATAAGCATTGGTTATTGTAAGAATCTGCAGTACGTCTGTCTTCCAATATGCCAAATTCTGGCCCTGTTTCGCAATGTTTTTCTGGAGAGTTGCGGTATCCGGATGATACCCGAATAGTCAGTGAAAGCCACCCAGGTGTCCGGACCCTGCTCTCACCTGTCATCTGTCTGGTTATTCAAACAAACCACTCTCTTAATCAAACAAATGTTTGTAATACTATACGAGCTGAAAGGCATCTTTGTACACACCGCGTAGTATCAAAGCAGAAATTTTTCGCCTTTAGTGCAGACAGCTCTCTTTTCAAATGGTGTACGGTATGCTCTATAAATCGTCATTGAATGGGTCCCATGACGTTATTGTTGTTGAAACTGTAGTCATTTGCATGTCTCTTCAAATTACATTTGTACTTCCTGTATAGCTGACTTTTTATTAGTTCATGTAGTTTTTTTTAACAGAATGTCAATCTAACCGTTGTCCCTTCAAAACTTGATCCCGAGTAGACTTGTTTACATGTTTATATGCAAAAAATATCAACGTGAAAACAAAGTTAAATCCATTCCAGAGGATACTGTATTTGTTTCCCACAATAAGACCTTATTGCTATTGGGATTATAGTTTACATCAAATAAAAGCCTATGAAACAGAAAATATCTTCTTAAAATAGTTACTCGTATTAACATTTTAGATTTATTAATTTTTTGTAATAATACTTTCATTTGACACAAAAATCGTTGTGTATTTGGCCGTTTGCGTAAAATAAAAGGAAGATTAGCTATTTTTTTTTAAATAAATTTATATGCGATAGTCATAAATATAATCCTTAGTTCCGATGTCTGATGCCCTGCCGAAAATGGTTTAATGCTCAAGGAATTTTATCATTTACAGTCGAATAGGGTGACAATATAATAGCGTAATATATCGGCAGTCAAAATTCCACGGCTTGCAAAGAAACTGAATTATTTGACATTTAACAAAGAAAACTCTCCGAGAAAATAAGGTTTATGATGAAAATACGCATTGCTGCGTTCCAGTGCTTAACGAGACGTTTCTTTCATTAAAAATTTGAGAAACTCAATGAAGAACCAGAGGCTCGCTGCTTAATGTGGCCACCGACTAGTCACTGTGACTATGCCATCAGCTTTTTAATAGATTAAAAAAAATTTTAAAACCACTATAAAGCTGCTAAAACGCTTATTATTTGGTGTCTAGACAGTATTTTATAAACATTTAATACATATTATATAAGATAAAAAATTGTTTTTGTTGAAATTGTGATGTTTTTTAGGAATCGCAAGGTTGTAAGCTTGCTTTTTGAAGCAATTTCTTTAATAAAGTAAATATAAAGATTTCAATGCTCACTACTATTGTGTTTTCGGCAGCAGACAGATGAATGCTTTTTTCACAAAAATGTTTCTTCTTTCTTTTTATTAGATCATATTTATGTATTTTCAATTAGAATGTGTGCTTTTATAATGGTTAATGATTAACTTGAGAGTATTGCTTTAACACGTTCATAAAAAATTTCAAAATTTCGCAGTTAAACTAACACATTAGAATATATTAGTATGGTAAACGCTTTAATATTTACCTTTAATTAAACTTTAAATATCTAAGAACTTTCGTAAATGATTGTGTGTTTATCAATGATAAAATATAAATATACATGTTTTCCTAAAGCATTGGGTTTAGTAGCTTACTGTTTTACATTAGGCCCAAAAATGATATCCGATAAGCAAGACTTAAAAACAGTTCTTTTATTTTGAAAGGAAAAGTACAAAAAGTCATAGAGGAATATTTCTTACGATAGCAAATTTTCCACAAAATATTATTTACAGTAAATGCTTTTGTTTTGATAACAGATGCTGCTTTACATTGTTTTTCTCGATCTATTAGCTTTAAAATGCTTAACATTGTAATTATTATATTACAAATATTTTAAGCTTAATTTAATTGCTTTAGATTTTAATTGTTCCTAGAACATAAATAAAAGATAAAACAATTCCTTGCTCAAAATTACAGTTATCAAATTTTTCACTTTATGTGACTGGAATACCTGATATTTGAGGCTGTAGTATCTGAAGTATTTACATTATTTAAGAACCAGAAATCAATATTAATGCTGAACTTAAATATCTATAGACACTCATACATAACAAAACGTTCCTATCATATATATCTACAAATGAAAGCTCCAATACTGATTCCTGCTGTGCTCGCACAATCTACAGACGTTAATTCTCTTTCAATTCAGAAAGAGATTCTGCAACTCTTTATTCTTATCTATACATTTTCTTTACTATTTCTTACTCCTGATTATAATTACTGACAGATACCTTTCAGTGGAAGTATAGTAATACTGACATTATTGAACAGACAGATGTCTTTAATACTGACAGAATACTTTACAGTGTGTCAAATGTTAGAAGAATTTTTTTTTTTTTAATTTAAGAAAGTCCTTCTAAATTCATTTAAATTTTAAGGTATAATATGAACACAAATATAGCCATAAAATGTTAAAAATTGCTTTCAAAATCTCTAATATGAAATTATAAAATTAATAACAAATGTAATAAATTCTGATATGAAAATAATTTATACTAATCTTTTGCTTTTAGACAATTTGCAGCACTTTAAATTGTTTTTACAATTTCATTATTCTGTTCTAAGACGAAAGGAAATATAAATGTGCGTTAGTAAAGAGATCATAATGGTCATAATTAATATGTGTAAAATTTATATAATTTTCTAAAAGATATGATGTTAATGGGCAAATAAAAGTTTCCCGTACGTTCCCTGTCGATTTTTTGACTTACCAGCGTCTTCATTTAATACCAGTTACAAAGTAAATGCTACAAAATCCTTGGTCTCATTATTATCATAATTGGCAATTTGAATTTAATTTTATGGCAGCTTAGACATCGTACTTTACAGATAAATATAAACAAAAAGTATTTAAATCTCCATTTCTATTAATAAAATTCTTCTGATAATGGAAGCTCGTAGTTGTATTTACAGGTTAAAAAGTCTATTCTTCCAACAAAATCTCTGTGTAAAGGACAGTGAAATGGTTATTAGTCCGTTACTCAACGATTAGCACCTTTCAAAAACTAAGAGTCTTTTCCAAATGTGTTCGTCTTTGCCACTATTCCTGCTTCATTTGTATTAAGTTCCATGCAATTCACTTATCTGATTGCTTATTTCTATTTTTTATCGTTTGATTTTCCTCTGTTCGATGTCATTCTTTCGAATGGGATCCACTCGGCAAGAACATCCAGCTGGGAACTTGAAGAGCGCAACAACGGGGCTACGGTTGGGGTCGTGAGGGTACACAGCAAGCAGACGATGCAAACTGTATCTTTGTTGGCACGTTGAGTCATAGAACGGAGATATGAAAGAGCAAGGCTCGTTGGGACGCCTGGAAATAAAAATACATGCTATAGTCTATATTGCTGGCAATATTTTAAGAACATAAGATGCATTAAACGCTAAATCGGCAGAAGGTTTTCTACTATCTTTGATGCGGATTTTTCTAATCATCGTGTAGGAAGCATTGCATGACGCGATTTTGTCTTATTTCCAGTTTAGTAGTTACCGACAAAGCAGCATTTCATTTGGGCTGAACCATAAACTATCATAATATTCAGATATTGGCTACGAAAAATTCTCATGTTCCTGTTCAAAAGAAACGGAATGCACTTCAAATGAACGTCTTTTCCCTCATTTCCGTTCATAAAGATATATGGAGCCTTTTATTTTTATGGATAACACTGCGACGAGTATGTCACATTATCAGGTTCAATGTTTCTTCTAACCTTCTTCGGAAACATACAATGACCTGACTAGAACAGAGAGCTTACTAAAGCTATGTTCACTAATTGTAGTAAGTAGACAGGATACAGACGAAGGGTATACAAAACCCTTTATTTTTCTCTTTATATACAATGACTTCCGTACTTCGGAATACAATGACCCTCCACTCGGGGTCTAACTTAAAAGATATCAAAATAAAACTAAACTCTAATTTAACTTTAGAATAAGATTGGCCTTATAATAACAGGAAGCGTATGTAGCACAGAGACTGTGAACACTACAATACGTTTAATTTATCAAGAGGATTAAAACCTCTGGCCTGGAAGGCAAAGTAGCAACTGCGTAACTTCTAAGGTAAGCGGCCTGCTTCGAACTCACGGCTTCCTCTCTTCTGCTTGGCAAAAAGGCCACACTTAAATACTTGGCGTTCGCCAGACAACTTTGCATAAACTCCTTCACGCTTATAATTCTGGCCGGAAGTAGAAAATAAGAAGTGATAGTAAAGATTTAAAATAAAATAAACGTTAGTAAAACTTAAGATCCTTACAACATCTTGATATGTTGCAGTTATGATTATTTCATATACGAAGGATTATTCAGAAATTTTTCATATAAAAAAAGGGTCACCTTATTGGAACAATAAGAAAGCAATACTATTCCTTTAAACTAATTTTGCATTATTCTGACCAGATTTTAGCTGTCTGAGAGAAGAGGATCATTTGAAATCTAGAAACTGTTATTTCTTCTACAGGAAAGAAAAAGTAATTTTGCTGTTATTTCATTTTCAGGAAAGAAAATGTCATTTTGAAAATGTGAATAAACTCTGCGTAATTCAGTGGTTTCATAATTAAATCCTTCTTTCCTAAGACGAATTACATGTTTTAACTAATCAAAAAGCTGTATAACTTTTCTCCCCTCACTCTGAAGATGAACTCGCCGAAGGGAATTTTCTCCTTTCCCCCTAAGGTTTGAATTTGAATTGTGCCTTTGTTGGTGGATAGAAAAGAACGATTGCGCTGTTTTCTTTAAGCGCGATAGCAAAACAGTTATGCAATCCACCTGGAGGCTGTAATGTATTTGTTTGTAATTCCTTTTATGTTATTTGTCAAAGTAAATATTTTAAAGAGCTTTGAAGAGTGCTTTATGATGATGAAAGGAAACTGACGTTTTTGTTACAATGCGATGTGCTGGGTGTTTAAAAATAGTTCACGAAAATTTTACGCTAGGTCAGCAGGGAAAAAAAAGTCGTTCTCTTAAAAAAACTTTTTTTCTTAAGAATCAAAATTATTTGAGTTAAGATTAATTTTTTTAATCGACAGTTAAAAATTGTTTTAAAATGATTATAAGCCGAAAATATAAAGTTTAGAACCTAATTTTTAAAAGAAACTTTGTAAGGATCTTAAGTTTGACTAACGTTTATTTTGGTTTAAAACTTTACTGTTCTCTCTTATTTTCAATTTCCGGCCAGAATAAACGCGTTAAATTGTTTATGCAAATTGTACTTGCTAACGCTTAAGTATTTAAGTAGTGGCGTTTCGCCAAGAACAGAGTTAGATGGAGAGAAAGTGAGCCTCTTTGCCATTGTATTTCACACGAGCTTTCAATCAGTTGCTGTCCGCCTTTAAGGCCAGAGGTTTAGTCCTCTTGATATCTAAGACGTATTGTAGTTTTCCGCAGTTTGCGTCCTACATACGTAATAATCTAAAAGACCAACCTTAGTGTTAGTCATCTGTGTAAAGTATTCAAAGTTAGCTCTTATTTATATTTAGTCAGTCAGTAGTTCTTATATTTTTACGTTCAGACCACAAGTAGCTGGTCTTTGTATCCCGAAGTGCGGGAACGCCTGTAATATCGTAGAGAATAAAGAGCAATTAAACCCTTCTCATCTTATCGTCTCTTTTACACTCCATAGGACATAGTTTGTAGTCAGACTCTTCATCTCGTCAAGACACTTCATGTTCGCAAAGCAGATAAGAAGAAATACTAGTCCTGATAACTTTTCTTTTTATCAAAAAAGGTGGAGATATAAGGAGTTTCAGATTCCTGCTAAAAAAAAGCTATGCTAAACGTTTCAAAAATTTTTTATTTTATGAAATCGATTTTAATATGACCTAGAATTAGTGTTTTCGACCTCCTACCACCAAAAGGTCTATGAAATTCGAGTATGTTCCATAATTTTGATAATTTACAGTTTGGACCAGTTATTTATTGCATTTAAGAATTTTTATAACGTAGAATCTATATATATTTAAAGAAGAATGTCTCTTTGTGTGTTTGTTCGCGATTAACTCAGTAACTACTATAGCTATCGTCTACAAACTTTCTACAATTCTTTTCTGGGTCATGAGAAAGGTCGACGTCCACTCCCCCCAAAAAAGAGCTAAAAATGAGAGATATTAATTAAAAACTCTTTAAACCTTAACTTTCCTCATTTTTCCGAGTAGCAACAGTCTTGCACGCTGAAGATAAAAATCAGCTTTATTTTGAGAAGTGCTGTCACTGCTCGCTTTCAAATCGTAGAGTTTGTTAATAAAAATTTTCTAACTTTAACAATGAAATAAAAATAGCATTCCCAAACATTAAGTACATTATTCCCAATTCCAAAAATCCATGGGAAACCATTTCGATTGTTCCCATTTTCGTACGACTTTAATCAGCCGAAATATTAATTAAAAACTCTGTAAAGACTAATTTTGCTCACTCATTTTTCTGAGTGGCGACAGTGTCGCGCTTTGGAGATCAAAATGCTTTATTTGGGAAAGTGTTGCTACTGCTCGCTTTCAAATTGTAGAGTTTGTTTATCAAAAATTTGTCAGTTTTACAAAATCTATGTATATAAAGCAGAATGCCTGCTTGTGTGTTTGTTTGCTTATTCGCGTTATTGATTTCTGATCAATTATGATAAATTTTTTGGCCATATTAAACCCACTAAAATTGAATACAGAGTGAAATAATGGATGGAACTTGAGCTTTTACGACCATTTGATTAGAAAGAGAGAGAATTAGTTTATTTTTATATCGGAATTTTTTATGTGGGCTATATCGCATCAAACTGAAAAATGTATGATTATGAATCGTATTTTTTGCATCGATATCAGAGAAGGATTACAGCGGTATCGCTCTCTCTGTTGTTAGATACATTACTCTCAATATTTGTTGTTAGATACATTACTCTCAATATAATTTAACTGGCATCATGTACTTCCGTTAGTACTTAAATAAAAAGTTATTTACTAATAGAAAAGTATTTTAAAGGATCATAACGGAAACTTAAACTGTTCAAACATGTCTCATGACCTGTTATCACATTTCGTTTTTTCTTTTGTTTTCCCTCTATCAATCAATAAACTGGAACCATTTGCATGCAACAAATTGTCCAAGACATAATTATTAGTTTAATATTTTTGAAAAACCTAATATGTTTAGTAAAGGATGATGAGTTTTGTAATCTACGTTTTTACTAACGATAAGTTGAATTTGGGTTAAATATGTTATTTCAAAATTGCATAGAAGGAATCATATTACAATATTCAGTCGCTAGATATTTACTTTTAATTGATTTCTGTTAATTAGACACTATTTTCCATTCTGAAGAGTATTACTAAAAGAATTTGTAAACTTAATGTAGTCGGAGTAGTTATGAAACGAATCATTATAGCTACCGCTCCATTACGACGCGGATGCAGAGTTTTCAGTGATGAGAATAAGTTAAATCCATGTTTCAAAAAAAAGCGACTACTCGTTGTATTGTCCTTTTATTTTAGATCTGAAATAGCTTTTATAACAAGCATCAGTTATATAATTTATTCACGTTTTTTTTATCTGTTTCCTGGTAATGAAATTGCTCTTTTTAACATAACTTTTAACCAAACATCCTTTCCTTTCAAGCATTTGAACTTAGAGTATTGAAATGAAATTCACTTACCTACAACTTTCTGTCCTGACTTTCTGGGGGAAGAGATCGGTGTTAATGATAACCATCCAGTCTCCAGAGACGCTTTCCTGGGCCCAACCTGGTCTCATAATGTTGGCTTCGGTTTCACAAGCGAAGCTACCACGGGCAGCAGGACTGTCCCCGTATTGGTCCTTGAAGAGTTCCGGATCACCAACCGTTTGCAGCTCTTCGTACATTATACGGACTTTACTCATACTCTTATCCACCACTCTGTTCACGAAATCTCTGCAAAAATAAAAATTGAGTCAGGTTTTCCCCTCAAGCTCATCTTCATTATCCTTTCAATGTTGAAACAGTAATGCAGATTTTCACCACTTTAAGGAAGTATATCTCTTCTGCAAAATGTTTTGAAAGCCAAAAAAGATGCAAAGTGATGAATAAAAATATTATGCATTTTCAGAAAAATGATTTGGAAGTTCCAAAGCTTTGGAAAAGTGTTTATCGTGTCTTATTACATAAAATTTAAAGAAAAAAATGACGCGAAAGCCACTCTTCGTATAAATAGAAAAACACACGTGCATGTTTATGGTGGTGCCTTCAGCTATGGCGTGAAGATTCGGTAGAAAGAGATACAAATACTGAAACCTTTAAAAAGGAAAGACAACGAAGATAATTAATTGATTAATATTTTTACATCGATTGTGTCCTTCAAATCTTTGCATCTTCAGTTTCTATGCCTTCCTGTAACACTGCTGTACTGATTGGATGCTTTTGGAGATAGGGATCTAGGCATTTAATAACAAGGTTGCTATGATACTTTTCAATATAGTCTTCCATACGATTTGTGTGGTATCGACAAGCGAAGATCCTCTCGTCTCTAGAAGAGGATTTAATCCCGTTCATACTCTGAATCATTCTCTTAATCTTCGCAATCTCTTACGCCGATGAAGGACCTCAGCGTAAGTAGAAAATGTGAAACTTCTACAGTCCTAAAAGCCTTTGGTGCAACAATCGTTGAAGAAAAGTTTTAGCAGGATATGGTTCAAGATGTCACTGTCCTCCACTGCCGCACTAATACCTCAGAGGTTGCTGCATGGTTCTTCATCATTGAGCTTCCCAGGTGTCTTCCCTACCCGTTCTCACAGGATTGCATTTGTTCCAATATCTTTGCGTCGATGCGTTGAACCTCCTCCAATTCGTTCTTTCAGTTTATGCATAATTATATCAGTATTTTGTTTAATGTGTGCTGCGATTACCAGTTGTTCATAATGTTATTTAGATATCTGTCGAGACGTGATTGTTGCCATTGTTGTTGTGGCTAATCTCAATTGTTTGACGTAATCACGGCAAACCCACGAATTTTATTGTATCAAGGAAGGCAAGACTGCGTCTCTCGCTGCTATAAGCCTTGAACACCATATAGGTTATAAGGTATTTCTTCCTTTTTATCATGCCTTCGTGGTGTAGTGGTCAGCAAGCTCGACTCGTATTCAAGAGGTCCGTGTTTCGAATCCCGGGGAGGGCATTGCTCATTTTTCAGCTTCTGCTTTGAAATAACCTAATGTCTCTACAAGGTTGCTCACTTGCCCTCCAGTTTTGAAGAATAGCTCTCAGGAGCGAATTTGAGTGTCTTCCCTCTTCCCGTACCACTAAAACACTCGAGTACGTTCGGCTTGCCGTATATTTTGAGTGCCTTCCAAGCCGCATAGATACTGTACATTTACAAACATACATGCCTTCTCCACAATTCAAACTCAAGCCCTTTAGTACGCTAGTTAGCGTCACTAACCGCTATCTTGCCCGAGTGGTCGAGATATGCTTGCGTGCTGTCAGTGCAACAACGATTGATTTTATCGGTACAAGGTTTGAGGTTTGGTTTTTATAGTTCTTTTTGTTTATGTTATCCAAAAGAAACTTCAAGCTTGATTGCTGGGGCATCCTATTTGTCTGAAATTTTGATCATTTACATTTCTCATGATAACCAACCCACGTACGACATTTCAGGCCTAAGCAACGAAGTTTTCTTGGAGTTTCAATTTCTCTTAAAAGTAGGACATATAAGTAAAAGCATATACATATACGCAAGTATGTATTTGTGACGAATATGCATATATGAGGATATAAATGTTGACTGATAGCTAATCTGTTCATGTATGTAACTGAAGATCTATCTATGTCATTTACTCATACGTCCTTCCTATGTTTACTTCAGAAGCATTTCGCCAAGGAATATTTGCATCTGCACTAAAGTAGTAGACATTCCATATTCTCATTTCAAATGTTCAATAAAAGAAAACTTCTACATTCGCATTCGTTATGAATAACTCAAAGAACTAGCTTCCTCATTAAAGGAAAAGAGTACAGAAAAAACTTATCAAAGTAATGAATAAGGTAGCAAACACGAGATTAGATTTTTTTATGTCATCCTCAACGATGAATGATCAGTTTGACAACAAATTTCAAAACGCTTAACAGTCTTATTCCCCGTCTTCATCTTAAGTTTTTCGCGCATATAAAATATATTAAGATAGCTTCTATGTGACATGTTGCTCATTTCAAGTAATCAATTATCAGAGTAACTCATCGCAAGCATTGTGTAGTCAAAAGTGCAAAGGCCGTATTCAACTTATTCCTTCTTTTAAATTTGTTTGAGCTTTAAAACTGAAGGAGCATTTCATCCTGAAACCCGTTACGATAGTAAAACGTTGTTGAAGGGTAACACCTGTTGAACGTGAGGTAGTACACTGGCGTCCAGGTCTGCTGTTAACTATGTCCAAGACATTCGTATTAAACATTATTATTCGTACTAAACAGTAATCGTACGTAGCATTAAGCAAGCCGTAGATGTCAGGAGAAATTTGTTATATCTAGAATATTAATTTTTTTTTTTGGCAAAATGCCTTTCTCGCTATGGCATTTTCTTAGGCTGATCCATCATAAAACACAGTTTTAAATATCTGTCTTCAAAAATGAAAGTACTAATGCCAGAATTATGGAAGCTAGATTCACTGTCGTGGAATATACGATCCCGTACTTTGCATTCTCAAAAATGGGATGCAGTTTTCACAGATGAAAAAAAAGAGAAAATTCCTTCAAAAACATCTTATGGATAATTACATGAAAGTAGCTAAGTCATTTATAATTTAAATATTTTAATATTGATAAAAATAAATAAAACAAATTACTGATGACACATTAGCATATTATTATATAACTTAAATGTTAAATACTGAATCAAACTAAATTTACTTACGCGGGATAGTCGTCAGTAAGGATACAAAAGTTCCTTCCGTCTAATGCACATGGAGGCATAGATCCATCCGGTCTTGGCCTGTCTGGTCTAGGAACCTTCTGTGGTGGCCCTTCAGAAACGCAGTCTTCTTCAGGTGGTGGGCCAACTGGAGGCCTTGTTGGTGGGGGTGGTCTCACTGGCGGTCGTGTCGGAGGAGGCGGTCTTACCGGCGGTCTTGTTGGAGGAGGGGGAGGAGGAGGTGGTGGAGGCCTTACCGGTGGTCTAGTAGGAGGTGGTGGTGGCCTTGTAGCGGGAGGTGGTCTTACTGGTGGTCTTGTTGGGGGAGGTGGAGGTGGAGGTCTTACAGGTGGTCTAGTAGGGGGTGGCCTTACTGGTGGCCTAGTAGGGGGAGGTGGGGGTGGCCTTGTAACTGGTGGTGGTCTTACTGGAGGTCTTGTTGGAGGAGGTGGTGGAGGGGGTCTTACTGGTGGTCTTGTTGGAGGAGGAGGTGGTGGTGGCCTTACTGGTGGCCTTGTTGGTGGAGGGGGAGGAGGTGGTCTTACTGGAGGTCTTGTTGGAGGTGGTGGTGGAGGCGGTCGCACTGGTGGCCTAGTAGGTGGTGGTGGTGGAGGCCTTGTAACTGGTGGTGGTCTTACTGGAGGTCTAGTAGGAGGAGGTGATGGTGGAGGGGGAGGTGGCCGCACTGGTGGTCTAGTAGGTGGGGGTCGTGGTGGCCTTGTAACTGGTGGTGGTCTTACTGGCGGTCTTGTTGGTGGTGGCGGTGGTGGAGGGGGAGGTGGCCTCACTGGCGGTCTAGTAGGTGGTGGTCGTGTAACTGGAGGTGGCCTTACTGGAGGTCTTGTAGGAGGGGGTGGTGGTGGAGGAGGAGGAGGACGCACCGGTGGTCTAGTAGGTGGAGGAGGTGGTGGCCTTGTAACTGGCGGTGGCCTTACTGGAGGTCTTGTTGGAGGTGGAGGTGGTGGAGGGGGAGGTGGTCGCACTGGTGGTCTAGTAGGTGGGGGCGGTGGTGGCCTTGTAACTGGTGGTGGTCTTACTGGAGGTCTTGTTGGAGGTGGAGGTGTTGGAGGTGGAGGTGGCCGCACTGGCGGTCTAGTAGGTGGAGGCGGTGGCGGCCTTGTAACTGGTGGTGGTCTTACTGGAGGTCTTGTTGGTGGGGGAGGTGGTCGCACTGGCGGTCTAGTAGGTGGGGGCGGTGGTGGTCTTGTAACTGGTGGTGGTCTTACTGGAGGTCTTGTTGGAGGTGGTGGTGGTGGAGGTGGTCTAGTAGGTGGAGGTGGTGGTGGCCTTGTAACTGGTGGTGGTCTTACTGGAGGTCTAGTAGGAGGAGGTGGAGGTGGCCGAGTAACTGGCGGTGGTCTTACTGGAGGTCTTGTTGGGGGTGGAGGTGGAGGTGGCCTTACTGGTGGTCTAGTAGGTGGTGGCGGAGGAGGTGGTCTTACAGGTGGTCTTGTTGGAGGGGGTGGTGGTGGAGGTGGAGGGGGTCTAACTGGTGGTCTAGTCGGAGGGGGTGGGGGCGGTCTTGTAACTGGGGGCGGTCTTACTGGAGGTCGTGTTGGCGGGGGTGGTGGTGGTGGAGGAGGAGGTCTTACTGGTGGTCTTGTAGGTGGGGGAGGCGGTGGTCTGGTAACTGGCGGTGGTCTTACTGGAGGTCTTGTTGGAGGAGGAGGAGGAGGTCTGGTGACAGGTGGTGGCCTTACTGGGGGTCTAGTAGGAGGTGGAGGTCTAACAGGTGGCCTTGTAGGGGGAGGAGGTGGTCTGTCTGGTGGTCTAGTAGGCGGCCTTGTCTGAGGTGGCACCGGTGTAGTACCAGGTAGAAGGCAAGGGCATGGTACCCTATTTCCATACTCATCTGTTGGATATATGAGAGGACGGACTGTAGGATCTGTTACTTCACCAATATATTTTTGCCACCATTCTCTCCACCATTCACCATGGTGTCCGCCGTGGCCACCAAAATGCCCAGTCCCTATGGACTGACTACCCTGCCCGCCGAAACGACCGCTTCCTGAAGTTTTACTACCGCTGCCACCTTTGATAGCTCTCTTATCTCTACTTATTTCCTTTCCATCAAGAAGTGCAAAGCAGCATAGCAAGGAGAACAGCAAGACAGGAGCTGTCCATTTCTGGAAATATTAGGAATAAATAAATGTTAAGGAAATTTGTCTTACTTTTAGTAAAATATTGATTGCTTTAAGAACCCTCTGCCCCTTTAATTGTATCAAAATAATCAAGTTATAAGCAATTTTTCAGAGAGAATAATACCGAGATGAAATGTGAGTCAGTGAGAACAGTTACGTCTCATGCGGAAAGCAAGAAGTGCACCAGTGCTAACTATAGCCTATCGAAAAACTGCATGTTCACTACACATCTCTACACACTGTATAGTACCGGGCGAAAATATACTGGCATCATTATGTACGTGGAAAATAATTACAAAGAGCATTCTAATTATTTTTGCGGACCGCAGAAAAGGAACTCGAGGGAGTAATGCAGCTAGTAGGCGACCATTTTAACACTAACAAAAAGTATTAATTTTTTTTATGTATATTTCAAAAATAGCTGATAGTATTTCGAAAATAGCTGGTAGTATAAAATGGCAAAGTCCCAACTAATAAGTCATTTTTTAATTATTATGTAAAAGTTTTCTGCATTTTATATTCAGAAATTCAATCGACATATTCGTGTTGAAAATTTCAATTTTTTTCTATACTAAAAATATAATTTCTGTTTCCTTAATTCTTACTTAGTAAGTGTTAAATGCTGAAAAATGTTCAATATTCAGCTAAGATAAAGGGAAAAAAAATCACTTTCATTCCATTTTTTGTGCTACTTTTATAAATGTATCTTTGTTTAATATGTTTCAGTTTAATTTGCAATAATTATTTAAATTAGCTGCGGATAAGTAAATAAAAGTATGTTAAATATATAACGACATTGGTGATACAGGCAACAATTTCCCTTGATCCCTTGATAATCGACTCTCCGAAAGGTAATAAATAATAATAATAAAAGGAGAGAGAAATATGTACAAAATTAATTTGCATTTATACACATTTATTCATTTATGAATTTTATTCGCTTACAGTTTGCGTATTAGTTATTTTTTTAATCCAGTGGTGGGCAGTTGCCTATTCAGCATGCATATTAGTTAGCAACATATTTGATTCTAATCAGCATTTATTAAGACTTTTATGATAGTTCATGGAAAATGGTAAATATTTCTTTTGTCAATTCGAATTAATTTAAAATAAAAAAGAAAACTTTTACATTAGGAAAATGCACTCTTTGCAGACTTTTTATTATAGGAAGACGTTTCTTAACTACAGATTAGCGCAGATCAAACGGTTCTTGTGTCATTATCACGCGAAATTTCAAGGATTTACCTCCTTCTTCCCCCTGCGTGTTCTTCTAATGTAAATACTAAGCACATCCAACGAGCACTTGGAAAATGGTAGGTTCGAATCCCGGCAACAGCACTACTGTCTTTTTCCTATTTCTTCTTCCGAAAAGCATCATTTATTCTATAATAGCCCCGGTCAAGTGGATCTCGTGACTCTGCCCAAGTTCATTTAAATGGGGTAGAATGTAAGAAATTATATTGCACTTCGTCCGTGTGTGTTCTGGGGAAAGTAACTGGTTAATATACCTTTTTGAAAATTGGAAGATCCGTGATTCGAATTCTGATGGCGGAACAGATGATTTTTTTACGTTTTTTACTCGTAAAGGCCTATTTTCACATTTCTCAACAAAATGTGCAAGTTTCAAGTGACAATGAATATGCTGATTGTGAACTAAATGTGAAACAGAAGATAATATACGATGAGAAAATTATGTAAATTATACTATGATTTTCAACAGTTACATTTGCGAACTGATTAGAAATATGAGTAGAAGGACTTTAAATAATTGTAGTTCGTCTACTAAACGTAAACAACAATGTGGTAAAAGTTGACTTCTGTGTAAGCATATGTATGAGTAAATGATAAGCGAACAATTACACAGGTAAAGAGTAACTAAATTAATAATTTTAAAGTACAGACTGCAATTATGGTGGAACAGAATGATATTTCGATAAAGCAGCGGAATTATTTGCATCAATTTAGTACAGAGGATCACAACTTTTTTGTTACCACAGCCCCCATCATAAGAAAAAACTCCGAAGCCCTTCTTCCATAACAGTCAACTTTACCAAATATTAAAATATTATTGCCTATTATCTATAATTATGTTATTTATATTATATACTATATATTATTACTTGAAGGAATTATTCTGATAATATCTAACGATGTCTTAGGATGAAGAATAGTTTTTGTCATCTCTTTAACTGCCGGCAAGATTGATATCTCGCCAATTGCGTGTGCTTTAAGCTTCTTGGATTAATAATTAAGTATTATATGAGGCTCGTACAGAAAAATGGTTAATGACTCTGATTGCCGTAAGGAAGGGCCCGAGTTCGAACCCCAGAGAAGGCATGGATGTAAAATTATCTGTCCGTTCATAGGAGGTAACGGGTGGCCCCCTATTAGGTGCCTCTAATAAAATGATCACCGTTTCTGGCATTAATTGAGTCCAAAGCTTAAAATGGTTAGTGCCTGTTGTAATAAAATAATATGATGCTTATAGTTCCTTATCAACTTGTTTAGACTACAAGCCAAAAGGACTTGATATGCTTGGCTATTTTAATTATTCCTTTTCCAGTCCTTGAAATCAGAATAAAGCTTTGTTCTTTTTATCAGTATTAATTTTATTCGAATGTTGTTGTAACCTAGAAGGCTTCATAGCTTTATTCAAAAAAGCATTTCGGCAAACTAAACACATTGGTAACGACAGTTTATAGGAGAGTACCTAAATTCCTATTCTAAATACTTAATACTGTACTGCCGTCATCTAGATATTTTGAAATACGAAACTTGCCACGATTAAAAAAATTAACTTTCCAACATATGTGTAGATAGTTATGAAATAACGATTAGAATGAATTTTATCAGTTTTACTTACGAATATGGATTATTGGAAGCACACAAAAATAATAAGACATTTCTACAGATACCGATACCTGTGTTAGAGCTGAATTATTGCGCGAAGCGTGATTTTACGAACTTTAGTAAGATACTGCCGCAACACATGACGTGAATTATTCTGGCATGGAGTCTCCCTAGGAACGGATGCAGTCCTGGAAGAAGGAACGTTATGAATGTTTCTCTGTGGAGTGTCCCTGCTTTTCGATTTGTACAGAATTCTCACTGAACCTCTGATAAGGTAACGTGCTCTGGATGTAAAGAAATGTACAAAGCACCTCCTTAGATTACCAAAGGTCGTCAGTACTGCGTCAGCCCTGGTGGAAGGAAGGCGTCGTCCTCTGATCTTTCCTCCATGGATGCAGTGGAAGGGAAAAGAGAACGACTGTCACTTGCGTCAAGTCTGCGTGAGAGAAACGGTTCGAGTCCTCTGCCAGTGAATTGTGTGAGGTGATCACAGGTTCTGAGTCAATGCAGCTCTACCGAGTTTGCAGAAGAAGCCTGTTCATTTGCTGAGTTTGATCCACGGGGGGTTGAAATCCTTAGTGGTTGTCTTAGCGGCATACGTAAGATATTCCTAGAGCTACATTTGTCTTTTATAAATTTGATTTCCAACATACATCAACTTCTATGCCTTTACTTGTTTATGATGCCAGTGCACTTGCTGTATTGACAAGCCATTACATACTCCCATATATCTGATGAAACATGCTTATTGCATGAATCGTGTCTTTGCTTACCAACTTGCAAAGATTTATCACTGTTAAACAGAATTAGGCATACGCATACGTAATGCTATTCAAATTTTTTAATGCTTATCTATGAGATAACAATTATATTTATACGTTTTAGATAGCTTCATAAAATATGTTGATTCTTGAAAATAGTAGGTATTTTCAAAGTATTTTATTATATCAATTTCCTAAATAGGTAGGTACGCCACGGCCGCCCTTCTTGACCTTCTTTACGCCCCATTTGCTTCTTGACTCGAAACCGCCTACTGGAGAGTGGTACCGCCACCATTGGGAAATATAAATTAGACTATTATAAATGGTATAAGAAGTGCGCGATATACAAAATATTGCAAACGATTTAGAAGCGCTGAATATTAGAAAAATAGCTTCAAAATCGATGAAAAAAGATAACAAGCAATATGTAAATGCAAGTATATTTGGCGATGGCGATACAGCGATGTTTTACGATTTTTCGAAATTTCAGAATGCTCCAGAGCTTTGTCTGAACATTCGCTTTTGGCATTTAAAACTTGATGTTTGGTAACTTTTTTATGGATTATTTTTATGTATAGGGATTTAAAAACTAATTTTAATAACTCTCGTTCTCTTTGAATATGCAGAATTATATTCATTTTAAAACCAATCTGAAATTTAAAGTTGCCAGTTACCTTCCTTATATCACAGATATCTTAAAATCAAGTACAGGTATCTTAATTTGTTTTTAAAATTTTGTGATAAGTTGTTTTTACATATTGCTTTACATATTGTCACCATTGTACACCTTGGTCTTTCCTTAAAAAGGAACATTATGTAAATAAGTTCTAACTAAATGCGAACGGTAAAAAGATCTTTTTTGCGTTAATTAATGAAGAATTAATTATTTAACTTGTCGTTTATTAGTACCGTCGGTGGTAGATTTCTTTCATTTACTGTTAACAGAGTTATGCGTGGTAAATAAGAACAGACGCTGAACTAACGTTATTTCTTACTAAAAGGCAACTAAAAATTTGTTATTGAGATAGGTACTACATTACTATTCATTGCTTTCTAGGCCTTTTTAAGTGCTATTACTTTAAAATATAGGCACTTTAGAATTGTGCCATATATTTGTTTTAGTTTTATAATGCAAGGTAGATCTATAATACGTTAAAATGATTTGTTTCATATCTTTGTATATTTATTTAAAGTTTGATGCGGCATCGTAATGCTCAGTTAGAAAAATTGTAATGTCGAATTAAATACGGTAGCACTTACACACAGTTCTACCTCAGTTTCTCTAAGGAAACTGGACTAAGATACCATCGGGTATTATATTAAAAGCGAAATTGCATTAAAGAAACTGAACATTTCCATAGTGTGAGAATGCACATATGAGAATGCACAATAATAAACTTTAAATGATTTTCAGTGAACAAATTATTCATAAAAAACATCCTCCAACCTGAAAAATTCATACTACAGTCAGAGGAGGGCTTAGTATTAAAAAATCTTGAAATATTAAAAAAATATAAAATTAATGAAAAATATAAAATTTCTGTGTAAATATAAAATTTCTGTGTAAATATAAAATTTCTGTGTAAAAACTATGTTATTAATAAGCCATACAAAGGTTAGTCTAAATAAATTTCTAAAATAAAAATAACATTACTTTTGCGAACTCATAAAAGAGGTTGAATAAAATGAAACTCAACTAAAAAACAAACTTCAATTTTGAAAAATTAGACTTCGCTTTGTGCATTTGTCTTTTAAAAATTAAACGATATAAAAATATTAAAAAAGTTATATATTATTATTATTGTTTAAATAAATAAATAAATAAATATATTATTATTGTTTAAATAAAATTAAAATAATATTTCCATAGTCATTAATAATAAATTTCATGATCATCATTTGAATTTATTACATGAGGTAGGGTACAGAAAAAATAGCATAATAATTTTTAATTTGATGTATTATAATTCATTAAAAACGCATTTTATTTACACTTAAGGAATAACTGTAATAATGTAACAAAATATTCTAAAGAAGCAAAACTCAACTGCTCTTACTGCATTAATGAACAGTATACCTTCATACTAAAGATAAATAAAAGATATTATATATATTCGATTATTAACAACTGGCTATCGCGTTTCTGCCCTTTATAAAGACAAGATACCGCCAGCTTAAAAAACCGAAGAAAATCATCCGAAATATTTTTTTATTGTTAATTTCGCATTTTAATGACTTAAATTTAAATCATCCCTTAGCGTTTTGCATCCTTTTATTTCTTTAAGGTAGTCTTGGAAAACTATTCTTTAAAAGTAGAAAACAAGTGTCACTTTTGTGGGCGTTGAAAATCATTTTATACATGACAGTACTATATTGACGTAAATGGTGTAAAACCTATTTGTTTTAGATTTGAATGGGCACGCTGATTTTCCCTTTATTATTCTTTAACTTGGCAAATTAATGATTTTTGACAGTCATAACTTATCTATATGTAAGCTGAATAACCTCATAAAGGATTCTTAGTTTAAGAATATTAATAATGCTCAAAATATAAGACATAAATATGAACTAGTTATATTTTTAGGAAGCTTATAAGGGACACAGAACATTAGTTAATAAATTGGGATTAGGTTACCTTATCAAACATGGCAAAGCACGCGAGGGATATTTCCCGGAAGGAGGGCTGCTTTCTCGGAGAACTTTATAAGAGAAACTAGCTTATAAATCTACTTATCTATAACTAGCTTATCTATTGCCTGAAATGTTAAATCTCTTACCGTACACAAAAATGGAAAAATCACGTTAAACGAGGGTAAATTTATCAAAAACATCCATCCAGCCAGATCCTTCACCGAGATTTGAACCCGAGTCCAAGTTCCAGTTTTCAGAATTCTGACCCATTAAGCCGCTGGTGGATCAAGGAATAGCGCAATTGTATAAACCATGTGAGCTATATACATTTTATGTGTGTATTTTATATTGAATAAAAACAAAACCCATGAGAGTTTTATGATGAAAACTAGCAAGCTGTGCTCCAGTGTTTGACAGGAAATAGCTTAACAAGTAGCATCCAAAGTTACCACACATCTTTTTTCTGCTACCAATTTCCGCTTTAAAAGAATTTTTTAACAGTGCAAATTATCTTTTGCAGAGATATTGAATGACAGATATTTGTAATTTATCCCAAATTTGAGCCAGCTCTAACTACCATACGGCTTGGTGAGATTTTAAAAATTATGCGATGAGCATATAACTTAATGAATGAAACGGGAATATAAGAGATGCAGCTGGTCATGCCGTGGGAGACTTTAAATTCGGTGAAAATTTGTAGGAATTCTACTCTTTGAATAGATATCAGAACAGACCGACTTTCAGAAGGGCATCTATACATATACAGAATGAAGGAGCACTGGATCGACTCTCGGTAAATTTGCGTTAATACTTGGATATGTGCCCTAACCACAGCACAAATTCTGTAAATCTGAAGAGAAAAGACTGCTGGGCATTTTAAAAAGCATGTCGTTTCACGCCTCAAACATTTTGTTCTTCGCTTTCGAGTGACTCTTACCGTACAGATAAAATAAGTACATTATTCAATTTGATAGAAAACGTAATAAAATAATTTTAAATTCTTATCAGCAACTCTTTGTATCTTTTATTAAATAATTCAATGTATCCAAAGCAATCCATTGAATTTTATTATTTACAATTCACCTGGGGTCAGGGTTTTCAGTAACAGTAGCCCATCTTACTAATCACAATAAATCACAAGTTTTTAGCATACTTCGCGTGCATGGATTGCAGAAATGTCCTTTCAATGCCACTTAAGGCAATGTCATTCGACTGGGGATGTTCAAGGTTGACATGTTGTTGTCTGGAACTTTTTTAGTTACTTATACTAAAATCCAAAAAGAAAATGGGGAGAACATATTAATTTGACGCTTTCATGATTATTAATTACCCTGCGTTATAACTTTTAGCATCACGTTCTAGTCATTTTTCTAGATCTTCAACTCTTAATGACATGAATAACAGAGTCTCTTAATCTTCTGGGAAAAGAAAAGAGATTAAAATCAGTTTTAATTTGCAATCTTCTCTCATATTTTCTTATTTAATTTACAAAAATTTGTTGCGTCTTTAAATGTTTACCCGTTAGAAAGCAAGAAAGATAAGATAAGAATGATTTGAGAATTGCTGGTGCCCAGACTTTCTGCGAATATAGAGGTTATTTCTTTGTGTAAAAACTATGTTATTCCTGATATGTATAAAATGTCCTTTAACAGTTAAGTTTTATTAGAAAGTATAAAAAAACACGTTTATTTTTATTTCCTCCGAGGGTGTTAAACCACATTAAATCGCTATCATATTAAGGAAAGCCCGAAGACGTTAGCCCGAAGACGAGGAAAGCCCGAAGACGGTAAGCCGAAGACGTTAGGATGAATAATCATGGGCTCACCACTTGTTAGGTGAGTGAGCCCATGCGGTGAGGCAAGCCACATCTTAAAAGCTGATCTACTTAGAAAAGAACTTGAAGACTGTTCAAAGATTTCGGATATAATAATTTGAATTTAGAAACATTGCAATGCTAGTAAATATCGATGTTATCTTCTTAGTTTTCTTGCCTCAATGCCAGTCAGCATAATTGATTACGATTGCTAGTGACTAGGATTTTCCGTTACTCAGATATTTTAGGTAGTATTATTGTCAAGATAAGAAAAATTATCATCCATAACATACTTAATATAAAGTTATTAATGTGTTATTTGAATAAATAGTTAGACATTTCTAAATACTAATATGATAGACTAATTATATGTTAATGACAGGGAATAAAATTCAACTGACTTTGAAACATCCGAAATCAGCAAAAGAATTTCCTTCTTATCATTAAATCGAACAAGTTTAACGATAATATGTAGATATATTGAAAACGCGCTACAAATTTGGCTGGAAGTCGAAGTGTTTTCCAGTTAGGATAAACATTATCAATGATAGTTTAAAGTTAATTATCGATATATAATAACTAACAACTTCTAAATCTTCGGTGTGATTGCATATATTTTCTTCAAACTTTACTTTTGCAGTCTGCAACTAGGTCATACTGCATAGTTATAACATAAAGTACCTGTGTTATCCAATTTAATGCAAATGCATGACAAATTATATCTGAATTAATCTCTGAGGGACATCCAGATTAAAATCTCCATTTCTTTTTTAATTGCGTTGAAGTTTTCATATTGCAAAATTTGACCTTGAAGTGATCATTATACATAAAGAGATCTAGTCCATGATATCAACAAATCTAACTCACTTTTGTGAAGCCTTAGAAAAACATTTATTTGTCTGCAATCAGTGGAACATAAATATTTCACGAAAACCATGCCATTGAAATTAATATGAAAGAAGACATAAAATGGCGTTTTCACGAATCAAGATTTGATTTTTAACTTTTATTAAGACTTTAGAAAATCGAGAGCCACACTGCTTTTTGGATTTACTATATCAGTTTAGTATTACATAAAAATATTTTCGGTTAAATAGTCGTTCATAACTTGCAAAATAGAAAAGGAAAACGCCATTCCATCTCATTATACAGCAAGGATTGATTGTAAAGTATCCTTTACAACGGCGCGTTGTTTTTTGCAGCGTGAAAAAGCTCTTTACATACTACTGGTTGATTTCTAAGCGGTATTTTCTGGGAACCGAAAATCAAATAATCGCATAAGGAGATATCTAATTGTAGGAACAGGTTCACCAGTTGAAAGGACATCCAAATTCTGCTTCATGAGCCTAACGCTATGAAGAAAGGCGAGCATTGATATGCAGTGGAATATTTCATTTACAGACTTTCCGAAATGTTTCGCCTCTACCGTACACTGCAAACGATGAACTAAATCCAGACAAATATTCACCAAGACAGAAGAGAAACACATCAAAATAAAACATAAAATTCGCAAAGAAACAAACTTGTATTTGGTGTACATTTTAGTCAAGCTTCTATCGATTTCGAGGGAAAATAAGTGTAGGTAAATCTTCATCAGGAAAGAAATCTCCAACAGAGGGAAAGCCACAGTTGTATTTATACTTTAAAGGAAGTAAAACGAACCATCTTTCGGCAGAAATATTAACGAAAACTTCAGAATTTAGTTAATAGACTTTTAAAAGCTTAAAGAAAGACTGGATTGAAATTAAAGTCATTAACCAAACAGTGTAAATTTCTGTAAATGTGAAAATCCAAGAAAATCCAGTTCATTAATGGAAAAAGCTTATAGAGTCCTACAGATTCACTTTTGCATGAAAACTGGAATAGTAGAACTTGCACAGGAGAAGGATTAAAAGTACCCTTTATTAACTCTTTAAAATTTACAATGCATAACTCGACGCTAACAAACTACGCCTCTTCTAGGGCAGTAACTGAAATCAGATAACGAAACTAAAATTTGAAGATATGAACAAGTGATAGAACTAAACTACAGGGCTCAGCTAAATCTCGTTTTTTAAACCCCTGCCCAAAACTAGTGGCAGCAAGTAAATGCATTTAAGCCACGCAAACCAGCAATAACTCTTGGAGCAAACGCTTAAAAAACAGCAGAAGTGACGCCAGTAGCCTAACTCTTCTTCTTTCCTACTGAAACTCGGATTTTAAACTCTTTCTTCAACGTAGAATTTGCATTCCTTCACGCGCACTACCAAATTTAAATATTCTGGCACTGACAATTAGGGGAATAAAGGCTTATAGCAGCGGTGGCCAACCTTGTGCTCGCCGATCGTTTTGTATGTGCTCGCCAACCCAATTAGGTACTATGAACCAATCATTTATATTTCTTAATTGTTAAAATATGGTAAGCATTTATAATCATAAGAGATATCTTGCAAGACTTTATAAAACAATTTATTGCTGACTGATGATAGCGAATATCGAATCTTATTGCTTCATTCCGATGTTAGATGGCTCAGCAGGGGAAAAGTACTTCAACGATTTGTAGAACTTCTTTCTCCAATAAAGCAGTTTTTGGAATCCGGAAACGAAAGTTATATAGAATTGGACGATAATAATTAGTTATTCGATCTGTATTTTCTCACGGGTATAACAGCTAAACTGAACAAACTGAAAGAAGATCTTCAGGGAAAAGAAAAAAATCGTTTTTCAATTGACTGGGACTGTAACTGCTTTTCAGATAAAGTTAAATTTGTGGATAAATCGGATGGAAGAAAACACACTCATTTTCAGAATTTATCAAGCCATATTACTAACCACAAAGCAACTAAAACAGAGAAATACTCGGAAAACCTAAATGCATTAAATTTTGAACTCCGCTTCTTTGCTTTCCGTAAAGTTCAACCAATATTATTATTCATCTCAAACCCATTTGCCGAAATTAATATTTCAGATGTATCACATAAGAGTAGAAATATATTTAACAAAAATGTTGATGTTTTGGAAATGTGCTAGCGATAGGCCAAAATGTGCTCGCGAGAGACCAAAGGTTGGGCACCACTGGCTTATAGAAAAGAATAGAAAATTAAATAAAATTGGTTATTTAAGATAAATATAAATCCCTACAAGCTTTTTATCTGCAACGAATTAAATATAATGACTTTTATAGGAAAAACAATATCTCGATAAATGTAACTGAATAGTTAAAACAGTTAAAATAAAGTAATAAATGCAAAAAAGGTTAATGACTCATGAACATTCGAGTAAAGAGAAAGCCCTTACAAATAAACATGAAGTGGAAAACTAATATTTGTCTAGTTCCCTAAGCAAACGAGAAAAGCCTTATCAACAAAATCTTAAGTATTTTAGACAGCACTAGAAATTAAAAATAACGAAACGGAAAAATAACAAGGAAAATTACCACAGAGTAGAAATGAAACAGCCAAGTGTGGGTGTTTGCTCACAACAAAAGAGAATGGCCATGACACGGGAAAAATGAAACAGTAGTAAAAGATAATATGCAATTTAAATAATTGGAAAAACCTATAATCATTGGCTCCGTGAATAGAAGTCTGTTATTTTAGTTTCCTGTCGTTGACTTTCTTTTCTGGTCCTGCATTATTTTAAATTGCTAAGAAAACTTTCTCTTTCGCTCAACGTAAACCGTGACTTTGAAGAGACAAATCAAACTCTGAATATACAAAATGAAAAATAAATTTAACGTAAGTAATCTGTATAAAAAGTAAGAATATTTTGAACTGATAGGGGATACGACTAGAGGGATGTGAATAATGTGCTTATTTTTGAGTCTCTATACAACGGTGAAATGTGCTTGTCTAAATCACAGAAACACTAATCGACTGGAAACTTTACATATGTGTGAGATCTGCATTTTAGATTTAAACAAACTAAGTTAAAATTAAAAACGATTTATATTTTGACTGAAACTTATATCAAATATACAAATAATGCATAAAATATTAATTTTTATCAACATATTTAATCTTCGTTTTTTAAAGTTCAAAACTCTCAAGAAACGGTGGCCTCACAAGTATCCGAGCGGTTAAAACCGGTCAACACTCGTAGTTCAACCGCAAGCGAACGGGTTGGTTTACGTCGTTTTTCACTAATGTAACGTGAATACGAGCCAGTTTCTCTTAGAAAGTACTCCATGAAGGCATTCCTTCACATGAGCAGATAGCCCTCCGGAGCTTTGTATATTATATCTCGCGTACCTGTGTAAAACTATACCCTTTGAACCAAAACTACACATGTTTGGAATCAACAGAAGAAAATAAATAGTTCCCTTTTTTTTCGAACAGGTGGTATTTACTCTAATGAATATTTTTGATTTTCTCAGTCGTGCTATCTTCATTTCTTCTCTCTCTTCCCTTTTTCTCCCGAAATTCATTTCCAATTTTTTTTAGAAAATAGATAAATATAACTCTGAATGATTTTAAGGGAAAATTAAAGCGCTTTCTTTTTTAAATATATATATATATATATATATATATATATATTCAATTTTTAGATTAAAAGCGTCTACCGGTGACAGAGCGGATATGATTTCTGTCTACCGATATTTACCTCAGTTAACATAAGTTAGCTGTATGAGTGTTTGTCTCATGTACAAGCGTAATAAGAGTAAGTTTTTGTAAGAAAATTTTCTACAGAGGAATCCCACTCCTAAAGACCAATCAGTACCAGATAGGATAAAAGCACTAAACGCTAATAGATCAATTATGGTTCAGTTCCCAGTTAAAGGGTTGACTCCCGATTAAGGTGTTTCCATAATTTTCCCCCATTAACATGACCGTCAACCAGTTCCTATTTGAGAGTCCTTTACGAAGGCATCATTTTCTTACGCAGACTGTTCTTATAAGCTTCGTCATAACCTAATAAGTTAAAACCATTTCTTCCATTAGGAAAATAGTCCTTCTGAGCTTTGATATTCAGTTAAACAAGGAAACAAATTTTAGATTAAATGGCGTGAAGAATGATTTTTATCCGGTTTTATGTAATTTACAATGTAAACACAGAGTCATGAAATTATTTGCATTTTTGAAGATTTGTCGGAAGTCTTCATGTTGATATGCTTCTAAAGTTAACATATTTGTGAAGATTTATAAAGAATAGATTTTCATAAAAATTCCAATTTAGTGGAATGCGTATTGTATGGTCTCGAATACAAGAAGATAATTTTGATTTAATATGCTTTTTTAAAGGAAATCTACTACTTTCATTGTATTATTAGCCATTATCAGGGAACCTTATTAGATAGTATAGCGTTAACGATCTGTATCAAGATATCAAGATTTAAATAGATAGAGAAAAATTCGTTTTATTCTATTCTACTTATTTTTTTTTAGTTTGATTTAAATACTGTAGGTTTTTATTCAATATTTAATCGCAAAATAATTTTGCTGAGTGGTAATTCGCTTTCTCTTTCAGAATTTTAAACAAAGAAGAAAAGACAATACCCAAAATAAGTTTGCTGGATGGTCATTCTTTTTCTCTTCCAGAAATTTCAACGAAGAAGAAAAGGCAATGTTCCTCAGGTTTAGAAAGAAAGAACAGAAATTTTTTGTTCAGAACTCTTACCGATCAAACAGAAATCTTTAAGTTGCGTAAGAAAACAACCATAAGAACTATTCTGAAATGAAATTACCTTTGAATAGAAATCTTTACCACTTAGCTACTTATGAAGTACTTACTTTATTACTATACCTACTTATGAAGCTAACGGTATAGTACTTGATATCGACATTGTTGTAAATGGACGTCCATCTTCAGCACGAAAATAAGATCGATGTTATCAAAAATGCATAAATAAATAGGAAATAATATCTACCTAAAAACCGCCATTGCAAATGACATTTTAAACTCGTTCTGTCTACATATTAGACAATTTTAGAAAATGACTTCTAATGTGGTCGAATTCAGTGGTTCTTATATTGAGAAAGTTACACTGTAAAAAACGTGACTTTCTTCTCTCAATTATAGCATAGTCTTTCTATATCGTTTCATTCTTTTGAAAGAATAATTACAACATAGATGTTTGACGCATCCAGTATATTATTTTATTACTTATTTAGTAATTTTTATGTTAAAAGAAAGAATATTTACCAAAATGCATTTAAAAGTTTTTAAATTCTTCATCATATTTCCTGTTGAACATTTTGAATACATCAGTTCCCCACATAAGAAGTTGTAATAGAAGGAAGCTCTTTATTTCTCTTGTGAAAAACCTCAGATTTGTCTTGTATTTGGATATAACGTTATTTTCTATTCACTGCATGTTCCTAATTTTATATGCAATCTATCTTTACATGTATCTATGAATTTTCATAAGTTCTCATTGAACTAAAAAATATTAAAAAACCAGTACCATTTCCTCAAAGGCGTGAAAGGGCTCTCTAAAGGGCGTGGGATTAGTTTCACACCCTACTTCAACCAAGAATTCTTCTCCAGAACTATCAATCATAACTAATTTTGCTACAGTAAAAGAACGTTATTTAACCTTGAACATCATCATTTCACATAATAAGAAATATTCCAAGGTTAATGCACGTGACTTATCGGTGCGAATATTGCCAACAGCAAACGCGAAAAAATCTTTACTGAAGACGTAAATCAGTAGAACTTGTTTCTGGAACTATTGAACAAAGATAACAGCTTAGTAAGGAGCCCACTCAAAGGTAAAAATGAAGCTATGAAAACATTGAGATTAATAATATCCTTATACGGATGCCAACGGGCATAATTACAATCGTGATGTATATCGATTTGCCTATATCTTGTAAGCATTTCTTAGCACCACGGATTTAACTGCCAGTTAAAGGTAATTTATTACGTAAACATGTAGTCCTTGGCCCACTTGAAACAAGCAGATGACCAAAGGAACGGAAGCCTTAAATGTACAAAAAACGGCTGAAGGTCATTTGAAGTGCATTACTATGATAATTGGGGTTATCCCAATAAGAAAGTTTATATTGTACCTTGGGTGATGCTAGCTTTGAGTAATTTTCAAAGCAATACACATCTGTGATGATCATGGACTTGATTGATTGGAGACTAATGGTCTTCTCGGCAACTATTGTGAAACTTAATAACAACTCTTGGTCGCATCATTTCCTTAATAATAATAGTTTTTATGACAATAATAACATTCTGTATTTTGTATTTTAATATTAAGATAATTATATTATTTCTTAATTAATTTTTGTCATTTATTTGTAAATTCTTAATAAGGCTCTGTTCGCTTCTAATCATGAGATCGTTCGATATTATCAGCAATCTGAGTATATCACCGATTCAATTCTTCATTCGTAGATTTGGGTGAGGTCAACGAAAAATTACAATGAGAATTTTCATTATGGCATGGCGTTATGGGTGATGTTATGTGGCGTTAATAAAAGAATATAATAAAGAAATATCGTTAATAAAAGAATATCGGTCAATACATTTGCAATTATATTATACTCCCAAAAAGAAAGGAAATAACGAAGCGAATCTTAAATGGTTCAAACGCTTTAAATTGATTTCAATAATGTAACAAAAGGAACACGCCGAAGAACTAAATGTTACGATAATAAGCAACACGAATCTACGCATTTTTTTGATTTTCAGAACTATAATTTCGAAAGTTGAAAACCTTCTAGTTTAGATACGGGAGCAGGGCCGGATTTAGACTTGATAAGGCCCTAAAATATTTGAGATATAGGACCCTTTATAAGTCCAGATATTATATGTCAGTGCTAAATATGATTTTTAGATATATAGAGGGGTTTTTTTGGGGGGCCCTAAGAAAGCGGGGCTATAGCTTGTGTAGCTTATACGTAAATCCTATACTGTACGGGAAGAAAAATAAAGGAAGCATTTGCTTAAGGGAGAACTACAAATAGAAATACGAGAACAAAATACAAAGAAACAGGCCAAAGTAAAATTTTAAATTAGGCAAAAAAGCAACCATAACTTGCATTAATCTATAAGTCAAACAACAAAAATCAGCGTTATGTTTTCAAATTTTCACAGACTAGTTTTGGTGGTTTTACCGAACCATCAGCCTCAGCTGCAAAAGCGCAAATGAATGTCGAAATTAGTCTTGTGAAGGTTTGAAAACATAACGCTGATTTTTGTTGTTTGACTTCTGGATTAATGCTTGTTCAGCGTGGTATTGTATCTTAATTATAGGAGCCCCAGACATACTTATTTTTTGCTTTCTTTTTTTCCACGTGGTTTTAGTCATTTTGCGATTGCCATTCATTTGCGCTTTTGCAGCTGAGGATGGTGGTTCGGTAAAGCCATCGAAACTAGTCCTGTGAAAATTTGAAAAAATAACGCTGATTTTTGTTGTTCGACTTCTGGATTAATGCTTGCTCGGCATGCTATTGTATCTTAATTATTTTAACCACAAGTTAGCTAACAATCTTATTTATTTAAAATGTACACCATACTGAGGCTGCATTTTTGACTGATGTTAAATTCGAGATCGTTGCAGCTAAATAATAAACAAAAGTGAATTCACAAGCGCCATCTGCTGGAAAGTTAATCTTGTTACTTCGATTCTTTTTGTTTATTGATGTATATTAATCTTTAAACATAAAACTGACGAAAACAGAAATTAAAAAATATAAATGCTCATTTTGCAAAAAATTATAGAATTTCCTTCCTTCTAATAGTTAGCATCAGCGCTATAAACAGCATCTGTGTGCTCTGGTAGTGATTATGGTTTGGACCCTTAGGTTTCAATGTGAGAAAAACAAATTGAGCAGTAATTATTCTATTAGAAAATAATGCATTATTTGGACAAAATTAAAAAAGTAAAATTTTAACAAATAATCGCAAGTATAAATAAAAATTGACAATCGAAAGTCTCTTAATTGGGTATATTTCACTATAAAAGAGATTTTATAATGCAAAGTATTTTTACGAAAACGCTTTTTTATTTGTTGATAGCTTTAAGTTGTGAACTTCCCATATAAAAAGAAGTGGTGCTTGAGTCAAACTTTTTGGAAAGAGCGTCCCGAAGCGATCCTTTTCAGAAAACTGAGCCCCGTAATTTGTACCGGCTCTATTCCCATGGCATTGGTTAATATATCCATTTAGGAACTGAAAGATCCGTGATTCGATTCCCAGCAAGGACGCTGATAAGTTTTAGAGTTTCTCGCTTCAAGGAGCCTAACAATATGTACAGTATCGTCTAAATCAGGGTTTCTTAAAAGGTTTTCAGTCGCGACCCCTTTTTATCACTGAGATGTTTTCGCAACCCCCAGGACCCCATAATATTTACAAAAATTTTGTGGGATCCCTATAAGTATCGCGCAAATCCGACACATGCGTGAGTGAAACTGCCAATATTTTCACTTGTACTGTAATATACTATTGCAGTTTTAGGTCATTAATTTAATTTCTAATTTTAAGACATAGAACAATGTGAAAATTTAAATAAGTAACAGACGAAATGACAGCGTCACGTGCAAAGCAAGGAAAATAAACGTTTATAATACAAAAAGAATGCGTCGAAACGTTTTCGTTTTTTCCTTTGTCTGTGTTGTCTTATCAATATCTATTTTTAGACACATTGCGTAAAAATATTTGGTAATTGTAAAATTATTATAATAAGTTAAAGAAATACCAGAACTGCTAAAATTTTTGGCGACGCCCTTGGGGGTCGCGACCCAAAGTTTAAGAAACCCTGGTCTAGATTAAGGGTGATAAGCGATAATACGCAACCAACTTGAGGGAGAAAATTCCAAGTCTTACATCATTTTTCTTTCCCGCCTTCTTGTATTATAGTAGTAATCATACCCAAATAGAGATTAGCGTAAATTTATTATCTGGAAAATTCATAGCTGAATTATCAGCTAAAGTGTCGTTAATTTTACCCGTTTTCTCCGCTGTAAAAGACCTGACTATAAATAAGTGCAATTATGCAAATTTTTAAATTGTTTTAATATCGGCATATTTTATAACTGTAGTTTTAATCTTAATATGATTAGAAGTGTCCCGTTCTTTTTGTCTTTTTTCTTTGTACGAAAATTGAGAAAGCAAACGTCTGCCCCTAATAAAGATTTAACACTGAAATTATGAAGAGAAAAGTATAAGAAAAGTTGCAAGAATGTAAGGAATTTGTGGTATTCTTTGCGTGCGCTCTTTTATAATGAAGTTGTTAACAATCTAGCTATTATTTGGCAGATTAGTGATACTGGAGAATGGTTTATTGATATTTTGCGTTTTCTGCTTCCAAAAATCTAATAGTTTCCACAATATGTTTCTAAGATTAATCTTGACAGAGACGAGTTTGTTGGTTTCATTCAAATCATTCATTAACTTTTGCATGAAAACGTATTCCCTCAAATGACAGAGAAAAAGAAAAATTATGCTCGTCTTTCTAATTTGGGGAAGGAGTTTGCATAATATAAGCATATTATCCATGACTAGAGACAAATGTTTTCCTAAGTCATCACGGCCCAGCACTCAGTAGGTGTCTTAAAAAAGAAGAAAGAGCATATTCAAACAATTCTTATTCCATAAAAATTTCATTTCCCCAAATAATAAAAAAAGTCTTAAAATAAAAAATAAATAAATAAATAAATAAAAAAAAAAAAAAAAAGAATTCTTCGCTTTTCTTCATTAGCTTGCAAATCTTTGTATAAATAGTAGTATACAATTTTATGATCATCATACTTTATACGGAGATGACATTCAGTTGGATTTTTTCTCTGTTTGGAGCAGTGCCTGGAGTAACGAGAGCTGTTTGTCCCAGGACAGCATTCGTTCTATGAATATTTCATTATGCAGGACTCTGTTTTCTATAGGTTGCTATGTGAATTGTTTTAATTACTCTAGAACCTCGAAGCATCATAGTAAAGTTTCAAAGAATGTTAATAGTCAACAACGTCGGAAACGTTATTAATTCACTTATTTATAAGGTATAAAAATACTTACTTATGAATATTAGAAATATGTACATTGTCTCAGCCTTTTATTTCACAGTAGCGTGGCATATTCTCTAGGAATGGAAGAATAGGAGGAATAGAGAATGGAAAGAATGAGATGTTAGAGATGGAAGAATAGGAGGAATAGAGAATGGAAAGAATGAGATGTTAGAGATGGAAGAATGAACTGCCTTTGACCTTCTTGCACATTTAGTGTTTTAGAAGACTGAACGTTTAAGGGCAGGTGCCTAAAGTTTTTTGTTTCACGACAGTGTTCATCAGAAGGCTCTTGATGGTTGCAGTAGGCATGGAACATTTATATTCTTGCCTTTCTTACTAGAAGAAATCTCCTTTCGTTCATTGAAGTGATGTTCGAAATAAAAATTAAGCTTGCCAAAGTGTAGACACAAATAAGTCTTAAAAATATTATTTTAGATTTGAAACTTTGCATGAATCTATGGCCAGACATGTCTGATAGATAGTTTATCAGATCGGCATATATCCGGAATCACCACAGTTTATTGAATATACACATCTTGAATTATATCCTAAAGCATTACTGACCATGTGGCTTTTGGTAAAAGAGTTAAATATTTTGACTAGGTCTTTATTTCAAGAACACTTGGCAAAGGAATTTATTCGATAATCAATAATGTCTTTCATTTTATCAGCTGAAGAAAGTTATGAGGATCGTGTTCAAGCTTTTAAATATCATGGATAGTCTGCTGATGTTAGTTGCATGCAACTGTTTGTTATTATGCTGGCTCTTAGGCTGTGGTAATAAGATGGGCAACAGCTGCTTATCTACGTAACTGTTTTCCATCATTTTATTGTTTTAACGATGCTGATAGCACTTCAGTCTTGAGTTAATCTTAAAGAGGTATGTGGCATAAAAGAGTAGTGGTAACAAAAACTCCGTGGCCACGTCACTTCCAATTTATCAATCGAAACCATCAGTAACTGGATAAGAAACAAGCTTCTTTGCTGAACATAGTCATCAAGCTAAGTAGCTGATGGACTTGTTCAGCTTTTTGCGGTGGCATCGCATCATTATAATCTTTTATGATGACAGATCATGTGAAGGGCTGATTTACAAGAGATAGCGAGGTCTCCAAATGTCAGTCAGCAGCAAACAAATAACAATTCACGATAGTACTGAAACGTCTAATTTCTCGATTGATCACTTTCACTAAACTGGAATTACAGGTTTTCCATATCGCAGCATTTCAAATTTGACGTGGCGTAGAGCAGGGATATCAAACTCACTACCTCAGGTGAGCCAAACAGTCACCATTTTGCAATAATGCGTGCTGCCAGGAAACAAATAGTTATTAGCCCAAAGGGTATTAGCTCAGAAGGGCTATTAGGTTTTGTATTTTTATTTTAGACTCTATTTGAGAAGAGAGTAAATACGTAAAATTTTACCTAATACAATAGTTCTTTAAAGCACTCGTAAATTTATACGATCTGATCTTTTTTCAAGAGTGGTGGTGGTAGTAGTACTTTGTAGTGGTGATATTAAAGGTTTTCAGTTTTTTTAGATGGTACGCGTTAGTCAAAAGGTTGACAACCGTTTTTATAGCTCATATGTTTTGGGATGAACCATTGGCTGCAGAAAATGGCCGCGAGTTTGCCATGCCTGACGTAGATTATAACTGATTGAACTTAACATGAAACTTCTGGTAAATGTGTAGCTTTGAGAGAAACATTTTTCATCGATATCTTAAAGCCAATTTAATTTACTAATTCTTTCTTTAATTTATAAAATGTCACTTGTAGCCTGGTGCATTAATTCTGTAATACGTATATTAAAATACTTCTTATTTCATGCATATACCATTAGAACATTCTTCAACCATAAGGAATGAGCTTCCGTTTATCCGATTTTGTTTAACCGGCTATATTTTTAGAAAGATATTTTTTTCTACACTGCACAAATGAAATTATCGTTGTCAATTTTAGACAAAAGATGTCTCTAAATGCACTGCACTGATAATTAGACACTTTAGTCACCAGTATCTTTTCATTTAATTTTAACAGTTTATCTAAATAACTTACCAGTAGATTATTGATGACCAACAATCTAACTGGCTACTGATGTAACTTTAATTAAAAAAAATTACTGCGTATTACCACACTGGCAATACGTTAATTATTCGCGTGGAAATTTTTCATCAACTTGCAGGTCAATAGTGAGAAACAGCTTTGACCGGCACTTCGCTTAAAATGAATTTTAATCTAAAACCTTTTCTAAGCCACCCCCCACACTACTTACCTATTGCTCTTGATTAAAAGTGATTTTTAGTCTGTTGGGCGTAGGTAAACAACCCATAGGTCAACACTAAACAAATGCTTTAATGAGTATTGATGTTCTTCAGTTTATTCATCGTCGTACACCAGCAGCCCGTGACGGCTGAACGCCAATGACCATCATCGTGTAGACGACTAAAAACCAATAGACCAATAGATTTGACAGTATTGTGAATTCCAATTTAATTTTATTTTCATAACGTATCTAAATTTACAGTACGGCTCTCCATTGATAAGATGTAGAATGATCCAAAGAGACTATCCCTTTGTATGTAGCCAGAGACTGAAAGCTTTGACGGGTTGCCATTTAGCAAAATGTAAGGTATTTAATTTATTTTTTAAGTTTATTCCATCTGTAATTGCTCAATATAACTGAGCGATTTAAAAGCAATAAAAGCGTTTTTGAAGGGTTAAATCTTTGTATTGTACTTTAGTAATATACCTAATTGATATAAATTGAAATACAGCAAAATCTATTATTGCAATTGATAAAAAAAAGTTTCTAGTGCCATGTGTTATATAGCTAAACACAGAATTTATTATTATCATTATTATTATTTCTTGTTTTTTAACAATTTTTAAAATGCAGTTTTTAAAACTAAATATATAAATCCTAAATGAAACTCAGAATATATGCTTGTAAAATAACGAATAAAGGGAAACCTTAGTTCACGAACTTTTCGTGAAGACAGTTCGTCATCTGAAATATTCGCAAAACGAAACAGTTTTCCCTTAGGAATTAATATAAAATGTTCTCGGATACCAGATGATTGCTTAGGATAGAGTACTTTGTATGTAAGTTCGTAATGTAAGACCAGTGGATTTCGGTAAATCTAACACATACTCAATATTAGCATACATGCAATATTTAACACGATGGCTGAACTTATAAAAATTATGAGAACTTGAATTAATTTTTACCATATCTCTACGAGATAAAATTGACATAAGCAGAAAAGGATGAAGAAGTAAAGGTGCAAAATGTTATCGTCTGAAATGGAAATCCTATTTCGCAAGAATATGAGGTAACTGCTGTCTTTCTACAGTTTCTTATTTTCTTTTAACATCGCTCGACTCTATATAAGAATTACTCAGAGTTTGTCCCATTAAAAACTTGTCCATTCTGTTTGTTTCTGTATATGTGTTTAAATGTTCCTGAAGCAAGCAATGACATTTTCATTGCAAATATTTATGCTACGGCTTATTATTGCTTTATTAGGGCGATAATGACCTCATTTAAGCCCATTTCGTACAAATTTGGAGGATGTCATAACTAGAAACATCTTTCCTTCTGTTATTTTCTTCTGAAGGCATTTCGCTACTACATTAACTGCATTTTGGAATATCATTTGTTGCCGGCTTACTTGTTTGTATCTCGAGTCACGTTCGTTCCTCATCCAAGACATTATTCATTTCTAAAAATTGTTCTGATCCAAGGCATGTAAAATAAAATTCTAACTTGAGTACCTTAAGTCTCACATTTAATTTGATTATTTTTCTTTTCCATCTTAAAAATAGTAACACGTGTCTAATAAATCTTTTTGACCTGTATCGTATCAAAATTAATTCTTATTGTATGATTCTTATATAACGCTAATGACGTATGTACTTACATAAAGCAAAAAAGTCTTTTAGCCAATAATAATGTTGAACTGCAAAGTAAAACCTTAATTCACCAAAAGAAATAAAGTGGACCAACTGCTTCACTAATATTTATACTTTCATGTGCTTATTTCTTCTCAGCTTCTCTTTGCTGCTAGCATGTGTTTACCGCTTCCCTTTCTGATTTAAAATATGTTATAAAAATGTGAAAAATACAAATCTTATTATTGAAGAACTGCTGCGCATTTCGAGCCATCTGAGCCGTGTATTTTACACTAAAGAATGTTTTGCCAAAAGTAAAATAATTCAACTGCTTATGACGGCAGCTATACATTTATGCATGAGCTGCATTACATTCTACATTATCTACGTCAGAACGTTTATTACATATATATACATTCCATTCTGTTTAACAATATTAATATTATTTCGCATCTGCTTTTTGTTTATTGTTAATAGTTATTTCTTTATCCTGCGTAACGTTTAGCCTGCAGAACTCTGCTTTCCGTGAGGCTACTGTAAAAAATATTAACACAAAATTCCATAAAATAATGGTTCAAAGATACATGACAAAACGACGAGCTTGCAACTACAATTTTCTTCCGCGATGGATAAGTTTATTCCCTCACGTATTTAGCTCTCTACTTCAACCAGTGTCAGAGAAAGAAATGAGAGTGCGAAAATCTATTAAAAGACAGATAAACAAATAGACACATCCTATTGTTTAACATAATGTAATACATTCTGCGTGTGACTTCCTCAGTTTTGTCACAAATATTTGCGGATGTGAAATATTCATGCAACATACATATAGTAGTTTAGCGGATAATCTAGACACCGAGTATGATATAAGAGAGGGAATATTTGCAATGATATGATATTAGTCCTATAAGTAATGCAAAAGAAACTATAGTTAAGATTCTGGTTCGTTAGTGAGTGAATAAATACCATGGTAAAAGTTATTGAAGTTACTGAAACATTTAATAAAAAAATTTCATAAAGTTTTATTGCTACCATCATCCCCCCCCAAAAAAAACACGAATTTTTAGAATCTCTATTTTGAGGAAAAAGCATCTAAGGCAAATTCGCTCGCCATAAAATCTTAAAATATTGTTTAATTAATAAATACCAGATTAATAGGTATATAGATGTAATATACTAGCTTATTTGGAAGTCCCTGAGATCCCTGAAGAACTGCTTAGCGATTTATCGCATAGTTCTGTAAACAAATGGCAAGTCTAAGGAAGAGTTCATTTACTTTTATTTCAACTCAAAATATATGAACAGATGGCTCTTTTTCGGGCCTACAGTAAGTCTCTACTTGGGTTTTTAAGTCAAGATAGAAAATACGAAACTAATACTAACTAAAATAAAATCAGTCGAAGCTGCACAGAATTAACTAACAGAGTTGGCCCTTATTTAAGATCACCGACGGATTCTAGAAGGTACACAAACAATACGTCGAATAGTAATAAAATTATACTTTTAGCAACAATGTGGTGGGAAGGCAAAACACGTTCTTCTAATCCTCTACTAGGCTCTTCTAGTGAAGCGATCTAGACTTCAGCTTAAATACTTGTTTCTACCTAATTTACATAAAACGTAATCCTAAAAACTCATTCTGGCAGTGAATCGTAGGTGAGAATGAGTAAAGGAAACGCTTATTCAAAAATAAAAATAACTATTAGAAAATTAGAGTAATTCTCTATATAGAATTCAGGCATTTCTGATAAAACGTTCATTTAAAGCAGGTAGAAAAAACGGTGCTTTATTCTGCTGAAGTTCAGGAGGCAAAAAGAAAGAAATTTGAAATAAATCAAGAAATTATTTGATACATTACATACAATTAGAGAGATTCTTTGATAAGCTCTTTAATTATTATTATCTAAGTTAAATTTACACCCGCTTTTTACATCAAATACTTAGATTAAAATCGTCCCTAAACTTTTTCCTGTCACAGAAGAAAAACAAAAGAGTGGAGTAAAGTAATAATTCATAAAAATCATTGTCAATCGTAAGACATATATTTTCTGAGGTTTAATTGCTTCCAAACTGCGCCAGCATGTTTCTTAACAGCTATACAAGCGAAATAACTAATGGGATTCTTAATAATACTTCGTATAATTTCTATAAAACTGATTTTTTTCAAAATTAAATATTTCAAACACAAATATTTGTGCTAGTTAAACAATTTTGTACTTGAAAGTATACGTCTATAACCAACGTTTGCTAAAATAAAGTCCGCGTTAGAGCTTTCAGAGCATAATGAATATATATACACGTATAAAAAAAAATTGGCTCTTCTGTATTATCGCTGTATAGTTAAGAATAATAATGAACTTCAATAAAGGTTTTATTATGATAAAGATTAGTAAATTGATGAACTTTTAATACACACGAAATGCTTAAAAATTTTTAATGTAAATTATTTAAAAAAAGTTAATTAAATTTTTTAATTAAAATTTTATTAAAAAAATTTTAAGCTGACGGCCAAAAATAAAAATACCATACAACCTATATAACGCAGATTAATCTAGTAACCTCTCGAACTGGCTTTACCAGTTTCTTTATTCAATATTAGTAAATATTAGTATTATTATTACTTGGTGATGTTTTTTAATTATTGATATTTTTTTACTCAATAGATTTTGATATGTATTCACCTACTGCTGTAAGAACCAATATGACTTTCTTATTCTTTGCTTTTGTATGAATCCTTTAAAGATGAAAAATATTAATACCTTTTTCTTAATTACCTATTTAACTGTTTTTACTGCCATTTAGTTTCAAAAATGCTCCCCTATTCAGCCTATTTAAATTTTCAGTCATTTTCATTTGCTTTCAGTTCATTAACATAAAAAAGGTATTTTAATAAATTCAATGCTTAAAAATATGCAACAAAGGAAGGAAAATAAGAAAAAAGAAGTTAAAATTTTTTTTATAGAATTCGAGCTTTTATCTAATGTTAATTCAAAAGAAATATTTCCCCATCTGAAATTAGCTTTAAACAATAGTTTCTTTTATCAATCATTAAATTCATAGTGCATCTCTTGCATCCATTATTCAAAAAAATAAATTATCGATACAATCGAAATAATCATTAAAACATTTCCTCAAAAGATTGTGAAGTTTATTTCAACGTCCTCTGTTTATTTCCTTGTGTTATTTTCCAATATAGTTCCGATTTTCACTTCCTTTTGTTTCCTCAAATTCATAATTTTCAACATCGCTTACCAGTGGGAGCTGAGAATATTTAAGAGGTGCTAAAGGGGAAATAATTGGAAAATAAGAATGTACTTGGAAAATTTAAATTATTAAAAATTTTTAAAACATACATGTAAACACAGACTTTATTATACAAATAATATAGCCCCGCATCTTTTACATGAAACAAATAAAATTATTCTGATCAACCTTTAAAACCGTGGCGCATATTGCATACTGTGACATTCCTTTTCCCAAGGAATTGAAAATTATTACCTGTACATGTAACAGTCTAAACACATGACCAGAAATGCGCATTTACAGTGCTATCCAATATGTCTAATTAGCATGCTCTTTCAATATATACCACTTCACACGCTGTGACATGAATCTGTGCATGGTTTTCAAGTTCTTTACTATAGGATGATCCAAAAGTCACTCCAGCTAACTTTAAAAAATTTTAGAAGTTTTAAAATGGATATTAATGACAAAGTGTTTCAATCGATAAGATTCCTATATCGTAGCCAGTAATGTATCACAGGAAATTTCAGTTGCAGTTTATGCTGTTAGCTTTAAAAATTGTTTGTTGATGCAAGACGGAGAGGAATTTTTCTTAAGCAGAACGAATATTTATGACTGAGCATTACTTCGCTACGCTAAAATTTTGTTGCGATATCATCTTTCTCATACTTTTCAGTAGTTATTATAACATTTTATTCCTAACTTCATGCATTTTGTTTGAATTTAGAAAAGATGGGCAGTCACTTCGTTTCTTATGGTGATCTCTTCTAGTTTCGCGAAATAGGTTACTAAGCGGAAAAAAATTGTCTTGTAGATTCACGAATACCTACAAAAGTATGTTTAGACATTTCAAGGATTTTTCGCAAAATTTCGCTATGAAGTAACGCTTAATTGTAAAACTTCGTCCTATTTTGGAAAAATTCATCTCCCTCTTGCATCAAACAGTGTTTTTAAAACTAACAGCATTACGTGCGACTGAAATTTCAAGTGCTCATAACAGTATACGATTATCATCCATTGAAACAATTTAAGATTACTATCCATTTTGGAATTTTCATAATTTTTGAAAGATTGATGTATCCTAATTTTGGATTACTCTCTATAAGTGTCATGAGAAATCTTTATTCATTACCATTTTATTCCAGTATTATGTGATGAGTTTTAATCAATTATTTAAAGCAACGCAAATGCTATAAATAGCTAAAACGTTTATGTGGTCATTGCTCACAAATCACATTCAAGGGGCTTTTAATTTCAAGGGTAGGGGCGCTGAATAAAATTCACAAGAGAGTCAATATATTTTTCAAAGAGGACAGCCAGCTCTGAAATGTAAATCTGTAGATAATAAATGTGAAGCATGAATAAAATTGCAGTATGTTTAAATCATAATGCTTAATATTATTATGTTTTATTAACAACATAAGATGCAAAGCAAATTTGCAGTGCATTCAAAAGATTGAGCTGAAATTACAACAGAGTGTGAATTCAAATTGCTGAAACCTTTTACTGTGTGCAACTAGTTAGATAAAATTAGATCAGGAAAATCGCAGTATTGAAAATTTTGAGTTTTTCTCAAAAACTCAATAACCTGAAAATCCACGCTTTTAAACACCCTGTATATTGAGCTTCCAGGCATAACTTCAGCTCTTACGTTGCATCCAAAATAACTTTTCCTCTCCGATTCTTCATCCACTCATTTTTCGGAACATTAGATGTTTCATGACTTTCCGTTTAATTTAGTTACTTATCGTTTACTTTACTTTAAACAGAATGTTGCGCAATTTTAAGAAATTTGTTTTCAAAATTTAGATCATATTCAGATTTCGTTAACTTTGGATGCTCGTTGTAAAATGGTGTCTGTTCAGGCTCATGCCTATTAAAACACATACAGTTATATCTAAAGAACCTCAACATGACTCATAAGAACAAGCTCGGACACATTATAAATAATTTCTTTAAAAAGATATTGGTTATAATTTTTGCAGAAATAGATAGTTCTTTTTAGCTGAAAGAAATTACAGCTAAAATGAGCTTCGTTTTTTCTATAACCGAATAAATCAAATTATAATCACCGAAAGGAATAAAAAAATAGCAAAGATTTATTTAGTATGTTTGTTACGAAAACTGGTTTTTAATTTATTTTTAAGTGAAAGTCGAACCGGCTAATATAAAATTTAAAATCAGCCAAAAAGGCAATCTTCGATTGCTAAATTCTGAATGAACTTAAGTTTTAGTTAAATCTACGGCAATCCTAGGTTGCATTTCCCTCATTTTTAAGCTCTGATAAATTGTTAATGTTAATTAATATCAAAGTTATTTAGCCACATACTTATTATTATTAATAGTTTTTATACTTTTACTTATTAACAGTGAAATTCAAAAGATCATATGTAGGAGCTTATAAATATCCATAAAAGTATATTTTAATTGTACTTTTTATTAATGGCGCAATATTTTTATTTACTTATGATTCATATCCATCTTTATTGAACTATTATTATTTTTTAACTAAGTCACATGGTGTAGAAGGGTATAATTCGAATCTGTATGAACAATCAGTTACATAATTCAATAAATCAAACAAATAAAATTTTCAATAAAATTCAATAATCATCACAATTCAGTAAATGGATAAACTTTAAAATGTTCAAATAAAATTAAATACAAGTATACGATCCATTCGATCCAAATCAGTTTTCAGTTTTAGTAACTCTTAAATACTATGTTTACTATTCAGTATCTCTTAAAGCAACCTTTCATTCAGTCCGGATAATTGTAGCATTGTGTTTACGAGTTCTTCTCAGTTGTGTTGAAGTATTTTACAACAACTTTTTCTCACGGTATCCTTCTATGTTAATCTTGCAGTTCCTCAGCAGCTCTAAATCCAGGAATTTATGTTTAAAGAGTCATAAAATTTCTTCTTGTAAAATTTATAAATCGTAGAGGTATTTGCATTAATAATGACGTTCTTTATGTCAAGCATAATATATCTAATCAAGAAGAGCACAAGCCCTGTACGAATATTAGTTTGGTTTGGAGATTCTGAAATATTATGTAAATAAAACAAGGAATTGAATGTAAGAAAACAGAATTTTTTCTGAATTTTTATTATTGAATAATGCTAACACCCATTGACGGATCGAATTCAAAATTTTGCACTTTGATAGAGGATAAGTAATTCAGCGATAGGGCATAAAGCATCCCGAATTTTATTATTTTCTCCAAATATAATCGCTGATATCCGAAAACCTACTCACAAAAAATACTGCCAAAAAATTTCCGAATTGAATAGCAACAATAAATATCACTCAAACTCCCCACTGGCGAGCGAGGCTTGTATGTAACGCAAACAATAGATAAAATACTATATAATAACAGCATTGAGGTAATGAAACGTTTTAAATGATTTTGTGTTTTAGTAACTACAAAAATTTGAAAAAATGTTGACAGTTGGTACAAGTCAAAAAGAATACCCTAAACATTTTTAAGATTTAAACGATTGATAAACTGAAATCGCAAAAGATTATAAAGAATACTAAATTTATTTTGAATTTCGCTTTGCAGTTTCCGGTCAGTAGTGCTTCGAAGCTACTAGAGCAAAATTGGATAGTATTTCTAGCTAAATATAATTTATAAGAGTGATTTTCTTGCTCTTCGCTAGATTTTAGCTATTTCTACCAATTAAATACATTGAACTTTAATGTAACGAAAATAGGCCTTGGAAATATGAAATATACACTATTAAATAAAAATTTCGATCGCGAATCTACGGATTATAATCTATCACACTATTGCTTCTTAGCGCCTGAAAAACAGCTATATTACGAATTTCGATGTAGGTATCCCTGTCATTAAACCGAATAATAAGTGAAGAAAAGGTTCCGAGTTCTTCAGCTGGGAAAGCTGTAGCTGATACTGCTATAGGTCTACGTAATAACTGACTAAACTTATGACGGGATAATCTTGATTTTGGAGTTCATTAAGAATTGCAGATTCTTAAAATGCTTTCTGAAGAAAGTGTTCACAGTGCAATGGGGCTTTCATTTCCAGTATATATTATAATAAGAAAGTGTAAAATGGAAACTCACATTCATAGCTGCTGCTGTGGTGCGGAAACCAATCGAAGATCAAGATCTGTCATCCATGACAGGGATTTCGGGACAAACAGAAGAAACGGAGAGAACACGCGGAGAACAGGAAAGGAGAACAATACCGAAAATCCAAAGATACAACCGGGTCCGAGTTTCGGAAATGTTTTACTTGCGAACACGCGATGGGGTCTGCTTTTAATACTTAAGGTAAGGGGTCAGGGGTGAAGACGTTCGAAGTGCGGAGTGGACGGATGGACAGGTAAGATCAGGTCATCCCTTTCTGCTGTGGCCTATCGGTGCCCGCGGAAATAGGCCACTGTGCTTACTATCTTCCCTTTCTCTCCCTCTCACCTCTACCCCCGACTCCGCTTGCGGTTCTCGCTTTCGTTTGCTTCTCATCCCAAATCGGGCGTGACTGGGATTGAAAATTCAGAAAAATACTTTCTCAATGTAACGGAAATGCGAGAATAAATTTACGATAACTGGATTTCTTTCTTTTCTTTTGTCACTTTTTCAAACTTAAGCCGGTAAGAGGGATTGCAATTCCACAGAGAAAACATGTAGAAAGAGTTACCTGTGTATGAAGTGCCTTCACGGATCCCTTTTATTTTAACCTCTTCTCGTCTTATCCAGTCATCGTACAATATTTGACGCACGCATTCAACGTCTTAGAAGAGGGATTTTCTTTTTTGGCTATCAGAAAAAATAATGTCCTTCTCATTTTTTTCAGTGTATGGAGAGATCACACGTACTTATTTCTTTAACAGGTTTTTATTTATTTATAGCAGCGTTAAAAAGTCTTAAAGTCTTTCCAAATTCAAAAAGTTTATCGAAAGAGAACACTTCATATATAAGAACATATTAGAGAGAAATCTTTAAAGGATTCAAATGTTCAAATTCTATGAAACAGACGAAGTTCGCGTCTTATATTAGCAGGTTTCGATATATACTCCGCTTGCTGGGTAGCAAACGTCGAAATTATATTTGAACCCTTTCCGAATTCGCTGAATTATGGAGTTACGATTGGAATGACTGCTGGAGTTGAAAATCATGAATCTACAAATTTGTTTATTCCAATAAATTAAATGCATTCGGCACATCATAATAAACTGGGACTTTCTAAAACTTTCCTGCTGCTGTAAGTAAAATTCAACTTTACATGAAAGCGTACCAGATTGATCCATCTCTCCCTATCAATGCCCTGGGAGATTTTCATTTGTCCAGCATCAACAACATCGCTACATTTAACATTTGAATCGTTTCAGATGCTTAGCAATTTGACGAAATATCTCTTTCATTATCGTAGCACACTTTTTCAATTACCTGTATATTATAGACACATGCTTGAGTTTTAAATTTATGGAATATATAAACGTCTTTAGAAGACAATCCTGAAAGATACAGGCCATTATATCACGTTATCTTATTATACTATTTATTATCTATACGTTTGTAAGTGTTACCATTTATTGGCTGATAGGAAATATAAAATCCCTGATTTATTTTCCATGCGTTATCATGTGTAGTCAGTTCTCAGAATATTGCATCAGACAAAGGTTACCTTTCCAATTTAGTCTGTCTGTTACTTCTTAGTAATCTGACCAATTTAAAAGATGTACATGGGCTTCTATGTAATTTAAATCTTTTTTTTTTTTCTTTAATAATATATCTGATATAAACTTAAATGTAGAAAATTTGTAATGCGTTAAAAGAATAATTTTTATAAGATTTTGCAACATAATTACGACTTCATAAAAGAAATTTCTTACACTATATAGCTCTACAGAGTGAATTGGTACAATTTATATCTAGTACAGAATAGTTTGTTCAAACACTATTTTTAACAAAGTTCAGAACTAAGGCAAATAGCTCAATTTTAAACGATCTGAACGAAATTATTTTATTTCAATAATCCTTGGCTCCTTTACATTTCCTTTTATGAAATTAATATATGCTTTTGTTATTGATATAAGTTTGTGAATAAAACTTCATTTTTTATTAATTACTAATAATGAGAATTTTATCAATGAAAATGTCCTGTACGTTTCGAAAGTATTTATTTCCTTTTAAAGCGGAAAGACTGAGGTATCACCCGCTTTACGAAAAATGCAGAGAAGATGTTTGCTTTTACGGAGGGGCTGAAATGGGGAAAGCAAAAGTATTTGTTAGGTCTTATGCAATGTTTGAAAAAAAAGTATGACTAATTAATTATGAGCATTTAAAGAATTTTGCATTTTTCAGCCAACATATATATTTTTGTTTTTATAATTCCTTTGACTACCCTCAAAGAACTACATAGCAATAAAAATCGCGTCAATTTTATTAATTAAGCATACTATATTACTTTTAGACTTCATGTACTGAATAAAACAAGAGGCTGTACAACTGCACAATTCTGTAAAACAGGAAATTTTCCAGATTAGCATGTACTACGGAACACATCGTATAACAAATACCCAACTGTGATATCAGAAATAAGGGAGTCTCATTCCCCAAAACAACCCATCACCCTTTCCATTCAAATTCAGCAATGTAAGGCCCATGGTGGGGTTAATTCTAAAGATGGTTAGTGTGCTAGAGCGTATGATCCCTGGTGCTATTATCTTTGCGATCCATGGTGATCTGTGGTGTCCTACTCACTTCTACTACCTGCCTACTAATTCTAGCTTTTACTATCAGCCAGAGCACGGTAAACGTTGATAGTCTACGGGATCAATCATTTGCTAACAAAAGGCAACAACTGGTGGGTCTTCTACTAATAAATAAAATTTCAGTATTCTACTGAGCAAGTGGTGATTTGACTGAGCAAGGAATTTTCGAGGTTATACTAACAAAAGGCAGCAAGTTGGGGATCGGTTACAACAAAAGGTAATGTCTATCATATGCTACCGAAAAGCATATGATATATTTAACTAACCATATTATAAGCCATTTCAATATATCAAGCAGATATCGAAATTTTGGGCACAGTAATCTAATGAAGGTTCATCTAAATTATAAAATGTTAAAAGATGATTTTTTGCTTCTCAATTTTTACTCCATAGAATCTGCATCTCTCACTACCGAATCTCCAGCATATCAGTGCATCATCACTATTTGCGGCCTTAAGAAGGCTTAATTTTCTTTTTATTTTCGGAACTAAGAAACTGCTTCGCATATATATTTTTGTTTTTATAGTTTTCGTGTTTCTTACATTTTTATTTTTTATTGTTACTTTCCGGAGACTATTATGTTTTTGAAAACAGGAAACATGAAAAATGAAACAGCATTTTCTTCGGTATTCGAACCACAAATCTTCAGTTGTTAGCTGGACGTGCTAACCAGGTACAACGTTTTCCATTTGAAATATATGATTTTAGTTGAAGGATAATGTATCACAGAAACATTAGGCTCTTCTAGTGAACTGGCAATTAAACGCTTTTATTATGCTCATAGTAAAACACGCCTTAGTAGGAAAAGTGGAATAATATAATATTGAACCAGATAATCAAAAGCTAGTCATTTTTATTTTTCGTAAAGCCAGCTTTGCTAATTCTTATGTTATTTAGACGTAAGGACGTGTCTTAGAATATAAGCAAACGGTCTGATGTAATCGTGCCTCGCATAACGAATGCGTCGTCTGTTGTAATCCTGCATAATGAATGGGAGTATGTACAAACTAAAAATGTTCAGCCTAATGGACCTAAGTTACGCGTTATGAATCGACACGAATTTCGTTACCCATTAAACACATAATTACACTAATTTTATTTTCTTTCTCAACAGCGCATAAATATAAAAAATAATCTATGCATAAACTAAGACAATCAAGCAAATAAGAAAACAAATAAATGCATTTTTTAATACTAAATTAATGCTGAAGATCTTGGAATATTAGAAAATTCAGGGGAAAATTATTTTAGCTAGGGAGAAGAATAGAAAGGACCATGCTTACATCGGCTATCAAGGACCTTTCGAAGAAAACGAAACTAGATTGATTACACGTTCCTTAAAAATGAAAACTCATTTTATTAGAGGTAAGAAGCAGTACATCGTAGCCAAGCAGTGACATCCCATTAAGCTGAAACGAAAGGAGCTCCTGATTTGTTCAATGACAGTGCTATGCGTTACCTCAAGGCAATACTGAAGAGGAGGAAAGTATCTTCAGACCACCTGTGGAAATTTTTGAACCATTCAAAAACCAAAGCCAAGACAGTACAAGAAGGGAAGATCAGTTGAGCTCTCCAATTTCATTGGAAGACCGAAAGTTTTAGATTAAACTTAATTAAATTAAAAAGAAATTGCTGTATTTTGTTCATATGGAATATATGTAAATATTTTATTTAAATATATAAAATAGTATATTTTTAGTTATTTCCAACAATGATGGTGTTTTTGGTATTTATTGAAAAGTTTTTGTATGTTACAGGGATATGAACCAGAGTTGGAAAGGAATTAAAGTTATTCCCACGGTAATTGATGAAAAACAGTGTCTCGTGTAACAAAATATGATAATCTCATATAAACGACACTCCTAGCGAACGGGTTTCTATAGAGCTGCCAACCACGCTTTGACTCTATCGAGATCGTCAAGTATACTCAGCGAAGTGATCACCAAAATCTGTAATTTGTCTGTCAAATTTAAGTGTTTTAGGTACAGCATAAATCAACGAATTGTATTATCAGTTATTATGATAACGTAAAAATTACTTTTAAAGGAAAATAAGTAGATTATTGTTAATTCAATGTGATTTATTTGAATAGTACATTAAAAACAGGCTTCCTATTTAACGTCAGATTATTTATCCCCTAGGTTTCTTTCTAATCACGAAACTTCATTCTTTAGATTATCTATCACATTTTTGTAATGTTTACACTAGTTTTTCATATCCTGTTTTGGTATACGATGCTGTATAAAAATGAAGAAGTGGCGGTTTTAATTTACCTTTAAATGCGATCTCATGCATAACTTATTAAATTAGATTCAAAGTAGATTTTCAGAATGTTGCCATTGGGAAAAATACTGTCTTTATCTTTCATATTAAATCAGTCTGTGATGGCTTAAAACCTGAGCGATTTAAATGCAATAAAAGAATTTTTTAATAATTTAAATCTTTATTTTACTTTTTTTAATACTGCATCTAATTGATATAAATTCAAATCCATTTCACTTATACCATCTCATAATTTTATGAATATTTAAAGCATTATTGTATTTAATAAAGCATGGTGCAGTACTTACTTTAATGTAAAATGATCCGAAAAAATGTTTAAAATCTGGATTTTTAGTTTTTTATTTTAATATCAAGTTATGTACATTTAGAAGAATGCACCTCGGAATGCCACCAGAGAAGAAATAAATATTTAGTTCCCAAAATTTCATTTGCAACTTTTCAATAAATCTAGACATAGTTTTTTAAATGAATTCTTATATTTTATTTTTATTAAACGCAGTTTTCAAATTCTGGTTTAATTAAAAATTTTTTATTCAAAGTAAAGACTTTAATTTTTCTAAATTTGGCTTTCCTTTTACTTTTTTGTACGAAGTAAAGGTTTTCGGTTACCAGATTTCAACGGATATATCCAAACTAATAGTTCTCAAATTCATTTTGACTATTTTTTTGCGTGAAAGAATAAAAGACTCTTTGTTCCAAAACTGTTGTAAAAGGGATTAAAACTGGATTCAAAGTGGATTTTTTCGGGATATCTATACGTATGTACGTATATGTGGTCATGTTGTTGCGTTTCTACGGTTTCGTGGATTTGGAGTGATTGATGACCACCCTTTTGAAAAATGAAAACATAATTTATTAGTCAGTATCACTCAAGACAGCTCCAAAAACACGTTTACAGTCGTCAAAAAACTACGACAAATATGCTGAAACAATCATTATCATAGCCTTCAGGATGTCAGGCTATAACGGTGAAAACAGCTTTATGGCAAGGCACTACAGTACAGCTTCCGACTCGGTCGATCTCTCTCGGAGCTCAACACACTCGACGACACACCACGATATCCTCAACAATGCACACTCTCGATGCACCAACTCGCTGACCGGACACCTCGACAAAGACTCTCGCGATGCACTTGCGATGCACTCGACGACCAACTCCCCACTAGATTGACGTGGACAAATTACGAAATCTAACTTTTAATAAAATATCCCAGATCCTATACTTATATTTTGTAAAATTTTATGCACGTTACAAAAAAATAAAAATGCAAGAAGTTTGACTCCCGTACGACAAAAACTGATAGGAACGTTTAATTATTTTAAACCTTGAAAATTTTTATGTCATTTTCAACTTGCCTTGCAATTAATTAAGTTAGAATAATTCGAGAAAATAGGTTTAAATGAAGTAGAGGGGCTTATTAGTGACCGAGCAGTGAAAGCCTTTGAATACTGGTAGTTCGGTCCAAGGTTCGAGTCCCGGCGAACGGGCTGGCCGCATGGGCATTTTATTGGTTTTCCCCATGTGTAATGTGAATAAAGACCTCCATGGGGCATCCCTCCTTTCAGTGTAGTGCCTAAAGGCGGAGCACGTAATAAGTAAAGTGAAGCAAAAAATGTGTATAATTTAATAGGCCGTATAAGGAAGTCATGTGTCTGCATTACATTTTTAAAAATTTTTAGCAATATTTTTAAAAGGAGAATTCGAGACATTTGAGAAATGAAATTTTTCGAATTCGAGTGTGATGCAGGCGTCACATATAAAGTGATACATGCGTTAAACATCCAAGCAATATTTCCGCTGAGATTCAAGGTTGCATCTAAAATCATGAGCTGTACAGAAAAAAAAAGTGTAAATCTTTCCTGAAGTCTAAAATTTATTTCAAGTGGTCCCACACAGAGAAATGTTAATTTAGGATGTAATTTTCACAGAGTTCAAACATTAAAGTATAAATGAAAAAGCGCTATAATATTTTGAATTGCAATACTATTTTAGAATTTTTCAAGAGATTAAAAAAATGCCATGCATATTTTGCTCTTTATGTAAATTTCTAATTCAATGCATTTCAAGAGTTTAGATCAATCTTTGGCTTTTGATAGTAAAATTTTTATTTTATTAAATAAGTAATTACAAGATTCTAAAAAAAAAAGGCGCATTTTTAAAAATAGTGATCTAACATCCAGTAATATTTAACAGTTTATAGTATGTGAAATGGATTCTTGCCGAATATTTTCTTGAGGATGTGAGACTTATACCGAATTTAGTAATCTAAAAAATAATCTATTAAGTCGAATGCTTCTAAATTTTAAATTTCTGGTCGGCACATTTTTTTATTCTTAATCTTTGTGTAAGTTTTTGTTTTAGAAACTGTACACGTGGCTGTGAAATGGAATTTCACTTGTAACTAATTCATTTTCTTTAATTTTTGGCACGCAAATAAGCTACCGAATACGAATAAGAGTGCATTTCTTTGATGATTTTAGCACGTGGTTTTCGAGTTGTAATCTAGTGAAACATCTAACGCAGACTGAAGGCCACATTACAAATCAAAATTTCTCTACGTGTTTTAAAATAAGAGTGACTTGAAAAATTTACATCTTTCAGTTTAAAACAAGATGTTAAGACAGTTAGCCATTTTTCATCATTACGTTTTAAAACCTAAGATTTCACAATTTGAACATACTGTTCTAAAACGAGAGTTATATAAATTTGAATGCAAAATTAAAATTCTAACATTCCATTCATGTCAACTTATATATTCTTTATTATGAATCAAGGAATTTTTTAATGTTATAGAGAAGAAAAATGAGTGTACGTTTTATGGAATGCAGAAATTTACAAATTGTTGTAAATATTCTAACAAGTATTTTTGTTCGCAAAAGTTAATATATTTGACTGTGACCCATAAAAGCTTAAAAATGTCTTCAAAAAAAGAATTTTCGTTTACTTGTAAAGAATTATTCACTTTAAAATCACATCTGTTCTTAATAAATTAATACCGTTTTCTACTATCTAAAATCAAATTTATTCACGATTCAGTGTTGCCACTCTGTTTTATGATATAAATATAATAACAGTATTAATAGTTTCTTGCAAGTTTTTTACGCTTGGAAAATTGATAGAAAAGTATTTTCTTGGAATCGAAGTGATTTTTATTGAAGAGCATGATGAAATAATTTTTAAACATTGCTTAGCTAAGTAAATTTAGATTCCTAAGATTTTATACTTGTAAAGTAGTATATTTTATAAAGAATTTTTATGTGAAGCAATTTTATGTGTCGGAGGTTTTAAATTATGAAACAGCATGTTTTAAATTATCTATCAAATTCTGCACTAGCATTAATGTTTTTTATTTTCTGTGTTAGCAGGCGATGTTGTATGAAAATGAATTTAAAGTGGCGTTGTTTATATATCTTACACGCGACCTTATACATAACCAATTCTCAGAGTACTGTTACTGGACAAAGTATAATCTTTCATATCGAATCTATCGTAGCTTAGGTGCTGACATTATACTACTGCTGTTATGTGTATAAAACGAAATGTATTAATTAATCAATTAATCTGTTTCTAAAAGCTCTTTACACCTCTTCAGTAAGAATATACATTGTGAACAATTTATCAATCTTGCTGTATAAGGAATTATCTGTATAAGGAAATATCTGTATAAGGCTGTATAAGGAATTTGTGAATGCTGTCGTGGTGTAAGTGATTTCCACATCTAGGTAGCAAATGGGAAATTCAAGGGTTTCGAGTTTTTTTTTTTTTTTTTTTTCTTTTTAAATCCCGGAAAGGGAACAGCTAATTTTTGGCACTTGCTGCTCCCGAATGCATAAAGTGGCGCCAGAAATAAGAAGGCGCGTATGATAATTTGTTAGCACCTGGATTTGATCAACTGGGTCTTGTGTGTTTCCCCGGCAGCCTTTTAGACTTTAGGCTAAATATAACGTTACTTTTAGGCGAAATATAACATTACCCTGGCTCGTTTCCTATACTATTGACTGTTGTCTATTCTCGAAGCTATTCTCTGTCTATTCGCTGCAGATGAAACAGATTTGAATCACGAGAATACATTATATGGAACACTATGATTCGAATTACATTCCATTCAAAGCAGACCCATGCAATTTATTTCTGTTAAAGAAATCTTTAGTTATTGTTTCATGTATTAAAGGAAACACTTTTAATTATTCAATTATTATAGAAATTAAATTTTTTAAAGAAATCATGCATTTAATTTTTTACTCAGAAAAAATTTAGTTACGACTTCACTTAATGAAAAATTTGAAAGCGGTGAATATATGAAAGATCTAGCGTAACTAAGCATCACTGAAAAACTGCAAGCATTAGCATTTTCAACATTCCTGTTTTGTATAAAGTGAAAAAGTATTTTTGCGTTTATTTCTCCAAATAATAAAAAAAAAAATTGTAAGTTCAAATTCCGTTTCCGTAATTTTGTAACATACATTTGTATAAAACGTATTAAATAAAATTTCATTTCGATGTTATATTTGTACATTTTTTGTATACGTTCATTTGCAATCGGCATCAAAGTATACAAATTGCTCTAAAGTTAACGGAAAAAACCTTCAAAAACAAAACACACAAACAGATAGTTGCCATCAGAAGATGCATGGTTGCCCGCTAAACGGTTAAGTGCTGAACGACACTTTATCTTTCTCCACACAAGCCGTTTTTCGTAACGCAAAGACTGATGATGATGTCCGCCTTCTTTTCATTAGTCTACCAGATCATTTTAAATCTTTATTGACAATAGAGAGGCCATGAACTTGAGGATTTAGCTTCATAAATTGCTCGGAGGGCGATGTGTCAAGCTAATTGGAAATAAAGTCACTGAAGACACAAGACGTAAATGAGTTGGGAAGTAACGGTTCCTTTGAGGAGATGACGAAGGAGGGGGATAAAGCAATGAGATGTGTAAGAGGACTCTAGGCCTACTATAAACTAAAAACACAGAGTAATAAAAGTCACCAGCTAAGAAGCAAAGCCAGGTTACAACCGAAGTGGACATGCGAAAAATACATGAAAAAATCTCCAAAGGACAAAAAAAGGAGGCATAATGACAATGCACGTGTTAATCATCGCTTGTATAAGTGCGCCTGAAAATGTTCTATGTCCGCATGCGAAAGACAGCATGCATGGTAAAACGTAAAGCTTCCTCTAGCGCCTAAGTGCTTAATGTGCGTCCATGTATTGTGTAAAACAATGATTGTTATGGCGTGTTCTGTTACTCCTTATCTTTGTTCCAATAGTTTTAAATTAATGCATATTTACATGATTTTCTATCGTAAATGTTCTGCACATTGATTTGTTATACATACCAAATTTTACATTTTTGTAATATAGTCGAAGAAAAACAAATTGGAAAATTGGAAATTTCTAATACGAAAGTGACTAAGAATAAACCGTATTTGGTCTGATTTCTCATTGTCTTAAATTTATTTGGTTTTATTGTCTAATTAAGTTTCAACTCACATATCTTAATAATATTATGGGCTTATGCCTTACTTATGTACTTGGGTCATTAACGTTTCGAAAGAACCATAGAGGAAGGATTAATTTTGAAATGACGCACTTTAGAGGCATATTTATAAATGTGTTGCTATTTTGAGAATAGAGAGGGCAAGTAACCAAATTAAAAAGGAGAATTAAGAAGCTATTACAAATTAAAGTTAATATTTTTCCTTGCCTATTTTTATTTCTCTCTCAGATTCATCACTCTGTATATATAATCCGTAAGATAAATATATGAAAGCAAAGTTCTAATTTTAATTGATTGTAACTTCTTTTATGTTTATTTAATTTGGAGACTTCCTCTCTTTATCTCAAAAATAGCGCTACAAGTCTAAACTGCGTCGTTCAAATTAATTATGCAATCCTACGTAACGCTTAATACAGATACCTCTTGACCAATCACCAAATTGTAAACCAAAACTTTTTTAACTCGAACTAAAACTTTTTAACTCCCTCCCTTCTTCCTCTGAATTGCTGCGACACTTTCACTTATGCTTTCCTCCTAGACAGACGCTTTTAGAATACTTTCTTTGTTCACTGAATATGTACTGAGATAGCAAAAATGTTAGGGCGCAAAAGACGCCCGTCCATATGTCAAACATATTCCGAATGTAGAATTGCTTTCCTCAATAATAAAATTATCTTAAATCCCGCCATGTCTGTTTTGCCAAGTTTCTTTGCTAGGCAGCTATTACGCCACTACCAATTTCCAAATCATTCATATCATGTCATGTCATATATATGTATATATTAAGGAGAGAAATAATATTTTTAATCTTGAGGAAAAATTTGTTTGTATAAAAGCTTTTTGTGGTATAAAGGTTCTTGTAGATCACTAAAACCAAACATTAAGAAGATAAAAATAGGAAACTACGTCTGCAAATTTAATTAAAAATAAAAAAAATTCCATTTTAGCTGTGGACAAAACTCCACGTATATTTAAAAGCTCTATGTAAAGAAATCTTGCCAGTTTTAAACAGACTATTCACTGGAAATTGAAAGAACAGAATAAAAAATTCAAACAACTAGAATAAAAATTAATAAAATGTATTTTAATTTGGAGAAAAAATTTAAATAAAAATCACAAGAGTCTCGGGCATAATATTTTCCCAGCATTATTCTTTCATTGGTTAAAACTACTTTTTAAGGCTGCCTAAATACATTTCAGGCATTTCAATTAGGAGGTCAAAACGAAACTGAAAAGAGTTCTTATCAGTTAGTATGATTGACAGTAAATCTTCCCATTTCCGATAGCTCATCTTAATAATGCCTTCCGCTTTGATAATTACATGTTGCTCAAATTCATCATTTAATGCTATATGACAGATAAAATTTTCTTCATGTTACAATCCTACTCACGCAAATGTTTTTTCTTCATATTATCTTTTACAGCAAGTTGCAGCAAATTAATTAATGATCATTATATTCTTTTATTCTCTTTTACTTTTCAGTTTCTGTATTTTATGAAACATCCAGAAGGAAACCACTTCGAGCTATTTTTTTTCGTTTCGCGTATTTCGTATTCTGGGAAAAATGTCTGTTGCCATTCGGAAAAAATATATCTTGTAAACTTCGTGGACAAGCGATCTAGTGGAGTGAAGGAGTAGCTATGTATTGAATAAATAAGACTTTTTTACTTCCTTGTACGAAGTAAAAAGGAAGTATTGTAATCGCGAAAAGTTTCATGCAGCCTATTTCAACGAAAATATCCACTTTGACCACTATCGAATGCAGTTTAACGATGTTTTTGCGTGATATCTGTACGTAAGGACAGAATAAAAGACTCTTTTCCTCCAAAAAAATTATAAAACTGCTTTAAAATTAATTCTGAAGAGAATTTTTCGTGGCGTCTGTACGAACGTATGTATATACGCATCTCGCATAACTCAAAAACGAGTAGCCTCAGAACGTTGAAATTTTGTATATAGGACTGCTGTAACATGAAGATTTGCACCTCGTATTTTGGTTGCAATCGGCCGCACCAGACGTATAAAAATATATTTATATATATATATCCACTCTGTTACCCAGCTCAGTGATCTCAGTTTCTTTATTCTTATACGTTTGCAAATTGTACATTTTTTGCTTTAAAAATGATTGAATTATGTTGTTTTTATCTTCCGGTTAAGGTTTTTATGCCTTTAGTAAATCTGTATGCATTATATTTAGAATTATCAACAATTTTAAAGTTATTTTAGTGCCTCTAAGCCTTTTTTTTATGGCGGCCATTGATTGTTTACATTTGAAACAGCAGACTTATGGATTTTTTGCCAATCTAGAGAAACTTAGCTTCGCAACAACAAAGATAACACTTTCATTTATTATTGCCAGTTAAATCATGCTTAATCCTTTCTGGAATTTTTTCGAGGAAATAAGCGTTTAAGATTTACTTCGCAATTTTTAATACAGATATTTTGAGTTTTTGTGTATTTTTGCCTTGTCGCGAAGTGAGAACTAAATTAATTGAATGAGAAATACTCAATCGTCTGTGAAAAACTTTTTTTTTTTTTTTTTTTTGCTTAATTTTTTTTTATACATCATTCTAGCTTTATTATAGTATTTGAATAGAACATGTGGAAACGATTAGATAATTCTATTCTTTAAATGATGTAAATTTTGTGCATTCTGAGTTATAATATGAACGAAATAGAATACTATTAAGTGACTCTAGCGCCAGAGTGTCGCTGTGGTAAACAAATAGAGTGAGTTTTAAAGAATGCATTTATTCTATTGTAGTTTATGCGCTATAAGCGAAGTAGATTTAATTCAATCCAATAAGTTTAAATGAAATGCAAGAAAAATGAGTATGATTTAATATTCCGTACAAGGAAGTCGTGGTGCACACATCAGATTTTTTTAAATAACTAAGTTCCTAAGGTACTATACTACAATGAAATAATGTCATAATATCACAATACTTTATTTCCCGCAATTTGACATGCGCTTTTGACTTTTTCAGTTTCACCAGCTAATTATAAATATAATATTTTATGTTCTATAATTTCTTAGGAGGGATAGTTTTTAAAATAGTAGTAACGGTAGCCGCCTGTTATGTACACTGCTCAAAAAAAAAAAAAAAAAAAAAAAAATGGGACAGTCCTATATCTCCCGATCTACTGGGCCGATTGACAAAATTCAAATTGCGTTCTTCATGTCTCGAAAGCGCGACTTAGGATATATATTAGATTTATATATAGCACTATTCTAACATAGGTATTTTGACACAAAATCGGACTTTTTCTGAAATAACATACCACTTTTTTTACATATTTCGATTCTACGACTCAAATTACGCCTAAATATGAAATTTAGTAAAATTTGGAGCGAAATTTACGGAGAAATTCACAAATTTATGTTGGCACTTTTTTTTCAGGTTGCGCCAAGAATAGTTCACTTGGCGAACTTCTTAATATATGGCAACCTAGTTTCCTTTCCCGTTAGCGGAAAAAAAGTCACCATCGTTCCTTTTTTCCAAATAATATTCTTTATATTATATTTTTAATTATAACTTATTATTTTAAGTAATTTTTTCTTTTTCGAATTTCATTTTAATTGTTTAAGTTGCATGGTTTTTTTTCGAATAACTGTTTTAAAAATTTCTACTTACCTATTCGAACTGCGTAAATAAAGGTGCAGCATTTATTTTTTTGTAATAGTTTTCTTTATATATATTTTTTGTCATAGTTATTATTTTAGGCAATTTTTAAATTCTTAACTTTTATTTTAATTGTTTGTGTTGCATTGTCTCTTCAGATAATTGTTTTAAAATTTTCTATTTATTCCTTCGAATTGAGCATTTTAAATATATTTATTAATATAAATTTTCCAGAATTTGATTTTATTTATTTGAATTGCGTTTCTTTCGGAGGATTACTTTGTAACCCAGACTACGATGCGTTTGAAAACTGCATATATTAAAAGAGAAAATACAGTAAAGCACAGTTAACACGCCTTTCAATGTTCCGTTCAGAAAAGATATATATAAATAAGAGAGACATTTAACTTAGCATTGCGACATTTTAACTTAGGATGACTTGCATACACTGCTTTAAACAGTTTTATCATTGTGCCCATTGCTTTACACAGTTTTATCCTACATTTGGCTTCTTAAATGTTATTCATATTTTAGTCAAATATTTTATTTTTGAAATCGTAAAAATCAAATATCATAAGATTAAAAAGTTTTAAATTTAAAAAAAATACAAATACTAAATTTTACCGTAAAATGTATTTTTTCTTCTCTTTTTCTTCAGGCATTCTACTTTATTCTTGCTCTTTTTCTTTAGGCATTCCGGAAGTATATTAAAAAGCATCCAAATTTTCGAAATATCTTGATATTTCTGACAATCATTTTTAATAAAGTTATCGCCTTCCATTTCATAAAGGCCCACAAACGGCCGAGCGGTAAAGTCGCTGAACACTGCACTCCGGGGTTCGAATCCCGGTAAACAGGCTGGTTGCATGGGCGTTTTCGTGGATTTTCTCATGTGTACCGTGTATGCCAGCTGATTTCCCTTAGAAAGTTCTTCACAAAGGCATCCTTCCTGTTAGGCAGATAGCCCTGCTTTGACGTAACTTAATAATTCAATTCAATCCATTTCATCAATATTTGGTCAGAGCCTTTATCAGTCTTTAGAGGCTAAACATTTTGAAGGTATGAGATGAAAGGAAAGACTGGTTTCATCAAGAGGTTTTGGTTTATTTAATTATGACAAAGCACACTAGGGCTATCTGATTAAGGGGAGGGATGCCTTCGTGGAGGACTTTCTAAGGGGAACTGGCTGGCATACACGTTACACATGGGGAAAACCACGAAAATGCCCAAGCAGCCAGCCCGTTCGCGGGATTCGGACCTCGGACAGAACTACCAGCGTTCAGTGACTTTATCGCTCGGCCGCTGTTTCATCAGGAGGAAAAAAAAAAACATCTTTAGGTGACATCCACATACATCACTGGATAAACTCCTGAATCTTCAAATAATTCGAAGGAGAAAATCATGGGATTCTCCATTTATGATACGATATGATGTTCTATAACGTAATTTAAATTTATACAACCATATAGTCTAAACCATATTGTCTTTTCTGTTAACCACAAGCTCAATTGATGGTATTTGGTGTACACGTCCAATTGTTTTTTCTTTGAACACCTAAATTCATTGAAGTATCCTGAAAGTATCTTCAAAAGCGTCCAACTTTTTGAAACACCTTGGTATGTCTGACAGCCAAATTTCCCTGCAAATTTTTGCTTACTTTTCTCCCTAATTTTCTTCTTTCCTTCTACAGTTATTTTCAGTGCACACACAAGAAAATTAAGATTTTTCGATTGCTAGACTTCCATAAATTTTGCATCCTTGTCAATTTTTTAAAAATATCAATTACATGAATTGCGTTTCAGCTGAAGATAGCTTTTCATTTTCTAGTCATTTTAACTAAATAAAGTTTAAAGCGAAGTTCAAAGGATAAATATTTTAATTAAAAGATTTTTGCTAAATGACAAAGAAATAAAACAGTCCAGCAGGGTTAATTCTGTACCACCGAGTGACCCGATTCTTATATCGGCTGAAACAATCTAAATCATATTAAAGATAATGTTTTTTTATACAATCTATAACGCGAGAGAAAAATTAGCTTCTTAAAACATTCTTTCTAAGAGGATTACTATAAAAGATTATATTTATATATATATATTTTTAAAGCTGGGACTTGAACCAAACTGTCATATTTTTAAAGTTTAATTTACATGGTGGTTATAATTAAAGTTCAAATCTGAAATGGTCATAAAAGGAAAACTACCGTACCAAATGTTATCAAACTTGGGAATCGTGTAAAGGAGGTTATGAGAATTTATTTTCAGCGAGAAAAAAATAGTTAAAAAAACTCATCACCAGGGGGAAAATGACGCTGTATACAAGATTCTTAAATGAAATAAGACACGAAAACATCTGCTTAAAATGTGTTTAATATTTTCCGAAACGTGTTACAAAGCATGTTCAATGTAGCGTCTAGCATTTTCCGAAAGCAAGTTAAATCCTGTTACTGCATTCTCAACAGCAGCTCTTAGCATATCGGGAGGAATGTTACGGACATGTCAGTGTTTAACATTTTTCATTTCTGCCAAATTGTTTAGATTATCACCATAAACAGTGCTTTTGAGAAAACCCCATAGCTAAAAGTCACAGAGGTTGAGGTCTGGTGGGAAGAGGGGAAGTGTTGGCGTATAAGACGTTCATTCGTGAAATGTTGCCTAAGTAACTGTGCGACACACGTGAGGTGGGGCCCAGCCGTGCATAAAAATCGTAGTATCTAAAATGCCACGTCACTGCAGTTCGTGTATCACGAAACATTTTAACATTGACTCTAAGTGAGCTGCAATCACAGTGGTCCAGCTGTCGACTGTTCTTCAGAGAAAAATGGTTCAGTTATAAAACTAGCTGTCATTCCACACCAAACGGTGTGGAATGACTGCTATGCAATCGAATGTAGTAGGAGAATGCAATGGAACTAGATAGATAACACGAGGAATTTTTTTACCTCAAATCGATTAAAAGCGTTTTGAATCAGTATCTTCATGTTTTAGGGCCGAATTCAGGCTTCAAAAATTACAAATTAGCGATCGGTAAGAAAACGATTTCCAGATTGTACGCACTTGTGCGAGTGATTTGCGATCTCACATTTTCTAATCGCTAATTCGTGGTTTTCACGGACGAATTTCTCACTTACACGGATGGCGCACTCGACGTTTATCGAATTTAACGCCTTTAAATGGTAATTTTCTTACTTCAAAATTTCTTAAGGGTATGCAACATATTAAACCCGTGTAACAAAAGGTTAAGTTAGATTCCGACCCATATTTCGTTTAAAAATATTGCATACAGCGCCATTTTCCCCCTGGTGGTGAGGTTTGGAACTTCCCTTTTTTCGCGGAAAATAAATTCCTATGATCTCCTTTACACGATTACCAGGTTTGATAACATTTGATCCAGTAGTTTTTGTTTTATGACCGTTTCAATGTGGAACTTTAATTATAAACACCCTGTATATTATTAAATTTTAATTGAAGCTATGCGTTATATGTGTACCATGCGTAAGATTTCCGCTTTTATAGAAACAATAAAGAATCGAAGCAAATATACTTAGGATAATGGAACAAAACTGAAAAAAATTCCCCTACCTCCGAAAATAAAATATTGAAACTTCGACCTTGAATTTATTGGATTATCGAAATATTCAATATGACCTATCTTCTAAGTCCTATTTCCGACAACAATTTCGTCAAAAATTCCGAATTACTTAAGCTGATGTAAAAGATTTAGTATATATTCACTGTATGTTAGTAAAGTAATCAGAGTGTAATAAAAATAGATTATAGAATTTACGCTGATGCAACCTTTTGTCTGACTGCACAACATGTAATGGAAGAGAAGGCTTGTAGAGATCTTATTTTGACATGCCTCTAAAAGTAGATGTCATACTCCTTTTGTCTCTTCAATATCAAAAAACTTTCCTTTGAGAGGCAACTTTAGTTTTTGGGAAAGAAAAAAAATCACAAGAAGACAAATTTGAAAAACATGCAGGACGATTGAGTACACATACTTATTTTCGGAACACAAGCGGTTCTCCGACTGGTTATTGAATAATGAAAAGCTGCATTATCATGCAATACAAAACATTTGGAATACGTTGTCTGACTGAAAACGGAAGATTAAAAGTCATCTGCTTAATTCACAACCATTTACAAGTCAACTACTGGGGCAATTGCAGAATCGTTTTGATCCTGAGCTTCTAAGACAAACCTTATATCACTGGATTTAAACACTTCTTTAATCTTCCGAGAACGTTCCTTCTTTAGCTCATATTCCAAGAATATTAAGTGAATACAATTATTGCAAAAGAAAATGAATATTCATTTGCACTACGGCTTGGTAGTTCTGCTTTTTGTGTCTAAGTATACAACAATATTTTATATATTTACAAGTAAAATATTAAATTGGAGATTTAATTGGAGCCTCACCAGTTGCCAGCATTTGAAGATTGTTAAATACTAATTGTTTGTTGCGAAGTCTAACCCAGGGTTTTGCATGGTTGGTTTTCGTAGTTTTCTAGGTTCTCTTTACAAAGGTTCTCTATGAAAGCATCTTAATAGCTCCCATATTCTTTCTATGTTCAAATAACCAACTAACCTAGTTTAAGCGCGATTTCCAAATGAAGTTACTAGCAAAACCCGAATACTCATTAAAAATCATGTAGCTTGCCAGTCGGGAGTAACATGAAAGATACGGCGCCAATAATTGAATTGCTGTTACGGTACGCTGTTTCTAAATTTATATGGTCATTCCTTAATTAAATAGCCCACCAGCGGCCGAGGGGTAAAGACGCTGAGCACTGGTAGTTCGGTCGGAAGTTCGAATCGCGCGAACGGGCTGGCTGCATGGGCGTTTTAGTGGTTTTCCCCCTGTGTAACGTGTATACGAGCCAGTTTACCTTAGAAAGTCCTCCACGAAGGCATCCCTCCCTTTAGGCTGATAGCCCTCATGTGCTTTGCCATAATTAAATAATCCAATCCAATCCTTAATTAAATATAATTGATTTGTAACTTCTACTAGAGCTGACGGTAAAAATTGAAGTGCAAATAAATAATATCGTGTGCAATCTTGATTAATATAAATTAAAAATTTTGCACAGAAAAATATTTGCATTCAGACAGAAAGTTTTTTGAAATATTTGCAATTACTTTATAAGAAGGATTTATTAATAACCGTAATAATTACTTATTATATTACTGATGATTAGGATTCAGTTCTTGACAATCACATTCTAAATTAGAATTTTAAGGATATAATGAAAATAAGCTACGCACAAAAATACATTTTTACAGATTAAATTGACATTAAATACAAAAATACAGAATGTTGGGTGTCGTTTATATAATTATTCTTGCTTGTCCACAGAATCTGCTGACTTATCCAGCCATTAAGTAGCTGCAGATCATTTCTACATAACCATTGAACTTCCATTAATTCAGTCTCTACAGGGTTGTATGTTTATATCATAATTTGACTTTTATAAAAATGATTATTCTAAATCTTATATCTCTATAAAAATATACTGTGCTTTAAAAATATGGATGATAGTATCTGCCGCTCTTTCGGCCACTTCAAAAGCAACAGTTTGTTTAGAAATAAATTATGCAGTTAATGTCATAAAATATTTTCATTAAATTCAAATAAACATTAAACGAAAATTCTCAGTTTTAGACAATTCGATTTAAACGAAGTAAAGTAGCAGACGATAAAACGCCGAAGGTAAAAATTTACTCTTAGAAAAACGTACTCTTATTTTTTTTAAAAAAGGAAGAAAGAGAGAAATTTAAAAAAATTGTTAAAAATTTGAATAATATCATCTATAATTTAAAAAAAAATTTCATATGGTATTAATAAATATTTATTACGCCTTATTGTGGGAAAAAATTTCATATAATTAATTCTCCGTAAAATTTTGCTTGAAATTTAAGGTTAAAAATAGCTGTGGCAATACAGTGTAACAAAAATCCATAGACCATATTTGGCGTTATTATCGCTCAAAAAAAAGATGCCAAATTTCAAAACGCGAAAATATGTAAATTCGTGTATATCTTAGAAAATTTTGAATAAAAAAGTCTAATTTTTTGCAGATATGCTTAAAAATACACCTACTTTATGATGATGGTAAAAATTTTATAGGTTATAATTCAAAATTTTTTTCGAAAAATTTATAAAAATTATTTAAAAATAGAAATTTAAAAAATAAAACACAAAAAATGGGTAAATTTTATTTGGAATGAACCTAAATTTCGAAATGTGAGAGAAAAAATAAAAAAAGTTTAGTAAAAAAAGAGATATTAATAAATATTTGCCAAATTCAATTAACATTGAGGAGCTAAAATTTTGAGAGCTAATATTTTAAAAACTACTCGTACGATTTTTACAAAACTTGGTATTCTGGCATAATTTGAGCCGTAGAATCGAAATATGGAAAAAACTTGGTATGTTATTTCAGAAAAAGTCCGATTTTGTGTTAAAATACCTATGTTAGAATAGTGCTATATATAAATCTAATATATATCCTAAGTCGCGCTTTTGAGACATGAAAAACGCAGTTTGAATTTTGTCAATCGGCCCAGTAGAACGGGAGATATAGCACTGTCCCATTTTTTTTTTGAGCAGTGTACCTTCATATTAAAATGACCCCCACTTCTGATCTTAGTAGTGACAAAAAACTAGTGCCCGCTTTAAAAAAAAAAAAAAAAAAAAAAAAAAAAAAAAAAAAAAAAAATCTGAAATGTTTCAGATTTTAAATTACGTCCAAAGGGGCGTTTTTTAACATTTTGTGTGTTACCTTTCTTTATTAAATATCATGTTCCTCGCACTTAAACCATAAGATCCAGTGCAACAGCAATATCGCAAAATAGTTTTAAAACGAGCATATCTTTAGAATTTCCGATACAGAGACTCACGCGCTGGAGATAAAAATGTTTTTTCTGCACAACGTTGCCATTGCTCGCTTTGAAATCCTTGAGTTTGTTAATCAAAAATTCGTCAAAGTTTTAAAAAATAGGAAATCGATCATAAAACAAATTTCAAATTTCAAATTTGGTCTTCCACATGCTCATATTCTTTGGAGGATTACGTTATTCAAAATTCGATGACTCTATGTACCGTTATTTTATGACAATGTGAGAAATATACATACATTTACGCAGATTTTCATTATTTAATTTCTTCAAATATAATGCAGGACTCTAACATTTTATGGCAACAGTTTGAAAAGTGAACCGACATTTATCCGTCCGACGCAAAATGCCAAAACGAAACTAATAGTCCTTCGGATTCAAATCCCTTTGGACTAAAAAAAAAAAAAGATTTTACATGGTGTTTATGGCATGAAAAGGTTTAAATGTTTTCGGAAGTATTAAATGAAATGTGCCGATTTAGTCCTCCTGCTTAATCTGATAATAATCTTCTAAAAGTATTTTGTATTTTTATATTTGTCTTTATATTTTGCTTTGATTCTGGATTTAATAAAGTAATCTTTCTTCCCACGAAGTTTTGGGTGTTATTTAGGATCTCCCTCATCTAGTTAAAATGTGGTGGTTACACATTATCATTAATCGATTGCGAAAGCTAACAATTTACAAACTAACGCTTCGCTAGATAGTTGCCAATGGGAGTGCAAAAAAAAAAAAAAAACTGTCTGATTTTGGTAAAAAAGGACAAAAAGGGGGGGGGGCGAAAGCTTCCAGATTTTACATTACGCCCAAAAGGGATTTTTTTTAACGTTTTGCGTGTTACCTTTAGTTATTAAATATAATGTTCTTCGCCCATAAACCATAAAAGTTCAATTCAACAGCAATATCGCAAAATAATTTTAAAATGAGCATATCTTTAGAATTTCCCATACATAGTCTCTTGAGATAAAAATGTTTTCTTTTTTCCGTACGGTGTTGCCATTGCTCTCTTTGAAATCGTTTAGTTTGTTAATCAAAAACTCGTTGAAGTGTTACAAAATATGAAATCGATAATAAAATAAATTTCAAATTCAAATAAGGGCTTCTAGACGCCCATATTCTATGGAAGATTACGTTATTCACTATTTGATGGCTCTAGGTACCGTTGTTTTATCACAATGCGAGACATACATACATTCATGCAGATTCTTCATTATTTAATTCCTTTAAATATAATACAGGGCGATAATATTTGGTGGCAACCATTTGAAAAGTGAATCAATGCTTATCGTGAATCGAAACAAAATGCCAAAACGAAGTTAATAGCCCTTCTAGGCTAACGCCCTTTGGGCTAAAAAAAAAGCGAAATATAAAATTTTGTTCCTATTTTTAATCTGCTATGTTATTTTTAAAACGCAATTGAAAAAATTTATTTAAAAAATTTACATATTTCAAATATAATAGAAATATCTGCAGGATTCTTGACAAAGTAGGCCTGGGACGTATATCCCGTCTGCAGATGAGTAAATCTGTATATGAGTAAATCAGGCTCTTGGTAATCAACTGCCTCATACTGAAAATATCCCGTTCGTATAGAAGCTATTACGATATTAGTATTATTATTTTTAATTTCATTGTCTTAATTCCTCAAAAATGAACCTTTTATGCTTCGAAATTCCGAAACCAGATTCTTTATTGTTCGAAAAATGATCTATTAGATTACAGAATTAAGGAAATTCGGAGATTTAGATTGAAAAGAAATTGAAAAGAAACTTTAATTCTCCGCATTTTCCAATCGATCAGATCGACTGGAAAATGCGGAGAATTAAAGTTTCTCTAACTCTAAAACATAGCAAGATTTTCAAAAATTTCAATTAATTAAATGGTTGTAAAACTAAACTATTTATTGGTATAATTAGCAATCAGGCAATAATCTTAATACGAACTATTTCACTTCCATGATAAGGAATTCATGAATAGCAGCACTAAGTTTGGCATAAATTGGAAGAAAGTTATAATAACAGCAGAGATTAATTTTATAGTTTTCTGAATAGAAAAAATACACCCGTTTTAAATGTTGACATTCCGTAAAGTGGTTCTAAATTTCTTTTTCCACAGGTGTATGAATTTCAAAGCAAAATTCATCCTTTTAAATCAGTTCAGTATCTCTACCATTATTTACCATTATTTCTGATACTGAAGGGTAATGTTTTAAAGTATAAAATGTAAAGCTAATATAGAAAGCTAGTCCAAACAACATGAGAGCCATAGTGGATAAATAAATAGAATGGATTAACATATCACATTGACTATTACCTTCATTCATCTTGCTGATGTTGAAAAACAAAATTAATTTGCATAAATCATTATGTTTTCAGGAGCAGGGAAACCTAAAATGTTAGTCGCATAGTAGAATAAAGATTTTTATCTTTCCAACTTAATCAATATGTTACTAATTAATAAAATGAGGGATTTTCAAAGCAACGTGTTGCTACTCGCGAAAACGAAAGACTATTTATCTTCTACGAACCTTCGAAGGTAGCCGACTTTTTTTGTGTTGCCATTTCGGAAAACGTAAGAACTGTAATTAAACTTTCAAATTTAATTTCAACCTGTTTGAAAAAGAAAGCATATTCTTATTAATTTAAGCATTTATTTCTCACTTGTCTATAATGCAGATTACTCACGCAAATTAAAATACATTTCTTTGATAACATATCCAGCTAGTAGTTTTTATGAACATCTGCAACTTAGTTAAGCTAAGTAGCTAATAAAGTATGTCTCTAACACTATTTTTAAAAACTTTTTTGATGTTTTTCATTTTCCATTTTTATATTTTTTAAAACGTGTTACACATTAAGGGTCCTTATTTATTGAGGTGCCAGATGTGGTTTTCAACCATTTCTTTTTTTCTTCTGTTCTTGTACTTTTTTCCTAATAATAGTACTTCTTTAATTGCAATCGAAAATATTTAAATGATTTCCTATTTAGATCAAAAATGGTATAAAATTAGCATCTGCAAATGAACTACGAAGGGTTCAGAGCAAGCGTATGGAAGAGAGGAAAAGTAAAGGAGAAATTATTTTAAAAACTCGCCTCTGTTTTAAGGAAACAGATTTTTGAAACAATTATGCTTGCAAGCTTCACATCTGCTTGAGAAATAAGGCCATGGAGTGAATGAGTATCGTGTATCGATATGCTGATGAAAGCTTTAGTCGTCCGCTTGAAAACTATTACTATGGTTCATTTTTTGTAGTTTTCATATTCATTCCACATTATAATTAAAAATGAGGTTAAGGAAACTTTTAAGCAAACAAAATTACGTGATTGCATAGGAATTTTAAAAGAGAAGCGTATTTTGCTTCCTTTATGTACAATTCTATAATACAAAAATACTGTACACATCGATGGTAAATAGCAATGGAAAAATAAAATATAAGGATCTTAGTTTTTTATATTTTCCTTAGAAATAAAGCTGCAAAAATGTATCAAACAAATATAGCTATAATTTTAGGTTTTAACCCATCACTCAACTTTACTTTGGATTACTTCAATATGTAAGCGGAAAAGTGAAGAAAAGTTTATTAAATTTTGGTAATTACTGTCATAAAATTCAATAAAAATTGAAAACATTTCATTATTCTGTGACTGTATTCTCCTGAATATACTCGAGACACTAAAGGTTAGGTTTGGATCTACAGAAATAAAATGGTTATCAGCATAAAATATTTTACATGAGGTTTTTATGTCATAGTATCTAAGTCTTTTTTATTTTAATCTATTTTGATGAGTGTCCAATGGAAAAAATTTTGTTTTCTTAGAGAAGCTTCTTTCATTTGCATGTTGCAAAACGTTGGTCGTTGTTTTGTTTCGTCATTTTACACATCTACCCCTTCAAAATTAATTAGTTTTAAACTTTTGTTTTAAATGTATTCGTTCGCACGTTATATTATTATTATTACGAAAGGGACATTAAAATCCTCAAAACATGCGGTTCTCGAAAAAAACAAAAAATAAGAAAACTTGAAACTTTCCTTTTTTCGGAATTCCAAAATCCCAACCTCAAAAGAGACTTTTAGCTTAAGAAAGATTTAGTTTTCAATTTTATTAGTTTATTTAGTTTAGTTTAGTTTCTCCTCTGTTAACCCCAAAGCGATTTATGGTGATTGGCTGTTGTGGCAAAGCAGAAAAATTGTTCCAAACAGTTGTTCTTCCGAAACAAACCGACGTGTGATAGCAGCCTTAGGGGATCCAGTCGCCAAATCCTGGGTGAGGATAATCATCATCCCCCACTCTTTTAACTCGGGCGCCATTGTAAAGACATTAAGATTTTTTTTGAAAGCAGGGAAGATGAAAAATTAGCAACGCCTTCGCCGAGAATCGAACCGCGGACCTCTGGAATACTCGCCCAGACCAAACGCTGGGCGCGTGGAACGTACATTTTAACCCTTTATTATTTTCTTAAGACTTTAGCCAAGGTATTTATTAAAAACTCTGAAAACGCTAATTGTCGCACTCATTTTTCCTAATGGCAACAGTCCTAATTCCAAAATCCCAACCTCAAAAGAGACTTTTAGCTTAAGAAAGATTTAGTTTATTTAGTTTAGTTTAGTTTCTCCTCTGGTTCACTTTCTGGAGCGCTGGAGATAACAGCCTACTTTATTTCGAAAAGTGTTCCCACTGTTCGCTTTCAAATCTTAGAGTTTGTTAGTAAAAATTTGTAAGTTTTACTAAATGTGAAATAAAAATAACATTGCCAAACATTAAACATATTATTTTTATACAAGGTCATATTCTGACGTTGAAGACAACGCGCGATATCGAAAAAAAAAAAAAAAAAAAAAAGTTTTATTACATCAAATTTAAATCAGGAGGTCATCCATACACGTATTAACCTGAAAAGTTTTTGTTTTCTGGTTTGGCAACAAACAAAATTATTTATGAATTGGCTGTTGGCTTGGAAAGAATGAACTGATTTCATTCATAATGAAATTGTTTTTATGTATTTTCTTTTCAGGTGTACATAGAATTTATAAATTTTGCTTTGGCAACAGCCCGCTCATCTGGAGGGCTTTCCCATTAGTCAATAAGAAAAATTTGATATTTTTTGTTTGCATAATTTATTTACGTTAAAAGAAATGCAGAAACAAACGGAGCTTTTAAACCGGAATTCGTTTAGAGTTGATTTTAAATTTCATTTAACTGTTAGGATTTAGTCTGATAACTTAGCAGAAGTAGATATTTTTTCTATTTAAGCAAAATATCTGTACGGTTTCTCATATTTGTAAATTAAACAATAAGATTTCAACGTTTTAGAAGCCACTTATTCTTTGAGATGTTGGATTGTAATCAAAAGTTTTCAGATCGCAAGTCTTTTTTAAATTTTATTTAGTTCTTTATTTATTAAGTTTTTCCTTACAACGCATTTAGGTTCAAAATGGTGTTAAAATACCACAACGATCCCTTTCTTTACAGCGATACCACTGATAAGAAGCTAGGACTGATGCCACCTACGTTATTTCATGCGAAATTTAAATGAATCTGTCAAACTTGTACTTCCGCTGAAGTAGTAGAATGATAACGTTTTTCTTTCACTGTTCACCGACATTTGGAATACAATAGATAGTTTTCTTCGTGCGAATCTTTCGTCTGCTTAGAAAATTTTAACGGTTCAAATCCTGTTTATCTCAAAACAAAAACAATAGAATTTATGGACGTTAAACTACTTCAGAATAAAGCAAAAGAAGTTTTTTGAATGAATTAGAATTGAAATTTTCTTGAGAACGGCTATAGGAGAGAAAGTGGATTTCAAATCTCGTAATAGTTTTCCCGCATATCCCAACTATTTAATCTTAAAAACTCTTGTAGTGTGAGGTTTTAAGTTTAATTATCTACAAAATATTAAAAAAAATATTTTCATATATTATAATTTTCTTTAATCTTATTTTTCGATTGAATAACATATTCTAAACATAAGTTTGAAAGTTTCAAAAGCAATATCCAAAACGCTGGAACTGTAACAAACCAAAAGCATTGAGATTGAGAGAAGATTTAATATTATATTCACTATTGTACTCTTTCAGAAATAATTGAAAACGATCGACGAATGCCAAGCATCAAGTTTTAAATTGAATTATTGTTGGGCTTTCTAGACCCCGAGTGACAAAATCGTTGAAAGCGGCGGTCTGAACGAGGATTAAATCCTTGCTGGCTCCTCGTGGGTTCTCGTGATTTTAATAATATCCAACGGGCAGTTTCCTTTAGGAAGTCCTCTTAAGGCATGCCTTAATCAAACTTCGAATGCTTTGCTACTATCTTAATAATTCGCTTCCAAGTAAAGGTATTGGGTTTACATACATTTTGGAGACAAACCTCGCAACTTCATAGAAGAAATAAGAGTGAATCTTTATTTATTGCCTAAAGTCTTGTGATCGAAAATGTGCATGCCGTTAAGTTTGAAACCATTAAGTTTTTCCATTAAGGAAATGTTAGAAGTATTAAAATTTATCGTCGAATGATTTGAGGACATAAAAACGAATTTAATGGAAACACTAAAAATCTTCTAAATTCGCTAAAAACTTTGTATACACAGTGCATTTATGAATAAGCTGCTAAAAGAAAATTTTATTTAATTCTTCATAATGAATAAATCGTTTTCTACGAGCATCGATATGTCACGATAGTCACGAATGGAATCTATGCATTAAATGAAGAGTAAATAAAATCAGATTTTATTCCTTCCCTTTCCATTGAAAATTTGATTAGAAATATAAATATAGTATCAGAATAAAAATATTTCACTAATGTTTGTTGTTTGTAACAAAAATAAGTAAATAATAGTAAGTCCTATTTATTTTTATATATCATCTTATCAAAGTAGTTTTGGCCAAGATAAAATTGAACAGAGACTTCGTTAGTTAATACAAGATTACAATATTTGGGTGTTTTTTTAAATGCGTATATTTTTGTAGAGTTAATGATTGGAAAACAAATTATCATTCAAATAAATTCTATTTATTCTTAGAAGTTTTTGATTAGGTAAACCAATCACAATTACACCGACAAAAAACATAATTATTAAATTTCACAAATAGTTTATTTGAACTTGAATATGGATATACATTTTGTTATATAAACAGCCGAAAAATTTCCCCCAGTGTTAACTTAAAAATGAACTTGTTTATTAAGAATAATTATTCTAAAAGAAGAATACAGTGAGCCCGTTTTATAATTTTTTATACAAACTGACTTTCTGGGGCTCAAAGAGTCCAAGCGTTTGGGTTCGAGATTTTTTAATACGATGATTGCTAAATAATATAAGATTTTAATATTATAGAGACTCTGAAAGTAGGAGACTAATAACATAAGAGATTCAAAGGATGTTTCTTTTGAGAATTTTTTCATTTGAATATGTTCAAATTGAAATTCAATTTCGTTTTCTTTCTTTGATCAATTATTCTTATTCTTTTTATTTCTCGTTTTCGTTTTAGTTATTACCTGAGTTGAGCTTGAGGATAAGAAAAAATGCAGGCAGTACAGTGCTGAATAATACTGTATGGTATCATTTAGTCTTCTTTAAATAATAGGTTACCTCTGCATATAATTTTAAAAAAGCGTTTTCTCAAATGAAGGTATGAAGCCTTGAAGACTTCAGGAACATTCTGTCAAAAATCCATCCATTTAAAAAAGGATAGAGATTTGCATTACTTTCTCTGGCTCAAAATAACCAACACTGGCAAATCCTTTCTCAGCAGCATCCAATGAAGTTGTTGATGAGTTGTATACTGCTTAATTATATTGCTTCATTTATTGAAAGATCACGAAGAAAGGACAATGACAGCCATAAAGAAGATTTTATGGGCTATGTGACATAATTCGCCATAAGAGTCCTTTTGAGTAACTACGCAATCGAAAGATGAATTGACGGGATGAGTAAAAGACCTGAAAATTCTCTATGTAACTTTTTAAAAAAACAATATATTTTGATCACTCAACTTTGCAGGGAAGGAAGCTTTATTTTTCGTTCTAAAAGCTAATACTTAAGGGAAGTATTATTTCATACTGTAAGAGATTTTTCTTGAGAGGGAACAGAAAGGAATTTTCCTGAGTTAACTGCAGTGAAACCTTAGATCACGAATACCTCACAATACGAATAATTTAGTTCATGAACGCCTTGGATGTTGAACTGTGCCTCAAATTATCAACTCTCAAGTAAGAAACAAATGATTTTCAGATGTGTTTTGAGGTAATCTGTGACATAGAATTAACACTCAGGGACATTTAGAAATGTCATTTTAATATTTTCCGTTGCTTAATTCCCGTTTACGACGGCCTAGTAGCATGTAACGTCAAGGCTTGAAGAAGTTGCTGCCAGATTGTATTGTAGACATAGATTTTGAGGTCTACTGTAAAACCCACTAGGCAGTTAATTCCGAGGTGGAAGAAGTGACAAATTTTCAATGCCCTCACCGAGATTCGAACTCCGGACCTCCCGATGCTAGTCGGACTTGTGTTTCATTTTTACCAAGAAGGCATGTGGTGAAGAGGGAGAATATACGCTTTGACACTTTCACATATTCTTTGTTACTTATGATACTGTTTCTCTAGACCCTTGGGGTTGTAAGTTAACAATAGACATGAGGAAGAGTTACTAGAGGATCATGAGCTCAATAAGAAAGACCTGCAACAATCTCAGAAACAGCTACAAAAGGTGATTTTGAAGAAAGTGTAGTTTCTCGCCCTGCGAAATGTTTTGCAAAATGGAAACAAGATGCAGTGTTTCCACTTAATAGTACTATCAACCTAATAAGCTACAATAAATACATTTTCAGTGGCAATGCCATGTATCACTTTAGGAACAACTTTAAAACACAGAAAACAACAAATCACATGAATCAAACTTTAGGGAAACGGGAGCTCAGCGAGTCTTCAGCAGAGATGAGTGGCGTTAAGAAACAAAGGAAAGATGTAAGAAGATGCCTTAAGAAAAATAAAAATTTATAGAAAGAGATTGATCATCCAAACAATACTATCTCTCTCCTACTTCTTCTTCCTACCTTTTTACTTATGCTCTTCTTCCTCTTTGTGTACAGCAAAATTAAGTGAAATTTTATTCTGTTTTACTTATTGAATCTTGTGTTTATATATTTTCTTGTTTTTCTTCTTCGAATTTTCAGTATCGTCAGTTCCTCTAGTGATGACTAGACGTTTTATGCATTTTATGACAATGGTTTTATAGCCCATCTGGCACTAAATACACTCTATAACAAAACAAAAAAGTCCATCCTTTGCGAAAACGCAAGGGAACGTAACGACACTTGACATACAAAGCCTCTAAACTAAGCTATGTGCCTCACTGAGCATGTACGCATGCAAAGCCTGTAAGGCTCACTAAATGAAGCTTGTCGACAGTTATAAAAGCCCCGACACTTGCTCGCCGGTAATTTTAGACTAGTTAGCCCAAAAGGGACGTTAGTTTAACGAATTTTTTTATTAACAAACTCAACGATTTCAAAGCGAGCAATGGCAACATTGTAAGAAAAAAAAGAAACGTATTTATCTTCAGCGCGCGAGACTGTCGGAAATTCTAAAGATATGCTGTTTTTCAATATTTTGTGATTTTGCTTCTGAATCGGAATTTATGTGGCCTAAGCGCCAAGAAGGGGATATTTAATAAATATACACAAAACGTTAATAATAAAAAGATGAAAAAAAGGTTTTCTAAACCCATCTTAGTAAACAAAACTGAACCTTGATATGAAGAACTGAGAAAAACTAATAAATAAATAAATAAATAAATAAATAAAAATAAAAAAATAAAAAAAGAAAGAAAAAAATAAAATAAAAACTGAATGCTTTCAGATTTTACGTTGCGCCCAGATGGGCGCTTTTTTAACTTTTGTGTGTTTTTAAATATCTTGTTCTTTGCATTTAAACCATAAAATTGAATTCAACAGCAATATCGCAAAATAATTTTAAAATGACCATATCTTTAGAATTTTAGACCGACACACAGCCTCGCGCGTTGGAGATAAAAATTTTTTTTTTCGTACATTGTTGCCATTGCTTGCTTTGAAATCGTTGAGTTTGTTAATCAAAAATTTGTAAAAGTGTTACAAAACATGAAATCGATAATAAAACAAATTCCAAATTCCATATTAGGGCTTTTACATGCCCATATTTGGGTGGAATCGTACGTTATTCAAAATTGGATGGCTCTAGGTACCGTTGTTTTATCACAATGCGAGAAACATACATAAGTTTATGCAGATTCTTCATTATTTAATTTCTTTAACCCTTTGCATCACAGTGTGTCCGGTCTACACACCTAAAAATTTTCTTCTGTACGCACAGAAAAATTTAATAAAAAAGGATTTATAGGTTACTATAGGTTACTCCGAACCTTCTTTATTTATAGTAGATGGCAACTCAATACAAACCAGTCCATATATTTTAGCCATTTTTAGTTTTTTCAGACCCTCATTTTTCAAAGAAATCTTCCAGATTTATTTTAGGGTATAAAAGGAATTGTTTGAAAGAGATTTCTATGTTATTTTTTTCTGTATGCTAATCTCCTTATTCTATATTAGTTTTAAATTTTTACCTTGAAATCTTGCCTAAAATCAAACGGCGAACCCTAGGTGTGCCCAGGCCGGGCTCGTCGATAATTTAAGACAACTGAGAGTCTGTATTCTTTGTTTTTCCGCATCTCATCGGTTAGTTCATTGACAACAATGCTCGTTTCAGCACTCTTCTCGAAGCTGTATTCAATCAGTGTGCACAGAAATAAACGTTAAGTGCTATCTTCACAAAATTTTACTTATATACTCTTCTAGGCCTAATTAGACTGCCTACCTTTTTTTTTTTTTTTTTTTTTTTTTTTTTATCAAAACTCCGTCTTTAAAAGGTAGCGTACCGGAAAGGGTTAAGGTATGTGCCTACCCTAAAATCGTCGTTTTGGCGAAAATTTCCGAATTTTTTTTATTTATTCATTCTATAGGCCACACATTTAGGTTTCCAAAAATGCTTTATTTTTGTTTCTACGATAATTGGAAACAAAGTTATAGTATAAGTAATAAACCGGAAGTGAAGTTTTGGATGCCGGAAGTTGGCATTTAAAGTGTCATAAAGATGTGAACAATAAGTTTAAACAGCAATTTATAATTATTACACAATATAAAAGCTGTAAAAGCAGCGTATCTTTCACTGTGTGTCAAGAATTTGCTGGTAAATGCCAACATGGGACGACTCAGAACAATAATGAGTGTTTTAATAGCCTTTTGTGGACTATTTTACCTAAAGAAACTTTTTTCAACTGAAAACATTGCTTTTGGGTGCACATATTGCTGTATTATTATTTAATTCAGGATATTTAGGACTTTTACCTGCTTTTAGGTGTCTAGAAATAGAAATTAATTCCATTATGTTTGAAAGCTACATGGGAATAGACAAACAGTGAAATCAGAAATCAAAACGCCAATCTCTACGAGCAACAAAGTTATGCAGGAAAAAGTAAAAGAAAGTAAAAAATAGTTAAAATGAAGCAAAAGAGGACCTAACATACAAATATGGCGAGTTTTAAAGGTCTAAAGTGGCTGCAAATTTTTTTGTGTTGTATTAAAATCTTTAAATGTATTTTCTGAGAAACTGTTTTTTTCGTTTTGATTGCTATTACGTTCATTTCTCAAAATGTATTTGGAATATTGAAATGAAATTTTGTCAAAATGTTTTATTCAGCTTTAGCTGTGTTCTGTGGCAAAATCTGGCCTCTTTTTATTTATTTATTGATTTTATTGACAGTATTTTGAAGAAAAGAGGGTTTTTGTTTTGTTTTGTTTTAATTTGTGAGTTTTTGTACAAAGTTTGAAATATTTAAACAAATTTTATAAGTACAGCTAATCTTTTGCTACAGAACACAAGTAAGTGTGTTATTCATATATTGTGTAAAGATTATTGAAGCATATTCATTAGAATTTATTATAGGAGATGTGGCGTAAATAAAAGTTTATCGTTAAAATGTTTCTAGATATTACCTATATTAAAAAAAATAATGAAAATTTCTGTAAAATCCCATTTGAATTCAGAGTTTTAGACCCCCTCTTACTCAAAAACGTGTTTTTTATTAAAATTTTATGTATTTTAAAAAAGTGCTTCGTATATAGGCACATACGTTAAATATAATACAGGGCTTTAATATTTGATGGCAACAATTTGAAAAGTGAACCAACATTTATAGTGAATCAACGCAAAATGCCAAAACTAAATTAATAGTCCTTCCGGGAAAATTGCTCCTTTAGACTAAAAAAAAAAAAAAAAAAAAAAAAAAAAAAAAAAAAAAAAAAAGAAACAGAAAAAATTTATGCGAACACTTTAGGCTTCATCGGGAACTCTAACGTATACTTCCATGGTACTTTTAACATTTTTGCAGTATACAGACAGCGTAAGTGCGAAGAAGATGATGCTTAGTAAAAATCTAAATAGACAAAAAAAAAAAAAAAAAAAAAAAAAAAAAAAAAAAATAGGTTAATAGGAGCCAGTGTAACAGCAAACTAGTAGACTGAGAGCTCAGCCAGAGCGTAAAACCTTTTTGGATGACCGTTAAAAATCTGAAACTTTTTTTTTTTTTTTTTGGTGTGTGTGTGTGTGTGTGTAATACTGCTGTTAGCCATAGACAAGGAAAATGTTTCCAACGAGACGTTTACAAGACCCGAGTGCACAGGCAAATGATTGACTTTCAGAGAGGGCGTGTCACAGCCTTTCGGGAAACAAAGTGGTCAGTGGTCTCTGGTCACCGGGGGTGGTGACTCTGGCTGATCAGTTTGGTGGTGTAAAGTAGGAGTCTTCTTCATAAATCCGCTGACACGGGTGAGAACAAAGGGGGTGGACAAAGGAACTTATAATTTCATCTCTAAGGTGGCTTTAGACTAAAATGGCCTCCTGGTATTTAGTATGGTGACATTTCAGCTGGGATCCAGTTGTTTTAGTTGCATCAAGTTGCAGAAATATCTATAAATATTGATTGATACCGCAAAATGGCTTGATGGGTCTGCCGATGGGCGAAAAGTCTCAGAGGTCACGTTTCGAGAATGTGCGCCTTGTCACAATCATAGCGATTATTACCATTTTCACCATTCAGAGGACGTAACATATTTTTCGCATACCATCTACCGCAATTTGCGTTATTCTGTTTGGTTGAAGGATTTTTACTTATATAATTTACTGATTGAAATGCGAAAAATCTTTTTTGTAAATTTATATTAAATACATTAGAACGCTCTGTGTAAATCAATTATTTTAAATTTATGAATTAAAATACAAACTTTCATTTTCTTTCTAACTAAAGTTATAAAGTTACGCCCTATGATAAGGGATCTTTGTGCGCCAAAATTTCTCTTTCCTGAGTTTATTAAAAAATTAAACCATAAGCTTTGCCCTCATGATGCATAAAATTCCTGTAGTCAAATGTGTAACTTTATTAAAGTTTTTTCAAAATAAAACTGGTATTTTCTAAAATGGACAGTTGAAATCCTGTTATTTCGCGCAAAATAATAGTCATGTTTAGTGGGTTAACATATTTCTGAGAGCGCTTAATGATATCACGGAACTATTACTGTTACGTTCGCAACAGATGAGAACATATACATCGCTATTATGTTTTTAAATTATTCTCTCTTATAAGTTTTCGTTGTAGTTTCCCAAACTAATATTCCTTTTGTTTGTTAAATGAATTATTATAAATTTTCGTTGCATTGATTTGATTTTCAGTTATTTTCGCTGTCAGGTTTACAGCTACGAAAAAAAAAAGTTTACTTAATTTTTTAAAAACTAGTATCAATTTTCGTTTTGTTGTTTCGTTTAAAAAATCAAAAAAGAAATGTACTTTTTAATTTTATTTTTGAAAACCCAGCTTTGATTTCTGTCAGTGATGAAAACAATTTTGTAAAATAATTACACCAAAAAATTATTATGAGTAAGTTTTTCACAGTAATATTTTAAATTTAAAGTAAAACTCTTTGCAATAAAAATACAATGAGTTTTGTGAAACTGCTTTCGATCATTTCTTCTATTTATCATTAAAATACGGATGCGAGATACGGACGTTTACGACTCATTTATAAACGAGTGTTGTCATGTTTATCCTCCTCCTCGTATCATAATTATATATATCTAAAATGCCTAAATTAGTGCACAGGTGCTTTACTTTAAATCATCAGTTTTCACTTATAGTAAGAATGCTTACAAGATTCAACAACGAGCAACAATTTAAGAAGAAAATCATTATCTAAATAATACACTCAGACGCAAAAAGCATACGAAGCTTTAAAACTGAGCAACAGTTGCAAAACCCAGTACGTATGGCAATACATATCAGCATAAATATATATGTATCAGCAGATATACATTACATATCGAAAATTCTTGTGCGTACCGACATTAAGGATATGAAATCAGTTATTGACATCTTTGATTTACTAAGGTGTTGAGTATGAATACTTCCAATTCGTTTCCTTTTAAACTGCTTTTTAACTTCAACGATCTTCCAATGAGCCAGGAACTCATTACTCGTTATTGTTCGCTTTTCGTTATCGCTTTCACCTATTCAAAGGAATCTTCTTAATGCTGAGAGTCACTACAATTGTTCCGATTCCCATTCTTTGCAATTAAAACAGCGTCTTATAAACATTATGCAAAAAAATAAATTGTAGTTGCTGAAATTGAGCAATTTCTCTAGAAGTAATAAACTTGTTAGAATGCAGCTGTTAGTAAGGGTCACTTCTTGAAATAATCCTTCAATAAAAGAAATGAAACTATATGAAAGCTCACTGGTATTGTACTTCTGTCATGAGAATTCGAGTAGTCTTTTGAGCTGTTTTATGTTTTCATATCACATTCATGCAATTTTAATTGGGAAAATTATGCTTTTTATAAAAAATTTTAAATAACTCACACTTTAATGAACACAGTGTGATAGACGCTGTATTATTTACAATCAACTGAACAGCGAATATTTATAAGCTTCTGTAACTGACTGTATAAAAAAAATATTAGTAAGATGTTTACGAAGTTTCGAATATGCTAGGTGTCTGTTTTATGTTAGCTCTAAAAGCACCTGAGCAAATTTAAAATAACTTTTATTTTGAAATCAAAAAGTACAAAATATTAGAGAAGAATTTGTTTTGGAGTAACAAATATTTACAAAATAATTTTTACTGTAAATATCTTAGTTTTAACAACTAATACAATTTCACATTTTTCTCATAACCGCCCAGACTTCGATATATCGCAATACTCTAACCATTGTACTATAAATAATTTAAATATAAACAATTAATTTAAATTTAAATTGTGACAAAAACATAACTAAACGTTAAAGCAAATCTCTACTTAAGATTACAATTGTCAAATTTCTCATTTCATGGTATTGCATTACCTGATAATTGAGGCTGCAGTATTTACATTATTTGTGAACCTGAAATTATTACTCATGCCTGAAATTATTACCTTAAAAATGTACACAAACTTAGACATCAATATTATACATAGCTACAAAGGACTGCTCTAATACTGGTTTCTGCTGTGCTTGTAAAATCTGAATGGCATGCAGACGGTAATTCTCTTTCCATTCAGAAAAAGAGATTCTGCTACACATTCTTTTTATTTACACATTTTCTTTACAATTCTATACTGCAGATTAAAATATTGATAGAATACGTTACGGACGGTCAACTGTGAAGAGAAGAGGTTTTATTTAGAAAATTTGGTAAATTCATTTATAATTTCAAAATATATCATGAATACAAATGTAGCAATATAGTGTTAAAATTGCTGTACAAATTTTAATGTGAAATTTTAAAAATAATAGTCAATAAAACTAATTCTGATATAAAAATGTTCATCTAATTTTTAATTCTTCTTTAATTTTCAATATTTGTACTTTAAAATTTCAATATTAATTTTTAGACGAAAGAAAACATTAATGTGTTTTGGAAGGAGATAATAATCAATGCATATGAAATGTTAATGATTTTATAAAAGACAGGAAATTTAAAATGCAAGCTAATGGATAAAATGCTACAAAACTCTTAATATCGTTTTTATCAAAATGACAATATGAATTTCACTATACGGCCATTTGGATATCGTACTTTAGAGATAAAAGAAAATAATTAAAACCCTACTTCCGTTAATAAAATGTTTTAGATTACGGAAGATCGTAATTCTATTTAAAGAAAAAAGAAATTATTCTTCTGGCAAAATATTTATATAAAGACAAAGAAATAGTTTTAATATCCGTTCGTTCCTAAGCAGTTAGCACCTTTCTTAAAACTGAGACATTTCTCCAAAAGTATTGGTTTTTTCCACAGTTTTTGTTTCATCTGAAGTTGGCATGATGCTTTTGATTGCTTATTTTTTGTTTTTATCGCTTAACTTTCTGCTGTTCGATGTTATTCTTTCGAATGGGGTGAACTCGGCAAGAACATCCAGCTGGGAACTTGAAGAGCGCAACAGCGGGGCTGCGGTTGGGGTCCTGAGGGTACACAGCAAGGAGACGATGCAAACTGTATCTCTGTTGGCACACTGAGTCGTAGAATGGGGATATGAAAGAGCAAGGCTCGTTGGGATGCCTGAAAGAAAAATTATATGTTATTATCATAATTTTCTAGTATGACTTTAAGACATCAGCAGAAACATGCGCAATATATAACACTATGTAAAATATACTTCTGGAAGTCACTTTTACTAGATTCTAATTACTGCAGCCTGAGATACCGAAAGTCAGATGGTACGAAATTATTACAAGTGATACATCGGACTTTGATGTCCTATAATTTCCCAGTTATGGATCTCATCAGTTCTTAACATTCACGCAAAACAACAAAAAAAGGAAAGTTAAGTTTCTGAATTCGCGTGTTCAAGCCTTTTTTATATCTTGTGTAAGTTCCTTTTTTATATTCTAATATTAAGATCCATTTTTTAAAATGGCGAGTTTTTCGGTAGAAATTGTTTTGTGTTTTAGAATATACAAGGCATTTTCCATTGTTACATTATATATATATATATATATAATATATAGTCTCAGAATTTAATTTTTAATACATATAAATTTATACATCAATAAATAATACAAATTTTTGAAGTTACATAAATAGATGTATAAATACAAATATATATATATTTGTATTATACACATATATATGTATTATATATATATAATATAGTCTTAGGATTTAATTTTAAATACATATAAATTTATACATAAATAAATAATATAAATTTTAGAATTTAATTTTGAATAGACACTTTTGGCGTTATCTAAAAGGCGAATATATTAAGAGTTATAAATCCCCACTCATGCAAAAAAGAATTGCTATATTTTTTTTAATGAACTTCGTACTTTTGATGAAACGACACTTATTTCTTTTTCTTCGCCTCTCCCCCCCGCTAAGTCTGCGAAAATGGTACAAGTCACATAAAATTATTAACTGTAATTTCGACAAATTTTCTTGGGGCAATTTTGCGGTTATTTTATAGGATACTTAGTTAACAATCGTTTGAATTTCTTTAGTTGTTTGATTTATATTTGGGTAAAGTATTACGTTGTTAAGTTTATGTTCATATGCTTATAACGAAACATATTGCAATTTCCAGTTGCTAGATACTTATTTTCTATCATTCGATTTCATTAAATTTAATAGTTAGATGCATTCTTTATATCTGCTATTGAAAGAATAGGTAAACATATAGTCGAAGTCGTTATAACAAGCTATTATGGCGACCGTTCCATACCAATGAGGGGTGCAAAGACACTTTATGAGGTATTTCTTCCGCCTTCGTGGTGTAGTGGTCAGCACGCTCCACACATATCCGACAGGTCAATGGTTCGAGTCCCGGCGAAGGCATTGCTCATTTTTCATCTCTTATGCTTTCAAAAAAATGCCTGATATCTCTACAACTTCGTGAAATCCATTTCCAATATAGCCAATCTCGTCCTTTTTCCTTTGCCTTTAGGTTGCGAAAGTCGCAATGACAAACATAACTCATATAACCTATTTGCAAATAATTTTTTTTTTAAATTTACCTATAATGAAGTTACTTTTTAAAATAACTTTTAAACAAAAATTTTTCCTTTCAAACATTCGAGCTTAAACAGTACTGAAATGCACTTACCTGCAACTTTCTGTCCTGACTTTCTGGGGGAAAAGATCGGTGTTAATAATAACCAACCAGTCTCCAGAGACGCTTTCCTGTGCCCAACCTGGTCTCATGATGTTGGCTTCGGTTTCACAAGCAAAGCTACCACGTGCAGCAGGACTGTCACCGTATTGGTCCTTGAAGAGTTCTGGATCACCAACCGTTTGTAGCTCCTCATACATTATACGAACTTTACTGATACTCTTGTCCACCACTCTGTTCACAAAATCTCTGCAAAAATAAAAAATGTGTCAATTTTTCTCTTCAAGTACGTTGCTGACTTCGTAATCCTTTCAATACTTTTATGCATGTTTCCATCACTTTACCATAGTTTCTCCTAACAGCATCTCTCTCTCTCTATATATATATCGCATATGTAGGCAAGTATGTATTTCTGTCGAATATGTTGATATATATATATATATAGAGAGAGAGATACATATATACAGATATAGAACGTACACATAAAGTGTACGTTCGCGCCTTTTGAAAACATATCACTTTTACTCCTGTACCTTCCTGACTTTTTTTACCGGAGAAATATTTCATCAACCAGTGCCTACATCTACTTTGAATTAGAAGACGTTCTGTATTATCATTCCAAATGTGTATTAACAAACGACCTCCATTTTGGCTATCCATCTCGAAAAACTCGAAAAATTTCTCATAAATAGTAGCAAATGTAGACACAGATTTATGCAATCCTTAATGACCCTAATGCTTTATTTTCTTCCCCGTCTTCACATGTTGCCTCACGCCTATAATACATAATCTTCAAAATGATCCGGCTTTCATGTTACAAGTTACTTCCATAACCTATATTTCAGACAAGTAATCATAATAACTATTATAAGCATCGGATTTTCGAAATTTCAAGGGAAATTTCGAAAATGTGCAACTTTTTCGTTCTTAAAAATTTGCTCAGCTACTAACGCTGAGGAAGCATTGCACCCTGAAAGAATGCTGTACTCACAGAAAATTGCTGTTGAAAGGCAGCCCCTGTTGACCTTACGGTAATACACTAGTGTCCTTGGCTGCTGTTAGTTATAAACTATTTATATAAAAAGCCATTCGCTTTACCTACAATAACACTACATTAATATAGTTCACAGATGTTACGAAATTAGTTTTAAATGTCGTAGAAAATGAAAAGGAAATCTTCAAAATGAACTAGGTTAATCCATCAAAAACCATCAATTGAAGTATTTATCTCAAGAATGAAGTTTCTAGTGGCAAAATTACGGAAGCCAAATTCATAGTAGTAGAAAACATGTACACATTTATTTCTAAAAAAAAAAAAGGAGCAATTTTCTTAGTTGTGAAATCAGGAAATCTAGTTCAAAAGACATCTTAATGTTTTTAAATAAAATTTATTCTAATTAAATTCTTTTGCATAATTCAATGAGATGAGGTTAGTAGTTTTTAACTGGAATATTTTAATACCGACAAACGGAATTAAAATGACTTATTTAAGCAGTATGTGTGTTTAACTTAAAATACTGAATACTCAATTAGACCAAATTTACTTACGCAGGATAATCGTCAGTAAGAATGCAAAAGTTTTTCCCATCCAATGCACACGGAGGCATAGATCCATCCGGTCTCGGTCGGTCTGGTCTGGGAACTTTCTGTGGAGGTCCTTCTGAGACACAGTCTTCTTCAGGTGGTGACTTGACTGGAGGTTTTGGTGGTGGCGGTCCATCTGGCGGTATTGTCGATGGAGGCAGCCTTATTAGTGGCTGTAGTGGAGGTGGTGGGGGTTTTACTGGCGTTCTAGTAGGCAGTGGTGTTGGCTTTGTGGTAGGAGGCTGTCTTACTGGTGGCCTTGTTGGTGGAGGTCTAACGGATGGTCTAGTTGGCACCGGTGAAGGTGGACGTCTTGCTGGTGGTCTAGTTGAAGGGGGTGGAGATGGTCTTACTTGGGGTCTAATTGGAGGAGGAGATGGCGGGCGTATATCTTGGGGAGGTTTCACTGGGGGTCTCGGTGGAGGAGGTTTTACTGTTGTTCTCTTTGGAGGAGAAGACGGTTTTACTGGTGGTCTAGTTGCAGGAGGAGGTGGGGAATTAGTAACTACTTGTGGCTTTAATGGTGGTACTGTTGGAGGAGGCCTTTTCGGTGGCCTTCTTGTAGTAAGTGGTAGAGATGGTCTTACGGGAGGCCTTTTTGGAGGTGGAGGTTGTTTTACTAATGGTTTTACTGGTGGAATTGTTGAAGGAGGAGATGGTTTTACTGGTGGTCTAGTTGGAGGGGGAGTTGGAAAACTTGTAACTACTTGTGGCCTAACTGGTGGTTTTGTTGGACGAGGAGGTGTTTTTGGTGGTCTTCTAGGAGAAGGTGGTGAGGATGGTCTTACAGGAGGTGGAGGTTGCAGACGTGGAGGTTGATTTACTAGGGGTGTAGTAGGAGGAGGTGATGGGGGTTTTATAACCGGTTGTGGCTTTATAGGGGGTTTTGTTGGAGGAGGTTTGACTGATGGAGTTGGTGGTGGAGGTGATCTTATTGGCGGTCTTGTTGGAGGTGGAGCTGGAGGGAGAGTTTGTTTCACTGGAGGTCTAGTAGGTGTTGGGGGAGATGGTTTTGTAACTGGCGGTGGTCTTACTGGAGTTGTTCGAGGAGGTGGTGATGGAGGTGTGGAACTTATTAATGGTCCAGTAGGCGGAGGTGATGGCGGTCTTACTGGGGGTCTTCTTGGTGAAGGTGGTCTCACTGGAGGTCTACTAGAAGGTGGCGATGGAGGTCTGGTAGCAGGTGGTGGCCTTATTGAAGGAGGAGTTCTTACTGGTGGTCTTGCTGGAGGAGGTGGTCTTAGTGGAGGTCTCGTTGGAGAAGGGGTTGGTGGAAGGGATGATATTCGCACTGGAGGTCTAGTAGGTGGGGGTGGTGATGGCCTTGTAACTGGCGGTTGTCTTACTGGAGGTCTTGTTGCAGGAGGTATTGGCGGAATTGAAGAGTATTTGACTGGTGGTTTAGGAGGAGGTGGTGGAGGCCGAGTAACTAGCGGTGGTCTTGTTGGAGGTCTTGCTGGTGGAGGGATTCTTACTGTCGGTTTAGTAGGAGGAGGTGATGGGCGTCTTGTAACTTGAGGTGGTTTTGTTGAAGGTGTAGGTCTTACAGGTGGCTTGGTTGAAAGAGTTGGTGGTTGTGGAGGTAAAGATGTTAGCACTGGAGGTGGTCTTGTTGCTGGTGGTAATCTTACTGGAGGTGTTCCTGGAGGAGAAGGTGGAGGTGATCTTACTGGTGGTCTAGTAGGGCGAGGTGATGGAGGCTGAGTAACTGCCGGCGGACTTATTGGTATTTTTGGTGAAGGAGTTCTTACCGTTTGTCTTGTAGGAGGTGGTCTTACTGGCGGTCCAGTGGGAGGATATGGTGGCGGCGGCCTTACTGGTGGTCTTGTTGATGGAGGAATTCTTACTGTAGGCCTAGTTGGAGGTGGGGATTTTACTGGTGGACTAGTAGTTACGCGTGTGGGAGGCCTTACAACTGGCGGTGGTCGTACTGGAGGTCTTGGAGCAGGAGGTGGTTTCGAAGGTAAGAATGGTTTTATTGGCGGAGTACTCGGAGGAGGTGGTGATTGTCTAATAGGTGGAGGTGCTTGTGGCGTTGTAACTGGAGGTGGTGGAGGTGGCGGAGGTGGTAGAGGTGGTGGTGGTCTTACTGGAGGTGTTGGTGGATGTGTTGGAGGTATTTTTACTGGCGGACTAGTAGGTGGTGGTGGTGGTGATCTTACAGGAGGTTTTGTTGGAGGAGGTGCTGGTTTTGTAACTAATGGTGGTGAAGTAGATCGCACTGGAGGTTTAGTGGAAGGAGGTGGTAATCTTCTGGGGGGTGGATCTGGGACTGGAGGTGGATGCCTAACTAGTTGTGTTGTTGTTGGAGGTCGAACAGGAGGCTTTCTAGCTGGAGGTCTTGGACGACGAGGAGGGGATCTGGTGGCAGTTGATGGCCTTATTGGAGGACTAGTAACAGGTGTTTGAGAAGAAGGTTGAATAGGTGGCCTTGTAGGTGGAGGCCTCTCTGCAGGCGTAGTAGGTGGCACTGGTGTAGTACCATTTAGAAGACAAGGGCATGGTAGTCTATTTCCGTTCTCATCTGTTGGATATATGAGAGGACGGACAGTTGGATCTGTCACTTCACCAATATATTTTTGCCACCATTCTCTCCACCACCCACTATTATGTTCATTGTGGCCAGCAAAATGTCCAGTTCCATTGAACTTACTAACTTGTCCACCGAAAAGACTGCTTCCTATGAATTTGCTTTCGCTGGCCTCTTTAACAACTGTTTTATCTTGACTTATTTCCTTACCATCAAGAAGTGCAAGAGAGTAGAGCAAAGAGAATAATACGATATCAAATGTCCATTTCTGTAAATATCAGAAATGAATAAATAAAAAAAATAAAATAGCTTTATGTAAAACATTTTTTTTTTAAATTTGTGAAAAAAATATTGGTGACTTTAATAACGCTATACGTAGAATAAAAATAATTGTTAAGTCAAAATATTAAAATTACATTTGTAAATAGTTTTAAAGTAGAATGAATTCGAAATAAAATATAATATTTCAATGTAAATACTGTTGGTATTCATAGGAAGTAAAAAGTGCGTTAAAGTCAAATGTACGCTATCAAACATCTGCATGTGTATTATGTGCACCGCGCAAAAAAATAAAATGGCATACATCTATATCTCCTGTTCTACTGGGCCAATTGACAAAATTCAAATTGCGTTTCTCAGGTCTCGAAAGTGCGAATTAGGATATATATTAGATTTATATACAGCCATTGTTCTACGATAGGTATTTTGACACAGAATCGGACTTTCTGAAATGACGGGCCAATTTTTTTCCATATTTCGATTCTACGACTGAAATTATGCCTAAATATTAAATTTTGTAAAATTTGTTGCCACATTTACGGAGAAATTCAAAAATTTAACTTGGCATATTTTTTCCAGTTTGCACTAAGAATAATTCACTTGGCGAAATTCTTAATTTATAGTAACCTACTTACTTTCCTTTTTTTTTTTTTTTTTTTTCATTAATGCACGAGAGGAAGAAGTTTCCATCATTCATTCTTTCAAATAATTTTAACAAATTTCCATTGTTCATTCTTTCAAATAATTTTAACAAATTTCCATTGATCATTCTTTCAAATAATTTTAACAAAGTGCGTAAACCACATTGGCGTTGTTATCGCTGATATTAAATACGCCAAATTTCAAAACGCGCTAAAATATAAATTCACGTGTATCTTAGGAAATTTAGAATAAAAAACTCTAATTGTTTGCAGATATGCTTAGAAATACATGTACTTTAAGATGATGTTAAAAAGTTTATAGGTTACACTATAAAAAGTTTTTCCAAAAATGTATAAAAAATATTTAAAAATACAAACTTTTAAAACAAATAATAAAAAATGGGCGAATTATATTTGGATTAAAACTAAATTTCGTATTCTGGAAGAAGGAATCAAGTCAGTTTAATACAAAAGAGATATGAATAAATATATGTCGAATTTAATTAACATTGAGAAGCTAAAATTTTTAAAGCTAGTTTTTTAAAATCTACACGTGCGATTTTTACAAAGCTTGGCAGTTTGACATAATTTGAGTCGTAGAATCGAAATATGGAGAAATATTTGGCATGTCATTTCAGAAAAAGTCCGGTTTTGTGCCAAAATACCTATATTAGATTGATGCAATATATAAATCTAATACATATCCTAAGTCGCGCTTTCGGACATGGAAAACGTAAGCTGAATTTCGTCAACTGGCCCAAAAGAACGGAAGATATAGAACTGTCCCGTTTTTTTCCCGCAGTGTACCTATGCACTGTATATTGCCAGATAACCACATAAAACAGTGGCTTCATTGGTTCAAAATGATTCACTGTTCATTAATAACAATAAGGTTTTTTAATCTTGTTACGAGCCGCAGAATGGAAACTCGAAGACCCAGTGCGGCTCACGGGACGTCAACTGTTCACCACTGATATAAAGTATGTATTTTCGATATAAGCATCATTATTTTTTAGGACTACTGGCAGTATAAAATAACAAATTACTAATTTATCATTTATTTAATTATCGTATGAAAGCTTCCTGCACTTTATGCACAGAAATTCTTCGAATTTTTTATTGATGACTTTAAATGTTTCATTGCGCTTTTAATGATATTTTGTATTTCCTTGTATCTCCCATAGCAAGTATAAAATAAAATTTTCGTGACTTTCAACTAAGAAGATAATTATAAAAATTCTAGAGAAACACAAATGTCAATTTTATTCCATTAATAAACGTATGGGTACTTATTTATGCCCATATATAATATATATATATATATGCCCATATAAAATATATATATAATTTTGCCTTTTATTTTCATAATCCTCGTTATAAAACCATGCACATTATGATGAAAGAGATCGATAAACAAAGAATCTAAACAAATAAGAGATCTTAAATGTCACGAATTGGTAACAGAATGCCCTTGTGTTTCCGATCTTTATTTGTAACATACAAGATACTATCATTTTAAACAACCGAACTACATCTTTGATTTTTATCTGCTGTTTGTTTAGCATTTTAATGCTGTAATTTTAATGACTAATTATATCTTTAAAAATTAGGCGTGATAAAACATTTCTCAATTTCAAAAAACAATTCAAAAACAAATTCAAAAAACTGCAAGGTTGGTTTTCGTGGGTTTACTGCATGTTTAATAAGAATGACAGCCAGTTTCCGTCCGAAAGTACTCCATGAAGGTAACACTCTCCTCGGGCAGATAGATCTTTTTTCCATGTTCAAATAACTTAACATTAGTTCCCTCCAAATTTCATCGCTAAAATATCCTTTTATACATGGCAGTACTAGAATTACGAAATATAAATTAGACTCATAGACCAGAAAACTCTAAAAGTGATTTCTGTTGAAAGTTTAGATCAACAGCAAATACTAATTGCCTTTTTTTACGATTTGGATAAATTTACGATTTTGATAAAATTTAAACCAGTAAGTAATAAGTAACGCTTTCTAGTTTTTATAGCTTTCGTACATGCAACTTAACCATATGAAAGATATGTAATTTTTAAACCTTATTTGAACATGTAATATTTCTAAATATATGAATAAAACATATCTTAAAGGACTATAAGGACCACAGAACTTTATTGAGGAAATAGCTAATTTTGCATGCATTCTTATCGAAAAGAACACTAATACTTCTACAATTCTTATCGGTTATAGGTGAATGAATTTTCAAATCTAACTCGTAGTTTGTTTAGAATGACTAGTATAATCTCTTCCCAAATATGGAATCTAAATTCGTCGAATAAATAATATTTTCAAGAAATTTGATCAAAACTTGTCAGATAAGTTGTGAGCAGGAAAATCTTATTGTTAAGCTTTCTGATTTTTCATCAAGAACCGAGTAACCTGGTAAATTGATGCCTAAACATTCTGTATATTTGACTTCCTCGATAACTTTAGCCTTTCTGTTTCAACCAGAATGAAGTTTTCTCACATCAGTCCACTGGCTCCTCAAACGTAATTTTTTGCATCATGACTCTCCGCTTAATTTAGTTACCTTGTTCTCACTTGTTGACTGCTTTGTAAATTTCAGATCACATTTAGCCTTGGTTACCCATAGATTCTGTATGTCATTAAAAAGTAGTTTCTTTTTATGCATACAAAAGAACAGAATGATTTAATTTAAGGTAGCTTACCATAAATTACGCGAATGAACACGAAACATTATATACAACTTTTTGCGGTGATGCTGAAATTACATTAGGTATTCATTTCGTCTGAATTCAAAATAGTTAAACTGATGTGAAACATTAAAAAATTACTATCAGAATTAACTTAAAATATCCTCTTCTATAATTTATAAATATTTTAAAGTAAATTTCTGTAATTCTGTGAGAATAAATTAGTGTCACTTTTGCATAATGAAACTCAGCAACGTCAAAAACAAACGAATACCAAACGATATATTGGCGAGAAAGGATTCTACTTTTTGTTCAGAAGATTTTGTGCTAGCGTTGTATTCTCTTCAGCATGTTAAATTATTTTATGGAATATACTCCTGATAATATTGCCTAATAGGTAATCCTAAAGCTATTTAAAACTTATAAATGATTTCCTGTATATTCTTTCAACACTTCTCTTTAAATGTTTGTAAAGACTGTTAACTTTTATTTGTATTCTATTTGAGCTAAGCAAAGCCTCTGCCTTATTAAATAAAAATTTCATACTTATTCTAACTTATGATTCTTTAATAAAACTGTGCTAAATAGAGAATAGTGTACTCAAACGCCTTAACCGTGTTAAATGCACGACATATCAATTTCTTTACAGAATTATGTTTTATTGCAAGTAGTGCCAACTTCCTATAATAAATTTATGAGTCCCCCCTCCAAAAATTGTAGCAAGTTTTGTTTTACGGAGAGAAACTTCCCTCTTTTAACTCTTTTCAACTTGACGAAAGGAGTATATTTCATGAAATTATAAAAATAGGAAATATTATTATTCGTCTGTTAGTATCAACTTTTACCATAAACTGCACTGGAGAAAAATATAATATCATTATTATTTTTTAACTTATGATCAAGTGACTTTATAACGATATTTTAATTAATATCATAATAGAAAATATGAATTTTCAAATAGTAAAAACTGAAAAAATTACACCTGAAACGAACTTTTATCTATTTGTAATCAATTAAGCAAAGTCATATGGATAAATAGAAGATATCTTCCAATATTCATTTAAGCAAATTTATTACATAATCTCGAACTGTGATAAACGTTGTTTAAATAGAAAAAAAAAAAAAAAAAAAAGCGCAAACATAAAACTTAGAATGAGGGAAACAAAGAGCTTTGGATTGGTTAAATTTACAAAAAACTTGGGTTTTATTTGAAACCTGCATCGGTTTAATGTGTTTGTTGTTTTTCCCCAATTTTAAACTGATTAATTATTAATGCAAACTGATGTCAATATCCTTGCATTCATATCCTCAGCATCATTAATAACTTTTATACTTTTACATATTAATATCGATATTCAAAGAATCATGTTGAAAAAACTTAATAGCATCGAAAAGAATATTTCATTTGTAATTTCTAAATCTCGTACATTTTTAATTAATTACTTATGATTCACTATCTTTTATATCCGCTGCATCTTAAAAATTATTATTTATTTTTCAATTCAATAAAAACCTCTACGGAAGTGTATAAGTTGAAAATTTTCGAATAGTCAGTAAAATGTTCAGTAAAACTCAATAAATGAAGCCATTAATAAAACTTTCACTACATTTCATTAATATAAGCAATAAATAAAATTAAGTAAATCAAATAAATTTTCATATTTAAAGAAATTAAACACTACGATCCGTTCGGTTCAAATAAATTTAGTAACCCTTAAATATATTTACTATTCAGTATCCATATGAAATCCGGCATGCTTTGATATTATAATTAGCAGTGTCATTTTAGCAAACTGTTTTAAAATTTTTTTTTCTTAATAGTATCTTGTAGTTTCTGAATAGCTAGCAGTAAATACAGTAATTTTTGCTTAAGAAGAGGTGTATTTTCTTCTCTTAAAGCGATGGGGATAGATTAACATTATTTGGAGTTATCTACGGTTTATCTTGAGGTTCTTTAGAACATCGTATAGCCAAGTGAGGCACAAATCCTGTATGAGTACTACCCAATTTAAGAAAGAGCTTCTTTGAAGATTCATTATAAATATAAGCAGGGAATTAAATGAAATCATTATAAACTTAACAATTTATAGAAATGCAAACATTCTGGATTTTTATTGTTCAATAACGAGAAAAAAAAAAAAACCCTGACTAATCGATTCGACATTTTGTAATTCGATAAACAACAAAATCATCAGTCATAGGCCATGAAACATCTCGAATCTCAGTTCTGAGCCCGAAACCCGAGGATATCAGTAAAAATGTATACAAACAGTGTCAGGTTCAATGTTCCTTCTAACCTTCTTCGGGAACATGCAAGGACCTGACTCGGAACAGAGAGCTTACTAAAGCTATGTTCAAAACTGTGGGAAGTAAACAGGATACACAAGAAGGGTATACAAAACACTTTATTTTTCTCTATTTACAATGACTTCCGTACTTCGGAATACACCGACCCGCTACTTGGGGTCAAAACGTAAAAGTATAAAAATAAAACTAAACTCTAATTTAACTTTAGAATAATAAACGTGGAAGATTGGCCTTATATTAACAGGAAGCGTATGTAGTACAGAGAACTGTGAACATTACAATACGTTTAAAATTTATCAAGAGGATTAAAACCTCTGGCCTGGAAGGCAACAAGCAACTGCGTAACTTCTAAGATAAGCCGCCTGCTTCGACTCACTGCTTCCTCTCTCTCGCTTGGCAAAAAGCCACAACTTAAATACTTGGCGTTCGCCAGACAAACTTTGCATAAAAACCTTAACGCTTATAATTCTGGCCGGAAGTAGAAAATAAGAAGTGATAGTAAAGATTTAAAATAAAATAAACGTTAGTAAAACTTAAGATCCTTACATACTTCCCGCCAGAGTTAATTAGTTTGAAACTGAGGTCTAAAACGACCTTGTTGAAAACTTTTAGCTCTAGAATTTAACGCGAGGCCAATCTTTTACAAACATACTTCGCTAGAAACTAGAAATTTAAAAGAAAGAAATTTGTTTTTACAATAGCAACTCCCAGGATACACAATTTTTTTTTCATCTGTACTGCATCAAAACAGGAGCTCTTATTCAAATCTGGTTCCTTCCAGAGATCTGGAAGGAAAACTAGTTTAATGAAATGTTACACAATGAAATGGCAAGTAACATATATAATTATACGTCTCTTAACATTCTTATTTCATTCATGACTATTTTAATTATCTCTCCCCGTGCTCTCTGACATGTGTTGTAAAAGAACACCAAACACGAATGTGTTTCTGTCTACGTGTTCCACACTTCCTCCTACAATCAAAACACTAACGTGTTAAATTTCAACATAACAAGACCTCTTAACACACCCTAATTTCAACTCTAAACCCTGAGGTACTATTCTAAAAGTGTCTAACTCTGAAGTGTAGCGTCAGAGAGCCTAACTACATCATTCAACCTTTAACACATATTCACCATGATTTAATCTGTTTACAGTCACACGGATAAAAAAAATTTTAACATTACTTTCACTTTTACCATATCACGGTATTTCTTAACATTTAAAATAACAGTTCACATTGTATATAAGAACATATTAACATGCCGTTAAATTTTACACATTTGAAAACATATATTAGTAGTACATTGTTAACTTCTATTCTTTTCAAAGCAAGTGCCAATTCTTTCTACATTGAAATACTACATTTCAAAGAGTCTTTCAGACTAAAACTTCTTTCTTGCTAGAATGTTTTAAATGAAATTTATACAATAACTTTTTACAATATTTAAGTCTTTACAGAACGCTATTATACATCAACTTTAGTTTTACGCGCGAGTAATTGAAAAAAATAATACCAAAATCGGTAACAACTCATTTCTCGCCTTTTTGGCGATAAAGGTAGACCTCGCATGAGGTAAAACTTCTTGAAATCTGCCACTTGCAGTAAAAATGAAAGATTAACTTAAGTTTGCAAAGTAACATAAAATTTTACTTATCTTTGTGATATTCGGACATCCTTTTCTGGGCCCAATCCTTAAAGGTATTGCAGATAGTAGTTTGATTTATCCTCCTTCTTGTACGGGCTCGCCTTTCAGTGCCTTCCTCTGGAAGCTTCCTTTTTTCACCAGTTCGGTCACCCTTGAATACCTTCTTTTTCTCCTCTGCTTGTGGTCTTGGCCGTTTGATGGCAGCTGGTCTTGGCGGAACCGGGAACCTTCTTTCGTGTTCCTGCTTGGACCTCGTTGCTGGCCGTTCAAATTTTCCTTGTAACTTTTCCTCCGCCGTTGATGGCCCTTCCGCAGTTCGGCGACATTTGCTGCTGAGAGTCCTGTCGGATGAGTAGATCTTCCGTTTTAGAGCCGGGTTATAGTTGCCGTCATTTCTCCTGGTTCTCTTCACATACGTCGTCCTTCTCCCTTCTTCATTCTGGGGGTGTTCGTGAACTCTCTTTTCTGGACGGTGGAACGGCTTCTTTTTCTTGCTACCTTCAATTTTTCCGCGGGGAAATTTTCTTTTCACTTGCTCCTGCCTCTTAATGGCTTGCCCTTGTACTTGTCGTTTTTCCACCTCTGGAGCTTGTGCCTGCGGTGTCTGCCGTGCCGGATCCTGCAAAAGATCTGAAAATATTTGCATTTTATTACGATCAAAGTAGGGTTTGATTTGATCAATGTTTGCGGAGCAGGTTTCACCATTTCTGGCTTTTAACACTACTACAGCGTGAGTTATTTTTTCTATAACATATAGTCCTTCAAATCGTGGAAAAAATTTGGCAGTTTTATCTTCTGGTGCTGAAGAAAGTGAATGCTTAATTTTTAAAACTTCATCCCCTACTTTATAAGTTACTCCCCGTCGTTTCAAATCATAATAGAGCTTCTGTTTTCTTTGTGCTACTTCCGTATTCTTCTTTGCTTCCTTAATTAGTTTTTCTATATCACCCATTTTAAATTCTGAGGCTCTTTGTTGCACATAAAATAATTTATCTAACGGCGTTATAATCTTTCTGCCTAAAAATAACTCAGCAGGAGTTTTGCCCATTGTATCATGTTTTGCGGTCCTAAGGGCGAAAGCAAATTCATTGACATAGTTGTCCCAGCTTTTATGAAAATTTTTAACATAACTACGGATAATTTTCACTATATTTCTATTGACCCGTTCCGCTATATTTGATTGCGGCCGATACGGGACCATTTTTAAATGACGTATGCCCAGTTTTTGGCACATGTCTTCAAATATATTACTTACAAATTGAGGACCATTATCCGATATAACTTTTAGGGGCGCCCCGTATTTTAAAATATACTTATTTAAAATAGAATCAGTAACTAATTTCGCGGAGGCTCGTTTTAAGGGAACAATTTCGGTCCACTTACTAAAATGATCAACCATAACAAGGAGATAGCGACTTTTATTTAACTGACTTTTTGGGAAAGGGCCCAATAAATCGATGCCAATTATTTCATTTGGAAATTCGGATTTAATACTATTTAGAAACCCGGCCGGGCGGAAATTAATATAATTAACTGCTTGACATGTTGGGCAGGACTGGACATACGCCCTTGTTAACTTTTGCAGTTCAGGAAAGTAGACTGCCTCGCGTACGCGTTGGATAGGTTTTCGAATACCAGCATGAGAAGCTAAAGGGCTGTCATGGAGCTCCTGCAGGATATTTAATCTAAGACTAGCTGGGATAACAGATCGAAATTCGTTGTTGGAATTCGTAGTTTTTGTATAGAATAATAGACCATATATTAGTTCGTAATGGGCCGCCCTATTTCTTATCGCCACAATATCTTGGTGGCTAAAATTTTCAGGATCCTTCAAATACTCATAAATACTTCCAAACTCAGGATCCTTACCCAGTTCTGTTATTACAGTTTCTCGGGAATTTATTGTACACGCTGTAAGCATTGCAACTTTTACGGTATTACCCTGTTCGTCTAATCTAATTCGTGATAGGGCATCTGCTACGATATTTTCCTTTCCGGGGGTATGCTTGATTACCAGATTATATTCTTGCAGCTTGAGTGCCCATCTTATTAACCTTGGGGATAAATTTTTCCCTGAGTACAATCTAGTTACCGCCGCATGATCAGAGTACACTGTTATCGGCGCCTTTCCAAAATAGCCTCGGAACTTTTGCACTGCTAACAGAACTGCAAGTGCCTCTCTCTCGGTCGCGGAATAGTTTCTTTGTGTTTGATTTAAAGTTCGGCTAAAAAATGCCACGGGCTGCTGATTTTGCGAAAGTACCGCTCCTACCCCATAATCCGAAGCATCCGCTGAAATTTCTAAATTCTCATCCTTTTCAGGAAATTTCAACACAGGGGCTTGCGTTAATGCTTGTTTTAATTTTTCGAAAGCACTCTTGGCTTCGGCCGTCCACGAGAATCTTGCCTTTTTCCTTTTTAATTTTAACAATGGCTCAGCGATAGATGCAAAATCTTTTATAAAGGACCTATAATATGAACAAAGTCCTAGAAAAGAAGAGAGCTTCTTTGCCGTGTTTGGAGTCGGATATTTTTGTACAGAGATTATTTTTGATTCGTCTGTCTCGATTCCTTTTTGAGATATTTTGTAACCTAAATATTTTAATTCAGGGGCTGCAAATTTGCACTTTTCGACATTAACTTTTAGACCGGCCTCATTTAATAGAGAAAACACCTGTCTTAAATCCTGTACATGTTGGTCGAGATTATCACTAGTAATACTGATATCGTCTGAATAGATAAATGTGGACTTTCCAAGAACAGGTCTTAACACAATGTCCATGCATCGCTGAAATGTTGCTGGGGCCCCTGAAAGGCCAAACGGCATACGCAAAAATGCATAAGTGCTTGGTTATAAAGCAGACTTGGTTATAAAAGCAGTCTTAGGCACGTCCTCAGGCCTAACCCCTATTTGAAAATAACCAGTCGTTAAGTCTAAAGTCGTCATAAATTTGGTTGATTTTATGTTCCTTAGAATTTCTTCAATGATCGGTAACGGATATACCGGATATTTAGTTATGGAGTTTAATTTACGGTAATCAATAGCGAATCTCCACCTTTTTGGATGCGTCAAAGGATAGTCATTATTTTTCTTAAATAAAACCACCGGGCTAGCATAACTACTTAAGATGGGCGTTATGATCTTTTTACGTAGCATATCGGTAATATGCCATTCTATAATTTTTTCCTTATTCTTATCATACCGGTATGGTTTTTGGCGAACTGGCATTGCATCTCCGGTGTCAATACTATGATTAGTAACCTGAGTAAATCCTGGAATATCACTAAATAACGAAGCAAATTCACTTACCACTTGTCGGATTTTTCCTTGCTCGTCATTAGGGAGGTGGTCAAGATTTACCATCGGCGGTTCAGCCTTTTCAGTACGAACTGGTTTCATTGTCAGCTTAAGGGACGCTTCATTAAAATCCAGTGTTGCTTGTGCGTCTGAAAGAAAATCTATTCCTAAGATTATATGTGCTTGCAGATTCTTTACTATAAAAAACATCACCTTTACTTGTTCGTCCTTGATACGGATATACAACGGTACTTTACCTATGCACTTACATTTTTCTCCTTGCGCCGCTAACACTGTCGTATTATCCGAATTATATATGCGGTATTTGCGAAAATACTTCCTAAAGAAATCTTCTGCCACACAGGAACACTGCGCGCCTGTATCCAGGAGTGCGGTGGCTGGGATATTATTCACCAACACTTCAATCTTCGGAGAAGAGTCAAATTTTTCACCATTACTGTATTTAACTTGTAGGAAGAGGGGTTTTCGTGGCCTTCGGATTTCCGCACACTCCCGTCAGCAGAAATCCGTTTTAGTTTAAATTATTTTTCATTTCCGTGCTTTCCTTCTTTTTCCCCTGTCCTTGAGACTTTTTTCCTGGATTGCTATTGAACTGTCGACGTTCGCCGGCTGTTTTTGAATGCTCGGGTTTCCTTGCCCACTGATTCGCTTTGCCTCCGTAGCCGTGTGCATGAGTTTGCTGTAGTCTTGGCGTACCAAATTGGTTTCGCTGTTGATATTGGCGTCTTCTTTCGACGTCCGCCGTTCTTCTACTTTCAAACTGGATTGCTAGCTCAAATAACTTTTCCAGTGTAGTCGGATTTCTTAATTCAATAAAGTCTTGCACTTGGGGCAATAACCTCGGCAAAATCACTTGAATTATTTCAGGATCCGGACGGTTTCCATACAAGAGCTTGAAGACGTGAATTTTTCTTAAAATAAAGCTTGAGAGATTTTTGATTCTTTGTTGATATATACTAAAAAGTTCCGTTTCTAATTTCGCACGATCCCTTACAACAGGGAAGGCTTTTAGTAGGGCAGTCTTGAAATTCTCGTAAGTATATGTGGGACTTCCTGCTTGACCCAAGAGACTTCTGCCTATACATTTGAACCAGTTAAGTGCTTGGCCCCTCAAAGCGCTGGTAGCTAAGGTAACGTTTTGAAACTCGTGCACGGGGTAGAGCATGAAGTGGTCATCCAATTTTTCCAAAAAACTGGTTACCGTGAGTTTCCGTTAAATGTTGCTTCTGGTTTCATCGAAGCGCGCATGGTCTGGACGATGTAACCAAATCCTTCCAGGGCGGCAGCTGGCATTTCTGGATTCTGAGCCGTTTCTGCAGGCAGCACAGGTTCTTCTTGAAACTCGGCCATGGTTATTCTTCTTCGTTGGGCGCCACTGTCAGGTTCAATGTTCCTTCTAACCTTCTTCGGGAACATGCAATGACCTGACTCGGAACAGAGAGCTTACTAAAGCTATGTTCAAAACTGTGGGAAGTAAACAGGATACACAAGAAGGGTATACAAAACCCTTTATTTTTCTCTATTTACAATGACTTCCGTACTTCGGAATACACCGACCCGCTACTTGGGGTCAAAACGTAAAAGTATAAAAATAAAACTAAACTCTAATTTAACTTTAGAATAATAAACGTGGAAGATTGGCCTTATATTGACAGGAAGCGTATGTAGTACAGAGAACTGTGAACACTACAATACGTTTAAAATTTATCAAGAGGATTAAAACCTCTGGCCTGGAAGGCAACAAGCAACTGCGTAACTTCTAAGGTAAGCGGCCTGCTTCGACTCACTGCTTCCTCTCTCTCGCTTGGCAAAAAGCCACAACTTAAATACTTGGCGTTCGCCAGACAAACTTTGCATAAAAACCTTAACGCTTATAATTCTGGCCGGAAGTAGAAAATAAGAAGTGATAGTAAAGATTTAAAATAAAATAAACGTTAGTAAAACTTAAGATCCTTACAACAGAAACCCGAGGATATCAGTAAAAATGTATACAAACAATAAATGTATACAAATAATAATCCATAAATCATTTAATACTAGCAAAAATGCCACATTATCCCTTTTTTTGCTGAGCATGATTAACACTAAACAAAAGCAAGAGAAAGAGTATTTAAATAATAATCGAATTTAGGAAATAAAATATTTAAAACTGTTCTGGGAAGATATCTAGTAATAAATATAAATCAAAAAGTTTATTTCGATATTTTAAGATTTAAGGGACCAATAATTGCATGCAATCTATATTGCATGAAAGCATTTTGAATACATTTTTAATTTGTTTTTCTTTCCGCTAGAGTTGCCACTGCTAATATAAAATATGGCTAATGGCTATAAAAGGCTTATTCGAACAATTCAATTCTAACGACGATGAATGGAGACATTTGGTCTTTATCATGGTTTTGTCCCGCATCCACTATTAACAAGATTTATTTTAATTTTTAATAATAATAATAACCAACTTATTTAAGCATAAATTTATGAAAGTAGCTTTAATACAAATTCGCCAAATTTTTTTTGTTTTTAACAATTAATATGATGAAAATTAATGCAACGAAAATTTTCCATTTGAAATATATACAGTGTGTCCCAAAAATATTGACCTCGTCTCTTATTTCTTAAACATGATCATAGACATATAATATAAATTACAAAGTTACGTAAAAAGGACACAGAGTTTTATGAAATCATTTAAAATTTTCAAGAAATTCAATTTAAAGAAATACAACATTTACATTTTTTTATGGCTTCAGTACAGAAAAATTCTCTTTTAGAGGTCATGTACTGGATTTGGACCTCCCGAATAGGCCTCGAGCGTGCTTTCAGTTACACCACGAAGGCATACGAAAAGGAAAGAAAAAATCTTTTAAAGGACGACTGGGGATTAGGGGAACCAAACGTCAGATCCTGATGGTGACGAATATTTGTCCACCACCTTTTATTTCGGGTGTCACTTGTAAAGTCTCTTTCCTGAAATTAGGCTGTCTAATCATTGAAAGAAGTTTTTTATACTGTACATGGGCATCGCAGAAAATTAATTAAAAAAACACATATATTATGCCTACACTTTACATGCATAAGCGCAAAACAGAATTTCTATTGTAATCTAAGTACATAGTACCCCAAGCATACACTATAAATAGATACAGGTATTTTTGAGAAACTCGTAGTAAATACTCATCTTGTGCGTTTGTTATGTAGCATACTATTGCTTCTTAATATTCAAAGAACAAATTACATCACAAATTTTAATATATCAATCCCTGGTATTAAACTAAATACCCATAACTGATTCCAAGTTTAATTCTGAGTTTTCAACAAGGACTAAAATTTGTTGTATTAGAAAAACTATAGTTGATGCTACTATAGATCTATATGTTAGCTGACTGCACTTACGACGGTCTTGATACGGGAAATCTATTGAGAATTATATACTCTTAAAAGTGTTTCCAAAGAAAACATTCACTGTATACAAGGGAATTTCATCTCTAATACTTTCATAATAAGAAAAAATAAATGAATACTCACATTCATGGCTACAGCTGTGGTGCAGAAACCGATCGAAGTTCAGGATCTATCATCCATGACTGGGATTTTTGGACAAACAGAAGAAACGAAGAAAACGTGTGAAGCACAGGAAAGGAGAGTAATATGGAAAATCCGAAGATACAAACGGTCCAAGTTTAGGAAATGCTTTAATTACGAATATGCAATGGGCTCAGCTTTAAATACTTAAGGTAAGAGGTCAGAGGTAAAGACCTTCAAAATGCGGAGTGGACGGATGGGACAGATAAGATCATGTCATCAAGATTCTTTCCGCTATAGCATGGGTGCACACCAGAATAGGCTACTAGTCCCTCCCCCCTTTCGCTACCTACGATTCCGCTAGCCGTTGTCGCTTTCGTTAGCTTCTCATCAAAAATCTAGCGTGACTGGGATTAAAAATTCGGTAAAACACTTCCTTTTTCTTTTTTTCATCTTTTTTTTGGTATAACGAGATATTATACATAACACTCCATCCAACAGGTTTCTAATGATTTATTTTAATAACCTAAAGGTCGTTACGAGTCTACAAAGGTCAATGACAATAAACGTTCAGAATATAAAAACACACCACTCGAAAAAGGTCTAAATATACGGAAATGATTCAAATGTCGAAATGTTATGAAATAGTCGAAACCGACATTTGCTTCATTATTTGTCTTAAAATAGCTATCGACACTATATTCTAACTACTTCAAGTTTGCTGAATTATGGAATAATAGGAGCAACAGTCTTTTATGTATATGAGAAAAATCATAAATCTAATTATCGTACGCAATGTTCTTGGCATATTTCTGTAATACAAAGGCATAGTTGTAAACCAAAACCCAAAATTATTATGTAGCTTTGGGTAGTTTAGAAGCCTTTTAGCAAAGTGAGATGGATTTTTTCATCCCTCTTTGCCCAAGTATTGAGCATTTTTCGTTCATAGCTTTACACAACATACACAAAACTTATTCTAAACTAATACATTTTAACTCTTGAATGCTTTCAGGAATTTAATAATTTTGATGCAATATCCTTTCATTCCCTAGGCGTTCTTTGCCAATATCCATGTACTACAGGTATAGATTTAAGCATTAAATTTATTGTTATCTGATATGATACAGCAACAGCTCTCCAAATCCTGCGGATTGCTACTTTCTATTCGAATACCATACTATTTATCATCTGCGTGCCATAACAAGTACTGCCATTGCACAAAGTACTCATTTTTTTCCCACGTGGCCTTGCGCATAATAATTTCTCACTATGCTGCCATTTAGCAGAACAAAAGATTTTTATTTTATTTTAAAGTCTAATTGATCCTTAATTGTTTAAGAAAGAGCAATTTAAAAGCAGTAAATTCCCTTCTTAGCAATTTAAAGAGCCGTCGCTTGCTTTGCCATGATCAGATAAGAAAAGCTTAGTAATATAAGTATTTATTTCGCTTTTAAGAGCTTGTGTTAAACATTAAATAATATTTCTGCTTTATTTTATAACAACAACAGAACTTTATTGCACTGGTAATAAATATGGGTAACAGTCTATTGTAACGCTGAATAACAAGAGTTTCATTGCAATAACAGAAGGGGCCCACCAGCGGCCGAGCGGTAAAGTCGCTGAACACTGGTAGTTCGGTCCGAGGTTCGAATCCCGCGAACGGGCTGGCTGCATGGGCGTTTTCGTGGTTTTCCCCATGTGTAACGTGTATACGAGCCAGTTTCCCTTAGAAAGTCCTCCACGAAGGCATCCCTCCTCTTAGGCGAGATAGCCCTCGAGGCTTTGCCATAATTACACACACGCAATAACAGAAGTAATATTAATTTTCGATTGTTTAAAAACCAAAACCGACTTTCTCAAAAGGTCTAATTATTAACTCTACATATATATAACTGTAAACTGATGTTTATTTGAAAGTATTTTAGCCAATTATTAACATCACAATCATTTATATCAATTTGCTAAATGAACATATGAACAAGGGAACAATAATTAAACTGCTTATTTTCAACTTCTAATTATGAAATTAGAAATAATTGTAAACAAACAATTATTTTGCAGCTTACGGATGAATGATTTTTTATGTACATAATCATTAAAAAATTATAATAATATTTTGCTTTAAGAACACTAATTTGAAGTGCTATTTATTGGATTTACAATCTCCAAGATTTTGCAAAGTTCATTTCTTAGAAATTTATTTAAAATCACTACAGATGTGTCTGTCATTTTATTATAGAACCTTGTTTAAGGCCATACTTAGTTTTTCACAGCATATTTGCTATTAATGGTTCGCTATGAAGCAACTAAGACCTGTTAGATTTTTATAGGTTTCCACTTTCGTACATCCTCTTAGTTTCATTAGTGTAATTCCAAAGTGAAAAAACATAGCGTAGAAAATGAAAAAACCTGAAATGAGAAGTTGACTTAAAAATTTAGTTAAATTCGAAACACAATCTTTACAGACTGAAGCAGGAATTCTTGTTAAATTGGCAGTTCTAATATTTTAAATCTTTCTTTCTTAATGAGGAAAATGGGTAGCAGGTTAGCTATTCCGTGAGCGATAGTAGCTAACCATCAAAGAAAATCACTGCATACAACTGGATCATCACTATGAAAAATCTTCGAATCCTGACATTTATCACGGTAGAGGAAATTCTAAATTTCGGATGATAAATGCACAAAAATTATTATCCATCGCATTCTAGGGAAATTCAGTTCTTTTGTCAGTGGAACTCAGCGTTTGGCATCACTGCGTAAGTATTCAGTGTGCATAAAACGAGATTTAGATACTGTATGCATTTTTTTTTTATATTTTGGATACGTGGCTTCAAACTTGTAATTAGTTTTCTGGCATTCAGCGCTTTACCTTCCTTTTAAGAATGTACTTATTTTTCTAAAACAAATAACAGGTTCAAATGCAGTCATGGTTCTGGATTCAATTCATTTTCTATGTAGCAGATATTCAAAAGCACTAATTTTCGAAGCTCCTTTAAGATTCGATGGATTCCTTTCACATTATTTGGGGAATGTTACAATTATAATATGCAGTAATTTTATAATCGCATCCTCGACTCCACTTTCAAGTTTCCTGCTGAGAAAAACCTCATAATCTTCATAAATTTATTCCACGATTTCTTTAATAAATGATTTTTAAAATATGGCATTATTGATGAGTTAGAGAATATTGCGATATGGGAAGTCATTTTTGGTGTAACATAAGCAACATTAGAGTGCAACTAACCATTCAGGGATTATCTGCTTCAGAAGAATACTTCTCTTGAAGACTTTTTAAACGAAAGAAAAATGTAGCTACAGTATTTTCATTACACAGAGTAAAATCAGGGAAACTTCAAGCAAACAGACTGTTCAGTTCTCTTGAACAGAACTCGAGAAGAATTACCTACGCTGAAATGGTCTTTCCACTCGACCAGTGTCCGGCACGTATTCAGAAAGAAGAAGAATATCAGGATTCAGAAAGAAGAATATAAAGAAGAGAATGCTAGTAATCCGCCAAAATGAATGTACAGAAGTATACTTTTAAAGGCTGAGATTATTTTTGAACATTTATATTTTAAATAAGCTGATAACCAGATGATAAAGTGTGATTGCATAAGCGAAAGAAAAGTGACGAAAATAAATTCAGAATTTACGTACTGTTAGGATAAAAAAATTGAGGATGATTCCATGAAATAGGAGTTTCAGTTTATTGTTCAATATTTATTACATCTTCTTCAAAGTAATACTCCTTCAGAATTCGCGGCTGTTTTCATTTATTCCATCAATAGACTTATAAACTATGATTACGAAGCAGCAATTTCAACCAAGGAAATAAGAAAAAGTTCTTATGAAGTTCTTTATTTTGAAAACTGATTTGTGGCTCCAAATGATATATGAACTTATTCTGTAATATTTCTAATAGTTGACGGACGATCGCCAAGCATCATATTTCTAATCGATGTATGGCTCATTAGGTTGAAGTGAATGGTCCACTACAATGTGATTTATTTTTCACGCATTTTTTGCCTTTTTTAAATACCTTATACCATTCAAACATTCTCGCATTTCATAAAGTACTGTCTTGAAAGGCTTCTTACTACATTTCAAACGCTTTGTAGCAGAATTTCCATTGCAAAAACAAAATTTGATGTACATGTTCTTTGCTCAGGTTATAAGGTATTTCTACCCCTTCCTAGCGAGCCTTTGTGGTGTAGTGGTTAGCACACTGAGCCGGTATTCCAGAAGTCCGTGGTTCGATTCCCGGCGAAGGCGGTTGCATATTTTTCATCTCTCTGGCTTCCAAAAAAATCCTAATGACTCTACAAGTGGCGCCCGAACTAAAAGGGTTGTGAATGATGATTCTCCGCACCCAGGATTTAGCGACTAGGTCCCCTAAAACCCTAGTCGCCCTTTAAAAAGGGGAGTATATAAGGTATTTCTACCACTTCCTAGCGAGCCTTTGTGGTGTAGTGGTCAGCACACTGAGCCGGTATTCCAGAGGTCCGTGGTTCGATTCCCGGCGAAGGCGGTTGCATATTTTTCATCTCTCTGGCTTCCAAAAAATCCTAATGTCTCTACAAGGTTACATTTGCCATTTTGGAAACAGTACCATAGTTGGTAGAGGTTAACTGCTAGTCCGAATTCTCAAAAGCCAGATTCAACCCCCTCGTAAGGCATGTGTGTTGTGTTTGCATTGTCCTTAAAGGATGTTAGACTCATCACGAACTTAAGTGCTATGTTCGATGTTACATCGAAGTCAACTTCCCATTAACGCATTGTATAATCATTTGACGAATATGTTAAACGTTTATGCATCATTTTCTCCTCACTTGTTCGATCAGATCCTATTTGTCATTATGGGCACTAGCTGACTGCTATGAAATTTCTTTAGCAAACTAACAAAACTGCAATAGATTTGAAATTATTCTATTTTATGTCAAAATTCTTTCGAACTCTGAGTTATTTGCAATGTTTCGACAGCGGTAAGACATCGAGTCTAAGCGTTCTCCTGAAGCGTCACTTTCTACCTTCTGCTATGTCCCGCCAATGGGTCAGTCGTTAATGACCTCTAAATACTATTAGTTCAAACTGGATTCCATCTGAGTAGAACAGATTCGCTGTATTATTTGCATTTGTTGTTTTCCGCACGTTTAACGTAAATACCAGTCAGTTGCCCCTAGAAACGTCCATTACGGAGACCTTCTCTCCTTAGACAGATAACTCACATGAGCTTTTCCATATTCAAGAAACCTAACTTACCTTCTACTATACAGTTTCCAAAGAAACCAGAATTTCAATATTTCTTGACTAAGATAATCGATAAAACTGTGTTTGTCGAACACCTACTATCCTAAATAAATTAAACAATAAAAAAGCATTTAAAATGTCAATTTTGCTTGCACTGTATTAAGGAAAGGGAAACAAAATTATTATTCTTAGAGACAGAACATTCAAATTCCACAAATTGGTCGAAAGATTAGAGATTTGGAAACTCGAAACTTCTCATTTTTCACCTCATTCTAATCTTTTAAGTCCTAGCCTAAAAAAAAAGAGCTGAAATTGTAGAAGTGTTCTTAAAAAAAAAAAAAAAAAAAAAAAAAAAAAAAAAAAGGAATGCGAATATTGCAGTTTTAGTGGTTCTGAACGGCTCTGAGTTTCATACTCTTAATTTTCTGCAGAGAATTTAGTGTTCTATAGTTCCTACGTGTAGCCCAGGCGGTATAGTAGTAAGTAACCCCGACTGCCTTAGCGATGAGTCCGGGCTCGAATCCCGGAGAAGTCATGGTTATAACTGTCCGTTCCTTCATAGGAGGTAACTGTGACCACCTTATTAGGTGCTTAAATAATGAAATGGCTACCACTTCCGGAGATTATAGTGGCGCAAGGCTAACGGTTATTAAATAAAGTGTCCGACCATTACAAAAAAGTTATCTAAGTTAACATTCGAAAAAAAATTCTTTCATTATCCCTTCTATGCAGACTTTGAATTGAAAAAAATTATTCTGAAAAATATAAGAAACTGGACTGTTGATGAAATTAATTTTGTCAGACTTTATTAAAAAATTGACCTCAAATTTTTAAAATTTTAATTACTTATTTCATTTGTATTTTCATAATAAATTTATGTACATTTCTAAAAACTCTGTTCTTAAATTTGATTTTCACTAAATGAAGATTTCAAGTATTGCTTTAATTGAAACATTTTGATACAAAGTGAGAAAAAGTTGCTCCCCCCCCCGCCTTATTGTTCTTAAATGAAGAACTTGAAAATTATTTAAGATTAGGATTCGAGAAAATTTAGAATTTATTTGACATTTAAATATTTCACAGTAATTTTATTCGCAAAGCACATTCACTATTTTAGGCAACATTAAATTTTAAAAAAATAGTTAATTATTTTAGAATTTCAGTTTTTCTGTTTAGGTCTTAATCAAAATCGTTGATCTTAACTTGAAAAACGTTAGGTTTCCACTTACACAGTTTAAAAGCTTCTACTTTAAACTAGTGGTCTCAAACTGCCGGCAAGCCAACCGCATGTGGTTTCGGAAGCAATTTTATACTGCCCGCGAAGACTTTTCAATTATATAATTGTTGCAAGCAGAGTGTTTCTTCCAAAGATTTCAAGATTTTAGTTATTTGAATCCCGAGTTTAAATCACTTATTAAACGGGAACTGGAATAAAAATTTATAATTGGAGCTAGTTAATTTACAATGCCATATAAATCTTATTCAAAGATTTGAAGATATAGATTTCATTGGATGTAATTAATTTACCAATAATGTAGAAATCTTTTTCAATGATTTGAAGATATCGGTTTCATTATCTTCTATTCCTACTTGTCAAAAAATAGACAAGCCCAGCTATTAATTTCTGCATTCATGAATAGTCTCTTTGTTTGGAACTATATTTATATATTAAGAGATTTTTTTTCGTAGTTGAAAATTAATAAAAAAATAACCAGATTGACAATGAATATCTACAACCCGCGATAAAGATAGTTTCTAATAATTTCTTTCCAAAGCCACAAAATTGATCAGAATCGAAATGTCATCAAGTCTCAAGCTGTAGTAAGAATTAAACAAGTTTATAATTATTTGCATGCAAACATATCTATTTTTATTTATGCACTGAAGAAAAATTTCATAAATAAGAGAAGGAGACTAGATTGTCATTATTTGTTCTGAAATTTTCTCCCACTTAATTTAATCTTCTCTGAAACTTAAAAAGTTTTGGAATTCTTTTAAATGAAAGTAAGTTATTTAATGATTAATTAAAAATTTAAGAAGTATTTGAATGAAATGTCAGTTTAAGAATTTAATATTTAGCTGTTAATATTTTTTAATTACAAAATGGGATCAACTAAAGCAGCGTTTCTTAAACTGGTGGTCTCGAGACCTGCAGCAGGGGGTAGCCAAAAATTTAGCAGTTTTGATATTTCTTTAACTTATAATAATTTTACAATTATCAAATATTTTTACGCAATGTATCTGAAAATAGATAAAGGTAAGACAATACAGAGAAGGAAAAGACGGAAATGCATTCTTTTAATAATAGAAACGTTCATTTTACTTGCTTTGCACGTGACGCTGTCATTTTGTCTGTAAGTTATTTAATATTTTCACATTGTTCTATGTCATAAAATTAGAAATTAAAGTTAATGACCTAAAACTGCATCTTGTAGTATCTACAAGAATGTTCTCCTATATGCAAACATCTCTAAAAATACTGATCTAGCTTCGAGCAAAATTTTCTTAGCAATAAACATGTAAAAGGATTCGCGCTGAATATTTTACTTTTGGCAGACGAGAACCTTTTGTCCTGTTTTGTTGAAATGCGTCGGGTTTATCAAATTCAGAATTAATTTAAGTTTCAATGATAGCTTAATTTTAAAGTTCAAGTCGATATAATACATTAATCTTTGTTTGTTTTAATATTTAGAATTTATACACTCTGAACACAGGAATATAATGTCTCTTTTCCTTGTAATTAACTCATTATCATATAAGAATTCAGTTCCAAGCCACCGAATATTAATAAGAGTCTATTTCTTTTCAGATTTTAATACAGGTTTTACGAGTTGTAATCTAATGAAACAATCTAACGCATACTGAAGGCCACATTACAAATCAAAATCTTTCCTCGTATCGTTGCAATTTCCTTGTAACTTATATCTTTCAATTTCTTCAGATGCTACAAATGTTCAACTATTTTGGATTATTAAGCTTTAAAACCAATTTAAAGTGGGCTTACTGTTTTAAAATAAGAGTGACATAAATTTTAATGAAAAATAAAAATTCAAAGCATTCAGCTCAAATTACATATTCATTATAGTAAATCTGGACATTTTTGAATGTGATAGGAAGGAAAATGTAAATGCTTGTCAAATGGAACGAAGGAATTTAAAAGTTATTTTAAGCATCTTTGAGTAGTTAATTTGTAAAATTTAATATATTTGAGTGCAGCACAAGATGGCTTCAAAACATCTTTAGCCAAAAGAAGTTTTTTAATGAATTTAAGTAATTATTTATTCTAATACTATATTTATTCTTAATAAATATTAAATGACTATTTTCAGCTGCTTAAAATTATACATGACTTAATGTTGTTACTGTTTATGAAATGAGCAGAAAATATGTTGTTATTCAAATAAACGAAAGCTTAAAATGAGATGCAATCGTTAGAAATGGCCAAAAACCTTCTGTCATTTAGTCGTCTCATTGTGAAGAGTGTTACCCGGGTACATCATAAGGAACGATCAAATTACACTATCTAGAAAGCTGAAGTTTCATCCTAATTTTCATGCAGAAAACCCGGGAGGGAAGATTTAAGTACCTGCTTCTTCTAGTTTTTCTACCATCAAACTCTCGAAAGGACTTTTGGTTCGATATTATTTTAAGTGCCCCTATGATGCAAAGGTGCTATACTCTTATAAACATCCATGTCTTCTCCGGAATTCGAACCCAGGCCCAGGGCCATGGCTGCCGGCTTCCCTGCAAACATGCCAACAGAGGGGGAAGGGAGGAATTTGTGTTTAGAATATCCTAAACAGTTGTTTGCATGAACATTGGCGAAAAAATTAGGAGTGTTTGAGTGATTTTAGTAGCCGCCCAGACGGTATAATGGTTAGAGTAGCCTACGGCGGTACCAAAGGGCCCAGGTTCGAATCCCGGAGAAGGCATGGATGTTTGTAAATGTATCGTATCCATGCGGCATGGGGGCAGTCTAAATATGCGGCGAGCTGAAAGTCCTCTCGAGAGGCTGATGGTAGGAGAAGAGCGATGGTAGATCCTCGGACCCGTCCCCTCGGGGTGCTCTCCATCAAAACTGGGGGCGGAACTGAGCAAAGTTGTATTGTCACCGATATGGTGCTCATGGCTATTGCCAACGACAAGCGCAATCTTGCAATCCTTGCCGCGATGAATTTCGTGGGCTTCTTCTGATGTTGCTGTCTGATAGGTGAGATAAGTCACAACAACAGAAGTTTCTCAGCTTATGGAATTCTTACTAGAAAAGTCCTTAAAGTATATATGTAATGTATTTTAAGCATACAATGATTAACATATATAGTAACTTTATACAACTAATCTAATGCTTTATCAGGCGTCTCCAAAGTATTCAATATAGACCCCAAGAAGTCAATATGATATTGAGAGGGATCAATTCAGTTTCAGGAGTCAATGAAATAAAAGATTATTAATTTAATTGATTTAATGATTAAATCATTAATTTTGCAAAGATTTAACTTTAAAATTATTTTGATGTTATTATATACAGATAAAATACACTCACACACACACACACATATATATAAAGAAAAAAATCATTAATTGCGTTTTACGTTTATTTTGAAAACTTGAACCATTGAAAGGAAATCCGCTGCAGTGGAGCTATCAAACTAAACTTTTGCACTTTTAAGTAATTAATGTATTCATGGTATAATTTATAACGCTGTTTTCATTTTAAAATGCGAGTAACAAAACGTCTGAAGCGGAATTAGAAATTTCTTCTGAAGTAAGCTTTTGAAGCTTTCTAAATTTTTAGATGTATGATTTATTAAATCATTATTTTGTTGTAATAAACATGTGGCCAAATTTATTACTGGAGTTGGAATGTCTTTGTTTGATTTCTGTAAAATTCACTATTTCCAGTTCGGAGAATGAATTACATTGTTGCGTGGCGTACGGGTTCTTAATAAATTAAATGCACAAGTCCGATGAAAAGTGAATAAATTTTATTATTCTCACAACAAATAAAACAAAAAGCTTAAATTTCCTCAGATATTCGTTTAATATTGGAATATCTCACAGTAGTTAACTTTTAAACTACCAGAACTAATTCAAAACAGGGAAAGCTAATCCGATCTCGCCGCGAAATCGCTACAGTAAGCAACAACAGTTTTCTAAACAAACTTATAAAACAACTACTGAAATGAGTTGTTTTCCTCCTTTTATAAGCTTTTTAAATTATAGACGAGCACATTTTATCGATTTTTCCCGAAAAGAAAAGTGTACAATTACGAGATATCTATTTATTAAACGCGCGTACTCCTTATTTTTCATTTTTCCGGCGTAGCCTTCTCTTCAAATAAGTCGCGTGCAGCATTGCATGGAGAAATGAAACAATTTAATAACAATTATATTTAAAACTAGCTAATGCAATACAGAAATCGTAACAATATTCTTTCTTTTTTAATGAATGTAGAATTTACAAAATTAGGATGCGTTATACCTAATCTGAACAGTAACGCGCATTAAAAATAACACTATGAAAAACAAATCTATAATCACATTACTGGTTTTTTTAAATGCTATAATTATGTAACTAAATTGGAAAAGGAAGCTGAGAAAAGAAGAAGAGAAAAAAAGAAAAGTTGAGAATTCTTTAAAAAAAGTTAAGAGTTCTTGGTAAGATGGACTGCCAAAAAAGGCTAAGAATCCTTGCCTTACGGAAGAAATTAATTTTATTATTTTGTTACCTTAAAGTTCTTTAGGAGGCATATATATTTTGAATAATTTATAAATACGTTTCTTATTATACTGCAATAATAGTGTTGGCAGTAAAATAATTTCGTTTATATTATTTAATCGTATCATTCGCTACCATTATCTCATCAAGAAGAACATTCTGTAAGTTTTTTCTACTGTGATTTAGAATTTCTTAAACAAATACAACATTTCTCTACTTCGGGAGTATTTCAACTCTCTCGGGAAATGTGGCCTTGTTTGACATGGTAGTTCAAAACCGAGTTCGATTATATGCCGATATCGAGTCTTTGTCGGTTTCGATCCTCTGTCAATCTTGAACTTCTTCGGTATCCCGAATTATGATAATTTAATCAAATTCGATACTTCTCGACTATGCTCTGTTGCTAATTAAAATCCTAGTGTATGCTATAAAAATGTCTGTTATATGTCGATTCTACATCGTGTCGATCTCGCAAATCTGTTCATATATTAAAGCTGAAGAAGTACTTATACTTGAAAAAAATATTTAAAATAGAGAAAGTTACAGTCGAAGAACAGAAACTGCTGACCCTACGGTATACCACTGGTGCCCTCACCTGTTATACACTATCAACTAACTATCCTATCCACGTTTGAATCCTAAAGAAGGTTTGTATGTTTATAAGTGCCTATTGGGCATAGCAGCACCTAAAATATTGGAGGCCCTTTACGTTTCGTGTATGGAATATTCTGTACCAAAAAATACTGTTTAACTTCTAGTCTCCCTCCCTCAACTTCTGTTGGTCCATTCTACACCGTATTGATGGTATACCGGTGACGATTCTACGTCTACGCAGAGCCGATTGCATGGAAACTTGGGATGACTCTGTACAGGTAACAAATGTGGAATAGTCCTTACTTCGTTTATTACGCCAGAATTAAGAATTTGTTTCTAATTTTTTTAGCCATGTCGCTCGTATGTTTGTAACAGGTGTCGATCGTATGCCAGTATCAATATCAATTCTACGCCGCATCGACGATATGCTGTGTCGATCTTAATCGATGTTGATCGTAAATGGTGCTGCTCTAACTCATTTTTAACTCATTTTCGAGTGTTCCGATAAGGTTTCTTCTAATATTTTGCTATTCCTACTCCTCAAGCTCAAAATGCTACTGTTATTAAAAGACATTATTAGGAAAGTGACAATCGAATTGCATTTCATTCTCAAAAGACTTCTAGAAATTTTTCTAACAACGAAACTACTGTTTGCAAAAGTATTTATGCATATAAAAGGAGTTTATTTCTCCTACAGAGTATCCAAGGAGACCGCTGAAACTTTGTTACTTATTTCAAGTTTAATTTGAAGTAGAACAAAAAAAACGTACATATACAACATACACAGATGGAAAGAAGGTTTGATATAACTTTCGCTTGCTCTTTACAGATGTAGACAAGACTATGCTATAATCTTTACTTGCTCTTAAATTCTTGATAGCTTACCGTTCATCAATTATTTATAATCACCGTGCATTAGGTTTCAGTATGCTGTTGCAAATCATGGTAAACGCTTTGCTCTAATAACTGAATGTAGTGGACAATGCCAAATATAATGTTTAGCATCTGATGGATGTACTGATGTTCCGCACCTATATCTTACATTTCTTCTTAAGAATCGCTGTAAATAAGATGAAAACTTTCAATGATTTCTTGGTAATTGTACTAACAGGAAATTATTTTTTATTCTTTTCAGGGTTACTGGTGTAAGAAGTATTCGTGATTTAACCTTCCTATATCTGCCTCGTCGCATCTTCTTTGTCTTTTTATTAAAATTTGTTTTCAAATTTTATTGTTGATTTAAGTTTTGAAATAGGAAGAGGGAATCAATCATATTTTTAATATGGCTTCCTTAGTTTCCTGTTTATCAGCAGATTTATTTCTTATTTTACCTGTATGTTCCCATATCCAGTTTAGACTAATATGACACATATTCAGTTTCATATTTATTTCTTGAAGACCTTGAATAAGTAAAGAACATAACGTCTTTAAAACGCTTTGGCTGTCTGTATAATTGCTCGCATATTATGACACTTTGATAAAGGCATTTAGCCATAAAAGGACTTTCTTTAAAGCTATTACTTTGGCTTGAACAATGCTTGAATCACTTAGTCTAAATGTTCTACATATTATAACTTATTTATCTTTGTAAGCTATAAATGCAGCTCCAACTTTATCTTGGAGGGTTGATCCGAGCTCCAACTTTCTTCTGGAGATCTGATCCCAGCTCCAACTTTATCTTCGAGCTCTGATCCCAGCTTCAACTTTATCTTCGAGCTCTGACTGTAATACACCTGTAAAAATTTCTGTTCCTTTTTTTTTTTTTTTTTTGGACATTCATATCTCATACGATTGATGTGGACTGAGCTGGATGTTTGCTCAGTTTTGGAACTTGGCATGTTTAATTAGTCCACAAAGCAGTCCTCTAAAAGAGAGAGACTATGATTCCTGCTCTGCTTTAATATCTAGTGGAAACGCACCAACAAGAGAACTTGAACAGTAGTTGATTGATGTAGTACAAAACGCTTCAGTTATATGTAGCAACATTATTCGTTGAATTTTAGCAATTTATTTATTGTTCTTACCGTGACGCTATAACGTCACCATGCAGAGCAAACGTATGACATTAATCTTTCAAACTGCTCTTAAATACAGTTCCTTCCATATTTTGTATATTTTATAAATCCCCATTTGTGCGTCATAAGACGATTTAAATGGTTTTCAATTACGTGTGTTCGATCTCTTACTTCCGAGAGGTGACGAATCCAGGTTAACTTTTTCTCAAGAGCAAATCCTAGGTATTTTAATGTATCATTATTTTCTGTATGGACATTCTTCCGTCGTAATCGTGGTGGATTTCTTACCAGTTTTGAATTCTTGGGAAATATTATTTTTTAGTACTATTAAAATTAAGTTTATAGTCATCACTCCGTTTTTCTATATTTTCTAATACTTTCTATGCTTTTCTTTCTGAGTCTGTTGGATTTCTGCCCTCAGCAATGATGATGAAATCATCGGCATATGCTTGAAAAATAGCATCATTTCCAAGTCTAAATTTAATTCAGTATTAGCCACAGTTTTTCACAAAATTGGACCTAAATTAGATCCTTCAGGTGCGCCAATAATAATTTTAGAAGACATTGCCATCATTTCTTTTAAAATCTCTTAATGGATCCATTTCTCTCTCAGAAGATCACTGCATTGTAATAATAAGCATTCTTGATTTTCTTTAGCTTGATGATCGGTGGCAAAATCAATTGCATTAACTATTGCAATCAAGCGAATTGAAACTCTCTCATATGTGAGTATTTTTCAACTACCGGAGAAAAATTATTTTCCATTCAATCATTTTATATGACTTACAAGCTATAAACATGACAAAGCTGATTTTCATTAAATAATTCTCAGATTTCAAGAATGAGAACTTCAATAAAGTACTGAATGCATAACCTCACTGACATTCATACAATTTTAATCCGTTCTCTTCTCAAGAGAATTGAATATTGTTCTTGTCGAAACTTTAGAATTCTATGCCTCTAAAAAATAAGGAGACAGTAAGCTTTATAATCAAGGAAAAAAGTCTATTTAGATTATAGCATTTTATGATATTAAGCTCCCTGCATATCACTGAAACGAAAAATTAAAATAACAATTGAGAACTTGTAGAGTCACTAGGTAATAAAGTCGCAATAAGAGCAGAAAAAGTTCAAAGTAAAGCTTCAGATGTAGAATTAATTAAAAATTAATCAATTCAGCTTTTAAAGCGTTTAACTATAACAAAATATTTTAGAATTTTAGCAAATGAAAATCTGTGCTTTGTAGACATGTTGTTGGAACTTTTCATAGGATAGAGGGCGCTGTTGCGCCAAAGGAATTCTGGTTTTTTTACATTATGTAATTGTAGTTCGCCATTGCAATGTGTGTGTATTACTTAGATATATTTGGTGTTTTCATTAAATATAAATGAAAGATATCGTTATTCGCTTCGTAATATGTGGTGCGCCGCTGGTGTAGTGGTATCATGCAAGATTCCCAACTGTATTGTATTTAAGAGCTATATCTGAATATGGGAGGATAAGTATCAGTTTTATTTGTTCTAAAAGTCGTGTAGCTCCTCTGAAAGGTCTTACATTACCAAGACTGGAAATAATGGGAGCTTTATTGTCCGCAAGATTAGTCCATCAAGTAAGTAAATGTCAAATCGGAAACATACACAACAATAGTGACTAACATAATACTAAAAAATCTGCCAAGAGAATTGACTCTTAAATTTTCGAAGCAAAATATAAATAATTGTCATGATTTACAGGAATTGATGAAGTTTTTACACAATGCTATTAGTGCAAGAGAAAAGGCATTCCGTATTAATTCTAATAATGTATCTTCATATAATAGTTTTCATTCTAACCAACACAAACAAAACTGATACTTATCCTCCTATATTCAGATATAGCTCTTAAATACAATACAGTTCCATAGGCTAAAAGAGATGAATCTGAAAAAGAATGAATTTCAAATGAAATAAATTTACACATGTTTCCATGTTTGAACAGATAGTTCATTTGAAATTTTTAAAAAAGAATAAAGACACTAAAATTCTAGAAAAACTTTTTATCAAAATGTATTTTAAATTTTAAATTAAAAAATAAAACTTTGCAAGAATATGGTGAATAGCATTATCTTCCAAGCCGTACTCTTTCGTTCCTCAAAACAACTTCTTAATGTTGTTAAAAGAAATTTCCGTTAGGAGGTCAGAAACATATTAAGAAGTTGGCGTGATTGAAGGTAAATCTTCCCACATCCAAGTGCTCATTCTGATCAATCCTTTCGCTTTCATAATTACATGTCACTCAAATTCTTCATTTAATGCTTTTGACAAATTATTTTTTTAATACAATCCTACTCGCGTAACTGTTTCCTTTTCATAATATTCCCAAAAGTAAAAGAGGCGAATTAATCAATGCATCATTATATGGTTTTCTTCCTTTTGAGTTTTATTTTTAATATTTTGTTAATCATCTCGGGAGAAAATCTTTTCGAGGTGTTCATAGTTTCCAGTTCGCAGATCACTTTCTATTCACAGAAAAAAAGTGTTACCTCTCTAAAAAAATATGTTAGTACTTTCCCATCCCGAAACAACATCAATTTTTTTTTATCCTTGCCTTTTGGATTCGTTTGTGGATCAGAATTCAGAAGAAGGCTTAATCTTAACAAGGCATTTTAAAGAATCGGATAATAACTATGATAAATTGCAGATCGCTTTACAAAGCATGTATAACAGATTCTTTGCTTCCATTGATACTACGATCATAGATACATTAGGGAACAAATGTCTGTCTCTCTCGTCAAGAAAGAAGCTCAACGCCTTATAAGGTATTTATTCCGCCTTCTTAGGATGTCTTCGTGGTCAGCACGCTCGGCGCGTATTCGAGAGGCCCGGGTTTCGAGTCCCGGCGAAGGCGTTGCTCATTTTTCAACTTTCCTACTTCGAAATAACCTAATGTCTCTACAACCTGAGAGGTAGGTTACGTGTTGAAGTTAAGAATCGATAGGAAAGGAACTTTAACTCAAAATTTAACTGTTAATAAAATTACCATAATCCTTACAAAATAAATAAAAATTAATTTCGAAATTCAAAATTAGGGCTTTGTGGTGGATATGTTTGATTAAAGGACTACACGTTCAAAATCTGACAGCTTTGTGTGTACCGTTTTTCCATAATGCAGTTAAATCTGAAAGACAAATATATTGCGTTTTACAAACGGCAACACACCTTTTTTTATATATATCTCTTCGTTTTCTGATTAAATTTGAAGTATAAAAATCGTACACTTCGCAGAGTGGCAACACAAAGTATTTAAAGCGTAAAGATTTTAATCAAAAGTTCCTTAAATTAGCACAAATTATGAAACAAATTCGTATTCAAAATCTGGTAACCCTAGAGGCTGCCGTTTTGGCATAAAGCGAGGAACATAACAACCATACTTACATACAAATCTTCAGTATATCATAGACGTGATGATATTTTATATATGGATTCTTTATGGGAGGATAATTCTTAAATCTGTAGGTCTACTTCTTAGATAAAAATGTTTCGTGAGCTAAAATCTGAAAAATCTGAATACCAAGATTAAATTGCAATTTGCAGTTTCTCGTTAATCTTATATTTTGATTCGTTTTAATTATTTAAAATATTTTAAACTTTTGAACTTTAGTGATAAATTTTTCAGAGTACTGAAATGTAATCTGTGCTTTCCAGATGCAATGTGTTTAATAATTTTAGTTATTTAATTATTAAATGCATTTTCAGTTAAAAGGTCAAAACGATACTGGTTACAGTTCATATCATTTGGCATGATTGATAGTAAATCTTCTGGTTTCCAGCAGCTCATTTCAATAAAACTTTCTGCTTTGACAATTATGTGTTTCTCAAATTCATCATTTAATTCTTTATAACAGATAACATTTTCTTTGGATTGTAACCCTACTCAGATAAATCTTTTTTTCATAATATTTACTACAAGTTGTAGCAAATTAATGCATCATTACATACGTTTTTATTCGTTTACCTTATTTTTCTGTATTTTATGAAACATCTCGAAATGAACCTATTCGACGTATGTTTTGTTTCAATTTCCGAATATCGTATGCTGGAAAAATATTAAGTTCTGCGATTCAATAAAATGTATGTTGTAGACTCCGCGCGCAAGCCATCTAAGGAAGTAAATGTGTATCTGTGCCCTGAAGAATTAACTTTCTCTTTATTAAATAAATGCAAAAGTTCTTGTGTGGCTTCATTTACAATGAAGTCATGGAATGGTTTTCACACACAGAGCTTTTACGGAATATGTAACTGCGGTGAATTCATGGTTAGTGCTGAATTGCTGCGATAGTCCATTAGATCATTTTTAGTTCTGTTTTATCACCAACAGATTTGCATTTTGAGATTTTAAGTATATTTTTGATGCAAGGAACTTTAAAATGATTACATCATTCTGCTAAAATCAAAATCACGAATAAAGATAAATCCATTAAATGATACAAAATTGAGTAAAAGAGGGATAATATCATTTGCTGCGTATTTTCTCACTGGCGACCATTAAACACCGTATTTCGATCAGAGTAGTTTCTGAAGGAGAGATAAAATAATCCACCTGTCACAATCGTTCAGCTTAAAATTACTTCAGATGTTCGACTGAAATCTGTATATCCAGAATCCATATATATAGAATATATTCAGAAATCTGTATATCAATCAGAGTGCATTTGAGAGGATTTGTTTGTATAAGTCTACATTTCGGAATTGAGGCCCTCTGTTCGCAGCAGAAAGAAATTTATTGCATCCTCGCTGAGGTGATTTCACGACTCGTTTCTTCCACCTGCCTAGTATGGAGGCGTCTTCAACCAGGACCTGGTTGTCCCTTGTTTAAGTATTATAAAATAGAAGTTATTAGCAGCTTAATAATAGTTTAGTTATCTTCATAATAACTAACCCTAGTTTAGTTATTATGAAGATAGTTATGAAAAAAGAATACATATTTTTAAACAATTATTATTTAACGATTTTAATGAATCAGACTAATATAATTTCATGAGTATAGCTAAGAATTTATGCTAATAGAAATGAATCTGTGTTTATTCTTGGCAGGCTTGTTTGCTAATTAATAAGAGAATTAATTTAAAAGAAAAATTAAATACTATCTTTAGCTTTTCTGAAGGAGGGCACATCAGGAACTTAATAATAGTTTAGTTATCTTCATAATAACTAAACTATTATTAAGTTGCAGGAAGGGCTCATACATTTGATTTGCTTATCTAACTAAATGAAACGATGCTTACGAGGGCTATCTTCCAAAGAGAAAAGGTGGATTTCTGAAACGAATTTAAGGAGGATTTCTGAAACGAAACTGTTTCCTTTTTACGTTATACTTAAGAAAAGCTATGAAAACATTCACGCAGACAGCTCGTTCGCCGAGATATAACTCTGATCGAATTACGGTGTTTAATGGTCGCCAGCGAGAAAATATGCAGCAAATGATATTATTCCTGGTTTAATCAATTTTGTTTCATTTTATGAATTTACCTTTATTCGTGATTTTTATTTTAGCAGAATGATGTTATCATTTTAAAGTTCCTTGCATAAAAAATTTTACTTAAAATCTCAAAATGCAAATCTGTTGGTGATAAAAACAGAACTAGAAATTCATCTAATAAACTATCGTAATAGTTCACCCCTGACTATGATTCGTCAAGACTATGCAGTTACATATTCCATTCTCAGTATTTTGTATCAGAAACTTTGTAAGAGAATTTTCAAAATTTTATAAATGTTTTTCATAATGAGGATAGATGCCAATGTAGCTAATATAAAATGTTTAAGTTATTAATGACTGCAGCTTGACTTATAGTTACAGTTAAGTGGAATAGGAAATAATCATTAAACTATAAAAACAGCTTCCTGAAATAAAAACTTTTCTCTTAAAATTTAAACTGAAACTCAATTGCATATAATATAAATTTCAATAAACCAGCACATTACCATAGCATGAAGTGGCATTAATAAGTGATGTCACTCAAAAACCGTGGGTGATATGCTAAAAACTTATATGCATAAACGCAGTCAAATGTACGAACACATAGTAAAAACATTTTATTTATTCTGTGCCAAAAACTTTGTTGATGAGTTTAATGATTGATATTTAATTAAAAACGGAATTACCCATGACCTTTCTATGCATTGAATAAAAACAAACGATACAAATTACGAATTAACTTGTAGAGCTGCTGCTGTATCTGGGAGCTGAAGTCCTGCAGACCCTACTAAACAAGAAAACGATGTATCGCTAAGTCTTAAAAATAGTCACAAAAGTACTGAAGAAAGTTTGGAACAGCTTTAGTATAGCCCACCTTCAAAGTTTGGCGAATTTGGTTTGGCGCCAAAGCACATGAAATACGTTGTTTTGAAAAATGGTTGCCATCCAGATTTTCGACGAAACTCCGTGTTTAAAAAAATGGTAGCCATCTTGATTTCACCAGAAATCGTGGATAATAGAAATAAGTTTATGACTGTTATACACGGTTTTAAGAGAAATAAATATTAAGAAATGATTAATAAAAAATGATTAAGGTTAAAAGGATGTAATTTTAAAAACAATACCGGAAATCTTTAGCTATTTCACCTTTAATAAATAATTTGGTGTGACGTCACAATGTATTCTCCATGCTACGCGTAATTTGTATTTTCTCTTTAAAAAAATAATGAATTGTTTATTATTGTAAATCAACATCAAATTCTTTAAATTTACATTTCTGAGCTTAGGCGTAACTGAAAATAAGTATAATAAATTGTTTATATTTAAAATTATCATGATACAGTAAGCGAATTCTACCAGTTATTACAACGATAAAGAACGTCGCAGTCTCTCATACTTGTATTTCATACAGCTTCCATATTTTCAAAGATTTTTAAGCTTTAGCATTTATACAAATAAAAAAAAGTTTTTTTAAATTAATACTCTGGAACATATCAATTTTATCATATTTACAAATTAACGTTTTGCTACGTAACAACATAATCCCTTATATACCAGTAAGTAGACAATTTTAATTATTTTCTAAAAATTTTAAACTTCACATTAATGAAAAACAGGTTCTTAAATTTCTAAATCACATTATATTCTCTGTAGGCAGGCATACTAGAATTCTACACATAAATAAATAAAAAATTTAATTTCTCGCAATGAAAGAAAATATTATAAGAAAATAAATACTACAAATTAGGAACACTAAGCAATGCTTCACATACACACACACATACAGTGTCTCACAAAAATGACGGGACACTTGTGCTTTACAAAAGGAAACTGTAGTAAAATAAATTTAAAAAAAACATGTAAAAATTTTTTGTGGGTGTGTTTCATACTTAAATTTAGTAACAATTACTACATAACATACATTTTCTCAAAATATTAAAATATCAATTTAATAAAAATACAATTGTTTAGAACGGAGCAAAAAATGGCTCACATAAGTGATGGGACACTTACTTTTCCATTAAATATTTATCCAAAAATTTTACTTTATAAAAGGTTTTAATATTTTGTTGGATTTCCTTTTACTTTTAAAACATGATTTAATCTTCTTGGGATGGATTCGACTAATTTTTTTGCGATTTCTGGAGTGATTTTACCCCATTCTTCTTGAAGCACCGATTTTAATTAATTGTCTTTCCTGTGTTTTCTCCACACCAAGATTTTACCGTCAGAATCAAATATATTAAATTTACTCTCATCAGCAAATATAACTTCATTCCAGTAATCAGAATTCTTATTTATGTTGGATTTTGCGAAAGCCAGTCTGAGGTTTCTATTCTTTTCACTCATGAAGAATTTTTTCCTGGCTGCTCTACCGTGATATCCAGCAAATCGAATTACTCTTCCAATAGTCTCAGGATTAACAATTACTCCATATAATGCTTGTAAATCAGCAGAAACTTTGGGAGCACTCATTCTTGGATTTTTTTTTTTTTTTTTTTTTTTTTTTTTTTTAATATTTCGAACGATAATTCGCTTTATTCCATTGGATAGCTTTGATGGTCGGCCAGGTCTTCTTTATCCTGAATCACATGATTCTTTTTATATCGTTTAATGATATTAAAAACTGTTGAATGACTCAGGTTAACGGTTTCAGCAGTTTCTCTAATAGAATTTCCACATTCAATATGCAACTTAATAACTAATTTTCGAATTTCAGGCAAAGTTTCTTTTCGTTTAGCATTCATGGCTGCACAGAGATAAAAAACACAAAAATTCCAAAACAAACTGGAGAGAAATACTGCAGACGATTGCGATAAATTATTCCCAATTGCTTTGAGTAAAAATAAAAACCCCAAAAAATATTTTTATTGCTTACTTCAGACGATTTTTGTTGCATAGTACGTAGTAGTATCTAATGGTGTCCCATCACTTATGTGAGCCATTTTTTGCTCCGTTCTAAACAATTGTATTTTTATTAAATTAATATTTTGAGAAAATGTATGTGATGTAATAATTGTTACTAAATTTAAGTATGAAACACACCCACAAAAAATTTTTACATGTTTTTTTAATTTATTTTATTACAGTTTCCTTTTGTAAAGCACAAGTGTTCCATCACTTTTGTGAGACACTGTATTATCAAAGAACTCGTATTATCAAGTGCGATTAGGATTGCAAACACTACGTATTATAATAATGAGGTAAAAGTTACTTATAGGGTCAAAGTTTACTGTTTTGCTACTGTTGAGTAGATCGTCGGGCTATCGATATATATCGTAAGTCGAAAGGCATTATAAACATATCAAAACCAAAACATTAAAATACAATTTAAATGAAAAATGATGTCTTAAATATAATTCACAATTAAAACAACAATACAAATTTAAAATACACAAACGATATGTTAAACATTGCATATAAAATACGTTACATTACAGCTCGTCATCACACATTATCTCGTTTTCCTTTGTAAACAACGATCCGTATTCGCCCGAAAAACATCAAAGCTCGGTGTCCATGTACACATCCATCTATTTCCACCTTAAAAATATCAGAGAATTGCACAACCTCGGCATTGCGCACTACATTGGCTCTGCCCATGTACACATCGATCTATTTTCACTTAAAAAACATCCTATAACAGCACAAACTAGGCACCGTGCACAACCTCGGCATTGCGCACTACATTGGCTTTCCCCATGTACACATCGATCTATTTTCACTTAAAAAACATCTTAGAACTGCACAAACTAGGCACCGTGCACAACCTCGGCACTGCGCACTACATTGGCTCTGCCCATGTACACATCGATCTATTTTCACTTAAAAAACATCCTAGAACTGCCCAAACTAGGCACCGTGCACAACCTCGGCATTGTGCACTACATTGGCTTTGCCCATGTACACATCGATCTATTTTCACTTAAAAAACATCCTAGAATTGCACAAACTAGGCACCGTGCACAACCTCGGCATTGTGCACTACATTGGCTTTGCCCATGTACACATCGATCTATTTTCACTTAAAAAACATCCTAGAATTGCACAAACTAGGCACCGCGCACAACCTCGGCATAGCGCACTACATTGGCTATGCCCATGTAAACATCGATCTATTTTCACTTAAAAAAAAATCCTAGAATTGCACAAACTAGGCACCGCGCACAACCTTGGCATAGCGCACTACATTGGCTTTGCCCATGTAAACATCGATCTATTTTCACTTAAAAAACATCCTAGAATTGCACAAACTAGGCACCGTGCACAACCTCGGCATTGTGCACTACATTGGCTTTGCCCATGTACACATCGATCTATTTTCACTTAAAAAACATCCTAGAATTGCACAAACTAGGCACCGCGCACAACCTCGGCATAGCGCACTAAATTGGCTATGCCCATGTAAACATCGATCTATTTTCACTTAAAAAAAATCCTAGAATTGCACAAACTAGGCACCGCGCACAACCTTGGCATAGCGCACTACATTGGCTTTGCCCATGTACACATCGATCGATTTTCACTTAAAAAAACATCCTAGAACTGCACAAACTAAGCACCGTGCACAACCTCGGCATTGTGCACTACATTGGCTTTGCCCATGTACACATCGATCTATTTTCACTTCAAAAACATCCTAGAATTGCACAAACTAGGCACCGCGCACAACCTCGGCACTGCGCACTACATTGGCTCTGCCCATGTACACATCGATCTATTTCCACTTAAAAAAAACATCCTAGAATTGCACAAACGGCATCGCGCACAACCTCGGCATTGCGCACTACATTGGCTCTGCCCATGTACACATCGATCTATTTTCACTTGAAAAAAAATCCTAGAATTGCACAAACTAGGCACGTGCACAACCTCAGCATTGCGCACTGCATTGGCTTAGCCCATGTATATAGCGATCTCTTTTTACTTAAAAATCAGAAATTGAATAAACTCTGCATTGCTCATATACTAAGAAATCTTCTTTCACTTAAAAGAAATCGGAGAATTGCAGAAATTCGCGCATAAGCAACTCCATTGATTCGCGTTGGGAAAAAAAAAAAAAAAAAGTTTCTAGAAAAATTGAGCTTACTACAGGCGAATCAAGATCCTAGCCTAATTGATTTCTCAGCCGTACATTTCTTGCAAATACTACCATTCGATGACTTTTTCTGACTAACTAATCAGCATGGTATCTTACATTTTTCACAGAAAACGTTATCCTACAATAATCGACAATCCATCAAAAATCCTCTAAAAAGTTCATACTCTATTGTTAATTCATACATAAAATATCTGTTCCCAAAACTTTACGCTTGTTTGAAAACTCCCACCTGAAATTTTCCTTTATAATCTCCTGATATTTAATTACAACATCACTAACAGCAGTTTTAGAGCAAGCAATAACTAAACGCAAAAATATCACCTCAAGTAGCCAAAAATATATATACAAAATAGTATTCACGGGATCTGAGCGATAAACAATCCCCAATAACAGTGTTACGAATTGTGTATTTAGATATTAATTTTAGTAGAATTCTAATTTAAAATGTATTTCCTCCTGCAACGCAGCGTGAGACAAATTTTAAGAGAAATCTATACCGGAAAAGTAAGAATACAGGGCACGTGCATTAAACTTTGAGTAAACGGATGTGTCGGTAATTTGTATTGAAATTGAATAAATGTAACTGACTACTAAATTAGCTGTAACCGTAATTCCATCCTCTTGTTTACATTGCGTTTGGCGAATAGTATGGGTTACCAGATCATATCATTTATCGCCGCTCTTGGTGGATTTTTTTTTTTTTTTTTTTTTTTTTAAATTCCAGGTGGGCTGTACTAAAGCTGTGCCGAAAGTTTTAAAATAAACTTTTTATTTAATATTTAAGGACGTTTTATTTATTTTTTATACACATAAACTTTAAACATACAAGGAACGACATGTGTTTACATGAAAAATAAAACACTACTTGTGACTATTCAAATTAAGAATTAACAGGCAAACGTGGGCACGTAGTCTAATACTGCACTTTCAATAAAATAAGATATAAGTTGTCTCAATTATATTACGGGCACTTAAGTTTAAAATATCAGCTAGCGAGAGGATGCCAAAGCCAGAACATAAATTTAAATAGATTTGACGAGGCATCTAATAGCGTGATTGCCAGGAACCTTTTTTCTGTAAGATTCAAAATTCTCATGTTAAATACTTTGAAAACTAACGTGCATTCTGGTAAGGAATGAAAAAGGGAAAAATTTAAATCATAATAAATGGTCAACTAACATAAGAATACGTTACATTTCCCCCACCAGAATTTAAATAATCGCAAACGAAGATCTTAAAAACCTTGGTTTTTTAAATTCTAAGGTCTAGCAACATAAGCCAGCCTATCTTATTCTCTAAATTGAAATTCACGGTGTTACAAAAACTTCGTTTTGAACAGATTTATACCATTCATCATTCACGTCACATCTCCTTCCAGGAATGTGAAGGAAAAATAGGTTAAGCATAGAAATACTTTCACAATGTTTCAGGCTTCCTATCATAAATTCACATAACATTTAACACACTGCACCTATTCTGTGAATCTAGTTTTCTCATCCCCGCATTCCATCATTTGGAATGGGTGAATGAGTATGTTTAAGTTTAAATTCCATATAAGTGTTGACTAGGTAACCTAACTTTTAAAAAACCTCATTTACAGTATGCTAACTTTTGCTTTAAATTGAATTCATTATCATTTGTTAGCTTTTACATTACCTCTGCAATACGTATAATCAGAATATATTTAACTTTTACAATATAGTTAACAAAGTTCATGCATATAACAAATTAAAATTAATTCAAAATTCTGCAGTTCAAAAGTTTAAATTTTACATTATTATGTACAGTAGCAGCTCTTTGAAATCATGCCAAAATTTTCTACTCATTACAGCCTTTTGAACTAAAGTAACACAATCGGTTTTAATACACAACGGCAAATATATACATTAAGCGGAAAATCTTCTTTGCTGATAAACTAAATAAGCTATCCTCGCTTGAGGCAAAAACTCGATATATAGTAGCAACCTTTTCAGGAATAAATAAAATAAACTGAATGTTTAGAGAAATAAAGTAAATGTTCACTCATCTTTTGCTATTTTGAATGTCTCCCATTCGTTTATTGACGAACTCCACCCAAGTTGGAAAATGTGGTTATCTGATGCATCTTAGACTTTCTTTTCGGTTGGTGATTTTCTTCCTTGGACGTTCGGAGTTTCCGTGCTTATGAATGATACAATATCCTTGTGGATTTCGCTCAGAACTCCGTGGGCCATTTCTCTGGTGAGTTCCTTCTCGTTAGATGATCTGCCGTCGATGGTTTCCTCTCGCCCATTCTCTTGAATTTTTACCGTTGACTTGATTCGATTCCTCATCCGGCGGCATCTTGAAGCTAGATTTCGTTCTTAACTGACCCTTCATTTTGCCCTTTGTTTCGGCTGGCTTTGCATCGCTTTTCTTTCGCTGGCTTACCTTTGTCGTTGTTAAGCACTCGAGGGTTTGCCACATCTCAAGGATCTTTGAATTTTTCTTACACCCTTGGACAAATTCCTTGTCCTCTTCTTCCATCTTAGCCCCGTTCTGTAGCTTCTCATTTTAATGTCTTCTATAATGTCGACCTTTTCTTTTCTGTTTCACATTTCCCGGAATCCTTTCTTTTTCCTTGAGAATCTTGTAATATTGTCGCTGGTGCTAGATCAACCAGATTCCCTCATGGCCCTCCATTGCTCAAGCCAGGTCACTCCCGCAACACCTCTAGTAGCAGTGGCATATTAGCCCTCTCATAATAATGTTTAATCTGATTTACATTTGCTTTTGCACTTTTATGATTTTGTCCTTTCAAATACACCACTGTATTGCCGCTGGTGCTGGATCAACCAGATTCCCTGATGGCCCTCCATTGCTCAAGTCAGGTGACTCCCGCAACACCTCTAGTAGCAGTGGCATATTAGCCCTCTCATAATAACGTTTAATCTGATTTACATTTGCTTTTGCACTTTTATGATTTTGTCCTTTCAAGTACACCACTGTATTGCCGCTGGTGCTGGATCAACCAGATTCCCTGATGGCCCTCCATTGCTTAAGCCAGGTGACTCCCGCAACACCTCTAGTAGCAGTGGCATATTAGCCCTCTCATAATAACGTTTAATCTGATTTACATTTGCTTTTGCACTTTTATGATTTTGTCCTTTCAAGTACACCACTGTTTCCCTGATTCTCTTTTACAAAATTGCCTTCGAGCTTATGCTTACTTTTTAAGGCCTTTTCCTATCGTAATAAACTTTTTGCCTTGTACAGGCCATATGCGAATTACTATTTGCCTCATCTACTAATTTCCTAAATTTCTGCCAAATTGAATTCTGCAGACCTCTTTTCGAAAAAAAAAAAAAAAAAAAAAGTTAACGAGGGGCTTGATCTCCTATGAAATAATACAGCCGGTGTCTTTCTAGTTGTATCGCCTTTAGCCGTTCTTAACGCATAGGCCAATTCATTGACACAGCTATCACAGCGTCGGTGGTACTTTCTTACATTACTGCGGATAATTTTAACTATGATTCTGTTTATTCCTTCTGCAGTATTCGACTACAGTCTCCAAGGAGCAATTTTCAAATGTTTTATTTCAAGACCCGGACACATTTCTTCAAAATGTTGACTTAAAAATTGCTTGTCTTTGTCTGAGATTATTTTAACTGGAGCTCCCTACTTAAATATAAATTTATTTAAAAATGAATCTGCAACAAGTCTTGTAGACGCTCTTTTGAAGAGAATTATTTTTACTCACTGAGAAGAGTTCGGCGATCACGATTAAAAACGTATTCTTACTTTTTTCTTCTTATTTTACTGTGGGTAGGAATATAATATGGCAATTCCTACAACTTCATTTGGGAATATAGCTTTTCTGCTCTTTAGGTGCCTGTCGGTAATTTAATGGTAATGGTTACAGAACTTGATATACTGCGTTAGAGATGTTTGTAGCTGTGGAAACTAATCAACTTCTCTTGCTCTTTGGACTGTTTTACTTATTTCGAGATGACCTGAAATTGGCATATCATGCAAATCATGTAAGACACGTAATCTTTAACTGGCTGAGATAACTGCTTTTAATTCACTATTATTATTTGTTTTCTTAGTCTAGAATAGAATATTATCAATAATTTTGTAATTTGCAGTCCTGTTTTAATTCCCTTTATGTTATGATGACGCATATTTGAAACATCCAGTCAGAGATGATAGGAATCTTTCAAATATGTTTAGATATTTTTAAATTTCTGGTCTGCTTCTAGTTATGAAATACTTGTTTCTCGTGAATCTCTAATTTTAGAAGTTAACAGGGCCAATTGACTTCTTTTCCTCCATCATCTAGTTTAACTCGTGATAGAGCATCCGTTACAGCATTGCCTTGGGCGGGACTTTAAGTTGTGTTCTTGTAATCTAAGAGCCCATCTTATGAGTCTGGAAGATCAATTCTTTTCTGAATATAAGTGTAAAATGACCGTAAGGTCCGTATGTACGTTAACGGATTCTTTTCCAAAATAAACTGGAAATTTTTGAACGGCCAACAAAATTGTTAATATTTCTCTAGCGATATCGATATAATATGTTGAGTTGGACTAAGTGCTTTGCTGAAATGGGCAACCGGCCTTCCATCTTACATGAGCACGGCTTCTATTTCGAAAGGAGATACATCTTCGACAATTTATAATTTACCGTCCGATTCAAGATATTTCAAAGCTTAGGAGCTTAGATTAATGCTGTTTTTCAAAAGCAGTGTTGGCTTCTGCCGACTAGTAGAATCTAGCCTTTTTTTTTTTAAATTTAATAGAGGCTCTGCTGTGTGGGCTCTGCTGCAAAATCGTTAGTGAAATTTCTGTAATAGGACCACAAACCCAAAAATGATGCCAATTTCTTCGTCGTGTTAGATTGTGGATAATTCTTTTATCGCTGTAGTTCTGCAGTCTTCCATTTTAATTGCTCTCTCAGATATCTTTTAGCCTAGGGATCGGATTCTAGGTTCCTTGACTGCGAATTTGTATTCTACTGCCTTCAATTTTAAATCTGCTTCTTCTAGAAGCGAAAACACTTCTACATATCCAGAATGTCATGTATCCAGAATGTATACATGGCATTCTGGATTTGTATCTGGACATCCAGAATGTATCCAGAATGTATTTATCAATTTTCTCGCTTAGGGCTATTATATCATCTAAGTAAATAAATATTTGTTTTCCAAGGACTATTCTTAGAATTATGACCATGGCTCTTTTAAATGTTGCTGAGGCTTTATATAGACGAAACGGCATTTTAGGGAGCGAGCGCATAAACCTCTGATTTCCTAATAAATACGGTTTTGGGCATGTCCTCCAGCTTCTTTCGTGAGGTCTACTGTCGTTATGTGTTTTGTGGATTTAACTTTTCTGATTATTTCCTCAATTATTGTAAAAGGTAAATAGGATCAGTCTTCCACTGGACAGCTGCTGCAAAAGAATATTGGTGTCTTGGGGGGAGGACAGGCTAAAATTGAGCTGCTCTTGCGACATTCGTAATCAGTTTGGGCGCCAGATGTAGGATTGCTATAGTGTCTGAGAACTAAAGTCTTGCACACCAAATATCATCAATAAAAATCAGACAAGATAGTGCGTTATCGCTACGTCTTAAATGGTCACAACAATACTGGACAATATTTTTAATTAACTTCTTTATTATGTCGGAACTCTGAACATAAAAGACGCTACTTGTGCTACAGATAAAAAAAACACCTTTCGTGGCTTAGTTTCAAATTAAGAAATAACAGATAAATAAATTCACACGTGAATAATAGAATCTAGTACTATACATTCAATAAATTAAGCTATAAGCTGACTGAATTATTTTACCGAGCGTAAGTTTGAAGTATCAGCTAGAGAGAGAATGCCAACTCAAAACTTGTATTTGCATTCTGGGCAGGAATGCGAAAGGAAGAAGCTATAGTAAAGATTAAAATCATAATACCTTGTTAATTAACATAAGGTATTGTTGCGAAAAGCCTAGCTGCGGTGAGGTAGCTTCTCGGAAAAGCGGAGTTAGGGCTTCCAATTTTGGCCCAAAATCGCGATATTTGGCGACAAAATTGGCAACATGCCATGAACGGAACGGGAATATTCTAGAACGCATTCTTAGCAATATTCTATGGAATATTCTTGATGGTAGATTAAAGCTATACATACCCTGCCTATACTGGGAATAGTAGGGTCTTGAATTCCGAGATTAGCTTGAGAGCGATCGATCGGGTTGGGAGCTGTACTTTAGTGCTTTTCCGTGAAGCTGTCTTCACCTTTATGGCCTCAAGCCTGTATTGCTGATTCTTTCAGCATGTTTGTTGTAGTTTTTGGTTTCAAAGACAAGAGTTACAAGACAAGAGTTTTACAAGAGTTTCAAAGTATCATTGGAACTATTCTGTGTATAGTGCTTACTGGCGAATAAATTGTGTTCTAATTCTTCATAAGTGTTATCATCAATTATCCCAAATCCACGAACTCGTAGAACGCAACAATATGTAACAAACTTTTTAATTTTTTTTTATAATGAGCCAGAAGGTTTTTATGTTTATTTCGAAAAATGTGATTTGACTAAAATGTGTTATTATATATATACTGCTTATGTGTTCCGCTTAAGTGTGGAAGATTATTCAATTTTTCTCAATCAGCCTTATCAACTAATACAAAAATACATTAGAAAGTAATTAGACGACATTTTTTGGGTCCTGTCCGAAACAAAAAATGATGAGAATTCTAAGCATAGCCTTTTGTCTTGTTCTTAATAACCTACTAAAAGTAAAGTGAAATTTTTTTATATTGTTGCGTTTTCCTTTCTTCTGACATCAGTTGTTACATTATTTTCTTCCTTTACGTTTGTACGGGGTTCGTAGATTTAGAGTGAATAACGACAACACTTGATGAAGTATCGAAACACACTTTATTAGCCAGTATTGTCAGGACAGCTCCAAAAGACATTTTACTGTCGTCGATGAACTACTATAAACACGATGACACGATCAGCGACATAGCCTTCAGGTTATCAGACTATCACGGTGGAGACAGCTTCCTGCAAAGCACCCGACTTTGCTTTCCGGAGTACAGCTCCCAACTCTGCTTGGTCGTTCTCGGAACTTCACGTACTCTCGACACTCTCCCCGCTACAACTCGCGATGCACTCGAAGACACACGAGCACAGCTCTCGACTCTTCGGTTCAGTCGTACCCGGAGCTCAACACGCTCTCTCGATACACTAACCGTGATACACTAACAGACTCCTTCGGTGCACTCGACGACCCACTCGGCACTCGCTGCCTGGCTGTCAACTCGATCCACTCCGCAGGGACTGATTCGCTAGACGAGACACACTCTCGATGAGAGACACACTCTCAATACTAACTAACTCGCACTATATGCGAGGCACACACAATCACTCGACTGCGGACCAGCAGGGTTTATATAGCTTTCGGCTTGTGTTCGAGAACATTCTGGGCTAAATCGGTAAAAATTCGTTCCAGAAGGTTCTCCATCCGTCCATGGTATATCGCCAATTTTGTCGCCAAATGTTGCCGAATGGGCGATTTCTCGCCAAATGTGGCAACCCTGCCTTCCCTTGCCATTTTATGGCAACCTTAAAACTGCTTTGCGGGGAAGCCATCTCACCGCGCTTGTACATTTCGTAACAATATGTTAGAGTACAATTTGTTGCGCATTAATTTGAGAAAATTTAAAATGAAATATTTTAGGATTTCAATAATTGTTGCTGAATTCCCACAGTCGATTAATAAGAACATCCTCTTTACATTTGCTATTAACAAAGAATTAAAATGCAAAGCTAACTATGAGGATCTTTTTACAAAAATCTTCCTAAATTTTTTAATTCATTAAATATACATATATTTCTTGTTCTTCTTTGTCCTCAAACATCAATAAAGTGGAATTGTGATTGGCAGGTATCAGATAATTAACTGGCAAAAAGAAGTGCAGCCGATTTCTCTTCATATCTCGAATAAAATGGACTATATTCAATAAATATATTGCAAAATCTTTTACTGATAAAATTGACGGATGATAATAACGAAGAGAATGTAGATGCAGCCTTTAGTAAATATCAGATTATCGTTGTGCGAAGTTTAAGACATGTAATATATCTTCCACCCGCTCCATGTGGCTAATTTTACGCCTTTGCTCAGTTCGACAAAATATAAGGTATTTAATTTATCTTTTAGACATGATGAATCTGTTATTCGTTAATCAACCGAATGATTTAAAAACATTATGTTGCCAATTAATGGAACTTACAATGGAAGCTCGGATCACAACTGAGGAACAATTTGGCTCAAGAACCAATTATCTGAATAAAATACGCCTTGTATGACGAACAGCATTTCAAGTACGAATACGTGCTTCGGCAATATATAATTTTCAAAGGTTTTTGGAGATAATGCATGCCACATAAATTACACTCATGACCTTCTGGAAAAAATCCTTTCAATATTTTCCATTACTTAACTCTCATTAAAAAACGTGAAGCAAGTAATTTACAGGACCATAACTTTGGTCTGGAGGTACTTTTGGTTAAATCTGGTTGCAGGCATAAATTATGAGCCCTCTTAGGTATACATTATTATCTATAATATTGAGTCTCTAGGTAAACCATAGACTAATAAATTAACAATGAAGGCGCGGAGAATTTACAAGAGGACCGAAAAAGTAAGCTCAACAAGAAAGAATTACAGTAGCTCCAGAAGAAGCAGTCGAATGCAGTTATGAAAGAAATATCTTCAGAACTGTCAGAGAGAACATTCTAGTCCTAGATTTAAGAAATTTGGAGAAGTGGGATAGCATGGCCTTTTGGCTAAGACCAAAGTGTAGTGTAGCATGGAAAGTTTTCGCGTAATGGTATCATCCTGATAAAGCAGCGTACAGCATTTTAAGAATTTTCAAGTATAATGCCATGTTTCACTTTAAAAAACATTTTAAAACCATGCCACCGAAAAATCTAATCGAACAAATTTTGAATAAAACTGAGGCCTAGTGACTATCAAGCAGAATAGCTTTCACAAACAAAGTAAAGATGAAAAAAGATGCATCTTAAACAGAGTTTCTTGATGTTTTCCTGGATGGTAATTTGCAAATAGTAACATCTTTCTCATCATTTTCCACTTATGTCGTCTTCTTTGTAGACTCTCCTTTGTACAGGAACATTAGAATTAAATTAAATTTTCTTTATTTTATCTGTTAATATTGCATTTATTTTATTTAAAATTAATGATTTCCATTCGTTTCAGGCTGGTAACTTATGCATAAAGCAGTGTTCAAATTAGCAAACATCTGAAGTTCAAGACTAAATAAATTTATTTTACACGAATACCCACTAGGAAAATTCTTTCGTTTTATGAATAATTCGGTTGATAAACAAAATTCAAGAATGAGGAAGGTTCGAAAAAGAAATTTCACTGCATTCTTCTACGCGTCCTCGCAGGCAGCAGGTTGTTTTAGTGTTGCTATTCGGCAAAAACCTACGAATTTTACTTTATCTTTTAGTTTAAACTTAATAATTTTAAAGCAATAAACGAACTTTTTAAGAAATCTAAGTATTTGTGTCGCATTTTTTAATAATTTAGTTGATTGTTACAAATTTAAAATACATTTATTTCATAGTAGAGCCAAGGAGTAATTTTTATGACTATTTGAAGACTAATTATAATTAATAAAAAGGGTTTCTATTCCCATATGTTACGTAACTGTCTCTGAATCATTTAATTAAAAATTGTATGATGTTTAGCACTTTTTAATTTTTTTAATATTTAAAAACTTTTAAGGCTAAACCCGTATTTTAGCTGTTAGATCATCTTCAGAGATTTTCCAATTTTTGCTCTTTTTCTTTTAATTTTCTTTTTTCTTTTTTTAATGATAATACTTCTTTGTTTGAAACAGGAAAGTTATTAAAGGATTTCATATTAAGATCAAACATAGCATAAAATTTGCATCTACATATGAAATACAAACATATAAGACAAGAGTTACAGAAATATATCTCTCTTTAAGAAAACAAATGAGTTTTCCCAACAATTATGTTTTCAAGTTTGCCATCTGTTTTAGGAATAAGGCCACGAGGTTAGTGTGTAGCATCTACCATTATGCTGTTGAAAGTTTTAATCGTCCGCTTTGAGAATTATCACATGAAGTTTGATTCAGTTCGAAGTATTTTCGCATTAATTGTTTACATGTAGTTTTATAAACTTTCAAGCAGTTAAGCTTATTTTAATAAAGAATTATAACTTCAAAAAATGGAAGAAGAGCATTCAAGCCAAGAGGTTTAAAGAATTATAGTGATATTTTAAGAGACATATACAAAAAGCATATTTTGCTTCACTAAAGTGTAATTCTTTGACAGGAAAAGATTACATAAACTGACGCTATATAAGAAAAGAAAAAGCAAAGAAAATGATTTTGGTGCTTATCTTCTACAGAATTAAACCCACAGCCTTCCATAGATATAAATCCTAACAAGTATACTGAAACTCAAACACAAATATATCTATAACCACGCTGATTTCTCAAAACACGAGCGGCAGCGCTTTTAGAATTCATCCACAGAGACCTTGTAGAGACATTAGATATTTTTTTGGAAGGAGTCATAAAAAAGTAGCAAACACCTTCGGCGGGAATCAAACCGCGGACCTCTGGAATACGCGCCTAGCTTGCAGACCACCACAACACGAAGACATGCTAGGAGGCGGGAGAAATACCTTATATACTGCCCCTTTTAAAGGGCGACTGGGGTTTATAGGGAACCCAATTTCCAAATCCTGGGTGTGGAGAATCCTCATCCACCACCCTTTTAGTTCGGGCGCCACTGTAGAAACATTAGGTACTTTTTAGGGGGAGGGAAGCAGGCAAAATGTAAAATGAGCAACGCTTTCACCGGGAATCGAACCACGGACTTCTGAAATACTCGTCCATCGTTCAAACCACCACACCACGAAGGCGGGAGAAGTACCTTATAACCTCTTGTTAGAAGAGTGCTAGTAAAAGTTCGATTTCCATTTTAGGAGAGAAAGAATGTTTATCATTTTATGTTAAAAGTGAGTTTAAATTTTATTATTTCCCAACATTTTGATTTTTTTTTATTCTGAAATTGTATTATTAGTTTTATGCAGGAAGAAGATTTTAAGAAATCTCAAAATTACAATTAAAATATATGAATTCATAGAGTTTGAGATTTGACTGAGTTGATCCTTCCGCTTGCTCTGTTTTTTTCGATTTTTTCCGCTCTTCGGTCAGTCGTCGCTAACCATTTTTATTCACTTTCTTTTCCCGAACTTTTTATCAAGGTTATGGTTAGTGAGTTTTAAGTCATAAAAAAGAACCCATTCAGTTCACTGAGCGAACAGTTCTGATCTTATCCTATAAAACAGCCATTTTGCTCCTCTCTAGCAACGTAGATACTAATCAGCTTCCCTTAAGATCTCCAGAAAGTTGTTACTCCCATACGCAAATAGCTCTCGAGTGCTTTGGCGTTATCCAAATAAGCCAGTCCAATTAAACTTTTGTTCCCGTTTACCTTGGGTATTTCTTTCTGTTTATCTACTTGGCATATTGAAGAAGCGTTTGTTTGATAATTACTATTTTAAAATGCGATAAAAATTAAACCATTGCTTTGTCCGGTGACTACTTTCACTTCCCGAAATATAGGCACTTTCCAAAGTGCAATCGAAATACTGAAGTCTATTCGCAGCCGTAAAATGATTATCACAATTTATATCGCATGAGTTTTCAATGTCTAAAGTTCATTTTTTATTTTAATGAGTGTCGAACTGAGAGAATTCTAATATTTCTATAGATATTGGCCAACTGTTTGCCGCGGTAAACTAACTGTGCGTTTTTATCATCATGCCAGTCTTTCGAATGAAGCAAATAAACATTTTATTTCAAAGCTTAAGATAGGTTAATTTTGTTGATGCCCTACAGAAGCATTTATTTAATAAGAACACAATTATTTCAATGTTCATTTTAATATTTTTGCGATTTCAAAAATATCAAAATATTAAAAAATATATAGCGTTTGAATAAAATTAAAAGCAGAAATTATACAGTAAATCCTTGTCAAACATTGGTAACGCCGTGTATTGAAACGTCGAGTTCCCCAAAGTTAATTTTCTACGGGAAAATTAGGTACAATTCAAATTAATAAAGTAGGTGTAATTTAAATATCCTTAAATATCGCTGTAATTAGAAGGCAAAATAAAGGAGAAATGTTAATTTAAAGGATTTTTATGACTGCTTAGAAGGTACATGCTAGTTGATAATTTATTTTTTAAATGCTAGAAATTTTTACTTGGGGCAATGACTAACGCAAAACTTCAAAGGTTCCACGTTAAAGAGCGCAGAGTTTTTCAATGCCTCTCATAAAGTGTCCTCTGCTTTCTTTATTTGGGTTCATCTCCTTTGCAAAATAAGAGAGTTCTTGGGTCATTTTTAATAATTCATTCAACTTTAAAAAAATTAAAGGCGTTTTATCTTCTTCAATATCATGGCATTCACTGTCCGCTGGTGTTATTAAGATCATAGAGTTCTTCATTCGTAATTCCTCTATTGTCATTTTTGGATTAATTCTTTCACTTTTCTTTTTTGCATATCTGAAAAAAACCTTCGCCGCCATTTCATTTCGTAATTTGTACGATTTCTTTGACTTCATTGATAACTTCTGACCAGAAGTTATGCTAGCAAGCCGTCAGTATTAGTGAATGAACGTTGAACCTTAAAATGAGTGAAGTTCCAGCGTTGGACAATTTAAATCAAAATAATTACAATAGCGCTTACGTAAAATCGCATTACGTGAATTCACGTTCGACAAGGGTTTATTTCCTGTACACATGCTTACTGTAAACATTGATCCATAAATTTTGATATATTTATGTTTACACCATTTTGTACTCAAAAAGGAAATGCAGAGACCAAAATGTTATTTTTAAAATAAAAAGGTGTCTGAGTTGACTTTAATTTTATGAGTTAGTAGTAGTAGATACCATCTTATTTAAGGAGAAAAACGAAACATTTGTGTGGTTTTTATATATTTTAAATAAAACATTTTTAATGGGAAATTTATATTCAAGGTGTTATTACGAATTTGGGGTATATATATATAACTTTTTGTGAAATTAGAGATAAATTGTAGCATTTCTTATAAGGCCTCGAGAAAGTGAAGATCCGCCAGATGTAAATGTATGTATATTTCTCGCATTGTGATAAAACAACGGTACATAGAGCCATCGAATTTTGAATGACGTAATCCTCCTACGAATATGGGCATGTGGAAGACCAAATTTGAAATTTGGTATTTGTTTTATTATCGATTTCCTATTTTGTGAAACAAATTTTTGATTAGCAAACTCAAGAATTTCAAAGCGAGAATGGCAACGTTGTACAGAAAAAAACATTTTTATCTCCAGCGTGTGAATCTCTGTATCGGAAATTCTAAAGATATGATCATTTTAAAACTATTTTGCGATATTGCTGTTGAACTGAATTTTATGGTTTAAGTGCGAGAAACGTGATATTTAATAAATAAATATGACACAAAATGTTAAAATAAACGCCCCTTCGGACGTAATTTAAAATCTGAAACATTTCAGATTTTCTTTTTCATTAGTTTTTTTCAATTTTATTTATTTGTTTATTTTTTGTTGAGATTCATTCAAATTTAAAATGCTGTTATAATACCACAACGACCAGTTTTCCTCACGGCGATGTTACTGATAAAAAGCTAAGAATGACTCCTCCTACATTATTTCATGAGAAATTTAAATGAATCTGTCTAAACGTGTACTTCCGCTAAAGCAGTAGAACGATGATCTTTTTCTTTTACCATTCACCGACATTTGGAATACAATAGATAGTTTCCTTCGTGCGAATGTTTCATGTGCTTAAAATTTTTAACGGTTCAAATCCTGTTTGCATCAAGCAAAAACAATAAAGCCTATGCACGTTAGACTACTTTCGAATAAAACAAAGCATTATTCAAGTGAATTCATAACTGAAATTTTATTTACAGCAGTCGTAGGTTAGACACTAAATTTCAAATCCTAAAGTAATCTCCGTCTATCTACAACGCACTAAAATGATTTTTATTTTTAAATATGCCTAATATTTAATGAAAAATTTATTATTTTCAAAAAGCAGCCGAGGCAACAATAATAAATGAAGATTTAATTAAATTTAATATGATATGTATAACTATATAGTTTCATAAATAGTATATTCAGCTATAATAAATTTAAGTAATGTTGGTTTTTTTCCTCAGCACGAGTCACGAAAACTCAGCTATGCTCTCGCTGAGATTGCAGCATCTTATAGCGTTAGCTGAGCCATCACTTACACCATAACAGCAAGTATTGAAAAATGTAATAATTCTTTACGTTCGCCTCTTGTTTACGTTCTACTCTCTTACGTTCGTCTTTCTAAGGGAAACTAGGGAGAGGCGTGTAACCCTGTCGACTAAATCTAGGTATTGAATAATTATTGTCTACGACATTTGAGTTATTGTCTACGACTGTGCCTTATCCAGGGTTCTACCAAGGATCATCTAGCTTCTAGCTAGATATGTTAGCAGTCACACTGCGAAAGCATGCACAGAAAATAAATAAATAATTCCTTAAATAATTCTTTATAAATAAATATCTGATACTTAACAATACTTCAAAATAATACTTCACAATAATTTAATAAAATATATGTAAGCCTAAAAAAATATTTTCATTCACAAGATACTTCACAATAATTTAATAAAATATATGTAAAGCCTAAAAAAATATTTCCGACATCTTGATAGATTTATTAATTATACTAACTCATAAATGTTTCCATTTCTTTTTCAATGTAACCTTTTATTTTTCAGTACAACGTTTTCATTTTCAGTGTAACCCTTTCTTTACTTAATGTCTGATACATGAAAATTAATGTCCAACTTCTGTTGTTGAACCAGTGTTAAAAACCCTTGAAACTACAGAAGTGCCGTAACAAAATATAGCAGAATTAAATCGCAGTTTTTTCGATTGCAAATTCATTTTAATAATTTCTAATTAAATATAGCATTTAAAAAAACGATTCTTAGGTCCGGTGTTCATTTAAGTAACTCAAACATTTGCCAGTTAAAAGTTAATGTCAATTGGTTTTCGCTAAACTGGCGTTATGCATTTCAAAAATAACCTTTCCATTTTTCTTGAATGTCAGAAATTCTCTTCCAAAGCCTAGAAGACCGAATATTCAACGATAAAGAATCTGAGAAATGAGTTAAACCGCTTTGAGGTATACTTTTACAAACACTGCGTGTGGGGGGGGAATCTTCCCTTTCTTTCTTGGGAAAGGTATTTCCAGAAATTTCCTTACTAAAGCCATTACTTATCAGATAAGAGGTGTTCCATATGCTTCTCAAAAACGTGCGAAGAAAAGACTATTTCTTTTTTAATTATTTGCTGTCTAAAGCCGAAAATTATTATTGCACCTTATCGTCAGTTGGGACAGCTCAGACCAAGGCCAAAGGCGTAAGACAGACAGGTACAGTCAGGTTTCCTTTCAGTTCACGTAACGGATTATCTGATTAACGGGCAAATATACGAGCTTAGAATAAATTAAAAGCTGAGGTTGTTACTTATACACCGTAGTAGACTTAGAGACCATGCATGAAATAGAAATTTTCTGCTTCATTTTCGTATGATTCGAAACGGGTTTGTATGATCTAACTAAAATAAACGTGATAGAATCAAAACCATTTCTTATTTCTTACTTTCCTTTCAGAATTTAATAACGGTATAACGTACCATCGAGTGGCACCAAAATTTTAATAATGAAAAGTGCTTAACACTCATAACGCTACTAGGATTGTTTTCTTTGTTCCGTAGTTAGTAGTTATAATTTTTTACTTTCTTTTAAGAATTTAAAAATGGCATAACGTACCATCGAGTACCACTACAAACTTAATAATTGAAAAATACTTAATATTGATAACGCTACTGGCATTATTTTCTTTCTACCGTACTTAGAAGTTGTGTATTTACATGTATACACACACATCTTCATATACAAAATTAGCTTTACATGCAAGGAAATCGCAGATTTCTCCAAAACTGCTAGTTATAATTTTATGAATTTGAGCGGAAAAGTACGTAACATCATAACATATGAATACAAAAGAAAACTTTTAAGAGCACAGCGTATGATATGAAACTGCAGCATGAAAATGGTACAATAAAAATGGCATTAATATATTACAGGGAAAGATCAGGGAATAACTCGGTAAAAATTAAGGCTAATGAATTAATAAAGAATATTATCTCCCCTGATTTTTACATTGCTGGGAAAAAAAAAAAAAAAAAAAGACAGTTCTATATCTCCCGTTCTCCTGTGGCGATTGACAAAATTGCGTTTTTCATGTCTCGCATGCGCTACTTAGGATATATATTAGATATATATATATAGCACTGTTTTAACATTTGGCTAGTGCGATTTTGTATCAAAATCGGACGTTTTCTGAAATAACATACCAATTGTTTTTCCATATTTCGATTCTACGACTCAAATTATGCCCAGGTATTAAATTTTGTAAAATTTAGTGCGAAATTTACGGAGAAATTCAAAACTTTATCTTGGCGAATTTTCAGTTTGGCCAAGAATAATTCACTTGGCGAGCTTCTTAATATATGGCAACCAATTTTCCTTTCCCTTCCATTATGCCGGAGCGGAAAAAAAGGACCTCGTTCCCACCTTTTTACATTGTGTATGAACGAAAAAAAAGTCACCTAGTTTCTACTTGCAAATAATTTTAGATCTGATATTTTACCACATCTGATGTTTTATCGCTTTCAACAAATATGCCAAATTTCAAAACGCGCCAATATATAAATTCACGTATATCTTCGGAAAATTTGAATAAAAAATTGTAGTTTTTCGCAGGTCTGCTTAGAAATACGTCTACTTTAAGATGGTGGTAAATATTTTATGGCTTAGAATTCAATTTTTTTAAACATTATTTAAAAATACAAATTTTAAAAATAATCATGAAAAATGGGTGAATTTTATTTGGAATGAACTTGTATTTCCAAATGTGAGAGGAAGAATCAAATAAGCTTAATAAAAAAGAGAGATTAATTAATATATACCAAACTCAATTAACATTGAGGAGCTAAAATGTTGAGAGCTAATTTTTTAAAAACTACTCGTGCAATTTTTACAAAACTTGGTAGTTTGGCGTAATTTGAGTCGTAGAATCGAAATATGGAAAATAATTAGTGTGTTATTTGAGAAAAAGGCCGATTTTGTGTCAAAATACCGATATTAGAACAATCCTACATCTAAATCTAATACATATCGTAAATCGGACTTTCGAGACATGAAAAACGCAAGTTGAATTTCGTCAATGGGCCGGAGATATAGAACCGGAGTATAGAACTGTCCCATTTTTTTTTCCGCAGTGTACATGATATTTTGTGCATTTAACACAGCTAAGGCGTTTAAGTACATTATCCTCTATTTAGCATAGTTTTATTAAAAAGTCTTAAGTTAGAATTGTCTAAGAAATCTTTTTTTTTAACAAGTTAGAGAGTTTGCTTACTCAAGTAGTACACAAATCAAAATTAACATTCTTCACAAAGATTTAAATTAAAGTGTTGAAAAACCAACTTACAAGAGACTCATTTATAAGTTTTAAATGTCTCCAGGCTTACGTTTAAGCAATAATTTCAGGAATTTTATTCCAAAAAAGAAGGTTAAAACATGGCTGAAAAAGAAAATCTATCAGGACTACTATTCTTAATTGCTTTCGCAAACATACCGGAGTCCTGAATAGAAAAGGGAGTTTACTTAAAACTATGTTCGTACAAGTGTAGAAGATACTGCACAAATGGGAAGGGTTTAATTACCCTTTATTCTTCATAGTTTACAACTGTTTCCGCACTTCGGGATACAAGACCAGTACTTATGGTTTGAAACGTAAAAGTAAGAACTACAAACTAACTAAATTAAGTAAACTCCAATGTTTTACAAAGACTAGTAACGCGAAGATTGGCCTTTTAAATTTTACGTATGTAGTAAGCAGAATGCGGGAACTACAATACATCTTCAAGTATCAGAGATAACTAAGTTCTGACTTTAAAGGCAGACAGCAACTGACTGAAAAGCGCGTGTGAGGTAAGGTAGCGAGAAGTCTTTCTCTTCCTTGACTAAAAGCCTATAAGGTATTTCTCCCGCCTTCCTAGTGTGCCTTCGTGGTGTAGTGGTCTGCATGCTGGACGCGTATTCCAGAGGACCGTGGTTCGATTCCCGGCGAAGGCGTTGTATAATTTTTATGACTCCTGCTTCTAAAATAATACCTAATGTAATGTCTTTACAAGCTACAACGTAAATACTTACAGTGTGCAAGCTCAATTTGGTTAACTAAAACCTTTCGCGTTTATTTTGGCCGGAAATGAAAAATAAGAGAGGATAGTAAAGTTTTAAAATAAAATAAACTTTAGTAAAACTTAAAATCCTTACAAATCTTAGACTCAAGTACAACGCAAGTAAAAAACCTTTTTAAGACTTACGCATGAGAACTTAGGTAGAATCCTCTACCGCCAATATATTATTTGGCACTCGTTGGTTGTTGATGCTGCCGAGTTTCATTACGCAAAAGTGACACTAATTTATTTTCGCAGTACACATAACGCAGAACGTGTTATTAAACACATATCATTATGTGTTTTTATGCTGGTAATAACGTTATTTACTACAGTTTGAATAATTAAGTTTTACTGCTCCGGCAACGAGATCTTTAGAGCATTAACACCTATTTCTAGGAGGAGGATGCTTCGTGCTGCTGTCTTTTCAAGGTAATCCCATAAGTTTGCTGGCAATTTAAAATCAAGAGATTTTTTTGGCCACTGTATTAGCTCAGTGACATTAATTTCAAGAAATTTATCAGTGAGATTTTCTTCATGTGAACGAGCGTTATTATTCATAAATAAAAGTCATCAATATGCACTTATGAGAAGTCTCAATAAATTCTATGACATCATCTCGATATCTCTGGTCAGTCACATAGCTGCTGTTGAAAACTTGCATATCTGCAGGTCTTTATTTCTTCTCATACTATCACACCTCCATTACCGAAACAGTCACAGGAAGATATCGTGTTCCTGACTTCCTCCAGATGTTAACCCGTTTAGAATGAGGTGTTAAATTAAAACTCAATTCATCAGTAAAGAGAACATGGGACCACTGATGTTAACTCCAGTTCTGATGTTCTTTGTACTAATTAAAGCGACTGCTGTTTTGTTTAGAAGACTATAAACTACATACCCTTCATTTTCTGGCATAAAGGCCTTTTTCTTTAAAGCTTCTATGTACAGTACATGATATAAATATTTTAATCTTTGACTTTTCGATGTAAAGAATTTTTTTGTCAATCCATACTTTAATTTACCATCTCTTTTATACCAAAGACATATTTTCAGCCTCCCATCAGCAATTGTCAAGCAAATTAATAGTGAATTCGACAGTAAACTGAATCTTGATGGTCACTGCAAACGGAATGTTGATTCTAATGTTAATGTTGACTGCGACAGTATTACATACAGCTAAATATTAAATGTGACAATTAATTGAAGATCGGATATAACATACTGTTAAACTTGAAAATTAACATTGATTACGACCTTTATATGAATATTGATTGTGATATTAAACTGAATGTTAAGTAATAGAGTAAACTGAGTGTTGGATGTGAAAGATGGTTGGGTGAAACAAATGAATGGTCAATGTGGCAGACTTTTGAATAGATTAACTGAATTTTGAGAATGACTATAATCATTCCGACATTTTAAAATGCATCTAGCTTAGAAATTAAATTTTTTTAAATATTATTTTTTATGCTTTCTGTTTCCTTTTAGCGTAAAATTATTTACGATCAGCGACGGATTCACGAGTTGGGAACCTATCTTACTTGGACATCAATTTCAGAAAAGAGTTATATCTCCTTTTTTCTAAAGATTAATTATCTTCAATTTCAGAGTCGCTTAGAGTGACCGGAGGCTTTGCGATTGCGATTTATGCAACCCTATAAACCCATTTCTGTTTTTCTATTTACGGCTGAATAGTTACAGCGAATCTTAAAGAACTGATTCCACTTCGGGAATTATTGCTGTAAGAAATTTAAAGTTTATTCAAAGCTACATGATTCAAATTTCCTCATTACAAATTATCCTTTCAAGCGAAATAGATGTATAGGAAACACGCAATAAAAACCTTAATATTTTCATATTGCCATACAAAGTTCTTCCACTTGCTGAAATGTTTTTATTCCTACTAGAGCCCCGTCTCTTCCAGATAGCCATCGGTGTGAAGATGGTGTTACGCTTGAGTAACTTCTGTCTTTGTCTTCTCACCAAACAAATCAGCGTGTGTGGGATGGCGGGGATGACATGTGTAAAGAATTACCTTCTCATCGGCTTGAAGAAATCTTGGCTTATCTCGCGGTATCGGTATCCATTTCACGAATGTTTTTGTTGTTGCCTAAAGGACCCGAATTTCGGACTGTGAGAGACATGTGGGAGAAAGCTGTCCATATTGTTTAATTCCTCACCCATAGGCATTGTTCGAATAATTTAGGAGGGTCAAAAATTCCAGTTAGTAATTGTTTTGGTACTGATGCAATCTGCTGAAAGGATAACATTTTTTTCTGTCTAACTTTCTCTGTCTAGATTATTAAAACACATAAGCTTATTTGAATGGGTTACCCATTTATTTATGTGTCAGTTAAATGATATATCATGGCTGTCGTAACACAATCCTTGTTGTTTTCATGACACATGGAAGACCATTAATCAAATATGTAACTTCAGTTTATCAATTTGCAGTACATTAATATACATTGTGTATAAATATCTATCAGTGAATTCTAATGTCATAAAACTCGATAGAAAGAAGAGCTCTACATGTCAAACTTCTTTTGTTGAAAAATACATCACTGTGTCATTTGAAATGAGTCTAGTAACAAAAGTCATAATTTCGGTTGTAAAGTTTATAAGGATTTAGTGCATTTCATCTTTCGTGTTCTTGTGTTTTCGTGTTCGTTAGTCCTCTTGATATCTAAGACGTATTGTAGTTTTCCACAGTTTGCGTCCTACATGCGTAATAATCTGAAAGGCCAACCTTAGTGTTCATCTGCGTAAAGTATTCAAAGTTAGCTCTTATTTATATTTAGTTAGATAGTAGATTTACATTTTTACGTTCAGACCACAAGTTGTTGGCCTTTGTATCCCGAAGTGCGGGAGCGCCTGTAATATCGTGGATAATAAAGAGTAATTAAACCCTTCTCATCTTGTCTCTTTTACACTCCATAGGACATAATTTGTAGTCAGACTCATTGTCTCGTCAGGACACTTCATGTTCGCGAAGCAGATAAGGAGAAATTACTAGTCCTGATAACTTTTCTTTTTATCGGAAATGGTGGAGATATAAGGAGTTTCAAATTCCTGCTAAAAAAAGTTATGCTAAACGTTTCAAAATTTGTTATTCAATGAAACGATTTTAATATGACCTAGAATTAACGTTTTCGACCTCCTATCCTCAGTAACTACTATAGCTATCGTCTACAAACTTTCTATAATTCTTTTCTGGCATCTTTAAATTAGGCATCGGGTACTTCTGGGTCATGGAAAAGGTCGATGGCAACTTCCCCCCTCCCAAAAGAGCTAAAATCAGAGATATTAATTAAAAACTCTGTAAACGTTAATTTCGCTCGCATTTATCGATTGGCAACAGTCTTGCACGTTGGAGATAAAAATTTGCTTTATTTTGAGAAGTGCTGTCACTGCTCGCTTTCAAATCGTGGAGTTCGTTAATAAAAAATTTCTAACTTTTACAATGAAATAAAAATAGCATTCCCAAACATTAAATACATTATTCCCAATTCCAAAAATCCATGGGAAGTCATTTCGACTGTTCGCATCTTCGTACGACTTTAATCAGCCGAAATATTAATTAAAACTCTGAAAACACTAATTTTGCGCACTCATTTTTCTGAGTGGCAACAGTGTCGCGCTTTGGAGATAAAAATGCTTTATTTGGGAAAGTGTTGATACTGCTCGTTTTCAAATCGTAGAGTTTGTTTATCAAAAATTTGTCAGTTTTACAAAATATATATATATATAAAGAAGAATGTCTGTTTCTGTGTTTGTTTATTCGCGTTTTTGATTTCTGATCAATTATGATAAATTTTTTGCCACATTTAACCGACTAAAATTGAATATAGAGTGAAATAATGGATGGAACTTGGGCTTTTACGACCGTTTGATTAGAAAGAGAGAGAATTAGTTTACTTTTCTATCGAATTTTTTTATGTGGGTTCCATATCGCATCAAACTGAAAAATGTATAACTATGAATCGTATTTTTTGCATCGTTATTAGAGAAAGATTATAGCGGTATCGTTCTCTATGTTGTTAGATGCATTACTCTCAATCTATCGGCATCGGGTACTTCCGCAAGTAATAACTAAAGTAATTACAGATAATAACAAAAAAAAAATAATAAGTAAAGTACCTAGTTCATGCCTTGAAGCTCATCCCGTAACATCTTTAAGATAACATCAAAACAATTTGCAGAATGCAAATCATAGAAGTTCATAATAACAAGGCTTATAACATGCTATTGATTGTATTCTTGGACTCTTAAAATTCACAATTTTAATTTTATAAAAATGGCATCGTACTTTTTTTTACGATAAAAGTCTTAAAACTTAAGATTTCATTTTAAATTGCTTTATAAATCATTGGCATTCTCAGCTTCAAAACAAAGAATAATTAAATTAGGCATTTTGATTTCTTCCAGTGTTTCTTAAATACTAATTTAGTATTTTTGCGTGCAACAGTTTGTGTAGACGTCATGAATAAACATGCCAGAAGGAAAGAAATTAAACAAAAATATGGAACCCTTTTTTACAACTGCAAGCAGTAACAATTTTACAAATATCCACAGCAAATCTGGACATTTTCAGTTTACATTCCAAACATAAATAGTATAGCGAATATAAAGAAAGGGTGGCAACAGCTAACACTCTGTAAACGTAAACATGGATCAGCTGAATGCGTCCATGTCATACACATTTTTCTCTTCTCCTTTTATAATACATGATTAGGCAGAACTACGCCGAGGTATATAAAGCAAACCTTGTGACTGTGCCCTCTAAGCACCTTTTTTGTATCAATTTTAAGTTGATATTTAATTTATTATGTTTTGTTTCTGTCTTCATCCTTTCTTATTTTAGTTTAAAATAAGTCTCTTACTCCTTGGCTTGAGTCTCTTATTCCTTGGCTTGAGTCTCTTACTCCTTGGGTGAGTACTTGGCCACGGCTTCAGTCAGTTTTGGCGCGCGGTTTGGTTTTTCAGCTTTTTGCGAACAAACACCGAGATTATAATTGATTTTCATTATTATTATTTTGTAACTCTTATTTCTAGTACTTAGCTCATGTTTTAATATGCTGTAATACCTTGTAGGGACATTAGGGTTTTTTGGAAGCCGACAAGATGGAAAATGAGCAATCGCTTTCCCGGGGAATCGAACCACGAACCTCTGGAATACTGACCCAGCGGGCAGAACTATTACACCACGAAGGCACGCTAGGAAGGCGGGAGAAATACCTTATATACTCCCTCTTTTAAGGGACAACCCAGTCGCTAAATCTCGGATGAGGAAAATTATCATCCAACATCCTTTTAGTTCGGGCGCCACTGTAGAGACATTAGGATTTTTTGGAAGCAGACAAGATGAAAAATCGCCTTCGCCGGGAATCGAACCACTGGCCTCTGGAATACCGGCCCAGCGTGCAGAACCACTACACCATGAAGGCACGCTAGGAAGGCGGGAGAAACACCTTATAACCTAACACTTCCCTTTAAGAGGCACAAGCTGATAGAATCAAATAAGCATTTCCCGAATTTTTGACATGACGAGACTATTCCATCAGAGATATATAATCAAATCTTTTAAATACAATGTAGTTAAAAGTGGTGTAAATTTATTGTATTTGCATGTTATTACCATCATAAATAATTTAAACAAAAATAATAATTCTTTAGAAACATTGCCTTTTAAATGAAGAAAAATGCTTTCTATTACTATGTAAATAACGAAACATGTCAAAAACTGGCAATAATAAATTGTCAATAATATTGTCCATATTATCTCTGAAAACCATTTTATATATTATCTTGCAGCAAACTCTAAAATCTTTAATTATTCACGGGTATCAATAGAATATTAGAAGCAAATGGTTTACGTTTAAATTACTTTAAGATATCTAGATATTAACTCGTCAGAGATAGATAAGATATTAACTCGTCAGAGGGTATGAGAGGATAAGTATTTTTATAATAAAAAGATATATCGTTTTTCATGGACTTTCATGGGCGAATAGTGGCACAACTCGAAAATACGAATTATGATTTATGACTGTTCGCAACACTATAAAGTCGTCTGCTCTGATGCAACAGCTCTGGAACATATTATAGTTCAGTACCGCGCTAATAAATGACAGTAGCATGCATTCTTTTGCTTCCACGTATCTTGTCTGCAGTACTAAAACATCTCAGTTTGCGCTAGGTATTCAGCTTACTTCTTATGTTGCGGGTAGTTCTCGTATGTTGCGGGAAACTTGTACATTAAAAATAATCACACATATCTTATATAATCATCACATATATCTTGTAGTCGGCCGCACACAAAAGGAAAGAAATTATTCTCACTCTTTTATTAAAAAAATGCGAAACAATTTTTGAAATCAGGCCTCATATATGTTCCATCTCAAAACACCTCTAACTAAAGCGACAAAGAAACATGATAACTGTTTTAAATATTTGGAAATGGGACCGAACCACTTTACTGATGTAAATGATATCAGAAATCAGACATGTCAAAATTTTATTAAAAATATTCACTAAACCCTATATTCTTCAACGAAATTTCTGTGCTGAAAATAGGAAACCAATCATTGGATTACGTCTTCTATTAGACTTACTTTAGAGCAGCTTTTAAAATCGTCTAAGTCAAAACCTTCAGATGCGGGAAAGTTTGCAGTTTTTCCAGAAGCAATACTGAAAAAAGCTTATAGCTAACCTCTTGCAGTATCTAAGAAAAACCTTGGCGATCTACAAATTTTAATTGCCAGTAATGTAGTTTCAAGCTATTATTCAACATTTTAAAGCAACCTAAAATTTCAGTCATAAAAATAGGTTCTATTTTGAAATTCACGTAAATATAAACTATTCTTGGAAACCGTTCATTTCTTTTGCATTTTGATTAATGATTGGGCATTGAAATCTAAGCATGCCATTTTATAATTTTGTGTTCCATATCATAATGTGGTTAAATTATTATTAACAAAACTTAATCTCTTGTCCCTAAAATATTTTCACTATTATGAGTTATGAACTTACGGTATAATTGAACATAATGCAAAAAATGACAACCATGACATGATAAATTTATTATAAATTATTCATTTGAAATTTGTTATTATTAACAGAAGATTTTTATTTTTCCTTAAAATTCTTTATGGAAAATTTCATGACTTCGGAAATTTTCGTTCGTATTAATGCAAATGCAAGATTTCATAAAAAAAGCCGATTTTGTTATTTTATAGTTTACAAAATTCATTTCTTTTACTGCAATAGCTTTACAAAATTTCTTATTGTAAATTAAAAGCTACTGCTTAACACGAGTTTATCAATGGGCACAATTTCAAGACATTACATATAAAACAGAATGAATCGTCTAGATTATCAAGTCAAGCAAATCATGTCGATTTAAAAAGAATCACTGATCGCAAGTAACCTTCGAAGAACAGAAATAACTCTTCTGCATTCGCTTAAGATTGACTACTTATGACAAATTTACCCTTTCTCCTTATTGTTTCAACCTCACATATCTGAACTTCATGTATTGTCTGAGATGACCTTTCAAACGGATAACCTTATAATCAATAACAGGACAGCGTCGTTGAAATATTGAGCCTAAAATACAGTTTACGTTAGAGGACAGTGACCAGATATTTGGATACAGTCTCAGCTGTGAATTTCTCCTGCTGAATGCTATCTAAAATAGCACCTCAAGTGGGAGGCAAAACTGTGAAATGTAGCTTTCAGTAATACTGGAAGTTACTTAAACGCTTAACTGGTAATCAAAGATCAAAGATTAGAAACCACACTTGCTCGAGTTCAAGTCAGCTTTGATTTCGAGACAACAGATATGTCTCAGTGGATTTGTAGAAATAAGCAACAGTAGTACTTTATCGACTATTTAATGATACCATATATTTTTGGTCGATTTCGTTAGCTATCTAACTATACCATTTATATTTCCAAGTTCCAAAGTTTACAGTTAGTCTTTTTTATTTTACTCCTTATCATTCAGGTAACGGGTATTCATTTCTACTTCCTTGCACAGAGTAAAGAAAGTATCGTAATCGCGAAAAGTTTCGGGTATATTTCGACGAAAATATCCATTTTGACCACTCTGGAATCCATTTGAATGATGTTTTTGCATTACATGGACTGAGAACAGATGTTTTTCGTGACATCTGTACGTATGTATGTATCTCGCATAGCTCAAAAATGAATGGCCGTACAACGTTGAAATTTTGTATATGGGTCTGCTATAACATGTAGCTGTGTGCCTTTTTCACCAAATGTATACCATTCTCTTACCTGGCTCAGTTTTTTATTCTTATAAGTTTGTAAATTGTGCATTTTTGCTTTAAATGTGGTTGAAATATATTGCTCTTATGTTTCGATTAAGGTTTCCATGCCTTTAATTAATCTGCATGTAATAGTTGTAAAATTATCAACAACTTAAGAGTTTAAGTGGAGTTAAGCCTAACGAGGCCATTTACGTTTGTAACTCTTAAACTGAAACTGAATAGAATACTGAATTAAGTCGGTTGAGGCACCAATTTCAGTGACTTTTTGCAAAGTGTGATCAAAAGTCAACTTTCAATTTTGTGCATTGAAAATTTTCTGTTCCTCCCCGCTGGCCGAATTGCTTGTTTTTGCGTGAAAACTCTAATTACAGTTGTAAAAATTGTTTTCTTTTAACAGTTTTTAACTGTATTTGGTGTTTTAACTTATTCTGTGTTTTATAGTTTTTAATGAAGATTGAGTTTTTATGCATTTTTGTCTTGACTCGATGTGTGAGAACTGAATTGGTTGAATGAGAAATATATCTCTAAGGAAATTCCAGGAAATATGTTTAAATGAAGTGCAGCCAAAAATGTGTATAATTTAATGGCTGTACAATGAAGTCATGTTTCAGATATTTTAATTGGATTTTTAAAACTTATTCCTAATTGCTTAATCTTCATTTTGATTTTCACGAATGTCAATGACAAAAAAAGTAATGATAATTTGTTAATAATAATAATTTAAGGGCCAGAATACACTATGTGTCTTTATGATATTCCAGACTAAATTTTCACCAAGAATGTAATGCAGAGAACCTTTTATATCATTGAAATATATTAAGTTAATTATTGAAATAATGAATATATGTTTCGTAAAAATAGCTACACATCAAGAAGAGTGCAATCCAACCCATCCTTATGAAAGCATTTTAAACAAATTTGAGGATTTTTTACATATGTAAACAGCATGTTTCTTAGCAGAGTTTTAGATTTTTTTAAAGATTTTTTGATGTGATGAAGTTGAAGAAATCTGCATTGCCCTCACCGGAATTCGAACTCTGAATCTCCCGGATAAGCGTCAAGCTTGCTTCCAGTTATCTCACGAAGGCATACGTAAAAGAGACAGAAAATAACTTAAAGTAGCGTTTCTTGAACTGTGAGTCGCGACCCCTCCCCGTAGTAGGAGGTCGCAAAAAATTTTAGCAGTTTTGATATTTCTTTAACTTATTACAATAATTTTGGAATTACCAAATATATTTACACAATGTGTATGAAAATAGATGAAGATAAGATAATGCAGGCAAAAGAAAAAGGAAAACGTTTCGACGCATTCTTTTTATAACAGAAACTTTCATTTTACTTGCTTTGCACGTGACGCTGTCATTTCCTCTGTTACTTATTTAAAATTTTCACATTGTTCTATATCTTGAAATTAGAAATTAAAGTTAATGACCTAAAACCACAGTAGTATATTACAGTACAAGTGAAAAAACTGACAGTTTCACACACGCGTGTGTTGGATTGACGCATATTTTCGTTTCGTATTTTCGGTCGCGAAAGAACCTCAGTGATAAAAAGGGGCCGCTACTCAAAAAAGTTTAAGAAACCCTGCCTTAAAGAAGGCTCAGAAAGTAATATTATTTATAAAAACCCGCGAAAGTGTTATATAGGTCTTTACGCCACCGGTACTGATAAATAAAATATTTTGCATAGTCAAATTAGTTTAGATGCATCGATCTCAAAGTTCCTTTAAAGAAAAACATTGAAATTCAAAATTTTTTTTAATTTTTTGAAAAAAAAAATATTTAGCTTTTATATTCACATATAAATAGACAACAGATATGTATTCTCGTTTCTTTGGGTAAAGCTGGCTTAAATCATATATAAACCTGCCAATTATTCTATGCAAAATATTGCCTGTTAGAGAGCGATATGTTAGATTGAGGTTTCATGGCTATAATATTCAACTGTCGCTTTCACTTGAAATACAAGGGATGTTAAATAAAGTTTCTTTATAAAAATATGGGCTCACCAGCGGCCGAGCGGTAAAGTCGCTGAACACTGGTAGTTCGGTCAGAGGTTCGAATCCAGCGAACGGGCTGGCTGCATGGGTGTTTTCATGGTTTTCCCCATGTGTAACGTGTATACGAGCCATTTTCCCTTAGAAAGTCCTCCACGAAGGTATCCCTCCCCTTAGGCAGATAGCCCTAGTGTGCTTTGCCATATTTAAATACACCACCACATCACCACCACCTTTATAAAAATATCTAACCATTTTCTTTGGTAAGAATACGCGATAACTTCACTTTTCTAAACTCCAAATAATTGAACTGAAGAGAATTTATCGTCTGCTAGCACCTAAATCCCATGCATGTGTGATTGTTTTAAGTAACAAAATTAAATAAAACCACTGTCAATCCATTTCAAATAATATGTCACAGAGACGTTAGGAAATTCCAAAATTCGTTCTCAGACACCTTGAGTAATACTTTTACGTCGATGATGATGTATGATTGATTTTCTTAGCCGAAAACAAATTATTTGTGTTTAATTAATTACTTATACAATAAAGCAAACGAAACTAAAGTCTTAAGTTAGCTTTCACAGAGAAAAATTATATTGTAACAATACAAGACTATTCGTTAGCATGTTAGTTTTATTAATAAAACAAGATTTTTTGCTTTGCTGCTGTAACACGAAATAAGTAGTTCGAACGGCTATTCATGGAGAAACATTTAGGAACACTGTTTACAACTAGCAATGATATGTGTTACATATTTATATTTAAAAAATAATAAAAATAAATAAAATCTGAAAGCTGTCAGATTTTTACATTACGTCCAAAGGGGCCTTTTTTAACGTTCTGTGTGTTACCTTTACTTATTAAATATTATGTTCTTCGCACTTAAACCATAAAATTCAGTTGAACAGCAGTATCGCAAAATAATCCTGAGGATTTCAATCGTATTCTAACTCTGCTAGAATATATTATATTCCTAATTTCACTGTGACTGTTTCCAAAGGTTATTGTCTAGTGTTCTTTAGTTTTAGCGTTACAGTACAGCATCATGTACAGAATTGTCTACTTTTCTGATACGAGCAGTGTATATGTTGTGTTTTATTTGTAGTATCAGCTTTACTATATCAGTGTGTACTTTTCTGATACGAACAGTGTATATAGTGTGTTTTATTTGTAGTATCAGTTTTACTATGTTAGTGTGTTTTTCAGTATTATAGTAATATATTGCATAATATGTTGTAATGCGCGGAATTATAGTAAGTGTATAATAGTAAGTCAGTGTGATGTATAACTGCAGGCTTGAAATTCCAATGTTAGTCTTAAATTTTACTGTTTTTGTTTTACCTTTACCAGTTTTGTATCAATGCAGCTTTGTACTTCTAAGTATTTTTTTTTTTTTATTATTATTTTTTTTGTAACCTATACTATCAGGAATGTAATATGTATTCAAGGTAGTCCTTCGTATTCCCTATCTAGATGTGACTCTGTACTTTTTTTTTTTTTTTTTTTTTTTTTTTTTTTTTAAATTTAGACTTAATAAATGTCTGCAGGGCGGATATCATACTGCAAGGGCTTGTTCCCGGTCAGTAGTCCTCCTTAGCAGTGTAAAAAGTAAAAAAAAAGTATCGCAAAATAATTTTAAAATGAGAATATCTAGAATTTCCGATACATAGTCTTACGCGCTGGAGATAAAAATGCTTTTTTTACGTACACTGTTGCCATTGCTCGCTTTGAAATCGTTTGAGTTTGTTAATCAAAATTCGTTACAGTTTTACAAAATATGAAATAGATAATAAAACAAATTCCAAATTTGGGATGCCCATATTCGGGTGGAAACGTCAAAAATGGATGGCTCTAGGTACCGTTGTTTTATCACAGTGCGAGAAACATACATAAATTTATCCAGATTCTTCATTATTTTATTCCTTTAAAAATAATACAGAGCTATAATATTTGGTGGCAACAATTTAAAAAGTGGATCAACGTTTATAGTTAATCGACACAAAAAGGCAAAACGAAATTAATAGTCCTTCTGGCAAATTGCCCCTTTGGACTAATAGTTAAAATTTTTTTAGGAAAAGTTGCCATTAACTTTTGATTCATTTGTATGTAGTAATATCGCTTCGAGATCCAAATTGCAAGAGAAGTTTTATGTCTTCTCACCATGCTTTTTGAATGCGATCACTGTTACATATACGGTACAAGAAAAAAAACTTAGAATTGTTGAAACAATTATCAAAATTTTATTTCCTTCAACTCTCTTAATCAATTTTTTCATGATTATTACTAATATAGTATTTGAAATGTTACAGAACCTTGAAGCACAGACAGAAAGATGATAGCTATTGTATCTTTCTAAAGGTCATTGCACATTACTGCAATCATCTGGAGAAAGGAAATATGTGCTTAGCTCTCTTATTATTTTATTTGCTTGCGTCCTTGCCTTTCGAAACTATTGCCAAACATACTTTTTTTATTTATTACTTTTTCAATACATCCCTAATGGCACTCCCATACGATTCACAAACTATGTCCTCTTTTCCAACATTTTACAGAATAAAATCCCAAAACAGCTTAAACTGGTTATTTTTGATAAGCTAAGGCTGTCACATTGTTCGATTTTAATACTAAGCTGACAGCGATGAAATTTCGCCCAAATTCCACACAAATCTTGATGAAGAGCTTCTTAATTATACATTCCACCCTTCTCGAACATGACAATCCAAGGACATTATGATTGAAAGTAGGGCTCAAGGCAGAACTAAACTACACCCAGAAAGGATGAGGTGCAAATTAGCGTTTAATGTCTCCTTTCAGAGGCATGTTTAGCGTATCCTGGCTCTGCCAAAGGCCAAGGAACGGGTAAGAGATATTTGCATAACAATGACCGCTGGAAAAAATGACGGACGTTTTGTCTTTACGAAGAACTTCACAGGCAATCGTCTGCGGTGACTTTTGTTTGCAGAGAACAACAGGTTCATAATTATATCTTTCAGTGAAATGAGCTACAGCCAATCTAGCTTGCAAAACGTTGTCGAAGATTATCATTCTACCATTAATGTTTGCTAATAGAGAATGAAAATTAAAAAAAAAAATTGAAATAAAAGTTAAATTTTTCGAAAAGATTATCTGGTAAAAGAAAAGAAAAATATTAAACTTTCAGACTGAACCACTGCTTTCAAGTCATTATATGCCACTTAAAAAACTTTTAAAAGATTCACATGCGATAAAAATCGTTATAATGCCAATTCGTCTAGTATATGAATTATTAAATAGCAAACCATTGTATTCACATTAAAGTTAGTTTATACTATGACAATATATGTCGGTGATAAGTTAAGCATGTAACTCAGAACTTCTTCACGCAGAGAAATATTGCATTTTTGCATTTAAATTAACCAGGACGAGTTTTGCCGCTATAAATGCTTAGCCTTCTTATATTTTTTGTCGTTACTCCACATAGAACTGAACTGCTATCATGTAACTAAGAAGTATTATTATTTCACAAACAATGAGATATTAAATTTATCATACACACGGTCTGACGAACTAGCACTTTTCAGAAAGAGAGTCATTCGATATGGCTTGAGACATTTACTTGATCTTTCAAAATAATTTCATTTAAATTTATTTTTACAAACATTTCTTACAGAGATCATTAGGCATTTTATTCCGGAGCAGCATATATGGAAAATATGCAGCGCTTTTGTCGGAATGCGAACTCTGACCCTTCGACTGCTAAAACTCGAACTCAGAACCTTTCATTACTAGCCGTACGTGCTTCTAATTACACCATGAAGGTTCACGGTAAGGAGGGAGAAAGTGCCTCATACACCAATTTGATGAATTTTAATATACACTGGTGTGCAAAAATTAAAGACGAGACGGTTTTTTTCAATATAACTTTGTACAAAAGCTTTCCAAATCAACACATTTAATACCGTAGGATCCCCAATACGTAAGGAAATGAGTAATGTAAGCAACACTTACTAAAAGAGAAATCAGAGGGATAAAAAGAAGCTTTATTGAAAAAGTAGCATGGAGCGCAATGCGACTGAAGGCCGAAACATCCCTGTGTTGGGTGTCCAGCAAGACACATCCGGTCGTTAATAGGGGATATGATCTCCCGTGACTGCTAGGCAGGTTTCACAGCGTCTGCCCATGCTGAGAATGAGGGTGTCAATGAGTTGTTGAGGCATTGCTGCCCATTCATCTTGCAGCGCCAATCGAAGCTCCGGAATCGTTACTGGTGGTAAGGTACGAGCTGCCAAGCGTCTGCCTAGAAAATCCCATACATGCTCGATGGGATTGAGATCCGAAGATCGTGCCGGCCAATCCATACGTTCAATATCCTCACTCTCTAAGAGCTGTTCGGCAGCTACTGTGCGATGACATGGTGCATTGTCGTCCATGAAAAGGAACTGCGGACCCATAGCGCCTCTAAAAAGACGCACATATGGAAGAAGAATCTCTTCTACTCAGACTGAATCTGCTCTCATCTGTAAAGAGTACTCGTCCCCATTCATTGTCTCTCCCATTCCGGTGTTCCCGGCACCACAGAGAACGCCTTCTCCGATGGGCAGGCGTTAGAGGTACACACCGTACAGGGCGTCGTGCAAACAGACCACCACCGTGCAGTCTTCTGGCCACGGTAAAACGCGATATCGGTCGTCCAGTCGCCTGTGTCGTGTGTCTAGCGATTTCTCTCGCTGTCTGCCGCCTGTTTCTTCTGGCCTGTAAGGCAATATACCGGTCATCTGCGGGTGTGGTTCCTCGTGACGACCACTACTAAACCCCCGGATAGCTGTTCCTGTAGTTTGAAATTGTCTCCAAAGTCGTGAAACGATGCTGTGAGCAATTCCGAACTCTGCAGCCACACTTGTCACACTGCGGCCTTCCTCCAACTTCCCAATGATTCGACCTTGGGTAAAAGCATCCAGATGTCGTCTAACAGATTGATTATTCGCCATTTCTCGCTGAGGCAGCAACTCGGTGTGATTTTAACTGCTATACGGCGTGCAATCTCTTTGCCAGAAATATTTATCTTACACCGACAACATGCTTTATACTACTCAGACACTCCCCCATTACGTCTACCTGCATATCTGAGCATGTGCTACCGTACATCACCTTACTTAATCTCCTGATTGGTCTTTCTGTCCGCTCTGCCTCTTCGTTCAGCTGATATGCTAATTTTTCGACTTCGTCCTTAATTTTTACATACCAGTGTATATTTATTCGGTTTGTTTTGTAATAGTACATCTAAATGATTAAATTTTGTAAACCATTTGCACCATTATTGTAATTAATAAAAGATTTTACTTTACTTGTAGTGCACAATGTATATATTATAATCATGTGCGATCATTTGTATATAGAATACTAACTATTCTCTATAAATACAGTGATCCTTTATACAAAATAATCATTTCCACTGGATAGAAAAATAAAATAAATTGCTAATAAGAATTTATTTTACTTTATTTTCCAGCTATAAATTATAAATTATACCCATGCATTTGAAATTCTTTTTCTGGCTAGTGTTTTAAACATACGCAGTCTAGCTAAAAGTCTGGCTAAGATTATAAAAAACAATGAGTGCAGTAAAAAAAATTTTAACTAATTATTTTATATAGTATAACCCTTGTGAAGTTATACATGAGTTCTCGCGATCCCCAAGCCGTTCCGTAGTCTCATAGCATTCATTCATAGACTTGTTTATAAATTCTCATTGCCAAATATGTAACTGTAATCTGTATTCTTATCAAAAATCATGAAATTACCAAGTTATTAGTCACAAAATTCACAATTTCATCTTTTCATACACAGAAACATAGACATAACGTAAAATTACAATACTAGACTGGATTATTGAATTACAGCAATAAATTAACTGAGCAAAACCCATATCTTTAATTTATATTAAATTGCTTGATCGCTTGATCCTTTATCGTGCATAAAACTGGCCCATGTTAAAATAAAATGAAAATGTATCACATATATTCGGCTTTATATGCACAGAAGAACTGTAATCTTTGTTTCATTACAAATACTGAAATTTCAAAACTTGAGCGCTTATTTGAATATTAACTTATTTCTCTGTGTCTCTGATTACTATTTCTCACGGATATTCTTCTCTCTTTTGAAAACTATGCCTTCCCCTATTAAATAAACTTAAATTCAAAACTCATGGTATTCGTCAAATTAAATTCAAAATCATGGTATAAGTCAAGCCTTGCTGCATCATTTTCGATGCCTTTTAAACGCTCAGTAAAGCTGGAGGCCCGCATGAATTAAATATTATAACAATCCAAAGCATACCTTTATTTAGTTACCGCTTGTGAAACAGCTTAGATGACGCCCTCCGAAACTCAGCTCTCTAAAGAGCCTGTGCTTGAAGCGTCACCTGTTATACACGTTTGGTTGTGGCTTAAAAAATTATGGGACTTTCGTTTCCCTTACGTGAAATTTTATTCAAGCACTTAGATTTCGGTCATGCACTTAAAAACTGAAATGCGCAGTGTGTTTTAATCCGAGTTACAAATAAAAGGGGCAGGAGATTGCAATAAGAGTTTCTTATTTCGCACAGCGAACGTATTTCCCAGAATATGTTACAAGAGCTTCCCATTTCCTAATCCCTCTATAAATGTATCGTAAATCAGGAAAAGAAAGAAAACTTCTTCTGTTAAGTTTCACTTTAAAATCTTCGAAGGTTGCTTTTTTTCATACATGGAAAATCTTAAAAACGTGTCTGCCAATTAAATCTGTCGCAACGTACATAACTCTACTAGTTTATTACCAAGGAAATGCTTCAGAATCAAGCAATGGCAGTGAGTATTTGATGACGAAATGTTCCGCCGTATTTTTTGATACCTGATCAGTGCTTTGCCCTCGTAAAATTTCTAAGAGAAGCAAACGTATTGCATTTTCTACGTTTTCGAAATCGTTTAACTGCATCTAGTTGAAAGAATGTTCTTGAAGAATTGCATTCTAAAATTTAAAAAATTCTATTGAAATATGATTGACCATTGATATGTATAAGGAAATAATATTCAGTAATCGACAGGCATTGATTGATGAGACTGGATGATGAATTGCAGACTCATTATGAAATATCGATCCCTATCGTGAATACAAATCGAGAATAAAAAAGGTATATGCTTCATGAAACAATGCAGATCCACGGAAAGGATGTAGCTGAAATATGCGACAATATTAAGAGGAAAATTTTCGCTTTTTATAATGGCTAAGACAGAGAAGATGAGAAACGGAAAATATATATATTTCTCTCTTATACCCTATTGTTATTTAAATATGTTTCTAACAATAAACGAAAATTGTTTTTCTACCATGTTTCCTTGTTTCGAGATAAAAACATTGTATAATTCGTAGTTTATCAGCTCTGTACATTCTCTAGGGAAGTGCTCAAAAATGTAACAGTAGCTGCGAATCTATTCTGCATTAAAAATTAAGAAATTCTTTAGTTAAAACTCTCACAGTCAAAACACAGTTTCGCAGTTCTCTTGTTAAAGTATTTATAGAACCCTAAAAATGGTCAAAACGTCTATTTTTTTCTTTTAAGCCGCTTTACATTATAGTTTTGCCAGGGGCAGATGGGGCTGGTCTTGTCACTCGATATCAATGCTTTAAAAACCTTTGAAGCATTAATCCTAATTGCAAAATTCAAGCAAACAAAAACAATAAACTCGTGGAAAGGGAAAATGAGTCCAAAGACAGGCTAGTGGTAAATGTATTAAATTCATAGTCCTCCGATATCTTGTCGCAGTTTCGCTGGATCTAATGTTTACCCCATGGAATCAAAACCGAGAATTTTCTTGTTTAGCCATTCCAACGATTGTATAACGATGCCGGCACTTTTATTTAGGTCGGTGTGCTAATCACTTAAATAAAAGTCTTCACAGCATCTTGATGTACATTTTGCAATCTGACGACTGTTCACTTAAAGATCTTCACTTGAGCATTCCAGCATCCTGATGATGAAAGCATTCTCCATGGCAGAACTAGACCTTCATATAGATGTCTTGAACAGCTTCCAAACAGATGTCGGCAATTTTATGTAAGGTGGCTACTGTTACCTTTGATAAAGTTCTTTATATGGGTATCCCGGCATCCTGATGAAGCTTGAATAAAGTGACCTTCAAAATGGTGCCTGCACTTTTGCGGCCGACTTCCAAAAAGATGCCGTTACCTTTTGTAAGATGACTGTTTACTTAAAGTTCTTCACATAGTTGTTAAGAATATTGATAACGAGTGCATTCTTCATTGTATAAACTGACCTTCATAACGGGCACTCTAAAACAATTCTCAATAGTAAAAATTCGTAAGATCTTTTTCACTAAAAAAACTGTAATAATAAACTATACTAAAAACAATAAAAAATAAAAAGTTATTTTTAATATCATATAACTTTTAACAAAGTCATTTTGGGTATTATATAACAAATTCGAACAACTTCGAACGAAGAAATTTTTAATTATCTTTAATTTATTAAAAGTATGTTCTACACCTGCTGTAGTGACGGTTGATATAAACCAAAATTCTGAAAACAAATCAGAATAATTATCTGTAATAATTACAAGATTTTAAAAAATATATATCTAGACTTTGAACAGGATTTTTTTGAGATAATTAATCTTCTTCTAATTTAGAAAATAATCTCTGCTCTCAATTCCTTTCTTAAAAAATTTCTATTAACAAAATTATATCTATCTGCTAACAATACAAGCTAACCACTTACGCTATAACACCATGCACAGGGGAACGCAATAATTCTTTACGCTTTCTCCTACTTAAGACATCAAGTACCTTTATATAGGATCCTTCACCGAAAAAAAAAAGAAACTATTATTTACTCTTTTACAATAAGATTCAGTTTCTTGCAAATACCGGGTGACCTAAAAGTCCATTAACATTTGAAAACTTGGTAATTCACTGAATAAAGTAAGAAGAGAGGCAAGAACTGATATAAAACTGACCCACATGCTTGAAATGTCATGGGGTTTTATTTAAAGCAAATAAGCGCTTAAAATGGCCAACACAGGGCGCTTCATATGATAATAAAAGCAATAATTATCATAGTAATTGTTATTTAGCAAAGATTTTGTTCTTTATAACAAATGTTCAACATGCCGGCCGTCATTCATCAGCAATATCTCCAGTCGAGGGACAATGTTATGAATAACACTATATAACATATCTGTAGGTATGGTGAGAAACTGCCGTCAGATGCTGTCTTTTAGCGTCGCTAATGAGATCGGAAGATAGCGGTAGACTTGCGATTTCAGGTAACCCCACAGCCAATAATCACACGGATTTAGATCTGGGGATCTGACAGGCCAAGCATGACGGAAGTGACGGCTCAACACGCGATTCTTCCCAAATGATGTATGCAAGAGATCTTCACACGTGTAGCAACATGAGGTGTAGCGCCATCCTACATAAAAGTCATACCTTCCAACAGCTGTTATCAGCCAGCCAGACCAAAGATGAAGCAATTCTGTAACATAGCAGCGTAGCTTCGCCCGTTACATTGACAGTTTGAATAGCAAAACCACGCATTGACCAACACATGAAGGTGAGGATGGAAAAGTGACAAAGTCATGAACGGTGGATGGATTCCTTCTTTCCTTAGAGGTCATTTCATATATCATGATACTCATGCGGCCGTCACCGGCATTTTGCTACTCAGCGCCATATGTTGGTTCTTTTTTAGTCCAAAGGGGCTTTGTCCCTGAAGGATTGTTGTTTTCGTTTTGCGATTTTGCGTTGGTTTACTCTAAATGTCCGTTTCACTTTTCAAACTGTTGCCACCAAATGTTACAGCCCTGCATTATATTTAACGAATTTCAATAATGAAAAATCTGCATAAATGTATGTATATTTCTCGCATTGTGATAAAACAACGGTACATAGAGCCATCGAATTTCGAATGACATAATCCTTTTAAGAATATTGACATGTGGAAGCTAAAATTTGAAATTTGGAATTTTTTTATTATCAGTTTCATATTTTGTAAAACTTTAACGAATTTTTGATTAACAAACTCAAGAATTTCAAAGCGAGCAATGGCAACGTTGTACAGAAAAAACATTTTTATCTCCAACGCATGAGACTCTGTATCAGAAATTCTAAAGATATGCTCAATTTAAAACTATTTTGAGATATTGCTCTTGAACTGAATTTTATGGTTTAAGTGCGAAGAACGTGATATTAAAATAAAGTAACACACAAAATGTTAAAAAAAGGCCCCTGGACGTAATTTAAAATCTGAAACCTTTCATATTTTTTTTCTTTCAATAAAATCCCATGTCATCATTGCATGTGTGTCAGTTTTTACCTCTCTACCTACATTATTCCGTGCATTATTGAATTTTCAAATGTTAGCGGACTTATTCACCCGGTATATAAGCAAACCTCATGAAAAAAATTCCTGTAGAACCAGGCTTACTTGTGCCATTTAAGGACTCGCATGATTAGTTTACAGTTGCATTTCAGCAAACTCCTCATATTAAATCATTGAATTACTATAAATAAAATGCTTCTTTATGTAATGTTATGCACATTTGTAGCTACTCATGATAAAAAGTTAACTTATTAGCATATTATCTACATGCTTACTAATTTTGAGAAAGTAGCTTGCTTACAAAATTTTAAATCAGTTTAATTTTTTAATTGAGGTTTTATAAAAACAAAATGTGATTTTCTTCTTGCGTGCATGATTTCCCTGAACTGCGGATTAAAATTTCAAGAAATTTCGATTAGTGTATTAGCACTGTATAAAATGTATAAACTGTATAAATGTAACATCTGTATAAAATGGCCAGTGATGTGAGACGTTTTAGATTTATAATTAGGTTTGAAATGATGGGAAAATTTCTATTTCTCACTTGTCTCAATTAAAATTATGACGATTATGTATGCAATATTGTTTAAATATATAATCATGCATACTTGATAATTAGCAATTAATTATGTTTACTTAATAATGAATTATGCATACTTAATAAAGAATACGTAATAAAAATACTTTTATATGTTTGTAAAACTCATAAATATATTTTTATAATTCTTTATTATTATGAAGAAAATAGTGCGCATTGAGAAGATTTGAAGCAAATTATGTTCTTAGGTTGGGACTTCTCAAAACCATAATTACCTGCTTGTACGCATGATTTCAGCGAAATCATTGATCAGAATTTCAAGACATTTTGATCAATCGTATAAACCGCATATGAGTATAATGACCAACTATTATACTTTTCTCATAAAAATTTATATTAGCCTTTATTTTAACTTATATTTACGAAATTATACCTTTTATTTTATGTTTAAAAATAGCCGATATTGCGGCTTAAAAATAAAAAATATAATTTAATTATTTTAAAGAAGGTCATTTTAATTATACATTGTTTTTAATTTTGAAAATAGCGATTTCCTTACCGAAGAAATGGTGCATGGAGTACATATTTCAGATTCAAGTTGATGATGAAAAATGCAATTTATTTTTGCTTTAATTTAAATATTTAATATGTGGAACTTAAGGAAAATATAATATCAAGGAAATATAAAATTTCTCGATCATAAACCAATTAGTTTTAATGTTTAAACTTTAAAAATGCGTTTTGACATTTTAAAGGTACTTGGCCTTTCACAGAACGACAAGAAGAGGAGAGAGACATAGTAGTTCAAATCCAAGGGGTAATGAGTTATCGCCCAATAGATTTTTCGAAGCCATAAACTTTAAAAATCAAAAAAGGCTTCCCCCGAGATTCTGGCCACGAAACATTAACTTATTTGGACGTGCATTAAACCACGAGATCATGCTCGGATAAACAATAACATTCCTCAGAGACAGGTGAAATATTGCATTTAGGACAGTATATTTCATTTATAAAATTCCAAATTCAGAATTCAGCACTCCTCAAATTCATGTCATAGTAATTATTATCAGTATTAGTATAAGTGTAGTACTTTGCACCATGGTATATAAAATAGAAAGAATTCAATTTTAAATAATTCATTCTCATTTTCTTCCAGTCTTCTCATATCTTAGTGTGGTAACCATAACTTCGTTTCTGGTGTGTCCACAGGACAGAAAAATTCAACATTACGAAGTCAAATGAAATTAATTTTTATAAATTTTTTATTTCCATTTTTTATCTCCTCTTTTACCTTTTCTTAGACTTTCTATACATTTTCCAGGTCCAAATGCTTCGTACAAGCTGTAGTCCCCTCTGTGAACGATTCTTCTTAACATCCTTGAACTTTGGGCAATAAACGTTTTCCAAATCCTGAAGACGAATCTTTTCGTTATTATTAAAATAAAAAATTAACAAGTTCAGAGTTGTAATAGCTAAGCAGAAATGTTATGCAATTTCGTCATCACATTCAGTGGAATGTATTACTTTCCAACGCGTCTTAATCTTAAAATTACAGATGAAGTCATAATGTTACGGTTCGGGTGATCACGAAATGTCAGTCTTCGGATTAGTGCTCCGAAGTCAAATGGTTTATTCGCTTTCGTGAATGTCTTTTGTCCACACGTCAAGAAGTCTTAAATGCAAGAACACAATACCCAAGATCTCTTTTGCATAACTTCATCCGTCCTGTATACACAAAGGGTAGACATTGAGGACATGAGCAGCATAAATTTCTTAGACAATATTTAAACGCCAGCTGTTAAGATATTGTTTCTGTTACAATGATTTTTCTTTGGGAGAAAGATAAATGAGCTTCTGTTTTTGAACGACAAAAATATCATTAAAATATATAGTTGTAAAAGCACAGCCCAGTTGCGAAGAATTAGAAGAAAGAATAAGTGGAAAACCCATAAATAGAGAAAAACAGAATGAAAGTAAAAATATTAATAAACGTAAGTAGATAGATTATATGTAGAAAACCACTGTCGGTTTGGTTGAGTGTATGATTTTAATGCCAGATTATTTACGCATTGATTTATTAAGTCTAATAAATGCATTTTATAATTTTATGAGTTACCTAAATCAGATCTTTTCTATAAACGCCTAGTGTTATAAATGCAGCAGTATAAGTGCTTTTAAAGAAAATGATGCATGGCAAAGTGACGCAGTTTTTCAACACGTTGCAACAGCTTTGAGTCTTAAAGAAATAAAAATTTTGGATAGAAAGTAGCTTGGTCATTTTAGTCAACGTTTTAGTCATCATATGTTATCACGATATGTTTGACACTGTCATAAAATATCTATCACCGTATGATATTACCTGTTTGTCATAAAGTGTATCTCACCACCATATGTTTGAATGTCGTCATGAAATATCTAAAAATTAAGTTTATTAAAACAGACATTAATCTGAAAAAAGTTGAAAATATAAAATTTTATGTTCATTTAAATAAGAATGATTAGAGAAAATGTATACGAAATTTCTGATTTCCAGCATTATCGTAATACACTGCCGTCCAAAAATTAAGGAACAGCACGTTTTCTGTGTCTAATTTGAGCATGAAGCAACATAGAAGCAAGAAATTTACAGAACATGTTCACTAAACAGTTATTTAATGAATGCGACATAGAATGTTTCTAAAGTTAAACACAAACACGAATTATAACAAAACATTTCATCTTGGCAGAGAAATACACTCTTGGAGATACAGTATACCACAGTTTTTTGAGAAAAAAAGGATGTAACATTAGAAAAATGGGTTCTAATAAGGAATGTGTCCACCTCTAGCTGCAATACATTGGCGGCAGCGACGTTCCATGCTGTCAATTAACTAGTCGGCCCGTAAAATGGGAAGCAACGAGCAGACACAGAGTAATCCTTGTTCAAGCTCATCTAACGACATTGGAGGAAGCAGCAACCTATCTGCCAAGGTAGTCCCAAAGATGTTTTATTGGATTCAGGTCTGAGGATCGAGCTGGCCATTCCATGCAATTAAAGGAACATTCAAATTCAACTTAAGACGTTAAATAGTGGTCAACAAAAACAACAATAAACTCTTACAACCTCTCCTGCTACTGAAAGCAACTGCGGCATTTTATAATGATTGCTGCCAGTAAGTGGGTTTGAATACACGCCTTCTAGACACTCCGTTATCTCACTCCGTATTAGTCAGGAGGAGACAGGTGCTAACTGGCTAAAACGAGGCAGAGCACGTCAGCTGAGAAAGGGGGCCTCAAAAGCCAAACGGCTGAAAGAGGAGGTGGTGCTATTCGGCTAAAAAGGGGAAGAAGAAAAAATCTATAAACTGGGAACAAAAAAAGCCAATAGGCTAAAACGAGGCAGAACACGTCAGCTGAGAAAAGGGGCCTCAAAGAAAAGCCGAACGGCTAAAAGAGAAAGGGGAGCCTTTCGGGTAAAAAGAGAAGAAAAAAACTAAAAACTGGTCTAAGAAGGGGAGAACCTTCAGGGCTAAAAATGAGGGGGGAACAAATAAATAAATAAAATTAATTAAAAAAATTCAAAGATCTATAGGCGAAATGAAGCAAAGCCTATCGACAAAAGGGGGCTGAGAAGAACGGCCAAACGGCGAAAGGAAAATAGAAAGCTTTGCAAACTTAAAAACAAAAACGGAGGGAGTCATGACGACTAAAACAGGAAGTGAATAAAGAATGGCTTTTTTTACATAAATGAACAGACATAAATAAATGAAAATATATACAGTGGTGGCCAAAATTGTGGACACTTTTGGAAATTTTTATGTTTTTGAACTTTGTATGCTTATAGAAAATGTTACGTTTCGCAAAATGCTAACTTGTATATATCATTTTAAAGAGTTATTACTGAATTCAATACAAAACACAAAATTCAATTATTTACAATACCAAAAAGTTATATGTACTTTAATATAAATAAAAAACACAGTTATGAAGTGGTTTGTAATGTCTAGATTTCCTGGCCAATCACTGTTCTTGTTCTGAGAACCAATCAAATGTTAGTAACTGCCAGTAGAAGCTCACATCATGTTTACACTTGAAACAATTCATTATTTTGCTTTGTTCTGTAGAAGGAGGACCTGTTTCTTATACACTGCAATTACAAGTAGGAATTTTTGTAAAAATTTTTAATATTTAGTCAAGAAGCAATGACATCAAATAAAAGAGTAGATTGGACACCTAGAAAGAGATGTAATATTATTGTGTTACGAGAAAGTGGTCTTTCTTATGCTGAAATTGCGAGACAGGTGGGTGGTTCAATGACTACATCTGGAGTCCGAAAGTTTTGTTTACGATATCAGGAGACAAATTCAATAAAAAACAAAGAAGGAAAATGCCGAAAAAAGTGCACCACATCTATTGATGACAGAAGAATAAAAAGACTATGTCTCCAAGATAGAAAAATGTCATCAGCGGCCATCGGAAGTGATCTGAATGATGCTGGTGTTTCTGTCAGTTCAAGAACAATCAGGAGAAGATTAACAGATGTTGGACTGAGAGGTAGAGTTCCAGGAAAAAAGCCTTATCTTAGTTTTCAGCAACGATAAAAAAGACTACAGTGGGCAAAGGAACACATTAATTGGACAGATGATCAGTGGTCACAAGTTATATGGAGTGATGAAACTAAGATATCGTTATTCGGTAGTGATGGGCGAAAATATTGTTGCGTGCGTACGGGTTCGTTATGAAATGAATGCACAAGTCCGATGAAAAATGAACAAAAATTTATTATTATCACAATAAAAAATGCTTAAATTTTCTCAAATTATCATGCAGTATTACAATATCTCACAGTAGTTATCTTTTAACTACTCAAATATCCAATAGAACGTAATTCAAAACAGCTAAAGAACGCTAATCCGCGAATTCGCTACAATCAACAAGAGCAGTTTTCTAAACAACAACAAACTAAGCAAGCAACTACTACGAACTGAGATGTTTTCCTCCTTTTATAAGATTTTAAAATCACGCGCTAGAATTTTCCAGTACTTTCTCGAAATCAAAAAGAGATATTTATTTATTTAACGCACGCGCTCTTGTATTTTTAATTTTTCCGGCTTAGCTTTCTTTTAATATTCGTCACGCGCTGCACTGCGCGAGAAATAAAACCATTTAATTTATAATTGAACTAACATTAGCTTTTTAAATAGCAAATTCGTAACAATATGTAAGACGTAGAATAGGAGAAGAGCTACATCCTGACTGCATTCAAGCAACTGTGAAGAACCCAGTTAGTGTTATGATTTGGTCATGCATGTCAGCAGATGGTATTGGTCGCCTTCATGTCATCGATGGGACACAGAATGCCAGAAAATACATTGGCACTATTCTAGAATCAAAACTTCTACCTTCCATCAGAGATCTCTTTCCCAACAATGCTTCGTTTATTTTTCAGCAGGATTCTGCTCCCTGCCACACGGCCAAAATATCGAAAGAGTGGTATCGTACAAGAGCATTAAATTGTTGTCATGTCCAGGAAACAGTCCTCATCTCAATCCTATCGAAAATTTGTGACTCCATTTGAAAACTGTTGTCCGAATGAGGCGCCCATCAAATAAAAGGGAACCAATTGAGGCTATTATTGTTTCCTGGCATCATGTAATAGCGAAAGAAAGCTTAAAACTCTTGTCAGCTCAATGAAACGTTCGATGTGAAGCTGTAATCAAAAATAAAGGGTACCCTACTAAGTACTGATAACTCACTGCAATCATCACTATCTAATGTATATCGATAACTATTATCGTTTAACTTTTTTTTATTGCAAATAATTGAGTTTTGTATTTTGTATTGAATTCAGTAATAAATTCTCTTTAAAATGATATATACAAGTTTGAATTTTGTGAAACGTGACGTTTTCTATAAGCATACAAAGTTCAAAAACATAAAAATTTCCAAAAGTGTCCACAATTTTGGCGACCACTGTATGTAAATGAACAATTATATACATGAGAAATATATACAACGAAATTATATGCAACGAAGTATATATAAATGAATAATAAACATATAAGCAGATATACAGTTTGTTACAGATGTAAATAAACACTATAGTGATATACATATAAATTAACATACATACACATAAGTACATATAAGTGAACATATATACATACATATAAATGAATATACATACATAAATGAAAAAATATATACAAATGAAAAATTATATACATACAAAATACATACAACGAAATAATACACAATGAAGTATATACATAAATGAACAATTAATCAAAACAGTGTAAAATTCAAGTAAACATGTAAACGGATATGTAGTTTATTACAGATGTAAGTAAACGCTATAGTGACTAAATAATTTAACATTACATTGACGTGAATGGAAGAAAAATTGACAATCAGAATGACATAAACATTGTAGGATTAAAGATAAGCAATAAAGTCTGAGTCGTTTACATGCATAAATTGCATAACTGACTTCATGACGTTAAGAGTAGAATTAAATTTTGCTAATGTTTCCACGTGTTCTTGATCCACGAGGATTTGTTCGTACTGGACACCATATAATATGTTTTAAATTAAAGTCGCCACAGATGACTTTGGAAGATCACCTGGATCATTTATTATTTCCTCTAATGTAATTAATATTGGTTCAGTTTCTGTGTTTGGAGAACAATAGACCGAGATTTATATAAAAGAGGGCGATCCTTCTATTTTGATTGCTGTTATTTCCTCCATTGTGAAAATCTGAATGATAGGAAATGAGTCTTCGTTTACCATTATTGCAGCTTTTGCTTTTGCTTGGTGAGAATAGATCCTGTATTTATGTGGATAGCCACTTACCACATTTTTAATGAAGTAAGGTTCTTGTATGCAAGCTATTTTTAAATTTGGAATATTTTCAAAGTCAACTTTTAATTGTGCACTTCGTGAGTGCTGTAAATTTAACTGTGTTATTTTAATTATGTCCATAATTAATCTTTTTTAATTAATAGATCCATTTCTATTTGCTTACTTGCACAATTGTTACTTACACTACTATGATTGATATCCAAATTCAATGATAATGCGTGTTAGCATGCTTGCAGTTGGCACATTTTTCTTGCGGAGAATTGCATTTTTTGTAAGGTGTCCTCTTTTACCTAATTTGAAGCCCTTTTGTTCCGCTGTACAAGATCTTTTTGTGCGACCAAATTCAAAACAATTTTTGCATTGAATTACTCGAATACATTTGCGAATGTTTTTGCTTGTCCAACAAATATTAACTTTTTGAGATTGGATTATCGACTTGAAAGCTGTGGGGTAAAGTGAGAGAACCCAATGATATCCATAATGACCTTTAATTTTGAACTTAATTTCGATGGGCTCATCACGTAGTTCATGATTTTTGTGTCTTTAGAAGTTTAATAATTTTCTCTTTCCTTATATCTTCCTCTATGTTGTAGATTATAATTTTAGGATTAATTTTTGTCGGTTGTTTTGGTTCAACCAGTTTCTTTAATTCTGTATTTTCCTTGATTGCGTCTTCCAGAATTTTAAGTTCTTCCTTTTTATTGGTTTGAATTAAAATGTCTCCTTTGCGAATTTTCCTGACACTTTTAACTCATATTTTGAGTTTTGCAGGACTTATATATTTTTCAACATTTTCTTTTGTATTCTCTGATGTTGATCCATCCTCTTTTGTGTAAACCAGTAGGATATGTTCGCTTTGGTCTTTAAGTGTAGATTTCGATCGACTTCTTTCACGCACTGACTTTGCAGCTTTCTCCGCATAAGTCTCTCGAACGATTTCATTGCTTTTTACCTCCACTAAACCTCGCAAATGGCTTTCTATGTTTTGTGATTGCTCTAGTTGTCCTTAGAGTTGTGCTATCACTGCATTTTGTTTTGTTACAATTTTGAAAATATCTAAGAAATAAGATCTTAGTATCTTAGAGAGTTTCTTTGAAATATTCTCTCGAGAAAGAAGACCATCTAAATTTTGTGAGCATTCAAATGCAGAATCAGTAAATTCATTGACACAAGAGTCTTTAGAAGTAAAATTAAAAGCATTACAATCTCGTCCAATTGAAACTTTAACGCTACTGTCCTTAACACTACTGTCTGTTATAACTGAATCTGAAATATCTAGATATGTATTAATAGAATGAGATTTTGAATGTGCTGAAACAGGGAACTAGTGGTCAAAGGCTACACAATTTAAATATATTTTTAGCTGGCTCAATAATTCTAACCGGAGAATCAAAACCGAATTGTCAGCAGTGATATAACGCAAAGCCGAATAATTACAACTACCCAAGCTGATAGAAACTAAACGTAGCTTGCACGAGCAGCCAGTACCACGCTCTGTCTTTTAATTCCCAAACCTCAGTTCAGATACTATCTAATTTAAATTCTGGTGAGGAAACGGAAAAGAGAAGTTACAGTAAAGATCTAAATAATAAAAACCTGGTTAATTTAAGGATTAATAACCGTATAAGGAATAAGTGAGAAATTATATGCACATTAAAGTGTATCTTAATGTGTTTAATATATTTTAATGTATATTTTTAAATATTAGGTATATTTAATATATAAGTAATAAATAATAATTTATACTTTCATATAAAAATAAAAATTACATTAGCTCTAAATATATAACTATATGCAATATTTCGTATTTTTATGTGATGTATTATAATACATATTTATACAAGATATTATATAGGGCAGATGCTTATATAATATTTTATTTTTTAAACAAATACTTATATCTTTCTTTAGAAGTTCAGACGAAAACCATCAACTTATGTTCGAGATAATGCAAAAATACTGCATAACTTCGTTTAAAAATTAATTGAACAGTGTAATTTTTCTTCTCACACTCTCAGTTTATACTTTTCCCTAATCTCAACTTTCAGACACAAGCATGTCGAATTGTACACGAAAACAAACACCTGCAGTTACAATTTACATATACAATTCTAGAAGTACATTACATGCTACATTTACAATTCTGGAAGTAGTATAAAATTTTTTCCTTCCGAAATTGATGCAGAGGGGGTGGAAACAGTGTAAATTACATGCCGCGCTAAAGGTCAAAACAAGAGGTCACTAGCTGAAAATGGCTCAGCAAAAGAGGTCAGATTTTCACTTCGCTACGGAAACCATCTTAAGCGAAAGGGAAAAAAGAAACAAACTGGACCTGAGTGTTGGGTATTTTTAGGAACTCCTTTTGTTCCGTTTTTGCAAGGAAACGGAAGAACTTTCAATGAAAAGGACGAGCATATGTTTAGTTTTTCTTTTAACTGAACTGCACGATGAGGGCTTTTCCATAACTTGTCAGGTAGCTACAAGTTAGTACGAGACTGTTGACTGTTACTTCCTATGCCAGTAGGAAGTGCTCAGAATATAAGAATTTATGTTCTTATCTTTCTGGAATAAGAAAATAATCATTTTTGCTGAATCTTCCGCCGAGCCTCTCAAATGTTATTCTCTGAGATAATTCAAAAAGCCTCTTTTCATTATCTTCTTTAAAAGCTTTACCTACTTGCATTATAATTGTAGTTGTGTCATGAATTCTAGAAAGAATGTACATCCATAATAACAAAAATATATTCAATTCTTCTATTATCATTTTTATATTTTTTGAGTGGGAGTCTCGTGAATTAAGCTGTAAAAACATATGATAAACACTTAAAATACAGCTGGTATTTGAAATATGCAAATGCAGTTATATGTAGAAGTGCTTTTCAACAAATGCACTGAAATGTTTCTTGTAGATACTTACAAAAATCTCAAAAATGGCTTTTGGAGATTTATAGCAGTTTAGAAAGCAGGTAAACCATCTAACCTACAAACACTAAAAAATTTGAAATGCTACTTACTCCGTTGAATGCTGAAATGCATGAATCTGCTAGTTTGTTTTATCATTTACTATTATACAATAAGCATAAATCTTGCTATAAAAGTTAAAATTCACCAAGATATTAGCAACTATACTCTTTCAGCCTTCACATGTTGCAGTTGACAATGATAGATATTTAAACTTGCGTAAAGGTAACCATATATGCATAATTCGCATAAAAAAGTTAATATTTTGATGTGATTGCTTTTTTTAAAATCCGTTCCGGTTATCCCACATGTTTAAAACAAGAAAGTCACGACATTAATTTCAATTTGTTTCGCAGAAATTCCCATGGTATTCGATCTGAGTTTATTTGATATCATTATGTACAGCAAAGTTGAAAGTTTCTTGTGCACGTTAGGAGCAACCTTCTTTTTTCAGACCACATCTCACGCATCGCTAGCCACTTTAGACTTGAGGATCGAAACTACAGTAAATTTAAAGCTGCAGTAACAGATAAATCGCGCTTATATCAGGCTCGGGGCCTGATTAAATTAATTTGAGGCCTTAACGCAGCATATTTTTAAGAATCTTCAAATGCTCACTTTCCTTACTTTCATAGGAAACAGCGATTATGAAGAGTTATAATATAAATTTGGAGGGAGTCTCTTAAAATTTTGAGTACTAGATCCGGGATATGGGAATCTCGCCCTTATCCGGTTGTCAAGAGATGGAAAATCATTTACATTAAGGGTTTATTAGAATGCGCGAGATTTCACAATTTTTTTCTACCTAAGGAAAAGTTGAAAACAAATACGAAAAAACGATAATTGTTTGATAGTTCGAACCGTGAAATATCCAGAAAGGATCCACTCATACCACCGGAAAGGACTAAGATTTACCGAAGGAAACGATACACGTTCTTAATTAACTAAATGCCAATGTAGCCACGTTTACGTGAAAGCCAGACAATGAAACAGATTTCGAAGAGACATCAATGGAGACGTCAGCAACTAAAAACCATTGACGGTAATTCAGTTGGCTGTTCTTTGCGCCGAACTCATCAATGTCAACTTAGCCGAATTTATTGTCTGCAACATGTGGTTAAACAGCATGCGCCACTCTGGGCTGAAGATTGTTGTTCTGATATTGTTTTTGGTCAGTATAGCACACCAATGACTGTGATTTCTAGCAAATATCCTGAGGAATTCTATGCTCAAAAATGTAATATTAAAAAACGAATAATAAATGAGTTCGGGAATAAAATATGTTAAAAAATTCATAGGCGGTACCAATTTTCTTCTTTGGCTTACTATATATTATCGACTAGTGATTAAAATCCCACCCAGCCTACGCCTAATTTTCGATTTCGGGTATTACAATACGGGAAAGAATCTGTTTAGATTTGAAAAGTGTCCTCCATCTTTTGGACGGAAAGATTTTTTTTTGGCTGTGCTATACCAGGACGAAATCCTATCCATATGCTATGGTTGCTGCAATAGGTCCAAACATTATTCTTTTAATCAATCACTACATACAAGCTAGTTGATAGGTCTTACGGTGAATGATTCTGCTAACGGAAGAACTTCAGAACATGGATATGGAACATGAAACATGGATAGTTTTTGGGAAACCTGCATTGGTAATAGAAGGAATCCTACATCAAATTTCCAGATATGCCCCATTTGAAATGGCGGCCTTCTTTTTTGGTTATTACATGTTCATTTTAATTTTTATTAATGTCTGACATTTTCTTATGATAAGTACAGGGATCAATTGCAAGTTACTGGGAATCTTAAATAATTATGACAATCGTTTCTCATTTATACTTCAGTAATTATATAATTATTCCTACGTTACGTGTTATGTGAGACTTCAGGTATTTATATATTCAAAAAAAAAAAAAAAAAAAAAGAAAAGAAAAAAGAAAAACCCTTGAAAAATATTTTTATTCTTCTTAAAAGAAATTTTGGCTTGAAATTCCATTTCCAAAAAACATTTTGGAACGTTTCCTTTAATGATACAGCAGGATTTACATCTGTTTATTCATAGCCTATTTTGTCTGTCGACTAGCGGGTCAACTCAAAGTCAAGGATCAAAGTCAAGGAAGAAACAGTTTGGATGTTTACTCTTTTCACCTATTTGGGTGGCATTCTATTTGGAAAATCATTTGCATTTTTTGTTTGTTAGATTTGCAAATATAGACGACATTCTGAGTTTTTCATTTTTTGTGGTTATTCTTTTAATATGCAGGCTCTAAAGATTAAAAAGTACCCTTCTTATAGAATAACTGAATAATACCACCCATTAGTCATATTTTGTCCCTTCAAAAGCACTATGCACTTTACCCAATTAAGAGTATGCATTTACTAAAATTTAGTTTTTTAATTTCACGTTTCTATTTCTAACAAAAATGGGAATCAAGATCTCTCTACTGTCCACTTCTCTCAATTTTCTCACTAATATTTTAAACTGCTGTTTCTTCGCACCTTCTTTCATCTGATAGTGCTGAGAAAGTAAATCGAAGAGTTAAATGTAAGAATGTTTATAGTTTGTTATCGTAAACACTTTCCAAGCTTTTATTTCTGCTTTGTTCACGTTCTACCATTTATCAAATGTGAGCGCGGGATTATTTTGTAAATTATTCGCATTTTATTTTACTGTCGGACATTTTGAAACTGCTTTTAATGGTGAAATAGATACTATTAAGATAGCTCTATAATAACTTCTGATTAGAAATCTGACTTTTGTTAAGGTTGTGATACTATCTGACTCGAACGCAGCTATTCAGGCTATTGCTTCCGATGCTACAGTTACATCTTTAGATGTATTAAAATGTAGAATTTATCTGCACAAGCGGAAAGAAATCCACTTTATTCTCCAGTGGATCCCGGTCCATTGCGGTGAGGATGGTAATGAACAAGTCGATCTATTAGTTAAAAATGGATCCATAGTTCCACAGTTGATTAAAAAGGAGATTTCGTTTTCAACTGCTAAATGTATTATTAAACACATTTCATCCTCTAACTGCCATCAAGACATAGTGCGTTGAGAAGTTGTACCAAGAGTTGGTTGAAGAATTTTCAGGACAATGTCCCTGATTGGCCTCGTCCTATAGTTGTGGCGACATTGCGACTAACTATTGGGCATGACGCCCTGTTTAGCAGTGGTATCTTGCTAAGCCAATCCTGCCCACTGTGCAGCAATTGTATTATGAATAGAGACCATCATATGCGGTGCATTGCAATTCGTAGAATATCTGAAGACTGGTCCAGATTGATTTGCAAGATTGCGCTTTAGTCAATGACCTTTACTTCTGTGTTCTTTTGTTTATGTATTTAATTGTGTTATCTTATTCATATCAAGTACCTTGCCATTGGAAATTTTAAAAATTCTGCTTTGTAAAGCAATATACATTTTGCTATTTTAAGATGAATTAAACGAATCCTACTCATGTGATGTTCCGATGCGATCTATCAGCCTGGTTCATGAAAAATCTACGCTCTATTTGGTGAAATCAAAGTAAATTTCCAAGAATGTTTTTGTTTGGTGATAAACAAATGACAGAGTTCAACATCATGATTAGAATATGTAAGCACAAATTTGTCGTTGACTGTGGTTTTATTGAAGTGAATCCCAACTTTATCAAAGAGTTTTTGGTATTGTAGTGTTGAAAGAAATAGAACTTACAGTTCTGGCCGTGGAAGTTGGAATGCTAAATTTAAAGGCGAAGTAATTATTTTGACAGGAAATTGGCAAGCAATAATTTGATCTCCGGAAATTTAAACTTGTGGGTTTTAATATCAACTGGAGGAAACAATTCCGATAATTACATGTTTTCTTCTATGAAATTTCTCGAATTAAGTAATTTCAAGCGACTACAGCGAACAAAAATTGAAATATGAAAACTTCGGCTTAAATAACAGTTCGAGAAAGAGTTTATCGCAAAAAATATCATTTTACAAATATTAAAAAAGAATTTTAAATGTAAAATATCATGACAACGAAAACTATGATTCTGTACTAGATGCATAGTCAGATTCTGTACCAGATACATGCGTTAGAAACAGTTTTCTTTAAGTTTAATTTAGTAAAGCTGCAAAGAGTCATAAAAATATCAGTTGAGTATATTATAAAGTGAAATTATTTTCGTTTACACCAGTTTAGATATGTTATTAAAAATGTAATATTACATTTTCACTTAGTTTGTTAATGAGTACTATACCAATTTAGTTTGAAAGATAAATTTAAATTCTTGGACCTTTTTCGTACGGCAACATTCTAAAAATCAACTATGTGCGAAAACACAGGAAAGGTAAAATTTAAAGGGGTAAGTTCTGCTCACTGGTAATATTTATACGGTTAAACATTAATAAATGTGAAATAACAACTCAAAGACTAATAACCTTAGGCGAATGTAGGGTTACTTACCATCCCGTCTGACTTCTAATTAGAAGCAGATATTTATTACCAACTCTGCCTGATAATTAGCTAAACGAAAAGCTTATAGGAAGATAACTCGGGTAACTTGAAGAAAGACAGCTTTCAGTGCAGTTTCAAATTAAATAAATAGAATGCAATATTAGAAAAGCCTCACTATTGTAAAGCTAAGGTAAAGAATAAACCTTTGCCGGTAAGATAATTTGCAGTAGAAGAACTCTAAAAGAGAGTAACGGCAAGTCTACTCTGCCAAATGCTATCCAAAAATGTTTGAAACTTCAGGTAAAATTATAATTTAAATTAAATTATACATTCCGTAAGGAAAGTTGTAGAAAAGCCAAAATAATAAAATAGCTAGCTAGTGTAAATTCCAGTCTTACATATATATTTACTTCTAAATTCTTTCCGGTCTTCGGCCAGTAGTTTCCAAGATATATTCAGTCCTTTTCACTTTTCCAGTGTTCATTCTGTTAGGATGCGATTTTATGTTAGCTGAAAACAACATATCTTCATTGAGTAGTAAAAAAAAAAATGTTGTTCGAGTATCAGCGTCTTAAAGTACACTGTCAGCAGTTTTGCTTTAAAATGACACATTTTAAGGTGTTGCGGAGGAAAGAATTGCCATTAAAAACGAATGAAAACGACGGCTTACTTGAATCACTTAATGACGTGTCCAAATGAATGTAATGTGCTCATATGTGGAATGTTCTTTTACCTCGATTTTGGCTTACAGCAATTTTGCTCTACTATTTAAATCCTAAGTTGATTAACTCTAGTATTTATTGTAAAATGTAAGGATAAGACAGTACATTTGAAACAGAAAATATATTTATTTAAGCCCATACTTAAATGAATTATATAATACAACTAACATCAGCAAGGAATAACTACGAGAAACCACAAAAGGAATACAAGGTTACTAAATATACACTATAAATCAGTTGTATAACATTTTCCAGCTTTCTAAATTCATTCCAAACGGAAACCTAAGACAGTATTTTTGCTTGAGAAACTCCTAAAGGTCTGTAAAGTAATTCAATTATAGTTTAAATCATGGATCAAGCTATTAGAAATTAAATTAAATTTCGGACTTCAACGAAGTCTATTCTCTTGAATTAGCTCTCTTTTCTAGCGAACTTAAATTAATGCTGTTCAGTACGGATTTGTGATTGCTTCACAACAATTTGCTGCAACTGAAGGAACAATTTCAGCACTTTTGTATTCTCATTTCATTCAGTACTTCAAAATAATTTCCTTGGATATTCGAGATTCCTTGGATTCATGATCATATTCTGGAATCGCAGACTGAACATTACTACTGAGACCAAAACAGTACCGGGAATAAAGCCATAAAATATAACATTTTAGTTTGCTTGTCTATATTAATCACATCCCTTTAAAATCGTTTTCTTGAAACCGTTTAAGGACTTGCAGTGAATTTTCTTTTATTGCATCAATAAATTTAAAATGGGGGTCACGAAGTTGCAATTTGAACAATGGAAATAAGAAAAAAATCACAATATGACAAATCAGGTGAATAAGAATCTTGCGAAATCTTGTTTCACTTTTCGAGTGCAGTTCTCTTGATTGTTGAGCATGTGTATCGGAAACGTAGATCTGAGTTCAATTTTAAAGGGACTCGCCTTGAGAAAGCATCCCCTAGGCCCAATGAATAATTGATCGATTTTGAAAAAAAAAATCAGAGCTCTTGATCTAATTTGAAAAAGCGGTGATATGCTGCAAGCTCAAACGAGCAAAATTGCTAGACAGGATTCATTATACAGTTATTAGATTTATCAAAGCAGGAGACGTGGAAAATGTGCAATGCCCTCTTTAAAATGCGGAATAATGCTAGCTGAACGTACTTTCCAGTCACCACAAAAGCACGCGATAAGCTTGGAGGAAAACCTTGTATAATCTCTTCCTAAAAGGACGACTGAGGAGCAGGGACACAATCGTCAAATACTAACGATGATGAACTATTGCCCAGCATCTTTTAGTCTGGGGGCTACTTGTAGAATCATTAGGTTTATCGAAACAGGAGAGGTGAGAAATGTGACCTCGCCGGGATTAAAACTCCAGATCTTCCAGCTGCTAATCAGACGTGCTTTCAGATTGCACCATGAAGGCAGAGGTAAGGAGGAATAAAAACTTTACGCCATATGTTAAAACAGATTCTTTACTTCCAAACTGTAACATCCAAATTGTTTAATTACGATCGCTAAGCATCAAATCTCCGGTCGGCATGTTCCTCGTTAGTTAAAGTATCTGGTCCGTCAGAGTATATAGGTCTGCTTCGACGCATTTTTATTCTCTCTTAAGCGTTTTGTACGCATATTACGTTATATTACCACTTTTAACATCTTGTTTTTGATAAAATGCTCTACTCAAAAGTTGTTTTCAGCATTCCAAACCTTTGTGTAACAAAATTCCATTGCAAAAATGATATTGTTGACTATTATTATATTGTATCGTGACTATTAGTTTTGCATTAAAAATGACTGCGTTCTTGGTACTTATCTTCTTGAATTAGAACTTCTTTCGCCAAGTTTTCGAATTTCATCTGTGGTACGTTTTTTTTTTTTTTCTTGCTACTTATAACAGGATCAAGGATCAGCAAAAGAAAAAGAAAAATAGTTCAGACTGTTCTTGCCAACTTGAAATTATATTTACGATATCTTTCAAAATCGTTATTTTGCTTACTCGTGCTTTGCAGTTAAAACAGCTATAGTCTGTTTTTTTATTTGCGAAATCAGCAACAAAGCAGTTAATATTATTTTAGACCAGTGTATAAAAAAACTCATGTACCATAGGGTGGCATATGACACCCCGGATATTTCTTTATAAAATGCCTAGTCAGTATTATGAATACATTCTAAGAGTTCTCTTTTTAATGCTAAATGAGTGACTGTTTAAAAAAAACTAAACTTAGTAGCGTAACAACCCTAATGGGCCAAGGCCTGCAGTGCACGAAATCTGCTTTCTTGACCGTGGGGCCCGGGGCGCGTAAGCATATGCCATGAACAAGTTGTCAGCTTGTCGCAAGACCCCCGGTGTTTAGTCCCCAAGCGAACTTGGTACTCATTTTATGGACCCAAGTGATGGAAATCAAGGGACGAAAGGCTGAATCGACCTTGCCCAGCCAGGGAATCCAACCCCGGACCTGTGGTGCTGCTGGACGATGCGCTAGCCACTGAGCCACCGAGCGTCTACACCGGGTGACTGCTTAAAACAGTTATTAAAATAATGTTCACCATTTTAATCAATTTAACAGTTATCTTTGTGATTTCCGAAGATAGTTCAGGATTAGCAAAAAATGTCTTTCCATGGCTTCAAAATTTCAGTTGCCCAAACCTGGTTTAAACATATCTACGATTAACTGAGAGTTTCCTCTAAAATAGCTTTTAAAAGAGTTCTGTTTCGTTGAAATTTTCTTTATCATTTCTTCAGACTTGTTTTTTTTACTGGAAACATGTATGCCAAACTAGTAGGCTTTCGAAGAAATATGTCCATTCTTGAAATACTGATATTCCAACTTGTAAGTTTTCCTTATTTAATTCTTTGATTATTATTCTGTCAATTAATCTTTTATTTTTGCACCATAAATATAACAGTGCTATATTCATTTCTCTATTCAAAATTTACTGTTGGTCGTCTTCCATGTTTTACTACTGACGATTCATAGTACTTGAAAGAAACTGATATAGCCAGCTAAAAATAATTTTTTAAAAAATATTCTGGCTTCTGATCTTCCTGTATGTAACAATCTAGACTTAAAATAACATATTTTCCGGTTTTCATTCTTTAGATGCTTTTTGGGATATTCAATTAGTTTTGTGATATATTTCTGTTAAAAAATTAACTATGTTTCATATTTATTCTAGCCAGATCTTCTTAGAATATTAGAAGTTCTTGTTCTTTATATGTTGTTAGAATTGCTTCCTGAGATAAGTACATAATTAAAATGCACATGCCGCTTAACATACGATTGCTTCAAGATTATCCAGTTATTTTACATTATAGATTATTTTACCTGATATCCCCAAAAATTGAACCTTGCTGTATTTCTGAGATAAATATTGATTATCATCATGTAAACAAAAGTGCTCGATCTGACTCGTAACTAAACTATAAGTTTTATTTATTTATTTATTTATTTATTGAAAATATTTCACAACTTCAAATTTTAACAGCTATAATTCAAATTTTTTATCTTTGTTTCTCAAAATATTTGGAATATGTACTGAAATATACATAAATGTACACTGCGCAAAGGAAAAAAAAAAAAAAAAAAGGATAGTCTTATATCTTCCATCCTATTGGGCCTATTGACAAAATTCAAATCGCGGTTCGGTTTTCATGTCTCGAAAGCGCGACTTCGGACATATACCAGATATATATATACCATTGTTTTAACATAGGTATTTTCACACAAAATAGGACTTTTTTTGGAATAACATACCAATTTTTTTCCATATTTCGATTCTACGACTCAAATTATGCCTAGATATTAAATTTTTTAAAATTTGGTACTAAATTTGCGGAGAAATTCAAAAATTTATCTTGGCGTAATTTTTTTCAGTTTGCACCAAGAATAATTCACTTGGCCAACTTTTTAATATATGGCAAACTATTATCTTTCCCTTCGATTATGTCGGAGCGGGAAAAAAGGCATCTCGTTCCTACCGTTTCACATTGTGTATGACAGGAAAAAAAGTGACATCGTTCCTACTGTAAAGTAATTTTAACAAAGTGTCTAAACCACATTTGATGTTTTATCACTTTCAACAAATATGTCAAATTTCAAAACGCGCCAATATATAAATTCAGGTATATTTTAGGAAATTTTGAATAAAAAAACTAATTTTTTGCAGATAGGCTTAGAAATACGTCTACTTTAAGATGATGGTAAAAATGTTATAGATTATAATTCAAAATTTTTTTGGGAAAATTTATAAAAACCATTTAAAATTACAAATTTTAAAAATAAATCATAAAAATGAATGAATTTTATTTGGAATGAACCTGAATTTCGAAATGTGAAAGGAAGATTCAATAAGTTTAATAAAAAAAGAGGTAGATTAATAAATATACACTCTTAGACAAAGGAACGACGCACCAAGAAGGAGTTATCTGAATGGGACGAAAATCGGTAGAAGTGTACACGTACAGAAAAAGAAATCATTACAGTCTGAGAAAAACTGGATGATTTATGGAAGTGATAGAGCTGTAGGGTTGCGACTGTAAGGTTGCGACGGATGACAATTAAAGGGGTCCTACTATGAAATGAAATGGCACCCCAGATTATCACTCCTGGTTGTCGGCCTGTCTGCTGGAAGACAGTCAGGTTGGTATCACACCGCTATCCGGGGCGTCCGCTACGTAACTGGTCCATAATAATTTTTTTTTTTATTTTTATTTTTTTTTTATTTTTGTGTTTTGAATTTTTAACAGTTTGAAAGTTTTCGAGCAAAATTTTTCTTCGAAGTGTTCAACTGTAATTTGAAGTTTTTAAATATTCAGATTTCCTTCTATTATTACTATTGCTAAAACTACTATAATTATAAATATAAGGGGATGGAGATGCTAAGAAACGGTTATAATACTATAATACAGAAAAAAATATTTGTTACTGAAATAGAAAACGTAATTTATCATGTTTTCTCTTAAATTCCTAATACAGTCATTTTTCAGGTTGTTTTAAATCTCTTTAAACAGATTTAAAAAAATAAAGTTTTTTTTTTCTTTCACGGAATGCTTGATGTAGCTGTGCGTGTACTAGACTACTTTGCTATCCATTAAAATCGTCGGTCAGAAGTGTGTTTGGCCTTTTTTCTCTCATAGAAAGAATCCCAATTTTTACGTGGAGGAAATTTAAGCCTTTGGACCATATGCAATAAAATAATAAGTAATAATAAGTATAAAGGACCTGAAACCATATGCATCAATTTTTATCAGAAGAAAACTATATTCTTTTACTTAAACATCAACAAATGTTCTAAATCTGCTTTGAGGAAATACTAATAACCTATTCTTAGAATATAATAAAGCTTTTGCACAAATTGTGCGACATATCATTCTGTCGTCACTTACATAGAATATCAAAAACATCCACTTAAGAGTGAGTCTTAAAGCATTTGAGAATATGCAACCTTTCTTAAATACATAGACAATTAGAAAACCCTTGATACTCCACTTAAGCGTAGTAAAAATACCCATTTCGTTTAGTATTTCAAAATAAAAAGAAGCACTTTCATTGTGCCTCACAAAAAGAAGTAAAACGTTGCAAATAAAACCATTTTACGCAAAGCCTAGCTTTTGTTGGATACAATTTTAAAGTCATTTGAACAACCAACAAACAAAAAAAAAGAGTAGATTTAATTCTAAGTTCCACTTAAACCTCGTTAGTTAACACAAAAGACCTAATGGCAAAAGAGGCGTGTTGCACCGGCAGTCATTAAGGACCACCAGAAGCCGGTTTGGTTACCCTGAAGAAGTATGTCAAAGACTTACATAATTGATAGGAAGTGATGTTTCCCGTTCGTGGGAGCTAAACTTAGGACAGAAAGATGAAAATAATAATTACTAGCAACAAAATCTGTAAATTTTACCTTCAGTTTTAATTAATAAATTGTCTGTAAACGCAGCTAAATGTGAGGAGTTTCTGTGCAAAAATGCGGCGATGCAAGGAATTGATTACAGAATTTTTTCGGAATTTTTACAATTTTTATCGACATCTGGCAACAATCCGAATTTCATTTTCCTTTATGGTTTGCAATAAACTCATTTTTCATGAATAATTTTTTTTTTTTTTTTTTAACAATTTCCCAAAATGACGAATGAAAACTAAGCAGAGAACAAGTGAATGTTTGAAAAATGTGAAATTCCTTCGCCAGGATTCTAACTCTGGATCTCCCGATTGCTAAGGAGATTGTACTTTTAGTTACATCATGAATGCACGCAATCCTTAAAATCTCCTTTTAAAGCAACCCTCATAATCTCCTTGTAAGGATTACTTTACGATTTCCGGTATTTAAACGGCGACTGGGAAGAAGAGGACCCAATTGCGAAATCATGGATGATGACGAATTATCGGCCACCCGAATTAGCTTGCGTGCCATTAGAGAGTAATTAAAAATTTTTCGAGCTCGGAAAACATTAAAAAAAATCTCTTAATGCTTTTTTCGGAATTCGAACTCTGGAAATCCCAACTGCAAGTCGAACGTGCTTCCAGTCACATCATGGAAGGAATATATGCGGTAAGGCAGGAGAAAATATCTTATAACCTTTTCAAGAATGTCTAGCTCAGAAAATTGCATCAATAACTGAAACTGTATCAAACAAACATTAATAAATTTTACAAATTATTCAAACTTAGATAAAAAAAATGAACAATTAAAGTAAAACAATGAAATAATTTTTATCTTTTACAGATATTCCTAAATTTTTCTAGCTAAACAGTGACAAATTTTTAAACAAATTCAGTTATTGAGTTTAGAACACACATATAAAATTCTCACACGGTAAAAACATGGCATGCCTATACATGGTTTAAAAATAATTTATAAATTCTATAGGAGTTTTCGTAAAATGTATTTTGACAATTTACAATTTTTACTTTTTTAGAATTTTTACTTTTTTACAATTTTTACTTTAACATTTTGACAATTTTTACTTTTTTAGAATGATGCTAGCAACGGAATATAGTTGTTCTGTGTCATTCTGTAATAGTTAATTAACATTTTAGAATAGAAAATTCTTTAAAATTTACAAAATTCATTATTTAAGGTACCAATCGAGTTTCTGACTTAAGCGATTTTCTTACATTTCAGATAGAATCAGGAAAAGAAGCTTTCAAATCGAGGCAGTTTATGTATCTTCAACTTCAAAGTTAATGAGAAAGCCACCCGCTGACTTACCATCTGCATTTAGGTGAATATGCAAGAATTCCGATGAGAAAACACTTTTCATCATTTTCCCTTTCTAACCTTGAAAAGTGACCAATGAATCATCATTTGTTTTACGACATGACAGGAAAGGATAATATCATTCATCATCATCAATTAAGATAACTTTGACGTTTTAGCTTAAAAAGGAGAATATTATGTATGCTTCACATTGTCATTGTGTACTACAATGATTGCTGAGGAATAGAATGTATGGGATGTTTTCACAATACATGCTCTAACCGTTAAAATGGTTGTCCAGCTTGGATCAAAACCAAAAGCCTTCATAGAGATGCTGGCAACTTTACGAAACTTACTTGTCCTGAATCTGGTAATATTCAGTACAGTGTTGGCATTCAGTAAATATTTCTTTCACAAAGCATTCAGTTCAGCGTATGACAGAGCAGAGTTATGCAAGTAAGGTTTTAGTTTGTTTACGTGATTCATTTAAAAACACATGAGGAAATAAAATAACACCTTTATGTGGAGACACAGACTTCCAAAACAATACCAGGCTACTGTATTCTAATGCATAGGTGCCATCGCCATTGTGCAGAATAAAATACTAGCATAAAAATTATATATATAAGGAAAAAATAACTACAGAATTACATACATACATATATATTTATATAAACTTCTTTGTCCCTTGTAAAAGTTAAGAAAAGTAAAACAGTTCTAAAGACACGAAACGCAATAAGGAACGTTCCTCCCAGAAGTATAGAGTAAAGAAGCAGAACCTTCCTCTGTTTGTTTGGGCTACGCGAAATAGTGATTCTAGCACAGTTTTTCCCCAGCATCGTAAAATATTGCGGATACGTACTCGAGACACACAGCTGAAAACAACATTTTCCTCGAAGTTGAGGGAAGCGAACCTACCTATCATCCCAGTTCTGAAAGGAAAAAAAAAAGTAGTCTCTAAAAGTTGTTTATTGCATCTATAGATTTGATAAAGCCATATAAACTTTGAAAGCAATAATTCAGCAATCGTTTTATTGATTAAAAGGCAATAAGTAATTACTTAGTTACACTAATTAAATAGAGTGAATTTTTAAAAATAAGCATCACGGTTGACTTTCAATGATAGGTTCGTTAAACTAAAAACACAAAAGTGAATTGCTGAAATGGTGCAAGCAGGTCGCATTTCATTACTGGCTGGAGATTCCTGAAAGAGTACTGCGCCTAGAACCCCAGATTGTCTTAATCGAAGCTTATGTGACATTTTTATGCTTTTTCACTTTAAAAAACATTAACATTCTTGCATTTTTATTAGTACTTATTAAATATTTGATCTGCTGTAGCTCTTAAACTTTCTTTGCTTTCTACAGAATGATTCCCTTTTATTGAAGCTTGTACAGTAATTTAGAATTTTTTTAAACATCAGAAATCTAAGATGCCTTCGCCACAATTTGAATTCTGGACATTCCGATTACCTGCCGCAAAAGTACAACACGAAGGCAAGACGGGAGGAAGAAAAAAAATTCTTATATTCTAACCTACTTAAAGATTGATGGGGAAGGAGAAGTACACATTCCCCAAATCCAGGTGATGAAGAATTATCGTCCACAGCGTTTCAGAGCACTACACAATAAAGAAATTTATATACACTTTTTTAGTTCGTTAGATTCGTTCGCTATTAGTCTACAACCTCACTCTTTTGTCCCTATTACTTTTCAAATGTTGCCACTGAATGTTACCGCCATGTATTATTTTTAAAGAAATAAAATAGCGAATATAGAAAATTATTCTTCTTCAAGTCTATGGATACCTGAGCCGTTTTTTTCTCTTGGACGATGTCTGGATGTTAGGAGATTCCTCTGCTCATGGCGTAGGTTTGCCAAAGCTCAGACCTTGGTAAGCTGCCCTGACAGCGAAGTAAAAGGAATGTTTTCCGTCAAACTGGAAAAGTGCAAAAGAACACAGGCATTCAACTTCAGAGATGCTAAGATCACAGTTTAACGGCGGCTTCATCGTCAGTGTAAAAATGGTATATAATGCACTAGACTTAAAAACATTTAAAATAGCACACCAAGTAGGGAGCATCGGACGAATTGAAATGAAATTTAATATCTATAGTGTACAAGGCTGTGGAGCGGGCGGGCATGGAAGAGTCTGATCATGACGTACGAAGTCTTGAGCAACTCGATCTATATGCGGGCGAACATTATCTTGCTGGAAAATTGTCCCTGGAAGACCATTTAGGAAAGGTCCTACGTGGGATCGAAGAACATTATCAGCATAACGCTGGCCCGTTAAGGTTCCACGTGTCACAATTAAAGTGAACTGGCTATCATAGGCTATGGCACCTCTAGACCATTACGCCTGCTCTGAGGGCAGCGTTTCGGGTGAGAGAGTGGGTGGAACTCTACCGTTCAGCAGAGCGGCTCTACACACGTACGCGGTAATCATCTGTCCCCGAACGAACCGGGATTCATCTTTAAACACCACGTTTTTCTAATTTGTGGCATTCGACGACGTTGTTCTGGACTGCGGATACGCCGATGTTTCGGTGTTAAAGGCAGTACACGAAAAGGGCGCTTGGATTGCGGATTTGCTTCCGCAAGACGTCTGTAAATGGTTTGTGGAACAACTGGAAGCCCTACATTTAAGTGTATCGTGGAACGGGTCTCTGTCGGATGCACGAACGCTTGCCGCACGGTCCTTCGATGTTATCGCCTCATCGTCTTCCTGGTCGCTCCAGATCCGTTTTTATGCACGTGGGTACCATCTTTTATCCGCTGCTCCCAACATATTCTGGCGGCACACTCCGAGCGATCGACCTGGGGAGCAACACGGCGCGTCGGCCAGCCTGTGGTTTTCAAGCTGATGATCAAGTCCTCTCAAACTCGCTTAAATTGTGAGAAATTTCTTCTGACACGTCTACCTGGCATTCTTCGTTTACCCATTCTTGAATCGGAATGCGACTGGTTCGTGCGCCACTAAAGGGTGTGTGATCATCAGCATTAACACCAAACTTGCATTGTTTGCATATCGAATCTCATTTACCTTATTTTCAAAGTTTCGCGATTGTATCTTTCTTCCCTCTTACTGCGCTTTTTTCAGTATGCCTAAGGGTTAATTTTAAAATCAAACAACAAAAATCAGCGTAATATTTGCAAATTTTCACAGGCCTAGTTTCGATGGTTTTACCGAACCATCATCCTTAGTTGCCAAAACGGGGAAAAAAAAAAAAAAAAAAAAAAAAAAAAACCTGCTCGGTTTTGCCGATTTTTTTCCCCCGCTGCTTCATGGAAGGCAACATTTTAACTTTCACTCTTGATAGTTTGATGAATTTTCCAATCATATTGTTAAAATTTGTGATGTTCTCATTCTCTCTACATATATGAACCTTGTGAGTTCTTCACCTAACCCCTTTTGACATATATTCTCGACGCGAAAAATGAACTACACACTCATTGCAAAGTAACAAAAAATATATTTTATTTTTTTTACGCATTATATCAATTCTTCAGAGTCATCTCTACTTTTTTGCATGATATCAGCGTTTCTGTTTTTACAACACATTTAAGAAAAATCCTCGAGTATCTCGACTGCAGTTCAAAAAAGTTCTCGCTTCTTCACCACGTGAATGCCGCTATCTCTCGCCCTTCTTTCCTCGTTGGTTGCCAGATTCCCCTCTCTTTTCTGCTCGAGGTGGCTGGCCTTGCGAACTCTACGGCAGGGCTAGGTCAGGAGCTTTTTAAAATCGAGTCTGACAAACTGCTTAATGACAGGAATGCCACAGATACCCTTGCTACAGATCCAGTGCAAATATAAGCAAACATTTTCAGGAATTTGCAAAAGAAGTGTCATAACGACAATTTAACAGCACGAATAAACAAATATGGGAAACAAGGTGCCCCATTGTCTAATTTCGAAAGTTTTTGATGAAAACTGTAGTCTGGGCTTTATTTTGAGATGTATTAATTTTGCATCACATTTTGGAAATGTCTTTAATCTAGGTATCTAATACTAGACAGAATTTTGCTTCATACATTCACAGCAGGACTGACGACCTTGAATCGCTAGATGCTTCTAAAATGAGTAAGATTGATTAGCATGAGAGAAACGAATGCCTGAGAATAATGAAGGTACTGCCTTTGAATTTTAAAAATAATTCTTTGAAAGATAATGTAGAAATCATAAAAACGGTGATTTTGTAAGATTTCTTTAGTGTAAGGGGATTCTGCCTCTAAACCTTTTTGCTTTCCGAAAAGATAGATCATATTTTAATTTGTTATTAACTACTCTAACGGCATCTCCTTTCATTTTAAAACATATTGCAAGAAAAAAGGGTTTCCCTCCTCCGCTTTCTTTTACTAGCAGGAAAATCTCTGAGGAGTATATAGAAGTCTTTTCGATCTGTTTTTACAAAAGCTTTGCAGTATCATAGAAATACAATTTACTCATAAATGTAGCATACAATACTTTCTCAAACTGATCGCATCTAAGTGTCTTATTTACGTGGATGTCTTATTTAAAATTTCAACTAATTTGCTTTGAACTTATCTGCTTTGAAGGATCTTATTTTTAAGCAGTGTGCTCTGACTTCTTACTTAGAATTTAAACTGATCTGCTCCCAAAGTTCTGTTTAAGAATTAAGTTTATTTGCTTCCACTGATGAAATCATATGTTATCCATTAGTTAGTAGTATATGAAAATTACTATCTGGTAATAAAAGGTAGCGTTTCTTACTGATAGAACAAATAAGAATGTTTTTAACTTATAAGGTATATCTCTCGCCTTCTTAGCATGTCATCGTGGTGTGGCGGTTAGCACACTCGGCGAATATTCGAGAGGCCCGTGGCTCGAGTCCCGCGAGGGAATTGCTCATTTTTCCTCTCTTCTGCTTTAAACAAAATGCCTAATGTCTTTACAGTTGCACCCTAACTGAAAAAGATGGTAGATGATGATATCCACCACCAGGATTTGGCAACTGGGCCCTTAATACCCAGTCGCCTTTAAAGAGTGGGGTATTTCTCCCGCCTTCATGGTGTAATGGTCAGCATACTCGGCGCGTATTCGAGAGTTCCAAGGTTCGAGTTCCGGCGAGGGCAGTGCACATTTTTCATGTCTCCTGCTTCGAAATAACCTAATGACTCTATAAACTGTTAAAATGGACTTTTATTGCAGTGAATACGATTTAGATTCATTAAACCTTTTGAAGAATAATGTAAATTCATTCTCAGTTTTTATTTTACTGCTAGCTTAAAGTTTGGAATTTTCTTTAAAACTTGACTGTGAAATAAACTCCAAGTTGCTTTATTGGCAAAACTAAAAGGTTTGCTTTATTGACAAAAGCTAAACTTTGTTGCTTTATTAACAGAACTAAAGTGTGGCCCACGGCCACTCTTTAGTCTCTCAAACAACAACTGTGAAATTAAATGAGCATAATATCATATATTTTTGTTTCATACGTGAAACATTCGGGTTTCAGTTACAGTAATAAATTTTGTTCAAAACCTTAAATTTTCATTGTTATATTTGAAAGTGATACCGAAAATACACCACTTACATAATCTAAAATGTAACTATATTGAAACTATTTAATTTTTAATTTCTATCTGCACTATTTTCTCCAAATATTTATCTGATGTATATAAGCCTAAAGTACTATTGAATACTTGTATTTAAATTTTCTTGCGTATTCGAAACTTTTTATGATAAATGTTGAAAAACTACAGTCTCATCGGTTCTTCCACGTCGAGAATTTGTAGCTCATGTAAAGAATTCATATTTTGCCTCTAACAAAGGCAATTTCACTTTAAATTGTCTCCATTTATCCTAGAATGAAGCTTAAACATTTCAATCTTAAAAATAATTTCTTCAGATTTACCAGTTCCACCCACACAAATGATTTCGTATTCAATTGAGATGATGCATGAAAAACCAAAACCTCGGCCACTCCTCATACTGCCACAACAATAATGAACGATGATAAGACGTCATTGGCAAAGTTTTACTTCTCCATGAGGTCAGGAGATCACGTCCTCAAAAAAGCGAGATCCTCTTCGGGCCATTTCTGTCTGAAGAACCAACTTTCCCTTCCTGGCAAGCGGAAGGTTAATTCAAAAATTTTCTTCTCCTCACAGACAGATGTCGGTCGAAACAACATCTGGGCGAGTTGAGCTGCAACCCACAATAACAGCAGAATTTGTATCCAAACATGCTCTGTCTTCTTTGTGGCTTTGTTCTCTTTGCCTAATGTATCTTAGTTGACCAGTTATAGTAAACACGACTGGGGTAAGAGAGGTGAAGTGATCTTTGGTTTATGGCGAAGAAGGAGGAAGCATTGGAAGATAGTAACAGTTGATGCGGTTTTTTTCTTTAAAAAAATTGTTTTCGGCTTACCTTTTTTATTTGTACGTGACAGTAAATCGAACCTTTTATCACGTGCGAATCATGTCCTATTTTTGATTTTTATAGAGGACCTAAGGGGATTCATGAATTGTATGAGGTATTAGATCTGTTGCGCTTTTGAATTTTAAACATTTTCTGAAACTAATAAAAGAATCTGCTGCAGTATTTGTTTCAGGTAGGCAAAGCTAGATAATAAAGCCCCGGTTCTTTTAAGCCATCATGGCGGCCTTGAAATAGAATAATTCAGAGAACTTTTTATTTAAGGTAAGAATTTTAAGCAGAAAGAAGAAAGGCCTTCAGAAAATTAACTTATGTAGGCCTTTCTTGGATGTCAGCGATTCTGTTTAGCTCTCTCAAGTAAAAATTTAGTTCGTCGCCGTATTAATAAAGACCGGCCCCGTATAAGGCAAAGGATATTCTTTTTCGAGAACATCTATTATATCAATTATCTGGAACCATTAACTATCTGGTGTCGGCTGAAAACGTCCGAACGAAAACAGCGTGGAGAAAACAACGTTAAACGAAAACATCGTCATACAAAACATCGTAGGCGAAAAGAAAGCAACGAGAACATCGCAGTTCTAAAATTATCTTCAGCTACTTGATTGTGGGATTTCGTATTTTTCGTTGGTTAATTTATTTAACTGTAATGTGATTTGGTAAGCCCGCTGCCTCTGAAACAGTTTTCAGTAAAACATCATAAGGAATTTATGCATTTTATTAATTAATGAGTACGAAAGTATTTATCACATAAGCGTATTTAAGCTATTAACATTTTATGCAATTCTGCTTCAACTAAGTAGCATGTCTCTGTCTTTCAGTAAAGAAGAAGGTACAAACTTCAGTTAGTATTTAATCATTATTAAAATTAGGGATTGTATGACTTTTTCAATTATCGGCAATTAGATCAAATTGCCAATTAAAACAAATTTTCTGGAAATTTACCAGCATTTTTTTTTGTTTTTTTTTTTTCATTTTCTGTTTTCAAAAAATATATTGAAAATATAGTGACATTTTACTCAACACTTACCAGGCGCTTCAAATGCGTATGAAATTTAATCGCATTTTCAACGTATGTTATAAAATGCTGTAGTACATAATGCAAAAATAATCAGTAATATATTTAGTAGATTAGCAGATTATTTATATGTACGTACACAGGTCTTTATTGAGAATCGGTGATCGTCAAAATGTTTAATTTTTTTTTTTTTTTATTTTTTAATCAGACTAAAATAGGTTATGTACGCTACAAATCAATAACTTTTTTTTTCGATTCTTATTGTAGCAGCAAAACTATTTTTATGAAACAAAGTTGTTAACTATTAATTAAATATAGCTTATCTGCTTGTTTATTTCATAGAATACGGGAGAACATGTGAAGATTGTGAGTTATTTCTCTTGTCTGACAGTAAAATAAAAAAGAAGTACAATATTGCGCCTGTCGTTAGTATGGGTTTTGAGAAGTTTGTAGCTCACAGCATGCTTTTGCCCAGTTTCGTCCCAGTTTTGAAGGTTTCCCAAATTACTATAGGCATGTATTCTGAGTGTATCTGTGCCGTGCAGATACTATACACTTAGAAACAAGCCTTCACCGGGATTCAAATTCTAGTCCATCGATAACGACAATCAGCAATTCTTATTAAACTGTTAGCAAAGTTATCTATTTAGCGCCGTGTAATTTATTCTATAGGCTTATAGGGGATTTTGCTATCTTTATCAACAATCTCGATTTTCTATCTGAGAAACTAGAATTTTTAATAAATCAACTTTGAAATGGCTCCCAAATTAGCTAAATGTTATCTTCGCTATCACTGCAATCGCTTGCATTCATTTCAAAGCTAACAGTTCAACGTATCTAGGCATGCTTTTTTTTTAACTTTTAATTAAAATTTTTTGTTATCAAAAAATAAAAATTTGAAATTTGATAACCTGAAAGAATGCTACCGAAGGTATTATTTGAGGGCTGTCTTAAAGAATACTGATGGGCTTCACTGGGTGAATATTTTAATGAGAATCTTTTAAATTACAGCATAAGATTTAAAATGTGAAATTTTATTTAACTTTTTCTGTTTTTTGTAATTTAAAATATTATTTACTCAGATTTGATAAAATTTTTTAAATATTATTATTTGAAATGAAAAATACCATTTGCTTCGTTTAAATTTATTCTTCTTTTAAAATGTTACATGTAAACAGGCTTAGATTAGAGGATATGATTTTGCGCTTTCCGAAGAGAAATATTACTGTTCCAAAATTTAAAAATGTTGTGAAATGCATGGTATTAAAATTTCTAATTGAAAAATAAGTATCATTACTAATCGGAAGGCAAAACTACCATCAGTCATTATTCTACATGGAAAAAAGACTCCAAATGAAACCTGAAAAAGATAAGTACAGTTTTCATTTTTTCTAAAGTTAAATCGTTACTAAGAACATAAAATCCGACGACCCGGAAATCAGTTTCAAAGTCTTTAAACACATCTATAGCAACAATAAATAAAACAATAAACCAAGATTTACAACAGATTTACAAAAATCTAAAAAACCTGATAATTACTGGCGTTTTCCCGAGGCATGTGGCTCAACGCAGAGCAATTTGCTGAACCGTGTATAAAAGCTATTCAGCAGGAGATAAATAGAAATACATCATGATCCTTGATGAAGCATGGGTTTGCCTAAATCACTGCAACAAAGAACGGTCTATTTATCATCGAAAACGGAGAGAAAGAAATGTGCAAATCTGCTTCCGTCAGAGCAGAGAAAATATCAGAAGGGGTTTTATGATTGTAGCAGGATTCTCTTACAATGGAAAATTAAAAATAAGAAGAGTGGAAAAAATTATAATCAACTCAATATATATCAAACTAAAGTTTTACGTATGTTATTTACAGAACCAATTCCATTTCTTTAACCCATTGACTTTAAAAGAGTGAAACTTCATCAACATTAATCAGCAAGTCATACGTACTAAAAACGTACCACTGCATTCCATGAAAAAATGAAGTCTGATACAGGTATTTCCCAAACATAATTTTAACTTATTACTGAGAAATCCTCTGATGTATCACCTATATATTACTGTGTTTCTGGTCTCTTGAAATGGGCTCTAAGCTCAAAACTGGAAACACTGGAAAGTAGAGAAAGAGAAATGGAAAAATATATCCCTGGAATTTTATGAAAAGCCCTTCTATTATGAAATCACCATGCAGACGTGTAGTTCAGAAAAAAGGCTATCAGATCGAATATTTAATAGAATACTATTCCCATTTTAAACAGTAATTAAACCGCCCCAAATTGTTCTGAAAATTCTACGCAGCCTCTGTATTTTTTCAATTTTTTTTTTCAAATCATTAGAGTATACACTATTTACCTTTGTGATGAATTCGTAATTTTATTAATGCAGCAGCACAAATAAGTTCAGTTTGTCGCATTTCTGTTTCAGTATTTTCTTGAGCATTCTTAAATAGAGTAAATTCATTATGCCATCAGTTATCGCCACTAATGAGTTTCATCTTTTACTTTAAGAGCACATCCACAGAAGGCCATATCTGTCTGGAACTGTGGAAGGCCAGCTTAGACATGGTTCAACTATAATTGTACAAATTTTGCTTCTACACAACGTTTTGAGCAAAATAGATACATTTAAACATTTAAAATTCACTGGATTTGTTTCAAATTAAAATTTTAAGTAATTAAAATTTCAGAACTTGCTTTATTTATTGATATGTTTGTAAATTATTTTATTAATCATCCATTTTTCTTTTATTTACTAGCAATTCGAACTACATATCTCCCATTTGCTAGCTAGATGTGCTAAACCCTTACACCACGAGTGTCCACTCGGAGGAATGGAATAGTTTGCATCATACCCCGCTTACAGATACCATCGTAAACCACCAGATATTCTAGAGTAAAAAATATAAAAATTTAGCTGTGCATCACAAGGATGTGACAATTACTTACAAATTTCCCTCGAAATTTTGATTCAGAACTCATGGTTATGCCTCGCAATTTTTTAAGTTCACGAAAAGTTCAATTAAATTTAAAATACATAGCTTTCGGCATAGTAATATTTTACAGCTTTAATTCATTCATATATAGTACTAATTACACTGATTGCTAAAAATACATACAAAATTGCGGGATATCAAAATATGAAGAAAACCTTATTAAACCTTTGGAAGAAAACCAAATTGAACTTAACTGAAACGGTCCTTTAATTCTTAATTTTAATTGCAAATATCCCTTATTCAATGGTTCACATTGCACCAAACTAAATTACGCATTCCCTGCAGTAACTGCAATGCGAAATCCTTTGCCCAGTCGCTGCTCAGGATTACAACAAACACTTTTACGAGCTTGTAAATCCTTACCGCAGTAATTGCGCTTCACTGTTTTGCGGCTTGCCCAGCCTAAGAAAGTTATTTCTCTTGGTTAAACTTCTTTTTCTATTATCTAAAATGCAAACGGCGTATATAGAAATTGTGGGGAGCATTTAGCACCCCTAATGTTGTACCAATTAAACAAAAACGTATTTTGTGATTAATTGTTTTTTGTTCAAAATCAAAAATTTCTAACCATCAAGCCAGTTGTAATTTTTTCTGTAATCGTATTTAAGCAAACAGTTTTTCTCGGCCATGCCTAAAAAGCAATTGATTTCATATTCTTTACTTAGCTCCCTTGTAATTCCGGTCAACGTACCACGACTGTGAATCTCCAAAATACCCTATCATAACATATATAAAACATAGGTTGTTAAAATGGACTTTCAAAGCTACTCTCTACAATAGTTTCATATTTCTAAACATTTTTTCACTGGAAGTTTTGATTTAATTTGTTTTATTTAATTACTTTAGAGATTATAAGATATTATCTCCCACCTTCCAGCATGCCTTCGTGGTATAACGGTAGCAAACTCGGTACGTCCAGGTTCCATGTTCGAGTCTCGGCTAGAGCATTGCTCATTTTCTTTGTCTCCTGCTTCAAAATAACCTAATGACTCTGTAATACAATACTGACATATTGCAACTTTTATTTTCGATATGTTTATCACTTCCCTTCGCCATAAATTCTACTACAGCTTGCAATCGCATTCTGTGTTACTCTAAGCCTGTGGATTCAGTAGTCACATCTTGCATTCGTAAGACAGCAATCCTTCACTGATCATCTTGCGCATCTGCTTAGTGTCAGCTTATGTAAATCGTTCAACTTTTTTCTTCTTTCTCTGGAAACTCCTATTCATGTTCTTTTTTTAAGCTTCATCAGGTTGCCTTCTTCCTTTTTATGACCATGTGCAATGCTGTGACCATGCCAGCTGCTGTAGCTGTCTTCATTGCTGGTTGTTTTTACTTCAATGCACTGTTCGTCTCTGATTACTTTGTTTTGAAACAACCGTAACAGCCTAAAAAAAAAAAAAAAAAAAAAAAAAAAGAAAAAAGAAATCCTCCTTCCTCGTTTTCTCATTTAATAACATACAGCCTTGTTATCCGTACATTACCTAAGCGTTTACTCGCTTATCCGAATTTGTCTTATGTGGGAAAAATTTGAAGAGAATTCATATAAGAGTTTTACAAATAGGTTTAAGGTGTAATGAGCGAAATTCCGCTAAATCTGTCTTCTTTTAGAGATGTATAATATGATATTTAGACATTCAAAATATATTATAGTCACTATTCATAAAAATACAAGGAGTTATCGCCTTTTTCGGCTTCGCGTTAAGTGGACCATTTTCATTTAGCACTGAAAGATTCGTGGCTCAAATCCCGGCAGGAACACAATTTAATTTCCTCATTTCCTAGTTCGAAATATCTAACTATCTCTAGAGAGTTTCTTGAATCAAAATGTTGTGGACAATAGCTCTTTATCGCTTGGATTTGTCTGAGTTTCGTTTCTCTCCCCAGTCGCCCTTTAATTGTAGAGAATGTAAGGAATTATTGCGTTCCCTATGTGGTAAAATATTCAGCTTGCACGGAAGATCTATGGTCCGAATCCCGGAGAGGATACTATTGATTTTTCGCACTTCCTTCTCCCGAAAAATAAAATATAATATCTCTACACCTTTACTTTTTCTTTTATTCAAGCTTCAGGCTTTCAACTTGAATGAAAGTTCATAAACCCATCATTCCTAATAATGACATTTAAAAGCAAAATCGAGCAGTGGCTAGCGCGTCGAATAGCAGCAACATAGGTCTGGAGTTCGATGCCCGGACGTATATAAGCAAAATGTACACTGCTAGGACAACGGTTTGAATTTGGCCACTAACAATCCAGACAACCATCAATATTAACTCCCCCTACGGTGATGATGTCAGAAAGTCTGCAATTTGTTTTACCGACATTTTTTGTAGTAGTTTTTTTTTTTTTTTTTTTTTTTTTTTTTTTTAGTTTACAGTATGACTTCTATTTTGAAAATTACCGCCACTGAACTTCCTGACTCATTTAAAAATGACATAATGGAATCATTATATGATACTGTTACATATATTATAACTATTATAATTTTGTTTATTAACAATGATTAATAACGAAATTATCATTAATTAATTAATTTTTATCATGTGCAGTATATTAACGTTTGTTAATAATATTTTATAACAATTAAATATAATATATTAATATTTTATCTTCAATAAATTAGTATAACATCTGCATTTTTTCTTTAACATCACTGATCACTGGGAATCGCAGAAAAGAAATGCACTTATTTTGATAATCCCAATATTTTCAGAAATCACTTTGTATGCCATCATAGTTCTTACAGGAAAGTTGGTAGAAAAATGAGTGGAAACAGTGTCTCAAAAAATGCAGATTGTGTGAAATTTCAGTAAAACTCTGTCAACTGCAGGAGCACTCAGATAGTCTTGTCTTTTCCAGGAGCAAAATGTATTTGCTTCTAAAAGAGACTTGTTTCTTACATTGCCATGTTTATGATAAATTTGATATGATACACACACTGGCCAATGAATTAGAAACCTTTGATATTTTCATTTGAATGCGAGCTAGGGATGAAGTACGCAAATTTTTTATGACGTGGGTTACACGTGGTTAGAATGCTAGTATAAGTAAGGTGTAAGAGTGCTTTTCGCGATGAATGAAATACACTGCTCGACATTGAAAATGCAACACCAAGAAGGAGTGGTCAGAAATTTATGCAAATTTTGCAGTAGACGCACGTCACTGAGTTATGAGAATGATGTGAAATGCGCAGCTCTCCGACGCACGTGAAGTGAGATATAAGGGAAGGAACGTGCAGAATGGGCAATATTCGTGTCGTTATTTCTGCCAAACGAGTTATCGAAGAAAGTTGGTTTTTGTCCCGGAGGATACGTGTAATAAGCGATAAGCGATAAGCAACGGAGGACGTGGGCACTGTCCCTTTACCAAAAGGTTAATCGGTATAGCACCACGTCCACCTATATCTAGAGCCTAAAGAGGAATCACAAGACGCCACGCGCCGGGCGCCCAAACCCAGAGCCAAATTCAACCCGGGGGCAGTCCAACAGACCAAATGCCCACGAAAGACAGTCCCAACAACCGCCCAGGCCCCACATTTATTAAATAAAATAACAAAAGCATGCAGGGCCAAAAAGGGCGAGTTTGGACAATAAGCAAAAATTTTACAAAGGTGTAATACACACAAATATAGAATATACATAAGCTAAAGTACAGTCTGATGTTGGGCAGCCCAATAATATACAATGAATAAAATATAGACAGTAGAATTAGACTTAATGACAATATAACATAAAAATAGAGAACATAGTGAAATAATGAATGTAAATGATTACAGCAATACAGAGAGGATATACCAAAAGAAATAAAAATAAAAGAATACAATGTAACAGAATGCAATAGCGGTACAATACACTTGATCACGTGGTATTGTGGGAAAAACATGCAATAAGGCTAATTATACGATTATGAGGAATAAAAATAACATATTTAGCCTGCATAAAAGTTAACGAATATAAGATACTATACAATACTATACAATATTACAATACAATACAATACAAAAAAAAATTAACATATTTAACCTGTACTAAAAGCCAACTGATATAAGATACTATACAATACTATACAATACCACAATACAATACGATACAGTAGATACAATACCACAATATAATACGATACAGTAGATGCTATACAATACTATACAATGAAAATACAAAATACATTCAGTGTTGGTGACACAAAAATACATTTAAAATTGTCATGACACTAGTGATGAAAATACAAAATACATTCAGTGTTGGTGACACAAAAATACATTTAAAATTGTCATGATACCAGTGATCCTAATGCAGCAAATAAATTGATGCAGTTACCTGCATAAAAGATAACTTATATAAGATACCATACAATACTATACAATACTACAATACAATACAATACAAAAGCTAATTAAACGATTATAATGAATAAAAATTAACATATTTAACCTGTATAAAGCCAATTGATATAAGATACTATACAATACAAAAAAAAAAAAAAAATACCATAATACGATACGATACAGTAGATACTATACAATACTATACAATAGAAATATAAAATACATTCAGTGTTGGTAACACAAATATACATTTAAAATTATCATGACACTTGTGATCCTTATGCAGCAAATAAATTGATGCAGACAGTTAAATGTGTTACTATACATTTGCAAAGGATGAAATATAGACTTAAGTATGCCACAAATTATGAACATATATTATACCGTGAAAAACACAAAATACATTCAATGTTGGTATAAATACAATGGATATATTTAAAACAATGGATAATGGTTGGATATATTATACAATGAAAATCTCTAGCGACCCCAATACATTCAGTGTTATTATTACACAGAGAATTAAATGAATGATATTACATGGGCAATTGATGAAAAGAAGACAGTAACAGTATAATGTATAGCCAAATATGCAAGTATATGGTATACGGATGTTTAACAGCAACTGGCAAACAATGTACCATTAATACGCCCAACTAAATATGCCAAGATATTATATACTATTATACAGTGAAAAACGCAAAACACGTTCAATGTAGATATTATCATAGTGCATTATGAGGGAATACAGACAGTTATATGTTTGATAATACATGGGCAAAAGATAAAAATAAAGACAATAACATTATTATTCATAGGTAAATATGCAGATTTAATATATTCAGATATTTAACAGCACCTGGTAAAAAATGTACCATAAGTACATTGATAGCTGCTATGGACAACAAAGAGACTATTAGGACAATACATATGCAACAGATAAATATGCAAATTCAATATATACAGATATTTAACAGCACTTGATAATAAATGTGCATATGCAAAAGATAACATTATTATTCATCGGTAAATAGGCAAATGCAAGATATACAGATACTAAACAGCACCTGGTATTAAATGTACCATAGGTACAAGGACAGCTGTTATAGACAATATTACCTGGTTGCACTTAGAAAAAGATGCTGAGAGAGAATATACAAATATTTGACTGCTGCTATACACAGCGACTTATAACAGATGGATTACAATAGATTACAATGGTTACAAACACTTCAGAGCATAAAAGTAGATGGGTTATAATATATACAAGCAGTTGAAGAAGTTGAATCATATGTCGATATTATAAGGCACAAAGATCAAGTCCCAGATTCATCAGTTTGTCAATTAAACGGACTATCTTTTTGACTTGATGCCGTTGCTTAATCAAAAAACGACTAAAGGCAGTCCTATCCGTTGGTGGAAAAGGAATATGGAATTCAGTAGTAAGTGGACAATCGATTAGATAGTGTTCTGGATTGCCCAGTTGTCCACAACTACAGAGTGCTGAGGAAGAGAGTCCATGTCTCTCGAAATATAAGGGAAAAGGCCCGTGGCCCGTAATGTAGAAGATCAGCTGTGGTGGCATGATTAATCGGTCTAAATCTACTTTAGGGACATGGGCAAATGCTCGGCGACCAGTTTCCTCCGAACTCCATGCATTTTGCCACAAAGAGATGGCTGTGAGAAGTAAGTGACGCTTTAGATTAGATACTGGGCGTGAAACCGTCAAGGTCTGTGTTATCTCGTGATTCTGTGCTGCTTCTTTAGCAAGCCTATCGACAGTTTCATTACCGTAGTTCCCCACATGAGCTTTTGTCCATTCTAAACAAATGTGTAGATTTTTATGTCGAGACAAGCTAGTTTGAATGTCCACAATAATGGGGGATGAATGCAGAGGATTTAAAATGGCATACAATGTGGAGAGACTATCGGTAAGAACATAGGAATGTGAATATCGATGATTAATGATTGTTTGTATTGCTTGTCGAATAGCAATAGCCTCACTCTGGAAGACGCTGTTAAAAGAAGACAGATGGCATTTCCACTGGTGAAGAGTTGTCTGATCTTGCAGTATGGCTATATATGCACAGCCAACCTGATCTTCCAATTTAGAGCCATCAGTATAAAAGACCAGATCAGCATGAGAAACTTGATGACTCGGTTTGAGATTAACTTTAACTCCCGTACCATAGAGGGAGGGGTGTTGGTCTTCTCTGTTTATTGCTGCTTCATAATCATGGGAGGAGAAAGAGTGATCTCCAAACTGAACTGAACAGCCAAGTTGTCTAATCAACTGATAAGCTGCGTCCTTTTCAACCGCAATAGGTAAAGGCAAGACTCCAGCTGCAACTGCGAGGGCGTTAGTTGGTGATGTGCGGAAGGCACGAGTGATATTTAAGAGAAATGGTCTCTGTATACTATTTAAATGTCGGACTTTGCGTCCTTGCATTGGTGCTGCCCAAATTGCAGCACCATATGAAACAATCTTTTCAGTTACTGTTGCATATAAAACTTTAAGAAGATGTGGATTTAAGCCCCAGTGGATTCCCTTCACAAGTTTAAGGCGTTGAGCAATCACAGCAGTACGCTTCTTGAGATCTAACACATGGGGAATCCAATTGAGTTTGTCGTCGAAAATAATTCCAAGGTATTTAAGTTCACGTTTAATACGAAGACGCTTGCCATTTATGGTTATTCTCGGCTGACGAGCCATAGAACCACCCTTCTTAGGAATGATCAGAATTTGCGATTTCTCTTCAGAGATTTGCAATTTAAAATCTTCACATCTAGACTGAAACAAAGAACAGGTCTCCTGTGAGTTTGCTTGAAGTTGATCACGAGTCCTACCTCGCACTATGAATGCGGTATCATCGGCATAAGTAACCACAGTTGTATGTTCAGGCCATGGCTGCTTAAGGATAAGATTGTATGTCACATTCCAGAGAAAGGGGCTCGCACATGAACCCTGCGGGCACCCTCGAGTCTGACATCTATGTACCAGGCCTCCATTATAGGAAATGATCAAATGTCGATCGGACAGATAATGTGCAAGAGTATTATATAAATTGTGGGGGCAATTGGCATCTCTTAATGCATATAGAACTGCCGGCCACCACAACGTATCGAAGGCGCTCTTTAAATCCACTGAGGTAAACGCTGTGTGGTGGCCGGAGAACTTATTGCGCAGGATGGTATCTTGAACTTCCTTTAAAGCGTGCAGTGTTGATCTTTTGGTGCGAAAACCGTATTGAAAAGGACACAGATAATTTGTTGAGTGCAAATGAAATCTCAATCGTCCCATAAGAAGTTTTTCAAAAGTTTTGCCAAAAGCTGACAACAAACAAATAGGGCGATAAGAATCGGCACGGGCTGGATCACGGTGTTTCTTTAAAAATAAGATCACCTGGCCAATTTTAAAACATTGAGGAAAAGTTCCACTATTGAATAGCTTATTAAACAGGCTTTGGAAGAGACTGAGATTGGTGCTAATAATCAATTTGACAATACGATAGTCAACACCATCTGGACCCGGTGCGCGCTTATTAGGGAGTTGGCGTAAGACTTGCCGAATTTCTTGAGTAGTAAAAATAACATCGTCTGGTGTTTGAAGACTAGAAGTTTGATTTCGAATAGTCTGATGAAAGGAGGAATCAGTTGAATTATCATCTGTAGAAAAAACCGTATCAAGGACTTCTGATAGAGTTGATTCAGTCAGGTGACTATTAGGACTAACTGTAGGTAAAAGATGGAAAGTTGCTGGCTTAAACAGCTTGTCGGTCGCAATCTTATGATGAATACCATAAACAGATGTTGTCTCAGAACAAAATTTGCGCCAGCTAGTTAATTTGGCACGTATAATCATTTGTTTGTAACATGCTCTTTCCTGTCGGTAAAGAAGCAGAGTATTGGAGCTGATATTATTTCGACGCTCTTGCTTTAGCCGACGTCGAAGAGCTCTACATTTTTGTTGTTGAGTACGAAGCTGAGCATTCCACCAATTTAATGTACATAACTTCTTAGTGGTACGAATAGGCAAAACACTATCACATACTATTCGAATGGTAGCCATAAGATCACTAGTAAAATTTTGTAGATCTTCACGAGAATGCAGAGATTGAAGACGAGAATGATAAGAGGCCAAATTGGCTTGAATGGCTGCAGTAAACTGTCTGACCTTTCGGCCAGGTAAATTATAACGCCGTATGATTGAGGTGGCTGTAGTTCCCGCGAGTGAAAAACGTATATAGTTATGGTCTGATAGACTTAGACCCTCAATTACTCGCCAATCTTGAAGAAGAGAGGCCATAGGCAAAGTAGACAAAGTCAAATCTGGCCAACCATGTGAATGGGAGAGAATGCCGGGCCGCCGTCAACGAAGGCACTTCCAGCAGATAGACGATTTTACGAGGGGTGTAGTGATTGGACTTAGAAGGGCGGGTTGGTCCTTCGTCAAATCGCAGCTGATACCCACATGGATGCGAGCACGGTGCATCGGCTATGGCGAACATGGTTGAAACAAGGAAATGTGGGAAGAAGGAGGGGTGCAGCCAGAATGACGTCAGCACGCGTGGATCGACGCATCCGCCGACAAGCTGTGGCGGTCCCTCAAGTCACTTGTACCGCGATTCTGCAGCATGTGCAAGATACCCTGGATGTTCCCGTGTCGACCAGAACCATTTCCCGTCGATTGATTGAACGTGAACGTGGCGTGCACTCACGGCGTCCGTTAAGAAGTCTGCCATTGACCTCACAGCATAGACGACAACGTTTAGAATGGTGCCGGACTGGAGCGATTTGGATGACAGAATGGCGAAACGTCGTGTTCTCAGATGAGTCACGCATCTGTTTATCCAGTGACAGTCGCCGCGTACGTGTGTGGCGTCGACGTGGAGACAGATCTAATCCGGCAATAACTGTGGAACGCCGCACCACGCGACAACGTGGCATAATGGTTTGGGGCGCTATTGCATACGATTCCAGGTCACGGCCCAACGATACTTGAATAATGTACTCCGGCCGATGGCAATCCCCTACCTTCAAGGGCTGCCCTAATGCAAATTTTCAGTAGGATAACGGCCGACCACACAGTGCTCGCATCTGCCAACATGCTCTGCAAGGTATACAGGTGCTTCCCTGGCCACCGTACTCTCCTGACCTGTCACCAATCGAACACGTGTGGGATGTGATTGGACGCCTTTTGCAGTCTCCACCCCTGCGTCGTTCAGAAGACGAACTGTGAAAAATGGGTGAAAGGGAATGGAGAGCCATCCCTCAGGACACCATCCGCACTCTTATTGACTCTATGCCTAGACGTGTTTCTTCGTGCATCGCTGTCCGCGGTGGTCCTACATCTTACTGAGCCGACGCCGTTCTCGCTCTGTTTTCTGAGTATCATTTTGATACAAAGATCATTTATTGCTGCTTTCTGTCTCTGTCTTTTTTCCAAATTTCATCACTTTCTGACCACTCCTCCTTGGTTATGCATTTTCAATGTCGAGCAGTGTAAAATGGGTAAAATGACAGATCTTTTACTATTTGAGAAAGGGCTTATTTGTTGGTGCTTGTTTAGAAGGGGTCTCGATTTCGAAGACGGCAAATATCACTGGGTTCTCAAAAGCAGCCATATCAAAGGTTTTCAAATTGGAATCAGAACCCACAATCTTTCTCTAGAAGACGTAACTGTGGTTCGAGCGCAGTTTTCCAATAGAATGATCAGCGTCATCACCGACGAATTATACGGCAGAACAGGGATTCTATTGGGCTTCAACTTACATATCGTCAATCAAAGCTCCTTCCAACAGATTTCAGCTCGAATCATGCGCAGAGAATTGCAGAGAATAGGAATGCATAGCCCGGTGCTTATGAGTAAACCATTCATTTTTGCCCGACATGCAAGAATTCGTTTGCAGTGGTGTCGAGAAAGAAGACACTGGAGACATCTGAAAGATTGGAAACGCTAATGTGTCGGACGAATTAAGCTACACCTTATTTTGTACTGATGGAAGGCGTCGAATTTGGCGAGAACCTCACGAAGCCATGAATCCATCTTGCCTTATTCGCACTGTGGAAGGGTCTGGTGGGAGTATCATGATATGGGGCATGTTCTGCTACATGGAAGTGGTGACCTGGTGTTCCTTGAGGGTAAACAAATAGCCATGAAATCAGTGTACATTTTGCTTATATGCTTCCCGGACTGGGCTAGGCTAGCTGAGCAAAGTCGTACTTTCACCTGTATGGTGCTCAAGGCTCTTGCCAACGGCAAGCGCAAGTTTGCAGTCCTCGCCACGATGAAGTTCGTGGACTTGTCCTGATGTTATTGTCAGAAAAGTGTGATAAGTCAAAGGTACAAATGCAAAATGATCGTAATTTCGATTGAAGACAAGTTACAAATTCTTCTTATTATTGTTATTACTATTAACCCATAGGAGCCTTGGTTCAGAAGGGCTATTAGTCTCAAAACGGGATTTTGCGTTGAATCCCTGGAAAAGGCTGATTATGGTACCTAGAACCATCAAATTCTGAATAACGTAATCCTCCACCCTAACATGGGTACCTGCAAGCCCAAATTTTGAATTTCCAATTTATTACCTACTTCAAATTTTGTAAAACTTTAACGAATTTTTGATTAACAAACTTAACGATTTCAAAGCGAGCAATACCAACACTGCACGAAAAAAAAAAACATTTTTATCTACACGACAGACTGTCTATCGAAAATTTTAAAGATATGCTGTTTTTAAATATTTTGTGATATTGCTGCTGAATTGAATATGTAGCTTAAGCGAGAAGAACATGATATATAAATAAAGATAACACATAAAATGTTAAAGAAAGTTCCTTTGGTCGTGATATAAAATGTGAAAGCTTTCAGATTTTATATTAGTATTATTATCTTTAAGAAATTTCCAAACAGTAAAATCGGTAAGGCGGTAATTGTCTGCTGTAAATCTCGATAGTCAATAGTTACGATTATTTTTTTAAGATATTATTTCTTTTCTGATCATTTTATTAGGAATAATTTAATATTAAAATAAGCATTTAATCCTAGAAAATAAATTTCTATTCACTTAAAACAAATGAAGTAAATCATTTTCATAAAACTATCACTTTTATTAGAAAGTTGATATTAAAATTCATCATGATTCCATTATTACAACTCAGTTCAGTTGACCGCACGTCTGCGGTATTATAACGCCTGAGAGCATGATATGATTAGGTAAAGATAGCACGTAACCATTAAAATTAATGATAGGTCATGGAACAGGTCTGGAAAGTTGTCTCGTTTATCTGCTCTGTTCGATTGCTTCTCAGTGCCCTCGATATTGGTGAATTATGACTAGATGTCAACACAAGAATCTCAGTGGTTTATCTCACTTTTAGTTCCTTTTGTATAAAAACTGGGAATAAGAATGTTTCCAGTTCTCGCCAACGTGATTTATGATAATAAGCAAAGTTTACACGCGTTTACTTTATCACTCTTCGAAAGAATAATGAACTGCAGAATGTTCAAACGAAATCTAACGTGTCATTAAATTGTTTGTGACAACACACTGACACGGACATACTGAGACTGAGATTAGGCTCCTGATGCAACAATTTGTCCAAATGTTTGTTCTTTTATGTGAACAACCCTTAGAGTTTAGAATCCTGACTATTTTATTTCCGCGTCTGTTAACTCCAAGAATCTTCTACGCCCATAAGCCCGTTAATTTAAGTTGGGTGTTCGCTGCTCAGACTAACATGCATCAATCCGATGTGCAAGTGTTGAATAAAAAGTGATGATAACAAGTAGATAATTCACAAAGAATTTTATTACCATAGATACAAATACTTACATGCCTTGAATATAACCGCTTGTCATAGCTACCGTCTTTTATCGAGTTTCGTCTTACAACCATCAGCACGGCCATTTCTGTTGATACCCTGCAGTTGCAGCCCTAAAGCACTGAAGACGTCTTCTTTGTTGTTACAATGAATCCCATGTAATGGTTCTTTCCATTTACCGAAGAGATCTTAGTTACATGGATTCATATCGAATGTGTGTGACGCGTGTTCCTCTACCTCCCATCCCGTCGTCGTAGAAGATGCGTGACGGCTTTTGCACTATGAAAATAAGATGATGGGGTTCGTCGCATGGGTAATGAATTAAAAATGACAACATTTTCTTCTAAAGATCGGTGATACTTTCCTTCAATTCCACTAGAAAAGAAAATTTAATTAGCTTAAATAACGAGGGAGAATAGTAACAGAGCTGATAGGTAATGACTTTTGGCTTTAATTAGGCTAAAAGACGTTTAATATTGGAATTGCATTCTTAGTTTTTAATTGATATTTGTTATGTAAATAATCGAAATACTGTTGCATTGCCAACCCTCAAGATGAGCATGTTAAATTTCTTTTAAAGGTCTTAGTTTTTGTAACGTCAGACCTAAATAAAATAACGTTTTAATTGATTTTTAGATTGTTGTGACGCTTAGAGTTATTGAATTCTAACTCAAAAACGGTAAGAGAATTCGTCAGGCAGTTAACCCAGAGTTTAAATTCAGTGCAGTTAAAGTTGAACCTTAAAGATTGACACCTAAACATACAATAAACACTTCCGGATATAGACAAACCATTATGCTGGGATGTTCAGACCACGCGATCTTTTATTTTCCCAATACTTAAAAATGGTGTCATCGCATTTGTTTTATTCCAAAAGCAATACACAATTTAAATTATTCTTTTTAAGTGCCTAAGATGGAATAATATTATCACTCTGTGGCAGTTCATAAAGAGCTACAAGTTCACTATGTGGCAATTCAAATAAAGAGCTACAAGTTCACTAAAGTCTGTTTTCGGGTATATGGTTCTCATTTTCAACAAATCCATAAGATGGTAAAAAGCATGAAAGCATAAATGTGTCAGGAATAAAAATAAAACGAAAACATTTCACTACCATGCGATGGATGTAAAAGGAATCCCAGAAGCGGCAAACCGCCAGCAAGCTACCATCTGGTCATTCCTTGGGTACCATTAATTTAAGACATTTTATTTACATAAATTATTCCAGTCGTCCAGATTTTTAAGTTCTTTTCCTAAGACTGTCTCTTTTTTTTTTCTTTTTTTTTTTTTTTTTTTTTCATTGATTTGATTTGCTCTGATATAATCGCATATATTCGCAACGAAATATACGAGTTTTGCTTCATCTCTCTACTGTTTCATCAGTCTACTGAATTATAGAATTTGACAAAAAAGTAGCCCCAATTTGAAGTAGATTTTGAATAAAACCCTCAGTCTCGAGGCTGATCAGGCTTAGATTTCCCCCCTTTTCAATAGAATCTTTTTCAACGGTGGGAGAAGGAGCGACTATTTTATATGAAAATTAATGGGCTGAACAAAGAGAAAATGGTGATAGCGCCAGTTGTCAAGGAAAATAGTAATGAAACATGAAAAGGTATCGTCAAAGATATGAGCATTATCCGCCTAATGGAAGAGATGCCTTGATGGAGAGATTTCTAAGACAAACTCACTCATATTCATATCACATGGGAAAAACGGCATATAAACACCTATGAAGTCAGTCCGTAGAACTAGATTGGAATTAATTTCATTTAATAAACAAGATAAATTTTTGTGAAAGTGAAAGACTTCTAGGAAATCGAGTTCATCAACTAGAGAGGTTTATGGATAATTTTTACTGAACCAGTTGGGTCAACAAAAATTGATTTGTCCCTAACAATGTCAAAATGTGGGTTAATTCCCCAGTTACGATTAGGTTTTAAAGATCTTATTTTCTTTTTCGAATATTGAATTTGTATTTCTTGATGCGCAATTTCAAGGCCGATACATTTCGAACCACACTGTCAGAATATGCTATAAACCTTCCAAGAATTAAAATTAAATACGAAATCTTTAAGAAAAGAACAACTCATTTTATTGACAGGTCAGAAAGTTGTTCTCGTGAAGAAACCAAGCAATTTTGTAACTGACATTAGCATGAAATGGAATGACGGCAAGGTTTCTGTGCTTGAGACATTTTATAGGAAAATTATGTCTGATTGCAATCGAAATGAATGTGTTTTTATACAAAATTTATTTTTTGAATTTATCTAGCGAATGAATTTTGTGTTTTGTTGCAGTGAATTTAAAATCTTTTAGTGAAGCTTATCTTATTAGGGCATTTTCTTCTTTAACGGCTATCATTATATTATATTCGTAATAGTTAGTACGCCGAATCTTATTAGGAATTTCTGTTGTTGTTGTTGTTGTCGTTTGTCTTTTTACCCAAAAGAACGTTTAGTCTCGAAATACGATTCCGCAGTTATTCAATTTAAATGTCATCAAATGCAAAGGCATTGTTTCACTTTCCATTTGAGTCTGTTGCCCTTCATTAAAATGTAAGCTATTTATGTTTCAAGTTGAATTTATCTATTATTGATTAACAAACTGAGTTATTTAAAAGCAATAGATGCAGCTCTTAAAGCTATTATTATTATTATTATTATTTACATTTTAATCTGCGCCCAACCGGTATAGTGGTTAGCGTCTTTCACTGCTTGCCGAAGGGCCCGGGTTCGAATCTCGGAAAAGGCATGGATTTTTATAAATGTATAGCGTCCGTGTGGCATAGGGGCATTCTAAATATGCGGCGAACCGAAAGTCCTCTTGAGAGGTTGATGGTAAGAGGGTTGGCAGACTTTCGGACCCTTCTCCCCCCCGGGGTACTGTCCATGAAAATTGGGAGCAGAACTGGTCCAAATTGCACTGTCACCTGTAAGGTGCTCAGGGCTGTTGCCAAACGACAGGCGTACGTTTTCCCTCCTTCCTACGAGCATTTTCGTGGGCTTAGGTTGACTATAGGTCAGACAAGTGAGCCTTAGTCAACAACAACTACAAGATTTTAATCTCATTGATTTAAATAAAAATACATTTATTTTATGACACATATAATTGAATATATTAAGCTTTTTGATAGAATTACGTTATACAGTTTTTCACTTTTCAAATATACAGAGAAAATATAACGTTCCTATGTTAGTTTAAACAAGTATTCATCTATCAGCCTAAAAATGTTTCTCTGTTTCATCTGTGTCTCTCTATTGATAGCCTCTAATAATTAACCATATTGAAAATTAAAAAAGCCTTTTTGGGCCACCGTAAAAATGACTTCCATAACGTTAAAAATTACTTCCTCAGTTAAACGTCCAGAATTAATCTTTCCCCATCCCCCTCCAACAACACACATCCTAAATTTAAGAAAGAATTAATAGTTTCATCTTGACAAATATGTGAGAATATTACAGTTCTAGATATAAAATTGTACCATAACGCGGTACTATAACTATAACGCTATATAAAATTGTACTATAACTATATATATAATATTTCCATCGGTTAATTTTACTCCAATGCCTATTTTATCTTAAATAGTCAGTTAAATAACTTATCAGAATTAAAATGCTTTTATTATAAATTATTGCTATTATACTATTCATGTAAGAAATTAAATATAAGTTATTATAATTATATTACTTATATAAGAAATTAAAGATGGCAATTTCGTGTGTTCTTCTTGTGTAATGGTCAGCATATGTATATGGTAATTTGAAGGTCAGAGTTTAATTTCTGATATATTCGCCACTCAATTCCAAAGATTTTTCTTTACAATACTGCTTTAATCTCTGCAAGGATAATCAAAATTTTCAAGTAGACAAATAGTATCAGAAAAACCATTAATTGTTAAATCATGATTTTCATCAATTGAAGTTGTTTAATTTATAATAGAGTCAACTTAAAACCCATATAAATAAAAACAATTAATTAGTGCATACTCATTCGTTCATTCATGTGTATATTCCTTAAAGAATTGAAGCTCTTTATGCACGGTAATATGAATCATTGATAACTTTCTTGAATAATTCATGTCTAAAATAACTTTATCTGAACGAATAAATGATCGTCTACGAAACACACTAACTCAATCTTCTAAACTACATGAGATCTCCTCGTTGCTCAATTTTACAAGATGGGAAGAAAGCGTCACTTTTTTTTCCACTTTTTTATTTGCCATCATTGAGCATACAGCCAGCCCTCAGGGCTCGCGTAAACAAAAACCATCACATTCATATCTGCGTCCCATTTATCGTTCTAAAGCTTCGGAAGAAGGGATTCTCTGGAATCGACCTCACTCATGCAGCCGTGATAGATACACTACCTTCTGGGCCGCTGCGACCTATGACCTCAGCTCCAAAGACGAGTGATGTTAACAGCCATAGGCTGGCAACAATTAAATGCTTCGTGCCTATCACAACATATGTCTGTAAACGAAGAACACGAACGTTAAAGTTTTATAAAGTATGTGCAGTTTCTCTTAAGAAAAACGATCTATCGAAAATCTTTGCTAATAGCTGGGTTACATTATTTCCAGTAATATATCTTGATAACATGAAAGGATTTTGCTCAGGTTTTAATCGCGCAAATACCTTGCGGAAAATAATTCCTTGAAGAATATCACAGATGGTTTTTTTTATTCCGTTCATAAATTTTAGATGAGCAGTACAGAATAAAAGGTCGAGTTATTTTCAAAAACCTTCCAAGGAAACTAAAGAGTACAAGCACCTTGACCTAAGATATGCCTACATTACGATAAACCACATGCAGCTAAAAACAGTGTCACGAATTTTGTTCATAGATAGAAAATTTTAGTGAATTTATTTGAGAAATAGTTGTATTTTTCTGTATAATGCTACATGAAAATTTGATAGAATTAATGCTTATCCGAAAAAAAATAAGAATACAGGGTTAAGTCTATTTAACATTGAATAAATGACTATCTCACTAATTTGCGGAGAAATTGCTAAAAGTCTCTACACTTCACGACAATCTGGAGATATTTTGTTCACGTTTCTGTATTGCGGTAATAAGTATTGTAACTGAATAGCTGTAATTGAGTTTATATGTAAGTGTAACCGTAAACGACCCCATATGCTTTTCAGTAACTTCGAGACTCGAGAATATATAAGGCCTATATATATAAGTTATATAAAGCCAGAGAGAGCATCAATTCCTCAAGTGTTGTTGTGAGTTGTTATTCAAAGCGACTTCGGAGTATTGAGAGTTTTGCATTGCACTGGGCTCAACATTCTTAGTAGTCTACACCCAAGACTCCATGTCTGGAATGGAGTCTTTGAAGTATGGAACTGTGAAATTTATTGGAAGGACAAAAAATACGACACAAAGTTACAATGACTTCTGTAAAATACGTTCAACTTTACAGCTAACGGATGGAAAGAAAGGACTACTGAATTCTTATATCGCTCAAACAAGAGAATTGTCTTCATTCAGATGAAAATTTTATTTTAACTGCTTGGTCAATAATACGAGATGAGAAGCCTCTGTCAATTTCAGCTGTTCTTAAATAATTAGACAAGTGCTGTTCTGAGAAGCAAACTTGGAATGCTTGGAAAACGAAAAATAAAATGAAGCCAACTTCTGTTTAGTGGAATAACAGAATCTGAAGTGTGACAGAAGGCAAACAGATGAAGGCTCGCAATACGCAGCAGTACTGAAGTTAAATAATTTCGTGTGACCAGGATATCGAAAAACGGAAGAGCACTAGGCATCTCTAAGTTCAAAAAAGAACTGAACAGCGGGACCAATGGAATTCTTTAGTGAAAGAACTTTGTTTCAAACTTTATTATCATCAAACAGATCAAAAACACCTGCAACGTAGCGGAACTACACTGGGAAGTTAATATTTCAAAGAGTTTGTGTTTCTAATAATCCAAATAGGTGTCAGCGAGAAAAAGACTGAGAGGACTTCCTATGGTTAACTCCTCAGTCTGTTGGAAATACGTATTTAGAAAAGCAAAATATGTTTGTTTGAGACAAAGTGAAGTAAGTGAAATTAACTCATCAATTATACGTTGAGAACGAATTTCTGGAAACCTAGTTTCTAGATATTTAAACGAGCCTTCCACTAGAATATAGATGAATAATGAGTTTACATTTAACAAAATCATGAAGAAATTTCTAGAAGAAATATATTTTTAATTTTTAACAACTGCTACTGAATTTTTTATAATGCAACTATTATTGACTAGTAAAGCCAAAAATGTAGAAACTAAATATTCAGCTGATGGATAAGTGTTAAGCTTAAATTTGATACGGGAATTCGGAAATTAATACCGCTTTTACGAATCTGGAGAATAGCATATAGTCCAACACAATCTGCAATAAGTGGGATAACAATTTTTATAAATGAGTTAGAATTTCGACAAATTTAGTCGAAGTTTTTATTCTGAGAAGATCGAATGTGAAGACCGTTAGCAATCTCATTATATGGAACTTCATTTAAAGAGACAACATAGGAATAAGTGTTTGTATTCATGAGGACTGTTAGACTACCTTTGTCGACCTTGGAAACGTTAAAGTCTAGAAGAAATTTAAAGTAAGATTTCTTCTTCCATAAAAGCGAATTCCATCTTCTTGATTAGCAACTTGATTTATAGTTTTCATAAGGACGCTAAACGAAGTCCATATTCAGTATTCTAGTAAATCCTGGCTGAGTAGTTACCTAAAAAAGTACTGATATTATAGTTTGTTCCTAGTTCTAATCGTCTTGACTAAGGAATTATTTTCAAAAAACTTTCGTGGATTTTTCTCAATTGTATTATAAATATCAGTCGGTTTTCCTCTGCAAATACTTTATGACTGGTTGGCTGGCTGGGTATTGGAATATATCAAAGCATAGGTGTGCTATCTTTTTAACGTAAAGAAGATTTCGTGTGTATTGTAGGGAAAAGTAGCTCGCATTCGCGTTACACATGGGAAAAATCAAGAAAACCACCCATGCAGCCAGCCCGTTAGCCTGAGTTCGAACCTAAGACGCATTATCAGCATTCAGCGGTCTTAAACACTAGGCCACTGGTGAGACCCCTTTAGGAAGACATCCTTTCTCTTTAGAAATTGCTCTCAATTAATATATCCAATCCACTTTCTAATATTTTAATATTTAATTGAAACTAAGTTCAAATTATAATTAATGATCCATTTACAACTAGCCATCGAAACTTAATCACGCATAAAACTTATCTGCATTACTTAATTTTTATTTGCTCTTGTTTGTGACTGTCTTTGTTGTTGTCACTTCTGCTTTAACTAAAGTTGTTCTTGTTAGATCACTTTGGCAAGGAGTACTGTAACCAATTTACTTCGCTCAAGTTTAACAGAGAAAAGCATGATCTTTTATAAATATTTAAATAACAAATCAAAAAATAATACTTCCATTTGCATAAACGCTATAAATTGGTTGTTAGCGAAGTGCATAAAACTAGCAGGCAAATTTTCACACAAAAAGTTTATGTTTACTTATTCATGTTAACAATGGGCAACACGGAAAGGTGTTGAAAACGGGTTTTGCATTCATTTACATAAAGTGTCTCTCTCGCTAGCACGCATATGAAGGAAAACAAAAATAACAGAACGAAGTTGAGAATAATGGTTTTATTTCCTAACTTATTCTTTCACTTCGGCGAACATCCGGGAAAATTCTCCGTGCGTATCATGGAATCTTCCCCTCTTCTGTAGACTTCCTTTGTTCATGAAAAATATCCACGGTTGTAATTAATTACATTGCCATTGTAATTGGAACAAACCTTAGCAGTATTTCTCACCTCCTTTTGTAGTAATGACCTCTAATACCTAGAAGATGAAATAAAGAGATAACTGGTGCACATAAAGGAAACATATATTACGTACACATGATGAACTAAAACGAGAATTGTAATCAGATGTCGTAGAATCTACAATCTTCTTGATGTTTTTTCTATGTACATTTCATTTTCTTGTGTATCAGAAACCCTATTTCGTAAGCAGTTCTTTTGAATGCAAATACTGAGTTTCAGTATTTACAAATGTTGTTTACAAAAATCCCCTTCTAGGCATCAGGATGATGGCTGTTTTTTAAAATTGTTATTTCATTCTCATTTGGTAATCTCACGCTCTATCGGTTGCTGTTCTCTTACCACGTTCAGCCAAACATGCAGTCAGTGGGATGAGTATAAAGAGTTATACATTGTTTAATAAATTCGAAAAAAATTTCGAGCTGAAAAATCGCATTGGAAATTAAATCAGAACGAATAGAATTTTTACGTATGGAATGTATTGTAAAAGAAACTTTGTTGTATTTTAAAAAAACTGCGCAGTAAATTAAAAGAAACGTACTGGTGGAGTATTACACCTGTAACGGTTGGAAAGTTAAAGTAACTTTTGTAGACAACAAGTATGATCACAAAGTAGCTGGAATTATCCATTTTCTAAATTATTTAGCTGTTTCCTGAAATCATATCAGCTTTTTTGAGGAATGCTTATCGAAAACAGAAGTACATTAAGACGACCACCCACATTTTCATAAGATTTTATTTTTCTATAGACCTGGTCGTTTAAAAAAGGTTATGACTAATATCGTTGTTTATTTATGTTTTCAAAAATAGTGGTTTTTTTTTAGAGGCAATTATCTTAATGAAGTGGTCGTCACTAAAGGATTAGCTGTGGTGTGATTTACCATTTTCTAGCTGCTTCTAGATTCTAGACAATTTCTAGTTGCGGATGATAGTTTGTATTGGAAGTATATATATATAAATATTTTATAACAAATTCTGTAAATAGTATGTTCATGATTAGAAAAAAAGATACGTAGGGATGACATTCACAGACAGACGTGGCTGAAGACAACAAGACGTAATTTATTTCCGGACACTTAATTCTCGATGCATATTCTCATTCATGCATCAATATGGGTGTGATATGCACCCCATAATTGTATTTAACTTATCAAACTTATTACTTCTTTAGACAAGGGCGAGATATAGAAGCTAGTCACATATGCTGGCAAAGCATGAGGAAGACGAGAAAATAAGTGCGCATTTAGCGGCAGCGACATATATTGAGTGAATTATTTGTTGAAATTTTGATCTGTGATTTGATAAAAGACATCTGCAGTGTGCGTTACATAAGATCGTATGAAGCGAATCAATTTTGCGATGATGCACATTAGATTCATATATTAGAAGAATTTAATAGTTTTAACACAGGAACAGAACTTAATTAAAATGAAGTTAGTAGTTTTATTCCATATTTTAAATCTTACACACATGCACACACACATATAAGATAAAAGACTACGTAAGATGAAAAATATGTAAATTAAAATTATAACATAAATTATCAATACTCTTTTATTCTTTATTTTAATTTGGATATTTCCCTTCTCTGTTCTAAAACTAGCAACTACTTCATAAATTTTTCTTAACAAACCAAGACATTTTCTCTTAATAAACTTCCATACTGGATAACTACGCGCTTTTAAGACCGGGCTCACTTTGCTCAGATGAACTTAACTTTCAGGCAAGGATTTCCGAGACCTATGATACCCTTGCCTACTAGTTTAATGTAGGAAAGCTGATTGCATAGATGTTTAAGATGCTGATCCATAAGAACAGCAAATTTGGCAGCCCAGGCACTTGGCAATCTAGTCGTGTCTGATTGAACTCATTTACATTTTTGATACTACTGCGGTAAAAAGAAAGCAGCAAGCCACAGTCTATTTAGGCCGAGGTGCAGAAAGTAACTGCGCAGTTATCCAATGTGAATGCTTCTTAAGAGAAAAAGTTTTGGTAAGTTCCGAAATAGCTATTATACATCTTCATCGCTATGTAAAATTCATATAATACGCATTATTCGGGAAATGACGCAGTCCAGAAAAATTATTAAGCAGTTGCTAGTTCATGACATTTCCTCCAAATGTTCACATTTCGCTCAATAGATACAGCTTTGGGTATAACCTTTCCTTCTGGCTTGTTTGTTGTTAAATTATCATATAATTAAATAATACACGATTCCCAATGATGTCTCTAATTTTAGAAGCAATTTTTCTTATTTCTTCATTCCCCCCTAAAATGTTAAGGCAGCTGACTCAAAATTATATGCCAACTGCTAGCGACGCAATTCTTCCTTAATAAGGGTTATAGGTCAGTATACGAAACATCTTAATCACCCTTACAAAATATATCTAAGACGACATTTCGTATAAAAAATGACACTGTATTCACACTAGCAATGCTTTCTTACACCCACTGCCCTGCGAATTATTATAATAGCCCGCAAGCAATGACCCTAACGAACGGCAATTGCTTCAACAGAATTGTCTATAGTTTACAACACGAATAACATACCTAAATATTATTTGTAAAGCTAATGGCTTGTTATTGTTCGAGGTCTAAGTATATTTAGTTAACAATAGATATAAATGGTGTAATGTCTGGGAGAGACAACCATGCTTTCTTGCTTTCCTGCATTCTCTGTTCTCACGGATGTCCCACGAACGTTAACTATGGTCCATTAACTCTCATATTCATTTCTGGTTGGACAATACCTGCGTCCTCCCAATGTGCTGTTGTTTGACGTTAGGAAAGCCTAGAGCGGAGTTTTCTGATTTTAGTGATGCTAGTTTACATTACGTTATATTACCCAAGTATTTGTCACCTTTAATTTAAGATCTTTAATTTATTTTCGAAATTGTAACAAATTATAATTAACTGAGTATCGTTCAGCTTGAAAACTGAGTGATTTAAAGGCAATAAATGCACTTTTTTCCCGCCTTTAGTTTTAATAACATAACTAATATAATCTAGAGTGCATTTAATTTATAATGTAAGTTGATAATTACTACGAACCTTTACAACATTGTTCTTATTAATAAAAATACTTCTAATCTCATTTATAAGGCTTACATCTCGAAAGGAGGTTTATTATTTTCATTTAACATGTAAATTCCAAGGCCTGGCAAAACAAAATTCGAAGACTCTATAACGAAACGGCTTGAAAACGGCTGAATGAAGATAGGAAAGAATCTGGAGGCAGCATTTATCCTCTTCGCACCTTGAACAGTGTTCAACCTGCTTGAAGCAGTACACCATTACATCTTCCATGAGTTTTCTCGCTTCAGTTGGCTTGAATTATCTAGATAATAATTTATTTTATTAAATACGCCAAAGCATTCGAGGGTTATCTTCCTAAGGAAAGGAATAGGTAAACTGGGATATATACATGGACTGGGATTCGCACCCTGACCGAACTACCAGTGCTCGGTGATTTTATCGCTTGGCTGCAGGTGGGCCAATTTTGATTATGGTAGAGCATGTGAGGGCTTTATGCCTAAGAGGAGGGATGACTTCGCTTAGGACTTTTTTAAGGAAATCTGGCTTGTAATCAGGTTATACTTGAGAAAATCAAAACCTCCCCATGTAAACAGGCCATTTGCTGAGATCTGAGCACGGATCTAACTTCCAATGTCCAATAATTTTGCCTTTCGGTTCTGGTAGGTATTGTGATTTGACAAAATATAACATTTTTAATTTACATTTGAAATTCATTCAGTCTCTTACTGGTTAACAAACCAAGCGCATTAAGAGAAATAAATGGACTTCTTATCAATTTAATTCTTATTTTTCGTTAAATGATGTTTATAATTCATAGAAATTAAAATTAATTAAATATTTTTGTTTGTGATTAATTAAGAAAGTCCTTCTAACGCCATATATTCTGTAACTTGCATCTTTAAAAAAAATTATATTTTTTTACCATTTATTTTCTTAGTTATTAAATTTTTTTACGGCAAACCCTTTTCTTCAGTATTAGATTTTAATCTTGTAATGTAACATTTTCAGCTCGCAAGTATGTTTTTAAGATTTGTTTCAATTTGTTTTTACGATTAATAATGAGAATTTTTCAGGGATTCTCCTTTACACTGTTACTGAGCATTTTTCCATGCATATTAAAAGCACTGCAACCATGTTCCAGTGTCAGAAACATTCCATGTAAACAGGACCCATTTACGAACTCAGAAGCCAGGGGCTACACTTTTTTTGCATCTCCCTCCTGTAAATTTCATTCAGTATTACAAGTACCGCTGATGCCAGCTACACGAAGCATCTAATGAAATAGCTTAATAGTCTAATATTTTTCATTTAAAATTATTTAAACTTTTTTTCTTTTTTATAGTTTCAATTAATTATATGCTCAGTAAAACAGAAGCTTATACACTTCAAAGCACAGTCCTTTTTTGTTCCCAGAAAGATTAATTGGTTAAAGCCGCTTCGAATTTTATAAAACTACAATGTAAAAACTGCAGAAAATTTAATGTATTTTGAATCTTATGGAAGGATCTGAAGCTTACTTTGAAAGCGGAGGAGAGTTCAAACATCCGATCTGCTTTTTGCGTAATTATACTTACGCAAGAGTAGATCGGATGTTTGGATTGGAATGGTCCTGCATACAAGAAATCATGACTTAAAAATTCCCTAAATTTGAAACAAGAATTGTGTTGAAGGTATACATCAGATTGCCTCACGTTAATTTCAGTACTAATTGCCTAGATTGTACAAACAACATGATCACAATTATCAAAGGACGATAGAAAAGAACGTTTTCCTAATAGCGAACTATCTTCTTTTTTTATAGAAGTATAATATATCATTCTTAAGCAAGCATACATACGCGTGCCTTGTGATCTTTTTATATTCATCTATGAAAGGCTAATCCTATTCTCAATGCGACCTATTTGCATGAGAATCCAAGCCTGCTTCATTTTTCTTTAGTGGCAATGCTTCATCGAAACCGCGGAACATCTTTTAGACAAACTTCCCATAGAAAGAAAATAAAATAACAAACGTGGCAACGAAAACAAAGAAACTAATAATGAACATTTTTCAACAGATGGTCATTTCTAGAGTAACTACCAAACCAGTAAAGCTTTAAAAAGGGAAATTATTCACGAGGTAATAACCCGGAAGTGGAGAGAGTAAAGGATTTATCACCTTTGCCTTTTAGTCTGCCTCCAGGGGGCGCTGGTTAACGCACCAGTGATCATCTTGCTGTACTGGTTCCAGCTTAACTTCAGTTCCTTGATGGGCCATCACCTTTTTTAACAAAGATAATCAAGTTTTATGTCATCCGATAATTATTGAATAAAGCAAGTTACTTAAAGAACTGTAATGTTTATATTTAGAACTCCGTACAGCAATTATAGATAATTATCCAAAGTTTCTGCAACAAAATTTAATGTTTGAAGTTGCAATTCGCAAGCTAGAAATGGGAATATTGACTACGAAATCAATAAAAATTTATATAAATTAAAGATGGTATCAGGGCTTCACTTTTAATATTAAATATTCTAGAGCCCCATTGAAGACCGTCAGGAAATAATAAAAGTAAATGAATTAGTAAAATTATGTACAATCAAAAAAATAAATAAAATGTAAGAAGATACGAAAAATATTAATAACTTAAATTATAGACAAATAGATAAAAATTAAATTAAAATAAAATAATGGGCAATCAATCTTTGCATTTGGGGAAATAAAAAAATACGGTTAAATTATTTTATGCAACTTTTACTTACTAGGAAAAACGTAGGTTGGAAATTATTTTCTAAAAATAATATTGCTGAATGTCCACCTTCATGTATTTGGCTTTCTTACAACTGAGCGCGAAACAGCCTAAGATATGAATGCGGAATTTCATGGTTGTTTAATAGCAGAATTTAAAGGCACGGCTAATTACATCACGAATGCTCTATATCAGCGCTTCTCAACCTTTTGACTAACGGCGTACAATCTAAGCAAAAACCGAAAATCTTTGGTACCACCAGTACATTTAACAATTATTATTTTTTCATTCCTCAACACACACACACACACATATATATATATATATATATATAATTAATATTATATATATATATATGTATAATATTTCTGGAAAAATAGAAGAGTAATCAAACTGCAGTCATCGTGGCTGGAAGTGTAAGGCCATATCCAACTTTGGCATTCGAGTCTGTGCGTTGTTTTGACGGAGTGGGATACAGCAGAAATCATGACACAGAAGACTTTAAATTTATATCTTTATATCTTTATTCATTTCAAATCGGAGATCCTTATTCTTTTACATTCTTCAAAATTACATATCCAATAATGATTTAAATTAAAAGAAGGCTAAATTTAGGATGGATTTTTACGTCATATCTATTCTAACAAAGGGAAGCAGAATGGATAGAGCAGAGCAGGGTCTTATAGCAACGATAGCAGAAAGTAGTCTGACTAAAAATGGCGCGAATTCTACATGCCAGAATGTTCTCGAAAGTACTGGTTGGTCTAGGGGGAAGATCCTAAAACTACAGAAAATTAATTAGAGGTTGCCTGTTCGCGTAGAGCAAAGCAATGGTATTTTTTATATTTTACACATATATATATATGTAAATGTTCTGGAAATAGGCACGATTATAGTACCAAGTGAATTGTGTGTAGTCACAAATGTGAATTTATATAAAAAAAGGAAATTAATCCGGCTCGACTTATTCCTATTTAATATGGATCAAGTATCTAAGCTAAACAACATTGCTACGCTTCTAAGTATCAGTGTTCTTGCATCAGTGCTTCCAAAATTCTGCTATCATTACATATATATAGTATATATATTGCCATTCGTACAACCTATTGGCTATTCAAATTAGAAATTATTAGATTAAAAAATATTAGATTAAAAATTAGTCCTCATTTTAATTATCAAAATTTAAGTTATAAGATTTTAATTCTAAAATTTACTGTGAAATTTGGGCATGTTTATGAAAGATCAGTTTCTTTATGTCTGCTCTTCTTTCACTTATTTTTAACCGTAAATTAGGATCCATCATTAATTTTGTTCTATATTTATTTTTAAAATGTAACACGGAAGAAAATTCTTGTTCACACAAATATGTTGTGCAAAAAGGTAATTAAAATTTAATAGCTTTATTTGAAATGCCTTTGAACTCTTTCTTTTTTTGCTGGGGGAGGGGGGGGGTTCAGCCAAAGGTTAACAAGTGTGTTATTTTTAAAGTCTTCAGTTAGAGTTCACTCACAGAAAATTTTTATCAATTATTCTTTGTCTTCACGAGATAAAATTTCTGGTACATTTGAGCAAAATGGATTTCTAATCCAATTTTCTTTTTCATATTCTCAGGAATATATTGAAAGTATTTATTAATGGAAAACCATAACTTTCAATGTCGGACGCTAATTCTTCTTTTATTTTCAAATTATATTTGGTTAAAAAACTTTCTAGAAGCGGTAAAAAGCTTAAAATATTGTTATCCAATTCTTTGGTTATTAGCTCGAGGTTTTTTTTTTTTTTTTTTTTTTTTTTTTTATGATTGCATTTATTTTATCTCTAATAGTAAACAAATTAACACTTTGTTCTTCTAATCCTAAATTTAATTCATTTAGCTTTCCAAAAATATCAGCGCTAAATATGTTAAACGCGCAATCATAATTCACTAAATAAACATTTTTGCAATTCAAATTTTGAATCACTGAAAATTTGAATTTCGAATAGAAGTTCAAAAAGACTATTTAAAACTTTGCCTACGGATAACTAACTACCTTACTTCGGAATATAATAAAAGCGTTTTATGTTCACTACCCACCTTTTGGCATAAAATCGTAAATATTCTTAAAGCTCTTCTTTTGATAAAATTAAGAATTTTCACAGCTTGATTCAAAACGATACTTTTATTAGATAATAGTTTACCGCAGACAACACACTGAGGTTGAGGGTTCATTTCACCTCCATTCCAAATAAACTCGAATAATAAACAACTTTCATTACATTTTCTATAAGCAATTTTCTTTGTTTTTTCAATATTATTAGTGCTGGTAGATTTTTCTGCATCCATCACCTAGGAATCATCATTTTTTCGCTTAGACAATCCTAGCCTTTTTCCCATTTTGAAAATCTAGGTCTGTTTTATTATTTTTTCACAAATATTCAAAAGTGCAATATATTACGAGTTCTTCAAAAACAAAGGATGATATTCTCATATAGTGTAGAAACGAAGGTAATACAAAGCAACAAGAAGACAAAATACCTGCCGTTAGAAACAGCAAATCGACGTAAAAAATTATTTTACTTGAAAATAGAGCAATACGAGCCCGGAAATATTATCTTTTGATACTATTATCTTTTGATAGGAACTTATTTTACACTCATGTCCAAAATTATCTTTACATACCCCAAAATGATGATATTCAATGAAATATCGAATTAATGTGATCCGTATTTGGAGGGAATGTGTGAAAACCAAGCCTAATTAGCATTATCCAATCAAAAGTAATCAAACGGTTTGTGATATGCAAATCTAGGCGTTATGTTATCCAAGGGTGAATCAAGCGCTTTGGGCAAACTGAATATTTGAGTGAATTTCTGCAACCTAGCGTTTGATTTCAGTGTGTAGGGACTCAAAGCGGTTTGTTATGGCTTCGAAGTATCATTTGGAAGAATCTGTAAAGTGGTGAATTGTCGGCCGTTTAGAAGCAGGGCAGTCAATCATGGAAACAGCCACATGTCTGAATATTTCAAGACAGACAGTCTCTAAGCTATGGAAACAGTTTCAAAATGATGGAAGTGTATAAGGAGGCCTGGACAAGGTCGGAAACGAATGACAACTGCTTCTGAAGATCGGTATCTGGCATTAACTGCCCGTCGTAACAGAAAGGCTGCTGCTCGCCAGTTAAGTTTAGAGCTTGCAGCCGCCACTGGAACTGTTGCATCACGGCAAACAATATACAGAAAGCTTAATGAAAAAGGCCTTTATGCCAGAAAGCCAAGGGTATGTGTTTTACTGTCTTCACAGAAAAAGAGGGATCGCTTTAATTGGTGTAAAGAACATCAAAACTGGACTGAACATCAATGGTCCCATGTTCTCTTTACTGATGAGTTGCGGTTTAGTTTGACTGGTGATTCTAAACGTGTTTACATCTGGAGGGAGTCAGAAACACGAAATGATACCTCGAACATTGTGGAACGTGACCGTTTCGGTAGTGGAGGTGTGATGGTATGGGGTGGAATAATGATCGATGGACGTACGCCCCTACACGTGTTAAGCAGCGGATCTGTGACAGGTCAGATATATCGAGATGAGGTCTTAGATCCTTGTGTAAGACTTTTCAGGGGTGCATATGGACCTGACTTTTTATTTATGGAGGATAATGCCCGTCCACATCGAGCAAACCTCGTTGATGAATTCCTTGAAAGTGAAGACATTAAGCGAATATCTTGGCCACCAAACTCTCCTGACCTTAACCCGATAGAGAACTTATGGGACTACCTTGGAAGAGCAATTGCACGTATACATCCTCCTCCTAGAGATGTAAATGCTCTGAAGACGGCATTGCTGGAAGAGTGGAGATTAATTCCCCAAACTGTGGTTAACAACGTTATTTCCAGTCTTAAAACATGTTGTGATATGTGTGTACAAGTCAGGGGAGATCATATTCCATATTAAATTCGTAAGACTTAATTATTTTTCTGAATCATTCCTTTTTTTCTTAACTCTCTTTGTCACACTTTATTACCATTTTTATTGTTTCATGCTACAATTTTATATCATATGAGGTGATCTTCAATTTTTTCTTTTGCATTTATGTGTCATCATGTTATGTATGATTCCACGAAATTTCATTAAATTATAAGTCATAGTCTCTGAGAAATCCGTGAATTTATGCATGTAAACATAATTTTGGACATGAGTGTATTTCCTATTAAATACAAAATCCATTTCTATCATTCCTTTTTAAAGCATCATTGATGATAAATTTTGTATGTGTATGGCTAAAAGAATATTGAAAATAATAACGAATTATTTTGCTGAAGTCTATAAGCGGCTATATACTTGGAACAAAGCTCAGCTCGCATGAATTTACGAATGTTAGAGAAAAGCTTTAAGAAGAATATTCGGGTATTTAATTTTTGAATTTATAGTTAAAAATACTTTGTTTCTTTTGTGTACCACTTATTTTTCTCTTGCGTACCACCGGTTGAGAATCGCTGCTGTCTATCAATTGGTTATTACTGCCAGTTTATTTTTGTATGGATGACTTTGAAGATACCTCCTAAAAAGAGTCGAAAGAACTAAGATCCAGATTCCTTGGAGGCCATGGAACAAGGAACTTGGACAAATCCCCTTCAAGGTTTTTGATAGGATGTCACCTCTACGAGAAACCAATTTATTAGGGAACATTTCTTTAACCAAGTGTATGGACACGTTTCAGGTATGGCACATGCCACTACCCTGGTGCAAACAGGTCCTCTTCTCATAGTCTTCAAATTCTAGCAGTTTTGTCTAGTCTGTTTGAATTTCCATTAATTTCCATGCTTTAATTAAATGAACACTGAGACATATCATATTAATCGTAGTGTAATCGTTACAGGCGCAGCACAACTACATAAGAATAGAGTTTTTTGGGAGTGTTTCACATAAATTGTGCACTGTTCAGCTGTGAACAGTTACATGGCGAATAAAATTTCCAGACCCGATGTACCACAAGCCACTGCCCGGGCACCCATCTTCCAAAGAGTTTTTAAGAAAAACAGGATTGCTGTTCGTAAATATTTGCACAACACCACGTGTCATGAATAAGAAACAAATAATAAAATAATTGAAAACTTTTTAATAATTAATGCATTTTTAAACATAGAAACAAAATCATATAACATAATAAAGCAAAACCGATTAAATTGATAGCAATAAAAACATGGCATCCAGAACAAAGAGAGGTAAGTATTTTAAACATTATTTTTTTCAGATCGGATAAAATTACTTTTTTATTTTGGCTTTAATCCATTTAAAATCTTCTTGATCAGACGCATGCAGTTCATAAAATTTGCCGTTCCTAAACGGATCCGCTGTATGATATGGATGTTTCCTTCTCAGTTGTTTAGATTTCTTCGAGTAATTTGCTCTTAACAGAGGAAATGCGACATGTTGTCAGTAATCTAGTATCAATATGCAATGTGTTAACTCCTGAATAAAATGTTGCAACAATAACAGAATATTTTGTTAATGCTATGTTTCAATTAAATAGCAAAGTACTGAAGTTCTTCTGATTTGGGGTTTCACTGAGCTTCATTTGGATCAAAGTTCTGGTTAGAACGCATCCTTAATTTTTCCAATTCTAAAAGCTTATGACTCCTTAAGCCTTAAAACACTGTTGGTGTACTGCTTATTTATAACCATTTTTCTTCAACTCGCGCAGCAATCCTTAATGGACATGACAATTTAGAACCAGCTTCTATTCTTAATCTTTCATATCCGTCTCGTATGTAAATTTATCGTATCCATCACTAAAAAAGAAAAAAAAAGAAATCGCACAGTTTTTAAAGTTTTTAAGGATTTTATTGAAAAATAAATACGATTTTTAAATAGACACTTATATTTTCTAAGAAGAAACAAATGAAGAACATAATTAATTTTAGTCTATAATTAAAACTCTTGAAAATTGAGGGTCATTTTTGCAATATAACTTGATAAAATATATTTCAGTAACAATCAAAATGTTTACATTTTACCGGAGTCCTTTTAAACCAAAGCTAACGGAAACGAGAAAGGATTATAAGGAATTGTAACATCCCTCATGCTTATCTCACACTATAAGTGGTTAATAAGTCCAACTAGCAAATGGGAAATCCGTGATTGAAGTTCCGACGAGAGCACAGCTGATTTTTTTACGTTTCCCTTTTCCGAAATATCTAATCATTTTCACAATGGTGCAAGGACTAAAATGTAACTGGCAACTGCTCATCTTCATCTGAATTTAGTCGACTAGATCTCGTGCCTCTTTCCGGTCATTGTTTTAAGGGATGGTGAATACAAGAAATTATCGCTTTTCCCTTGGCGATAATCTAGGTCCATTGAAATTGCAGCAGTTTTCTTTAAAACTAAATTTGGGAATTAAAAGTTGAAAGGTTTTTTTTTTTTTTTCTTTAATTAGAATTATTATAACTCTAACTCAAGGCATTAAAAAAACACGCAGTTTCAAATTTTCGAATCTAAAATTTTGTTTCAGATTCTTGGAAGTTCTTTGAAGATTCGAAAGTGTAATCTCCTATAAAAATGATTTATTCGAGTTTTCAAGTAGGCAGTTTTTTTAGAAATCTTATGGAGCTTACTATCTGTTCGATAATTGTTTGTTAACAGAAGGTTTACTCCAGGCAAATATTGGTTTGGAATCACTAGATTCTTCGAGTAACTCTAAATATGTGTAACTTATTATAACAAAAATAGAAGGTAGCGTGTTTAAGAATGGCTGAAATTGCATACAACCATTTCTTCTAGTTGTACGCGGTATGTACACTTTGGTTGCAGATGTGTAAGATGTAGTTTATTGTAACAAAAATAGAAGATGTATAACTTATTATAACAAAAATAAAGTAAACTAAGATGATTATAAGATAAGATAACATGATGCGAAGAGATAAGGTAAGAAGGGTAAGTAGATGTGTAACTTATTATAACAAAAAACAGAGGGTTGCGTGTTTAAGAATGGCTGAAATTGCATGCAACTATTTCTTTCTAAGGATAGAAAAGATTCTAAATTGACAATTTCGAGTGGTCATATCTGCGAAACACCGATGCGAAGGTTGAAAGAAAATAGTTCGGAATACGCAGTGGTACCTACTGAAGAAGTACAGTTTAAGACTGAATTCATGAAAATCTGTTGTTTTTAAGAAATACAAATTCATTCATTTAACATTCCTTCTTTTAAAACTATGCCAATATTCAAAAGGTTCGCTAAAAATGCTTTCAGGTTTAGTTGAAAAATTCATTCTTTGTACTATACTTTCAAAGAAATATGTATCGGAACACATGTACTTTTCTAGCGTTCCTGACGTTCTTTGAAGCACGGGAAGAATGTTTTATTTCGATATGTTTCATATAAGAGCCTTCCCGTCATTTTGGATTACTTGGGCATTACATAGCATCAATGGTCCGAAGTGTGTAAACAAAGGAACCAAAAAATTTACTGATGGATGGTCTGACAGCCTTGTACAAATTCTATTAATTCCACCTTAAATAATCTTACTTATAATGTAATTATATAATTCAATTGTGAAAAACCTCTGAGATATCGTCGCGTGGGATACGCATGATAGGCTGCCGAAGACTGCGGAGTTGGTTCTGTGGTGTGGAACAAATACGGGTTTTTATTGGAAAGGTTCCAATGCGGTTATTCCTTGTCTAGATATGTTGTTATAGAAGGTTAGTAAGTGGGAACAATAGCTCGTGATTACTTGTGATGGTCTGGTTGACCGCTTACTTTGGCCTTTGCCACTGAACAAATTCCGCGCTTATTTTCTCTTGCTAAATGTTAGAGTGAATTCAGTTGCCATGAAAACCTTCTTAAAACACGCTGTTATTATGCTGGTCATCTCTACCTGAAAAATTTATTAAATTCATTCGTCAATTCATTAAACTTAAATATTGCAATAAATTGTGGTTTTATGACATTTCAGTTTAATTAACTGTTCAGAGTTTATTTTCCACTTTTATTTTTTCTTCGTTTAGTCACGTATTCACTCAGTCCTGAGGTTTATGCAGATTTTATGGCAAGGGGCATAGTTTAAACTGAGAATAAGAATCTTATTCGTACTCGACTTGTGAATGTTTAGAATGTTTAATAATGTTTAGAATGAAATGGTATTCCAAAATGAAAGCGATAGTAAAAAAATAAATGTGTTTTAAACAATTGTGAGTAGTTGCAAATTTTTGGATTAAATGTAAACTTCTAATATCAGAATTTGCCTATAATTTTGGAAATATGAAAGCTAATTTTTTAAAAATTTGTGCTGAAGAAATAGAAAGAAAGCTCAGCTGATGATTCAAATAACAGATGCTCTTGAAAAGCATCATCGAATTGCCACTCCATTCAAGGCAATCTGTGTAACCTGAAAACGAACATGTTAAGATATATCCATGAATTTCTGAAAAACTGGACTTTTTGTTTTTGTTTGAAATAATCCAGTTCATAGCCCTAAGGATTGCTCAAAGTAGGAACATTCTAAAAGCAAGTTTAAGGGAGGTTACCACTAGTCAAGCCGTTTCACACATGAGATGTTCGTGATTCGGCATCAAACTTCACTAGCGCTGTGGCTCCTTGATACTTTCCAAGAGAATAGGGTAGTATTTCAGAAACATATCTTTGACTTCAAGAAAACACACGGCTACGATAAGGGCGCAATAGGCACTTCGGAAAAAACTTCTATCTTTTCTAATAACCAGAGTGATACGTGAAAAAGTCAGTTCCAGTGAAAACAACAGAAGCAGAAAAATACAGTTGTTATATAAAGCTGTGTATCATCGCTGACGGAAACAAACTGCCACTTTATTTCATTTTTGTGTGTGAAATTCGTTTGGGAAAAACTACCGCCTTGAATATTGGTACAGTTTTCTAGATTAAGGTTGGATGTCAGAACAACTGTAATCAGCCGATAGATGACATTGTAGAAAAGCCACCAATGGAGGGTGCACGATGTTAATTCGGTAGCTAGAAGCTGGAGAATGTGAGCAAGTGACCGATATTCCTGAACTATATGTACAGATATGTAAATATTTAGTGTAGTAATAAACGAATTTATAAAACACTAGAGTCATCCTGCAGAACGACACAACCACCATCGTAACAATCTTATAACAGAACTCAACGAAAACTTCCTAAAGTCAGTGTGGTTTCTGCGTCCAAGTGCATTGTTACGTCGGTAGTCTATGTTGGTGGTTGAGATCAAAAGCGTGAAAAAGAGAATATAGCATGTGTACGGCTTCGCAAAGATTGAGTGCACACAGAGCCGATGATAGCTTTATAAAATTTATTTAAATCAAAAGAAACACTTCACAGTTCTCGAATTTTTCACAAAAATACTCGTGCAACTCTTTACAGTATCATAGAGTACAATGAGTAGTCACACTTCAAACTAGTAAGAACATTAAACACAATGCAGTGCAAAGCTCATCTAAAAAAGGCGAAACTTTCACGAATATATCAGTTTCTTTGAACAAAAAGATTTCACGGATATATCAGTTTCTTTGAAGTTTCTTTGAACTAACAACTACTAGAACCAAACTGAATGCGAATAGGAATATAACACATTACTGCTGATACATGGCGCGAAGCGCAGCAATTTATCTGCTCAGATGTAGTGTGAGTCCTTCGGCGTTTGTTTTTGCGTTATGCTCTCTCTTATATAGTTACCCCCCCCCCGCCCGTCGAGAAATCTCGAAATTACTGTAAGGCATATGAGGACCGGATTTGATTACAGTTGTATACATGAATTAATTACAGTTGATAAGACAATCAATATTACAGTTGATAAGCCATAAGATCACATACTTTTCCAGCAAAGCATTGCCTCTTTAGATTTTCATGTTACATTATACAAAAAAAAAAAAAAAAAAAAAAATTAAGTTTCACTCAAACTATTTATATATGTACAAAATTCGTAACAAAAATAAAAGTGGTATGACTGTGATGCTAAGTAGAGATGGCTAGAATGCTTCAGACGCTTGATTTACTGTCAACCCTTCATGAAAGTAAAAATGTCGTACAGCTGATATCTAAGGCTGGAAACGAGTCAGCTTTCGCCCGTCTGCCTCTTTTTCCCATTGCGAACCTTCGTCTGCTCCCTTGTTCCAGTGGGGGGGGGGCTATGGACGTCGATGTGCTTTCGACATTTTTAAAATTTAAAGTGAATAAATGGTTAGTTTCTCTGCTATTAGATGTTCAGCAAGAAATGATGCATCACAAAAATTCAAAATTAAACTTTTGTAGCTATTTAATTTTTGTATATAAAGTAATCTGAAATTTCCTTTCCGTTCCCATTGCTTCTATTTTCTTTTGGGTTAGAATTGACTACGTAGGAATTTGTACAAAATTAAACTTAGATAGATTTAAAAATTCAGCATCAATCGTTATAGATTCATAAGAATCATAAAAGCTTTATTTGACGCCCTAAATTAGCGAAACTTAAAATAAAAATTGTGGAAAATGCCTGTATACGGCGAATAATTTGCAAGCCGTTGAATATGCGGGAATTGATCTAACAAAAAGATTGAACGATGTCACGGAAATTATAACATTGTGGGAGTTCTGGTTAATTTAGAAACTAAACTCTGAACAGTGCGTTGCAGTATAATGTAAACAAGCATTAAACTAAAGACTTAAGTCTCTCTGCTTAAGACTTACTTGACTCTTTAAAGTCAGGACTTTAAAGAGACTTAAGTTTAACAAATTAAGTCTCTTTAAAGAAGAATAGTTCTTACATTTATTAGTTAAGTATAGCCAAGTTTCTAATAACACTGAAGAAAGAATGTTAATAATAATTCTAAGCAAGTTTCTAGATTAAGGTTGGATTGTCATAACAATGCTTTTATTTTGTTAAAATTTTAAATGGTGTTTCTACCTAATTTTTATTCGTTTAATTTTTATTTTACTTTGTAGGGATTTATTTTAGCTAACAATTTAAAGTTTAAGTTCCAACTTTCCTAAGCCTTCATTCCCCTAATTGTCAGTGCCAGAATAGTTAAATGCTGTAGCGCGCGTGAAGGAATGCAAATTTCTACTTTGTAGAAAGTATTTAAAAGCCGAGTTTTGGTAGGAGAAAGGGAGAGCTAGGTTCTAGCCGCCGTCTCTGCCGTAGGTACGTTTGCTTATTGCTGGTTCAAGTGGTTTAATTGCTTTTTTTTCTTCTGCCATTAGCTTCGAAGGGGGTTTAAGTTACGGGATCTCGCTGAGCCCTGCAGTCTAATTTTATCGTTTGTTAATATCTTCAAATTTTTAGATTCGTTAATTGATTTTCAGTTAAGCGTCGAGTTGAAGCATTGTAAATTTTCAAAGATTTAATAAATTAACATTGTAATTAGTTTAAAATTTAGAAATGCAATTATCATTGTAAAATTATAACACTACATAAGTATTCTGTTTCATAATATGTCCTCAGGATTAAAATCTCCCTGAACGGTCGCCCAAAAGGGTTTGTTACGGTTTTCTACGCTCTCGCTAAGCTCGTAGTCTACCAGTCTCATGTTGCCCTCACTCCTTCTAAGCCACTTCTTTCGTGTCTTTTTAGCTTTATTATGAAGCATCAGTTTCTTCACACATAACGCCATAAGAAATTCAACGGTAAAATTTCAAAAAATTTTAATTTTTCCCTAAATTTTTTTACTTGTTAAATTAGTGTGTTTAGAATTCCTGATTAAATGTTTAATCTTGGCATACATTTTTCTATTTTTTCAGTTTTTTCTCGGTTTATCATATCAATGTACAGTTTTCTTACTAGGATGGCTTGCAAAACTTTTTTTGTCTTTTTATTCTTAACGTTTTGTGTATTAAATTTATTAATTAAATAATATGTTCTTCCCACTTACGACGCATGAAATTCAGTTGAATAACAAAATCAAAACATATTTAAAAGCAGCTTATCTTTGAAATTTCCGATAGATAGTCTCGCGCGCTGGAGAGAGCAATGTTTTAATCCGTACAGTGTTGCTACCGCTCGCTTTCAAATTGTTGGGTTTGTTAAAAATTCGTTAAAGTTTTACAAAATATGAAATATAAATTAAAAATTCGGGCTTCCAGGTGCAAATGTTTGGGTGCAGGGCTACGTTAATAAAAATTTGATGGCCTTAGGTACCGTCATTTTTTTCACAGTGCGAGAAACATACATACCTTCTTGCAGATTCTTCATTATTAATTTCTCTTATTTCTTGGCAACAATTTGAAAAGTGATTCAGATATTTAAAGTGATACTGCGCCAAATCCAGTATCGTAATTAACAGCCCATTCGGGCTAACGCCTTTTTGGCCTTTAAAAAACTTTTCACTAGCACTTTATATTATTAAGGTATTAGTTATATGTTATATCTACATACAATTTCTATTTAATTACTGCGGTTTAAATTATCTATGCATATTTAAATAGCACAAAAATTGCTTCACAAAATTGACATTACATTGCCATGCCTATCATTGCTATTTAAAGGCTTTCATTAATATCTTATTTTACATATTACAAATGGTTAATACTCCTAAGTTAAAAATTCTTTTAATAGAATAACCAAAAATCTTTTGTTTAATTGGAAAGTGGTATTTTTCTTAGCATGTTTAAAACACTGAAACAGGCATACATTTCGTAAAGCCGTAATAAACAGTCTGACAGGTCCGATAAAAACGAGCGAGACAGGAAAGTTTATCAACCAAATGGGCTTAGTGGGTCTTTAGAAGGAGGATTTGCCTCTCCATTATTTCTTATCTCCATGCGACTGTCTTAAGGCTCATCTTCAAGGTTTCTACCGCAAGTAGAGATAAGGTGATGATACTGACCGGACGGCAAATAAACCCGTCCTGATCTAAGATGTGAGAATAGATTATGCCCTTTTGGAAATTAATCTCAGAAGAGATAGTACTCAAAAGTTCATTTTCCACTGCAAGGATCAGATGACGACGCACTGGATCTCGTTTCATTTGAGAGTAGAAACTAAAATGACGCTGATAATGAAAACGAAATTTCATTTGAAAAATAAAAACTATAGCTGTCAGTTTCAAAAAACAGCATTAAGCAGAGTTTTCATATTACTAAGCTACTATATAAAGATAATTAACGATGATAAGTCTAAAAATTTAAATTGCTTCAGAATTCTTCAATGTACCGCGTACAGGCTGCACCTAATTGTTCACAAATCTAGGCTAAAAAAGTGCAGCTTATACGTATTACGTAGATACAGTGCATAAACATGACATATCAATCCACTGTTTATGTTATTGGTACGGTTTCTGGTTAAAAACATTCTGTTGATTGTTTAAAATTTAATCTTCAGAGTCAGATTACTTCACCGATATCTCTCAAAATGTATCGCAACTCCAAAATCCTGCATACTTAAGAGATCAATTGTATCTCTATTCGTGTTTTCAAATATATTGAAAATATTGCATTTGTTAGGCAACAAAAACATGTAAACATGTATGCCAATTCATCTGGCGCTAGTGCTACGCTGGCGATAGAAATTCACTTCATACAGCTTGGCTTTTAGTCCTTTTCAATTGCTTCAATTTTAATTTTTGATTCTTTTATTGCATTAATTAAAACGTTTTAGCTGTGTAAACTAAAATTAAACTGAAAAGTACTTCAGTCATACCAAAAACTTTTGGCGTTTTTATGTACAAATTGCATTTTACCTAATAGATGTTATGGAGTTCTACAAAAGACATTTTAGAACGGAAGTTGAGGGCGTTTGATTTACTGGCATGTTCTTTGCTGGCTTACTACGCGCGAATCTCTTTGTTGCAGACTCATCTTAAATTTATTATGTGAGGTTAACTTAGTTATATTTATCTTTTCTTTATAGAAATGCTATTATTCTGCTAATTGACTTTGCACTGACTATAGATCTCATATTTGACCTTCAGAAATTTTCATTTGCAGTCTGTTGGCGTTTTAGATCTATAATATATTGTTGTATCTCTTTGTGGCAGCCTAAAAAATCTTAAATTTATTCTGTGAGTTTAACTATGTTACATTTACTTTTTTTATATATAAAAAAATGCTATTCTGTTAATTAAATTTGCACTGTAAACTTCACAGTTGGTCTATAGAAATTTCTATTGGAACCGGCTGGTGTTTTTGATTTATAATATATTGTCTAAATTCAATCAAATAAATCTGAGATACTATTCAAGAACTGTGTTTAGTCTATCAAAATTCATTTGTGAAAAGTCGAACACAAAAGTAATGATGTTTAAATTCACTTATCATATTCAGTAAAACTATGATTATTATGACAGTTTTACTGAATATGGTAAGTGAATATTTGGTTTCTATGTGAGTCTGTTAAAAGAATTTTAAACTTAATAAATATTATTAAAAAAGTGAAAAGTATTTTGCTTTTAATAGAATAGTTTCGAATTAAAATGTTATTGAAATTTAATTTCTGAATATCTCTGAAAATTAAAATTCAGAATATTTTTAGTCAGAATCGCCATTAATCTTAAATTAAATTTCAGGAAATTAGTTAAAATCCATTTTAAAAACATGAACTTTATAAAATTCTTGATGCACGTTGTATATCTTCATAAACTCATGGCTTAAATTTTCTTTCCACTACCTGTCTAAATATGAAATAATTTGAAATCTTAAATGTAATCATGCATTTTAAATCAGACACCAAATATAATGTCACAGAAACTATAAATTTAACAACAGTTAGACATTTCATTTTGTTGAATATAAATATTGCGAATTGGAATAATACAGCAATGCAGCGTCGGAAACGCTGTCGTCATGCGCTAATGTGCAAAAAACACCAGAAACGAAAGAGTAGCACAAAATAAATAAAATTCTGCTTTTGAATGGCAACAGCTATATTTGGGAAAAGAACAGAATAGCAGAAGTTATTTAAATTTGCCTCTACGAGTTTTATATCTCCCAAGCATTCAATTAGGAACATTCGGAAAGATTCCGAGTATATCTTTGACCGTCGAGGCAGCTACAGAAGCATTCAACTACAAGAAGATTCTCAGCTCTGCTTATGAGAAGGAATCAGTCGTATGCCGGAACTTTCAAGAGATCCCAGAAAAATGTAATCACGGCAAAACAGGACCGGCGATCGATCATGCAAACCAATGAATAGGACAACTATGTTCGATCAGCTGTTGTCCCAAGGTTGCATTTAAGTGTTGATGACCGTAGTCTTTTAAATGACTGCGGTCTTATAATGCTAGAACACCATTTCACGGGGCAGCGACTGTTGGATGTTTTCATTCAAACGTTCTGGTTAAGTCTTCCTCCGGAAATATCTTGTAATTCTATTTATAAGCAAGAGTCCATTAAGTGGTCTCGGACGATGCCGGACCAAAAATTTGTATTAAATGCCAATAATAATTTCTTCAGAAGGCATTTTCCAATTTTGGGCTCGCCCGTATAACTTCATCTACTATGTGAAGATAAATTTTCCGATCATGCATAACTAAATGACTTTGATTCACCTTTAGGTTACCTAACCCTACAGGAAGTTCTACATGTCGCACTAAAACGCCCTGTATGTACTTGTTTTATTATTAATGAAAAAAAGCGCAAAATTAAGACCGTCCGTATATTTTGAAGAAAATGTTCAAGAGGGTTTTCCTTAAAGGTTCAGGGACTTATCGCCCGGCTGCTGGTGGGCTGTGTATCACTCGAGTGTCCTCTCTTAGGGAACGTTAAAATATATTATTCACTACACAGAATAAAGTTATGCCAGCAGAAATTTTGGAAAATGCTTGTTTCCTTAGAAGGTGAAAATGTGCTTTAGCCCACTGCTTGGCGACTTTCAGTAGCGGCGATTTTTTGAAAATCTCCAGTAAACGTTGTATAAACAAAGTTGCGAAGGCGGAGCTATGTGACGTTCATAAATGGGTGGGACTAAAATTGTGACGTCACAATGTATTCTCTACAGGTGTAGAAATAAGTATACTAAATTTTTTGTATTTCAAACTATTAAATACAGTAAGTGAATTGTAACAGTTATTAAAACTGTAAACAACGTCGCAGTCTCTCATACAGGGTGAATATTTTTAAGCTTTAGTATTTATACAAATAAAAACAGATTTTTTTTAATTTTAATTTCATATTGCGGAACATTTTAACTTTATCATCTTTACAAAATTACCTTATTGCTACGTAACGACACCATCTCTTACATACTAGTAAGTAAACAATCTTCATTATTTTCTAAAAATTTTTAAGCTTTATATTAATAAAAAAAGGGAAAATATTTATTATTGAATATCAACATCATACACAGCTTTCATTTCCATGTTTCTTAAATTCCTAAACCACGTTCTATACTTTCGTATTAGAATTCTACACATTAATAAATTTAAAAAATCTAATTTCTCACAATGAAAGAAAATAAGAAAATATTAAAAATAAGCAATTTTAAAAAGAAAAAATATTTTCACTTATCCTTTTCAGAAAAATATAAAGTCTTTTTGACAATGACGGCACGTTTCCGTTGCATTTCCAATAAAGTAATAAATTTACATGTACATTCACTCACCTCTCTCAGCATCACAGATAAATCCATAGCGATTGTTTATTTAACGAAGTATATACAGAAATATGGCAAAAACACACAGATAAAACCACTCGATTGATAACTACCACATAAAAACATTCAAACGGCAAATGAATTAACTGCTCAAATTACGAAGTAAAAATTCCAAAATAAATCGTCTGCTTGGAAATTCTTTTTAACTGCAAGTATAGTTTTGAAAGCATAAATTATCGTCTGCTGATTGACAATTTGTCTTCGGACATTTGTGCTTTCTCCGAAGAAATTTATTCGTATCTAGTTATTAAAAAGCGCTGTGAAAGCCATGGCTTTTCAATATCTAAAGCTACGATAGGTAATATTGTCAACGATAGGAAATTAAAAAAAAAGACAACAAATATAATGAAATTAAAAAACAAAATAAAATCTGAAATTTAAGATTTTACATTACGCCCCAAAGGTGCATTTTTTAACACTTTGCGTGTTACCTTTATTAATTAAATATTATGTACTTCGCACTTAAACCGTAAAATTCAGTTTAACAGCGATATCACAAAATAATTTTAAAATAAGCATATCTTTAGATTTTCCGATACACAGTCTCGCGCGCTGGAGATAAAAATGTTTTTATCTGTAGAGCATAGTCATTGCTTGCTTTGAAATTCCTCAGTATAATAATCAAAAATTCGTTAAAGTTTTACAAAATATGAAAACGATAATAAAACAAATTCCAAATTTGGGCTTCCAGATGCCCATATTCGCAGGAGGATGACGTTATTCTAAAGTTGATGTTTCTAGGTACCGTTGTTTTATAAAATGAGGGAAACATACATACATTTATGAAGATTTGCCCATGTGCACATCGATCTATTTTCACTTAAACAAAATCCCAGAATTGCACAAACTCGGCATCGCGCACAACCTCGGCATTGCGCACCACATTGGCTTTGCCCATGTGCACATCGATCTATTTTCACTTGAAAAAAACATCCCAGAATTGCACAAATTCGGCATCGCGCACCACATTGAATTTGCCCATGTGCACATCGATCTATTTTCACTTTAAAAAAACATCTCAGAATTGCACAAACTCGGCATCGCGCACAACCTCGGCATTGCGCACCACATTGGCTTTGTCCATGTGCACATCGATCTATTTTCACTTAAAAAAACATCCCAGAATTGCACAAACTCGGCATCGCGCACAACCTCGGCATTGCGCACCACATTGGCTTTGCCCATGTGCACATCGATCTATTTTCACTTAAAAAAATCCCAGAATTGCACAAACTCGGGATCGCGCACAACCTCGGCATTGCACACCACATTGGCTTTGCCTATGTGCACATCGATCTATTTTCACTTTAAAAAAACATCTCAGAATTGCACAAACTTGGCATCGCGCACAACCTCCGCATTGCGCACCACATTGGCTTTGTCCATGTGCACATCGATCTATTTTCACTTAAAAAAAAAACATCCCAGAATTGCACAAACTCGGCATCGCGCACAACCTCGGCATTGCACACCACATTGGCTTTGCCCATGTGCACATCGATCTATTTTCACTTAAAAAAATCCCAGAATTGCACAAACTCGGGATCGCGCACAACCTCGGCATTGCGCACCACATTGGCTTTGCCCATGTGCACATCGATCTATTTTCACTTAAAAAATCCCAGAATTGCACAAACTCGGCATTGCGCACCACAATGGCTTTGCCCATGTGCACATCGATCTATTTTCACTTTAAAAAAGAAATCCCAGAATTGCACAAACTCGGCATCGCGCACTGCATTGGCTTTGCCCATGTACATATCGATCTATTTTCATTAAAAAAAAAACATCAGAGAATTGCCCAACGTTAGCTTTTCCAATCTTCTAGGATTGAGCCAAAAAGAAATACAAAATATTAAAATAAGCAACTTTAAAACGAACAATACAAGAAAAATTTTTTCACTTACCCTTTTCAAGAAAAATGTAAAGTCTTTTTGAGGGGTTTTATATATGAATTTATTTCAGGAGGAAACCTTTTTGGATCCCCCCTCATCTTTAAATAAATTTACAAACGTTTATACGACGTTTCCGTAATATATGCAGAAAAAAGGCTAAAACCCACAGGGGGGAAAACACTCGATTAAAAAAAGAAACCACATAAGAACATTCAAACCGCAACAGAATTAACAAGTAAAAAAAAATAAATAAATAAAATAAAATAAAAATAATGAAAGCTTTTAGATTTTACATTACGCCCAAAGAGCGTTTTTTTTTTTTTTTTTTTTTTTTTTTAAACGTTTTGTGTGTTACATTTCTTTATCGTACAATGTTCTTTACACTTAAACCATAAAATTCAGTTCAACAGCAATATCGCAAAATAATTTTAAAATGAACATATCTTTAGAATTTCTGATATACAGTTTCGCGCTCTGCACGTAATTTTTTTTTTTTTTTTTTTTTTTCCCCGTACTGTTTTGCAGTTGCTCGCTTTGAAATCTTTGAGTTTGCTAATAAAACTTTCGTTCAAGTTTTACAAAGTATCAATCAGATAATAAAAAAAATTCCAAGTTTGGGCTTCCAGATGCCCATATTAGGTTGGAAACGTATGTTATTCAAAATTTGATGGCTCTAGGTACCGTTGCTTTATCACAATGCGAGAAACATTTATGCAGATTTTTCAATATTTAATTTCTTTAAATATAACACAGGGCGATAACATTTAGTGGCAACAGAATAACAACATAGCTTCAAAACATCGGGTTAGCCATGTTGGCGCGTTTATTGCCCATTGAAAAACAATCGCCAAGCAGTGGGCTAAACCGCATTTTAACCCCTTAGAATTTTCTGCTGAAATGGCATAAAATTCAAACAAAATATGGTTTATGTACTGAAATATATAAAACTAACATCCTATCTTACATAAAATATATAAAGTTCGCTCATGGTGTGGTCTAATTTTCGTTTTAAAGAAAGAGATATGGAGCAGTTGTATACGTATGAAGATATGCTCATACTTTCAGTAGGGTACTGGACTGTTTGAAAAAATAACTATGCGAACGCGTCTAAGATTACAGCTTAAACGAAGCAGATATTCAAAGCTGAATGCAGTTAGTGTTGAAGTATAGAATGATACATATGAAGACCTACATTAACTCTTATTTTTTTAACTCATTTGATTCTCTAATTTTGTAATTTGCAGCCTATATTTTCCTAGATAAAGTGCCCTCTAATTGTTGGTAGGTCAGTAGCGAAAAGGCTTCGAGTGCAAAGTTTTAAAATACTGGGTTACTTGAATATCGCAAAGCATTCGAAGGCTATTTTCCTAAGGAGAAGCATGTCTTCGTGGAGGACTTTCTAAGTGAAACTTGCTCGTATACACGCTACACATGCAAAGTGTTAAAACAAAAATCAGAATAATTACCTAATTAATCTGAATACGGATAAAGAATGCGGATGCTAATTTTAAATAAGCATGATATAATATAAACAAATTTCGCCCAAGTGATAACTTCGATAATGGTTTTCGATGTTTCAAATCATCTTTGATTAACTGTCTTGTAAGTAGCAAAAACTCATTTCGCAATTTTGTGCGGATATTACCGAAACGTTTTCTACTTTTTGTTTTCAATGATTTCGATTTTGAACTCTCACTTTAAATGTTTATTTTTTTAACTCATGCTTTACACTCAACTATTATACGCCTTTCCTTGACATCTTTTTATCTAATCGTGATGTCATCAACGAATCATTTTTTGCATGGTTAATCTTTAATTGCATGTAAATAAGACCTTGTTAATGATTTTAAATAAAATTAAGAGTGCATCAGCGAATGCTTTCTACGCCAGGTGCAGACGCCAAGATGCCAATTCTTGGCGATGGAATTTCAGTCGACAGCCAAGGTCGTTTGAATCAATCAAGGCTGATTTCACAGGATCAGTTATCCTTGAGTTATACAGCAAAGAACGTGAGATTGGATTTAAACCTAAATGGGGATGTGAACTTTTGACATCACATGCGCCATACCGTCATCTCATCTTACCTTCTTTTCTTTTACCATTTTTACTCTCCCGCCTAATATTTATTCAGAATTTATAACGTAGCAAAAATTTTCAGAATGTACAAAGTTCTTTAAAAGTTATGAAACTGCAATGAACTGAGAAAGCGAAGTCTTTTTTTGAGCAATGTAAAAGAAAGTATATATCAGAGCTTACAAATTTTTATCTTTTAACCCGTTATCTTTTTGAAAGAAATTAACGTGGTATTTATAAAAGTTTCTTTCCTTACAAGAAGTATTGGACTTCCTGATGACAACCGTCACAAAACTCTCAGGTCTTTTTATGTGGAGAACTTAAGAATGTGGACAAAACAACAGATGTCAAGTATGGCATTTCTCAATTGCGCGCAACCGGAGCAAGGCATAAAAAGTAGCGCGTCTGCCCGCAATATTGCAGTCGCAGTGTGGTAAAAGTAATGGATCTGTGAGAGCAAGTATCGTCATTTATGTGCTTTTTAAAATTTAATGCACATATACTGGCGAATTTATGCCAGTATGTGCTCCGTTGTACCTGTCTCGAGAGCCCTAATACTGGTTCCCGCCATTCTGACTAGAGCAATTTATTCGATGTTATCTTGTATCTTCAAATAACTGTCTGTTAAGGAATTTTATTGTTGCTACAAGTATATATCTTCTGTAGAAAGGGTTTGTCAATGACACGTAGTGTGCCATCCATCTGTTGGGTATTTCTACTTCACTTCCGTCATACATACAACAATTGAGATTAAAAGACTTTTAGCTGATTGCATAGTATGCTTATTATTCCACAATTTTACTCGTATTTGTTAGTGGTCGAACATGCTAATTCTTGCATTCTACTATTGAAACAAAAGTCACCCGAGAAACGATCGGCATGCTACCTGTAGCACCTATCACACAACGACGCTGTTGAGTACATACATTACATTTCCCAATCTATTGCTGTAATTATTGAGGGCTCCCACAGAACTTTTTACGGCGTATTCTGAAGGTTATAGACGGCTACGAAACAGTACACCTTGCACCTGTTATTTTGCTCACGTTTGATCCCTCCTAGATGTATCATGGCCATATGGTCGGGTCATGGGAGACTTTTTCTCTTAGGAACGATATTTCCATCTACTTTCTCGGAGAAAAAACCTCAATCTGAAGATTTTAGATTACATTCTAATTCCTCTAGAAGAGTTAACATTAAATTTTTTAAAAGATTTTAAACAAATTACTAAATTGTCTAACATTAAAAAGAGCACGTACTTCCGTTCCAGTTGCATAACATATAGAGTTATGAACAGTTTTTTATTAACTGCAACAAAGCTTCCCTAAAACTTAGTTGAATATATTACAAATTAAATGTATTTTAATTTACATCATTTAAATACATTAGTAAAAACTGAAATGCACATTTAAATAATTAAATTCCTGTTTGCTGATTTTAAATTGCTTAGTTTGTTAATAAGTAGCACAATGATTAAACTGAATAGACCAATAAAACCTCTTATGGCAGTACTCTGGGAATTTGCTATGTAATGATGACTTAAAGAGCTTACCTCTCGCATTGTGGCAGCATTGCCAAAACGCGAGATAAATAACGCGAGATAAACGTTATTTATCTCGTGTTATTTATCTATAGTTAACTATTTATTTAAACGTTAGAAACGTTATTTATCTTGCGTTAAACAACGCGAGATAAACGCCATCTTTTTATCGCGAGATAAATGTTTTCCCTCCATCAGTCATGATCACATTCAAAGATTTTGTTTTAACAGAACAAGGTTTTATATGTCGAATGAAAGCAATTGTATCCTTCAAATCATGAAAATAACATAATAATGTAAAGCTAGTAATAATAAATCGTAAACGTCTGTAACAGAATGAATAAGAAATTAATCAAAAAGGCAGAAATGAAATTTAGTGAATGAAGAGCACAAGTAAAACTTTGAATCTTTCTAACACATAATTTGGAAGTGGAGAATTGTATTTTAGTAGCAGTTCAATTTTTTTACAATTTTCCAGATTCCTTTTAAATTAAAGCAAGTGTAAGAGGGAGCGAATTTTAGTTAACAGGGATAAACTAGTATCCATTAACTTGGAACGTAAAGTTCTATCCAAAAACTTGAGAAAAATCGAAATGTTATTTTAAGAGCTTGTAACAATCTCGAGAGCCAATCACTTACCCCATGAAGCAATGTAAAAATCAGAATTTGCGATCTTCTTCATGTCTTGATACTTGCATCGTGATTTGTAGTATAAATGATTCACATGCCTTAAGTTCTGTGGATAGAGAGCACAAATACTCGATTGTATTCCCGTCACGATAATTTGATAACCATTACAATAAACATAATTACTTTCATATTTGTATGACCACTTCTTAACCTTCTTTACAGTGTGAGTTGAACTGCTGTCTTATTGACAGATGCATTCTCTGCCAAGAAATGCACTCGACATAAGGAAGAGAACAGCCGATTTAATCTACTTCTTTCGTGTGAGCTTTCAGGATTTACTATATAGGGTTTTTAAATCTTAAGTAATTTGCAGCAGATCATGCTCACCTCACTTTCCTGAGTGCGTCTCAAAGTGTACCAAAGTTAGAAAAAAAATCATCGAGCAAACGTAAAACACGACCTTTTGCTTACGTTTGGTGCATTAAAATATGGTATTCCTCCACCCATCCAACTCTCTTTCAGCTTTTGTGTTTCAATATGAACTATAAAATGCCTTGCGAAGCATTTATGATGATGAACAATAATCAGGATAAGCAGATGAATGGGTCTGAAGTTGCTGGCATTCATAGCCAAAAATGTACAATGAACTTTGTGTTCCGAACATTTAATTCATAATTGAAATTAAGGGTAATATCCAATCTCACAGTAATTTTTCTATCGATTAGACAAAGCAAGACAATATGCGCCCACTTCATTGAGACTTTGTCAATCTCTAAAGGTCGCCTCTTCCTGAATATCATTGGTAGAGAATTGAGTATCATTGGTGCGGTATCTTAAAAGAGTTTACTTATATGAAAGGATGAAGATATATGACAAAAAATTTTGCGTGATAGTTATATTCGATTCTTTTTTTTTTTTAATAATAAATGCGATTCATTTATTATTTTACTTCTGCTTTGGAAGAAAACCGGTAGAGCTGAAAAATGCGATTTTTCACTTATGTCATAATAAAAACAAAAATGTGCTATATTTTTATGTGGAAGGGTGTTACTAATGTTTATTAATGACACCGTTCATATTCAGTTAAATTTTGGTTAAATTTTCTTGGGCTTTTTCTCTAAACTAGTCGTTTTCAAGTTGTGCAGCTTTTTTTCCATAATAGAATAGATTCGGTTCGTTCTATCTACCCTTCAATGTGCAAACACCTCTAAATAATTTTCGATAGCACTATAGTTAATGAAACGAAGGCTATATTTATACTGCTTGCATGACCCTCATAAAATTTACTTTCATATATTAAAAAATTGCGCTCAATTAGATCCCTAGTGAGCAATAAGGAAAATTAAACATTTAATACTGATTATTCTTTAAGTATTCATTAGGCAAAATGAAATTAACCTTACTTTCAAACAGGAAGTATTTATATTTTTTATTTTCAAACCAGCATATGTATCATGAAATCTTGAACTCAAGCATATATTCAGTTATATTGTTTAATGAATGTATTAAGAATGATTATTTAGGTTAAGTATGAATACAGTTGCACTAACAATAAAATGCAACTCCTTTCTCAATGTATATAAGTGACTGGCCAAAATTCGTGACGATGCATTGAGCTGCGATAAAGTACTCATCTTACTTATTGTACTATTGAGTTCATCATTTACTGTTGCAATAAACAATGCGTAGACTTTTCTAACTGTTAATTTAATTCTGAGGTTCAATCAGTTTGTGACTGCTGCAAGGAAAAGCGAGCAGCGATTAAATACGTGATCGAGGTGGCGGTGACCTTCCGTTGCCAGAAACCAAAGTAAAATTTCATTAACCTTATGCCCTCTACGCTCGAGGTTAATCGATACTTAGTGAAAAGAAACAAATGCTGATTCTTGATACCATAGGAAATTGGGGGAGGGGGAATCTGAATTGGCATTACTTGTTCTTGATGCTCGGTGATGCATTTTACACTTTTTCCTGGAAAACGTGAAGAAAAACTAGATGACGTGCACTTGTAAAGCAGAGGAAACTAGTGTTCCAAAATTTTGTTTATATAAACAGGTAAACGGACGCTAATTATAATTTAATGCAAATTGGTTTATTTATTTCACTAAGATAGGCAGTCATTATTGCACCAGAACCAGTTTTAAAACTATTATGAAATTATTATTCTCATTTTAGCCCTTTTCTATTGAAGTTTCAAACCTTCACCCGCAACATACAAGAAACGGATTTATTTCATAATTGAAAACAAAACAATTTTTTTTGTAACTACTGTTATTTTTAATACGATTGTGGCATAAACCGTGGTTAAAACCTTGGTACAATCTGTCTTTTCAATTATAATGGGAATTATAGAGCTTCATTTTTGTCATATATCTTACGTTGTGGGGTATGTATGACAGAGCTTTGATCGTAAGTGAGCGATATACTCTGAAAGAATTCTGAAAACCACTGTAGTAGCGCAGACGAAGCTTTGCGCTGTCTGAAAAGTAATATGTTACTACTGACTTCAACAATGAATTTCTTTATTATTTATGATAAAATTAAATGTCGACAGAATATTACGACTGCATGCTGTTCATCATAGCTCGAAGCTTAAAAGCAGCTCTCTCGGCATTTTACATTCAATATTTTCCTTCACTTTAACTAATATTGTATAGTTTTAAATTATTGAATCTGTGAACCCAAATACCTTCCGCATTTTTTGAGGTGGAATAACCCATCTTAAGAGCATCTACTTCAGGCCATATTCAAAGTTGTTTCAATCCTGATAGGAAGACATCTGCAGCTATGAAATCAACTACTTGAGATTGTAGACGTATCTGCCTCTGCACGTCCTATCTGGACGTATAATGTAGAGCTATGGCCAAAAAAACAGAAAAAAACTTTAATGCAAATGGTTTGCATCCTAAATATATAATTTTTGATTGTTTATATATCACAGTTTTTTTTTCTGTGTATCATAATGTGTTTCTCTAAATTTTTCAAAAATGCATTGAAAAAAAAAAGTATAAAAATCTTTTTATTTAGAACAACATTTTATTTATTGCAAAAATATTAACCTCATTATTAATATTTAGTTGTAAAACTTTCATTTTTAAGGACTGAATTAATTGCGTTTGGCTTGAACTAACGTTTGAAATTTTTCAACAGGAACAGAATGCCATGCATCTTTCACAATCTTCAAAGTTCCTTCAGATTTGATGGGTCGGGCTTTTAGTTTAGCTTTTAGCTCATGCTATAAGCTCTCAGCTGGGTGTTATAAGTTCTCAAATGAAGAGAGCTATGACAGAACATCGACATTCAGAGCAATTTTGCATATATTTTCTGAATGCTTAGGTCATTCCTTATCTTGTTGATAGAGCTATCCCGCATGTTCTCTTCGGCTCATGGTAACATTGAATTTTCTAACATATCAACATATACCTCTTGGGTCATGATACCATTCATAAAATATCTGGGCCCACGGCCTATCATAAAAATATAAAGAACTCGGCAGCGTATGAAACTGCCACCTCGACGTTTAACAGTTTTCTTTGTGTATTTTGGATTATATGTCTGGCCTTGAGGTCGGCGAGCAAATTGTTTCCCATCCATTCCAAGTAAACTTATTTTTGTTCACACCGGTGTACATTTATCCACTGTCTCTTCGACCTTTTAGGTTGTTTTCTGTATGGTATGTGTATGTATGGTACATTTCAGCAAAACGCATACTCTTTTCCCTTTATATTTTCCAACACTTCAAAAATGCAATTTTTCACTGACTAATATGCGTCGAATTATTGTGTCACTTATATTAGAACCAATTTCTCCAAAAGTTTTACTTTAACATTCAGACGCATTTTTTGCATGCATTGCTTAAATTTCTTTTGGGGGATATCATTGAACAGTTACTCTAATTTTTACAGTTGACAATCTCTTGCTAGGAATCTTTAAATAATTTACAACGCCTTACTATCGAATGTTTTCCTCTACCCATTTTTACTTCCGTTTACGAAGTAAAGGAAGTGTTGTAATCGCGAAATATTCCGCGTACCATATTTCAGTGAAAATATCTACATATTTTGACCGTTATGGAAAGCAATTTAGCGATGCTTTTGCGTGACATCTGTACGCAAAGGCAGAACTTTTTCCCTAAATGAATTATAAAACTGATTTTAAAATGGATTCAAAAGAAAATTTATCGTGGCGTCTGTACGTACGTACCTCTCATAACTCAAAAACGAGTAGTCTCAGAACGTTGAAATTGTGTATATAGGACTGCTATAGCATGTAGTTGTGCACCTCCTTTTTTGTTGGCAATATATATATAACCACTCTGTTACTCGCTTCTGTGAGCTCAGTATTTTATTCTTATATATTGGTAAACTGTGCATTTTTTTGCTTTATGTATGATTGAATTATGTTGTTCTTTTCTTCCGGTTAAGGTTTTTATGCCTTTTATAATCTGCATGCAATAGTAGTAGAATTATTAATTATTTAAAAATTGTTTAAGTGCGGCTAAGCCTAATTTTTTTTTTACCACAGTAGCAATATTTGTTTACATTTGAAACTTAGCAGAATAGTGAATTAAGTCTTTTTGCACCTTCAGTGTCTTTTTGCCGAGTGCGACCAAAAGGAAACTTTTAGTTTCAGTGCACCTCTAAACCTGCCTTCTTCCCTGCTGGCCAAATTGCTTGTTTTTGCGTAGAAACGTAAATTTTAGTTGTAAAAATTGTTTTTTTAATTATTTTAACTGTATTTGGTATTTTATGTTTTTCTAGACCTTTCAATTTTTATTGAAAATATTTTCAGTTTTTATGTATTTTCTGTTGCCGCGAAATGAGAACTGAATTAATGGAATGAGAAATATATCTCTAATGAAATTCGAAGAAATAAGTTTAAATAAAATTCAGAAAAATGTGCCTATAACTTATTAATCCGGACAAGGAAGTCATATGGTCTAATGTGGACAAGGAAGTCATATGGTCATACTGATGTGTACATCAGTATATATCAGATTTTTTATATATAATTAAAGTAAGAAAAGCAATCTTTCGGTGAAATATTCCGCTGCTGAACAGAAAGAATGACACATTTTATGAAACAATTATTACAATTATTTTTAAGCGTTAAATATTATTTCTTTTTAAAACATTTTTATAGTTTTGTCAAATGCCTTTTGGGAATAGTTAAAATGATGCGAAAAGTCCAATAATCGTTAATGATGTTTACAGAATCTATAAATTAGTATCTAACTGTACACAGTAGTACACATACAGTACACATAAGTTATGAATTAAAACAGTTCAACATACGATATTCTTAAATTTGGGGGGAAAATTGAAACAAACGTATCTCCCCTTTTTGGTATTGTTCTAGGGTGTTTGAGAACGATATGATGTATGCAAGAATAAGGTGATTGATAGTCAAAGGTGGAGAGGAGAAGCTCCTATTCTAGTTTCTATTAGCACATGTATTTATGCATTCCTATGGTTGGACGCTGTAAACAGGTATAAACAATTTTGAATTTATTTAAAGTGCTCATTCTTAAGTTTAAGCTTAAGCATGCCGTTCCGCAGATAACAAGAATGCCCATGATTTCTACGTTAGTCGTATTAGAGGATTTCTAATTAAATCAAATGAATAATTTTTCTGAGACAGAATGCAGTAGCTGCTGGAGTATTGACCTGTTAAGTAGTAAGTGCGTTGTGTTATGTTTTCAAATTAAGTTTGCGATATAATAGTAAATACATATGTAGAGCTCTCGGCTAGTACCATGAAATATTGTGTGCAAATGTTTTGTAACAGTTTCTAGTATTGTGCAAAATGCAACAGTTTATAACAAATATTCGTGGCCGCAGAACCAACTTTCTGATAAGCACATTGTATATTGATTGTTATTTTGTAGTATTCGCCATTTTATTTCAGTGTATGTACAGTATTCCATTAAGTATCTTGTATAATTTTTTCTATTAATAATTAATGTGGAGTATAATAGTTTAGGGTCGTATAATGATAAGTAAGTGTGATGTATAATAGTAGTATTGAACCAGACTTTCTTGGTTGTAGAACTTTGTAAATATGTATTGAAATATTTTGCTGGATTTAATGTTTTGAAATGACTCGTATTCTAACTCTGCTACAATATATTATATTCCTAATTTCACTGTGACTGTTTCCAAAGGTTATTGTCTAGTGTTCTTTAGTTTTAGCGTTACAGTACAGCATCATGTACAGAATTGTCCACTTTTCTGATACGAGCAGTGTATATGTTGTGTTTTATTTGTAGTATCAGCTTTACTATGTCAGTGTGTACTTTTCTGATATGAGCAGTGTATATAGTGTGTTTTATTTGTAGTATCAGTTTTACTATGTTAGTGTGTTTTTCAGTATTATAGTAATATATTGCATAATATATTGTAATGTGCGGAATTATAGTAAGTGTATAATAGTAAGTCAGTGTGATGTATAACTGCAGGCTTGAAATTCCAATGTTAGTCTTAAATTTTACTGTTTTTGTTTTACCTTTACCAGTTTTGTATCAATGCAGCTTTGTACTTCTAAGTATTTTTTTTATTTATTATTATTTTTTTTTTGTAACATATACTATCAGGAATGTCATATGTATTCAAGTTAGTCCTTTGTATTCCCTATCTAGATGTGACTCTGTACTCTTTTTTTTTTTTTTTTTTTTTAATTTAGACTTAATAAATGTCTGCAGGGCGGACATCATACTGCAAGGGCTTGTTCCCGGTCAGTAGTCCTCCTTAGCAGTGTAAAAGTAAAAAAAAGTAGCTGCTGGAGCCTTGTTAATCCACTATTAATTATATTTATTAATTTATTTTTTCGTAATTTTTAATGGTTTTAAGCTTGTATTCATCCTTCTTTAAAAGCGAATGTGAATTTCGTGAAATATTAAAATAGTATTGGAAATTTTCATCAATATTTAAATCCGTTTGATTGCACTTGTATATTGCTGTAACGCTGTGCATTTTTTTTTTATTTATTCGTTTAATTTTTACACTTTGAGTAATAATTTTAGGATTATTTTGATATAACAGAATTTATGATTGCGTGTTTTACATAAGAACTTTTATTTCTTTTACAGAATTGTAGATTTTATAATTCTGAACCCAACAATATTTAAACTGAAAAAATAGCTCAAGTAAATAAGTAGCAAAACTGTTTCTGACCAGCCTTGATGACATTTGGCAATTTTTAAAAGTTTCGTGAAGACGCATTTTCGAAGCTCCAGCAGCGATTTTTCTCAAAGTTTCTAAAAGACTTGGCAACACCATATAACTACTGTTTCGAAAGCAGGATGAGTCAGTTCTGGGTGATTTCAGAAAGACTACGGTTCTAAGAAAGTTAGCTGAACTGCGTCTAGGAATTTACTCTGCGAGCGATAGCGGTAACTTACGAAATTTCTGATGTGTGAAAGAGGATTTGCTAAATGCAGGGTGTCATAATTAAAGAACCGTATTTCAAAGCTGCCACAAAGTCCGCCACAAAATTTCACAATTTTCTGATCACTGATTTCGCTTGTAGACAGCTTTGAAATAGGATTTTTTTTTTTTTTGACACCTTATGTCTGAGTTTTGAGTTATTGACAGTTATTTATTTCCCTGTGTACTGCATTAATTATAATGATTTTTCTTCCTGCTCATCTAGAGTGAGAGACATTTACGAATCCATAGAACGCAATAATATTATATTTTTTAATTTCCCTCGAAGTTTCTCTTTATCAGTTCTAACAGTTTTCGGTCTATTCAGCATATATTCAGAATTTTGAAATAATCGGCACGGATTATTTCAAGACAATAGCAATGTTGGGCCCTTGGTTAATTTGGGTCAGCGAGCGTTTTGCTTGAAGTTAGAAAGTACTCCCTCTGAATGCATGCTCACCCGTATAATTAATGATTCAAATTCATATATATTTTCTGAAAACTATTTGAAAAAAGCATGTAATTGCATCTTGTTCGAGGAAACTAGGGTAATGTTAGGAAAGAAATCTGGAACTGCAGTCAGACTTCTACAAATGTTTCCTTACATTGTATAATTCCTCGTTTATAATTGGCCTTATAATATTCGATAATAAAGAAAAATAATAAAATGAATCATTTTGAAATGTTTCGTAGTTTATTATATGCTTTCTATTGCCAACCTTTCCCACTCAAAAAAAGAAAAATCTGCGAAAACTAAATGAGATTGGCAAAGATTTTAGTCTCGAAATATTAAAATTCGGCCATAAGTTTGGACTACAATAGCCAGCATCGTAGTTCATCAGCAGTTTTTGTTATATGAAGGAATTATCCAGCTTTATGCAAACAAAAGATAAACTTGAGGGGTTTTCAAAACCGACTTCTAAATTTGAAATTTTAAAAGACCTAGCATTGATGATTGATATCCTACAAGAATTATCGCATGTAATATTTTATGATTTTTGACGATGTTTTAATTTTAAACTCATTTTTATTCATGCATTATTATTTGCATTTTCAATTGTTATATTAATTGTAAAACATTTCATTAGATTGCTAAATTTTACTTTAAGAACTAAATTGTTTTCAAAAACATTATTGCCAATGACATATTCAATTTCTTTTGTAGATATTCGTAAATTTCATTAATTTTTTCTGTCTATTTTAAGTGTTTACAAAAACTATTCGATAAAAATATTACTTTGTCCAGCGGTGAGCTGTAAAAACTTGAACAAAAAACTCGCACTTTATAGAGAAATACGCGCTTAATAAAGTAAATCTGAGTTTCTTGGGAGACCGTCTGGTGACTTATCGTCGTGTCTAAATGCAACAAGTAAGTTGTAAGGTGTATGGAAATTAACCCATTACCTTATTATTTTATCTGTACTGTTACTTCTACTTTCACCAGCTCCCACTAGGATGCAAATTAGCTACATGCATGTAAGAAAAGAGCTCTTGTAAAAGGGAAGAGCTTTTGTCAGTGACGCTTATCTTTCATATTCCTCGCACAGTTCTCAGAAGTAATTTAAACCAGCATCAGCCTTTTGCTAGCCGAGGTTTCTTCTTTTGCTAGCGAGGACATTCAGACAACTTTGAGCCAAATCATATTAGGAATTGGTTTTGAGAATTTCCGGTAATAATTACTTTATTGTATATTAGCTTAAAATCCCGAAAGTAGAGGAGATTATAATGTAAGCACAAGCTGCTCATGTTAAGAACAAAAACGTTATATATATTCGTATGAGTTTGTAATTGTTGCATTTAGACACGACGATAAGTCACCAGACGGTCTCCCAAGAAACTCAGATTTACTTTATTAAGCGCGTATTTCTCTATAAAGTGCGAGTTTTTTGTTCAAGTTTTTACAGCTCACCGCTGGACAAAGTAATATTTTTATCGAATAGTTTTTGTAAACACTTAAAATAGACAGAAAAAATTAATGAAATTTACGAATATCTACAAAAGAAATTGAATATGTCATTGGCAATAATGTTTTTGAAAACAATTTAGTTCTTAAAGTAAAACCTATAATGAGAGTTAAAGCAAATAAAGGAGCTATGGAAAATCAATAAATTCATCAACTACAAAGTTGTTGTTGATGTCAACAAATCCTTCATGATGGTTAGTCGGCTTTTCTGAAACCATCTTTCTGCTTTCAAAGCAGAGCAAAATACAATGACATATGTGTAAAACGCATCTACAGAGTTTTCAGACGCGGCTGAACACTGGCAGTTCGGTTCGGGGCTTAGAGTCCCGGCAAAGGGTTGACTGCATGGGCATTTTAGTGGTTTTCCTCATGTGTAAAGTGAATACGAGCCTGTTAATTTTGAAAAGTCCTTCTCAGGGTATCCCTCCCTTTCTGCATAGTGCGTAATGACGGAGCACATAATAAATAAATGATAATAATATCATGGATTCGAAATCTGAGCAAATAATAGCAATAAAGTTTAGTGTATAAAGAGAAAAAATAACAACGGTGACATCTGAAAGATTAAACATTAATACAATCCAATGTTTACGCTGGGACGGACGATTTCGTAATGGATGTGAAGATGTTGATGATGAATCCAGGAGTGGTCACCTTTCACCCTAACAAATGAATGAGAATATCCAAAAAAGTTTCGACAATAGTTGCTGAAAAATATCTGTTCGAATAATAAATCATGAGCTTAACATCAATAAAGGGATTCACAGGAAATTCTGAAAAATTTGTTATCGCTTTGTCCCTCTAGCAAGAAATGTAGAAGAGCAAGAACTGAATTTCTGTATGGCATGATTTGATTAAAATAGAAAAAATGAAACATTTTTTTAGATTAAATAGTGCCTGGAGATTGATGTTTTACTTATGACCCTGAGACGAAACAATAATAACCTGCGTAGGATGAGAAGTTTTCGTAGGAAGGAATAGGATGAGAAGGCCGCAGAAATTTCGGTTTCAGAAATCTCCAGTAAACACCACGCTGATGATTAGAAAGGAATCATTCATAAAGAACCTATTCCTATAGATCGGACTGAACTGAACTCCATATTTTACAGAGAGGAAATAGACAGATTTTTAAAGAGAATTCTGCTCATTAGGTTTAAAGAACTCGTTCGAACAACTGATGTCTTATGTTGATAGTGAGCCATCATACGATTTCATTCGTATCGAGTAGTTTCTGCTATAGATACGTATCACAGGTCTCAACTTTATTCAGCAAATTTGCTCCTGCAGGCTAATAGCTATTCCCTAAAGTTAAGTCTCAATTCAAAAGGCATTATTTTAACAGCACTGAAGACATTCAGAAAACCGTAATGAGAGATTTAAACAGTATTTCAAACGCTGAATTCTATGAAGAAACCAAGCGGGTATATGAACATGGTTAGCAATGAATCAATTTCATCCAAAACATATTGTGAATCTGCTTCTAGACATGCAGACAATTATCTTGCTGAAAATATCCGGCAGTCTGTGATATTTCTGTTATTTTTTCACTACTCTGTCAATATAAATTTCTTTAGACCTTGCGTTTAAAAATGTACTATGCTGTATAAATCATTAGAACAAAATACAAAATATACATGCAGTCAGGAAGTTCGTGATCAATTGTAATTAATAACATCGATAATAAATTTTGTTCACTTTGCCGCTCGAAAGAAATTCGCAATCCACCAGCTGATCACCTCTACTTTGGGTCACAATGAATTTCCTGCATGGAAGTGTAAACTTTCACCCTTACATTTTCTATCCTTGAATTTCATCTTAAAAACGGCCAATTTTTAACTAGTTATCTGTCAATACTTAAAGATGGAAACATTTATATAAACAACTATAATTCTTTTATGTGTTTTTTACTTCAATTGCTACTTTGAGTGGAATTTATTTTTAAGCTTAACTTGGTTCAAGGAAAGGTAATTCATCATTTATATCCTTCAAAAGATTATACCATTTTACATGCGTATTGCCCCCCATTTTTTTATTAATTTTATGTTACGAAAATCGAAACAGAGAAAATTATACAAATAATTTAATTTCCGAAGGACGCGGTTACAATAGGCATACAGTGAATAATGTTCACGGATAAACTACTGACAATCATCACAATATTTTTTAAGAAACCTTTATTTTAATAAAAATACATAGTAATATCAACATTATAATTTTCTTCCTTTCTGGAAGATCGGGAGAGTTTCAAGATACAGTAAGACCCCGCTTAACGCTGTTTCGTTTAGCGCTGTTTCGGTTTAGCGCTCTTTTATTTCAACCCGGGGATTCTCCGAAATTGTGCGCAGCGCTAGGTTTCCAAATAACGTATCCGAAACAGTGTAGTTGTGTTTCTTGTTTGGTGGACGCATTTTTATCATTTGAAACATTTGTTGACATTATTGTTAGTTTAAATTTGTATAATACTATAACGATTAATACAGTGACAAATATTATGATCTTTAGTTTTTATCATGGGTGATAATAAAAAACAAGAAAAGAAAGCAACCAGAAAAAGCGTTTCACTGGAAACTCAAATGCAAGTGATTAGAAGTTTAGATTCTGATGAACGTCAATCTCAAATTAGTGCTGCATTGATTTTGGCAACTTCAACAATAAGGACAATTCTTAAGAATAAAGAAAAAATACTGTCATCGGCAACTGCAACTACGTCAAGCTCTGCAACTAGAATTACCTGTTCTAGAAATAACATTATAGAGGAAATGGGAAAACGACTGTCTATATGGATTGACGACGAAATTGAACGCAATATATTCCCCTAACCCCATTATTTACATGTTAAGATAGCCTCGCTTAGCGCTGTTTCGCATTACGCTCTACTTCGATGGAACGTATCCCCCGCGTTAAGCAGGGTCTTACTGTACAGGATCCTGTACCTTGAAACTCTCCTGCTCTTCCAGTGCTTTTCCTTAAGCCTCAAAATTTTACTACGGCTGAAACTGTTGTATATGTCACTTGCTTGTAGCTTGCAAGCCGTCGGCATCGTCACCGTTCAATCTCTCTTCCCGCATGCAATAATATATTGAACTCTCAAAAGCATCTCTCTCTCTCTCTCTCTCTCTTTTTTTTTTTTTTTTTTTTTTTTTTTTTTTTTTTTTTTTTTAAGTTGATCTCTAATATTGCTGCATCAGACAAAGCCCATGCACCCAAATTCCATGATGTAATTTATATAGACGAAAACAGTCCCAGTGCCCAACGTGGAGGCATCCATTTTAAAATTTAGGTAAACTGGCTTAGTAAACGCCTTGAGGAAGTGGAAAAATTGCATGAATATTAACAAATTTCCAGAATCTTGCGCTATAAAGGCACGAAAGATATGATATAATATTCTGTTTTAACAAACTAAAATACATATATGCCATCATCATACCCCAGGAACTGACTTTTGAGAAGAATGGAAAGAGTCTAGTAAAAGCAGCTTCTAGCAAATGTTGCTTTGCTAACATAAGCTCTTTAATTTATTTTCGCAGTGTTGCCATTCAGTAAAGCTTAACGAATTTAAAATCAATAAATGCTTTTTTCACGATTTACATCTTTGTTGGATGCATTTCAGTAATGGCATTTAATTGGTATAAATTAAAATACATTTAATTAAAATACATTTTTTATCGATTGGATAAGGTATAAATTAAAATACATTTAATTTATACCTTATCCAATCGATCAATTTTCATGAATTTTAATTAATAAAGCGCTATGTTATGTAAATCGCAGGAGAGTTTTACATTTTTTCAAATTTTTAAATATTTCAGTATATATATTATTTAAATATTTTTAAATATTATTTTTAAATAATATCAGTGAGAAGACAGTTAGTCATCAACAATTTGGTCTCATTTCAAAAAAAGCCTGAACTACGTAAAATGCCGTTTCACAACCGACGCAAAATACCGTGCAATCGACCCAAAATGTCATTTCGAAACTAATAGCCCTTCTGGGCTAACGCCCCTTTGGACTAACATCCAGGGGCCCAAATTACCGCTATTATTTGGAGGAATTTTATAAAATTACTTGAAATTTTACATAATATTTTTCATAAATATCGAATAAGTAGGTAAATTTTCATTTTTTCTAATAATTTTTTAAATTGTAATTGTAATGTTTCGGATTTTTTTCATATTTTAATAAATCTAACCTTGCATTCTGCGAAATGCATAGCAAAATAATTCTATTATAAAATTAAAATTTTAACCTTTAAATATTGCTCAGCTTTTTGCTAGATTTCTCTACGATGGAAAGAAGTTTTCAAAGCCATAGAAAGTTGTTTTTTGTTGTCTATCAGTAACGATAAACATCTTCAATATTAAAAGATCGTTTTTCTAAATTTGAAAACATCGTCTCCTGAAGAAAATCTGTGTGTTTGAAATAGCACTATGCATCAAAAATCCTCCTATTAAATAGAAATTTTATTCATAAACGTATTATGGCTCTGCTTGCCAAAATATGACTGTACTATAGAGTTAAATATCAGTTACAAATCCATAATGTAATGCTTATAGTTACGTACTAGTTATTTCTAATATGTATGGAGGTGGAGAGGAGAATTTTAGTGTAAGCTGAAAATATTTCCCAATATTATTAATCTAAATACTAGGTTACGAATTTTTTGTGATATATCATTATTTATACGGCAACCATCTAGCGAATTTAAACCATTCTAGCCCCCCAATAAAATTGAAGGTCTTAATAAATAACTAGATTGTCATTCTAAAACCATTTTCTAGCACCACGCATACAGTAAGTAAATATGATTACACTGTTATTAAGATACTAATTTTAAGCGATGGATTTTATGATTCTTTTTAATCCCCCATGTCCAATGACCATACATATTCTTAAAAGCATTCGTGAGAGATGGCCGAAATAACCCTCATTTAGCAGTCTCATCACCGAGAATGTTACTCAAAGTGTACCACAAGGAGCAGACCGATTATAGCATTTACAAGAAAGAAGAAAACACGCAAGTATAGTCAAGTCTTAAGCTGAAGTTGAATTCATCCTTTTATTTACACCAATATAGGTATATATATTATACAGATATATATATTAAATCATAATTTGCTGTTTATCAGTTTCAAAATAAAACAATCCTTATTTCTTAAAATGCCTATATGAAAAAATGTATCCATTATAAACAGCTTAAGATTTAAAATATTTCAGATAAATTATCATTTAATGCTTACACTAATACCTATAAATAATACCTAATAGCAATACTTTTAAATTACAAGAAACCTCATTTCCTAATTTTTATTTCAAGATATGATATTTAAATAATTTAATAACTTTTTTCGCAGCACATTGAGCCAACAGTTTTATATACAGAATGCCATCTTAATGCAAACCTCTTTTTTACCTTTAAAACGCCACCAAATATTCAGGATCGTCTTATACGTGATAGCATCTGATATTTGAATATGGAACAGAAAAATAGTTTGTCTAAAGACGGAATGAACTCCTATTCCTCCTATTATGTGTATGGCCTATATAAACATGGCCCTGTCAGAAACAGATCTAGAATTAAGATTGAAATCAAAATATGTTAGTCTCAACAATGTTATCGTTTTACTTGTCAAATATACCATACTCTGCGACTTTGTTGTTATGTCAGTTAGAAAGATGGAATAAATTATATGGCAGTCGTTATTAACTTTCATTTTCTTCTAAAAATTAGGTATTCAAATTATCAAATGAGATTACAGCTTTCATTTAAAAGGTCGAAAACTTTACTGTAGCCCCTTGTTGATCTTTAAAAACCTGTGCAATGAATTCCATTTTGCCTGAAATTCAAAGATTGGGGAGTTTACTCTAGCTGCACATAACCTATTTGAGAGGTAATTTTGCGCTGCCAAAAAAATAATAATAAATAAATAAAATAAAATAAAAATTCAGGAGTAAACGTAAGAAATATCACGAACTGCTTATGTCACGATTCTTCCTGGTAACATTACTGTCATCATTTTAAAGATGCGAATAAAAAACAAAGAAAATGTTTTCATTTTTATAAATAAAACATTTCAACCCTAAGACATTGCAGGTTTTTTAACTTTGATTTGCTTTGAATCTCTACATATTGTATTTATGTTTTTTTTTTTTTTTTTTTTTTTTTTTTTTTTTTGTAAAAATAATTCTTTCTTTAATGTTTAACATACTGTATCTTCATTATCTTAATAAAAAAAACGGATTTGGACTTAATCGTGCAATTATCTCATTCCTTTATTTCAACAAAAGCCTTTTAAAAATATTCTGTTTTAATTTTGTTTTCGTCAGTTATTTATTTTCATTCCAATATGTTTGTAGCAAGTTTAAAGCAAGATATGATTTTAAATTTAACATTATTTTCTCGACAACATATTTTGTTAAATGTACATAAGGTAATTTCTCCTTGTTTTCTCTATGCCTTCGTGCTGTAACTGGAAGCACACTCGACACGTATTTGGGAAGTCCGGAATTTTTCAAGTTCCAGCATCAAAAAAAAACTTAATGACTCTACATGTAATTAAAATTAAAAATATCGTCGTTGTTTTAAATTTGGTATACAGGTATATCCAAATACTTACAGATCTAATAAGTAGTGTACACCAGTTTAAATTTAAAAAATCAGCAAATCACAATCTTGGATTATCGAGAACTGTGAAGGGTCAAAATTTTTCAAGATATAAGTTAGCGCATTCTTTCATTGTCAAGAGTACATATTATTTGCAGTGATAAGAATTCAGTCGAATTTAAATACAACAGATGCATCATATCTGCTGCCTATCATCCATAGCATTTTGAATCCATACAGAAGGATACCTGGCCATTAATCTATATTGGACCACTGTCCTAAATATAGGACGGCACAATTAAGCTTCATTAAATGGAAAAGAAAAGTAAACAAATAGACAAACTTTTGCATAACTCCTTTGAAATAAAAATATAAGTTTCATAAGAAAGCTTAGAAAAAAATCACCTGTCGTAATTAACATCATTAAAAATGACTCAAAATGACCGTTTAAAATAATTTATTTTTGAGCTGTTATTTAGGATTAAAATCTATATTTTTTCTAATTAGATGCATACATTTTTGCTAATAAATTTATTGAAATATTTGTAGACATTAAAGTATCCATGAAAAAAATTATCTTTTTCAGGTATTTTGTTTGTTTTTCTACGTGGCTTGTAAACAGAACCACAGCCCGAGTTCCAATTTTTTTTCCTCTCATCATTCCCCCCATTCATCGATCATATTTGTTCAAATCAATTTTGAGCAATAACTATTCATAAAACGACATTAGAAAGACATATGGACGGATTGGGGAATAGATTATTCTGGAATTTTCTGTGGGTTTTGTATTACTTTACAAAAGTGAAATGTCCCACAACCTCCTAAATGGGTTTTCTGAGGAAAAAAAGGTTCATTTATATGATGTTTCCTGACAATAGTAGAAGTAGAAATTTTATCAAAAAACTGCGAAGAACCTGGAAAAAACTTGAAGCACTGTATCGATTCATACTTTCACCAAGATGTATTGCTTTTCAAGATCATCAAAATATTGTAAATCTGTTTTCATGAAACCACGTGAAAGAATGGATTGAGAACATGCCCCTGACATTGGTACAGAGAGTCAGGCTATGTCAAGGGATCGATACAGTGGTATCAAACGCTATGTTCATTTAAATGACAAATCTAAAATTGTTAAAGATAATAGTTGCTACAAAATTCGATCACTGTTAGAAAAACGAAGTATTGCCTTGAAACATACTAAAGTGTTTTCAGAAAATCTAACAATCCATGAGAGAATGGTGTGTTATTTTGGCAGAAGGGATTTTTAAGATGTTCATGAAGAATAAACCCGTAAAATTCAGATACAAATTATAGATGCTGACATCTTACGATGGATACCTCTTCAATATTATTTCTTATCAAGTGGCTCAACAAAAATGTAAAGAACCTCTTTCTCAACTCGTTGTAGGAAGCTTTCTACGTTGTAGAAACATAAAATTTCACAGGATATGCATGGACATTTTTTTCACATCTCATGGATTACTTGTTCATTTGAAAGAAGAAGCATTTAATGCAACCGGGACTGTACGATATAATCGAATCGCAAAATGTTCACTTGTGCCTACAAAACATTGAATAAAATGGAGAGAGGCTCATCTTATGCACTGTTTGATGAAACAAACAAAATAGCTGCAGTACGATAGAATGAAAATCGTGTAGTGCCTTTGCTGACAAATTTCAAAGAAATAAAAGTGAAAAACAAAAGGTAGAGCAGAAAAACAAAGAGGAAGCAGGCATACAAAAAATTAAAAATGGGTTGGATTTATTTGACAGCCACAAAGAAGTTTAATTTACTTCTATCCAAAGAAAAACGTGATACTGGCCCATTCTTTTAAACTGCTTTGAAGCAACTCTCATCGTAGCATGGAAACTTTCCAAACTGTTTTGTGCCGAGGAAACGCAGGACATTTTAACATTTCGATGATCCATTTCTGTAAGTTATTGAAGCGAGGCAGTACCTAGGAACAACAGCAGGCAACGTGTTTCGCTGCAAAATAACAATCAGCTCCTCCGTCTCAGCAACGAAAACGTATTTATGAAAAATCCCGAGGAGCACCAGAGAAGATGACAGTTAAAAGCATGCAAAAAAAAAAAAAAAAAAAAAAAAAAAAAACCAACAACTGTTTGTAAATCATCCAGCATTCGAAGTTGTGGCAGATTCGATGTTGTGGTATTGACTGTGTAAAGTCTATGACGTTTTGGGAACGTAAACTTTTAAAAAGACTTTCAGAAAGGCATCTTCTAGCCTTTCTGAAACTAAAAACAGAGATTACAAGAAGGGCGTATAAGACCCTTTTATTCAAGCATAAAATTAACAAATGACTTAACTTGGGATACAAGTTTACTTACTTGGGATACAGGTTACACTTAACAGAAATACGTAACAAATAATATGTTTTCAGAGTGGGGTAGGTTAGTCTAACAGCTCACAAAATGCTTTAACGCTTAGGCAGAGCTTTGGCCTATAATAACTGGCGAGACAAGCCTAAAGGCGAGAACACATCAATGCCGCCAACGCAAGTTGCTAATAATCACAGCACAACGTGCCCTGGAATAGGCAGACACGCTCTAAAAATAACTTCCGAAACTCTTGCTTAAATAGCTCTTCATTCTATCTTAATCTGAATAAACTCTTACTATCTCATTTACATTCTGGCATGAAAAGCATGGGTGAAAAGAGAGTCATAGGAAAGGTTTTTCAACTTAAAATAAACTATTAGTTAAAAATAAATAGATAAACCTCACAACTGTTTTCCCAAATTTCATTGCTAAATGCCTATTGAGTTAATAAGCAAAATTTTTGTAAAATTTGTAAGCTATTTCTGCCACCTTCCTACCGTGCCTTCGTGGTGTAGTGGTTCTGCAGGCAGGGTCGGTATTCCAGAGGTCCGTGGTTCGATTCCTGGCCAAGGCGATTGCTCGTTTTTCATCTCTCTTGCTTCCGAAATAACCTAATGTCTCTACAAATTTAGTGGTGTATTGAGCCGTTGTCTTATTAATAGGATATCCTGTAAATTAATAAAATCAAAACAATGTCTGAAAGTTTTTATTTTACATGTGTCTGTTATTTTACCCGTTACATTACCTCATATTATTGATGTCTCTTAAAGTGTTACAGTTTTTCGGTGGAAAGTTTTTAGAGTCGTCCAATAATTGTTTAATATACTAAGGTCTGATAGAGATGTACAATTTCTATTTGTCTTAACATTTTGACTGCTATGGGAACATATATTCGTCCAACAGAAATTATCGGTGGCGCCTATGGGCGCATATGTGCGTCCGGTGCAAGCCCTCGGACACGAATGCGCGCTTGACGAAGGCTTTGACTGTTTACTGCTGTCTCATGTGTATGTTCAGAAATTATTTCTATTGTACATGTCCAACAAGCGCAGAAACCTCATACCTCGTTCGTTGCTTAAGCAATGAGAAAAATTGAAATCTCGTTTGTTTGGCCTGTCATTCTGAGGCCGCACGCCGCTAACGCGTGGCGCTTAAACTTAAAGCAGTTAGCAGTCGAATGGTTTTAAATTCTTGAATGCATTTTCAGTGACGAATAGTAAATGTACCAAAGAGCATATATATTTGTACTATACAGGGTTTATTCACATCAATTAACCATCTCCTACATTTGATGTCATCTGTTAATAACCACTGAATATGAAATAGAAAGTTATTGGCTTTCGGGACAAAGGTGAACTGACTAAGCCATTTTAGAAATTACACAGTTTGTAAGCTATTTGATTGCTGCTGTTGTGAAGGTATACTATAAATGGCAAAACAGTACTATACAAAATAGCAGCGCATAAAATGCGGAGAATCCGAAGCCATAGGCCTATGACTTGTGATTCTCCGCCATATGGCTCTTACACATAGACGCCTTCTCCATTATATATTTTCGGGCCGCTCAACGTGATACAAAGGAGCTCACTGTTCAAATGAACCTCTAAGACATCACAGTTACATTCAGAAGGGTACTTTGGCAAAACGTACTATGTATGGACCTCCACAGCAAACAGATGGTTACAGCAGCTATGGTAATGACTGTTGATCAGCGGAAGAGGATGGAATTTACACGAGTGTATTAATTGAGAACCATCACTGATTGGCAAAAACTTGTTCTCTCCAACGAACCACTTTCTTTTTTGGCTTTATTGGACGGATGGGCGTTGGCACATAGGTGAGAATCTTTGGAGAACATATATCTCTCAAACATTTGTAGATGAATACAAGCTTATCAAGGAAATATTAGGGTGAGGGAAATATTTTCTTAGTATTCTCGAAGTCCATTCATCATTATAGATGGCATTACGGATCGCACTAATATATGCATCGATTCTTGCAGACTAGGTATAATGCAAACTTTCCCTGGGAATTATGGCATCTTCTACCACGACAAAGCGATTTGGCAAACAGTTAAGACGTGACTGGAATCTGAAAGAAAGACGTCGAGATGTGAGTGGAAGGAAATGTGAGCGGTTGGAAGAACACGGAGAAGACGTTTTTGTTCTTTCGTGGTTCCCAAATTTCCATATTTAAACCTAATCCAGAATCTATGGGACCACCTTTATTGGATTGTTTGTTTTATAGATCCTGTATCACGCACTCTCCAGAAGCGGTCCAACTGCACTGCAGTCAGCATGGTTCCACATCTCTGAGAACGCTTTTCAACACCTGACTGGTGCTTATTTTGAATATTACAAGGAGTCATATTGTCGAAAAAGGATCACAAATTAATTTTAGAACACTTTAAAAGTGCTGTTTTTGTTTTACCTGCATTACTACAGTCGATATTCAAATTCTCCCGATGTTTTTTGACTTCCGTTATTCGTTATTTAAGTTCAACAGTGTCACGCAGAGTTGTGAAAACATGACTCAATCCGCATAAAAAGAAGTCTGGAAGTGTTATATCAAGCGATGAGCTGACATAAGAAATCAGTTCATATAATGTCTCTGTTTTTTTTTAAGTGGAGAATTTCTAAGCAAACTATAAAGCAATGTTAAACTGCGTAGAAGGACTGCGTAAATTATTAGAATAACTTCCGAATTGTTGGGAACGCATTACAATAGATTCTATACACACTGGAATATTGCATATACTAACAAAGGAGCTCACACTGGATTCTTTAAAAATACAACATGCTTATCGAAATGTTGTTTACGTTCTGGTATAATTTGATATATTTTGCAAATGAGTACGCTCATTTTAGATCATTCATTATTCGTCACTGAAATATGTTCAGTAAAACTTATTGAGCTTTAAAACCATTGTTATGTATTAATCGTTATATTTTTTTTAAGCTTAAGTTGTTTTGCTTATTTCAGTTTTGATTTGTAATTGAAGTTCTAATTTTTTTTATTGTTGTTTAAAGTGGGTTGTAAGTTTAAATTGTAACTTTTGTAAACTTTAAGTTTTGGTTAGGTTGCTTTTAAAAGTTCTAAGTTGAAGTTGTTTAATTTTAATTTGAGTTTAGGGACTTAGATTTTTGTTTCTGTTCTAGTTGTTTTGACCCTTAAGGTTGTTTAACTTTAAATTTTTATTTTAAAACTTTGCTGTTGCACCTTTGCGTGTTAATTTTTTTTTCTTAACTTTGAGTCATTTAATTGGTATCCCTCTTTCTTTTAACGTTAAACGAATACATATTTTCTGACTGGCGGTAGAAGAAAAATAATTTGATTCTATTTGTATTTCTTTTGGATAAATTGTGTTTAGTCTCAATTGGTGGCTGAGGAAACAATTATTACAGTGCTGATATTTTTATTATGTATTATAATGTTGTGTTGTTGAGAAGCTTCATTTTTTTTAATTTACCAAAGTTATTTTGTATTAACTTAGTTCAGAGATTTTCACCCCTTGCCCTCTTTCCTTCAGCGGAAATTCTTATCAGCAGTTGTACTGCACCCCAAAATTCCTTTCGGCTAAGCGTTCCACCATGTGTGGGGGGCGAAAGTGTTTGATAGTTTTACCATGTGGTTTACACGAAAAGAGGACCCTGTTTTGCTGGACAAGGCTAGCAGGGTGATGTTCGACAGCATACTTATGGTGGGGGAAAATATACGTTGAGACAGAAGATCTGCATTATCGACTGGGACCCTGGATCGAGGCTAGTTTCTTTCCCCTTGTTTCCGCCTGCAGTTATGATGACACATTGGTGTGGCCTTGGAAGTTGAACGATGAAATGGCGAGAAACGGCTCCTTTTAGTAGTCGGGAAACCCTTTCCCGTGAAGATCCAGAGTATGGGTTGCCTTTTTTTGGCTTCCTGCTAGTCACCATCTACGCCAAGTTTTCAAAAAACGCGCCAGCTACTAAAACGGCTGCGCAGTGTTTTTCGAGGGGCTTCAGGAGACAGGGAGAGACGGAGAGGAGGAATGGATCGACGCTGACATTTTTTTTCCTGAGGCTTGAGGCAGCTGCAGCGACTCTTCTATCTTCTGCCTGGCAGACCCCGAAAGTTCGGGAAATATACATCATACTCGAATTGCTAAGCCGTGAAGGGAAACTTAAGTGACTACAGATGATAATCTCAACGAACCTTCTTGACGGAATTTGCTGTTTGAGCGGCAGAGCGACGATGTTGATATCATATCTTGTTTACTTTCAGTTACGCTAACTTCTATCTTTTCTTTCCCATAGTTATGCCGAAATGCCTGTAAAGATATCCAAAGTCATATTACCTTCTAAGTCTCAAGATTTTTGTGTGAAATTTCCTTTATGGTATTGGGGCCCCCACTAACCCTGTTTGTTCAAAGGTATGTTTTATTTAGTGTTCTTCAGCTATGTTCAATAACCAGCCACCACGTTTTAATTGTAACACAATAGTGAATGTCATGACTCTCATTTTATGTTTTGTAATCATAATATATTCCTACCTTAAATAAACGTAAGTTAATTTTATTCTCCTGTTTGTATTTATTGTAATTATCTTTTACACTGGACCTTAAACATAGAACGGGTTAACAATATTTTCACAACGCAATTATTGATTTGTTTACATATTTTGTTTTTATGTTTCACTATGACTGCCCACAATACTTAGTATGTTATTGTTAAAATATTGATTGATATGTTCAGTTAAGTGACTTACACACACATTTACCTACCGCATAACACAGAATGAACTTTTTCTCTAGTTGTTTCACAAATATGGTGTTCATTTGTAATTATTAAGTATGAATTTATGTTGTTTATATAACACCATTCTGTATAAGAAGATTGCTTTGTTCTAACATGTGTCCCATTATCAAACTGGCCACAATTAAATACCATATCAACTTTAAATTAAAGCCGCAGCAGGGTTTTAAAAGTCAAACATCGTAAAAAATTAAAAATATATAAAAATTAAACTGATTTTATAATAACTACTAGCAAACAAGAAGCATTTTAATTACTTAAATCATTACTAATATAAATATCATAATCTATCTAATTTATGGGTAATCTTCTTTAGACATACTATAAATTATTTTCTCCCTCCGCTCTGCATGCCTTCGGTAACGATAGCACACTCGGCTCGTATTCGAGAGGTCCAGGTTCGAGTCCTGGCGAGGGTATTGCTCACATTTCATGTCTCCTGCTTCAAAAATCCTAATGATTTCGACGTCTTCACATTCATAATTAAAATTCTTATCTTCATTACTTCAGCAGAACACATGACCTTATGCAATATTTTAAACAGATTTAGAAAAGATCATTACAGAGTGAGAGATAGAGAAGTATACGTTGGTAAAATTATTTGCTTTGAAAATCAGCCACACCCTAATCTTACGTCTTAAAAATCGGAATAAAAAATTAGGATTAAGTGCTAAATAATCTGGTAATTAAAATTAAAAGTAAGTTGCGCAAGTTTTGATCACTCTATAGATAAGATAGTTGAACACTGGTAATTTGACCCACGTTCGTCATACGATGAACGAGTTGAAGCATGACTGTTTTCGTGGTCTTTCTTACACATAATGTAAATATCAACCAATTTCCATGCGAAAATTATGCATGAGAGCATTTATCCTTTCAGAAAATAGCTTCTGTGTGTTTTGCCATATTCAAACAAAGAAAGAAAATCATGACTTTGCATGCACTATCTATTAAGAGGGTAGCAACTTTGAATGATTATTATATAAGTATGATCTAGTTTCTTTTTTCTGTCCTAGTTTTTTTTTCTGTTTTTTCTGTCAACAGAAATAAAGAAACATCATTCGAATAATGCTATTTTTCTATCATACTAAAAACGATCTTGTCTTAAAATGTTAGAGATATGAGAACTAACTATTTTCACTATCTGTACACAGAAGATCGTAATCAATGCAAAACCGAAAGCACCGTCTTCGGTTTTCTCGCAAATAAAATACAAGCTTCTCTTGTTTCATATTCTTGACAATGAATGATGATCGACGCATCATTAATCTAAAAACATTCCCACCCGCTGTTTTTGGATTAAGTGGTTGTAACAAAGCATAAGATAGTGAAATACCTTGTTGATTGAAATGGAGACTAGAATTTTGCATAAGTGATAGTCGACCTTGATCTTCTAGAAAAGGTCAAGGAAACAAGAATCAAGCGGAAATCTACATAGCGCAAACTTTAGCGTAAGGAAAGTCCGTAATTTATTAATAGACAAACTCCCGCTATTGCGAAGATAAAATTTCCCTGCTTTGCATAAAAAGGAGTGGTACCGTTAGCTTGCCATCGAAGCGAATATTTGCTTTCCATTAAGACAACTAAAGATGATCAAAATAACTAAGAAAGAAATATAACTTATTTTTAGTTTTCGATCGTTTTAGCAGGTGGCATTTAATACCCTCATTTGTATACGCATTTCTCTTTTAGTTTTCACCCTGACCATCTCTTACATAAGTTTATTATATTTTAAGTGGCTAATGAGCAATTCTGCAAGGAAGAAATCTTCAGTTCATCATCTGTTTGAAGAGCTATACAAAATATTTCCTTACTTAGCTAGCTTCCTTTCTGTCTTAATACTTTATGCGTATATAAAAAGTACTTATGGATGGGCATAGCAGCATTGATATGCATATATGATAACTTATCTCGAACCTTATTTGATAAAAACACCCCACTCAGAAGAAGAACTAAGAAGTTCATTACCTTTTGGTTATCTAATATGACATTTTCGTTTTATTGTGCTTTCAACTGAGGCAGTTCCAAATCAAGTTCAGGTTAAATTAATCATACTGGCATTCGCGCAGAATACCTGAAAAAAAAAACTGCTATTTTGTACAACAGTAATTTGCGTTATTTAACTTTGAAGTGACAATTGGTTGTTTCGAAGCAGGAGAGACGAAAAATGAGCAACGCCCTCGCCGGGACTCTAACCACGGGCCTCTCGAATACGCGTCGAGCGTGCTGACCACTGCACTATGAAGGCATGCTAAGAAGGCGAAAGAAATACCTTATAACTTTTTGGACCCCTTTTGGCTCCACCAAACAGACATTAGCAAGATGTACCTTAAATCCATTGTTATTGCTGCTGTAAGTATGTGATTCGTATTAAATGGGCAAACTGTATCAAAGAGCGATACACAAGACTGTCGAATGTGCATTTTATATCCCTATGTATTAAATGCATGCTGCTGCACTTACATTCGACTGGTTCGCTTGGTAGGGACAATTCTTTCCCTTGATAAAAGGTAAGTAGGCCTAGCTCCAAACGTAGGCGATATAGACAGCCGCCCAGGGAGTCGGTTTTCAGAAAGCACGGGAAAATTTGTTGTCACGAACAACTACTAAATAAAGATACATTTCGATTTGAAATGTTAATATCTTAAATTTATATAGGAAGCAAACAGTACTTACTACCTAAAGCGCTGAAATGTAACTCACTACAAATTTATTTACACTTACCTGTGATTTTCATCATAAACAGGCGACCCGGGAATTCCCTCGTCAAATCACTCAATGTTCTTTGATCTACAAGATTTTGCACTTGTGAGTTAATTAGTTACTTTTGAGTGATTATTCGTGTTTCAAAAATTTTTAACTGAGAGTATTTATCTTTTGGCAAGTTAATGCTATATATATCCTATAATTCGTATCATACTGGTAAATTATTTAGTGCCACTTGTAGATTTTCCGGTGCATTATTCACATTCGTATTAATGGTGACAAAAATAATGTAGAATTAGATAATAAATCATTAAAACCAATATTTTTTAAATTCTTTTTGTAATGATGATATTTTTCTTGCATATTTTCGAGATTTTTGCTTATAAATAGTAGGACAAGATTTAAGATAAAGGAAATATACGAAATATTTTGATTCGAATTATGTTTCTCTTAATTCCAATAAAAACATTAAAAGGTTTAATACAAGCATGGATGGCAATACAAACATGCGTGCTTATCCTTTCTTTGTACCTCTTTATTGAGAGTATTTAAACGTTCTGTTAAGTGAAGAAGAAACCCTAAATCTATTATCCATGTATCATTATGTACCACGGCGATGGTTTTATTTATTTATTTATTTTTGTATCATTAAAATTTTAATTTCGTTTACAAAATCAAAACATGTATTGTAATGCAACTCCTCGACCTCACCTCGTTATTATCATAATTAAATAATTTCGCAGCACTCACTTTCAATTTCTTCAAGCAATGATTAGATGCGATGATTTAGAACTCGTCCGCGGATAAAGTTTACAAAATCAAAACATGTATTGTAATGCAACTCCTCGACCTAACAACCTCACCTCGTTATAATTAAATAATTTCGCAGCACTCACTTTCAATTTCTTCAAGCAATGATTAGATGCGATGATTTAGAACTCGTCCGCGGATAAAGTTTACAAAATCAAAACATGTATTGTAATGCAACTCCTCGACCTAACAACCTCACCTCGTTATAATTAAATAATTTCGCAGCACTCACTTTCAATTTCTTCAAGCAATGATTAGATGCGATGATTTAGAACTCGTCCGCGGATAAAGTTTACAAAATCAAAACATGTATTGTAATGCAACTCCTCGACCTAACAACCTCACCTCGTTATAATTAAATAATTTCGCAGCACTCACTTTCAATTTCTTCAAGCAATGATTAGATGCGATGATTTAGAACTCGTCCGCGGATAAAGTTTACTGCTTTAGGTCTCGTTTCAACAACTTATCCATAACTTTTGGCATCGTATTTACAACGAATGCATAACTAAAAGGTATTCGCTGACGTAAGAAAATTGATTCGGGCCTCGAGTTTGACGGCTCCAGTTTAAGAAGTATTTTCTCTTCTTCCTCTTACCACGTGCCTTCGTAAGTAGAGCATCTGGAGCTGGAAATCGAAGGTCTGGAGTTCGAATCCCCACGAGGGTACTGTGGATTTCTTCGGTTTCCTGGTTTCGAAACAAAAATATTCAAAACCACTCTAAGTATAGAGACTTTTTATACACGATTTTTCTATTCTATTGTACACTCTTCTTATCTTTTATACGTGATTTTTAGTCCAAAGGGACTTTGTTCCTGAAGGATTAATGTTTTCGTTTAGCGATTTTGCTTCGGAACCCTATAAACGGCGTATCACTTTTCAAATCGTGGCCACCAAATACTATCGCCCTGTATTATAATTGAAGAAATTAAATAATGAAGAATCTGCATGTACATTCAGAAATTTCTCGATGTTTTCCCCTTTAAAATAAACGTGAATAGCCGTGTCAGTTGCGCATGCGTAACAGATCTATGACGTATCAATCATATGCCAGGCGGACAGGTCCCGCCTCGTGTCAGTAGCGCGGTTGTATTGGTTCGAAATGGAGGTTTTTATTCCTTCTCCCGACGCCTGCGAGGTTCGGTCGGTGATAAAGTTCTTGAATGCACAAAGCATTGCGCCAATTGAAATTCTTTGTCATGTCTTATGAGCCGCACATCATGTGTAAGCAGATGGTGCGTCGCTGGTGCAGGCAGTTTTCGGAAGGTCGCCAAAGTGTCCATGATGAAGAGCGCAGTGGGCGACCGTCCCTCATCAATGATGATCTTGTTGAGCTTGTGCGGCAGCGCATAATGGAGAACCGTCGCTTCACCATTAGGGAGCTGAGCAGCCATTTTTCGCAGATATCGCGATCCTTTTTGCATGAACTAAGCACATGTTGTTCAAAAAATTGTATGCCAGGTATGTGCCAAAAAACCTGATACCCGAACAAAAAATTGATCGCTTAAGAACAGCATTGACATTTCTGCAACGGTATGCGACTAGTTCCTAGACAGAATCATCACGGGCGATGAGACTTGGATTTCGCATGTCACCCCGAAACCTAAGCAGCAATCAATGCATAGGCATAGTGTATCTCCGGTCAGGGCGAAGTTCAAACAGACGCTGTCGGTACGGAAAGTGATGTGCACGGTGTTTTGGACAGGAAGGGCATTCTGCTCATTGAATTCCTTCCACATGGTGAAACAGTAAACGCTGACCGTTACTGTGAAACACTGCGGAAATTGCGACGTGTCATTCAAAACAAAGAGGCGTGGAATGCTTACTGCAGGTGTTGTGCTCCTCCATGACAATGCTCGATGCACAGCAGCTGTTTTGACGGAATTTGGCGGGAAATTGTTTGATCATCCAAACTACAGCCCTGATCTTGCTCCCAGCGATTTTCACGTTTTCTTGCACCTCAAGAAATTCCTGTCCTACGGTGAGCGTCTTGGCAACGACGAAGAGCTGAAGATGTCCGTCACACACTGGTTCCATTCATAGGCGGCAGAGTTCTACGACAGAAGAACGACAGAAGGCTAGAAAAGTTGATCCTACGATACGACAAGTGTCTGAATTCTCGTGGTGCTATGTTGGAAAATAGCTGAAACATTGCTGTACTTGTTGCCAATAAATATGTTCCTGAAAGTGCGAGTTCTTTTTTTTTTAATAGGGAAACTTACTTTCTGGATGCTCTACGTACGTTCGTTTCTCGCATTGTGATAAATCAACGGTGCCTAGAGCCATCCAATTTTGAATGACGTAATCCTGCTGCCAATATGGGCATCTGAAAGCCGAAATTTGGAATTTGTTTTGTTATCGATTTCATATTTTCTAAAATTTTAACGAATTTTTGTTTAACAAACTCAACGATTTAAAAGCGAGCAATGGCAACACGCTACGGAGGAGGGGGGAGAACCTTTTTATCTCAGCTCACGGAATTGTGTATCGGAAAAGATATCTAATGATACGTATCTAAGATGTGTATCTAAAGATATGCTCATTTTAAAATTATTTTGCGACACTGCTGTTGAACTGAATTTTATGGTTTAAGTGCATGATATTTAATAAATAAAGGTAATACACAAAGCGTAATAAAAATCTGAAACTTTTCAGATTTTTATTATTTTATTTATCTGTTATATTTTTATCCATGGCTTTCTATTATGTAATTTGTTTTGAAAGATACCTGAAATGTTGATTATATCAAAAAAGAATAAGGAGTCGTACATGTACACGCTGTACTTAGAAGAAGAAAGGTGTAGGACTTCATCAGACTTATAATACTGCCAGATGAAAACAAACAATTTAAAAGTTTATAAGGTTATTTTTCCCCCTTTTCGCATGCCTTCGTGGAGTAACTGGAAGAAAACTCGTCCCGCATTCGAGAGGTCCAGATTTCGAATCGTGGCGGGATTATTGCATAGTTTTAGCGTTCCTGCACCTGTATAAACCAATGACTGGCCCAAACTAAAAAGGTGGTGGACGTTAATTCGTCATCGATAGGATTTGATGACTGGGTGTTCTCATTTCCAGTCATCATTTAAAATGGGGGAGCATATAAGGTATTTTTTTCATTTTTCCGCATGCCTTCGTGGTAGACCTGGAAGCAAAGGCAAAGCACTCTAATGCTGCCTGACTAAAGCTAGGATTACCTAAAAATAGCCTTAAATCCAAAATGCATTTAATTTATTAAATAACCGAAAATGTATCTAGCAACCTAATAAGGAACCATCGCATCCTCCCCCTTGCGTACTATCACCATGTAAGCGGTGAGCGCGTTCAACTAGCATTGGGAGATCCGTGTTTCGAATTCCGACAAGTCGGATTTTCATGTTTACTTGTCCGAAATATGCAACGATCTTTACAGTAACACTCGAACAAAAATGTTATGGCCCGATGACTCTCATCACAAATTTTCTCGAGTGGGTCTCTTGCCTCTCCCCAGTACCTATGTGAGGGAGATTGTCCAGAGTTATCACCTTTCCTATTGCATGCTTTCGTGTAATAAGTGGTTAGCATATCCAGCTAACAAGTAAAAGATCCATAGTTCGAATCTCAAAGGAGACACTTTTAATTTCATATGTTTCTTGACTTTGAAAAACTTAATAGTCTCTAAAGCCAAACGTACTTAAGATTTTAAGTATATTTAAAGAAGACTTAGGCTAATCCATTTTGAATCTGTTCAGAATAAATGTGGGTTAGATTAAGTCTTTTTTAAAAAATCTTAAAGATTCTGTTAGAATATTCGTACGAACAAAATCCTGTAGAACACAGCGAATACGGAAGGAAATTTTGAAACATAGCATTCCAAATGCCTCAACTACATCAGGTCACCTCGTTTTCATGTAAGGTTAGATTAAGTCCTGATTATAACAAAGCATGGGAGGACTAACTACCTAAGCGGAGAGCTGCCTTCTTAGAAATCTTTTTAAAGGAAACTGGCTCGTATTTCCCTTACACATAGGGAAGACTGTATAAAAACTACTATACAGCCCGGTCATGCGGCGGGATTTGATACCAGGTTCTAACTACCAGTGTTCAAATTTCACAACTTAGCCGCTGGTCATCAAAATACATTAAAGACGAATAGTTCCTATTCTAATCAACAGAAAAAAATATTAGCAAATTATTTGTATTTTCAAGCTGTTGAATCTGGAGAATAAGTTCATATAATTATTTAAAGTAAATAAGATTCGACGCAAAAAGAAAGCATTGTAACTAACAAGAAAAGGAATATTATTAGAAATGGAGAAACTAAGTTATAAATAGCGCTAAAAGAAAATATTGTTACGAATTCCGTATTTAGTTAGATATTTTTAGTAGAATTATAATTTAAATTATTTTATTTCCTTGGGCAACGCAGCGCGTGACGAGTTTTAAGAGAAAGCTACGCCGGAAAAGTAAAAATACAAGAGCACATCTATTTAACACTGAATAAAAGTTTATCTCTGTAATTGATATTTAATCTGAATAAAGTCAACTGACTACCATGTTAGCTTTAACCGTAATTCTACGCTTTTTGATTTCCAGAAATTCATAGAACTGTCTCATACGCCGATTTAAAAAGCTATAAAAAACGGAGAGGAACATTCTCAGCTCAGTTGTTTGTTTAGATAACTGTTGTTGCTGATTCTAGCGAATTTGTGGTGAGATCTGATTAGCTTTCTATGCGCTGTGGATTGCGTTCTATTTAATGTTTAAAATATAGCTACTGATTATATTGGGTGATATTGAGATAGTGTACGAATATCTTTGAGGAAAAACCCAGCGTTTTGTTATATTTCTTGTGATAAGAATACATTTTGTTAACTTTTTATAGGACTTGTGCATTCAATTTCCCATACGCAGGCAACAATATTTACAAATGAACTTGAACAATGTCAATGAGTTGAAATTCATTTTAAAAACAAAAACGATTAGAACTTTACATTTTTTCGAAGAGCTGAATTGGCAATCATCATCTGCTAACACTGCTGTTTCACAGAATTTCCTTTTCCCTTTCGTATTTTCTGTAGAGAGTTTTGTTTTATGCTGGTGGTTTATGATAACAATTTTTCCATCATTCGTTGATAAACATATTTAACTTTTTTTCAGAAAGAGCACGATTAACCCAAAATTCGGTTACTTCATCTGCGTTAATCGGCAGTTGATTGTACGCACATTAAGTTTTAAACGCATTGAATTTAATAAATTTAAATGTTTTTTCACTAATTATTCCAGTGTTAGGAATTTGGTTTGCTTAAGGATTGGAGCGTTAGAAAAAAAATTCGAATTATATCTGAAACATGTCATTTATTCAATCTTAAGTGATTTCATAAAGGCAAATGAAAGTGTTACAAAACACATTCTGCTTATTTTTGTTGGCCTTAAATGGCGTCAATAATAAGGAATCATAAGCTGCTTGCACCTGCAAAATAACGCATTGCACTTTAGGGCATAATTACCCTACTCCCACTAGGTCAACAATATTTCCGCTATAACAGTAAAAATTCGAGTCATGATCTTGCTTTCTAATAATGAGGGATTCTCAGAAAAAGCACTTGGTTTACGAATAATGCCAGATCTTTTATTTTGTTCTAGCACCGAGGATTATGTTATGATAAAATTGTAATAAAACTTTTATTTGCAAAGTAAATGGTCTTATAATTTCTTAATTTTCGATTTAATATTGCATCATTATCATATATAACAAGTCCGTATCCAGTGCAAAATCGCAACCCTTTCCCTACTAATTAGTGAGTTGACCGAATTGGATTCGTGATAAGTAATCAAACCTCAGTCTCCCTTATCATCAAAACATGGCTCGATATATCTATGCCTCCCTCTAACATACACCTTTTGCTACATGAAAAAGTGGGAGTAACAAATACATCCTTTCCCTACATACTTAGGAAATACAATTCTCATGGACTGATTAACCCTTTGCCTTACGATTTAATTCATAATAATGCGTGACATACTGAGCTATAAAATCGCTCACGTACTTTATCTCACGGTAAATGGATCTAAATGCTTTATCTTTTACCAGTCTGTTGGATACTAGAAGAAAGATATTCATTTTGATAAAATCATAAAACGCCTGTGGTAAATCAAATTTTAATATAAATTTAATTTCCTCTAGGTGCGCTTTATATAATTTTTATCCCGGTAATTTATTTCTGATGTAAAGCAAGGAAGGAAAGTAAGTTTTCGTCAACATCCGGAGAGAAAAACTCTCATCAAATACAATAATTAAATTATTCAGTAAATTTAAATAATAATTGTAACTAATTTAGATCGTATAGAGCTGACATCGTGGGAGATAATTTTTTGCTGATCATAAGTGTTATCTGCCAGGTTTCATCATATAGGTGGTAATTTAACACCAGCAACAGCAAATAACTTTACAAGGAAAAAGTATCATGTATTTTCTCCCTTTTTTCTGCATGCCTCTGTGGAAAAACGATAGCACACTCGATGCGTATTCGAGAGGTCCAGGCTCGAGTCCCGGCGAAGGCATTGCTCATTTTTTTATGTACTCCTGTTTCAAAATAACTTAATGACTCTATATTGGCGCCCGAACTAAAAGAAGGTGGTGGATGATGATTCATCACCATCAGGACTTGGAAATTGGGTCCCATAAAAGACCTCTAAAAGGGGGTCCAGTCACCCTTTAAAAGGCGGAGTATATAAGTTATTTTCTCCTTCCTTTCTGCATTCCTTTGTGGTGTAACGGTAGCACACTCGATGCGTACTCAAGATGTCCAGGTTCGAGAACTGGCCAGGGCATTACGGATTTTTCACATCTCCTGCTTCGGAAAAAACCTAATGTCTGTACAGTATACAGTTAGAATCTTAAGGGAGATTTTATCTTCTTATTGCCTAGAGGTAAAAGATTACTAGCCTGAGGGAAATTAAAAGAAACTCTCTTTTACCTTTCAAATTCTATGACCTTCCATTCACTCGAAACCAAACCATTAAATCTTTTTCAATGCTCAATGTTACCAGCTGCGATTAAATCAATTAAATTCTGACACATTATCTTGTTTCTTTTTTTTTTTTTTTTTTTTTCTTTTTTTTTTTTTTTTTTACTGATATGTGCTATCTCATAACTTCCCAACCCCTTGAATAAAAGACCATTTTCAATTTAAGTGCAGTCTTTTGAAATTTGGCATATTTTCATCGCTCAGCTCATATAATTACGACAGAATACTATCGCAACCACAGAAGGATTAGTACATTCAAATTTAAACTAAACAACCATCAGCAGAGTGACGGAAGAACCACCCATATCTGTACAAGCCCCGCTGGCATCACAAGGCTTTAAAAACATCTTGATGGCAGCTTATTGAAAATAAAGAAATGTTTGGAGCGAATGAATGAATCAAAAGTCCGGAACTGCAAAATAAGGAACGCTTTGTGTTGTCCATCTGTAATAACAGCTCTCAACAATATTTCGAATCTCACGGCTTTCACCTTTTCTGAAAGTGGCAACAAAAGAGCCTCATCTTGCTAAAGGCAACTAGAAGAAATTCGTGTCACTCTGATGGGTCAGTAAAGGAGCTTTACGGGGTCGAGGGGTGATAGATACAATCACGTTTGTGTTACCTTCTCTTCTTGCCTTTCAACGAGGAAACTTTAATCCTTTCCGGTTTGGTTGCCCTTTCGCATTTCAGATCTTAACATCTGGGTATGTAGTCTAATAATTCATTAAGTTTCCCGTCAGTAAGTGAGAAATTCTGTAATAAAGAATCAAAAATGGACACTCCAGTACTTTCAAAATGATGAATACACTTACCTAAAAATAATCACATTCTGTCAGCCAAATACAACTGCTAATTCAAATATTATTCAAATTAATAGAGGAAGAGCAAAGTTGGCTGGCATCTTTCTTCGAATGACTCTGTAAAGTCTATCTTAATTAACCCAGTTATTTTATTATTTTTTCTGTATTTTCACTTAATAGTTACTTATGTAATTAAATTATTATGTTTCTACCGTCAGCTCCTACCAGAATGCAAAGCATAATTAAGCGCAGAGAAGAGAACTTCAGGCAGTAATATATTGATCATTACTCTGTCATGCCCTCCTGCTACTTGAATTAATTTATCGGTTTTAGCTTCGCCAAGCCGTGTTTTGTTTCACGAATGCTTAGGATTCGGGTCAAGGCTTATTTAGGAAAGAGTTACTTAACATCGGATGACCCAAGATAACCGAACCGGACATGGGAGATTTCATTTGTTGTGGGTTCGGTTTATCTTGAGCTACCGATTATTTCATACTTAATTTGACTTCAACATGTATTCTGTATTTCCACAAGCGGCGGAGATTGTTCTTCAATTTTTCTGCTCGAGTGATTTATGTAGTTAGAAGATAAGATGGGACAGTGTTCTCTCTACGGTTTTCAATAGTTAGACATTTTAAGGTGCTTCAGAATCATACAATTTTTGCATGATAATTTCAACGGTTAAAGTTAATAATTATGCATCAGACCGTTAAGCAGATGTTATGCTTTGTATACTTCTTTTAATTTATTGAATATTACACTGAGAGTGGGAAACAGAATGTGTGTACGAATTCTCGTAACTGAAAATGCATGGGGCCTAAAGAACTTTTAAAGCATTTTTAATTACCTGATGTTGTAGATGTTACTGGAATAGCATCAAAAATTTGCTATCGTCAGGAAAGCGTTGAAGATTAAAATTTATTTGAGAGTTTAGTAGGTGGAATTTGTCAGAAATTATAACTTACTTCTCAAGTGTTTTTTTTTTTTTTTTTTTTTTTTTTTTTTTTTTTTTTTTTTTATTGTTTAGTTAAAAATGGATATGTATATAACAAAACAAAATAATTTCCAAACTTAGACATTCAGTTAATACTTGACAGTTACCTAAAGTTAGTCACTATTAAAGCTCAAAAGTTTCTGCTACTTTCTTAATACTTATCTCATAAATAAATATTATATATAAATATGAAATACTTTCTACTAAGAGAGCAATTGTCTGTATATATTTCACATATTATACCCTGCATTATGTTCATGCAAAAAATATAACTGAATAAAATAATTAACACAAAATGCCCGTTCACTTTTTTATCTAGTTCTTATGCAATAACCATCATCATGCATAGAAAATTAAGTAATTATTGGTACCAGAAAGTGAAATCTCACTAAATCTCAATTTCTGTATTCCTTCTATTGTAATTTGTATATATCACTTATGTAATTAAATTATTATGTTTCCAAATGTCATCATCTGTGAATAGTTTACATCCCTGAAATAAGAAAATCCAGTGCAATCATATTATTGTCTAAATTGTTATTTGTCTATTAGTGTACATAAATATGCACAATACAATAAACTAAATAAGATTAATATAGATAAGGTGGAAATAAAATCCAAGTTTATTTGAACAATATATTTCCAGAGTCTGTTTAATAACAGAAGATGATTGTTTCAGATATTCTCTCTCCTAAAACTAAGCATGCCCGAAACTCTAACAAGATGCTAATACTCTAAACCAGCGGTTCTCAGCCTTTTGATTAATGCGTACCATCTAAACAAAAATTGAAAAATTTTAGTACCACCACTACATTTTACAATGATTATTTTTGAATTTCTCAAATATTAAAAAAACGTATATTTTGCCATTTGCACAACCTGTTGGCTATTTGTATTAAATATGCACACATAAAAAGTATTCGATTAAAAATTGGTTACCATTTTAATTATCGAAATTTAAGTTATAATACTTTAATTCTAAAATTTAGTGTGAAATTTGAGTCTGTTTAAGACAGATCAATTTTTTTTATGTCTGGTTTTATTTCACTTAGTTTTAACCGTAAATTAGGATCCACTTTTAATTTTGCTCTGTATTTATTTTTCAAATACAGCATAGAAGAAAAGCCTTGCTCTCACAGATAGGTTTTGCAAAAAGGCAATAAAAATATAACACCTTTATTTGAAATGCCTTTAATTTTTTTTTTTTCGGTTCAATCAAAAGTTAACCAGTCTGTTAATTTTTTAAATTTTTAGTTAGAGTTCGATCACAGGAAATTTCTATCAATTGTCCTTTTCTTCACGAGATTTTTTAATTTAATAGTTAAAAATATTTTTACTTCTTTGCGTACCACCGGTTGAGAATCCCTACTCTAAACTAATGCACTAGCATTAGTCTTTATACCGAGCAACATGGGTGAAATGGCTATCCCTGCAAAAAGTTCTCCCCGCATCCCATTGAGGTGGACCAGAAATAGTAGATGAGTTAAAGAACTAAAAAGGAGTGAACAAGAAAGGTTTCCCTAAGGTATACGGTTACAAAATAAACTTCCAGCCTATTAAATAAAACTAAATAATACTAAGCGTTTCATTGAAGAGTCTCCTTAAAATATCAGTCACGATATATGCACATTCTATTTAGAAATGTGCGATATGCCTTAAAAAGTACTGTAGCATTTAAAAATGCAGAATCAATTACAGAAACTTCTAGGAATTTTCCGAATCATCATCTAAACGCTCCCTTTTTAGCTCAAAGGGCGTCAGCGCAGAAGGGCTATTAATTTCGTTTTGGCATTTTGCGTTGAAAACTTTAAATGTCGGTTCACTTTTCAAACTGTTGCTAAAAAATATTACAGCCTGTATTATATTTAAAGAAATTAAATAATGAACAATCTGCATAAATGTATGTATGTTTCTTGCATTGTGATAAAACAACGGTAACTAGAGCCATCAAATTTTGAATAACGTAATCTTCTACCGAATATGGGCATCTGGAAGCCCAAATTTGGAATTTGGAATTTGTTTTATTATGCATTTCATATTTTATAAAACTAACGAATTTTTTCTTAACATAATTAATGATTTCAAAGCGAGCAATGTCAACACTGTACGGGGAAAAAAATTATCTCCAGCGCACGAGACTGTGTATCGGAAATTCTAAAGATATGCTCATTTAAAAATTACTTTGCGATATTGTTGTTGAACTGAATTTTATGGTTTAGGTGCGAAGTACTTGATATTTAATAACTAAAAGTAACCCACAAAACGTTAAAAAACGTCCCTTTGGGCGTAATGTAAAATCTGTAAAATGCGGCTTTCAGATTTTTTTTTTTTTTTTTTTAAGTCATTCCCACTGCAATTTTGTCATTAGTTTAGCCTTCTTTAGTAATGTTGTTTTAAGTGTCTGATAACTATCCAGGTTTATTTTCATAAGCATGGCATTTTAGATGATATCTACTACAATACAGATCAAGGCTTAGAAACAGCTGAAAACAAAACCTTATGGTTTAAGAGTGAAGAGAAAACCACAGCTTAACCATGCAGGAAAAAAAACCTGTACTAAGACACTTTTCATTTCCGTCAGATGCTGTTTCGAGTTTTAATGGTTGATTTCGGTTACTTCTATTTCACTCAGCTTTTGGTTTTCATTAGTTTTAATTTATTTAATTTATTACTTTATTTTATTCATTTTTCCGTCTGTATCTACATAGTCAAGTGTCTAAACATATTCTCGTATTTGCCTCATGGAAGTATATCTTATATTAGAGCTGCTGCCTTTTTGATTTCAAAAACTGAGCCTTACTAATTGAAAATGAATATCTACAAATGTATAGCTGTGACTTGTGTTTTTTAAAAACTAAAAAGCTACTTTTATATCTTGCTTTAAATGCATTCCGTGAACAGGCCTGAGGCACCTTTCTTGTCTATGGTAAAGTCAAAATGAATGAAAATATGCCTCATTATATTCGGCTTTTACTGTTATCCATAATACTTTGTAGAAACCAATATCTATTGTAAAATTATTCATTGAAAAGAATAAAGAGAATAGAACACTGAAATCGACAATGAAACTTTTACAGCCAGGAAGCACACATTAACTGTCAATAAACGCGTACGTTTATGCTTCAGAAATCCTTCAAAGGCTTTATTCATTAGCTTCGAAAGGAAGTAAAATGTCTATCGTAAAACATTTAATGTCTCTGGAAGTTAAATTGGCGACAACTTAGAGGATATGGCTAATAAAGTTCTGACGAATGTCTATTTAATGGCTTTTTACCTACCAGGCATTTTACTTTCTCCAAACCTTTTTTCTGGCCCATCGATTTCGCAATTTATTTAACAATGGCGGTTAAATCCGAATGTATACTAAAGCCAACGAAAAAATTCTGAAAGCTTTTATATTTTATATTATGCCCAAAGCGGCGTTTTTTCCCTTTACATACAGGAGAAAAAGTTTCGAGAGTATTTGGACTAATAATATTTTAAAAAAACATATCTTTAGAATTTCTGATAGACAGTCTCGCGCCCTGAAGATAAAAATGTTTTAATCCATAGAGTGTTGCCAATACTCGCTTTTAAATCGTTCAGTTTTTTTAATCAAAAATTCGGTAACGTTTTAAAAATATCAAATACATAATAAAAACAAATTCGAAATTCAAAATTCGGGTTCCAGGTGCCCATGTTCAGCTGGAGGACTACATTATTCAAAGCTGGATGGCTCTAGGTACCATTGTTTTAGGGCGAGAAGCATGCATACATTAATGCAGATTCTTCATTATTAAATTTCTTTAAATATAATACAGAGAGATAATATTTGGTGGGAATAATTTGAAAAGCGATTCAACGCTTTTAGAGATTCGACGCAAAATGCCGTTTCGAGACTAAACAGCCTTTCTGGGCAAACGCCCCTTTAGGCTAAAACAGGGATGTCAAACTCATAGGTACACTTGGGCCAAACAAACAAGGTTTAACTTTAGGCGGGCCGCAAAAAAAAAAAAAAAAAAAAAAAAAAAAAAAAATCAATATTCATAGAAACGTAGATTTATTTCGAATAATACAATAATAAACATATATATATATTTATATAGAAAAGAACAAGAAAAATTTAATGTTTACGTCCTGATACTTGACATCTCTTCTCTGCTATTATCTTTCCTATTTCGGGAGAAATTTTGTTTGCAGTGATAACTTTCAACGCTGACCCAAGGTGAGCATCATTAATAAGGTTTCTAATAGGAGACTTATTACCTTTCATGACTGAAAATAACTGCTCGCACCGATAAGTGCTACCAAACATGGAAATAATTCCATATGCGAATTTTCGAGTATTTTCAAACCTGGCTGGTAAATATTTGTAAAATTCAGGCACGCCCACTTCAATGAATTTATTCTTTCAAATTTGAGTTGCATTGAATCTCGATCACCTCCATTTGCATATGACTGGGTACTGAGTCAATACTTATTGAGAAAATCGAAGAAAACAAAAAAAAAATTGTCTTCGAGGGAACTAAGATCATTAAACCTCGTTTCAAATTCAGTTGTTAAATTTGCAATTTTTTCTGCGTATTTTTGATACGAACAAGTATCATCTAAACTTGATTTATTCATGCTGCACGTCGGGAACTGCGTCAAATCTACATTTTTAAGTTGTTTTTCCCAAAGAACTAGTTGACATTTGAATGCTTATGTCAAACATGTTCGTAATGATATGATCTTTTCCTTGTAACGATAAATTTTAAATAGGTTAAGTGTTTGGTTATATCAACCAAGAGAGATAAATCTTGTATCCATATTGGATCGTAAAACAAACTTACGTCTTGATTTTTCGTTTTTAAAAACTGACATATTTCTTCTTTCAAATCCCAGAATTGTTTGAGAATCTTGGAGCAAGATAACCAACGTACCTCGGTATAGTAGGACAAACCCGAATATTCACTATCTAACTCACTTAAGAAAGCAGTGAATTGACGCTGATTTAAACCTCGAGATCTTATAAAATTTATAACTTTTTTTATATATGACAAAACATTCTCCATATTTATTACTTTCGTGCACAGAACTTCTTGATGTATAATACAATGCATATGATGAATGTTTGAACCGTGAATTTCACTAAGTTTTTTCCTTAGTAATGCTACGAAGCCCTTGTTTTTCCCGGTCATTGATGGAGCGCCATCTGTAGCTACAGAATTTTGCCAAAGGTAGATTGTATTTCTGCAGAAGTCCAAAAACACAAGTAAATATATCTTCTCTTGTGGTAGTACCAGGCATCGATATTAGTTCCAGTAATTCCTCAAAAATGTTAAAATTCTTGTCACAAGAACGAAGAAACACTGCTAATTGAGCTTTGCCACTGATGTCCATGCTCTCGTCACAGGCAATGGAGAAACTTTCGAAACTAGATGATTTTGCTTTGATCTGATCACTTAAATTCGCGGTTAAATCAGTAACTCTTTCCGCAACTGTATTTCGAGACAATGAAATTGATTGAAAAGCCTTCACATTTCCAGGACAAACAATTTCTCTAGCTTTCATTAGGCATTCCTTGATGAAATCACCGTCAGTAAAAGGCTTCGAATGTTTAGCTATCAACTCGGACAAGACGTAGTTTGAATGTACCGCCGCTTCACTTTCTTGCAATACTTTACTAAACATGGACTGTTGCTTTTTCACTCCTAACTTGAGCTCTTTCAACTTTTCTTCTCTCATTAATACTTCGTAATTGTTATATTTCGATTTGTGTTGTTCGTAATGACGTTTAATATTATATAACTTTGGTACATTAATAGTATTATTACATATCAAGCAGATTATTTTATCCTTTATTTCACGGCAAAAATATTCTAATTCCCATTTTACTTGGAATATTCTATGTTCGTCAGCAATTTTTCGTTTAATTTTACTACCACTTGGTTTTGATATAGACATACTGAATACAAAGGGCTGGAATAAACACGGTTAACGTTAAAAAGTTAACAAAAATTTATTCTTTCCACAAGAGATAAATCAAAATGCTGAAATATTTCTTCAAAAATATTCTAATAATATCACAAAATGTCAAACGTTTAGCAAAAATCAATTCAAAACAGAGAAACTAATTCTATCTCACAGCGAAATCGCTACAAATCAATCACAGCATTAAGTAAACAAACAGTTCGCTAGAACTACAGCTACTACTGAGATGAGTTGTTTGTTCTCGGCTTTTATAAGCTTTATAATTAATTTCTCGAATATATTGGAAACATCTATAAATATCCTGATTTTTGTGGATGGCAACAGCAATTACGAGATATTTACTTATTAGGTATTAAATGCAAGCGCTGTTCTATTTTTAACCTTCCAACGCAGCTGTCTTTTCAAAAATCGTCTGCGTTGCTAAGGCAACATGAAGCAAATCTAATTACAATTCTAAATAAAAAAAAACTAAATAAATAAATAACTATGAAATCCGTAACAATATGAATTAAGTAATAATTAATAATAAAGCAAAGTGCATGCACCAATATATCGTACAAACTATGATTGGAAAACTGAGACCATGAGTTCGGCCACATTCGGCTATCGGGGGATGCGTACGAGTTCTGAGTGCACGTGTCCCCCAAAAGCCGAAGGTAGCTGAACGCAAGCTACTCACACGCATTTGTAATTTAAGTAGTGTGTGTGTCAGCTCGCTGTGAGTAATCTAACAACACTGAATAAATTATCGTTAATTACTTAGCAGTAAACATTTCATTTTTTTCTTCGTCGATATGTTATTGTATTATTATATATTATTATTTGCCGATATATTGGCCGGACCGCAAAAATATTTGTTGTGGGCCGCATGCGGCCCGCGGGTCGCGATTTTGACATCCTTGAGCTAAAATGTAAAAAGAAAAGAGAAAAAAAAGAAGAAGAAAAGAAATAGAAGAAAAAATAGCTGTTTGATACTTTGATTGCGAGTTCAACAGCTGAGGAGGATTAAAAACTGTTATTTTTGTAATTTAAAGGATGAGAATCCGTTAAAAGATAGAACACATTGCCTTTTCCTAATTTTATTTTTAATCATACAAATGTTTGACTTCTATTTTAAAAAGATACTATTATTTTCACATAAAGGCAAATCATTACAATTAAATTAGTCTATTGTTTACAGACAAGTCAGCAAGAAGCTAATGTGACCGTATGTTCGAACAGCACGTGAATGCTTATAAGGATATCTTTCACATGATGCCATAATTTCTTCATTTTGTTTCTTTCAAAAAATTAGTATTTCAGCAGTTGACCAATATTATCAAATAAATAAATGAGTTTGAAATCACTTCGAAACTGTCTTTCTTGAACAAAACATATAAAGCGAAATTCTGTTTAACTTCATGTATTAGGTCGTATTCTATTTCATACTGCGATATGTTATATACTGAAATGTACTTTAAATTATGCTATACTAAGAAGGATTTCTAAATTTTCTTCATATATTAAAAAATATAAAACAAACTCGTCTTAAAGCCTACTTAATACATGGAGGAACAAGATGAAATTTTTGGGGATGCGACATGAGGTCGGCAGTGCGTAGGATAGACAACCTTTTTATCAGTTTACGATCAACGCAATAGCTCAAAAAGAAGTTTCACTTCTACACTGACGTCGATTTTGTGCACAATTCCTAATTATAATCTTGAACGTTATGCTAGTACGGACTTTCAAATAGCGCTGATCCTATGTGTGTCGATGTCGATTCTCTGCCAAGATCGATCCTATGACGAACTCCACCGTACGTAGCGTCGATTCTATGTCGGTGGCGATTCGACACAGTGTCGATTTTCTGCTAATGCAGGTAAATTCTTTGCGGTGTCTATCCCATATAGATATTGATTCTACGTAACGTCAATATTATGCGGGTGCCGTTTCTACACATGTCGATCCTGTGCCAACACTGATTCTACGTATAGTGTCGATCCTATACCGACGATAAATCTACGCCAAGAATTCTCAACCAGTGGGGAATTTTCATATTTTTCTTGTTTAGTTTATAAAGCACAATAAAAATAATCTAAATATAAATAAACGTATATGTATTTTTCGAGTTTTGGAAAGGAGGGAGATGATCGTCTAGCAGTGGTGGAAGGGTTGCATGGGGGCAAAAAAAGATAAGAAACACTGTTCTAAGCAATATAGGTCCTATATCTGGATCGATTTTACGCTATGTCTGTCCTATGCCAATGCCGATTCTAGGCAATACCCATCCTGTATTGCTGTCGATTTTATACCGGTGTTAATCCGTTGATGATTCTATGCAGTGTCAGCCCTATGCTTTTATCGATCCTACACCATGTTGCTCCTAGGCCGTTGTGGATTCTACGCCGTGTCGATCCTACGTAGAGTGACGGGATCCTACGCAGATGTCGATCCTACGCAAAGCGAGACTTTTGGATCATCATGTATTTGTATAATTAAACTTTTGTAAAAATTTCAAAAGTTTGCTTTCAACTGGCTGCAAGCTGTGGCACTGATGGGAATTTGTTTCCGTTATTAAGAATTACAGATTGATTTACTATTAAGTTTAACTGGAAATCAAAATTAGATCATAAAAATAAGTCGTACATAGAAGTATAATAATATTTCATGTCATTTATTTTTACAATGCATCATATACTCTTTTTCCAATAATATTCTTGTAATTTCTTGTATTTTAAATTTCAGTAAACGCACGCAGTTTTAGAAAACATTTACATATTGTCAAATACCATTAACAAATGCCTTTACTCAAATTATGGGAAACAGCAAAAATCAAAATGCGTACCTGAAATCAACATATACGAACATAAGAAATGTACATTTATTTATATACTTTTAGTTTATGTGAAAAAAATCATTATTGGCCACTTCTCCGATACTTGTGATTAACAATGTATTTAATAAATTGAAATAATTATAAAATTTGTATACATAATATATTAAAAACTAAACACTTTTTAAAAAATTATTACAAAAACTCTCTTAAAATATTTAAAATTTTAATAAATTTATTTGTAAAAAAATAGCTGTCAGTAGTGTAAACTTTTCTGCTTTTAATATTACGTTCCTTGCCTTGTTTAGTTAGGATAGATTTTTTTCTTTAAAATTATATATATATATTTTTAAAGATTAAATAATGATTAGATATTCTGTTCCTTTTGCTATGAAAGAAGACTGGCTGGAGATATAAATATAATACATTTAAAGTAATCCAGTTTTTACTTCGAAAGAAAATTAAAAAAAAGAAGAAGAAAGAAAATTTGAATAAAAGTGAAATGCTAAAGCTGTCGTTTCTAATACTGTGTATTTTTTACTATGCTATAATACAAAAGAATTACATAATCATTAATAAATAAATTGGTAGCACAAAGTGTTATAATAATAATAATAAAATGACAGTTTTTTATTATTTACTTTAAAAAATTGCTACTTTTAAAAAATGAGTTATTTATAAGTTCAGCGCTTTTTCTTTAAAAAAAAATGGATAATTTCAATAATAAAAAGAAATGCATATGTAAAAAATTTAATTTTTTTTAATTATGTATTATTCCTAAATACACGGAGAAAAAGAAATCATTGTTTCCGCCCGGGATCGAACCGGGGACCTTGCGCGTGTGAGGCGCACGTGATAACCACTACACCACGGAAACTTGTGAGTGTTGCGCGAAACACTTATCAGATTCGCGTTGTGTAACATTCATGTTATCGTTAGCATTTTTCCCGCCCTGTAAAAGGGAAATAACTTTTTTTTATTAAACAATTCATTACATTGGATTGATATAATGTAAATTCCTGACAGAAAAAGCTGTGAATTTAATGAAAAAACTAAAAATAACTTCTCTCTTTTGTTGGTTAAAACATTTCCTGTCTGAAGAAGAAAGATTGTGGAAGTCTCCCTTAAAATTCATAAAGATTTTTCTAAAAATCAGCGAGAAATGATCAAAGATTGAATTTCTCCTTATTAAAGAAAGCATGTTTTTTTATGCAGAAATAAATGAAAAACTGATATTTAATCGAAACACATTCATCGTTTAATAGCAACTGTATTTTCAATAATATATTTTTCTAAGGATGATTTCAGATGAAATGCAAGTATAATTTTGTCCGACATATTTTATTAAAAATGACGACTAGGATAATAGTTGAGCAAATTGATTAGTATCTTTGGTTCAATACTTTTCTTAAAAATAAACATAACTTACAAATTCTCTTAATTTTGCATACGAATGTATGTAGTATATGCAATGTCTCACATTTTTTTACGGACACTTTTGTTTTTTGGTTTGATTTGTTGTGCTGTGTTGTGACTTATCTCACTTGTCTAACAGTAACGTCACAGCAAACCTACGAACATACCGTGGTAGGAAGAGAAGATTACGCCTCTCTCGGCAAGAACTTTTGAGCATCATATAGGTGACAGTACGACTTCGCTCAGTTTCGCCCCCAATTTTGATGAAGGACACCCCGGGGTGACGGATCTACCCCTCTTCCCTACCATCAACCTCTCGAGAGGACTTTCGGTTGGCACATACTTAGACTTGCTGCACAGACTCTATTTCTATTTCATTTACAAACATCCATGCCTTCTTTGGAATTGAAATTCGCGTCTTTAGGTACGGCAGTCAGCGACACTAACTATCCCGATTGGGCGGCTCGGTTTTATTTGCTAGTATCAGTTGCTAAATATAAGCGAAACGAGTTTCTTTTTCTTCTACATATGCTACTAATCCTCTTTTTTAAAACCTGCCTCTTTTGATAAACGTCTTCAAAATGTTTTTGATAAAATAATAATGCATTCAAATCGTTCTGAAATTGAACTCAACGTAAGTATTCGGACGCTTTGAACAAACAGTTCATATTTGATAAAAACATGAAATGAGACTTTCGGTATTTCTTTTTTTTTTTTTTTTTTTTTTTTTTTTTTTTTTTTTGTTGTTGTTGTTGTTGTTTGTTTGTTTCTTTGTTTGTTTGTTTGTTTTGTTTGTTTATGTATGCTTTTTTAAAATTATATTCTTCATGAAGTTTGGCATGGATTTAATTGATGTTTTCGCGTAAGAATCTTCCACTTTGTTCCATTCCTCCGTGAGAACGGCTTTTAGAACAGCTTTCAAAGAAATTTCCTGTTTCCTTACATCTTTTTTCCAACTCTCTCCATGTATATGTCGATAATATTTAACATGGAAGAATACGCAGTTTTGATAACTTCCGGAAAGTTGTATAATAACAACAAGAGAACGTTTAAGTTGTATGATAGGAATCGTCATCCTAATGGAAATTGAATATACTTTCCAAATTTTCATGCAGACGCTATCCGGTTTTCATTAGAATATTTACATATTTATAGTAATCTATATTATTTTCTATAAAAACTAAATTTCACATCCGAAAGGCACAAAAACATCTCCAGACCATTATGTCTTCATCCCCATGCGTCACAGAAGGCATTAGGTTTCTCGGATTCAACTCTTCATTCAGCTTTCGGCACATAGGAATGCCATGAGGCCCAAATGTATTAAATTCTGATTCATCCACGAATATAACCTTGTAAGGTATTTTCTCCCTCCTTCCAGCATGTCTTCGTAGTGTAACGGTAGCACACTTGGAACTTGGCGCACATTCGAGAGGCCCAGGTTCGAGGTACAGCGAGGGCATTGCTCATTTTTCATGTCTCTTGCTTCAAAATAACCTAATGAATCTACAACATTGTTCCAAGATTATGAATCTTTGCTCACCATGGATTTTGCCAACGCCGGGCGTATTTTCTTCGTTTTCTTTTTGACGAAGAAATTCTTTTTTAATAATCTTGCATTGTATCCACATTCCCTAGCGATTCTTCTAACAGTTTCTGGATTACCTTTATTTTATTGCAAACCTTTCTTTTAAATCTTCTGAAAGGTTTGCAGCACTAATATTTGGATCTTGTTTGATTTTTTGTAGGATAAATCTCCGATTCTTTGGTGTTAGTTTGGAATGCGATTTAGAGATCAATGCATTTTCAACAATTCTATACAATTTTTATCGTTTTAATATATTTAAAGACAGTGGATGCTTTACATCAAGTATATTTTTTCATATTTTGAATTCTTTCGCACTTTTAAAAAGGTGAATAACTCCTTTTTTAACAGAACTTGTCGTTAATTTGCAGCGTCTTTCCATGTTCACTTCAGATATGAAACTGTTAATATATTTTGTTAAACAAGTAATTATTTCCAAATGTAGACCATAATTTCTCTGATGTATTCTCATTTAAATAAAAGATTATGACAAGACACATCGTCTCTCGAAAGATCTCAAAGGAGCTTTCGAGTGTTCGAATTATCTGAGTTATTGATTGCACTTTTCGAATAAATTATTTTATTACAAGGAATATTTTGATAATACTTATTTTGTACCAATCAAAGCTTAAAATAGAAAGAAATAATCCTTTATTGAAGAAATAATAAATACATATCTTGGTGCTATTTTAAGCTCCGGACTGAAACGTAACTAGCATATTCCATATACAATGTATTACATGTTTATGAAATGAACGGTGAGTTTAGTTTGATTGACAGCTTAGGCTCACAGCATGATTACTAGGTTGCTCGTAAGAGAGGGGTTAAAAATATTAACCCCGCTTCTATGAGTATCTTGCAACAACAGAGCGAAAAGTTAAAGCTTTCAATCAAACTAAACTTATCGTACATGTGAATGTGATTATGGCGATAATAACTTATGCACCAGTCAAGCTGAAGCATCTGCTTTCACTGCTGCTTTAGCAACCCAACTCAACAGTGTCAGAAATATTCTAAAAAAACATGTACAGCTTTAGGCGAATTCTGTAAATAAATGAATATCCGCTGCACGGATCCAAATATTTTTCGCTTACTTTCATAAATTCTTCAAGGTGTAAAATTTCGAACTAATTTGAAGAAATTTCGAACTTCTTTGATATTAACATTATATTCAGTATAACTCTGCAAATAACTGATAGCTGTTCTTTTCTATGAGTTATGGAAGAAAGAAAAATTGAATCTCCATTTCCGCTGTCTTCATTAAATACGGCTATATGAATTAAGCACCAATAATTTGCTTACTGTTGATGATAATATACGTAAGGCTGAATAGCAGCGGGTTAGGTCAATGAAGATTTGGTGCTCAAAAATAGCAATGTGTTCTGTTCATGATGAGTAATGGATGAGCAATGGATGAGAAAATCTAGTAATAATTCTTCCTTTATTTAATGATGAAGAAATTTAGCTAGAAGTTAGTTGTAGCTATTGGTGGTCGTACTGACTTGCGTTATTAGACATGTGTTTATTAAGAGTGTTTGGTATGCAGAAAAAGTTTTTATCTTTGTCTACCTTATATTATTGAAGTCTTAAGCATTTCTTCTTTTTTTAAAGATAGACTTGTTAATAGGGATCATAACAGATAACAAATACGTTAGAAGACGAAGTTGTGGAACGCAGCAACATTAGATATACCAAAAACTGCATTTAAATTCAAGTGAAGTTGCTTATGACAGTTTAAAAAGAATTGCTGTCAATTACTTCCAGAGTTCTATTGATTTGGACTCTGAAGTCATGTTTTCCCCTTTCTATTTCATTCTTTTAATCGATTAAATGAGGCTGTAATATAATTCTTTTCCGTAAGATCTTTTATCTGTTATATTTTACCTGGTTATAGGCGTATGACTTCCTATGCATAAATTAATTTTAATTAGGAAATAGTTTATATTAAAATTTAAATGCTTCTTGTACATGTTCTAGATCATTATGGAAACTCCTGCATGTTTTTTATTGCTAACGTTCTGGCAACAAAACTTCAAAATGATCTGAATGTTCTGAAAAGTATTTTCTACAGGAATTTATTTTCCCTGTCAAAAATGTGTTTATCCAATATTGTCTTAATTGGGCTCTGTTATTAGCTGTATTTGTCAGATTCAACATTCATATCTCCGAAGCTTAACTTCACAAACCATTTTTGCACCTTTCTTTCTTAAAGTGTGCCTTCAACAAAAGCTATGAGTATATTTCGAGTTGACTCAGCAGGTTGTTGACCCAGTTTTAAGCCATAGAACTCAAGAAGTCAAAAATCATGTTTTTTCTGTTTTAAATAATTTGCTTTAGCAAGCGAGACGAAGGGAAGCTAAGAAATTAAGGTTTGAAGAGAATGAAGGTTGAGTCACAGCGGCTGTGTTGCAATGAAGCTTGCTCAAGAAAATTTGCATAATGATACAACAATACGCGTAAAATTCGAAGTACTACAGAACAGAGGAAACGTGTTTGATGACTTAATAACATCTCTGTCGTAAACTCAGAAATCCAGTAAAATAAATGACAAAACACTTAGCCACCTAATTATTTTGTTTTCTGAAAGAAATCTACATTTTACTTAAAAGCTGCTTTATTCGTGATTGTTTTTAAATACTGACATCATTAGATAATTTTCTTACAAGTTTAAATACGCAATCACATTTTGATAATGATTTAAACTACTTAAGAGTTTCATACAACTTCTGAATTTTAACTGAAAAAAAAGTTTAAAAACTACTTATACTACTTTATATAACGTAAAGAATGTTTAATGTTTTCGATTAATTCAGTTATCGCTATGTCTGAGACAGAATGATAAAAATCTTAGAATCGTTATAAAAACATTTTTTCCCATTTAAATAGTTTTTTAATCATAAAAACATGATTTTGTGCTACAATAAACACAGCTGGTGAGAATGCAATTTTAAATTAAGAATTGTCAATACATTTAAACGGGGAACAGTAGTCTAAGACTATGAAATTAAATACTAAACGGCTTAAAAACTTAACGGTGTTTCAGGTTTAAAGCATCAGCGGCGAGAGATCCAAGCTAAAATAACCAAACAATAATTTGCATTCTGGACAAGAATACGAAAGGGGGAAGTTACAGTAAAAACCGAAATGATAATAACTAGTTAATTAACATAGCATACTCTACAACTTTGCAAACTGCAATTAAGATTGCGCTATAAAATCCATAGAAAAGAAGGTATTGTGGGTAACGAGCACGATTTAATTTGACAATTCCAGATGACTTGGATTACCAGATGGTCGTCTAGGAAATTATTGTCAGTAGCGTTTTTCAATTTGCATAATAATGGGTTTTCCTTATTAAAAGCTGCTGGAGTATGTTAAAGCAAAATACCGTAGTAGAAATGCAACAACATTATTTATTAATACTTTTATATTAATAAAATTATGAATTAGTTATAAAGACAGCGAATAATATAAGTAAAAAATATTTTATGCTTAAATTTCTGTGACATTACGGATAAATACTATTTAAAATATGGAAAAAAGATTTTAGTTTAAAAATTATTCAAAAAATTAGCCTGGTTTTATGTAGATCTTGCAATAAATTCTATCGGTTTTGAGGGCAATCGGATATAGGTCCCTCATTTTCTGGAGCTGCAAAAATGTTTTGTAGGAGTGGGAAGAGGGGCAATTATTTTATATGGACTTCAATGGATGAAGCACCAAGCATAGCGATCGAGAAAAATTGTAATGAAAAATGTATTAGAATATTAAAAGCGTTGAGAAGTTACCAGACTGAAATTAATGCTATTAGTTAACGAAGATAAATTTCTTTGGAAGGAAGTCTGAAGACGTTTTCGTGAACTGAAAATCATCGTGAGGGGACAGCTTCGATTAGCCATCAATGATTTGTTCATTGCTCATTTTTGATAATAAGATTCGTATCCTTTAATGCGAAATTTTAACGCTCTTAAATTTTGGCCAATATATATCAAACTAGACTGATTAGATACGCAATTAGTTTACGAAGAATTAAAATCAGATATGAAATCTTTAAGATTCTAACAAATTATAGTGCTGAATGAACAAATGGCCTAAATATTATTAGAAGTGTAAATTTGAGGAGAATCTAAGCAATTTTGTAACCGACAGAAGGATGAAATGTGATGATGATAAGGTTACTGTAGTTATTTCTAATTGTCTTTTATGATGGACCTTTTGGTCTTTTATGATGATGGATTTTATGGAAGAATTTTTTAAGACCTTTATCGATGACCATGGGAGAAAATTCTCTGCCAGTGGCAAACGATTTCAAATAATTGATTTCCTAAGAAAGGAACAAACCCTGAGAGATAAAAAAAAAAAAGGTAAAGGAAAAAGAAACTCCTATTGGTTTAGCGGAGCGGCAGGATTTCCCATGGAGACTTTTATATCTTATTTATTTGCAGTTTCTCTCGGAGTGCAGTTCTTCTAGAATGCAGTTCTTATTAACGTTTTCAAAATTCTAAGAGTTTAGTTTTTTATGTTTCATTACTATTTTCCTCGACAAATGGCGCTATGCTCGTTTTCGTTTACTCCGGCAATTGCTTTCATATAAAATAAATGTTGTTTCTCCCATCTTTACAAAACTTTAATCATTATCACAAAATTTTAATCATTACCTTTTTTAATATTCCGAGAGATACTTCATGAACTGAACTAATTCAAAGTACTAAGAAATGTAGGATGATATATTTCTAACGCAAATGTGTCGAAAACATTTCCTCTAATATAATAAATAAAATTTTAAAAAATTTAATTTGAATACTTCAGATTGCTATCTTATTCATCGAAGAAGAAAAAATTCAAAAATCTATGAGCGGTTACGAAATGGGAAAAAAATAATTAAAAATATTTTCATTATTTTTCTACTAAGCATAGTTCTTGCTGAAATAAAACGAAATCTTCACTAATAAATAAAATTAAAAGTAGACCGAAAATTGATATCAGTTCTAAAACTTTCGGACTTTTAAAATTGAAATTCATTTTTAAATCTTTCTGCATTGCTGCTTTGAGCGTAAAACGGTAAAAACAATAGAATGTCAAAATTTTTAAAAGGTGTTTTTTGCTTCAACAAAATTTAAAACAGAGAAATATACAGAGAGGTTTGTAACCTAAGCCCTTGCCGTACGTGGACTTGTAGAACGTAGTTTTGAGTATACGTGATTTCTGAATTGTCCCCATTTAATTTTTCCAACGCAGGAATCTTTTAATAATACCAGATATGCTGCAGAGCTTCGATAGCATTGCGATAGTCCTCTTTAATCACTACCTTGAAAATCATTCATTAAATATTACTTAGAAAAGAAAAATCTGAGCTTTAATTGTTTCGCTAATTCTCCATAATGCTTCAGGACACGGTACTGAAGTCCTCACAACAGTGCATCCAAATGCAGAGGTTTTATACTTTCTACCAAACACTTCCAAACTTTCTAAAAAACATTACTACCTTAATCCAACCAATGGGTAAATAAAATCGTAAAAACATTCAAAGCCTACTATGTCAGGCGTGTTTACATCTCCGCAAATAAAGCACTATACGAAGGAAAGCACGATACACTAATGGATACTAATTCTCGAAGCGCTGGTCTGAAGTTGTCAGCAATTTTAAAAGGAATCCATCGACTGAAAATGAAGCCAAGGAAATCGTACAATTGGCAAAAGCAACATATAGGTGAAGTATTTTCAGAAAGAAAGAAGAAGGAGAAATTAAGGAATTGGCCGAGAAAGACAATCCTGAAATGATAAATGAAGAACTGATGCATGACATTATAACACTAGCAAAGAGTAAAAGCAGCGATAGTGAAAAAGATAAAGAGCCTTTATCGTACAAAAAAATTAAACGAATAGTTAAAAAGGCGCGGGAACTGTCCCATTTCGTAATAGAAATTGAGATAAATGAAGATAGAAGAAGACATTTTATGACAGGTACTGAAAAAACTGCATTCCTTATCGCGAAACGTTTAACGAGCTTTTTGCGACATTGTCCCAAGCAAAAATCACTAGCAATTAAAAAACGTAATTGTATCATGTAGCTACTTTTAAAGTAGCAGAAGAAATCATTTCAATTAACATTTGTTTCATTTTTCTCTTTTAATTACAACAATATTTACTTTTGTGTAAATTATGCATAATTGCTTAATTTGAACTATAGCTAACCAGTTTTTTCCATAGAAAGCTGACTTTACGGACTGCGATTTTGCCGTACGCGCAATCTGTTAATAACGTAACCTCTCTTGCCCCATTCAGCAAGGGTTTACAGTGTATGCATTATTACATAATTTCTTCATAATCGTTAATTTTTTCCTAGATGCAAACAGCAGCATACTGTACAAAGAAGTACTGTTACAAATTTTGCAATCCCCCAATTCACTTTATTTATGACAATATAAAACAGTATTTGTTGTGAAATATTGTTTAGGATCTTAAGTAAATTGACTTTTTAAATAACAAAGGTGCAATGAACGAAGCTGTTGTAAAACGCTGAAACTAAGGGGCATAATTTAGGTACCGTCGTTTGGCAACAGCATCAATTTATCAATGACGTGATTTCTTACGACAATAAATAACTCAAAAGATATCTCCTTTCAGATACTGGTACTATTCCGTTAGAGCGGCGTGATTCCTATCATAATAATAAATTATTTCTCTGTGAGATATTGAAATTGCCCTCATTTTCATCCAAAAACTATTTGAATTGAATATTTTGAATTTTTCTAACGGTTCCTGTGTATTAACAACAAAAAGTTTCTCAGGACACGTGTTCTTATCTTTCTAAACTTCACTGCATAATTACTAAGTAAAGGCAACGGGAGTACGAAAGGGGAATTTGTATTACTTGATTACCAGCAAATTTCCTCCAGCGATTCGAAGAAAGATTAAATGTAAATCTGAAAGGTGATAATTTGTCTGGATGTTTAAAAAAAATAAATAAGAGAAAGGAAAAGAAAAAACCATTTACAGCAATAAAGTAGTCACCAAAAACGTGCAGTAATGTCGCAAAACCGTATTGCCCTTGAATCTATCCGGCTAATTTAAAAAAGCAAACTTCTGCCTCATTATTTAAATCGTCGCCGGCTAACAGCAATCATTTATGCATTATTTATCTTATCTCGCAGAGTCCAGTACTATCGACAAAATTATGAATGCATTTACACTTTTGCAAAGGGCGTCGAGTTCACGGGCGATCAAAGTTGACAAGTTTGAAGCTTTATCATCTCGCGTCGAGTGACTATAATTCAGCGAAAACAAAAACATAACGAAGACTATAATGTACAGTTATGCAATATAATTTTTCTAACTCTTGGCGACAGTAAGAATTATAATAAGTAAGGTTATTTTTTATTTCCCCAGCAAGTAAATGAGCAGAGATTCCCAAGCAGGGGCGAGAGGGGATAATAAAAATTTTCTACACTTTTTCATGTTTAATTTATAAAACACATGAAAAAATAAACTAAATTGATATAAATGTACTATGTTTAATTAAATGAATATGTATTTTTCGAGTTTTGAAATGGGGGGGGGGAATGATGCTCTAGCAATGACGAAAGGGATGCATAGAGTAAAAAAGGTTAAGAATCTCTGATATATGGAGTTATAAACATGTAAAACAGTCGTAGTAGAAAATTCTAAATGAATCTGACAAACATTTGGAATTCCGCTTTGTTAAATGCGTGCTGTTTCAAAAAGGAGAAGATTTTACTCGTTGCGTTCTTAGTAACTCATATGTTTGCAACGAAAGAAATGTGTTCTGCATCACTTAAAAGTCAAAAGAAGATCATGCCCAGGTCACCATTTCAGAGTTTTCGGAGCCTCGGGCGATCAAGTACATTTGGCGTCCCGTATAAATAAAATATATTAACATTTCAAGCCATAACATACTTTTAATTAAAAATAAAACATTCATAATTTATTATTAAATCTATGTGCCTTTCGTAAAGTGCAGTTATCAATGATCTCATCGTAATTTCTTGAGCAATATTATTTTCTATTGAGAGAAACGCGGGAGAATTCAGTATTACTTTATACTTAAGTATAACCTCAAACAAGTTGACATCAGTTTTACTCTGCTGTCAAATTACTGTCTACTGCAATTACTGATACTGTAATTGTAAAAACAATTTGCAGGAACATTGATAAGCATCTTTTAAAGTATGCATGCAAACGTACAAGGCAACCTTTCTGACGCCTTTTGGCCGCTCAGGAAATGGAATGCTGTAAGCAACAATTCTCAACCGGTGGTGCGCAAGAGCAAACTAGGTGGTACGCAAAGAAACAGTATTTTTAACTATTAAATTAAAAAATCTCGTAGGAAAAAAAGAACAGTTGAATAGGAATTTCCTGTGGTCGAACTCTAACTGAAGATTTAAAAAACAACACTTGTTAACTTTCGGATGAACAGAAAAAAATAATTTAAAGGCAGTTCAAATAAAGCTATTAAATTTTATCACGTTTTTGCGGAACCTATTTGTGTGAACAAGGATTTTCTTCCATGTTATATTTGGAAAATAAATACCAAAGAAAATTAAAAGTGGATCCTAATTTACGGTTAAAACGAAGTGAAATAAGACCAAACGTAAAGAAATTGATCTTCCTTAAACAGGACCAAATTTCGCACTAAATTTTAGAATTAAAATATTATGACTTAAATTTTGATAATTAAAATGGTAACCAATTTTCAATCTAATGAGTGCATACACGAATAGCCAAGTTGATGGTTGTGCAAATGGCAGAATATTTTTTTTTAATATTTTTATTGAGAAATTGAAAAATAATCACTGTAAAATGCAATGGTGGTACTAAGTTTCTCAATTTTTGTTTAGGTGGTACGCTTTAGTCAAAAGGTTGAGAACCGCTGGCTGTAAGCTGTATAACTCATCAACTTGGCATTAATATCAGATTGTCAGCTTTTATATACTCAATGAATGTTTGCATTAAGCATATTAAAACTTTTTACCGTTAATCAATTCCTATCTAATTTTTCTAGATCATAAAGAAATTACCGGTGCGAAATTATAAATGGCATACCATTTTGAGCAGTTGAAATCATTGTTTCACAAATGAAATTGCTCAAGACTGAAGAAAGGATTTTGAAATTATTTTTCTGAATCTGCCGAAGATTCGTGGAATATTCTTAATCGAACATTAATTCCTCTCTTCGAATCCTGATGGTTTCGAATATAGGTTCTACATGTAAAGTTTTAGCCAAATCTCAATCATCTGTCACAGCGCCTTTAAATTCACTTTTCTTATAATGAATTAAGTGCTTTACTTCATCTTGCAAAAGCTAAGTAGACTCTTAAGTTTAATTTTTTAGAAAGTCAGGTTCACGCTTAATGAGGATGTTAAAAAAATCTTCTTCAACTGCCCCTGCGTTTAACGAAACAGAACATTATTTTGACGATTTATTTTACCGGGACATCATCTCCCTTGAGAAAACCTTGCCTGGCATTCTTCTAAATTCAGCACCCTAAGCGAATGTTTATGTCTCACAGGATTGGAGACGACTCTCTTTGTGATCCTACTTTCATTTAAGCTCAATACAGTAACTGATTAAAATTTTTAGCATCACTGATGAGTGAGCAGCCGATCCACAAAATGCCGTTCTCAGAGTTATACCTTGATCTATCACCAATGCATTTTGCTCTTTTGGACTTTTAAAAAGCTGGTTGTCCAAACGTCGACCTACCACCACCTTAGACGCTGGAAAGCCGTTCGAAAGCAATTGGATAAAATACCTCTTCCGATACTGCAAAAGGCTTTATTTTTAGGATCTTGGAAATTATGGTGTATAATGAAAAATAAGGGGTTATTAAAAGAAGATTTGGAACATAAAAATTTGGGAGTAAAATATTTTTGTAATTACAACGAAATGTTTAAACATGGGATGCTAAGCTCTCTAGAAAATTAAGAAGTTAATACTCAGAGCCACGATGAGGCGAATTTCATGATCAGATACACTGAACATTCAACAGTTATGTTCTTTCTTTAATGAACGCGTTTATTTCATGTAAATTTTTTTTTGTCTATTATTTCACATTTTGTAAAATGTTAACGAATTTCTGAATAAAGAACACAACAATTTGAAAGCGAGCTGTAGCAACACTGTAAGGAATAAAACCCTTTTATCTCCAACGACGCGCGAGACTGTCCATCGGAAATTCTAAAGATATGTTGCTTTTAAATACTTTTAGCCCAGTGTGGAGTTAGCCCAAATGCTCTTGAAACGTGTATGTAAATGGAAAAAAACGCTAATTTAGGCTAGTTTTTTTTTTTTTTTTTTTTTTAAAGAAAATTGTTGTTTTTAAATGTCTCGAATTGCTATACTGGTAAGCATTGTATTGGAAACTTTTGTCGGATAAAACATAATTTTATTTCGCGTAAACTGACAGCAACTCCATAGCACTATTTTATTTTAATCGGGCCATGAAGATTTTATGGTCTTCACAAGCAATACCTTTTCCAAGTGTTAAAAAGCAATAAGGAAAATATTAAGACAGAGAAGAGAGAGAGGGTTTTTTTTTTTTTAATTTTGTTAAAAAAAACAACCGCAGAGAATAAAGTGATATATTAGTCACGTAAGACTGATGACAAATTAGAAAATCGCACCATTAATCTCTTTAAAATTAACAAAGTGTTAGCTTTTTAATGGAATTCTGTAAGATATCAATCTGAGTAAATTCATGCCCTACGGAAGATTCTCTAACCCTGCGTTTTTAAGTAATCTTTCAAATGAATTGACACCAGTCTTAAATCAAAGAGAAATCTGCATGCGCAATAAACCCTGAGGCAATCTGTCTGAAAAACATATCTTATTCTTTCTAGTAATTGATTTTTCCCCCTTTGTTGTTGGTTTCTTTCGTAGCTTCTTTGTATAATGAATTTCTGCAAGGAGAAAGTGCAAAAGCTCTCCCCCATCCCCCAAAAAAGAAGAGAAAGATTTTTTTTAATAATTTAAATGACATTTAAAGTTACTTTTATGGCTGGTTCTAAATTTTTGCTTTGAATCAAATTTAGGTCTTTCTTTTAAAGTTTGTTTTACAAATTTTTAATTGAATTTTCAAATTACTTTTTGCTAAAAGCTTCAAGTAAGTAAGTAATTATTACCTCTTTTTCTTACCTTCAGGGATATTTACATATTTTTCCATAGTGACTATTAATTTTCATGTAATTAATTTGTTAGTTCATATTTCACATGTGAAACAATGTTCTGAATTTAATTAATTATTGGGAAAGTTTATTTAAATTTCTTTTAACAACTTCCTTCTTTTCTTAGCATACTTTCTCTTTTTAAATTCCGAATACTAATACAGTAAACCCACGGTTCACTAATTAATTCACTTTCGAAGGCTGTTCGTCATTCGATATATTCATAAACAGAAACTGTTTTCACCCATAGGAATTAATGTAAAATGCGTTAATCCATTCACGGAACACAAATAATCACTTATTTAAATTTTACAACAATACTTCACTCTCAAATAATGAAAATTATGAAATATAAGACAAAAAAATCTGATGTGTACACCACATGACTTCCTTGCGCAGAATATTAAATCATACGCATTTTTTCTTGCATTTCATTTAAACTTATTCGATTGAATTAAATCTACTTCATCGATAGCGCATAAACCACAATAGAATAAATGCACTCTTTAAAATTCACTATATTTGTTTACCATAGCGACATTCTGGCGCTAGGTTCACTTAACAGCGTTACATTTCGTTCATATTATAACTCAGAATGCATATAAATTTATATCATTTGAAGAATTATCTAATCGTTGCCACATGTTCTATTCAAATACTATAATTAATCTAAAACGATTCATAAAAGAAATTAGGCAAACAAAACAAAAAACAGTTTTTCTCAGACGATTCAGTATTTTTCATTCAATTAACTCAATTCTCACTTTCCGACAAGGCAAAAATACATAAAAACTCAAAATATCTATACTGTTACGTTATTTTCTTTTCTTATTTTACGTTACGTACGTTTACGGAGTTCGTGCCAATTTGGAGTGAATAATGAGAACAGCGCTTCTTGATGAAGTATCGAAACACACTTTATTTAGCCAATATTAATCAGGACAGCTTCAAAGTCACGTTTTACAGTCGTCGAAGATCTACTATACACTCGCTGAAACAATCAGCGACACAGTCTTCAGGTTATCAAGCTATAACGGTGAAGATAGTTTTACTGCAAAGCACCAGAGTACAGCTCCCGACTCTGCTTGGTCGTTCTCGGAACTCCACGTATTCTCAAGACTCTCGACGCTACAACCGCGATGCACTCGACGACACACAGAGTACAGCTCCCGACACTTCGGTTCAGTCGTTCCCGGAGCTCAACACACTCTCTCGACGATGCACTAACCGCGATACACTAAGAGACTTTTTCAATGCATTCGACGACCCTCGCTGCCCGGCTGTCAACTCGATCGACTCCGTACGGACTGACTAACTCGAGACTACCTCGCACTGACTCTTCGCGTACCAGCAGCGTTTATATAGTTTTTGGCTTGTGTTCGAGAACATTCTGGGCTAAGCCGGTAAGAATTCGTTCCAGAAGGTTCTCCATCCGTCCATGGCATATCGCCTATTTTGTCGCCAAATGGGCGATTTCATGCCAAAATTTGGCAACCCTACCTTTCCTTGACATTTTATGGCAACCCTAAGCGTGGTTTGCGGAGAAGCTATCTTACCGCGCTTGGACATTTCGTAACAATACTAAAAAATTACGAAGTAAATCTTAACCACTTATTTCCTCAAATAAATTCCAGAATGGATTAAACATGATTTAATTCGCAATAATAAAAGAAGGCGTTATCTTTGTTGTTGCGAAGCTTAATTTTACTAGATTCGCAACCAATCCGATATTTTGCCAAGTTTGAAATCTAAACAAACATGTCCGCCATCGCAAAATTAATTAGGCTTAGCTGCACTTAAACAACTTTTAAATTGTTGATTAACTCCACAAATATTGCATGCAGATTTACCAAAGGCATAAAAACCTTACTCGGAAGATAAGAATAATATAATTCATTCATTTTTAAAGCGAAAAATGCACAATTTACGAACATATAAGAATAAAGAAACTGAGATTACTGAGCCGAGTAACATAGTGGATACATATATATATATATATATACATATATACTTTTGGTGCGGCCGATTGCAACCAAAATACGAGGTGCACACTGAAAATTTTTTCGACTGCAATACTTCCTTTTTACTTCGTACGAGAAAGTAAAAAGATAAATTTAATTTTAATCAAGTAAAACCGACGAAAGTTTAATTTAATTTTATCAAGTAATAAAAAAGTGTACTCGGCATAAAAGGTAAGTGATTAGGAAGAGACATTATTGTTTGGATGAGGAGTTCCCTTCTTTTTAAGGCTCAATAAGCTTCCGTTTCACTCAAAATTTCTCCGGTGCGATTTGTTGTAGTCTAGGTTTCAGAATGTTTCTAACGGGAGACATGGCATTGAAATGCTTTGCTGTAGTTTTCTGTGCTTACGTTGCAGAAACGTTGCAGCTTACAAATTTCTCGTATCAGAGAGCTCCATCGCCTCTTTGCTTATCTTCCTCTGAACACTCTTCCTTCATAATTAATTGCTATTACCTTCTGTTGCCACTTGTAAACGTGTTTCCCTTTTTTTTTTCCTTGTTGAATTAATGTTTTGGTCCTCTGGTCATCTACGCTTTCACAGTTAACTTTATAAGGTATTTTATCTTTCCTTTCAGCATGCGTTCGTTGTGTAACGGTACCACACTGAGCGCATATTCGAAAGGTCTCGCCAGGACTGGCGAGGGCGTTTCACATTTTTCATGTTTTCTGCTTCAAAATAACCGAATGATTCTACAAGTGGCACCCGAATTGAAAAGGTAGCGAACAATAATTCGTCACCACCAGTGGCGAATAGGGCCAGAGCGATTTCGGGCCGATCAAGAAACTGGAACGTTCGAATCGACACAGATGACTCGGTGAGAAACCCTGCGCTTGAGGAAGATACGGATGCAAGGACAGCATATCGCACTCAAACTCGCATGAGATACGGTAGCTGTAGGGTGTAGGGTAGGAATAGATTATAGCCTATAGCCGACAGCGTCGACAGTCGTAAAAGAGATTTATGAAAATACAGTTCAGTCACGTTCTATTTTAATTGTGAAACTGAAAATATTGCACTATAACTGCAATTAAAAAAGACTCTCTAGCGAATTTTACTGTGTCACTGAATAATGTAAGCTGATGATAAAAAAATATTGCAGTTGAATTTTTTTACATTACTTTTTACGTGCGTAGAATGGATAAACGAAAAATCAAATGAGCTGCACATTAACTTTGAGAAAACAGACAAAAATTAATGAAGGATTCTGCAAAACATTGCTAAAAAATCACGGATATGTATCAGGTTCAGGTTCAGGTGGAAATGTAGTGGGACACCCGATGTTTACTATAAGTAATATAGGTATAGTCCCACTACACTTCGGTTTATTTTTAAAGTTAATATTCGAAATAGTACATAACATAATATAACAGAATAGTATATCGATATTTTGATTGATATCATATCTATTAGATATAATTATAGCAGTTATAATAGGTATAATAATAGTAGGCTAACAGTCATAATTTATAACAGTTCATAATAGTTCCTTGAGATAAAGTTTATTATATGAATCTGTATCTTCTTCTTCCCTTTTTTTTTTTTTTTTTTTTTTCTATATCATTATTATTGCAAGGGTTTGTTTTTAAGATAATTAGACAATAAATGTTTTAGATGAATTGCAGCTTCAAAAATTAATTTTGACATTAATTACTTTAGTGCTCACATAAATGTTTGCCTATTGAAGATAGATATTTGATTGTATTTTCTATTTTATTTTTTAAATGTTTGTTGGTAATTGCAAAACGAAGGAAGGCATTGATATTTGAATTAGGCAATTTAATATGAGTTGACTTTGTTAAGGGACATTGAGTAATATAATGGATTGGATCACCTTTATTTCCACATACACATTGCTCAGAGTTTGAGATGTTGAATCTGAAGAAGTATGTGGGAAATGGCCCATGTCCAGTTAAAAAGCGGTTTATATAACCACTGACCATTGTACACGTATCATTTACATGAGGTGCTATTTGATGTAATTGTCTTCCTATATTTATTGTTGTCCATTCTTCTTCCCACATTTGGAGGCTGATTTTATGTAGATATTTCTTGAGGTATGATTTCGGCCAGAAGATTTTTCTTGAAGGGATATTATTGTTGGTAATAGTTGATTTGGCTGCTGAATCGGCTTCTTCGTTACCAAGAACTCCGACGTGAGCCTTTATCCAATAAATGTTTGGTGACATTTGAGGATATTGGATAATTTTGTTAAAAATATCTTGTTCTTCTGAGGCATATCTATGTTATGAAGAAACATGCTGATCGTCAACGTAGAGGGAGTAGCATAACATTGCTATCTACAGTGACGATAGATTTAACTAGCATAAAGAATGTTATGAGATGGTTAATGTTAGGTGAGATTCGAAAAGCGAATTTGTACTCACTTTATATTGATACTACTACTGACATAAATCAAAAGGACCAAAGTTTAGTTTTTATTAGGTATCTTTATAAAGAAAACATATACGAAAGAGTGATAAGTATTTTATTTTTTACAGATTCCAATGCGCTCGATATGTGAAACATGATCATCAACCATTTTGGGAGCATAGACATTGATGTGAGAAAATGTATCTGCAGTTCTACAGATGGCGCGTCACATCTGCGGGGTGCTTACAATAGTTTTTACTAAATGGTTAAGTGAAAAAGCACCTCACCCAATTCATGTTTGATGTTACTTCCATGCTCTAAATTTAGTGCTGGTTGATTCTACGACTAGCATTTCAGAAGGAACTACTCTTTTTTCCTGATAAATGAATGTGGCAAATTCTTTAAAGAATCCTAACAAAATATGGATGTGTGGAGAGGAGTCGATGATAAAACCAAATCTAGGAAGCTTCATCTCATCGGGAAAACTAGATGGAGTTCCAAATACTATGCCCTAAAACATTTTTTTTTCCTTCGTTCGATTGCAAAGATAATTCTTTTATACGTAGAATTAATTCTTGCACTCAAATGTTTTGCTTCCAGTGATATACAAAATGCACATGGCAAAATCTATTCTGGACAAAATATCAACTTTTAGAATAATTTCGTCTGCTCACGTAGATTTGAAAGTATTTCAATATACTGAGGCAGTAACTAAATATGTGCAGAGCATATAATATGGCTAGGGAGGTTACAAACTCTCTAAAAGCCATTTATAGAAACTTTGGTTTAATATTCAAAGTATCAAAATCGTTTGCAAAGGATTACAATAATAAACTAGAAAGGCTGATATAATTATAGAAAAACTACCTGATAGAAGATGTCGAAAAGTGAAGCAATCAGACGACGAAGAATCGTCCAATTATAATTTCACTTGCCCTATCAAATAATTCGAAGTTACTGTCTTCAATTTTATAATGGATAGCACCATTTCATAGTGGAACGTAGGTTTAAAGAACATAGGAAATTGTATGGGAATATATCTCTTCTAGATCCCCAAAACTTTTCGGAGCCATTGTCGTCGAACTCTTTCGACAATTTATCTATATTATTAGGGCACTATGAAAATGTAACAATTCATAATCTTAAGGATGAATATGAAGACCGGTATTAAGTAAACGGGAAATACTCAAAACTTCAACTGAAAATCATTATTTTAAATCTGATACCGAGTCAAAAGGAGAGAGTGCTCTATCTATTAATAAGCATTTATCCAAAGCTAAATGCAATTTTTGCAAAAATTGCGTCTTGTGTGTACATAAATTACTCTTGAAATATAATTTACATAGTAACGCTTACGTCAATGTCTTTTTTGCTTATAAGTTTGTACTCACACTATCTATCACGCAAGCTGAATGAGAAAGAGCTTTTTCAAAATTAAAAATTGTGAAACGTAGATTAAGGAGTACTATGAAGCAAGCTAGTCTGGAGTCATTGCTGTTGTTGACATACAGAAGGATATTTTGGCTCAAGCAAAAATTGAAGATATAATGGAGGAAATACTTGCCCGGGCGCAGGGAATTAAAAATATTTAAATGGCTAATTATGAATCAACGGCTGTTTTGCTTATGCAATTATTTAGTCACTGTTATTTATTGTTTGTAGTTTATTTGCATATTCTACTGAAAATATTACATATATATATGTATGAACAGAGCTATATTTTTTGTTATAGAATTACTTTTTATGATGATGATGATGATAACTTATACGCATCATACCCACATTTCATATAGGGTCATAGGGCCGGCATATTTTTTCCTGCCAGGGCCGATTTCTTTGGCCAATCCGCCACTGATCACCACCAGGATTTGGCGATTGGCCCTTAAAAGAGAAAGTATATTCTCCTCTCCATGATATTTTCTCCTTCTTTCCTTTCTGGATATGCCTTTGTAGTGTAACGGTAGCACATTCGAGAGGTCCAGTTTCGAGACCTGGTGAGAGCATTGCACATTTTACACATCTCCTGTTTCAAAATAATATGCCTCTACAACTTTCAAGCCCATATTTTTGCCTAAAGACCCAATATAATAGATAACAAAACAAAACAAAAAAATTAGTGTTCAAAGCCCTTCAAATTTTTGCCTCCAGCACAATCTGGTCATAAATTCCTCTAAGCCAAATTCTTGGTCATATCCAATAAAATGCATTCAGTAATTTATAAGTAATCTGTACTGAGTCACTTCAAAGACGGTGTTACTGACTGTGGTAAAAACTGAGAAAAGCAGTAGAATTAAATGCATAATAATAAAAATTACTCAAGACGCACAAATCTGAGATTTGCTTATGTGTTAAAAATTTATCAACACGGTTCTGGAACCATGTTTATTGATGTTAAATAGTTCACGTTTTTTTTTTTTTTTTTTTTTTTTTTTCAGAATGGTTTTTTGCTTAGTGTTCAAATGATGTTTGGTACATGTCTGTATTTAACGAACAAACTAAGCAAATCAGATTTTTGCTGTTTGCTGCATCGAACACAGCCGAAAAAAAACTTTGATGAAACTTGTGCGAAATTTGTAACTTAATTTCTGAACTTTCGGCGAATTTTTGAAAATCGCTAGGTTTTTTTAGACTATTTAACGTTTATGATTTTAAAATTTCAACATCTAAAAATATATGAGACATAAAGTTTTGAAATTTTCACAGATAATAAAACAAACCTTTCACCTTTTTCAAAACCAGAATGATAAAAAAATATTGATTGAGCGATTTGAGCCAGCCTAAGTAACGAAATCTATTAATTTAATTGCATTTTCAAATGTATAAGTGATTATCTAATTTTCTATTAATTTAATTGCATAATCAAATGCATAAGCCATTATCTTTTTCAGTTCATCATGGGCGCCTCACGCTTTAATTTTCCGTGATATTAGACTGTAGATTAACTTTGTAACTATAATTATTTAATCTGTTATTGCTAGTACTGTATCATAAATGATTTTTTTCCTTTTAGTACATTATTTATCATACCCATTTTTAATAGAAGCTTTCTCCCTTTTATCTGTATTTTATGTTAATTAATCTCAATGTTTTTAATTTATTAACATTTTTACATTCATCTGCTGTTAGAATATCCAAATTGCCATCCATCCAGTATAGTGGTTAGTGACTCTGACTGCTATAGTGACAGGCGCGGGTTCGAATTCCGCAGAAGATATGCGGTTGTAACTGTTCATCACTTCTTAGCAGGCACTTATTAGGTGCTTCTATAATGAAATGGCCACCATTTCCGGCCAAGGCTAATGACTATTAAATAAAGCGCTCGGCCATTAAAAAAAAGTATCCAAATTATAATCCTATCCAAATTAATATTTTTCTTGGAACTGGCTTTCAAAAAAATGGTGTTATGGGAAAGCCGTGTTATTCTGGAGTTTCCTCATTTCTGCAACCATGTTAAATGAGCCATGTTAAAAGAATACAGTTTTATTCTGAGATTGTCAACAAAACATGCAACTTGACTTACTAAATGCATTTTCAAACAGTAGAAGTAAACTAACAGAAGCTATAACAGCTGTATCAAACAGAATAATAAATAATATTCCTGAAAGAATAAGCAATTTGACAAAATAAATTGACCATGAAAAACATCATAAGCATTATTTTCTTTTCTTAACTTGACAATGGGGTAGTCAGAGCTCTAAGCTTACCAAACAGAAAATATGTAATTCAAGCCTTAAGACATTTTAGTTTGCATATATTCGAAATGGGGTTTCAGAAACAGTTCTTGTCCTGGTTAACCACAATGTGCAACAGAAATGTTAAAAAAATTACCACTTTCACTTTCTTAATGACAACTTTCTATCTTTTAACTCTCACTACTATTAAAATAAACATTATCATATAACAACTACTAAACTTTCTAATCAAGTCACATTAATATCTATGAAGCATTTAAAGAGGGTTTCTTTAAGTTGCAAAGCGACCTATGAAATCAGCAATCAGCTATGAAACGATTAATGCACTTACAAAACGTGAGCTCTAACACGTTTGCAGCTTTGGTACATATGACATATTTGTTGAATTATGATTCTGTCTTAGTGTAAGTTATAAATATGTCATTCTGGGATTAAATCTCAGTTTTTATTCTGGTTCTCTTTGCAGTTTTGAAACCAAATGTGTTCGAAAGGGCACTCACTGAATTCTTGTCACGATCTCAGATGGAGGCAGGAGGGCACAGAATGATGCTGTTTGCATAAATCAACTTTGAAGTTCTGTGGCATTATCGTGTGGTCAGGTTTTATACGACGCAGTTGTTGATGTGCCGTTCCGAAAAGACATACTGTGTGATGAATGTTTGGGATTATGCCATTTTTTGACACAGCATATGAATACGCTGAGTCATCACGTCAGCGTAGAGTTGAATCTCACCACTGAAGAATACATTCTTCTAATCGAATTTTCCTTTTATCTTCTTCAGACCGTAATCGCCTGTAATGTATCTTCAGTTATAAAACATCTCCTTTAGAGAATTTTTTTAACTGAAGAATTCACTAATAAATGTTGAAAGTAATTTGGTAATAGGTTGAATATTAATCATAAGTCAATGGAAACAGCTTATTTGAAAATAAATAACCAATTCTAAACTAGCTATTTCTAACTTGGACGCTGTCACTCACTGGGGGGAGGTCGTTGTGGAGATGTGGAAAAGTCTGAGAGGTTCGAGGGGCAGTAACTAACCACCAGATAAGCAAGTGGACAGCAAGAACACGCTTGGAAAAATTGGTTACCTGAATATTCTACTAAAAATGTTTAAACATTAATTTATTTATAAAAATATTATTTTCATATAATTTCAGAACAATCATGCTATTTCGTGTAAGTCGATCTCTCACGTATTGTGATCCAAATTACATGTAAATTTCTGTATTCTGTGCAACAGAAGTTATATCACTCTAAATTGTTTTTTAAAAGTCCGAGTTTTCGTATTTTCAATTACGGTTGTAGGGTTTCATTTATTTTTACTAATACAGTACAAAGTCTGTAATCCGGACGTCCATTATCCGGAATGATCTATAATCCGGACCTGAAAGCCACAAACTTTTTTGTGTGCTTTACGCATGCGCGTTTAATGCTACGCATGCGCGTTTAATGTTTACGCATGCGCGTTTAGCACAAAAAAAAACGAAGCAACTTAAACAACTTACATAGAAAAAAATGTTTAATAAAGTAAACAAATAAATATTAAGCTTTTTTTTGTAAATTTTGATACCCTTTAGATCATAATTACTCTTTATTCCATAAATTACATATTTTAATATTTTAATTGTATAATTATTTAATATTTTAATATTTAATTGTCATATTTTAATTGTATAATTTCTGCATGCCATCTTACCAGATTTAAATTGATGATCTATAATTCGGAAAAAACCCTAATTCGGAATCGCCGAATTCCCGACGAGTCCGGATTACGGACTTTGTACTGTAGTTGTTTTAATTTGTTATCCTTTTCTGTTTTCTCTTATTCTTCTCGCGTTTCCTCACCAGGATGTAAATTAGTTATGGTGAACGAGTGTATTTAAACTAATGTAGCTCAAAGTTGAGTCAGAGCGTGGTTTTGCTATTATGAGCGCACGTTGTTATTTCTTCCAGCTGTTAACCATGAATATCAGTTTCGCATTCTTGCCGTCGAATTATTATCCTGCCGATGTAGATTCCGAGTCCGCCTGTTAGCTTAAACTGAATTGTGTAGTCTTGCACTACTCGTTACCATTAAATTTAGTATTACGTTATCTGTTAGATTTTTCCCCATAAGTGGTCGGTGATTGTAAGCACGTAAGTCTGTGTCGTATGTAAAATATAGTTTTCAATCTTTTTCTAGTTTAGATTCTTTTTAGTAGGAATATCTGGAGGAAAGTGGAATAGGTCATAAGTACAGTATGACTTGATTAATATCACTTCAGTTTATGTCCTTTTTCATTTCGAGCCTTTCATGGGTTAAGATTAAAAAGACTGATAAGCCTTGATTTTATTAAACTTCTCAGAGAGAGAGAAGACTTTTGTACGGTTCCGGCATGCTAGTGCTTAAGCAAGATGCATGACGTCTACCCAACCAGATGCCAGAAAATTGCGTGATCGGTCCCAGGTACCCAGACAGCAACATCTACTGCCAATTTTCTTTTAATAAATGCTTTCTTTCCCCCCTGTTTATTTTCAGTTTTGTTTGGTGTTTAGATGTTTGTCATCCATTTTGAATTCATTTCCAATAACTCTGCCCCAAAATGCTAATTATCAAGCTCTTCTGCGCAAAGGGTTTAAAATGAAAATAATTTATTGAAAATCGAAGAAAATGTTTCAGTTGAGAAAGAATTCAGTAATAAAAGCACCAAGATTACACAATAACCTTCTAAATCAGCAATTTACAACAGAACGTTCCATCCTTACCTCTGCTGGATTATAGCAACTGAAACAATTTGATGTGATTATCACATGACTTTCCAAAAAAAACTATTAACTGTATTAACTATCGATTCCGGTTGATCGTTTTTAAATAAAATCTAATTTGCTTATAAACTTTATAAAGTTGTTATTACTTTAATTAAATAGTTATTTATAATTTTAGTCTTTACTATCACGTCTCCTATTCCGCTTTCACACCAAAAATATAAAATCAATTAAACATAATTTAAGTTGAAGGTTTCGGATGTAAGACAGAGCATGTTTCTGCCTCTCGAGGACACGTTAATAGATGTTAAGATTTTAATTCTTCGGCTCTGCGTTATTGCTGCTGACATTTAACTGTTACACAGGTGAAAAGTTCTGAGACAACTTAGAATTCAAATCAAATGTTTAGTCTTTGACTACTGGGCTTAGTTTAAAATCTAAATTAGACTCTTACTGTATGCTTTGTTCAGACGATGGTTTTGTCGTCATGAGCTCTGTGGTTTAAGGCATAAAAGCCATCAAGTCATTTACACCTTTTTAGCAGGGTTTAAGCCACAGCCAGTCAGGGAAGAGAAAATTACGCAAAAAGTGTCTCTGTCTCAGCGGAACTGTCGATTCGCTGTGATGCGTCGGCTCTTATACCAAGTGGTATGAAGCTGAAAAGTTAGAACATTTAGGCAAAATCCTTAAACCAATTTCTGTGACGTAGCAGGGTTTGGGGTGCCTAGCAGCAGCTCGGCTTAGAACGACTTATGATTTTAAAACCACCATGTGAATGAAGCTTTAAGTTATATCGCCACAGTGGTGGTTGATATTGTCAAGCACAAGAAGTGCGTTTATATTCAAGTTCTATTTTAATAAAAAGGTTGTTTTAAACCTTTTCAAGGCGCTGTTTTTACTTCAGGCACAGCGATAATTTGCTCTAAGTCTGTTTGAAGTTTGGTACTAGTTTATGTTATCAAAGAAGGTCAAACTCCATAACTTCATGATTCAGTGTTAATTATAAACACAACTCAGTTTTTTTATTCTGTTCTCCCGTACAATGCACAATGATAACTATACTTGCTCATGTACATATCAGATCTCATGCTTTGATTTGAAAATATCGCATTAATCATAGTCGTAAAATATACTCTGGTCATATACTGTTTCGAATTCAACAAATCAATGATTTAACAATCACAAAAATTTTAAAAGTAGTATATCTTTAGAATTCCATACATAATGATCTTGCTCCTGTAACCTGACTTTTTTGGCAGAGCTTCGCTCTCTTCAGACTTTTCATGTTACACTATGTAAAATTTTCAGCAATATGTTGTTTTCAATCACGTACCCTTTTTAAATACTAGATTTGAGAAAAGTTTTGGATTGTTTCATAACATATTTTGTTGCGAAAGTCTGTTTGGAGCTTCATGTAAAGTATAGCTTTAGTAATTACAGCTAAAATCTAATGTGTAGTTCCAACTGATATACGAAAATCTAAATACTAAAACTAAAATCTTTTGGCTTGCATTTTAATATAGATTTTCATTAAAAACTGCTATGAGCTTCAAGTAAGAAACCGCTTTCGTTTATTTATTACAGACTGCTATAGGCCTCATGTAAAGCACCACTTAAATTTGCCCAATTTCACTCAAAATGTAATCAACTCTTTATATAAATGTTAAAAGCTTAAACAGAGAAAACAGAAATTGTTGGATGTTTCGTATTAGAGGTATCACTGTGGAAAAAATTTTTATTCACAGAGACACAGAAGACATGATTCTAAAAATAGTAAAATTGTGTTGGGGGACCCTAATTTGTTCTTATTCACTAACAACTCACTATCCAATTTTTGGACCGAAAACAAACGCAGTCACCTATGTATATAGGTCTCTCTTACCTATGTATATAGGTTGGCAGGAGGTAAAAATGATAAACTTGCATGTTCAGCAACTGTTAAAAGATTTGTCTCCTAGCAGAATCACTTTATACCTGATACAAAATACTGTGAGAAGGACATGACTTAGGTTAGAGCAAAATCCTGATTATGGGTCGAAGTAAGATGAGGAAACACAAAATCTTTATCTAGTGAGCTGCTAAATTGCTGAAGAGGAGAGTTGTAATGATGGTTAGTAGAGGATTGTTTCTTAATATTCAAGAGCAGGAAAAAAATGTTTTCACAATCTTAAAATTATCGTCATTCTACGTAGCTGAAATATCGGTAGCAATAGCTGCACAGGAGCAAATATAAATATTTGTAATAATTCTTCTAGGTAGCTGCTAGAAAAGGCTATTCAGCTATCATTAGGTTCGAAGTAAATGAAGATTGGCTGATTTCATTTCTTGGAAACATTGCTTTATGAATTTCAATTAAAACTGTGATAGTCCATCATTCATAGATATTAAATGAGAACACTGTTTCTGTTTTCTGATGTTGTAAAAATACCTTCAAATGTTGCAAAAATAGGGACTGAAACATATGGTATGTTAGTCTCATGACAAAGAAATTCTCGCAAAATAAATGAGAAAAATTTTCTTACAAGGTTTACTGACCATCTTTCGCGCTATTACTGGTCATCTTCCAGATTTCGTAAAGTGTTAAAAATTTTGCAGTCATCGGATCAAAATTTGCAGTCATCGGTTGTCATCAGAGCAAAGGGCAATTTTTGCAATCCGCAGATAAAGACGCAATGTATAATGTCACTTTGATATTACTAACCGATAACACTCCAGAAACCTGCATAGATTATTCTTGCGTCTGATAAAGTTGCGTTGGCATATTATTTAAAATAATAGAACAGGATTGAGAAAAAGTATCTATGATATTCCAGTTACATGGCCGGAAATATCAGAATCATGAATATATGATGTCTGGCTTTGCTTTGATTAATTTCTGGTTACATAAAGGTCAAATTTACATTTGCATCAAAATCGAAATAAAATTAAACTTGAAATACAATTAATTGACATAGATGAGCTCTTCCAAATTCGCGAAGGAAGACTTTTGACAGAAGATTTAAAAAAGCCAATTTAACAATTATTCGAAGAAGATATAGAGGTCAAAAAGCTTAGTTCTGAAATATGTGTTGAGACACTAGGGCTGGAGATTTAATATATAGATAACAAATGGGAGATATGTTGTAGACATCCAAACTGGATATTGGAAAGCCTCGGCTGTTAAAAGCGAATAAATCTATTTGATTAAAGTAAACTAGGGTTTTTGCTTATAAAGAGGGAATACTTTCTGTGAGAAATCTTCGATATTTTTGTTACATCTGAAAGAACCACGCATCAAACCGTTCAGTAAAATGCAGAGTGTATTAACAATACTTGAATTTTAAACCTCGATTATTAGTTGACCCAAACTTTGAGGGAGGATCTAACACAACTAGACTCAACAGTATAATCTGTTATCAGGAAAGAATGAATTCCATGGTTTTACGGCCATAATTTCTGTTGCATTCCAAGTAGAAGCATAAAACTTGCTCAAAATATGTCACTTTCTATAACTTTTGATTTGCAAAAATTTTTTGCGTATAATTTTGAAATTAGTTTATTGAATGCAAGAACATTTTATTCACTTTTCATCGGACTTTTGCATTGAATTTATTACGAAAACGTACTCACGTAACAATAACAACAATAATATTTTCTGGCAAATACGTTTTCATCTGTGGCGTAATTAGCGGTTTGCCACTCGGGGCCGAATTTGCCGCTTGGAACGGCTGTTCAGTTTGCCGCTTCTTTCGATATACAAGCAAGCGGCTAAAAAATGGCAAAATAACATATAAGGAAATAATTTAAAACTTTATTTTTGAAAAAAGACTTTAATTTCAACGTTTTAACATTATTAGTCCAGAGGGGCAATTTGCCTTGAAGGATTATTATTTTCGCTTTGGCATTTTGCGTTGGTTCACTATAAATATCCGATCCACTTTTCAAATTGTTGCCACCAAATACTATCGCCCTGTATTATATTTAAAGAAATTAAATAATGAAGAATCTGCATAAATGTATGTGTGTTTCTCGCATTGTGATAAAACAACGGTACCTAGAGCCATCCAATTTTGAATGACGTACGTTTCCACCCGAATATGGGAATCTGGAAGCCCAAATTTGGAATTTGTTGTATTATCTATTTCACATTTTGTAATATTTTAACGAATTTTTGATTAACAAACTCAGCGATTTAAAAGCGAACAATGGCAACAATCTACGGGGGAAAAAATTTATCTCCAGGGCGCACAACTCTGTATCGGAAATTCTAAAGATAGGCTCATTTTAAAATTATTTTGCCACATTGCTGTTGAACTGAATTTTATGGTTTAAGTGCGAAGAACATTACAGTCAATAAATACAGGTAACACACAAAACGTTAAATAAATGTCCCTTCGGACGTAATTTAAAATCTGAAACCTTTCAGATTTTTTCATCATTATTTAACTCATTTTTTTCTGTTCACAGAACCATCGTCGAAGGTCTATTTCATTGTTACAGTTGCTGTTACGTAGACGGTATACAGCAGAAATTCTCAACCTTTTTTGCCCCATGCGTCCCCTTTTATCACTGGTAGACGTTCATTCCGCTTTTCCTTTCCAAAATTTGAAAAATACATATGCATTTATTTAGATTTAATTATTTTTAAACCTGTTTAATTAATTAAACAAAAAGCGCCTTTCCACAGCCCTATTTGTTTTCGTTAACAATAACGGAAATATTTCTCTCTTAACCCAGAATTTTTCCTTGTTAATACAATTGCCATCATTAGTTATTTGGTATTCGTAGTTTTCATTCAAACTTTTTGACGGCGTATAAAAGGTAGTACAACAAGTTGAAATCTTCTAATGATCTATTTGAATATCTCATCTAATTAGTTCGTTATTCGTTACCTGCCTCAATGATCCATATGACCAAATAATGGTTCACATAGAAAATGATATATCACATAGAAAATAATGGTTCACATAGAAAATGCCTCCCCCCCAAAAAAAAAAAAATTTTTTTTTTTTTTTTTCACCCGGAGCGGGACGCTTCTTCCTCTAGCTACCCGACTGTTTTTCATCCATCTGCAGGTCATTTGCTGCAATTTGCTTGACAATCATTTGACAGCGAATATGCATTACTTTCAGATATAATTTCAGATTCAGACTTCTAACTTACTGAAACAAGATTTACAGCCCATGTGTGCTTTAAAAACAAGCTCACGCCAGTTTTTTGTGGCGGGAATTTCCGTGACCTGAAGCAAACACCTTCTCCCTTCTGCACCACACACCGACATGTTTGGTCACACGATCACCAAAGTTCAAAGATCATGCCAACGACGACCGCAATAACAATAAATAGGAAAATTTGAGTGTTGGGGAACTTTATTAGAAGAAAAAAAAATGTCTCAGATATCGGTCAAGGATTTCATCGTTGCCAGTGAGCCGCCTGCTCTCTCAGGTGGTGCAGATGGTGATTTTTTTTTTTTTTTTTTTTTTTATAATGATCGCACGCTGGGACTCATTTCAAACGTTTAAAAGAAGTTCCAAGAAATAAGTTCATAAACCACTTCCTCCCGCATTCTCTTCTTTAAGCAATGTGCTTTGCCAAGGTTGTCTTTTCACCCTTCTGTGTTAGGTTACGTTGACAGGTGGAAAAAGACGAGTTTCTTTATGAAGAATTAAATTAACTGCTTCAGCAAAGGAATTTTATTGATGTCAGTTTCTTGATGCATCTTCTCTTTCGCGTTTCATTCAAAATTTTAATTCTTATATTTGAATAATTAGGAAAGGTAATAACGCAGTACCTTGCATAAGATATGCAGTGGCTATCAATACTGCTTCTTGTATTACATACTTGGGAAAATGAATAAGCGGATAACTTGGCAGGAAACGGACAAGTACGAGTATATTGCAGAAATCCAACAAGGCCCTATAATATTCCATTCATCAAATGCAGTTATATATCTTCATTTCAAAAAATTCATTAGACTAAAGATTTTCAACAAAGCGAATGGTACAAGGATTTACTTGGTCAAGGACTGTTATTATCAGATGCTCCTATATCTGTTATGAGGAAATTTCATGTATCGATTAGGTTTGATTTGAATAATAATTTTACCTCGAGAGGAGGGTGTAAGATACGCAAAGCAGAAGTGAGAAGGCCAGAAGAAAAGATGAAATTTATACAAATGTTTTTGTCACTTGAGATTTATGCTACAGTTCTGCAGCTACCAAGGATTTGCATTGGCATTTCTCGAGATGGAGGAGTAGGCAGAAAAAAATTGCAATCTGAAAGCTTCAGATTACAGTCTAACATTCCGAAGAATTGTTACTACTAAAATTTCAAAAACATTTTTTAATATTATAGGATATTTCTCCCACCTTCTTGGCGTGCCTTCGTGGTGTAGTGGTTCTGCACGCTGGGCTGGTATACCAGAGGTCCGTGCTTCGATTCCCGGCGAAGACGATTGCTAATTTTTCATCTCTCCGGCTTCTAAAAATCCTAATGTCTCTACAATATTTAAAAAACGGAAAATTAAAAAAATCATAACATTAAAAGGAACTCGCAATCTGAAACAATTTTAAGCTACGGGGTTACTTTATGCTTATTAGATTAAGAAATTTTTTCCCGAAAATTAAAGATATGGAACAAAAAATAGTATATTTAAAATCGCCCATTCAAAATGTCAAAGCCAAAAGGAAATTAAAATATATATATAAATAAATTTATATTCTTAATAATGAAAAAATATGGATAAATTTATTACGGCGGTTTATATTTTTGACAATGCAATTCGTTTATTAAATTTTGTTATTTAGACGCCAACTCTTTTATTATTGGTGATAGAAAATTGTGTGCGAATTTTGTAGGGAGAATTATTTAATCGCTTGCTCCCATTAAACTATATGATAAATTGTTTCTATTACGAAGGGTCTTCTGTTCCAAGAGACCTCGAATAATTAATTATCTCACATATACGTTATCTCAACATGAAAGGCGTCCAAACTTTCTAGTGAAGTGCTCTCTGCATTCCATAAATGAGACTGACTGAAGTTGCTGACTTAGATAGCAAAGAGTAATAAATGATGGCCATAATAATATCTTAACGAGTAATGATTTAATAATATCATGCGCAAGCTACACAGAGGATTAATGACTAATAATCAAAAAAGAAGAGTTGACTAAGAGTACAAAAGCACGGCACTTATAATAAATAAATTGATTTTGAAATATTAAATACACACACATTACGAACTGCTCTTAAACATGATCCTCCTGTTAATTATATTGTTACGAAATGTACAGGCGCGGTAAGATGGCTTCCCCGCAAAATAGTTTAAAGGTTGTCATAACATGGCAAGAAAAGGCAGCGTTGCCACATTTTGGCGAATATGTGGCGAGAAATCGCCCATTTGGCGCCAAAATTGGCGATATACCATGGACGGATGGAGAACCTTCTGGAACGAATTCCTACCGGTTTAGCCCAGAATGTTCTCGAACACAAGGCAAAAGCTATATAAACCCTACTTGTGCGCAGTCAGAGTGTCTCAAAGGGTGTGCCTCGTCGAGAGGGCGAGTCAGAGTGCTTCGTCTGAAGTGCGAGATAGTATCAAGTTGGTGTCTCGTCTAGCGAGTCAATCCCTGCGGAGTCGATCGAGTTGACAGCCGGGCAGCGAGTGCCGAGTGGGTCGTCGAGTGCACCCGAAGAGTCTCGTAGTGTATCGCGGTTAGTGCATCGTCGAGAGAGCGTGCTGAGCTCCGGGAACGACTGAACCGAAGAGTCGAGAGCTGTACTCTGTGTGTCGTCGAGTGCATCGCGAGTTGTAGCGTGGAGAGTCTCAAGAGTACGTGGATTTCGAGAACGACCGAGCAGAATCGGGAGCTGTACTCTGGTGCTTTGCAGTGAAGCTGTCTCCACCGTTATTGTCTGACAGTGTGAAGGCTGTGTCAATGATTGTTCCAGCTTGTTTAGAGTAGATCTTCGACGACTGTAAAAAGTGTTATTGGAGTTGTCCTGATTAATATTGGCTAAATAAAGTGTGTTTCATCAAGTGTTGTCGTTATTCACTCCAAATCTACAACCCCGTACGAAAGTGAAGGAAGAAAATAACGTAACAACTGATGTCAGAAGAATAAAAAAACGTAACAATATTATAAATATAGTATAAAGGAACGAATTCTACGAATTAGTTACACTTCTTTAAAATTTTTAATAACTTATATTAGTATTTTTAGTATAATAATTTACTATTTTAGTCTCTAATTCTTAGGTTGAAATAATCAATTTCTGGAAAATTAAATCCATTGTTTATTCTGAATAATAGCCAAAAAAAATGTTAAATGTTTAAATTATTTTAACCCAGGTTTTTATAATTTTATTTTTACAAGTCATCATCATGGTGGGTTAACAATGTACGTGCTGTCTTTAATGTATCAGAACGCCTCAGAACACATCAGTCTAAGTCACCCTTAACTCAAACCGCACATAGAGAGTGACTGAACATTTTAAAAGTTGTTTTATAAGAGAAACGGTATGCTTGTATACAAGTTTACTTTACACACATGAAGTATTAATTGTTTACATGCTAAAATACGTGCGAGAAAAATGATTAAATTGTATAAATACCATATCCTAAGATGAAGCTAATTTCTGGCATGAAAGAAATAAGAATTAAAAAGTTCTGTTCACTCCTCCACCCCCAATTGGCGGGCACTTAGCCGACTTAGGCTTCGTCAATAAGGCCAGAAATGATTGTCACATTATTGTGGAAGCGCTTATAGGTGGGTCACCGTTACCTCTTATGGAGGGACTTTCAATTATAGCCGTGCCTTCTCCGGGATTCGAGGCCGCGCCCTTTGGTACCACAGGTTGGCTACCCCCTCACCATTATACTGCCTGGGCGGCGATTTCATGTTTTTAAATCATTCAATATAGCATTCTAATAGTTTTCAGATCTTACCGGGGGTTCTGGATCGCATTCGTAGATGAATATCAAGGCCTCTCTTTAAACGCCTCTAAAGTTTGCCAACGCTTTACACATTTTCACCTCATATTTTCTTCGTGGCAGGGTTGTGTCGTTGAAGCGTTACTTCTTTTCCTGTTCTTATACTGTTTGATCAGGCGACTTATTGCCCGGTATTAACCCTTAAGTTACTTCAATACAGAAATATGTTTAAAATAAACTTTTTATTATTTCGTCAGCCTAGCAGTTTACACAGCCTATGCAGTAATAGAAAAAAAGTAAATTTTAAATATTAAATGGGAGATTTTTTAATACAAAGCAGCCTACGGGCTTCTGCCCAGACTTCTACCAAGGGCCAGAAGCCCTTGGTAGGTTCTTAACTTACTGTTAAAATCATAGAAAGCATATCATAAGCGTGCTCCAGCGTAAAGGTGTTTGTAACCTTATATAAACTAGTTTCTCACTTGAAAAAAAGCAACCTTCATACTCTAATTGCATACCACTGTCCCGGCCCACACCTACATCAAGGCTATTTTTCCCAGCCGAGGAACTGATATTCTTAAAGGTGTTGAAAACTTTATATTTAAGATGAGCACGGTAACGAAGCGGTTTCCTCATTTCAAGGTCTTGCTGCCAGTGCCAAATATACTTTCGCGCTCGAAACAGACGATAAGATAAGCAAGATAACAGCTAATATGAGCAAGATAACAAGCTAGTTTAAATTATAGTTATTTGAAACCCATCATACTCAGCCCCGGGTGACGGCATGTAAGTTCTTCTTTCGGAGCACTTGCCACATCTGCAGATTTGAAGCAATTCCACTACCTGTTATGTTTCTTTTCTTTTCAAATACCGGTGTTGCATTTTCACACGTCAATAAAGGAAGGGAAGCATTTCCAAGTCAAATTGCATTCTGATGAGGTCAGGTCAGAGGTTAAACTTCCTATTTAAATATATTATTCAGATTCTGCGCAATCTAACATGCAGAACCTGTCATACTTAATAGCACTATTATTACATCGTGCTTAGAACTAAATTAAATTTGCATTTTTAATACTTTTGAAAGAAATATAGTAAACCTCAGTTCCTAAATATAAAGGAAAGCAAAAATTTTAAGACCAACGTTTACACAATTTACTGTTCTGAACCAAATTTTTCAGAAATTTTGCAGTACATCTTTTCATATAATTGTTCTTACTTCTAGAAGCAAAATCAGTTTCATTGTTGTATATTTATTTTCTGTGTTTATGAATTAAGGAATTATAAAGATTCTGTAGAATTTTCATGCTCTTTTCTAGAAAACAATAGGTATTACGCCCATTTGTATCAATTTACTTTCAGTTTTCTTCATTCCAGAACATAAAATATATATAAACTCTGTGATTCCACTTCTCCTCTTTTAAAAGTATAGGATGGTTATACTCGTAATTAAAGTGACCTTATTCGGACCCCTGTAGAACCCGTTCTGACCATCGGCTTTTGATGAAACTTGGTATATATGTTATATGGACCATGGGGAAAAGATTTCTGCATTAAAAAAATAGTTCAAATTTTGACCACCAGATGGCAATTTTCAAAATTTCCTTATGCAAATTAGTCAAACCTATAAAGATACTTGCAGTCAGAGCCAGATACTTGCCAAGTCATCCTATGTGTCTTTGTCATCGTTAATCATACCCTTACAAAAGGCAGATCGAACTTTACTGGTAAAACTGTTTTATCAGAATGGCTGCAATAGCTTAACTGCAATAGCTTAACCTGTTTAAAGCGATTGCCAAAAGCGTCCACATCGAAGAATGGTTTGAAGGAGATAGCTGTGAAATTTGAAGAGACTGTAGACTTGGATGTGCTGCCAGGAAAAAGAGCGGAAACTGGTTACGAATGAAACTGTCGAAGTCGCTACTGCTGAAAGAACCTCCAGTCCTATGCCTGGCAATAGCGAATGTTTGCACCACACTTTCTCTCCTCACTTAGCACTCCCTCTACCAGACTCCAGCTCAGTTAGACGGAAGACACCGAAGGCAGAGGTTCGCGCTTCAGTTAAGCAAGAGGTAACTGACTCTTCGATGCAAAAATGAATTTATTTCTCAGCATCTAGTTGCAGCTATCAATCCAGTGTTTCAAGCACCTGCTATGAACAATTTAATGCCAAATTTGCTACATCTTCGACGTTATCAGCGCTAATTTACTTATTCAACTTCTACAAGTCATCGCTATAATTGCTTCACGAAATAATTGCCATTTTGGCCATATCTACAATCTTAAATATTTATTTTAGGACTTTCATGCAACTTATTGGACTATAAGTTGTGCTACACAAATATAAAAGATATGCATACCACCTTACGTTGCTACATACAGGGTAGGGAAGTGTCCCAGGCATCTGACTGCGTGACTTCGCCACTTAAGATAAAAGCCTCCAGTTCCCGCTATTCTTCAGCAAGGTGTTCCATCGGTGTCACGTGAGTTGGCAATTCCCTGGTCGACAGCATGAAAAATTCAGCGATCTGTTTTAAAATTGTATCCGTATACGATCGGCATGGTGCAAATGCTGCAACGTCAAAAACTACCAAGCACGCTCTGAATTCTGCTTGCAATTTTTGCCGAGAATGGATGTTGCTGACGCCTGACCTTGAAAAATTCTATTGTCACATGAGGCGCACTTTTCTTAACATGGAGCTGTGAATAATCAAAATTGCCGCATATGTACTGCTTCACCTCCTAATGTCTTGCATCAGCAACCACTACAGACGTGTTATCGTCTGCTTGTTAAGGATTATTTATTTTAATATAAGCTCTTAGCTTTACACTAATGCAAACGATATGTTATTAATACAACTTGTGAATAGTAACAATGTTTAATATCAGTTTATTGTTGTTCTTAAAAGAATATTCTTTAAAATGTTATATGTTTTGAATGCGAAATTATTTGACTTGCCTGGTAGAATTATATGCTGGAAACAAAAACTTTTTTGATGTGTAATTTTCTTTAATGAAGCCTTTATGGAACCTGGGACTCAAAGATAAACAATTTAATAAAAGAAAATTCTGTAAATTTTCGGATTGCATCTTTTATTTGGCGTCCGTAACAGGACTTTGGAAAGTTAACCAACATTTATTAATGTAGGTTTAAGTGATGTTTTTATCGGTGAAATACGTCAAGAAAGAAGATTGAAAACTTCTAGCAGATAAAACTCGCGATGTAGAGTCACTAACAATAAAAATCTTCGATTTGTTGTAAATAGCAATGAGTGTAAAAGTAACCTAGATTTTATCAAATTAATTTTGGAGAATATTGTTGATGACGCGGGAATACAAGCACGAGATTAAAACCAAGATACAATATCTCAGCATATTTTAGAAACTAGTGCTTCAAAGAAAAGGTTTACTTTGCCTAAATTGCAGCGCAGACAGTTTTACGACGATTTAGAAAACAATGGTTACCCTTAAGACACAATAACACGCCGAATAAATATTAATTCGGAAGTAAAACAACAAAAATCAGCGTTATATATTCAAAATTTTCGCAGGACTAGTTTCGATGGTTTTACCGAACCACCATCCTCAGCTGCAAAACCGCAAATGAACAAGATAGGCTCGTTAAGGAATATTTTGTTCATAATAGAAAGCATTTGTTCACAAACATAAGTTGATCCAAACCGCTGGAATATTGCTTGTTGGTACGATTTCCACAATTCATTATAATTTGAAATACTTGCAGTTGAAAAAGTGAAAAAGTTCCTTATATTTGCTTTTCATTGTAGCATGGTGCTGTAAGTCAATAATTTCGATTTGGATTTCATGTGGGTAACAGTTAACGTCTTACAGAGAAATTGAGAAAGGATTTGTAAAAAGATCAGAATTTTTTTTATCATCTTGAAAATCATTAAACTTAGTAATGAATGAAGCCTGCAAAATGTATATTAAATTTTTTAATCTATCATAATTCGGAACATTTAGTGACTTGGGTAGCTAGTTCCTGCATTAATGTGAAATATGCTATTCTATTTTCTGCAAGATCGAGGGGAAAAAACACAAAAGTTTAGTCACAAAAGAAGATGTATGATCAACTACAGTAGGGAAAGTACAATCTTTTCTCAGTACTCTTGAATTTAAATTATTTAAATGTTGAATAATATAGGTGAGAAAAGCTAAATCATATAGCCAGTCTTCATTCTTAAGTAGCAAGCAACTTTCACTGGGCAGTTCATCGTTTTTTTCCAGATAGTTTAAAAACACTCCCTCAAATTCCAAACTCTCGAGTGCACTTCCTTTGGAAAGAAAGCGCAATGAATGAGAACAATGAATGAAGGAGAGCTGCAATGAAGAGAAGAACTACAAGGAAAGAGTAACTGCCCATCCTCTTCCGTTTCTTCCAAGAAAACCTCATAAAATCATTGTCAATTTAGAGCTAGAACTCGTATTTTAGAGCTAGAACTCGTATTTAGAGCTAGAACTCGCATTTTGTTGATACCGAGCGCTTCAGGTTTCATAACAGAAGACAGGTTTCAGTCGTTGGCACAAAGAGCTTCTTGATAATAATGCAATGATACTCAATTTTTCTTCCAAATAATTTTCAAACAATGAAAGAAAACCTTTTATCCTGGCAACCACGCAAGGCACTCTATTTGTGTAAATACTATCTACTAATTTTGTTCACTCTGCTTAATTTCAGTTACATTTTTAAGCAGCTTAAAAATGTCTTCACCTAGACTTAAAACTAGTTGGTGCAAATCACATTCTTCCACAATATCAAACTTATAGTTTGCGTAACGCACAAATATGTTTAATTGCGCGTTTTTTGTAATATCACAGTTTTCACCTGAAGTGAATGGAGAGTACTTAACAATATTGTAGTCCAGAGACACTTTGTGTGCCCTGGCCCCTATGTCATCTATACCAGCGGTTGTCAACAGGTGAGCCACGGACCACTAGTGGTCCGTGATAACTTTTTGCTGGTCCGATTGAGCCATTATTTATATTTTTATGAAGATTCAATTTAAAAAATGACGAGTAACAAAACCTATTGTGAAATATAGATTATACATTTTTTTTTTTTTTTTTTTTTTTTTTTTTTTTAAATTTTAGCTACTACTTTTAGCAAAATTCCTTCCGAATTTAGCGACTTTTTAGCTACTTTTTCAGGTGTATCTAGAGACATTTAAAAGTGAGAGTTGGCATCCATATATATGCTGCTGTTATCAATGTTAGCGCGACCTGGAATTCTCGTTCCTTTTGAATTACAAACATATGCTACTGTAGTCATTAATAACACAGTTTTTCTCCTTGTCAATTGCCAACCTGATGGATTTTTATGAGAACCATCTGCATCCTTGTTTATAATTGCATCACTGGAAGTTTCCGTTTTCCTTTTGTCTAATTGTTGATCGATGGCGCCATTGCTGAGTAAGTGATTAATATGTTTACAATACTTAAAAATTGACGGCATAACGCTATCAGTTTATTAATATTGCTTTGCTTTTGCCGATATGCTCTTGCTTTTCGTGAAGTTCCTTTTCAGTGATATGGAAATGTGAAGCTTTCTGTACAAAAAGGTAAGACTTTTGCATTTTTCATGTAATTTTTCAATGTGAACAAAATATATGTAGTTTGCTGATTATTATTGTATAAATGTATTTACCTTTTTTTTAATTCATATCAGTGGACCGCCAAGTATAAAATTATATATGTAGTGGTCCGTGAAGTTCTAAGGGTTGACAACCGCTGATCTAAACGACGCAAGACGTTATTTCTAGACAAAGCTATTTTATCAACCATATTTTTGACGTTTATATCACAGACATTTTGGGCAAATATTAAAAGGCTATTTTTTACTATCTCCTCGCATTCAGAATAGGGTTTTACCTTGTAGACAAGCAACACAGAAAGCTCATAAGAAGCCTTCAACATTAGTTTTCATTTCATCATTGTTCTTCTGGAACAAGAATATTTGGCCAGCTGAAGATTTTTGTATTTTTATTGATAAATTCCTTTCGCAAGTGTGATCCAACAGGATATTTACGGTTTAAATAAGTATGCAGTTGTTTGAAATGGAGGTCCAGCTTACATTGTTCCGGTACTCCTACAAAAATCCTCCATATCAAACAAAGAGGCTTGGACATAATGAGAATAAAATTTCAAAATGACGCTGGACGCCAAAATTTAAAAACAGTTTAAAAAAATCTTAACATCTCGGCAGTTTAAAATAAACTAAGCCAGACAGCCGGAACAAAGAGCGTGTATGTAAAGAAGGAAAGCTTCCATAGACGTAAAAAACAGTTTGACTACTGCACCGCTATATCAAGGAGGGAAAAATTGTCGTCGCCAGGTATCGTCCTCAAACCCCAGGTTTACATGAAATTCAGGAATACGGTACAAAATCAAAGAACTTATAGGATTCATTCTTTGACAAAACTTTTCGCCATAAATTAAACTCGGATTTTCGTAGATTTTTTTTTACTCAAAATAAATAATCCATTCCTTAATCAACTTGCGTGGATCACTGATTTGATTACGTCGATATGGCGGGAAAAAATGATTTCACAGAAGTTTGAATTCTTGACAAACGGGACCTTCGACACTGGCTTAACAACTATTTCGCGCATGCGCAAAAAGGTACTAAGGCTGGATCTGCTTCGACACCGGCTCGACAGCTATTTTGGACATGCGTGAAAGGATCAAGGCTGGATGGATAGCCCCTGTAAATTAATCTTTGAGTTTATTTTCCCCTGTTTTTTAATTTTTCAGTTTTTCAGTATGTCTTTGCGTGTCACTGTTAAAACTCCGCCGTGCCATACTGTGGCACGCAGGCCGCGGGTTCGCCGTCCCTACTTTAGAGGTTTCATTCACTAATGAAATCCTAAACGCAGAAAGATAATTATTGATATTGATAATAATTGATAAAATAATATAAAGATATTGATAATAAGGACTCAGTTGACAATGGAAGTATCCCGAAATACAAAATGAAAATATCTAGACCAGATAGACAGATAAAAATTCCTGACAAAATGGGTTTGTAAAAGGTAGACTTAAGATTATTTATCCTATGTCATATCTTCAATCATAGGTACAGTTCAGTAAACACTTCCGCGATAATTATTTAACACTGACTAGTTTCTACAAAAAATTCGGAAAGTTTTCAAATGGCATCTTTCATCTCCTTCCTTTGCCATAATCAACTAAATCAAACGATTAACAGTTTGGGGGACATCAGTGATGTACCATGTGCTTACTCGCGTAAAGATAGCTATCATTCTGCGGCTTGATGATCAATAGATTTTGCATAGAACGAGATTAGTAGGCTCCTTTAAAAGTTAATACCATCAAATGTTATTTTCAATGGTTATGAAGCCAATGTATTCGGGTATAGTCGCATCAACTTCAATGCCTTCGGTCGTACAGCAAGCTAGAGTTTTATCAGAAAGAAATCTTTAAACATCCGCTAATGTGTTTATAGCTGCAGCAAGATTTCTTTCTATCGGATTGACAATATCGGACATACAGCTCTTACGGTGAACGATTACCTGCTGACGAAAGAATTAAAAACATTTAATGGCCATCGTATTCTTTGGAGCTTATAATTCTATTGAGCATGCTCGAGAAAGATCTTCAGCTTTCCGTCAGTCATCTAAAAGAAATTAACGAGCCTCAGTCTAGCTACCGTGGTGTCAGCGGTTAGTATATCTAGCTGGAAAGCGGAAACTCAATGGTTTGAATCCCAGAGAAGACATAATTGATTTTCTCTGTCTCCCGTTTGATAAACCGGTACTCTTCTGTTATCGGGCGCAGATTAAAAACATATGTATGTACGTGTGTATATATGTGTGTGCGTCTATATATACATGTATGCATGAACACATATATCCATATATACATTTATGAATCCGTTCCCGATAACAGAAGAGTGCCGATAAACCTTAGTAAACTTTACATATCCAGTATATCCCAAAGTAAAATTTAAGAGCTCCGACATAGTCTTGAATGTGAGTGGCACCTAACTTTCGATCTTACTAATGGCTTTAATTTCCAGCATAAATTACCTGACATATGGGATGCTTCCATGGGAGGACTGATGGTTTAATTGCGTGTTGTTTGGGATGCCTGGACAACTGCAACGTGACCACACCTTAACTGTAACATATTTATTAATAATTTCAAAAAATCAATATTAAATGTATAGAAGTGATATTTAGTTAGCTTTCAAAAGTGAGTATATAGAGACATTAGGTACTTTAGAAGCAGGAAAGATGAAAAATTAACAAAGCCTTCGCTGGGAATCGAGCCACGGACCTCTGGAATACGCGCCCAGCATGCAGACCACTACACCACGAAGGCACGCCAAGAAGGCGGGAGAAATAGCTTATATACTCCCCCCTTTTAAAGGACGACTGGAGTTTTTAGGGAACCCAATCGAAAAAATCCTGGGTGTGGAGGGGTCATCATCCACCACCCTTTTAGTTCGGGCGCCACTTGTAGAGTCATTAGGATTTTTTGGAGCAGGAAAGATGAAAAATGAGCAATGCCCTCCCCGGGACTCAATCCACGGACCTCTCGAATACGCGCCCAGCGTGCAGACCATCACACTACGAAGGCATGCCAAGAATGCGGGAGAAATACCTTATAAGAACGTATATTTAATTGTGTGCATTTTGTGAAAGCACAGCTTTTGCTAGGCTTCTTGCTAGTTCTTTCGATAAGAAGCACAAAAATCTCTCTAGCGGAGAGTTTCAGAATATTCTGCTGTACTTGCCTTGTATAGCACATTTTGAAGACTGAATTAGTCACACCATTTCAACTATTCTGTTGTGTTTTACGTTTCTCTGGTTCTTTATGGTTGAAGAAAATATCAAAGGCGCTGCAGAATCTTGGCCGATGAGATTCCTGAAATGGATAAGCATTCACGAAAACGCAGTTATTATCGCTAAAGTTCTCTGACACTTTTCGTGGAATTATGTTTTGTAATGTCAAGTAAGGGTATTATTGAAGAAGTTACTGTTTTTGTAATATTGGAGCATGTTCTCACGCCATTTAAAGGCTTGACTGTCTGATGTCGGTCTCTAGCTTGTTATCTGTGGCGAAACTGTATAAGAATTTCTTACGTTCATGTACACCGTACACCGTACATAGCCTACATTAGTAGAAAAAGACATAAGCCTTATACTGCCAGGTATTACCATTCGAAATGATGATCATGTATAGTGTGATTTTGCACTAATTTTTTAATTTAGAAGTCTCTATACCATTTTTCCCTTCATGTGTTACATTACAGCATCAAATTAACATCCGCTCGGATATTTAAAGCAGCCTAACAAATTATGAGTGTTTTCCCATTCACTTTCATTAAACACATGCCCCTGAAAACTACTAATGTCGAGAGATATTTAATTCCATGCCGCATAAGATATTTAATTTATCTGTAAAACTGTAACAGTACATCGCTCGTGATTAAAAAATTACATACATACTTCTTCACACTATTATTAATAAGCCATTACTCGTTTCGATGGCTTAATTTAATTTATTTTGTTATTTTTAAGTATTTTTAATATAAAAATAGCTCATAAAATTTATAATATTGTATGGTTACCTTACATAAAATAAAAATTTCCTCAATCTTATGATGTCATTAATTTTTAAAAATTCTGAGGTTTGGTATTATTTAATTGTCATCTTTGGATAGCTTTCATTAATATAAATCCTTCCTTATCTGTATATTTCACACTCTTAGTTATTGCACATTAGCAAACGTGCTCACTTAACTAACAGAATGAGGTAGACTATCACAAAGCTCCAAAGAACTAAACCTGAACTTTACCAAACTAACGCTAAAATTTTGACACTATAAAATAAAATAATACATAATATACGTATAGATTACGTTATCACTTATCGTTCAGTTTTGCGTGTCCAGAACATTCCAACTTTTATGTGCACAATAGACAGAGTCCTACTGCATGTTATTTTATATTATAACTAAGTATTCGTCTAGGTTTTCCCTAATTTATAGCTAATATATTATTTAGAGGAAGCATATTCATCATTTAAAGATGAATATGATCAGCTCAGTAGTGGTAGCAAATAAGAGTCATAACTTAATAATTATTAATTCTAGGCATTTTTATCCGAGTCAAGAATATGTCAGAAAAAGAATGATTCCGTTATTTATGTCCATGGTGGAAGCTCAAGTAGGAATACGAAACGAAAATATTCATCCAAGGCTTCCGGGATAAAAGCATCAAAGAACATTTAAAGCATACGAAGAAATGTAGATAGCCTTGATCTTACATAATATCAAAATTCGAAGCGTGATAAAGTCAAATAATAACGTAAAAGAAGCAACGTTTATCTTGTCTTCAAAAATCCTGTCTTGTTATGAACTAAGAATAATAATATTCTCTTTGACTGAGTAACAAGACAATGAAATGATTTACGCTAAAACAACTCGGCAATAAATGTTGCATTTTTTTTTAAATGCTCCAGTTGTCAAAATCAGACTTCCTTGATTCCATTCTCTTTACAACCAGATTTATTCATCAGCATATTTAAATTGTAGATTTTTATCGAGATAATATAATAAGATACTTCTTTACTTAGATTGCAGCGATTTTAATGAATGCCCAGGAGAAGTTCATGCAAAACGGAAGAAAAGTAAAAAATGCAAAAAAATATAATAAAATACAAAATAATATCTTATAGTTAAAAAAAGAGGATAATGAGATAGTTTCCCCCCCATGTACTGATTACATACTGTTTGGCCTGACAATAAATGACAATAAATGACTGCTGCCGTTCTAAAGACCATATTCGCAAGGTCTATGCAAAAAAGAGCACAAGGAAGCTGATTAACTCAAATTTTCTATAAAGTATTTCAGCCTGTGATCCTTCTGAAAATAGCAATGGATCTTTCGCTCGGGGTGTCAGGCCCCAGATGATAGTTTCTTTCCAGTGTTTCTTTTTAATACGTTCATTGATGCTGAATATAAAATAATCTTTAATTTTCTAACGTGTAATAGAGGCTGCTGATTTGTATGACGTTATCCTCTAGAACAGTGTTTCTCAAACTTTTTTGCCCCATGCAAGCCTTTCACCATTTTGCTAAATCATTCCCCTACACTCCTTTCCAAAACCTAAAAAACCTGGCCTGGTTACATTAATACAGGGGTGGGCAACCTTTTGGGGAAGAGTGCCATTATCTGAAAAGAAAAAAAGATATACGTGCCACTTCCAACTTTTCCAACAAACTATAACATATGAAGAGGTGAAAAAAATGTTATAATAACAGGATGATTATGTGATTGTTGCGCAAATAGCACTTTTTTTCCCATATAAGTCTAAATAGTGGAAATTTAAAAAATAATATGATAAATAAGCTAAAAGTACAAATTTTAGTTTTATTGTTAATAAACATTTTTAAAGGTTCAATCAGTTAGGTTATGTATAAAATCAAAATAACTTGAAACACTTATTTCTGAATAGTTATTAAACAGTCAATATTTACTTAATGTGACTTTTGAATTTGTAGTTTTTTTACCAAGTAATTTTTATTAGAATTAGTTCTTGAAGATGCTAACAAAATTAGGTGTTTTAGGTGCATATCAGATAATCTTGAACGATATTTTGATTTTATTATGTTCATAATAAGAAAACATTTGTTCTCAAACAAACCTACAACATTATCTGATGGCCAAATCGTGTAAATTTGGAAAATTGCTTGTGGGTACAAATTTCCAAAATTCAGTATAGTTCGTGTCACTTGCAGTTGAAATAAGTTCCTTACATTTCCTTATTAGAATACTATGGTGCAGTAGACCAATTTCGATTTGGATATAAGGTGGGTAACAATTAATGTCTTTCAGAGAAATTAAAAAAGGATTTATGAAAAGATCAGCATTATTTTTATTATCTTGAAAATCATGAAACCTAATATTGAATGATTCCTGCAAAACGGATATTAAATTTTTAAATCTATCATAGTTCGGAGCATTATTGACTTTAGTAGCTAGTTCCTGCATTAATATGAAATGTGTTAATATTTTTTCTCAAAAATCGAGACAAAAAAGCGAAAGCTTGTTGACACAAGAAAATATGTGACCACCTAGGGTAGGGGAAATGCGGTCTTTTACCTATAATCTGAAATTTAAGTTATTTAAATGTCCCATAATATCGGTAAGAAAAGCTAACTCCCATAAGCCAATCTTCATTCTTGAGTAGCAAACACTCACTGGGCAGTTCATTGTTTTCTTCCAGATATTTTAAAACACAATCCTACATATTCTAAAATTTCGCGAGTGCATTTCCTTTGGAAAGCCAACGCACATCATAATAGAAGATTGAATTATCTTCCGATCATAATCCAGTTAGACTAATTTTGGATATCAGTAATTATACCACATCAGACAAAAGAGCCTTCAGAACTGATTGGCGTGTATTTGTCAAAGCTCTAGACAACATTCAGTGCATACTCCCAACAATTCAATCGGGGAATGACATTGACAGCTTGGTCAAGGAATTCACCACGGCAATTCAGAATGCACACTGCATTGCTCAAAAAGAAGTCAAAAATCACAAAGTTAAGAGGTCTCAAGAGCTGAGTAAATTAATAAAGAGGAGGAATGCCGCCAGAAGGCAGTATCAAAGAACGAGACATCCAATAGATAAAGCCACCTTCAAATACACTCTGTGATGCAGTCAAGTCCCATACAAACTATTGCGCACAACGCCGCTGGACTCAATACCTTGAATCACTCTCCACAGATGTTAACTCTCTGTGAAAAACTATTAAAAGGTATACAAAATGCCACAATTCTATTCCGCCCCTTAAAGGCCCTCAACGGATCCACTACACTGAAACTGAGAAGGCAGAACTTTTCGCTCAGCATCTGGAATCTCAGTTTCACACTAACAACATTCACGACATCCCTACAGAACAGTTAATTGATAACTTTCACGCCAATTACATATCAAACCCATGCACAGATATCTTTCTAGTCTTGCCGTCGGAAGTCTGTAACTATATCAAAAATCTAAAGAAAAATAAAAGTCCTGGATATGACCGAATAACGAACCAGATGATCAAGAAGATTATCCTGTGTTTAACCAAGATTATCAACATCATTATCAAATGGCAGCATTTTCCTGAATGCTGGAAGGTTGCAGTGATCATACCTATTCCCAAGCCTCAAAAACCTGCGAATGTTCCGGAATCCTATAGACCTATTAGTCTTCTGTCTTCATTAAGCAAGAGAGGATGCAGTCAAGTCGCATACAAACTATTGCGCACAACGCCGCTGGACTCAATACCTTGAATCACTCTCCACAGATGTTAACTCTCTGTGAAAAACTATTAAAAGGTATACAAAATGCCACAATTCTATTCCGCCCCTTAAAGGCCCTCAACGGATCCACTACACTGAAACTGAGAAGGCAGAACTTTTCGCTCAGCATCTGGAATCTCAGTTTCGCACTAACAACATTCACGACATCCCTACAGAACAGTTAATTGATAACTTTCACGCCAATTACATAGCAAACCCATGCACAGATATCTTTCTAGCCTTGCCGTCGGAAGTCTGTAACTATATCAAAAATCTAAAGAAAAATAAAAGTCCTGAATATGACCGAATAACGAACCAGATGATCAAGAAGATTATCCTGTGTTTAACCAAGATTATCAACATCATTATCAAATGGCAGCATTTTCCTGAATGCTGGAAGGTTGCAGTGATCATACCTATTCCCAAGCCTCAAAAACCTGCGAATGTTCCGGAATCCTATAGACCTATTAGTCTTCTGTCTTCATTAAGCAAGAGAGGGGGCTGTTATCCTTACAAGACTGAAACAGCATATTGAAAGCAACGATACACTCATTCCGTATCAATTTGGATTCATAAGTCTTCAGAAGTCACCACTAAACGACCCATCAACTGTATAGAGTTGTGGAATTAATTAGTGAAGGCTTGCAACGTAAAAAGGTCACAGATGGCCTTTTCCTCGACATAGCTAAGGCTTTCGATCGTGTCTGGCTGGATGCTCTCATTTACAAGTTACACACTCTGGAACTCCCAGAGTACATTACTCACATAATAGATACTTTATCGTTCGCTTCACAGGAACACTTTCTACACCTAGACCTATCCTTGCAGGTGTCCCGCACGGGAGTCTTCTCGGACCTTTACTTTTTAATATATACATGAACGACACACTCGCAATGTGTGCTGATGACATTGCGATCCTTACGCAAAGTGCATTTGTGAGTCCAGCTATACAACGGCTATAAAACCACATACATGCATTAGAGACTAGGCTCATCAGATGGAAAATTAAGGTTAATGTGGATAAAACTCAGGAAATCTTGTTCACAAAGAAAAAGAAATTCAACAAAAACCTGCAGTTCTACGGAGTATCAATTCACTGGTCCAGGCAAGTCCTTTATCTTGGGGTGATCCTCAGTAAAACTCTCTCTCATGGGCCCCACACATTACATCTATTATCAGAAAGTTTGGAGTACGTAAACATAACACTTTTCTCCTTAATAGCTCGAAACAGCATTCTTTCTATAAACAACAAATTACTCATTTGCAAGTTCCTTCTACGTCCTATATTGTGTTATGCTTGCCCTGTTTGGGCTTATTCTAGTAGATCCTTAAGGAAAAAACTGCAAACTGCACAGAACGGGGTTTTGAGACAAATTACTAATGCCCCATGGTACGTTCGAAATCACAGGCTGAACTGAAAATTGATCATATTGGAACCTTTTACTATCGCCTTGCTAAGAAATTGAATGAAGACCTGGAGTCCATTAATAACCCTGCAATTAAAATTTATGATTATAACGTAAATGATCAATGTACCATCAAAAGGCCTATGGCCATTCTCAGTGACACTCTTGATTAAGCTGAACTGCACCTTGACTACCTTCTGTATGACATGATTTTGTATTGTATAGTTTTGTATATTACTGTTACTTGTACTAGTTACTTAATTTATTCTATGACTGTAATCACATTTTCTTTTAATATTGCACGCTGGGTCTTGCATTTACCAAATTTTTGCATGATAATTTATATGTTATACTGTTTTTGTTCCCACCGGCTCGAAGGTCTTTGCAGCTTTTCTGGACGGCATTTTCTTCACGGATATTGTACGCTTTAATCTGTTATCAATTAAGACACAATAACACGCCGAATAAATACTAATTCAGAAATCAAACAACAAAAATCAGCGTTATATTTTCAAAATTTACTCTTATTAATATTCATCCTAGCTTCACTTATTAAGCCCATAATTCATTCGTATTAAAAATTATTAAAATTATTAAATAAAAAAATTTAGATATCCTGGGCATATTTATACTTTGCATTGCGTTCGAATTAGCATATTTTCGATCGGGGGTAGGTTCTATGACCCAGGCACCTCGGTGCTATAAATATTTTTAACAGAGCCTGCACAAGGGTCAAGCAAGTGAGACAATAACTAGAAACGGCTCAATTAGGTACGAAAATTCTGAAATTCATTTTAAAAAAGAAATTATGATCATTAACTTTCAACTTTGGAACATATCAAGAAGTATTAAAAATGTTATGCTATGAGTAATATAGATGAATTAAGCGAAGAATCATTAATCTTTTCTCAAAACTGCTGGATATAATGTTTTACAGTATTGTATAAAATGTTTTCTAAGGTTAAAATTTTATTGTTGGAACTAACGCATTGAAATAAAATTGCGCTTGTTTACACTAACATGTTGAGCTGTATTAGATTAAACTTATGCAAAGTGCATTATGCTGCCGACAAGAGTAATTCTTTACCATCTCTTTTTATGTTGAAAGTATATCTTATTACTTTTACTTTGCCATAACAAACTTTCCAAAGCTCACTACCAAAGAATAAACTACTTACAGATTCTTACAGCAGACCTAACACATAAAGGCTCACTAAATAGCATCGGAAGTCTAAATAATGATGTTAAATTAAATATGATGTATTATCAGTGTTTTGCATAATTTTGGGGGTAAAATCTGGCATTGAAAGAAATGCATGGTTCGAGGTTTTATCTTGTATCCACATTTCATTTGAAGTGTACGGTACATTTCATTACGGTTAATTCTAAAGCAATTAATCATATTATGGGGATGGATTAAGCGAATTGGCTGGAGTGTTAGTCTGCCTCAATCTTTGTACACACCGGAATATAGGGTAAGACATGACTTCTGTCTTTCAAGCAATAAGAGGAATTGTTCAGCATTCAAATAAATAAATAAAAATTTAAAAAGAAATTTACATTACGTCCAAAGGGACGTGAATTTGATGGTTAGGCACCGTTGTTTTATCACAGTGCGAGAAACACACATACATTTATGCAGATTCTTCATTATTTAATTTCTTTAACTATAACACAGGGCGATAATTTGTCAACAATTTGAAAAGTGAAACGGACATTTAAAGTTTTCGACGCAAAATGCCAAAACGAAATTAATAGCCCTTCTAGGCTAACTCCCTTTGGGATAATAAAATAAAACAAAAAAGGTTTAAAATTTTCAGTTGCTAAGACAAACCGTTCTGCCAGTTTTAATATAACTGATTTTGATATAGGCGAACATGTTTTATAAAACGCAGTTTTGTTCCGCTGTCTGTACGATGAATGATATAAAAACTATAAAAGGTATGATTCTTGCTAAAGAAATTTTAAGAAATACGGTTTCAGAAAGACTTAATACAAAAAATCTGATGTGTTCACCACATGACTTCCTTATACGGAACATTAAATTATACGCAATATTCCTGCATTTCATTTAAACATATTGAAGTAACAGTTAACGAATTTTGAATTAAATTTACTTCGTCGATAGCGAATAAACCGCAACAGAATAAATGAACTCTTGAAAGTTCACTATATTTATTTATCATAGCTACACTTCGGCAATAGGTTCACTTAACAGTGTTACATCTCATTCGTTTTATAACTCAGAGTGCATAAAAATTATATCATCTGAAGAATTACTACGTATTCAAATTAAATACTATAATAAATCTAAAACGATGTATAAAAGAAATTAAACAAATAAAAAAAGAAACAGTTTTTCACAGACGATTCAGCGCTGCTTATCTAATGCGCATGGGCTACTAATTAATTCAGTTCTCACTTCACGGCAAAAATAGATAAAATTCAAAGTATATTCATTAAAAATTGAAAGATATAGAAAAATATAAAACACCAAGTACAGTTTAAACAATTAAAAAACAATTTTTACAATTAAAATTACTGTTTCTACGCAAAACAAGATAATAACGTAAATGATAATTCCAGAATGATTTAAGCATAATTTAATTCGCAATAATAAAAGAAGACGTTACTTTGTTGTTACGAAGCTTAGTTTCTTTAGATTGGCAAAAAATCCACTATTCTGCTGTTTCAAATGTGAACAAATATGGCTGGATTGCTTAACAAAAATTAGGCTTAGCTGCACTTAAACAACTTTTAAATTGTTGATAATTCCACATTTATTGCATGCAGGTTAATTAAGGCATAAAAACCTTATCTGAAAAATAAGAACAACATAATTCAATCATTTTTAAAGCAAAAAATGCACAATTGTCAAACATATAAGAATAAAGAAACTGAGCTCAGTAAGCCGAGTAATAGACTGGATATATTATATATTTATATACTTCTGGTGCGCCTGATTGCAACCAAAATGGGAGGTGCATATCTACATGTTATAGCAGCCCTATATAATAAATAATAAATTAAATTATAAAAATAAAATTTAACGTTCTCATATAAAATTTCAACGTTCTGAGGTTACTCGCTTTTGAGTTGCGCAAGATGCATACATACATACGTACGTAGAGACGCCACGAAAAAATCTCTTCAGAATTCATTTAAAATCAGTTTTATAATTTTTTTGGAGAAAACGAGTAATTTATTCTGTCCTTACGTACGGATGTCACGTAAAAACATCGTTAAATTGCATTCGATAGCGGTCAAAATGGATATTTTCGTTGAAATATGATACCCGAAATTTTTCGCGATTACAATACTTCCTTTTTACTTCGTACAAGGAAGTAAAAAGAAAAAAGTATAAGCATGATAAAAGTGCTGATTAAGAAAACCGAAATTAGGCATCAAAAGTAATCAGGCCAAGTTTGGCAAACTAGTTTGTTGCTGAGAATAAAAATGAGTCACAAGCATATATCATATTCATGAAATTTAACATATCGAAGCCCCCTGAGTTGACTGATGAGACCAATAAAAGTAAAGATTAATCATAAATGATCATTAAATCTTACTAAAAATTATATTGTAGGGACACGATGAGAACGATAACTTGTACAATATTATCTGACAGCTGATCTATTAGTCATACTTAAATCAGTTAGGTGGCATATAAAATTCTGCTCAAACTGAAATATGCCTTAATATAATATAAAAATATAAATAAATATAAAAATATAAATAAAAATATAATATAAATATAATATAAAAATTCATTTGACTGATAAATGTGTGTGTACGAATGTTAAAGGCTGGTTCATTGTTAATCTTTTAAAGTTATCTTTTTTAAATGCTAAGATATCTGCTGTAGGACGGATACTTCCGCAAAGGATATTCTAAGCGAACAATTTCATATTCAAGGTACACATGGAAAATGTCGAAAAATCCAATCCATTCGCCTGACAATTACTATGACAAGCAACCAGTATTAACCACTCTGCCACGAACGGACTCGAATCTTAACAGTAAGAAATGGGCGTAGAGCTGATTATTTAGTAATTGCGAAGCAAACTCTTTAGAGACAGAAGTATCTTTTAAAACCGCAAGTTTGCAAGTTTTATTTAAACACCATAAAGAAAAGGAAACTGAAAAAGCTGTACAATTAATCGAGCTTAAAAGAATTCGAAGAGCAGTGGTAAAACATGCTAGGATAATTTCTGGAGAAGCCCAAGACAGGAAATCATCAATTAGATGTTCAATACTAGGAATTGAAATCGAAGTCGTTTTATTCATTTTTGCAGGAATTGTCAGCAGAGTCGTAGCTAGGGTTTTCACAGGGATAAATAGAAGGGCTAGGTCATTTCTTTGTTCGACTCCTCGCCGACGCGAGCCTCATGGAGGGGATGAATTGGAAGTAATCTGACGTGTCTGTGTTGCACCTGCTCTGATTTCGCGCGTTTAAAACTGTACTTTCATTCACTTGCGAAACTATTTTCTGGAGGTCGCATATCCCAAATTAATTTTAATCATACATATTTGTTTTCTAATAATGCAAATATTTAATAATTTGTATATATATAGATATAGTTTTAGTCAGCTTTCCTTTTAAATTCTATATTTAAAGTATCCTTTATGTAATATGGCTTCTTGTGCTGTAGCAACGTGCCGTAACGCTTATAGAAATACGAAAGGAAGAGATATTGTATTTCATGCTTTCCCAAAGGACAATTTGCTTTTGACGAAAGAATGGATACAGGAATGTCGAAGACAGGATTCTATTAATGTGAAAAACGCAAGAATTTATGGCGAACATTTTCTGTGCAGTGATTATGAAGATGACATAAGAAATCGCTTGCTTGGATTGCCGCAAAAGAAAGTGTTGAAATGCAATACTGTGCCGAAAGTAAATTTATCGTATGCAATAAACGAAAACACCAAGAAATCGGAGACATTTGAAAAGAAAAGTAATGCAGAGTGGTTTTGAAAAACTACATGAATTAATACCAAAGAAAATTTATTTTGAAGCTGAGAACGAAATTGAAGCTGACAATAATAAATCAAATGTCAATGATTTTGAAATAAAATTCACAAGTGACAATGTCCTAAATGACAATATCCCTGAATGCCCTAAGTGTAAAGATAAACAAGAATGTATTGATAATTTGAAGAACAAAATAATATCCTTAGAAAATTGTAATAAAATATTGAAAAATAGAGAAAAGAAAAATTTTAGAATGTTTGCTCAGCGACAAAGAAGGTGGACGACATCTATAAAGAAATTTGTATCGGAAATTTAGAAATTAAAATCCCAAACAGCGAAATTTAGGAAAAAATAACACGGATCGGAGAATTAGGAAAAACGGTCTAAAGCATATTTTTACAAAGACGCAGATTAACGCATTGCTAGAAAAGAAGGAAAAAATCAGGTGGACTAGTGAAGATATTTCACGTTGCATTGTCATAAGAGCTCTGTCATATATAAGGAACGTTTTTGGTAAGAAAAAATAGGAATTCCTTTACCTAGCACTAACATATTAAGGAGATGGTGCGCTAAATTTTCATGTAGTTCAAGAATTCAGAGTGATGTTCTTCCTGTAATGAAGGAACGATGCAAATATTTAAACTCTGTAGAAAAAATATGCGTTCTCGGTTTCGACGAAATGCATATAGATTCTAAACTTAGCTATGACTCTAAACTGGACCAAATTCTCGGTCCTTTTTCAAAAAGTGCAGTTTGGTTTAATCAGAGGTCTCATTTCGCAGTGGAAACAACCAATATTTTTTGATTTTAACACTCGAATGAAAAAGACATATTCAATCATCTGGGCCCACCAGCGGCCGGGCGGAAAAGTCGCTGAACACTGGTAGTTCGGTCCGAGGTTCAAATCCCGCGAACGGGCTGTCAGCATGGGTGTTTTCGTGGTTTTCGTGGAGTTACAGATTTCGATTAATAGTTCTCAGTTTCCAAATACAGTATTGCAAACGAAAAAAAAATATGGGTTTTTGCAGATTTAGCGCACTGCTTCAAATTACTGAGAAACCGCTTTTTCTTATGGCTTCCACTTTTTCCTATGAAACCTTCTCCTATATCTTGGGAATTAGAATTGAATTCCGCCAGACAATTATCGACCGCCGAAAAAAGAAGCATTAACATAAGTTGCAGGTTATATTGCCTACCCTGTGCGAAACAAAGACCCATCATTGGGAAAAATATCTAAAAATAGTGCTGATGAACCAATATTTTAATTCAGAATGGTTTAAATTATTCATTCTTAATTAAAATATTGGACTTATTAATAGATTGGAGGTTTGACTACACCTTCCCATTCATAGATGAATACAGTTTACGAGTTCGAAAATATATTTTGTGCAGTTCATGGTACAGGTTACTATAAAGGGAAGCGTGTAATTGGCTCTTTAATTAATAAACTGGAGAAACATTATCCTGAAGTTAACAGAGAAGCAATTCGTTTATTTTGCAGAGGTAGTTGAATTGTGACTGTACAAGAAAGCATATATAATATGTTTTGATTTGAAGTATTTGTAGATGACATTTTAGAAGTTAATAGCGTAAAGCATATTTCAAATGAGAACTAATTTTGTTAAGTTATTGTTAAAGTTATTTTTATTGTATCCTGTGTTATTATTGATTCGATGTTGTGCTAGCTTAGCATTCTAGATAAAATATAATAATATAAAATTAAAGTAATTGACATAAGAAGACCTGCCTCCTTAACCCCCACTTTTGAAAAATTAAATAATTTTTGTTTAGGTACTGTGAGTAAAGTTGTTTTGTCTAAATTAAAATAACAATCTTACATGCATTTATTTAAATGTAATATTGATGTAAGCCTAAGTTACAAAATTATTAAAAAATATATATGTTATTATATTGAATCGGGAAATATACCAATGTAAAATTTACAATTAGGCTGAAACTCAGATTAGCAGAAATTTTGAAAACTATGCCAATTTAAGGTTGCTTTTTGATTAATTTTAAAAAGCTGTTATTATAGTTATCTTAGAAGCAGTAGTAGAGTTCTTTTAATTAAATCTCAGATAAAGAAATGATTAGAAATAAACAGGCATTTAAAAAAAACAATCCCTGCAAATTAAAAAAAAGGAACTTTATGTTAAGAGTAGCGTATTTTATTTGTTATTTTAAAATTTGTTAAATTAAATTTTTTAATGTTCAGTGTAAAACGCATACTACAGTAACATTGTCTCTTCTAAATGAATACTGTCTTTTACACACAGCTCATTATAAACGCTGATTCTTCAAATTTAAAACACTAATTTCTATGTTGTCAATTGCATCTCCGCGTTCAGTGTCATTATGGCTACGTCATAAGATGAAACCGCTGCCTGTTTCAGGGGAAAAAGCTCTATGAGCTAGCCCTTCTCTTTTAAGTCCTGGGGTTTTCAGCGCCCAGGGACAACTGAAGATTTCGCGCCCCCTACTGCTTGCCAAGGATCGAAAACATTTAATTCTAAAATGTCGTAACATCAGTTTGGCGCCCCTTGGATTCTGCGCCCGGGAACAGATGCTCCCCCTTGCGCCCCTGATTGTCAGTCATTGGTTGAGAATCTAATGAATGCACGCACGAAAACTGAAAAGCAAGTCAAGCACTAAGTCTCCTTGTCGGTGAAGCGGTCACTGGCCATCTCACGTTAACTTCTAACTCCAAGATCTGGATCTGATGAAAACAAGTAATTTTTCAATTTGCCGATTACCATAATTCAAAATTCCAAATTCTAAAATCAAATCCAAATGTCAGTTTGTGTGCTGAACCACAAAAGTTCGTGCAAAGGCCGTTTTACGGTTTAACAAACCGAAGCTTCGTCCAGCTAATGAATTTTAAATGCTTATTGTTCTAGATCTCATAGAAATTCCCCTAATAAATTTCAAACAAAATGTAATAATTATGTTTACATTAAAAACATTTAACAGCACCCTGCAAATATTTAATTGCACCTTACAATTTTATACACATAACTCGAAAATACCTTCAGAAAATCACACAACAACTCGTTTGAAAATCAGACACAAACACGAGAAACCACCTAACAACATAAATTAACCGAAAATTACAGCCTAAATTAATTGGAAATTAATTTTAAAAAAAAACAGAGATTTTAACAATGGAAAATCAGCAGTCTGGTTTTAGATTTTTGTCAAACATAGCAACCAAGAATCGAATTACAATTGATTACCTAGGGAACCTATTGAGACTGATGACATCAGAGGTCATACAAGCTTACGAACTTAATAATGTCATAAAAATCACTTGATCTCTGACTACTTTTGCTATAACATTTCGGGCAACAGTGCTTCATGGTGAAAAATATGTCCGACTATCAGTCGGAAGATCAGAGTTCCACTCCCAGTGGAGGCACTGCACATTTTTCACGTCTCCTGCAGTGATAAAATAATGGCTCTACAAAATTATGTTTATCCACTTACGTCTCATCTTCTTCTTTTATAACGAATTCAGCTGTAACAAGCTTCAAATGATTATAATTAGGAAAATGGAATATCTCATGAGAAAGTGCAACCATTGACTAATGAATTTAAAAATAGTTAAATAAAAAGTGACTAACATTATCCCATCTCAGAAACAAAGTAAATAATAAATCATATTAAAAATTTGCAGTAAAATTTAATGTGAATTATTTTTAGGCAATTATTAAATTTAATTAGTTATTAGGCAATTACTAAATCTATTTGTTATTTTTTTCTACCTTCATCATATGTTAATAATTTTACATGATAAGGTAGTTAAAATAAATGTCATGGTTCTGTTCTTTCCCTTGAATTATACCTCTCATTCTAAAATGTGTATTTATAGTTGTGAATAATTATTTTATCCATAAAAGTATTAAAACACTAAAAAAGAAGAGCAAAAATTTTTGCTGAATTTAAATTTTGAGAAAAAAAATAATCCATAAATTTCTGCTGGTGTGATGCAGACTGCAAGAAAATTTAATCCATATTCTTGTCCAAAATTTGAAGATTCCATTACTTTCAGTTTTACGAATAAAGATTACCGTATTTACGCGAATCTAATGCGCATCGTTTTTGGCCAAATGTAGTATTCAAAATTGGGGTGCGTATTAGATTCGATGGCGCATTAGATTCGAGTGCAAAGTTCGCCGATGACGTCAACCGAATTTCTCGACTACATTTACCGTTACATTTATCGTTGACACATTATTGCATAGAGGATACAAACTGCAGAGTACGTAGTCACGAAATGGAGGGCAAACAGAGAAGAATGTCATATGACGCTACTTTCAAACGTTAAGTAATTCTTTATGCTGAAAAAAAATGGCAATAGAAAGGCAGGGAGAGAGTTCAACGTAGCTGAGAGCAATGTTCGCTTGTGGCGGCAACAGAAATTGGCACTGTTTGCAACTAAAGCTAGTAGAAAGAAATTCACTGGCCCTCGCAAAGGAAGACACCCTAAAATTGAAGAAAAAGTTTTGGAATTTGTACGGGAAAGGAGGAAGAATGGACAACCTGTGACTAGTGACACCATAAGAAATAAAGCAAAAGAGGAGGCTGAAGTTCTTGGAATACCGAAACAAGAGTTTAAGGCTAGCCGTGGATGGGTGGATCGGTTTATGAAGCGGATGGGTTTATCTCTAAGACGCCGTACAACAATATGCCATAAGCTTCCTGCAGATTTTGAGGGAAAACTACTAACATTTCAGCGGTGTGTCATCACACTTCGGAAGGAAAAGAATTTTTCAATGGGACAAATTGGTAACGCTGACGAGACGGCGATTTGGTTTGATATGCCTCGTAATTACACCATTACGGAGAAGGGGACTAAGGAAGTTATCATCAAAACTTCGGGATGTGAAAAACAACGCGTAACAGTGATGCTGGCAATAACAGCAGACGGGTGCAAACTTCCCCCTTTCTTAATCTTCAAACGGAAAACATGCCCTAAAACCCCTAAGAATGAAAAGCTGTTCCCAGATGATGTCCTGATTCGAAACCAAGAGAAGGGGTGGATGACGGAATCATTAATGCTTGATTGGCTCCGAAATGTATGGAAACGCCGTCCCGGTGGGCTCTCTAATCCACCATCAATGCTTTGTCTGGACGCATTTCGTGGTCATCTCACCGACGACGTAAAAAAGAAGATGCACAGCCTAGGCAGTGATCTTGTTATCATTCCTGGAGGGATGACGTCTGTGTTACAACCCCTGGACGTTAGTATAAATAAACCTTTTAAGGGGTAAGTTAAGGCGGAGTACGAAAAATGGTTTTGTGAGCCAAACCGTGTATTGACCCCGACAGGAAAAATTAAGCGTGCTGCACCGCACATTGTTGCACACTGGGTTTTTGCTGCCTGGAAAAGCATCGAAGCACCAATGATTGTGAAATCTTTCAAGAAATGCTGTATTGAAAATTCATTGAATGGCAGTGACGATGACGTGCTCTGGAACGCCGAAAATGACGATGACGATGATGAGGAAAGAAGAAATGAATCTGCTTCTGACGAAGAGAGCTGCGAAGATTCCAGTGATGAAAACATTAGTGAATAAAGACGTTTACTATTAATCACTGATTGTAGAAACTGTTAGCTAGATAGAAATGTTACGATTTATTTCATGTTCATATTTTACGATAGGTACCGTATATACGGTAGTGCTAATTAACAATGATTGTTTCACATGACAATAGCCCACTAATAGGTTAATTCTATGTTCTGCTACTTTATGTATAAATCCATTGTTGTATAAAATATGGTATCTAAATTTAAATAAAATTATCATACCATTAATTGATAGTTTATATACAAATCCATTGTTGTATAAAATAAGATTCAATAAATTCCTCATATCATTGATGCGCATTACATTCGCCGACAAACAATTTTTTTATTATTTAAAGTTTTAAAATGGGGATGCGCATTAGATTCGCATAAATACGGTATATTTTCGTCTATTTTATTTGTTCTTCGTCTGAAATTAAAGGCTTTCCGTTTGTTTTGTGTTAGGAATTTGTATGTAAAGTACTGCTGTTATATAAATAAATTAGTGGTAAGTTCAATAGTCCTTTGTGATTCAAGAATTCCTATGAGGAAAATAATTTTTGTTTATGAACTTTTTCGGAAGACAAACAGGCTTCAGAAACAAATTAAATTCATTAACTAAGGTTTCACTGTACCTACATTATATCTAAAATCATGGAGGGGGGAATTCTGTTGTACTTTTGAATGTGCCACCTAGATGGTATAGTGGTTAGCATGGCCTACTGCAATACCACAGCCCTAAGGTCAAATTCTGTAAAAAGCATGGTTGTAACTGTCCACAGGAGGTAACGGTGGCCGCCTATTAGGTGCCTTCACATTTAAATGGCCACTTTTGGCCTTAGAAGTGGCCTATGTTGAATAAGAACCAGTAATTCATTTCAGTTAAATTTGCCAACTGTATTAATAATTTCCCTTATTTTAGGAAAGGTTTACATCCAAGTTTGGTACTCCATCAGCAGAAGCATTAATTCTAACAACTAAATTCCTGCAAATTTGGTCATTTGTGAAGCTTGTGGCTTCTCACATATTTCAAAGAATAATCGTTAAACAGATTTTAAATCTTTTGAATGTTCTGCTTGGGAAGAAAGGTTTCCAATGCATAGATTCTGAAAAGTATATAAACACTTTTAAAGCACGTTAACATTAGCATGTTTAACTTGTGAAATTAGTTCAACTGTAAATAATGTGGAACTTATCATTTCACTTTTTAACACTTATGAACAGCATAAAATGAAATTACCTTAGCACTTAAGTTAACAATATAGATGTAATTTAGTAATCATTTTTTGCACTTTTTGAAACTAGCTTTTAATTCTTTTTCAGTTGTTATATGATGGCCATCATCCTTGACAATTTTATTAGAACTGGTTTTCATTAGATTTAAAATTTAACTTAAGGATCTAATCATTAAATTTGCAATAAATAAACCAGTTTGCTGGAAGCCTGCTAACATTTGAAAGGATATCAAATATATTTTCATTCTGGAATTCATTTGTATAAATTCTCATTTTATTTCACACTTTTTGCCCTTAACTATGAGTATGGAGTAATCCATTCTTCTGATATTAAAGTTATAATCAGAATAAAATTATTACATAGTATTATTAAATACATTTCAAATATAAATACAAAATCATCATTCAGCATTTACTTCTATATATTAATTATTCTGTATCTTTGTTAAATTTATTAAAAATTTATTTTATATCAATTTGAACCAAAAAAATGAAATCATTTTTCTTTCGTTCTCTTTTACACTCTTACTTTCAAAAGTAAATAAATTGTATGATTGACTGACAGGTAAATAAATTGTATAATTTTGAATGTAATGACTGCATTTTATTATTTTGAAACAACCAATCCTATAAATTTAATGCACAAACCATTTTTCCATTTAAGCATTGTGTTCTTATGGTATCAAAATGCTTTCAAATGTTATTGGATAATCATTTTCCCAAATATTTTACTTTCTGAGGTACATATGAATCAGCATTAATACTACATCTTAATATACAGAGGCTGTACACACTTTTTTTAGACGATGAATATTGTATTCACAAAACTAAATTACATAAAATTCTTGTGTTTTAAATGTTCTATTTGACATCCCTTATTATGAATTATCTTTCGACACCGAAATTTCTATGATAATAATGCCTTTTGAAGTGGCAGAAGAGGTATTCTATCCCATTCCTCCCGAACAGCTTTCCAGAGTCCTGTTAGGATTTTGGGACAACGTTTGGATAATGCAGTTTTTAAAAGTCCGAAAGCACAAAAATCCATAGGTGACACATCAGGAGATTTAGTAGGGATATCAGTGAAGGGTTTGATACCATTGATACCAGTTTTTTGTTCCATTTTTTTTAGGAAATTTACAGTGGATTTTGATGTGTGACTGCTAGCTTTGTCCTGATGGAGTCTCACAGATTGATGGCACTGTGGGTAAAGCGATGGTATTTCATTCAGAAAAATTGGCGATAAAATATGTTCCTGATAGTATTTGGAGTTAATCTTGACATTTTTTTGCACTTTCTTTATTTTTAACTTGCCATTATAAGAAAAACCAGCAACAATCATGAATCCCTTAGAAAAACTTTCTTTCGATTCTTTGAACTTAAATTTTTTCTCCCTTTTTATGATAATAAATGGCTCTTTTTCTGTTACAATCACTTAAATACACTCATGCTTCATCTATTGTGACAATTGTTTTCCATTTTTCTTTGGATAGGTGTTTCTCATATAGAAATTCTGCAGCGCATCCTGCGTTGAGTGATATGCTTTAGAAGAAGATGATGGACATTGCCTTTTTTCGCTTTCTTAAGATTTAAATCAACGTTTATCATTTTGTTTACAGTGGACACTGAGCATTTTAATGATTTTGCAACTGTCCTTTGACTAGGGGGATTTTTTTTAACATTAAACAACGTACCTTTGCAATAGTCGAAGATGTCCGTTTATTCCTTGGATACTTGTTTGGAATTTTTGTCCCACTTGAGGTTCCAATTTGACGTTTTTTTTTCCTTTCTTGTTGATGATATTACCTATCGATGCTTTAGATATCACAAAACCATGACTCTCAGATCCTTTTTGGATAACGGAGTATGCATGTTTCTCTTCGGAAATAGCGTAAATGTAGCCTTCGAAGCACTGCTTTGTTAAATTCGCCATTTTGAATAAAAACAAAACTATCAAGCCACAGACGATAATTTTGACTTTTAAAAACATAGTACAATTTCAATTACTTCTTTTGCAGCAAACGATTTTTTATTACCGCTTACCAAAATCGTCTCAAAAATGTGTGAACAGCCTCTGTAGATTTTCTGTTTCTGTACTCATTTTCTAAATACTTACAAATAAGAATCACTCTGAGGTCAAGCACTATAATGCATTAAGAGAAATTTATCATCGATAGTTATTCTATATTTACATACAAGATATCCTATTACTTAGATATGAAATTCTTTGTATTTCTGAGGCACGATCCCAAAGGGCAAACAGTTCTGCACAATCATTTGACATCATTTCATCCCAAACTATGACGCGTCTACTTTTAAATCTGTACATTGCAAGTACTATTGTATCTCATCTTTGGCTGTGTTTAAGTAAAAAAAAAAAAATGTCTAGAATTACTCTTTAAGCAAAATTAGATGTTTTGCATGATTTCTTTTACAATGCTCTTTACATTTACAGCACATAACTCTCCCAGCTAGTCCATTCTCCTGACATGATTCCTCTTAAATCTGATTGAACATATCTGAGACATTTTAGGTCATAAGATTTCAAAAGTCTGCCATTTTCTTGAGCAGACTTAAAATGCATTTAAAGAGATAATTGGAACTTAGTTTCGCAAAATCTTTTCAAATCCTTATAGACATCAAGAACAGTCATTTCAAACAGCATGTAAAGACAAGTAATTAAGGTACTCACATATTATTCACTTAAAGTCGCAGATAATGTTTATATGCTCAACATGCAACTGAATGTAACGTTAATTTTTTGCACCGTTATTAAAGTAAAAATAATCTTTGGATTGCTTTAACACATTAGCCGCTGGCGTTGCGTTGACGCAACAGTCAAAATAAATGAGAAATGCCCAGAATTTATTGCATCTGAAGCCTATATGAGAAGATTTATTGGAATATTATTGCTTACATGATGTCATTCTTTACCTCAAGAAAAAATGTATTGGTCTTTTGATAAGGACATTTCTGTCCCTGTTGTACAAGAATCGATATCACGTTTGCAGTACAGAAATATGAAGCTGAATTTGCATTTGACGATAGTCAAATTGAGAATACTAAAATTATATGAGGTGAGACCGTATCTAAACTTATTAAATATCATCACTTTTTACTACTGGAAATATAAATTCTCTTTTATATTTCAGACGTGAGAATGCATTATTCCTTTTGCGAACTCCTATTGAGAGTGTAGAATCAGCCCGAAATAGATCAGCAACAGGAAGACCTAGTAAATTCAGCATTCAAAACCCATTGCATGGAGATGGTAGACATTTTATCGTAAAGTCCGTTGATAACAAAAGACTTTGCTGTAAAGGGTACCATAGCCAGACTGTTTATAGATGCAAAGTATGTAATGTAGCTTTAGATCATGATTGTAATCAAGCTTTTCATGCTTGAATTTTTCAATTGAAACAACCTGTATTTGTAAAAGAAATACAATGTATATTTTAATATTAAATTAAGTACGAGTAAAGTGATTTGTAAATTTATAAAACGTTATACAGCTAAAAAGTAATCCTGCGCTCCACTCAAAAGAAACATCACACGAGTACAATCCTACTCACTAAACATATGTAGTCTTATTCCGCTGACGTTGCGCGAAAGCAACACTCGCGTTTTCCACAGGTAAGAGCATTTTTTTTTTATTTTCAATGTAAATTTATGTTATAAATGTTTAATTTAATATTTGTTACTATTTTCATGAGAAAAGAAACATTCCTTGTAGTTTTGGCGGTTAATGGGTTAAGTTAGTGATTTGGTTTATTTTAAATATCATAAAACACTCAAAGGTTATCTGCTAGGGGAAGGGATGTTGTCTCGTATACACTTTACACATGGGGACAACCCCCCATGAAGACAACCCGTTTGCCAGGATTCGAACCCTGGACTGAACTACCAGTATTCAGTGACTTTACCACTCGGCCGCTGGGGGGCACATTTTAAGATAGTGAGAATAACTACTAATATGTGATTTTTGGTGAAAACGGAATATCATAGTGTAGTTTAAAATGAAATGCATACTCAAAGACAAGTACTGATCTTTATTTCTTGACATCAATACTGTGACACAATCATGCAGTCCATAAATTTCAAATGAAATGCATACTCAAACAAAAGTACTGATCTTTATTTCTTGACATCAATACTGTGACACAACCATGCAGTCCACAAATTTCAAATGAAATGCAGATTACTCACAAGTACTTGAAATAAAATACAAAATAAATACAAATTCACATATTTACATATGACCTAAGTATCACATTAGGCACACAAAACATAACAATTGACTGTACATAACAGGAAACTTGACTGATTCCACAATACAGCACAGTACGAACAGCCATCCTTTCATGAAGAAGTAAAATTTTCAAGTATCAATTTATTACTCTTTATATGTTGATGGGTATTATTCTGCAACTAATGGAAATTTATTAGTAAAAATACAATTATACTTCATTCAAACACTTATACTAATTAAAATACTTTACATTTAATATAAAATCACAGTTAGATTAATTTTTTTAATCTTAAAAATAATTAAAGAATTTCAAATCTCTAAAAAATTCTTATTTTTTAAAGATTTTTTTATCCTTAAAAAAATCTTTATATAATCTTTTTTTTTAATACATATTCAACATCAGTACACATTTTTTAAAATTGTTTCTGCCAAATATATGAATTTATTTTACTCCAAAACCAGATTAATGTTTTTCTATAACCGGCTGTTGAAATAGGTGTTTTTTTTTTTTTTTTTTTTTTTTTTTTTTTTTTTTTTTTCCCCTTCCTTCTCAATAAATACATCACAAGTTAGTATATTTTCTAATTCAATCTTTTGTATCTTGACTGCATTGCAGTAACTGTAATGTTTGGCTTTAGAAGAACAGATATATGCTACTTATTGTTATTTTTAAACTTATTTTCTCATATGAAGAAATGCAAGTTTTGTAGCTGTTTATTTATTTACTTTCTAAAACTTTTACTGACCATTTTCAAAACCCGGATTATTAACACTGGTCAATTGCATAGGATTTGCCACTTGTTTATTTTTTTCCCCTTTGTCACTGTTATAGCCAAGGTATATATATACAAGTCTGTATAGTATTTTAAAATTATGATAAATTTCTGATTTTATGAATTTTAAATGAAAAAAAATGGAAACCATATTTTGATTATATCTTGATACACATTCTATCTTTAACAAGAGGTAATTTCAAGCAACCATAGCATATATTTTTTATTGAAAAGTTTATAATTTACAATTACAATACTTTCACAACCAGTTGTGTGGAAAGATACAAATTGGCCTTATTTTTTTTTTTAATTTTAATTTTCCATTAAAATGAAAATATAGATACTTATGATGTTATAAACATCACAACTATACTTATATTTAAAATACAAACACCATGTGCTTTTATGGAAAACTGCCAATTCTGCTTGGGTACTGAAAGTAGTGAAAGGCAATTAGAAAGAGACACTTTAAGAGGTAATAAATGATTCACACCATTAACTGCTTCTATTAGTATTAATAACAACACACACACAAAAAAAAAAAAAAAAAAATTCAGATTTTACAGCAATACCGCAAAATAATTTTAAAATGAGCATATCTTTAGAATTTCTGATACACAGTTCTGCGCTCTGGAGATAAAAAGGTTTTCTCCCCCCGGTAGAGTGTTGCCATTGCTCGCTTTTAAATCATTGAGTTTGTTAATAAAAAATTTTTTAAAGTTTTACAAACTATGAAATAGATAACAAAACAAATTCCAAATCTGGACTTCCAGATGCCCATATTCGGGTGTAAACATACGTTATTCAAAATTGGATGGCTCTAGGTACTGTTGTTTTATCACAATGCGAGAAACATACATATATTTATGCAGATTCTTCATTATTTAATTTCTTTAAATATAACACAGGGCGACAATATTTGGTGGCAACAATTTGAAAAGTGAATTGGACATTTATAGTGAACCAACGCAAAATGCCAAAATGAAAATAATAGTCCTTCAGGCCAAACTGTCCCTTTGGAACTAAAATTAACTTCCTACTATCTGTCATATTAGGTTGGTGTATTTCAAATAGCTGATTTCAAGTTATGTTGGAATTTGCCACTGAAAATACATATGAAGTAACTCCTGGCATTATATGGATGATATTTATGTGCCTGGTAGATATGCAGTCAATAAGCTGCAATGGTGATTTGATTGTTAGCTAACTGTTGTGTTGCAACGAACCATCAAAGCAAACCATGGTTTCTGTACAAGTTAGGGTAATTTTTATTTTTTATTGGAACAGGATTATTCAACATGTTATACAGCAGCAATGCTAACATAGCTTTTAGACCTCATTCAGCTAGTGAATACACATTATCTGTCATTACTTTGCAAAATTTTAATGCAGGCTACAAATTATTGGCAGATATATTACATTTACCAGTGTACTGTGCTGTTGGAGGCTGCAAGAGGGTAGTGGGTGATCCATGATCTTTCTCTCATAAATAAAGCACATTAGAAATAAGTATGCACTGAGAAATAATGTCAACCAGCCAGCAAACTGGTTAGTCATGCTAACTGCTGCACTGATGGGCCTGAGTCTGAATCCTGGAGAAGGCATGAATATTTGTAAGTATATATAGTGTGTCTGTGCGGCGAGGCAGCATTTAAAGTGCATGGTGACCCAAAAGTTTTCTCTAGAGGATGGTGGTAGGGAAAGAGATGTGGGAGACCCTCAGACCATTTCTGGGGTATTATCCCACAAAGTTGGGGCAGAAATGCACAGTTAGTACAGCAGGACTATACTGTATGGCCCTCAATGGTGAAATTCTGGTCTCTTGCTCACTTTTACCTTTACTTGTTGAGAAATAATACAGAGAGGAATTTTGCATCAAACTGTTACCACTCATGCAAAGTGGATCTTGTATAATTAATCATCAGAGATCCATTCAGTGGTTCATTACAAACAAGCATCCAAGGAACTTCCCAAAACCAACTCTTCATCCTCAAATACTTTCTTGTGCGGCAAAATTCATCTTGCACCATTCACCGTACTTCTTCAGATAACATAAAATGATAATCAGACTCTTATAATCTCAAACTTTATAAAACACACCCACTACTTCATCTAAAATAGCTAGTATTAGTGGACAGACATGGTGTCTTAATATTGTATGATAATACGTCACCTCCCCCCTCCCAAAAAGTTAACATTATACAACATGCTGCATACTTACAAAACTCTTCTTTAACCATCATGTTCACCAGACAAGTTCCTTTTTTTTTTTTTTTTTTTTTTGCTATTTTCCAACTGGAAATTTAAAAATTTCAGAAATAACTGTCAAAGATACTTGAGGTGACAGTCTCAAGTGTTCATTTAGGCACAGGTATCACATTTTGACATAACACTGGCAGAGGTGCCTGGATGTAGAGAGAAACAACCTTGGTTGAGGTATTCCTTCCTCCCCGTCAAGGTTTTGTGCATGTGAAGATGTTCCTCAGATGTCAGCCATTTCAAAAACACCAATCCAATATATGTTTACAAGAAGGGCTTAACTTTACAAATTATGAAATGTCTATCATAATTCACATGAAATTGTTTGAATAGCATGGAAATATAAGTATATTAACCCTCTAAGCGGCAAGGCCGTATATATACGGCCTAGAATATTTATTGTGATATCTGTAAGAACATATATATACGTGTATATTAAAATATGTCAACGAAATTAAGGCAATATATCAAAAGAAAACAAATCCATGTATGAAATACCAGTAGAATTTTTACATTAAAATAAAAAAAAAAAAAAAAAAGAATTTGTTCTCATAGTAGTTTGGGGAAATTTGTACTTTCTTAGCGAAACCCTTGGCCGCTCAGAGGGTTAATAAAATCAATTAATTAACAATATGCATTTTTCATATATTGCATTTACTTGCATATTTTTCCTCCAAGATTTTTCAGCATATGATTTAGAAACTTCTGATTTATGATAATAATGCAAAATATAAGGGCAAATACAAATAGGCATTTTCTGCAAGTAAAAGAATATTATTGATAGTTCTTTGAAATATATGATATAATAATATTAGTGTGTCTTTATGGATGCTTTCTATAAGCTTTTATTTAAGTTCACTCATAGTGTTTTCACATGGTCAAAATTTTGTCATCAATTTTTACCTAAGATTCAGATTTCACATTCTGTACACACATTGTGCTGAAACTCCCCCTCCAAAATTTTATTTATTTATTTATTTATTTTATTTTTGAACTTTTTTTTTGGGGGGGGTTACACATATCTTCATTAAATGAACAAACAAAACAGAATTTTATCATTTGTGTTGCTGATTAGTGTATAGAAAAAAATAGTTTAAAATGGAATTTGTATGAAAAATTTAACTTAATTTCAGTTTTTGGCAACTTTTAAAAAAACATTCAATTTTTTCAACTATCTGACATCCATGATTTTAAAATTTCAACACCTAGAAGTTAATTTTGCCAGATTATAACTCAAACAGTTTACCTTCTTTTTATATTTATTTATATTTTCCACATTTATGTTAAAAACATGCTGCAGTCATTAGAAAATGGGGGGAAAATTGCTTCTTTTAGCAATCACATTGCAGGCAGACATATTACTTTCAAGGTCACAATGTCAATACGTCACATGATTCTTATCGCATCTGTACAGATGTTTTGCATTTACTATCTCAAAAACAAAACAGTTTAAGAATTGATTAGCATTTAAAACTATCTGAAATGAAATTTACCCCATCATTTTTTAATTTTTTCTATTTTAGTAATTAATACATATTTCAGTTTAAAAGTTTGTTTTCTTAATTTTACAGTGGTATGTAATATTATATTCCTTTATGGGACTTAAAAAATTCAATACCTTAAAATTAATAAAATTCAAACATCTAAAAACATGTTTGTTACAAAGATTTGAAATTTTCAAAGGTTATAAAACAAACCCTTCATTCTCAACAAATCCACTATTCTGCTAAGTTTCAAATGTAAAAAAATATGGCTGTAATGCTAAACAAAAATTAGACTTAGTCGCACTTAAAAAACTTTTAAATTGTTTATAATTCCACAACTAAAGGCCTGTGAGTTAACTAAAGGCATAAAAACCTTAACTGGAAGATAAGAACAGCATAATTCAATCATTTTTAAAGCAGAAAATATGCAATTTACAAACATATAAGAATAAAGACACTGAGCTCACTAAGCCAAATAACAGAGTGGATATATATATACATATATTTATATACTTTTCATGTGGCCGATTGCAACCAAAAATGGAAGTGCACATCTACATGTTATAGCAGTCTCACACACAAAATTTCAACATTGTGAGGCTATTAGTTTTTGAGTTATGCAATATACGTACATGCAGACGCCACAAAAAAATCTCTTCTGAATCCATTTTAAATCAGTTTTATAAGTCGTTTGGGGGAAAAGAATCCTTTATTCTGTCCTTACGTACAGATGTCACACACACACACACAAAATTGTTAAATTGCATTAGATATTGGTCAAAATGAATATTTTGGTTGAAATAGGGTACTAGGAATTTTTCGTGAGAGCAATACTTCCTACTTTACTTCATACAAGGAAGTAAAAATATAGGCTAGATGAAATATATCATGAACATACACCTAAATTAGACACATATCAACTAAAATAATGATCTGTGATTTATAAAATACACATTTTCATATCATTTTGTGCACAAATACATTCACTGCATTTGCACATAGTAGACCATCTTTAATATTCACACTAATGAAATTAATACAGCTTCACGCTAATGAAGATCACAGCTTCATTTGGAACAACTAGATACTGTGTTTTTCCTTAACCACTTGCATGAGATGGTAATCTCACAAGCACATCTTCCATTCCTCCGGCCAGATAATGCACAGTGAACCGTCTTGTGCACCATCTCTCTAAGACAGGCATTTCTAGAAATATGATCCATATTTCTCAAAACACAGGCATATTTTTGTTTAGCATTAACTAAGACGACGACCTTTACAGAAGATCATGGAAAAACCAAGGTCCACCATAATCGGTTAATTAATTATGGCAAAACATGAATTGGACATTAAGAATGGTTAACTCTGGAAAGATTTTCTAAACTATGTAGTCTGAAATAGACAGTAAATCATTCAAAGAAAATCAAAAAAGAATTTAATTTCTGGAAATATGGCTGAAACAATGCTATAATGATAACAGCATCCTTCCTTTTTTTTAACTCTACATTACATTGCATTAATTTTATACAATACCAAAATCATCAACACTCATTACATAAAAAGATATAACTTACCCAAGATATCCATTGCCACTCCACTGATCAGGAATCAAAATTAGAGGTACTAATTCTTCACTACGCAAAACACTTACATGAATTGGTTTCTGGAAAAAATTTAATTCCAGCATTAAAAAAAGATTAAAATTCCAATTTAAAATGACTTGAAGAAAAATAAAGCCTAAAATAAAACAGCAATTTAAAAAAAATCATATAATTGAAAAAAAAAATATTCATATACACAACTGAAAATATATACTGAATTATTACTAACAAACAATTCATTAAAAAACTGAGTCATAAGCAAGAAATGAAGTTCATTTTTAAAACTATGCAGCATTTGATATGTTTATGCCAAAATTTAGCACTCATCTTTACAACTTTGATTGATAAATTCAATACTGTATATTTTTTTATTCTGCTTTTCGAATTATGAGAGTTTTGATGAAGATGGTATGCTGGATCAAAATATTAGCTTCAATGAAATTATTGAAGATGAAACAAACCCTCAGTTTTTTCATATAAAAATGCATTTGGTACTTCAGTATAATATAAAAAAGTTCTAAAGATGCTAAATGTTCATTTATATTGCATAAAATCCTTAAACTTTTTTTTTTTTTTTTTTAAATTTTTGAATGCATCCCAAAAAGTTTAAATCCTTCCAAAACAAACATTACTGATTGTTTTATGTTCAAAATACTAGTTTATTTACACCATACAAAACATTTGCAAGAATAATGGCAAACCAAATGAAAGATCTTCAAAAAGTAATATGCAAGTTTCCTCCAAAGTAGAGCACAATGAGTCGAATAAGTTTTTGTACAAATTTGTAAAAATTTTACAGTCACAGATGTCCATGCCTTATTCTGGCCAGTGGCTGAAAAACCAGTCACTCAGTGGCATGTCTAATCAGCTTCCATTAAACATAATAACAGGAAATCCAACTTTTCACATGAATAAGACTACCTTTGATAAATCAATACATTTTGGCAAAGCAAGTTCAAGTCATTCTTCCCTTTCCCTCAGTTCTGATAGGGACAGAAATAAAGTAACTTAAATACACTTAACTTAGATGGAATAACAAACGATAGTATACATGGTATGTTTACATTATTATGCATACACTAAATAATGCTTGAAAACCATAAAATATTAAAAACAGCATTGCTATCATAATTAAAGAGTTTGAAAATGATTTTATATTATCTCCCAACACAAAATGACACAAAAATGGAAAACAATGTCATTTTTGTAATTAGTACACAGAATTACTTATTTCATGTTATTCTGCATCCTTGTAATAAAAATTAAATTCTGTTAATATATAAATTTTTACTACAATCTAGTAATAATATAAATTATTAAAATAAAATTATGAATCTTTGCAGCGTGTAATTTTTATTGTGAAAAATACGATTTTGCTAAACATCATTGTTGACCAGTGCAAATAATTTTTACAAGGTTTGTCCAAGAAATTCCAGGACCGAATTTAGAACTAAGAAACAAGAATAGACGTGTATTAGCAGAATGCTTGCCGCAATTTGGTGATTTTTTTACAGAAGAAAATGTATCAAGTTTTATAATTAAAAAAAAAAAAACTATTTATTACATACATACATATTACTACATGCATGCATATTTTATATTTCCATTAGGTCCTCAAAATTTATTCCATTTATCCTCAAAATTGGTCAAAAAAACAAGGTGTTCCCCCCTCCCTTTAGGTCTGGTGAAAAATTTGTTGGGACCATTTTAAGAACAGATGCAAAGCAATTGTTAAGTGATTTTGTGGCTAAATACTGTATTCCTACAAAAATTTTATCACAGTTCCTTCCTTTACAACTAAATTCCACATGCACATAACTTTAAAATTGAATTTAAGACAAAAAAAATAAAATAAAATAAAATAAAATAAAATAATCTTTCTGATTTGTATATAAAAACCACTGGAATTCAGAATACAGAAGAAAGACTGTGTACAAAAATGAAGATGTTCATTGTTAAAACTGAATTATTTCTGAAGAACTGTCACACTCATGGTTGCCCAGTTTGAAGCATTCCGAAATTTTGGCAACTTCTGCTTAGACTGTTGCACTAATCTATAAGTACTGCAATAAAAAATGAAAATTATAATTAATTTTAATATTTTTCAAAATAATCAGCTAAATAATTTAATATGTGAATCTGAAAGTTATTGGAACATGTTCCATACTCATTTGTAGATGTAAGTCGATGTTCCACTATCACACAATTCGAATAACCTAAACAGGAAATCGGTGCCCTTTTATAATTGATTTTCATTTTAGAAACAGAAGATAATCTGATAATGCCAAAGAGGAATTGCGGTTTATTTTTACAATCTACCATATGGTCAAGAGCAGCCTCATATGAACGGCAAGGACGGGACTTGGCATCATGTAAGAGAAACCAGATACTTTTCTTGAAACTGAGGTTTAACGTAATACATTCTTTTCCCTAGTCTGTCCAAAACTGTTGTATAATATTTTATATTTATAGTCTGACCCAAGGAAACAAACTTATGGTGTACTGACCCCTGCCAATCAAAGAAAACAAATAATATCCCGTTGTTTGCATGCCAACTGAACAGAAATACAGATTGTCAATTTTTAAATAAAAATTTAAAAAGTTGCAAATTGTCTACGATCAAGAGTCAACAAGTATTCTTCTCCTGAAATCTTTTTTATCTTTGGCTTCATTTATTGAATTTTAAAGTAGAAAATTTAGCCTCTTAATTGTACATCACTATATATACAAACAAGAGATAATAATTAAATCATGAAAGGGGTTAACATTCTAACAAGAAATACACATATCAAAACTAAAATAAAACAATTCAATAATAATATACGATTGTTGAAAATGCCTTGGTCTTTTTCAAGAAACAGCCTAAAAATGTTCAATAAAGCCCCATTTCTTAAAACAATTTAAAATAAAAATTAATAGAAACTGCAAAAAAAGATTATTTAATTCAAATTTAAACAAATTATAAAGTTAAGACACAATAACACGCCGAATAAATACTAATTCAGAAGTCAAACAACGTTGTTTGACTTCTGAATTAGAAATTATAAAGTGCTCTAAAAATGCAATAAATTAAAGTTTAAAAAAACTATTGATGTTTTTTAATTTAATTAATCAAGATATAATCTGCTTCAACATGATTCTAAAATAAATAATTGTAAAAATAAATATTATAAGAAGAATCCTTTAGTAAGAAACCAGAAAAACTACTAGATAACTAAAAGAAATGTGCTAAATACATATATTTTGAACTAAACAATATTAACTAAATTCTGAACGAAAGAATAAACCCAACTGCTAACACCTTTGTACACCAAAAGTAAAAATTTCAAGATCAAAATTTTTAAGAAAATTAGTTAATTAAAAAGAAATTTATTAAAAGCAAAAATGTTTTATAAAAACATACAGAAAAGTTTCCAAATTTGAGGGAAAATGGGGGGGGGGGGAACACATAGAAAAATAGAAGGCTTATAACCTAAAATGGAAAAAGGAAGAGATTAAAAATGGCAATATGCATAAAATTGAGAAAATCACCAATAAAACAGCAGAAATTAATTTAAAACAAATTAATTTGAAAGGAAAATTGAAAAGAAATTAAAACCTGAATGAAATATTATGCCCATCTGATGTTTCTATGCAATTACTAAGAGTGCTGTTTAGAATAAAAGAGTTGAATGGTACGTGGTCTTGTGATAAAAGGAAATAAGACAGAAGGCATACTATAGGTTTGGAATGGAAATGGTTAGTAACAGAGACAGAGGAACTATTTACAAATTTACAATTGTTATGCATGCAATAAATACTCCAAACTTGGTTTAAGTGAATCCTATAATGAATAATAAATTAAAATTAAAACAACCTACTGTGTTATTTTTGGAGAAGTAAGTTGATAAAATTATGTGAAAAAGTATAATTGTTAGGTAATGAATTTCTTAATATTTTCAACCTGTAGTGCAAATATTTTTAATTCTTAGAATCTGGTCAATAATAGTGTTAGCAATTACTTTTTTGGAAATTATGGAATTCCAACAAATAAGGTTAATGGCAGGAAGGTCCTTTTTTTTTTTTTAACAAAAAGCATAGGTTGAGAATTTTAAGGTCAAGGTAATCAATCTCATTATTACTGGAATTGGTTTCATTAAGTTTTATACATAATAAAGATATAAGATAAGTTATAGCCATTTCAATTAACCCAAAATTATTGAAAGTGATAAGACGATCAATGCATCTAAAAGGAAGATTAAATTTATCTATGTGATTACTCTTGTACACAAAGAAAATAAATTGTAAATAGAAGTTGAATAATTGGTGTTCATGGAAATGCCATTAATTTTCAGAAATCTGTTTGTTTGTTTTTATCTTTAAATTTGATAAAATTATGGAATCCATTTTTAAAAATTAGGGATGTTACTGAGTGCTAAAAACAATTTGTAAAAATTCATAACACTATTCATTTCTTTTAATGAAAGAAAAGTTGTACCAAAAAGAAGAAAGAAAGTTGTTGAAAGAAAGACTGTTGAAGAAAGTTGTACAGAATAAAATTTATGCCTTTCTTATTTAAAAAAAATATACTTGCTTGCAGGGGCGTAGCTAGAGTTTCCAGCGCCCAGGGACAAATGAAGAATTTGCGCCCCTTTCTGTGTGCCAAGAATGGAAAACATTTCATTAAAAAATTTCGTAGCATCAATTTGGCACCCCTTGGATGCTGCGCCCGGGGACAGATGTCCCCCCTTGCCCCACCCTAGCTACGCCACTGCCTGCTTGTCACACCAAGAAAGAAAATAATTTTATTTTGCATTTCATTTAATTTTATTTCTTATAACAAGTAAAAACAGGATCATTTGTAAACTTTACAAAAAACATAAAAAAGAAAAATTTTAAAATGCAATTTTTCCAAAAAAATGTAAAATTAAATTTAAGTTACTTGTCGCAACACTGTTGGCTTGAATGACATTTTGAATTACACTTTTGAATTACAAGGACATTTCATATTTTGGCACTCTGTTTTACACATAAACTTGATGAATTCTTGGATGCTTCCACTGAACTGAGCAACTGCAACTGACCACGAGGGATTTTGTGATCACAAATATCTTAAATTCCAAGCAAGTTCTCAGGCATAAAGTGAATTGTGATCTTGCATATAGTTGTTAAAAAATTCCCTCAGAAGTTCCAAGCCGGTAGAAACCATCCTCTGTCACACTCATTACAACTGCCAAATACTGCACGCATCACCTCGTTCTTTGCTAACATCAGGAATGAGAACTCGCACAGTAGTTTCCAAAGAAACAGTGGGAAACTTTTTTTAGACTTGCATTTCTAGACTGATTTTAGAATGAATTTTACCTTTGACAGCATTTTGTTTTTTAAAAAAATGCTTACTAGCATGGCTACAGAAATTATAATTTTTTTACAACACTTTGTGCATGCACTGGTTGCCTTTAAACACATACAACAGGTAACAGGAACGGAAATCTCTTTGGTAAGCATGTCATCATCATGTCAGTTTAATACACCATCGAATATAATCTCATCTATGTTTCTTTAAACAAACTCTTTGCGTAAGCTAATTTGCTTTATCTTTTTGCATCAGTTGGACACTTTATATCATTTTTTCTAGCAGCTCCTCTGTATTTATGTCTTTTAAAACATTTTTAGGTAGAAAAGAAGTTATTAGATTTGCAGCCAAAAAGGCTTTGTGTCCTTTGGATTCCAGAATGATAAGCTCTATTTCTTATAAATCAAATGAACCATAGTCCTTCACTCCACTGGTCAAATTTGTAGTTCTGTATCCATGTACCGGATATATTTTCAATATCTTGATTAGCTTTTTCGACACTATCCAGGATTTGTGAATGGCAAGGGTTCCTATAGACTATCTTCAGCGGTAGCCAAAAATGCTTCAAACTGCTTCAGATTATTAGCAAATTCGCTAAAATTGGAATATACATGGTGCCCCAAGCAATAAGAACCATGTCCACTTATTCGTAGGCTATTTCTTCTGCTCTTTTTGACATCAGTCTTCAGAATCACAAATTTTGTGGAATGATCTTGGAACACTATAACAAATTTGTATTCTGGAACTGGAAAACAATAAGATTTACCTGGCATTGAGAATTAAATTTAGAAAAAAATCATACGTTTCACAACGCTCTTTTTAATACCTATTTGTTTTTCCTGATAGGAAAAGGTGGATGTAGAGTTCAATATCATTCATTATATGTAAAGTTTTTGTATTTGGTTAAAGTTCTCTCAACATCTATCATGCCCTCTCTTCAACAGCCACATGAGTTTCATGAAGTATGTGAAATAACTCAGTGTCCATTATGTAACTACTGTATAATACTGATGCCTTCTTTAACAGGATAAATGATACTTTTGTTATCCACAAACAATCACATCATAAACCAATAGTCCCATGGTTACTCCTTAGTAGCCATCTCGCCTTTTTTACATCATTTTGGCCTTTTTTACAGTTTATGGTGAGTAATTTTGGTTAACAAACTAAACTGCAGCCTAACTCGAAGCTTAGATAGTTCATCTTCGAATTGTTGCTGCACATCTACTGAGTGTGACTCCTTCTCCAATACTATATCTTGCTGTTTGATTTTTATTCAGCACAGTATAAAACTAATTTTTTGCTGAACAAATTTAAGTGAGTATTTTGATACTCCTGAAAAAAGCTCAAAATGCAAATGGCAAATTCTGAACCTAATGGAAGAGCATGCATTTTGACATTTCCAAACACAGTATAAAATGCAAATGGCAAATTTAGAATCTCAGTGAAGGAATAAAAGTCGCGCACCTTACCCTGCGATATTCAAAATTAATCGGAAATGTATTTCATACTTTCCGATTACCATAGAATACCTACTTAGGCAATGTGAGAAATGTTTAATCGCTTCATTGTTGGCCAGTTTTCGGCATTCTCTAAAATATCTAGGTATTCTATAGAATGATGGATTTTACACTTTGGCAGTAACATTACACACATACATACATAGATATATAAAATCAAACATCTAATATTTTAATTAATAATATTAATTTCATACCCTTAGATTTTCGGTAACAAGTCTTGCTACAGCAGAAAGATTCTCAAAATTTCTGTACTTCAAGGTACCAAATTTTACTATAAGATCACCAACACGTAAATCCTAATGTAAAACAAGAGTAAAAATAAAACAATGAAATATGATAAAATGTTTAAAATAAAGTCAGTGATTAAAAGTTAATATATTAAATATGTTCTCTAAAAAGTAACAAAACAATATGGCAATAAAATATACATTACATGCAAAATCTTCAGCAATCTACATCTGACATTAGATCTATTATAATCTCATCTCATTTCTACTGCTTTTGAGTGTATATATATATATATATGCATGTGTGATTAATATTGTATATATATTGTATTTAATATGTGTATACATATAGATATAAGATAAAAAAAATATGTGAATCAAAATTATAATTTAAACTAATAGCAACTCTTTAATTCTCCCTCTCTGTTCTAAAAATCGTAATAACTTCTTTGGATTCAGTCATTTCTAGATCATTGCACAGCTCTGATGATGTAATCATTGGGAACTGAAACTTTTAACTCAAACCAAAACCTTTCTCTTTGTGTGCTTCATCTTGCATAACTACATACTTTAGCTTTTGCATTTGTGCCGCTTAGACGCTGTTTCATTCTGCTCTGTTTTTATCGCAACAATATCAAAAATGTAAAATTTCTTGAATAGACATGATTAGAGTGTCAAGTGAACTGTGGCCACAAATGTCAACTGGAAATAAAGATGGAATTAAAACTGCCTTGACTGCCAAGTTTCTTAGCTATTATGAACTCAACATATTAGCATACAACGCAATCGGAGCTCTTCCTCTTCAATATGGATCTACGTATGCATCAACACTGCTTGAATTTTCCCTTATTATTACATTACATATTCATATATATATATATAAACATAAAGCATCTAAATTAATTAGTAAATTGGATTAAAAGCAAGGTAATTCCTCTATAATATAACAATTACAACCATGTATAAGAGGTTTAACACAATATCAAAACTAGACCAATTAAAGAAAGAATTAATAGTAGAATAATCTCGAAAAATAAAAATGCAAAAGGGAAAATATGTTTCGTTCTCCTGGTCCATTTGAGATCAAAACCATAAAAATATTACATAAAAAAGATCAAAAACTGTAAAACAGGTTTTAAAATTTTTTTTATTTATAATCTTTAGCCTATTTTATATTTTTTTTAATACTTACTATGATTAGCAGCTTTTAACACTTGTGTTCCAGTTTCCTTTAAGGCTTTTAGTCAATTTACGTGTGTGTGTGTGTGTGTGATTGTGGCAAAGCTTCGAGGGCTATCTGCCTAATGGGAGGGATGCCTTCGTGGAGGACTAAGGGAAACTGGCTCGTATACACGTTACACATGGGGAAAACCACGAAAACGCCCATGCAGCCAGCCCGTTCACGGGATTCGAACCTCGGACCGAACTACCAGTGTTCAGCGACTTTACCGCTCGGCCGCTGGTGGGCAGTCAATTTACGATTAGTGAATGTGGAAGATTTTCCCCTTTAATATTGAGCAATTTTTAGGTTTTAGTTTTCCTTACAAAAAAACTAACTGTAAAGTAGGTTAGCTTCCTCTTTACCTTCATACTTTAGCTCACTTAAAGTCAACTGAAATTGTCGAACGTAAAAATTCGCTTTGAAAAACTTGTAGATTTAATACCACTTCCTCACTGCTCAGTATAAAACAACAAACACTTTGAAAAACTTGTAACTGTATTTACAAAATCACTTATAATAAATATAACTTAAGTTATATTGGAAAAACCAAGAACAAACTTAACATTAGGATTAACAACCACTGAGCTCACATTAAAGAATTTAAAAGTCTGCCTCCTAAGCATAAGAAAGATGCTTGATAATAATGCTGCGGTTCTTGAACATTTTCAAATGCACAATTTCGAACAAACTGGTATTTCTATTGTGGATATTATTCCCAACACAACATTAGTATATATGTATTTTCATTAGTTCATTAGGATATATTAGTATATAAAACCTTTTTAAGGAATCAGTTTACATACTACAAAATAAAACACTTTACCCTTACGAACTCAATTCTTATTTACAGACTAATTTAAGAGATAAAGACAATTCAGTATATAGTCAATTTGGAAGATTCTGTACCAAACAACAAGAGGAACAAGAGAAGGAGATAGAAATAAAAGACTTTTTTTTTTTTTTTTTTTTTTTTTTTTTTTTTTTTTTTTGCTGTACACTTTGAAAAATTGATTACAAAATTTCATAATTTTTTCAGCAGCAGCTTTTCATTAAAAGGATTAGCAATTTACTATACAGGTTCAAACACAAAATAATTAAGCAATTGCTCTACCACTTTCAATTTAAATATAAAGGCCTCCAATTAGTAAAAGACATTAGAACAGACTTTCATAAATACAAACTACATAGCAGTAAATCTTTTGAAAATAGACATTTCTGTAGTATCCGATTCAAGCATCCTGTTTATGACCGATTAAAAATTAATACATTTTTCAAACTACAACAATATCTATTTCCAGACAAAATACAGGCAATACCAAGCTAGTGATAGCTTGGTATTGCCTGTATATTATGTCTGGAAATAGATGTTGTTGTAGTTTAAAGGGTGTATTAATTTTTAATCGGTCATAACACTAGGTAGAAACTAGGTAGCTTAACCCTCTCACTGCACATCCCGCGATTTCCACGGGCAACATAGAAGTAGCAAATTTGTGCTACCCGCAATTTCCGCGGGAATGAATTTTTGACATCTATTTAACTGTGCAACCTGCACTTTCCACGTTCAAGGTTTCCTTTCGGCTTTTCTGTAATGTTTAATTGTTTATTTAGATGTGGGCTAACAGATGGCATTAGTTGTCCACATTTCTGCCAAATATACAAGAATAGGTAATGTAGCATTTTGTATGCACTTTTCAGAGCTCAAAATGCCAGCCAAATTTCGATTCATAGTTAACGGGACCAGAAATTACATGAAAGAAATAGACTACCATTTCACGAAAATACTTTAAAAAGTTCTCTACATCTATTTCTACATGTTATTACAGTTATTTCCAAAGAAGAGTGGAAACTATATTTAAAAAGTATTCTATTTAATAACTACATAGCATTTAATAATGCTTTTTTTAAACAAATACACAGAATCCCGATGGAGACTTGCTCAAGATCAACGATCTGTATTCTGTACCTTTTCACCAAGGAATTTCATTTCCAACAACAGTTATCTCAAGTAAAATGTTCATATTACTCTAACATTTACAGATACATAGATATCATTACATTCAACAACTACAATCAAACAGAATACGATCGCATTTATTCTTCATGTTTGATACTAAATAAAACTAACTTTCAACAAGAAGATATTTACCTAGACTTGTAAATTATCAATTTTAAAGATATTAAAATCTACGACAAAAGAAGAGATTTAGATTTCCCGACTCATCCAGAGGCATTCCAATATTTTCGAAAGAATAATACTTAATACCATACATACTCAATTCATCAGAATCAAAAATATTTGCAACAGCAACTAACAACTTCTTGTAAGTTGAATACTTAGTCAATATTCTCTTAGAAAATAAAACACCTCGATTCAAAATTTCTATATCTTTAAAGAAAGCTGGTATTAACTACTTTTTTAAAATTTCTCATCTAAAGTGATATGATAATTATTACTTAAATCTTAACTGGACGTAATAGTCAAATGACTACGATAAGAAATTTAATGTAAATATGTACAAAGAGATCTTGTATATATTTTTTCCCTTTTAATTATTTTTAGTATTTTGTAAATTTATAACTGGCAAAATCTAGCTGTTAATAAAAAAATGGGGTTTCTAGTATTTAAGGCGTACTGTACTTCCCACTCAATACTATATGAAGACTGTTACCTTTTATAATATATACCTTTTTTCCTTTTCCTAAACTCTGAGCCAGTTCTGTTTTTGCGCTCTAAGATTTTACAGAGAGCAGCTTCTTTTAGAAGTTTTTTACGCCACCATTTTCGGTTGACGATCACCTTCTCCTCATCAGTAATAATTTTACAGACCACACCCCATCACTGACACTCCCCCCCCACAAAATATATAACAGGGTATGGCATTTTAAACACATGTTAAAATACTTTATTCTGCTATTGGACAGTTTGAACCTTACTTTTCAAAGAACCTACAAAATTTCGCCTTTTTAGAGCAGTTCGAATTCTACTTTCTTTAGCAAGTACACTGTTTGGTCATCTTTAGAATTCAGTTAGAGCATGCATAGAAGGTCGCGTTATGATTTCAGTAAATTCGTCTTTTTCAGTTATTGTTTCAGATAGGTTTTCAATTTTTTAGCTGTATAAAGCTCAAATTTAACTTTTTTATTTATAGAAATCTCTAAATACAATTTTTCATTTTCTTGATATTAAAAGTTTAGCATAATCGGAAATCTTCCAAATTTTTAGTTTGTGTAAATTACTACATGTTTTGCTCTTTATTTATACTTGCTTTGAATTTTTATTAGCATATACAGTCAAAAGTTGTTAATTCGGACACCCATAATCCGGAATGATCTATAATCCGGACCTCTGACGCATGCGCAGAAAGTTTGTAAGACCATGCATTTACGGTTTAAGAATATAGGTGTGTGCGTGCGCAAAATACTTATACGAATGAGCGTTTAATGTATAAGCTAAGCTAAAATTATCTAATTCAGTTAATGTTGCAGATTGCGTTGTTTCTTAATCTTCGAATTGGATTTGGCTTATTATTTTTTGCAGACTGTTAGAGCAATTTTATAAAAGTAAGCTTGAACTTTCGATTATGTCGAATAGAATTTCTGATATATATTTACTAATATGTAAATCATCTACAAAGCGAAAGTATGTTTCAAAGTTAAACAAAAAGTGGAATTGCTGCAAAAAATGGATAAAGGCATCCTTTGTTTATCTAAACTTTAACGTTTGTTTATCTTTAACGCTGCAGCGCGCAATGAATTGGAAGTTCATCTGTCAGCACTATCCTTATCTTCAGGGCAAATGTTTTTATTTTATTTGGCTTATAATTCCTTACTAAATGTAGTATTTAATCTCGATGTACTCTGTGTCTTTGATATGATTTAAATCAAATTCCTCGTCTTTATAATTCGCTTCCGAAAGCGAAGTAACAGAGGTTATTGAAAACGAAAAAATTTCGATTGACAAATTAGTTGGTATTCTCGACACAGCAATTATAGGACTTGAACAGCGGAACTTTGTAACTGAACAAGAAATTATGTCTGTTTATAGAATTAAAGAGAATGTATTATCACATAAAAAAACGAAGCAACTCAAACAATGTACATTGAAAGAAATGTTTAATAAAGTAAAACAAATAAATATTAAGCTTTTTTTTTTTTTTTTTTTTTTTTTTTTTGTAAATTTTGATACCCTTTAGATCATAATTGATGTTTATTTCATAAATTATGGCTTCATATTTTTAATTTTATAATTTCTGCATGCCATCTTATCAGATTTTAAATGATGATCTATAATCCGGAATCGCCGAAGTCCTGACGAGTCCGGATTAACGACTTTTGACTGTATTGGTTTTAGACCTTTTTTTTTTTTTTTTTTTTTTCTTTTCTTTTTTTAAATTTCTATGTACATAATGTAAAGTTTCTTTCTTTCTTTTTCTTTTTTTTTCTTTCTTTCTTTTTTTTTTTTTTTTGTCATTTTGGCACTATGGAATGAATTATTCTTTTTTCCAAGTGTTTTGAAAATGTGTATTGAAATTTCTGGTGCATTTGAGATTCGATTTTATATGAATTTTAAAGTCTAAAAAAATTTGGAATTGAAATCTTTTTACAATTTTTGATCTCAAATGGACCAGGAGAATGAAACATATTAATTGACTTTGATTCATTTTTCCCTGATGAGTTCTGAATTGGAGTTTCAATAAAAGGAAATTAATTTTTATTTGTATAATTTCATATACTTTTCCTTTCACATTTTTATTTTTCAAGATTGTTCTACTATGAATTCTTTCTTTAATTGGATTAGTTTTGATATTGTGTTAAACCTCTTACACGGTTGCAATTATTATGTTATAGAGGAATTGCCTTGCTTTCATTCCAATTTATTAATTAATTTAGATGCTTTAAGTTTATTGTACTACAATCCTGCAGCTCTAGCACAGACAGGTTTTAAAAAAATTTTTACTTCTAATTTTTAGCCTATTTTTATATTTCTTTATATATATGTATGTATTTTATATATATAATTTATTCTATGTATATACATGTGCCATACTGTTTTGTAATAATTATTATTATTATTATTATTTACTATTGATGCAAATACAAGAAAGATTAAAAACAATGAAAATTGTTTAATCTTGACACTCAAGCTTTGGATAAAGAATGAAACAAATTTTTTAAATGAATTATTAAAAGGTAAAAAGAAATTTTGCATATGAAAAATAGCAGAACACTTTTTACAATAAAATATGAAAATAATTATACAAACTGTGATTATTAATACAAAGTTCTTAGTTTTATTAATTTATAATAATAATAAAGTAAACTTAGTTTTTGTTTAATTTTTTTGACAAAAATAAAATCAAATAAATTTAAATGTGAATAAAATTGAATAAATTTGAATTCAAATAAAATAAATTTGAATGTACTAAAATGCAAAACCTCTACTAATAGCACAATTTATAGTTTGGAAAAATTTATTATCCATTAATAGTGTAGCTAACAATAAGTTTATAGCTTATAAATTTGCTTTCTTTTGGCATATAACTTATCTAAGTCTAGACTAATTTCAGTTCATTCAGAATCTCAACAAGTTGCTGTATTTACTTAAAAACATATGCGATCTAGTGTTCATTGTTAAATGAGATCAGCTTATCCATTTCAGGGCAAAATTTTAAAACTGAAAGACGTTAGCCTTTCCTATGGAAATTCTTCCATTAATATTAATTTTAAATTTTTAATTTAAAACATTTTCCCTCACAAAAATTACACAAAATCTCTGCCAGTTCACAAGTATCCTACAGTAGCAAATTAAAGCATTTTTTGAAAAGTATTTAATACTTTTGTCCTCCCCCTTCACATACATCAGAATTGAAAAATATTGCAAGATCAGAAACCTGGGTTTTAAAAAGCATTTTAAAATATATTACACTAAATGATGTAATATATTTCATATGTGATGAGTGTATGGAATCCAGCACAATTTACCTAAACCCATAATTAAAATTAAAAAAATAAACAGTTTTAAGTTTAAAAATGCATGTTAAATGTGAACACATCAAACACTCACATAAATATGTGATTCATAAAAATATTTAATTACTTATACGCTGCTTTCATGCAAAAGTATGATACCATACACAGCATAGCACTTTTTCATTCCACACTCATCTTTTGAAAAGTATACTAAGACCCAGAATTGCTTTTCTATGAAAATACATAATATGGTAAGTTACACTTCATTGAATGTTAATAATGTCTTATTATGTGTCATTCATTCATTAAAACTTTACTGTATTAATATAAATTACATGACTACCTCACTACATATAGTTCTCAATATTATCTACAATTTATATAACTGAGAAAGTAAAATGTATCACCAATGGATATGAAAACAGTACTTGATATCTTTTAGAGATGAATGCAATGTGAATTGATTCTAATACAAATGCAATATCATAATTTCATCCAAAAGATCATAATACCAAATGACAAAATAACAACTATACAAGTACTTGAAGCAAGATCAAGACAAAACTGGGATTCCGATACAAAATTTTGGTGAAAACATAATGACTTTTGAGGAAGTTGATGTTTCCAGCAATATGCGAGTGGTTTGAAAATATGAGCGGGTCCACAAGTTAATGAACAATTTTACCATATATTTGTGAGCACTCTATTAGAGGTAGTGCTGTGAATTTTTATAATGCTATTACACCTACATCAAAGTTCTTCCCACAATCAGTTTTGGTTTAATAATATACATATAACGTGAGGATTTGGAGGATAAAAAATACTGATGTCACAATGGAGATTAAATGGTACAATCCGAAAGTGAATATTTAGTGTGGGAGGCTCATGACAAGATTTTAGGAGCATTTAAAAATAATTCAATGAACAAACCCATCAATTCAATGATAAAAACCAGAGTTTACCTTGATATATTAATTCACTGCATTTTCAGGATCGTCAAGATCATTTTGTTGCAAATCAAGGTTGCATAACACAAACCAATGGCTGAGTGTTAAAAGTCAATGAACACTGGTAGTTAGATCCAGGGTTCAAGTCCCAGTAAATAGGCTGGCTTGTATGGGCATTTTCATGTCTCCCCCCCCCCCTGTAATGTGGAGCCAGTTTATCTTATAAAGTCCTCCAAGGGACTTCTCACTCTTTCCGTGTAAAGCCTAATGGCGGTGCACGTTATAAATAATAAAAGTTTGTAACTTGTCACAAACACTTTGAACCTTGCTTGTGAAAGTGTGACAGTACTAACGTCGTTCTATTCCCAAACAAGCTGTTAAAATTGTTCGGGGACTTTATGACCACTTTGCACATTTGCCACACCACGGAAATGACTTTTGTAACATAAAATCCATTAACAATATTGCTGGATAGACAACTAGTGGATGAACCATTATTTTCAATGTTATTTTCTCAATAGCATAATCCCTTCAAAAATGCTCTATGGTCAACCTGCAAAAAGTTGCCAGATGTTGTTACCAATCAAAAAGAAATCAAATATAATCAAAAGGAAAATAAATTCTCCAATATATATAGATTTAAATATGGAGGAAAAAAAACCCCGCAATTTTGGAAGTGATTTCATTTCACAAATTGAGCACTCAGAGGGTTCATATATCTGTTTTTGGTTTACAAATTACATTGTTTAAAAGCAATAATAAATGGAGTTATTTGCCTTCATTATTATTAATAACTAGCTGGACCTGGGAAATTACACTATCTGGGCTCATTAGAATCATCATTTTTCTCTTTTCTTTTCTTACATATTTTTTAGGTGGCTGGCCACACAAGCAGCTAACCCATTAAAAGAACGCAAACATTTCTCCCTTCCAGTCTAAATGTAAATTAAATCAAGTTTTTTTTTTTTATTTTTTTTTATTTGCACAAAACGGGTAAATATACGAAGAGCTTTGAATTACAACTGTTTAAAGTAATTTTGTTGAAAAACATGGAAATTGTTCAAAGAATGAACATGTAAATTATTGCGATATTTCCATTTAATGGCTCATTCAATTTTATATTCTTGCTGATACAGTATGTTTAAAATTTTTTCATCATCATGAAATAAATTATTAATTTATTAATGCTGTTTTGACACTGGATGATGTAATCATGTTTCTCTTTTCAAAATTATCTGCATTATATAAAAATGATATGCTATGGGTTAGTTTGAAAATGATGCAGATTAGATAGGTTAAATATAAGCAGATATTATTAATATGAAAAGGGAAAATATCCAAACTAAAGTAGATAATTAAGGTTCTTGCAAATTAAAATTAGTAACTTAATTTAAATACTTTTTATCTTAGATATTTAAGATAAAAAATATTCATCAGTCCATTTAGTTTTAGCCCATTTAGTTTAGTCATTAAAGACAGCATTCAGTAAAGATGTGATGAACCACCTGACATTTAAGTGATATTCATATTTCAAAAAGGGAAAGTTTTATTGGAGGATAAACCTTTTCCTAACTACCCTCCCATCAACCAAAGGGGGGGGGAAGAGCCACTGCTTGGGATTGGTCAAGTCTTCAACCGAATGTTCAAGAAAGTAAACGACAGAAAAATAACAGAAAACAAACATTTTAACTGACTTGAGTTCCCAGATTTTATGAGATCTAGAGATGATTCATGTGCCAGTAAAATTTGTTCCCAGGCAGATTATGAAAGAGCTATTTGACCATTCGCAACATCTTATCCAATATTCACAAAAGGATGAATCTTGGATTCATGGATAAGATCTTGAGATGACACCTGAATCACCAACTTGAGGCATCCACCTGAATCATCATCTTGAGATGACACCTTCAGAACAAAGATGACACCTGAATTTTTAAGATCCCTCAACATACACTAATTTAATATAAACTGGTGTGTAAAACTTAAGCAACAATATAAAAATTTAGCAGATAGCCATGAAATTGCGAGAAAAGGAGGTCTGGAGATCAGTACAATGAACATGCAAGTCAGTAGAAACGTCATGCGTATGCAAATATCAGGAACAAAACATCAGAGGCGACGTGAGTGTATACAAAATGCGTGATGTCAGCAAGTACAGCTCAACAGTAGAATAAAAGGAAGGACAAAGACGCAATTCAACATATTCGCTGCAAGTGCCAGTGAGTCAGTTCGTGAAATATGGCTAGAAGAAATCACCTGGACGACTTCACAAGTGGAAGAATGATCGGAAAGCTGGAAGAGGGGCGTACTGTCACCAGTATAGCTGCAGAGTTCGGAATCAACAAAAGTGTCATTTCGTGCACTTGCAAAACGTTCCAAACCACAGGTACAGCTGTTAGAAAGGTTGGTGGTGGCTGCCCGGGGACGATAATTGCAGGGGATGCACGATATATCGTCCTGCAGGTGAAAAGAGGCCGACAGCAGTCAGCAAGCGCCATTGCTCAGCAACTCTGTACAGCAACGGGGTGACAAGTGTTGCGGTTTACTGTGGCCAGACACCTTCACAAAGGGGGACTATTCGCCCACCATCCTGAACACTGCCTCCCGTTGAAAGTTGGCCACCGATGCCATTGTTTACAGTGGTGCAGAGAGCACCAAAACTGGACAACTGAACAATGGAGTTGTATCTTCTTTACGGATGAGAGTCGGTTGAGTACCAGAAGCGATTCTCAACGCGTTTTGATTTGGAGAGAGGTCGGGACCCAGTTTTATCCCACTAACATCAAGGAAAGACACTGTAACAGTGGTCCTGGAGTTCTTGTCTGGGCAGGCATTATGCTGAATGGGCAAACTGAGCTCCACGTTTTCAACAGAGGGTCTGTAACCAGGGATCGCTATTGTGAGGAGGTACTCCTTCCCCACGTGCGTCTGTTCCGAGGTGCCACTGGCCCAGACTTAATTTTTATGGAATAATAATGCACAACCACATCGGACTCTTGCTGTTGATGAGCTACTGGAAAGTGAAGATATCACTCGAATGGATTGGCCAGCGTACTCCCCAGATTTAAATCCCATCGAACATGTGTGGGATGCTTTGGGGAGATGCATTGCAGCACGCTTACATACTCCGGAGAACACCCAACAACTCAAACAGATGCTGATTGAGGAATGGGCACTCCTATTGCAAGAAATGTTGCACCAGCTGGTTCTGAGTATGTGGAGACGGTGCGAAGCAACCATTACAGTGAGGGGAGGGCATATCCCATATTATGGAACATCTGCTAGTTGTTCTTCCTCTTGGATAATCATGAGTCACGATACTATGCATTCAATAAAGCTTGTTTTTGTTCGATTCCATACCGTATGCATTGTATTCCTTTTTCAGCTCTGATGCTTTCGTCATCCTTTACGTATATAATACTCTCCTTCATTTCTGCATTTCATGTCTCTCAGTAGATTTCTCGTGGAGTTATGGCAAAAACCCCTGCTGTTGCTTAAGTTTTGCACACCAATGTATATATTAGATTATGACTAAAGTTCTACTTCTATAATGCTTATATGTTAGTGCTAACAAAGAATGGTTCTGGACCTCTGAAAACTGGTATCTGCATCACGATAACACTCTGTATTACATATTAACAATAGTACTGGATTTTTTAAGCCAAAAAATACATTCCAGAGGACCTGCAGCAGCCCCTGCACTCATTTCATTCTGCCACTTGCAACTTTGTCCTATTTCTTAGTTTGAAAGCTAGGGAAAAGGAAAGGAAAGCTAGGAAAAAAAGGTTTGAAAGAGAAAAGATTCCAAGACATTTTGGATAATAAACAAAACAAAATGAGGAAACCACAGTATTCCAAAACAACTATTTCAGCACTGTTTATGAAGCGCCAATGTTAGGTTACGTGTATAGAAGACGGAAGGCACTATTTTGAAGTTGGCAACACAGATTAGCACCCTATTTCAATATTTTAAGGAGATGAATCAATCAGTAGCAGAATTAAATAGCCCGTGCATCAGGAAGTCTGTGATATATAATAATTTTTGTTAAAGGCTACAAAGTAAGAACTCATCAATTGCATGTGTTCCAACTGCCATTTATGACTTACATAAATGCTAATTTAATGTTATTAAAGTTTAAAAATTATTTTTGAAAAAGAGAAAAGAAAGAAAATTGCTTTACAGGCACTTACAGCCTTTTGTGCTGGAGAATTCTGATCCACTAAATCAACTCTTGCAAATGGTTTAGAATAGCCTTGTTGTATATTTAAAGAAGCTAAACTAGTGGACACTTTTTCCTCAGCATGAAGAGCATACAGGTTTTGTTCTATTTCTTTAGTCAAAGCTTTGCAGTCATTCTCTTTGCCTAAAATGAAGACAGCAAATTAAAAGTACTATAAAAAAATTTCACAATCAATATTCTAACTGAGAATGTAAGATTGCCAAATAATGCAGAACTGCATTATTTATATACATTATTCCTTCTATTCCTCCCCCCCAAAAAAAATCAATTACTCTATTAATTAATGTAATTTTGGACTTAAACATATGATTTAGAGAAGCTGCTAACTTTCACAAAATATTATAAAAATTATATGCTTACGAATGATTTCATGCCTTAAATGGCACACAGCATAGATATCAATGTCACTGCGGGGATAGCCTTCACCATCAACCAAAGGCTCAGTCATTGATACATTTTGCTGCAATAAAAAAAGTCACATTTAAGACTTTATGAAAAAAATTCAAATAAAATGAAAACCAAATGATTATTATCAAAACAAAATGTTAAAATTAAAAAAAGGTTACATGATTTTTTCCATGATTTTTTCCACACTTTCCATGTGGAATCTTTAACTTCAAAATCCTTCAGGAAGTCTTTAAATGTTAATAATGTCTGCAAGATTCACAAAGTTCTTGAGGTAATTTACAGTATGATGATCGTATCCTAATTGGCCACCACTCATGATAGTTGAACTAAGTATTAGTTGTTGCCGGATCATTGTAATGTTGCAGCATCTCTTTGTTTGACAACCTAAAAGGCATGTTTTGATGAGTTTATCAGCTCGACATTTTAAATCAAACACCCATGTTCCTTCTATTCATTTGCCATGATTCCTTTGGCTCATGATTCCTTTTCTGCATCAGAACTATCTGAAGACACACCTCACCTTGATTATTTTCAGGTATAATATGGCCTCTGTTGCATTTTCACTTTCTTCATAGAAGTTTCCTCATAGTTAATTAGTACAATGCAACTGGGGTTGTCAGAAAGCTGTCACTTGTCAAGCATTCCCATGCAGGCATGACGATATAAACAGTATCAGTTATAGTTCGACTGTCTCAAACAAAAACTTAACTGACATTCTGACAAAATACATAGATTCGTCCAAAAGGGGTATAAGCTGCGAGAAGTGCTCTCTTTGTTAGAAAGATACATCCGAGGGAGGGAAAGTCCCTATGTCATTCAGCGATGCTGTCATCATTGTATTTCAAACCTTCGGGTTTGTTTTACAGTATTTATACACTGCTCGACATTGAAAATGCAACACCAAGAAGGAGTGGTCAGAAATTTATGCAAATTTTAGAGCAGACGCACGTCACTGAGTTTTGCAAATGATGTGAAACGCACAGCTCTCCGACGCACGTGAAGTAAGATATAAGGGAAGGAACGTGCAAAATGGGCAATATTCGTGTCGTTATTTCTGCCAGACAAATTATTGAAAAAACTTGGTTTTGTATCGATGATACGTGTAATAGCGGAGAATGCCAGGTCGCCATCAACGAAGGTACTTCCAGCAGACAGACGATTTTACGAGGGGTATAAGGTGATCAGACTGGAAAGGGCGAGTTGGTCCTTACGTAAAATAGCAGCTGATACCTACACGAATGCGAGCACGGTACATCGGCTATGGCAAACATGGTTGCAACAAGGAAATGTGGGAAGAAGGAGGGGTACAGGTGCAGCCATGGTGACCTCAGCCAGAGTGAATCGTGGTACAAGTGACTTGCACTGCGATTCTGCAGCATGTGCAAGATACCCTGGATGTTCCCGTGTCGACCAGAACCATTTCCCGTCAATTGGTTGAACGTTGCCTGCACTCACGGCATATGTTAAGAAGACTGCCATTGACCCCACGGCATAGATGCCAACGTTTAGAATGATGATGGACTGGAGTGATGTGCATGACAGTATGGAGATTTCCGGTTATGTTTTTACCACCAATCCTCGAATTCCATATCACAGATTATGTTCTTACTGCATTAATATAATATTAACAAGACATAGTGCACAATAAAAATTAAACTTTATTTAGGAACATCGCGCATACTCCCCGACAGCCTGCCTGTTTCACTCTGCTCGCTACTCGTAAGAAACTTCTCCTCTAGGGTTGCCACACTTATCGGAGGGCGCAAGGCGCACTCCTTATCGCCATCACCACAGAGTTTCCCCCCAGTTCCTTTAATGGCTATTCAAAGGAACGACTATGAAATTATCTCAGAGTATCCGTACTGTCGGGTATTTTTACATGATTACAAAATTAGAAAAGATCAAAATGAAATTCAATATATAACAAGGTATTGACACATATAATAAACATGAAATAACAAGAAATATGTTAAGATATGAATTTAAAAAAAATGTTTTAAATTGTTATGTAAGAAGCAAGTTTCTTAGGGAAGTGAACATGTCTTCCCGATCTGGTGACAGTTTGTGTCTTAGAGAGTTCGTTTGCAGATTTATTCTGCTGAACTGTCTTTAAGTCTTTATTTGTTTTCAGTTCAGGCAAATTAGAGTCCGAAAGCAAATAGGCTGGTTTCACACGGTCTATAGACACAGTAGATTTCAGACCGTTAACATCAATTGTGAAAGTTTTGTCCGTTCTAGAAAGGACTTTATGCGGACCTGTATATGGTTGGCACAGAGGTGGCTTTACTCGATCGACACGTAAGTATACATGCGTACACGACTTTAAGGTAGCACTTACGTAACATTTTTCTTGGCAATGTGCAGATGTTGCTATTGGATTCAATTGTTGCATTCTATGCCTAAGATTCGTGATAAATTGTGTGTCATACGGAGATATCTTAGATGACGTTATCATATCACTAGGCAGCTTGAGAGTTGTGCCGTACACCAGTTCAGCACAAGATGACTGTAGATCTTCCTTTACGGCTGTCCGAATACCAAGCATAACAACTGGTAGTGTTTCAGTCCAGTTATTGGTCTCGTGAGCCTTGAGAGAAGATTTTAAATGTCGATGAAATCATTCAACAATGCCGTTTGACATTGGATGATAGGCTGTTGTTGTGATTCTGTTCGTACCCAAAATGCGCGTGAATTCTGCAAAAAGGGGGAACTCATTTGAGAACCTTGGTCTGTTGTTATGATCGATGGGCAGCCAAAACGAGATATCCAACAGTTGAAGATGGCTCTGCAAATGGTTTCCGTTTTCATATCCGGGATGGGAATGGCTTCAGGCCATCTGGAAAATCTATCTATGAGAGTTAAAAGGTACACATTGCCTTCTGATGGAGGTAACGGTCCGACGATATCCATATGGATTTCTGAAAAACGTGCATCAGGAAGAGAGAATGTGCCCAGTGGTGCTTTAGTATGCCTAGTAATTTTCGATTTTTGGCAAGATTCACAGGATTTCACCCAATTTTTGATATGACGTTTCATATCGGGCCATACATAATGAGAACAAATAAGCTTCGTAGTAGCTGCAATTCCTGGATGTGACAGATTATGCAGATGATTAAAGATGAGTCTGCGAAAGGAATTCGGAACAAATGGACGAGGAATGTCCGTTGATATGTCACAAAGAATATTACCATCAGAATATTGGCACGGTTTAAATTCCAGTTTCAAAGATGATGTGTTGTTTTTGAGAAGGTCTTGTACCTCCGGATCATGCCGTTGAGCTTCCGAAAATTTTTTAAAATCCAAAAATGGAGATTTTGTTATGGAATCAATTTCGATTCTTGAAAGAGCGTCAGCAACGACGTTTTTTGAACCTTGCACATGCCTAATATCAGTAGAGTACTGAGAAATAAAATCTAAATGTTGCAATTGTCGAGGTGAACATTTATGAGGGTTCTGTTTAAAAGCGTATATTAACGGTTTTTGATCCGTATAAATTATAAAATTTCTGCCCTCTAACATGTGTCGGAATTTCTTAATTGCAGAATAAATAGAAAATAATTCCCTATCGTACGCGGACCATTTCTGTTGACTTTTATTCAGTTTCATAGAGAAAAATGCTATAGGTTCCCATGTTTGTTGAGACAACTGCATAAGTGTGCCGCCGATTGCGACGTCTGAGGCATCTACCCAGATGCTTAGCTGGGCTCCGGGAATAGGGTGTATCAAAAGGGTAGCCTGAGCAATGGCATTTTTGGCAGCAATAAAGGCTTGTTCAGCATTCTCGTTCCAATTTAATTGTGGGGATGAATCCTGAACACGAGAACGAGATTTCTTTTTATTAATATAGCCTTCTAACAATTTTATTAAAGGAGAAAGAATATGTGCTGCTTTAGGTATGAAACATCTGTAAAAGTTAAACATGCCTAAAAATCGGCGAAGCTGAGTGAGAGTGGTAGGTTGAGGAAAATCTAAAATACATTTGACTTTGTCAGGAAGAGGTTCAATTCCGTTTTCACTAAGGTGAAAACCTAAGAAATCAATAGATGTTTGACCAAAGGTGCATTTTGAAACATTTATGCAAAGTCCATATTCCTGAAGTTTGGAAAATAAAGCTTTCAAATGCCTGCAATGTTCCTCAGAATCTTTAGAGGCTATGAGCAAGTCATCGACAAAAATGTAAACACCTTCTAAATCCCGTGTGACTTCATCTATAAAACGTTGAAAAGTCGCGGATGCATTGCATAAGCCGAATTGCATACGGGTACTTTCGAATAAACCGAATGGTGTGCATATGGCGGTTTTGTGGATGTCGGCTGGGTTAATTGGTATTTGATGGTATGCCTTAATCAGGTCGACATGACTAAAAATTTTAGTACCGTGCAATGCAGCAGTAAAATCGGCTAAGCATGGAATAGGGTATTTGTCTTTTATTGTTTGAGCGTTCAATGCTCGATAATCTCCTACAGGTCTCCATTCCAGACTTCCCTTTTTTGGAACCATGTGAAGTGGGGATGCATAATTGCTGCTCGAAGGTCTCAAATGCCCCTATTGCATCATAGTTTGAAATTCTTGTTTTGCTATTTTTAAGCGATCTGGGGCTAACCGACGAGGTTTTGCAACCACAGGTGGACCTTTAGTTATGATATAATGAACGGTGTTGTGTTTAACAGGTTGGTTAGGATCTGGTAATCTAGTAACTGAAGGAAATTCTTTTAAAATTTTGTGATATGGTGTATCATTAAATACAGTTTTTACTGAATAAATGCTTGCATTTTTCACGCAACCGACGGTTTTAAAATGCGTTTTTAAATCTTTGAGACATTTGTTTCTGAGATCAGGCACCAATTCAAAGAAATGGAGAAAATCTGCTCCAAGAATGGGTGTACTAACATTTGCTATAAGAAAAGTCCATGTAAACTGTCGTCTTAATTTGAAATCCAAAGAAAGTGTTTTTTGACCATAAACATGAATAGTAGAAGAATTAGCAGCGAAAAGTGTTTGTTGGGACGAATTCCGTTTTTGAGAATTATTTGCTGGAAGTAAGGACACGTCAGAGCCGGTATCGACCAAGAATGAAAGGTTTGTTCTACGGTCACGAACGAACAGGCGACGTGAAACTTGAGGCAAAGAATAAGTCGCCTCTATTCTTTGCTGGTTTCGTTTCCCTGCCATGAACAAGGTTTTGTACATTTGTCATCTCTACACTTTTTCCCAAAACGTCTATGATACCAGCAAACAGAATAATCTCTCCTTTTGGAATTGCTTCTTTCCTTATTGCGATCTCCGCGATTTGGCGAGCGACCACGAGAAAGAGAAATGCGATCAATATGTTTGTTTAATTTTTCTATTTGTTTAAATAATTTATCCTCAAGAGACTGATCGACTGTGCGAGAAACGGCACAAGTCCCTGGGGTTGGATTTACTTCTAAAATTCTGTCGGCAATTTCTGCAGCTTTATCTACAGTTAAATTGGACACCGCTGCCAAAATAGACTGAACAGTCGAAGGCAAACGTTGAAGGAATAATTCTAATATTAAGTTATCAGGAACATTTAAAGATTCTGCTCGACGTTTCATATTTCTAAGCAAATCGGAAGGTTTTCGAGAACCTAATTCTTCTCCAGATAATAATTGGCGAATTTCTTGCTGAGAAGATTCTCCTGAACGATTTATTAACTCAGTTTTAAGCTTTGCATATGGATCAATAGGGTCTGGTTTCATAAGTAAATCTCGTACTATTGATGCAATATCTGGAGGAAGATGAGCAACTACATAATTATATTTAGTAATGGATTCTGTGATAGGTTTGGGGGTGGCAAGAGCAAAGGTACTTTCACACATAATAAACCATAAAGATGGGTCTGATCGGTTATAAACCGGAATTTGGACGGCATGAACATCAGACATTGTGCAAGGTTTTTAAGCCAAAATAAAAGCAAAAATTTTACTAAAGAAAATGAAATTAAATGATAAGTAGAAAACAGAATTATAAAATGATCTATAATTACTACTCATCTGTGATCCGGAGGATGAAAATCGATGTAATCCATTACTTCTGGTTTGGAGATCTTGAGTGATGGCTTGTAGTCAAAACCGAAAGTGCTTGAGAACTGTTCATACGATTTAACACAGTCCAGGTTACCATTATGGTTGGATTTCCTATATGTTTTTACCACCAATCCTCGAATTCCATATCACAGATTATGTTCTTACTGCATTAATATAATATTAACAAGACATAGTGCACAATAAAAATTAAACTTTATTTAGGAACATCGCGCATACTCCCCGACAGCCTGCCTGTTTCGCTCTGCTCGCTACTCGTAAGAAACTTCTCCTCTAGGGTTGCCACACTTATCGGAGGGCGCAAGGCGCGCTCCTTATCGCCATCACCACAACAGAATGGCGAAATGTCATGTTCTCTGATGAGTCACACTTCTGTTTATCCAGTGACAGTCACCGCACACATTTGTGGCATCAACGTGGAGACAGATCTATTCTGGCAGTAACTGTGGAACGCCCCATCACGCGACAACGTGGCATAATGGTTTGGGGCGCTATTGCCTACCATTCCAGGTCACCTCTAGTTTGTATTCAGGGCACTATGATGGCCCAACAATACTTGGATAATATACTGCGGCCGGTGGCAATCCCCTAATTTCAGGGGCTGCCTATGCAATTTTTCAGCAGGATAACGCCTGAGCACACAGTGCTCGCATCTGCCAACATGCTCAGCAAGGTATACAGACGGTTCCCTGGCCACCGTACTCTCCTGACATGTCACTAATCAAACATGATGTTGGATTGGTGACAGGTCAGGAGGATTGAATGGGATGAGATTGGACGTCGTTTGCAGACTCTGCCCCTGCCTCGTTCAGAAGACGAACTGTGGCAAATTGTTAAAAGGGAATGGAGAGCCATCCGTCAGGACACCATCCGCACTCTTATTGACTCTATGCCTAGGCGTGTTTCTTCATGCATCGCTGTCGGTGGTGGTCCTACATCCTACTGAGCTGATGCCGTTATCGCTCTGTATCCCGACTATCATTTTGAAATAAAGATCACTTATTGCTGCTTCCTGTCTCTTTTTTCCAAATTTCATCACTTTCTGACCACTGCTTCTTGGTGTTGCATTTTCAATGTCGAGTAGTGTATGTATATAAGCAAACACAAGAGTTTGAAATATAGTATCCATATATATATTCTCAAAAATAAATGCTCAGATTTGCATTAGTTTTAAAAAAAAGAAAAAGAAAGAAAAAAAAAAAAAAAAAAACAGCAGAAAGAAACTTGATAAAAATGTTCAGCTTACTCTAAATTTATGGAAAGTACAGTTGATGAAGCTTATGAAACAAAATGCTCCTAAAGAAAATTCAGTACTTTTCCGTTTTGCCGGCGCAAGTGATAAAGTCGCCAATAATGGTGCAACCGATGCCAAACGGAATATTCTCGCTGGTAATCCTTTTACACCTCATTTTCAAAACAAGTCGCAGCTTTTTCTTATCAGATTGATTTTTTCTTTCAATACTGGCATATAGTTACATAGAATTTTTATCAGATAGTTCAGTTTTATGTCTAAGGCCATTTTTGGTAATTAAATCAATTAGGATACAACCACAGCCATTTCCTAAGTTACTTTAGCAGCTTACCCGAAGTTGAAAATATAGAAAAGGTAAAGACAAGGGTTAAATTCATCAATTCTAAGACAAGGGTTAAATTCATCAATTCTAATGAGAATGCATTAGCGAAGTAAAGCACTGCAGTTTTACATAATTTCTGAGTAAGCTAATTGTACGCACCGAAATATTTCTTGCATTTAAACTTGTGTTCCAAATTAAGATTTAACTTGAAATTAATGTAGATAATTACTGAGAGCATTAGATTTTTGTAGAGTAGTTTACGTAAGATGAGATCGCTTGCGATCACGTGATATGAACCGGCGAATCAGGATGTTGAACCATGAAAGCATAATAAATTCTTAAATTAATGTCTTTTTACAAATTTGTTGCCTTTATTTATTGACTTTTTATAAAATTTTAAGTGATATTAAAATGTTTATGCCTTCAAAATAAAAAAAAATTCTTAGAAGTAAAATTTTTTTTTAATATTTTTTATGTGTATACTGTATGTTGTCGCCAATAAAGTCTGTTTGGCGAGATTTGCACCGGCGAAATGGAAAAGTACCGAAAATTCATATAAATTTGATTCCATACTTAAAGAATATGATTTTACAGCTACATGTCTGCCCCATACCACTGCAACGCACCATTAATGCAAGTGAATTCATTTGGAGTGAAATAAAGCAATTTGTATGGAGCTGAAACATAGCTAGAGATATGGCAATGGATAAATTATTACAAATTAGAGATAAAGCTCTTGAAAGTATAATGACAGAATATTCAAAATGGTACTACACATGTGCAGAAAATGACTACTGGAAAAAAAAAAAAGTTTCAATGGAAGATTTAATTATTTCTTCTGATGAAGAGGATGTCAACTTGGATATGTACAGTGACTATGATACAGAATAATAAGAAGTACAGAGGTAGGAAATTTCATTTTAACCCCCCCCCCCCCAATATGTACAGTGTGGGGCAAATAAAAGTGGCCTGAAGAACAGAGTTCCAAGTTACAAAGAAACACAGCAAAGGAAAAGAAATACAGTACTAACCTGATTATAGCAAATGTTGAAATTGACCACCATTCACCTCTTGGCACTTATGGGCCTTGGGTTAGCAAACTGCTGAAGGCACATCAAAGCTGGACTGCAGGAATTGCTGCAATCTCATCCGAAATACTCTACTACAGTTTTTGAAGATTATAAGGGTTCTTGCAATACACCTTAGACTTTAGAGTTCCCCACAAAAAGTAATCATTCACTGACAGATCAGGTGACTTGGGTGGCCAGCTAGGGCTGAGACCAGACTGACCTTTGCTAACAACTGTGTGTGTGAAGATTGTGTAAATGTGATCCAAAGTGCGGCCGGCTATATGAGCAGTTGCTCCATCCTGTTGGAAGTAACTGTAGATCTTTTCCTCCTCAATTAATGCTGCCACAAATGAATTAAAAATGGTGAAAATGTAATGCTCTGAATTCAGTGTGTGATGAAAGAAGGTGGAACCAATAATGCGGCATACAGACACTGCACACCAAACCCAAACCTTCTGATCATGCAATTTGGTGGAAAGTATGCCGATTCTTCGCTGCTCAGAACCTGTGATTCTGTGAGCTGACATAATCCCTCTGGTGAAACTAGGCTTCATCAGAAATAAAGAGACGATCCATGCCCAAGCCATTCATTGTTATCTCAGAGAGCGGCCACTCAGAAAACTGGAGACACTGAGGAGCATCTGCCAACAAACACTCTGTAGGGATGCATTTTCAGGTCCAGGTACAGTATTCTGTCCACATGATTAATGTGATATGTTCGTCTCTTGTGACAGACATCAGGTTGATTTGGTAGGACTCTGAAGCATTTTCTGCTGAACTTAAGAGACATTTTCTGGTGTTCAGACATGTCCGAAAATGTTATTCGACTTGTTCAAAACAGATGCTGTCTGACGCCATTTTCTCACTAATCATTGCATGGCACTCTTTGCTGGCACTTTGACACCATTAGCTTGTCTGGGCACACCTAAAAAGTTCCCTCTGTACACACAGAAAAATTGAATGAAAAAGGATTTACAGGTTACTGTAGGTTACTCTGAACCTTCTTTATTTATACTAGATGGCAGCACAACACAAACCAGTCCATGTACTTTAGCCACATTCAATTTTAAAGACCCTAATTTTTCAAAGAAATCTCCCAGGTTTTTTTTAGGATATAAAAGGAATCGTTTGAAAAAAATTTCTATGTTATTTTTTTGACTGTATGCTAATCTCTTTTGTCTATATTAGTTTTAAAGTTTTACCTTGAAATCTTGCCTAAAATTGAACATCAGGTGTGCCCAATATGTGATCACTGAAACACTAGGACCAGACCAACAACTATATCTTTGTTTCACAGTAGCTCTCTGATGAGCTCATTTGCAATAGAAAGGTGGGTCCACATCTGTGTTTCATTTCCTGTTTTTCTTTTTTATCTTTTTTTTTTTTGGGGGGGGGAAGTTTGGTTATCAACTAAGGAATTGTTGGGGTGACTTTCTAAAGGTCATGGATAATTTTATCAGTTAGCTGTTTGGTTTTTCACTAGGGCAGTTCTCTTTCACTCAAAGAAGTTTTGTTAGCGCTACGGTTTGATAGTTTTGAGTTTTAGATGTTTATTTAATTTTACTTTATAGTTTATACTTCTACGAAAAGTACCACTATGGAAAAAAAATAGACAAAAGTGTAAATATGAAATGTAAATATCATATACCCAAGTTGCTTCCCCCCCATTTATACGCTTGTAATCATCATATAACCAAGAAGAGCTTTCTTTTTTGGGAAGGATAGCGGGCCTTCCCCATGGGCCACCCTGGGTAATGCTATATCTGCTACGGTATTCAGAACCTAGTGTTTTTTCTTTTAATCGTACGCAAAATCTTTTACTCTATTATGCGCTTCCCAGCAATGCTCGCTTCAGCACTCTTTTCAAAGCTCTATTTATTCAGCACACCCACAGAATTAAAATGGTGTTATCTTTACAAAATTTTACCTGTATACTCTCCTCTGAGCCTAATTAGACTGCCTACTTTTTTTTTTTTTTTTTAAATTTCAAATTTAAAAGATAGCGTGTTGGAAAGGGTTAAACTTGCAGCTGACCACACTATTTCCACTATATTATGTATTTGTTGTAAACACAAATTTACACAACGAATGCTTTCTGCTTCACTGTGAGCACCATCTTCACTGCTCAACTCACACTGACCAGCCCACACTAAGCTATGAACCGGTTTGGATAATTTGGTGTGCACATCAAATAGTGTGGTTATATGCATACATTCACAAACAATCATATCCGCTCCTCCGAGCTACTTTCATTTGCTTTCCTTTGCTGTGCTTCTTTGTAACCTGTAACTCTATTCTCCGTGCTACTTTCATTTCCCCCATTCTGTATTATACAGAATATAGCTTTTAGTGCAAAAATTTTAGCTCAAAAGTAACAAAAGGTAGAATAATTATATACCTTTATTTCATATGTATATAATAAATAATAAAGTATAAGAACTATAATATATAATAGTATAATTGTATAATAAGTACTTAAGTATTCCCCACCCTCTTCATACACAAGGTTCTGAAACTATAAAAAATATTCATGAATTTTTTGCTTCCTTAAGGCATTCAGAAAACAGGCTCGCCTAAATTTCAAAATGCATTTGCCCATGTAATGGGTGCTTTCATCTTACAAACAAAAACAACGTCTTGCAATCTACCTGTGAAAGTCACACCAAACCTTTCCATTCACTAACACTGTTCATGTAACACTTTAAAAGTAATGTAGCAATAACACGAGGGCTTTGCAAGTGACATAAATGATAGTGGCACAAGCTCAGTTTTGTTGGTGATAACTTGCAAGCTGTAGCAGATAGCATAGCAATAATTAATAATTCCAGAGTAGCATCTAGCCCTAGCATTGCTAATGCTTCATGCATGTGCAATGACAAGCTTCTTTGGTGTTATTGGCTGGTGTCCGCTGTACAGAAGTGACAATGTATCATGAGATTAGCAACTTAAGACATGTTGTACTTGCACTAAATTTTGTCACATTGCGAAAGTTAACTCTGAAGTATCAGTTTATCCATTTCTTATATTTAGCGTAATTAGTAGGATTAGATTATTATAAAATTTGGAAACATAGAAGCTGTGTAGAAAAATGGATACATGCTTTCAGTTATTGTACAGTAAAATGCACTTCAATGCTCAGTCCCATTCAAATACATTTCCAAGCATGCCAAAAACATCGGCTCCAGTCCAAAGAGTATTCTCAATAATGAACATTATATGGTACGCAGAAAGAGGTAAAATGGCTAAACCAAAAGTAAAAGCTTTAGTAAGCTGCAAAATTAATAGTGAACAAAATTGCAGTGCATTTTTTGATGCCATTAAAATTAACAAGGACTTTAAGAAAATTAACACTAGTGAAAAATATTAATAACACTAATGATAAATACTACTGAATGAGGCATGCTGAATCATTCGAAATTTATTTTAACACATTGCTGATTTTTGTTAACAATTTCTTTACCATAATAGTAGCAGTTTTTCAATCATGATAGTAGCTTTCTCGAGTTTCATTTTCTGTTGTATTTTTCCACAATTGCCCCAGTTTGAGCAGAAAATATTATGGTATGCCTAATCAGAGTTCTTAGACAACGAATAAAATGCTATAAAGTGTATATCTTTTGGATTACTACTAAGATAATGTAATCAAGAATAACAAGAAGAAGGAACAAGGATGTTAGTTTGCTGAATGCCTATTAAAAGATGATCTTTTATTATGATAACTGTAAATATGAAATAAAAAATATTTGTCAAATGAGGTTAAATTAATAGATTATGTCAAAGCACTCAAGAGTTATTTGCTTAGGATGAGACATGCCTTTGTAGAAAGCATGAATGTAAAAAGGAATCCTTTTTTCCAATCATTAAATCAAACATCTGCCACAAACTGTTATATTTTAATGACTTAAAGATACTGTATCTAGTGAAGTATTTTAGCAAATTTTAACAAAATACAGCTGTCCTCGTTCACTCTAGGGTAGAATTGGGTGCCCCTTCGATTGGCGACATTTTTAAAAAAATTTTGGCGATGAAACCTCACTTCTGGTTACCACGATAGTTTTAACTCTGTTTTAGCTTCCCGATTTTGTTTAAATGAAAATAGATTGATGTGCACATGGACATATTTAAGGCAGTGCACAATGCCTAGTTTGTGCAATTTCAGGATGTTTTTTTAAGTAAAAACAGATTGATGTGTACATGGACACAGATCTTGTGCAATTCTTTGACTTCTTATTTTGGTTTTGGTAAAATCCTAGTATACGGTGCAGCCTTGGCGCAACTTTGAAAATTATCGCCAACACCAAAAATGATCCAAAGAACATCTATATATATACTATACACTATATACTATGTGTGTATATACATAGTATATATACTATATACATAGTATACACTATGTTTAACTATATATTTTCTTGGAATGACCCGTTAACTACTCATCGTATATGTCCTGTTTTTACTGCTTATCATAAAGTCGCCAAAAGTAGCCGTGCCAAAGAGGCCGCGATCTTCCTGGCGCCGATCTTGGCGTCAAAAAGGAATCGCCAATAAACAGGAGCACCCAATTGTAAACTTTTACCGTCATCGTTATTACAAAAACTGAAAATTCGAGACTTTTCCAAAACACATTTCTTATGCATTTCTTGGTTTAATCCTAGTATCCGGTGCACACGGGATTTGGCTAACGTTCTTTGGGTCCTTTTTGGTAAAATCCGGTTAATCTTCGGATTATGGTAACTTGGCGATTTTTTGGCGACCAACCCTGCTACAGCAACCTGCTAGTTTTATTTTGGACGCCATTTTGTTTTCACAAAGTAAAGGCATTTTTTTTTTTACTCAACAATTTTTCCAACAATCTGCTAGCCTAATTACGCGTATACTAGAACTTTTATGAAACAAAAATGCTTAATCATGACGAAGATTAGGTAGAAAGTGCAGAATCGCAAACTGCTTGCCGCGTTTTTAAGAATTCCACGTACACGGTATACATGTACACATCGACCTATTTTCACTTAAAAAAAATTCCAGAATTGCACAAAAACGGCATTGCACACACTCTTGACTTTATCCATGTACACTGCTAAAGTACTAGCTAATAATCTTTATTGCCTTACCAAAATGTCGCCAAACTACCTGTTACCATCCATTAGCCTAAAATCCTAGTATACGGTGCAGCCTTGGCACGATTTTGAAAATTATCGCCAACACCAAAAATGACCCAAAGAACGTCTATGTATATACTATACATTATATGCTTTCACTATATACATAGTATATAATAAGTATAACTATACATGTTCATTGAATGACCCATTTACTACTTCATCATATATGTCCCGTTTTTACTGCTCATCATAAAAGTATAACTATACATAATAAGTATAACTATACATGTTCATTGAATGACCCGTTTACTACTCATCATATATGTCCCGTTTTTACTGCTCATCATAAAAGTAGCCAAATCCCGAGTGAACCGGATACTAGGATTAAACCCATTTCTTAATAATAATTCTGACATCCAAAATTTAAGGAGTGAAAATATACATAATGTTATAAAAGATATGATCTGCCCCAAATAAGCAAATTATATTCTGCTTAAAATCTCCTTTTAACCTACCCTAATCAGCATTTACATTTAACATAAGAAAAGGAAGTAAAAATGCAATAACAAATATGAATTTTCCTGTATTAATGATGTATTTCCTGAGCAAGTTTAAAATATAGTATACACTACCGTTAAAGATAACTCAATAAACTTAAATTTATTACCAAACTTTACAAATATCTATAATTTGGAATTAAATTTATATTTTAATCACCTCTCTTAATAGGGAATGCAGATTAATAAGTTCGGCTTCAATAACATCTCGTCTACACATCAGCGATGCTAAATTAGAACGAACGTTGTCGGGATTATCCATCATTAGCTAGTAGAGAGGCTATTATAGACAAAAAGATCTATTAATCAAATTTTAATTATTAAAAATGAAACATATTACGTTAATTCACTTTTGACAGCTCTCTAGATGAAAACTACTTCTACTTCCACTGTCATTTTTCACTCCTCTAATCAAAATACTTAAATATAACTATGAAGTAATATTAAATGCAAAATTTATTTTACATTTGAATTAAAATATATTTTTGATGATAAATTTAAATTTTCACTACGTAATTTTTTTTTTTTTTTTTTAAGATCAACATTTTTATGTTTACGAAGCGAAAGAAAACAATTTCAAATTTTATATAGTTAAACATATAATTACTATTATTGGTTTAAAAATGTATTTAAAGTCAAAATGTGTCTTCGCAATTACGAATTGCAAAATATTCCGCATAAATTCATATTTATTTTTCACTGTTTAGTGAATCTTAACTACAACCGCCCTTTCTATTTGCTTTACACATGGTGGCAGTGGATTGTTAAGTTCAGTGAAAATTATTTATAAATTTCAGTGTTAAAATTGTAAATTTTTGGTTCCACGTTTGCGGTTGCTTGTTTATTAATAATTATATTTGATTAATGAGTCAGAAAATCGAGAAACCGACACTTTCGGGTCAGCGAATAAAGACCCGCAAAAGGGACGAGAAGGAAAAGTATGACCCAGCCAGTTTCAGAGACGCAATATTACAAGGTCTTAGTGAAACAGGCTCCGACTTGGAACAAGTGTCTAAATTTTTAGACACAGCTGGTTCAAAGTTGGATTATCGCCGTTATGGTGAAGCTCTTTTTGATATCTTATTGGCTGGAGGTATTTTGGCTCCTGGTGGTACACTTGCTCCTGATCTCGATCCATCAAAAACGTCAAGAACTGACATATGCATTTTTGAAGCAGAGGGAGATTTGGAAACTCTAAAGAATTATGCCCAAGTTATAACTAAACTGATCCGACGGTATAAATATTTGGAGAAGACCTTAGAAGAAGAGTTCAAGAAGGTGTTTATGTTCCTGAAAGGATTTACACCTGAACAACGCTCGAAACTTGCAAAAGTTACAGCTATCTTACTTGCTGGAGGCCAAATTACGCCAGGCGTGCTTATTAAAGTTCTTCAGGATCATTTGGTAAAAGATGGTATTGCACTTGATTTTATTATAGAAGTTTTTAAAACTTGGCTTGGGGAAAAAGATAGCACAGCTGTGTGGGCATCCTTAAGAAAGGCAGGCTTGGATTCTCGTCTTCTGGACTTTCTTCCAACAAGCAAACGATCAATTGAATATCTAAGCGCAACTTTTAAATCTCATGGTTTGAATCAATTATTAGATTACTTAAAAGCTCAAGAAAATAAGAATGTTAGGAAGGAGCTTCAGCAACAAGTTGGTGAGCTTTTGAAAGAAAATGTGCCTGTTGATGACATCATAGCTGTTGTGAAGGAGCAGGTGAAGAAAAATGCACTACCTGAACAAGAAGTTCCTGTCCTCTTGTGGACTACCTTGATGACTGTTGTTGATTGGAACAAGCGTCAAGAATTGGTGCAAGAACAAGCCATCAAACATTTGCGTCAGTACACTACACTTCTTGCTGCCTTTACTTCCAGTACAAGAGCTGAGATCGCCCTTCTGATGAAAATTCAAGAGTATTGCTATGATAATATGGCATTTTTGAAAGTTTTTGAGAAAATTGTTTTATTGTTTTACCAGCGTGATGTTTTGAGTGAGGACTCAATCCTTAAGTGGTACAAAGAATCACATTCTTCAAAAGGTAAAAGCATTTTTCTGGAGCAAATGCGTAAATTTGTGGAATGGTTACAGAATGCAGAAGAAGAATCTGAGGAAGAAGATTAATGTAAATTGCATTAATATTTGAATTTTTTCAATTATTTTTCATTTAAAAGATTTTGACAAATGAATGACTTGCCTATATTGGTGCTACTCCTTTTTTATTAAAGGTGTTGGCCTTTTATGAAAACTGAGGTGCACAATGTAGAATTATTTTTATACTAAAATAGGTATCACCGTTGTACTGGTTATTTGATGGTTTTTGTGTTTGTAAGATTTCCATAGAGAATGAATTGAAGTATAATAATTCTAATTAAATTTATACTCATTGTAAAAAATAAAATCTGATGCTTAATCATTTTAACTTATTTTCTATTTCATTTTATTTCAGAGTTTTTTTATTAATTATGCAAAGCATATCAGTAATCATTTGAAAGACATTCGTATAAAACCTATGGATTTCTTTTGTACTATGGAATATGGCGGGCACAGAGAAATATTTAGTTATTACAGTTGTGACCAAAGTCTTTTATATATTTATTGATTTAATACTCTTAAATGGAATTACTGGTTACAATGTAATATGTGTCATGAAGATGAAATAAAACTTTTAATTTGTATGTTAATATATCTGGTTCCCTTTTATAATATATGTACTATATATATAGCAATAAGTTAATGGGGTAATGTTATGGGAATTGTTTTTTGTGCTGTTTATGTTCCAGGAGACCACCTATAAATTGACATTTAGGTGTACATTTCATAATAATTGATATTTTGGCAATGACTGAATAAAATGCTGCAGTTCATGATAGAGCTGAACATAAATATTTATTACTGTATGGTGTCGTTTCTCTGTAGGAAAAATGCTAACTTACAAAAGTCTGTTCTATAAGAGAATTTTTTTTTTTTTTTTATAAACGATAGGAAATATAAATTAACATGACTAGATTTTTAACAGATTAAAAGAAAACAAACCAAAATTTTGTATTTCATTTGATTATCTGTAACCAACTTGCTCAGGTGTATATTTCAGTATTAACTATTGACTAAGAAAATGGTATTCAAAATGCTACAAGTCTTTGTGATAATAAAATGAATTTTTAAGCAATGCTTATGTTAATGGATGGCTGGAAGCTAAGGGCTACTGAGTTTCAGAGGATGCCAATTGAGTTATTTTCACAAGTGACATTTGAATAAAGTATATTTTATTTTGAATGATTAATATGTTTAGATTATACAGGACACTGTACTAATCGTTGAAGACCTGCATCCAAAACTGAAACTTAATTCTTCCTTTGTTTTTTTTCTGACTTCATAGAACAGCCTAAGAGCATCTTCATGAAGATGCTGGTACCTCTATACAAGCTTGTAACTGTTCAAATTAAAATCATCTTTGTAAGCAATTATCTAAATTTCATGACTGACAAATAATTTACATGAAGGATTCAGCATCTTTGTGGTAGGATACCGATATGAATAATGAACAGCTCAATATCTCAAAAGTCCGAAGCGAGAAAATGGCTTTTCTAAATAGCAACTATTACTGTAGACGACCATACTGTTAGCAAGTTTTTAACTGAATGATTCAAAATGCTAGAAACAAAGATTAGTATTTTAATTTTATAAAGACATTTTGTTTACTAACTGTTATTTTAATTATGTAAACATACTGTAAATTACAGTATACACTTTAGTATTGTATTTTAACCGAGTACAGATTCAAAACTCATAATATGATTGCATTTTAGTCAAAATGGACATAATCATTACTCTTAATGCAGATAGTGTTTTTGATATGCATTTTTAGAATGTGTGCTTTGGCATAGGAATACTGTAATTTGCTGAAAAGTGTACAAACTAGTATATTTTTTAAAAATTTATTTCATTATCTAAAGCCAAATATTTATTAAATTGCTTAATAATTTGAAGGATATTTTGATTTTTTTTTTTTTTTTATTATAATAGATTCAGGTTATACATGTTTTTTTTTTTTTTTTTTTTCTTTCCATAATAAATCATTTAAACTATTTTATTATTTCAACTATATGCTAGCATAGTTAGGCTGTATACATGATATAATGTTGCATAGCCGTGAATTAACGAATTGATTATTTTTGATAGTATAAAAAATTTATGGTTGAATGGAAATTTACTAAAATCAATATTTTTATGTTATAAAATTTTGTTTAAGGAGCAAATTATAATTCTACTGTAGTTTTTTTTTAAACCACTGGTTATATCTTAATTTTGTTTAATTTTCAATTTGATTACATCATCACAAAGCAGGGTTTAGTTTCTTTTGGAAGAATTATATTTCCAGGAGAGTGGGAAAAACCAGTGGAAATTAACAAGGATGTATATCCATAGAGCTGCTAGAGAAGATAAATTTACTAACACCAGCTTAATTGTTTGAACTATTTTATGTATTATTTCTACAATGAATTGCAACATAATTAAAAATAGCATAAAAAGTCGAATGAAAAATGTGATAGAATTCTTATTGGTTCACAATATGTTACACTATGTTGATGATGTAGATTTAGTTTTTTAATAGTTAATTTTGTTTCTTGCTGTTTTTGAATAAATGTATTGATTTCTATTTTTATTGCTGTTAGGAACTTAAATTTAATTTTAATATCCATTCAAATTTGTAGATGTAAATCTCGGAGCATGTACAAAAACAGCTACAAATATTACCAAAGAGTTACTGTAGGTACTTCAGACGAAGTTAAATAAATAAATATAGGGAAAACATTTAAATTGATTAGTAATGGAATAGTGTTATATAAATAAAATATAAATGTATTATTAAATAACTAATTATTCAGTTTCTTCATATTAATTTTCTTCATTATGGAAGAAACTTGCTAAATCTGCTGAGAGTATGCCATATCTAAAGTTTTACTTTACTCTGATACTATTTGCATAAAATATTATATGATTAAAAGACTGTGTCATTTCTGAAATTTCATATTAACTGTGTAATGGTAGTTGAGATTAAAGCTCAGCAGCACTTGAGCAGATTATCTCCTCTTTTGAATTTATCCATTCATTACTGAAATTTCAAAATAGATTATTGCATATGATAGCAAAAAATTCTCATTTTTGTTACATTGTTTTTATGATGATGTAGATTCAATTTTGTAATTTAATTTTTTTTTTTAAATTTCAGTTTTGTTTTTTGTTTTTATAAATAATTTTGCTTGATATAGGAAATTGGGATCCATCTAAATATAGTGTTTGGTTGTAAATAAACTGTTTTGGGATCTCTTTAAATATACAGATGTGAATGATGTCATAGCGAATTCATACATATATTGGGTCTGGGGAAAATTTTTGGTGTAAAATTCAATGTGTTTAATTATAGTGTGAAATAGAATTTGTTTAAACCAAATATGCTCCATTATTATTGATAATGTTTCACCATCTTCCGGGTAGATCCATGATGCCATTGGTGAAGAACTTCTGTGGTTTCCACAGGGCTCTTTTGAAACCAACCTAATTCCATTGAGAGAATTCTGCAGATACAGTAACAAGTGATAGTCTGATCCTGCTCTGTCTGGACTATACAACGGATGCATTGTTACTTCCCAACCAAGCTCGTGCAGTTTTTGATGAGTCATCAAAGAAATGTGTGTTCAGGCATTGTCAATAGAAGACAACAGCTTTCCTATTATTTAATTTAGGCCATTTTCTTTCAGTTGCCTGGCATAATCTCTCTAGTTGTTCACAGTAGATTGAGAATTATTCGTCTGACCATCTGGAAGTAGCTCATGCATTTTGTAGTTAGGTTTATGTAAGAGTTTCAAAACAGTTTTGTGGTTTATCTCCAGCTCCATAACAACATTGACACTACTCATGTGCTTATTTTACTGGACATTTGCAAGAATTTCATCAGCGTTTTCAGTGATTGGATGACTAGAGCGTGACTAATCTTATATGTCAAAATTACTAGGACAAAAGGGAGCAGAGCGTTTCCGCGCACAAGGTTTTGTAACAGTACCTTCACCATACAGCACAAATTTTTCAGAAGCCTATGCAAAGTTCTGGCCTTTGTCATAATAATATTGTAAAATATAGCACAATTTTTCCTTACTTTTCTCCATTGTCAAACGTACACAACTTTCCTCTCACTGCACTGCATTCAGTGTTTATACACTGAATAAATATATACAGCAATGCTCGAAGAATCGCATTTCTCTAATGTGCATTTAGTGGTGTCGCTGCGATCTGTGTTTCCTGAGTTATTTACCACTGATGCCATCTATCACGAAAAATGCTACAAACTTTTTCTGAGACCGAATAATTATCAAAAAAGGGGAGGGTTGGAAGCATACAACTGAGGCATCTTAAATTATATAGAAAATGAAAATTTTAAATTAATACAGTCAAAAGTCGTTAATCCGGACTCGGCAGGACTTCGGCGATTCCAGATTATTAATTTTTCCGGATTATAGATCATCAGTTTAAACCTGGTAAGGTGGCATGCAGAAATTATAAAATTAAAAATATGAAACCGTAATTTATGAAATGAAGAGCAATTATGATCTAAAGGGTATCAAAATGTATAAAAAAAAAGCTTAATATTTATTTGTTTACTTTATTAAACATTTCCTTCAATGTAAGTTGTTTAAGTTGCTTCGTTTTTTGTGTGATAATACTTTCTCTTTAATTCTATAAACAGACATAATTTCTTGTTCAGTTACAAAGTTCTGCTGTTCAAGTCCTATAATTGCTGTGTCGAGAATACCGACTAATTCGTCAGTCGAAATTTTTTTGTTTTCAATAACCTCTGTGTCACTTTCTTCGCTATCGGAAGCGAATTGTAATGACGAGGAATTTGATTTAAATCATATCAAAGACGGAGTACATTGAGATGAAATACTACATTTAGTATGGAATTATAAGCCAAATAAAATAAAAACATCTGCCCTGAAGATAAGGATAGTGCGGACAGATCAAATTCCAATTCATTGCATGCCGCAGCATCTCCCCCCCACACCGCAGAGCAGCGTGAAATTAATAAACAGACTTTGGAATGGTTAGATAAACAAAGGATATGCCTTTATCCATTTTTTGCAGCAATTCCACTTTTTGTTTAATGGACTTCGAAACATACTTTCACTTTGTAGATCCTTTACATATTAGTAAATATATATCAGAAATTCTATTTGACATAATCGAAAGTTCAAGCTTACTTTTATAAAACTGCTCTAACAGTCTGCAAAAAATAAGCCGGATCCAATTGGAAGATTAAGGAACAACGCAATCTGCAACATTAACTGAATTAGATAATTTTAGCTTAGCTTATACCATCTGTTATACATTAAACGTGCATGCGCACATGCATATTCGCAGCCGTAAAGGTCTTACGTGCATGTGAACGCGATGCATGCTCAGAAAGTTTGTAGCTTTGAGGTCTGGACTATGGGTGTCCGAATTAACGACTTTTGACTGTAATATGTGAATAAAATAATATAAATAAGAAATACGTTTAAAAATTAGTTTCTTCCACCCATTTTTCTTTCAATTTTCTCTTCTAAGAAAACTTCCCAACACTGTTACAAAGTTGCTCATATTATGAAAACAATTTGATTGCCTTTTCTTTTAACATTTTACCCATATTTAATTTAAATGTAAGCTCAGTTCTCATGCGTTTTTAATTTTATTATTTTTGAAATAACTGTGCTTTTTAAAAGTTCTGTTTTTTTTTTTTTTTTTTTTTTTTTTTTACAAGTTTATTTTACATTATTAAATGAAGGATTGACCGTCAAATTGTAAACAAAATTGATGGACTTTATTTCAGAAATAATTGTTATAAAATAGGGATTAATAAAATAAAAACATCTCTTATATTGAAAATAAATCTTAAAATTTGCTTAACGATTTATTCTACAGCTTACCACTTTTGATCAGATTGTTCAGAAAAGAACTGCTATAACAGTATTGCAGCTGGAAATTCTATCTTATGTCATTATAGTTGCAGAATGAGATTTCATTTTTTTAGTCAAAATTATATTATGTAACTAAAACAAACTGTATGCAATATTGATCAGTCAGAGGAAATTATGTTGTTGGGAATGGGAGAAAAGGTATGTATTTACATGCAGTCTTTGGTTTTTCAAATTCATTCATCAATAATTTTTGCTAATTTAAACAATATTTTATTCTTGCTGTAATTTTTTTAGAAATTAAATTCATTTTCTAAAATTAGAAACATTTTCTGAGAAATTAAAGTTTTTACTAAAATATAAAATAAAATTGTTGGAGTTTCTATATGAAGCAAGGAATTTCATGCATTGAACAAATAATTATTAAGGAAGCATATACAGCTTTCCATTTTTTTCAATCATTCATTATGATAATCACTATCTATACTGATGTGTAAAGTATAAATTAAAAACTATGAATCAAAATGAATAATTCTGCAAACCCAAAAAGAATAACCATTTTCTTAATTTAGAGTTTCAATAAATCACTATTGTGATTCCAGTAGTAGATTCTAACTATATCTGTACATATTCTTGAAGTCTGAAGATAAAAACAAGGGATTAAAAATGTAAGATGGGTAGTATCTTTAAAGTAATTTAAGCATAAAGCTCTATCTTGTTTAAAAATTTTCTTTTAAGTAATTAATTTTGATGCAAAAAACTAGTTAGAATGCAATGTTGATATGAGATATATGATAAACCAAGCTGTAGAGGAATATTAATCATGTAGCTATATCCTGTATGTGAAGATTAGAACAATACTCTGCATCTCAGAAGCCTGTACATATTTTTCTAAGGAAAACACTATTATACAAAGAGATATTATTATACAAGAGATTGCTGTTTTTGGAGAACAAGTGAAATAAAGTAGAAAAAGGTATTTCAATTCTTTTAAACATACCTTCAAGATATGGATTCGTTACAATGTTCAAGATGGGAATTCGTTATAATGCCTGCATTTTTATGCTTGTCAGCTACTGCATGCATAAGACAAGCCTTCATTAGGGTGCTAACAACCTTATTTAAATCAGTTTCTCACTTGAATAAGAGCCATAGAGTGCTGGCACTCTGCGCAAATGTGCATGCAACTTTATGCCAGTTGGCCTCTTTTTTTGAACCCTTATAAAAGTGTCCACACCTATATGCAGATTAGTCTCCAACTTGAAAAAAGCAACCTTCATAAAGGTGTAGACCCTGTTATGTAAATATAATTCTTATTTACTTTACTAATTAGAATAAGAGGCTAAACATAAGCTACTATTTACATAGCAAAGTCTTAAAAAAAAAAAAAAAAAAAAAACGATACCTGTATTACAACCATCACATCACTAAAGACCAAATGGGTTGGATGAATGTGCAATGGAAACATAATGCTAAAAACAGATATGATAACTTCTAGCTGAAATGTGTGCTTGACAATGGCAAGACAAGCTGGCAATAGTGTCGTAATAGCTTGTTGTGGTAGTAGCCCATTCCTGTAGTAATGCATGTCAGAGCTCGTGGAGAACACCTGGTAGCACACTCCAACCTGCTATCTGTCATTCTGACACATCCCCCGCATTCTCAAAAGGATTCAGGTCAGGTGATCTAGTAGGCTACACCAGATGTGGAAAAGTTTTGCTCTCCAGATATCTCTGCAGCACTTCAGTTCTGTACGAGTGGGAGTTATCATCCATAAATATCATGTCATTACCCATTGCAGGTGATAAAAGGAAACACAAGAGGTTTTAGAATTTTGTCTTGATATTGAGCAGCTGTGACCGAACCACGTAGAGGTCGGTGTGGCCGTTCATTGCTATCCCAGCCCATGCAAGTAAGCCTTCTCTTCTGTAAAGTTCTCTTCTAGTGACATTTGGTGCGTGATAGCTCGTCCTTTGCTCTCGACATATTGCCCTTCGGGAATTGTTCTGAATGTTAAATTGAGACTCATCCATAAAGAGCACACATCCCCACTGCTCTAATATCCAACTGAGATGTTCAAGGCCCCAAATCAACTACATTCTGACTTGTGATGGGGACAAAGGAACATAAATTATAGGCTGTCAGGAATACAGTCCACTTTCAGCAGTTGATGTGACACAGTCTAGCGGGATATAAGCCTTCCTGCAGCAGCACAAAGATGAATGTGCAATAATATGATTCTTCGTCAGGACTTTGACGATTCCGAATTAGGGGTTTTTCCAGATTATAGATCATCAATTTAAATCTGGTAAGATGGCATGCAGAAATTATACAATTAAAAATATGAAACCGTAATTTATGAAATATAGAGCAATTATAATCTAAAGGGTATCAAAGTTTACAAAAAAAAAAAAAAAAAAAAAAGCTTAATACAGTACGAAGTCTGTAATCCGGACTTCGACGATTCCGGATTAAGGATTTTTCTGGATTATAGATCATCAATTTAAATCTGGTAAGATGGCATGCAGAAATTATACAATTAAAAATGTGAAACCATAATTTATGAAATAAAGAGCAATTATGATCTAAGGGTATCAAAATTTACCAAAAAAAACTTAATATTTATTTGTTTACTTTATTAAACATTTCTTTCAATGTAAGTTGTTTAAGTTGCTTCGTTTTTTATGTGATAATACTTTCTCTTTAATTCTATAAACAGACATAATTTCTTGTTCAGTTACAAAGTTCTGCTGTTCAAGTCCTATAATTGCTGTGTCGAGAATACCGACTAATTCATCAATCGAAATTTTTTCGTTTTCAATAATGAAGATAACGGAGTACAGTCCCGCAAACTTAGCAACATTTTAGGAACTTTTTTAAGATAACTCTAGGCCAAACAGTGCAAATATTATATATAATTATTATTTATGTGTATGTCTTTCCTGTTCCGTTCAAAGACTTCGGTGTTCTTTTTCTGTAATTTTTGCCGAAGATTTAAGACGAAGAGCCATGTTTCTCCCTTCTAACGTAACTTCAGTGTGTCAGCCAAATGACCAGGGCATTTGGATGCACTGAAGAAAAAATAAAGACATAAACTTGTTTCATCTCTTGTCCTAGCCATGGAGGAATGGTGTGATATGATTAATAAACTGAAGAAAATATATATGTTGGATGGATAGCTCACTCTTGGAGTGAAATTGAGCAGATAAGCCTCGTTCGTTCCTGTTTTAGAACATGCAGAAATAGTTGCACTGGTCAGAATCAGAAAATGAAGATAACGGAAGTGATAAGATGATGAACCATAGTGAAGGACTGAAGGCCGGAGAAGGAATGCTCTGTTACATGAAGGAGCAAGGTGCGGTATGGACATTTTGTACCTCCACTGCCCACAGGATGAAGCTGCATGACGACGGAAATTGTGTGAAAGACAATCTACCACCACACGATATTTTTCTACTAAAAACAAGTAATTTTTCTTCATTTTTGTATGTAAGTTTTCTTACTCGATTTTCTTTGGGTATTTGTTCTTTTTATGACCCTATTTTGCTAGAAGTTGACATAAAAAAATAAACATTAGTTTAATTGTATGCTGTACTTTTCCGTGTCTAATATTGTGCTACAAATATCTACAGTAATTTACAGTTAAATATTAAAGAGTTCTAAAAAACCCACCCCTTATTCCGTAAACCTCGACTTCTTCTCAGTCCGCATTATGTTGAGTTTGTGGGATTCTACCGTATCTCCAAAACTGCATAACTTGTAGGTTGTTGACAATCTGACATTGTTAATACAGGGTGCGGCAAAAAGATAGGCAGGATTTCAAATGGTGGTTGCTCGGTTTGTAACACTGGCAACACTGTGCACGTGGTTGCATTAGGTACACAACAAAAGTATGCAATTGTCAGTTACTGACATGGCTTGGAGCAGAGTGCATCATGCTTTCGTTGTCGAGGAGTTTATTAGAAACGGGGAATCTGTAATAGCGACACAGCGTGCCTTCCGTAATTAGTTTGATGTTGGTCGGCGTGGCACGTTTCTGGATGGAAGAACAATTCGTCGGTGGGTTTTACACTTCAGGGAAACAGGATCTGCGCTTATACGAAAATCTACTAGCCGACCAAGAACACCGGAAAATATGAATGCAGTAAGAGTTTCCGTACAACAGTTCCCAAAGCGTTCAGCTCATAAGCATGCAGCTGCTTTGGGAATTTCCAATAGAAGTGTTCAAAGAATTTTACACAACTCACTCCAAATGCATCTGTACAAAATGATGGTATTGCAGGAATTAAGTGAAAGAGATTTTGAAACCCGTACAAATTCATGCCGGGATATTCTTCAAAACATTCCCCGAAGCGCTGTATTCATGTCTAGTGATGAAGCTCACTTTCACCTATCGGGTACCATAAATAAGCAAAATTTCCGTTATTGATCGGCAAATAATCCACAGGAACTTCATGAGTAACCACTTCACAGTCCAAAGGTGCAATATCTGAGTTCGGCGTGTGGGGTCCTTACTTTTTCGAAGATGGAATAATGGTAACAGTCAATGGAGATTGATATTTTGATATGCTTAACAATTTCCTGCATCCAAAAGTTAACAAGTTGAACGATAATCACCGAGAACATCTTTGGTTCCAGCAGGATGGTGCTACATTGCACACCATGCATCGTTCACGTAATCTTCAAAAAATGTTCCCAAACAAAGTGGTTTCTTTACAGGGTGATCTCGGCTTGCCTCCGCATTTGCCTGATTTGTCCCCTTGTGACTTTTCTCTTTTGGGTTACCTTAAGTTGAGAGTTTTTACACATTGTCTGCGGCCTATGGTAGAATTAAAGGCAGCCATAAGACAAGAAATGATCCATCGGGTAATGACGTGCTTCCATGAGAACCTACAAGAATGCATCGACAATAATGGCTGTGCCGTCTTTTTGGTAGATAGGTGGCGCTCTTGATGCGCACCGATGAAAAATATTCCTCTTGACGCTTGAACATGAAGAATGACGCATGTCATTTATTTGATGCTTGATTATGTTTCATGGCTGCTATAGGCGGAAGTAATATAAGTTTATCGTTAATAAATGTTATTTCTATGTTCTGTGAGATCTTGAAGTTTTGATTTGAAATTCTAATGCTCTCCCAACCTTGACTCCTGAAACGAAACGATCTTTGAAATTATGACTCATGAAGAGAGACACCATACATTTTTTTGGGGTCTGAAACCCGGGAAAAGGGAATTACCTTTTGAAAGGTAAGAATTTTGATTTAATTGTTCTTAGTATCGATCTTTGAAAACGAAACATAATGGATGATTTAGCAAAAAAGAAAAAGAAACGTGCTATTGTACGTAGTAAAGTTACTACACTTCTAAATAAATTTGAGAAATTATTATCAGAAGAATTAAGTAAAGAACATGTAGAAGATCTAAATTCATCATATGAATTGTTAATTGAATACCATGAGAAACTTAAAACTCTTGACTCAAAGATCGATGCTCTCATAATTGATGAAAAAGAATATGATAACGAACTACTTGTATGTGAAGAATATGATGAAAAAATTATAACGTTTAAAGCTAAGATTGTTAGTAAAGTAAAGAAAATTAACAGTAATGAAGTTGTTGAAAGAAGTATAATTACAACTAGTAATGGTATTAGTAGTACTCTGAATGGTAATAATGTTGTTACAAGTAGTGCTTCAGTAAAGTTACCTAAATTAAATATTGAAAAATTTGCTGGTGATCCCAGTAAATGGCTCGAATTCTTTAATTCGTATGATAATGCTATTCATTCTAATCCAAGTTTATCTAAAATAGATAAGTTTACATATTTGAAAAGTTTATTATCTGGTTCAGCATACAATTGTGTTTCTGGTTATGCTTTGTCTGAAGAAAATTATGATCTATGCATTAAAAGTTTAGAAGAGAGGTTTGGTCGTAAAGATATTATTATATCAAAATTCATGCAGATGTTGTTACAGTTAGAACCAGTTAAAAGTTCTTCAAATGTTTTTGAGTTAAGAAAGCTCTATGATCAGTTACAAATCTGCGTTAGAAATTTAAGTAGTTTAGATGTTACTAGCAGTTCATACGGACAGTTATTGAACCCAATAATTCTTAAATTGTTACTTGAAGATTTAGCTCTTGAATTCCATAGAAAAAGAACATCTAACCAAAATATAGAAGTAAGTGAATTAATAGAGTTCATTAAAATCGAAACTGAATGCCGAGAAGCAAGTATTTTGATTAATAGCTCAAAAGGTAATAAATACACAGGGGTTAATCCTAAACAAGGGTTCAAAAATTATAAAGTCAAATCACAAGCTTCTGCTTTTAACACATCAGTAAAAATGTTTTGCATATTCTGCAAATCAAACGAACATACATCTGCCGGATGTTTGAAATTTTCCGACGAACAAAAACGAAACAAATTAAAACGGGAAGGTTGCTGTTACAAATGCTTTCTAAAACATTTGTCATGGAACTGTCGGTCAAAAATACAACCATGCGAAAATTGTAACGAGAAAAATCATAATAAACTTTTCTGCCGTTTGAAATCGAAAGAAATGGAAGATGTTAAATCCGCAGATACGCAAAATAAAACTTTAGTATCTACTTCCCACTGTAACACTCTAAAACCTGAAAATAGTGTGCTTTTACAGACATGTTCTGTTATTACTCAAAGCAAAAATAAATCAAGTAGTATCTACTTCCCACTGTAACACTCTAAAACCTGAAAATAGTGTGCTTTTACAGACATGTTCTGTTATTGCTCAAAGCAAAAATAAATCGAGAATCGTAAGATTATTAATTGATTCAGGTAGTGAACGAAACTTCATCACCCACAAGTTAGCGCGCGATTTAGAATTGCAAGTCATTAGAAAAGAATTTCTAACAATTTATTCGTTTGGAAATCAGCGCGGTAACTCACAAGAATTTGATGTATTAGTCTAAAAAATAAAAACGATGATCGCTGCCTTGTTGTAGAAGCTATAGGGATAGAATTAATATCATCAATAGAATTCCAGGTGCCATCAACATGTCAAAACATTAAAGAATTTATGACTAAAAAGGGTTTGGAACTTTCGGATACAAGTCCCATTAATGAGAACATAAATATTCTGATTGGCGCGGAGCATTTCTGGTATATACAAGCAGGAAGTAATTCAATGATAAATGATGGTTTGTTTATAGTACCGACGATATTTGGATACACAGTGATGGGTAAAGTAAAAAATAATAATACTCGAATTAATGCATTGTTTTTATCTGCCGTTGAAGGAAACACATTTGATTTGCAGTCACTTTGGAAATTGGATTCGATAGGAATTGAAAATGAAAACAAAACATTTTCGGAAACTGATTTGGATACTATTAAGCATTTTAACGACAGTTTAAAATTTAATAACGGCAGGTACGAAACAAAACTCTTTTGGAAGGACAATAAATCACAACTCGCTGATAACCTTTTCATTGCTAAAAAAACGATTTCTAGTACTAAAGCATAAATTAAAGGGAAATGATTTCCTACATAAGGAATATGATAATATAATTAGAGAACAAGTTGAAAGGGGGATTGTTGAACAATGTAAGTTTGTTGAAAATGAACCTAACTGTTATTATATGCCTCATAGGCCCGTTATACGTGAAGGAAAAGTAACAACAAGAATAAGAATAGTTTATGATGCCTCCTCTAAGTCTGAAGGAGCTAAATCGTTAAATGAATGTTTCATATCAGGCCCTAATTTAAATCCTAACTTGTTGGATATAATTTTAAAATTTCGCGTACATAAAGTTGCATTTTGTGCAAACATAGAGAAGGCTTTTCACCAAATTCAAATTGATAGTGAAGATAGAAATTTTTTAAGGTTCTTGTGGTTTGATCATTCTTACGACAATGGTGACAATAGTTTAGGCTTTAAGGTTTTCCGAATGTGCCGAGTGCCGTTTGGAATGACAACAAGTCCGTTTATTTTGTCCGCCACTATCAAACATCATATTAAGGGTTATGAAAAGAAATATAGCTAAGCTGTTGACATGTTAAATAAGTTCTTACATGTTGATGACCTTATCCATGGAGCAGACTCCATTGAAGAAGTTTTCTCATTATCAACTGATGCAGTTAAAATTCTTCAAGACGCTGGTATGAACTTAAGAAAATTTGAATCAAATTCTGTATCTTTAAAAAATCATTGGCAAGATATTGGTTTAATTAATAAGGAAGATAAGTTGGATAAGAAAACGTTAAAGGTGCTGGGAATAATTTGGGATTTGGATGAGGACACATTGAAATTAGATGTACAAGAACTTTTACAACCAGTTGACTGGAAACACGTTACGAAGCGAAAGGTATTACAGATTGTGGCAAAAATTTATAACCCAGTTGGCTTCATTGCACCTTTTGTTATCAGAATAAAATTCTTATTACAAAAGTTATGGGAATTGGGTATTGATTGGGACACAATTTTGCCCAGCTATTTGAGTGAAAAATTTAAAACTTGGTACTTTGAAATTGAAGTTATTCTCAACTTGTGTATTCCTAGAAAATACATATTAAATTATGAATGTGTAAATTTCGATAAAATAGAGCTTTTTGTCTTTTGTGACGCCAGCCTCAAGGGATATGGAGCTGTTACATATTTTCGTGATCCTGATTCTTGCTGTATGTCTTGTTCTTTCAAAGAGCCGTGTATCCCCACTTAAAAAATTAACCTTGCCTCGCTTAGAACTTATGGGAGCCATTATTGCCGCAAGAATCGTTAAATATTTAAGGAAATTATTTAATATCCAAGAAGATAATGTATTTTGTTTTAGTGACTCTAAAATTGTTCTTCATTCGATCAGGGGTACTGCTGATAAATGGAAACCCTTTGTTGCTAATCGTGTACGTGAAATACAAGATGCTGTATCACCTTCGCAAAGGAAATACTGTAAGGGAAATGACAATCCGGCTGACATAGTTTCATGTGGATTAAGAGCTTCTGACCTAGTGGAAAATAAACTTTGGTTCAATGAACCAGCGTGGTTAAAAGGGAAAAATGTACCTTCATCATCTTTTGATCCTTTGATCGAGCCTATGGTGGAAGAGGTACAGGTAGAACAGCGTCAAACTACTGTATGTTCTGTTATTAGCCAAGAGGCTGAATTTGAATTGACATCCAGGTTTTAAGATTCTGCCACAATATTAAACCTATATCTTTAAAACTCAAGGGTTTTTTTAACAGTTCAAGAATTGGATAAGGCAAGCAATTTGATTTTTAAAATCATACAAAATTCCGAATTTAGAGAAGAAATTAGACTTTTGAAAGCAGGGAAGAAATTGAATCTCAGCAGTAAAATCCTGAAATTAAATCTTTTTCTTGATAGAGAAGAAATCCTTAGAGTCGGTGGTAGACTCTGTAACTCGAATCTTTCAGAAAACACAAAGTATCCAATCATTCTTCCCAAAAGTCACCAAGTTACTGAATTGATAGTCAAACACTTTCACGGAGGAGCCACATTAACATTATCTGATCTGTGACAGAAATATTGGATCGTTAATGGCCGAGAAATTAAGAAAAATAATTTGGAAATATATAAAATGTTTTAAAAATCAAACAAGCATATCCAGTCAGATAATGGGCAACCTACCTGCTTCTCGCGTATTGCCGAATAGAACATTCTCGAATACAGGACTAGATTTTGCACGCCCCTTTTTAATTAAAGCTAGGAAAGGAAGAGGAGGAACGAGATATAAATGTTACGTTTGCCTTTACATATGCTTCACCACAAAGGCGATTCACCTAGAAGTAGTCAGTGATCTAACAACTGAAGCATTCCTAGCATCTCTGAAAAGATTTGTGTCACGCAGAGGAAAACCCAAGAAAATCTTTTCCGATAGAGGAACCAACTTTGTTGGGGCTGATCGAGAATTAAGAAGATACATGGCTACACTTTCCTCTGAGGAAGCATTTCAAAACTACCTGAGCGGTGAAAATATTCAATGGATCTTCAATCCTCCTGCTGCCCCTCACCCCCTCACTTTGGAGGCCTTTGGGAGGCTGGAGTGAAACAAATGAAGATTCACTTAAAGCGAACTATTGGGACCCAGGTTCTGACATACGAAGAATTTCACACCTTAATTACACAAATCGAGGCGTGTTTGAATTCCAGGCCAATAGTTTCCATCTCATCTGACCCTGAAAATTTTAATCCTTTAACGCCTGGACATTTCCTAATTGGGACTACATTAACAGAAATTCCTGAACCTGATCTTACAAATAATAAGCTAACCCCTGCTGAAAGATGGAAATTGACACAGCAAATTTTCCAGAGCTTTTGGAAATGTTGGTCTAGAGATTATCTTTCACAATTTCAAGGGCGTACCAAATGGTTGAGGGATAAACCAAATTTAGCCCTCAATGACTTAGTCTTGATAAAGGACGAAAATTTGCCTCCATTAAAGTGGCGACTTGGACGAGTAATTGAACTATATCCTGGTGCTGATGGAAAAGTTCGTGTTGTGAAACTAAAAATTTTATTGGGCGAAATTATTTTCCTATACATAAACTTTCCCGCTTACCATTGAATGAATAAGACTCTTAAAAAAAAAAAAAAAAAACATTAATTGTATATTCATAATTTGTGTCTTTATTATTATTATTAATTCAATTATGTTTCAGATTCAGAGAATGGACCACAATTGTGGATTATGGTAATTTAGCAGTTTCATTTTCAGATTCAGAGAATGGACCACAATTGTGGATTATGGTAATTTAGCAGTTTCATTATTTTGTTTTCCTTCTAGAGATTGTAAGTATGTTTTATTTGTAAACTTTTGTGCTAAATTTAATGTTGTTATTCAATTTAAATTTGTCATTATGCATTTTTATTTTATATGATATACTGTTGAACTTTTGGAAAACTTGTTTAAATCTAAAATTGAAGATCTTTATAATAATGTTGTAATGAACCAATGTTCATCGGGGCGGAGTATGTTCTTTTTGGTAGATAGGTGGCGCTCTTGATGCGCGCCGATGAAAAATATTCCTCTTGACGCTTGAACATGAAGAATGACGCATGTCATATTTATTTGATGTTTGATTATGTTTCATGGCCACTATAGGCGGAAGTAATATAAGTTTATCGTTAATAAATGTTATTTCTATGTTCTGTGAGATCTTGAAGTTTTGATTTGAAATTCTAATGCTCTCCCAACCTTGACTCCTGAAACGAAACGATCTTTGAAATTATGACTCATGAAGAGAGACACCATACAATGGCCGTTATTTAAAAGATATAATTTTTTTAAAAAATAACGTTTCTAAATGGCATGGAATGTAGATTTAAAAAAGAAATAAAAAAATTTTTTGCTTTATGTGGTTTGGTTTTTATTGACATCCCAAATAGTACCTATCATTTTGCCGCACCTTGTATTTATGCAAAGTAAATAAATGACGATGAAACTATCAGTAGGCACCAAGGTGTCGGATGTCTATGCATCATCAAAGAAAACGGACTTGCGAGACTATCCCACTTGGTACAGAAAATCGGTGCCAGACAGTGGCTCAGCTGATAGCCTAATACAATGCATGTCCAAGTGCTTCAAAACAACAGTTCAGCAGACACTGTTGGATATGGGACTGTGCAACAATCTCACTTATGTGCCTCTGCTAACCAAGCATCATTGTCATTTACTCCTACAATGGGTTTGGGAATAACGAGGCTCGACCATGGATAAATGGAAGACAGTTGCCTAGTCGGATGAATCATGATTTCTCAGTAATCACGTCAGCGGTCATTTTGGGATACATAGTCTTCCAGGCGAACATTTGCTCCTCCTCCGTACAGCAGGTAATACACACGTTGATAGTGACAGTATTATGCTTTGGGGAATTATGGTAATTGGAATGCTCTCATGGGTGGCTCTGGGACCCTTAATTGTGATAGAACAGACTATGAAAGCTGTGGACTATCTGAACATAACTGCAGATCAGTTGCACCCTTACATGGCATCTCTCTTTCCAACTGAAAATGAAATCTTCCACTATAACAAAGGCAGATGGACATTTTACGGAGTTTTAAATGTATAGCAATGCAGTTGTCATACAAATGCATTAAACTGAAAGGAAATTTATGGAAATTTTTTTCAAAGTAAAAAACACAGCACGATTTGAATTTCAGAAATGAATAACAGTTAGCTGAGACTATGCTAACAACAATTCCAAAGTTTTTTTTAATGGCACTCAATGAAATTAAAAAAAGCACCCCACCCATCAATATTTTTTTATAATGCAGGACATAGTGAAACGATAGCAAAAAATATCAGGGAAATGTTTGTTGCAAAGGATTGCCAATGTCTAAACCATATTATCTCTCTTATGAAATTTTTAAGAATTACATGCAAATAAAATATAAGATTGTATTTTTAAAATTTTAATTATGCAAATAAGTTTTAAACTCTGCAAGTCAAATGAAATCCTAGTTCAGAAATTTTTGATAATGGGTAAAATATGATGCGAAACAAAACTGAGAGTGAACTACAAAAATTGCTAGTAAAAGTTGAAGATTTTTTAAATCACCTAAGCCTTTATCACTACTATTTGGAAACATACTGGATGTTGTCAGCATGCAGTTCAAAATGCTATTAAGTGTGGAACATTAATGTCAGTAGAAAGTGTTCTACATGGCCATATGTTTATATGTAAGGATGAATCACTGTCACGCATACATATTCCACAGAATAGGCTGCTATTTACTCAGATAAAAATCAGTACGAGATTCTCATGATACAAATAAATAACTTCCAGATGTTTGATAAACAACTCATACATCGAATGTTATAAAAGAAAAAAAAAAATCTATCAGTAAAGGAAATTTACAAATGACATTAACACATTAGTGTTTACGAAATTTTTACTTTTACTGAAACAGTGTTTCCACCCCACAGCCACTTATTTTGTGATGAAAAATTTCACTTAATTGGACCAAATAGATTTCATTCTTAGCATGAGATTAAAATGCCCACCACAACATCTCTAAAGAGCAATCAAGAGCACTGCATTTTTTTACAGGTTCTTCAACTCAACGAAATGCACAAGCTTATGTGTAGTTGCTAGAATTTTTTTCATGTAGATAAATTAAATATGAAGGAAACTGCATACTTCAAAGTGATATGTTATCTCTCTGTGCATCAAGTAGTACAAATTTAAAAAATGTTATATTCAGAAAAATAAAAGAAAGTGGTATCAACAAAATACTGAAGATCTTTACACTTTTCTGACCTCAATCTAATGCAAAAATTAATGATGTTGCCACAGCCAGAGATGGTTACCATATCCTACTAAAAATTGATAAATGTATTTAAATTAATGCCATACAGCACTTCCAAACTTTTACAAAACTGAAATGATTACAAAAATTGCTAGTATTTAGACTTTTCAATTTACATTATGCAATTTATGTTGGCTTTTAAAATGCTTTATTATTTTGTTAGGCCCTGTTCCTCTCCATATAATTTTACACAAATATAATTCAAAATTTATGAATATTGTAAAATAAATTTATAAAATAATATTTTATTATTCTATGGTTTTTCTTCCCCTGCAATTCCTTGAACATATTTAGCAATATCATATAATTCTCTCTCATATTGTAATAAAACATTACCCACTAGTTATACATAAGAAATTGCCTTCTTTTCCAATTTCATATGTGCATGTAGACCAATAGACTTTATATATGTTTATATGCACAGGACAGTTTTTATGGTTACTTTTCTCTGAAGTCTGGAATTTCTTAAAAAATATTTACTTGTAATGAAAGGACTTTCATTTTCCAGAAATTACCCACAAAGCAAGCTTCTTTAGTTGTTGAGTTGGATTTCTTTAAATCCTTTCATATTCACAAAAATTTGCCTTAATTAGATTGGAACTAACATCATTATAATGATGTTAGTTCCAATCTAATTGTTCCTTTTTTTTTAATAAATGTTAATATCTTAGCTCTTTCCTGTTTTGTTTCCCATGATAGATGGCATTATATTCATTTTCTCTTTGCTCTGCTGATTGATTTCTACATGCACTTAGTTTTTTTTTTTTTTTTTGTTCTTGAAAATGTGGAACCTTTGCCAGACTTCGTTCAAAATCTACATCAGATTAGATATCTCTTTTACCTAAATTTAAACTTTATATTGGCGTGTTTCTCCTATTCCAGTTAATCATGTGAAATAAAAATTCTTATGATTGGACTACAAAAGAATTCTTATGATTGGACTTCAAGCTGAAATGAATAATGACATTATTTACACAAATTAATCATGTCACTGATGATGTTGTTTATATATTTTAAAAGTACATTAGAACAGAATTTTATGTTAAATATACATTTATGTTAAGTATTTGCTGTTTGTATATCAGCTTAAATCAAAATATTGAAATGGCTATCTCCATTAAAAAGACATTTTGCTAAAAACTATTCAATAACATTCAAATTACAATTTTCAGAATAGTAATGTCTTTTTTTAATTTTTAGTTCTTTACTGCAAAAATGTGATACAAAGACAAGTTTATTATAATAAAAAATATAAAGACAAATTTAGTTATTTAAAGCACCTTTTGTAGTCCAATCATAAGAATTTTTATTTCACATGATTAACTGGAATAGGAGAAACACGCCAATATAAAGTTTAAATTTAGGTAAAAGAGATATCTAATCTGATGTAGATTTTGAACGAAGTCTGGCAAAGGTTTCACATTTTCAAGAACAAAAAAAAACTAAGTGCATGTAGAAATCAATCAGCAGAGCAAAGAGAAAATGAATATAATGCCATCTATCATGGGAAACAAAACAGGAAAGAGCTAAAATATTAACATTTATTAAAAAAAAAAAAAAAAAGAGGAACAATTAATGATGTTAGTTCCAATCTAATTAAGGCAAATTTTTGTGAATATGAAAGGATTTAAAGAAATCCAACTCAACAACTAAAGAAGCTTGCTTTGTGGGTAATTTCTGGAAAATGAAAGTCCTTTCATTACAAGTCAACTCTATGAGTGGTAAATGAAGATATGAAAATTTCTTTCTTTCTTTCTTTTTTTTTTAAACACAGGATTCATGTTTGTTGATAGAAAATTTTAACACAAATTTTAAATGTAGCCAATACATGTCAAACTACACTGAAAAAAAAACTATATAAAATTCTCAATTTAAATGAGAGATGATTTTTAAGACCAAATAATAAAAAAAGTAATTTTATAATTATTTAACAAAAGAGAATTTAATTTTTAGACATACCAAAAAAAATATGCAGACACATTCTCAATAAAAGAATTGATTAAAATTTTAAAAAAAGGAGCAGAAGAAGAAAAAGTTTGAGAACAAATTAAATTTAACCATGTCTGATGCACACCTGCATTTCCAAAGCACAAAAATTTTGACATTTTCAGTTTTTAAAGTAAACAAAGTACATCAGCACAGACATTCTCATTAAAGACTAATACTATAAACCAAAGATAAAAATTATGACAATTATAATAGATGCCTAGAAGAATAATAACTGTCTTTGGAAAGCATAAATAATGTGTAAGTAAATTCGTAAAATAATGTTATAAGGGCATACATTTTACACTGTTGCGATAAAAGTCAGAAAACATGCTGATCAAATACGGACAAATATTTTCTAAATATTTAATATAATTGCTTTCTATTTAAAAAAAATAAAAATTCTTTTTTTCAATCAAGTTAGAGAAAATGCAATAGTTTTATATATATATATATATATATATATATTCATTTGTATTTCATATAAAATTTTGCAATAAAAGAGCACAAATGTAAATTCATTAAACAGAAATTTATTCTCATTTTTTTACAAGAAGCTAATTTTTTCATGCAATGCCAGTTGGCTCCTTGTGAGTTGAGACAAGTATATAACCATCAATAAATCCTGGGAAGAAAAGAAAACGAAATTTAAAACAATAAAAGAAAATTGCCAAATACAATTAAAGTGTAATTTTTTGTGCAATTCCATTTTTCTATAATTCCATGCATACATAAAAATACGCTGTTATACTTAACAATTACAACAGTTTATATTTTATCCCCCCACACACAAAAAGCACTCTCCAAGCATCTTTAACTTTATTTATAAGTTTCATAATACATTATGTCAGTAAAATAACTGAAATCTGTTACTAAAATCAAAAATTTTAAACCAAAAGCTATTAATAAACATATATTACTCAATTTTTAATAAAATTAAATGCTGAAAAATAAACAAATGTATGACCAGGAACTAATGCAGCCAATAACTTAAAATATTCTTCAGTATACATATTTCTAAAATATTAAAAATATCATAGATTATAATGAAAAATTCAATCAACTTTTACAGAACTATATAATAAAATATGAAAAACTAACATTATAAATTTAAACAAATTTCCTAATAAAAGTATCATACAGATGGGGTATACATCTGCTGTGTCATTTTAAGTATAGAAAATAATTTGCAACAATTTAATTTATAATGCATTACAAATTAAAAAGAATAGGAATTAAATCTATCTCAAAGGAAAGAAAATTAATTACATACATCTCAGAAGGATAAGAACAGCAAAAACAGTTATTTATGTTACTGTTAATAATTATTTTTGATTTTTTATTTATTATCTACTCATTTCTACGCTGACTTTTAAAATTATATTTAATTTGTTATTACAATGCCTTAAATTGTTTTCAATTTATTTGCAGGTGCACAAATAATTTTATCTTTCATTTAGTTAAACACTTTTTTTTAACTGTAAAATTTAAAACATGGATTATTTTAGTTCATTATTTATTCAGGCTCATACACATTTCTGCATATGGAAATTAAGTACTTTTAAAGACCACTAAATTAAGAACCTATTAACAGAGGGAATTTAATAAACAAAATAAAAACAAAAAAAAGCAATTATCGATACCTGAATTTCACTTTTGTAATATCATTCTTGTTGGTACGCAAATAGTGATGGACTGTTGCCAATAGCGCAATAAACATTATGAACTGGAAACCTTGAAAAGGAGTTAAATGTGTAACTCGCTTATTCTTTGCTTCCTTTTCTCACTCCTTCAGGAAAGGACAGTGATATGACACTCTCTATTATATAACTCCCTTTTTCGATGTGTATTTGAATACTACCAAATCTTAATCTATTTTCATGTAAATAAAATGTGTTTCAGTTACAATTTCCGTCTACAATCTTTTTTGGATTATAAGTTAATTAGCTATCATCTCGCTTGAAACTGTGCTAGATACAAGGTAAGAGGAATAATTTTGCTCTCTACTTTTATTAAATTTGTTGTGAAATTTCAAGACTATAAAAATGTTTTACAACAAAAGATTATGAGTCTGAGGGAAAGATCTAGCTTAATTTAATAACAATAATAAAGAAAAAAAAACTGTAAAAGCTAAACTGTAGTTTCATATCAGAACTGAAATTTCCATAAACCATAAAAAAATTTTCATGAATTTTCTGATTGTTCCCATCCTTATGAAAAATCACTAACTGATAAGCAATTTTATACATTTGCAAAAATGTTTGACTTGGTTTCATAAACAGTAATAACAAGGAGCATTTAATAACAAACAGGAAATTTCACGAGCGAAAACAAATTTATATGCCCAATATCTAAAGTTTTACAGCCAGAAGATAAAATGGAAAAGCAAAATTTGGTTAAATATAAGGCAGATGATCTTCAGCAAATGATGGCTAAGCAAGCATATAAATTCGTGCACACTGCGCAAAAAAAGGGGGGGCAGTTCTATATCTCTGGTTCTACTGGGCCGATTGACGAAATTTAACTTGCGTTTTTCACGTCTCGAAAGTGCAATTTAGGATAAGCATTAGATTTATATATAGCATTGTTCTAACATCAGTATTTTGACACAAAATCGGACTTTTTCTGATATAACATACCAATTTGTTTCCATACTTCAATTCTACGACTCAAATTACGCCAAGTTTTGTAAAAAAATCGCACAAGCAGTTTTTAAAATATCAGCCCTCAAAATTTTAGCTCCTCAACGTTAATTGAGTTTGGTATATACTGATTAATCTCTCCTTTTTTATTAAGCTTATTTGATTCTTACTTTCACATTTGGAAAGTCAGAATTCCAAATAAAATTCACCCTTTTTTATGATTTACTTTTAAAATTTGTATTTTTAAATAATTTTTATAAATTTTTCAAAAAAAATTGAATTATAAGATATAAAATTTTTACCATCATCTTAAAGTAGACATATTTATTTCTAAGTAGACCTGCAAAAAATTACAATTTTTTATTCAAAACTTCCAAAAATATATGTGAATTTATATATTGGCACGTTCTGAAATTTGGCATTTTTGTTGAAAGCAATAAAACATCAGATGTGGTTTAAACACACTAAAATTATTTGGAAGTAGAAACGATGTGACTTTTTTTCCGCTTTTTTCCCAGATGTGACACAATGTTAAAAGGTAGGAATAAGGTGCCTTTTTCCCCACTACGGCATAATGGAATGGAAAGGAAAACTCGTTGCCATATATTAAGAAGTTAACCAAGTGAATTATTCTTGGCCAAACTGAAAAAATTTCGCCAAGCTAAATTTTACAAAATTTAATATCTGGGCATAATTTGAGTCGTAGAATCGAAATATGGATAAAAATTGGTATGTTATTTCAGAAAAAGTCCGATCTGTGTCAAAATACTTATGTTAGAACAGTGCTATATATATATATATATATATCATACTTGCCAACCTCTAAAGATTAAAATTCAGAAGATTTCACCAAAATTCAGAAGAACACAAAGAATTAATATCATGCTTTGATATTAAAAAAAATAAAAATAAAATAAAAAATTATACAAATAGAAAAAAGAAAATTGTACATACATTAGTAAATCTCAATTAAGTCATAACTAAAAAATTTATTAGGAAATTTAAAACAAGAACTTAATGTTACACAAAAAAATTATTGCAATGAATTTAGAGTTCATTTTTTGGCTTTAGCCAAAAATTCTTTGGAAAATTTCCTGTCACAACAATTAGTTTCCTCATAACATTTAGCAATTAAAATGTTTTCTAGAGTTTTTGGTGAAATTGAAGAACGAAACATAGTTTTGTTTTTCTTCACAACACTGAAGACTCTCTCGCACTCAACATTACTGTGTGGAATTACGAGAATAGCACATAAAACTCTTGCTAGTCTATCATATTTTGGTGTTCCATCAGCTCTTTTTATTCTTTTTAAGGTACCAACGAGGACATCAAGTCTATCTTCTCCAGAACTGGCAAAGTCTTCAAACTGTGCAGCAGAAAATTGGTTCTGTAGTTCATCTAAAGCATCATTATGGCATTCATTTTCTTTAATTGTTAACAAAAATGGAAATTTATCAATAAAAAAACGAATCTTTTCAAAAAATGAATTTTCAATTTGTTTCAAATTTGCCACTTCAGCATTTAAAAGAACTTCATTTTGCAAAGAAAACTTCCTTACAATGTAATCACAGACTGAGGAAAAGTACTTTCTAACACATTGAAAAAATTCTTTTTTCTCATGATCTTTCAAAGAATTTACAAGTTCCCTGGTTTGATTTCCAATTATAAGATCATTGTCATCCTTTTGATTTGCCAAACTATTATAGGCAGCACGAATCAACACACTATTTTTCACAATGGACGTTTTACAAACTTAGTATAAAGTTCTTTCAAAAGATCATTAAGAATTTGGATAAGCAGGGAAGATTTTGGCGAAGCTGAATGTAGAAGGGTATTTACACTTTCAAAAATCTTAATGGTACTTAACACAAAACTACAATATGCTTTGTTCAAATCCGAAGAAAGAAGATAGAAAATCCTTTCCTCCCGGCTAATAAAAGACTGTTTCTTCTTCCCTTCAACTTCTTTAACAAAGTTGACCTTCGAGGAGTCTTCTAAGCATTTTCTTTTTACAGGGTTTGATTCTGTGTGTTGGCTTTTCCCTTTTAAAGCATTTTGATTAGAAGCAAAGTTGGTTTTCAGAATCTTATATGCCGACAAATTTGATGGGATCTGTGGTTTCGTTTTGGTCTCTTCGTGGAAATATTTTAGCAATGCATCCCTTTTTCCAGATAGAAAAACACATCAATCAAAAGCTGGTCAATATTTAATGGTAAAACAGCTGCAGCTTTTTCTGCTGCCAAATTAATTAAGTGGCATGGGCATCCAATAACAATTAATTCATTTTGTTCTTTTTTGAGGAAAGAGACTACACCCTTTTTGTCACCCACCATGACATGAGCATTATCTGCACCAAATGAAATGCAGTTTGATATTGGGATGTTAAGTTGTTTCAACTCATTAATTACCAAGGAGGCAATATTTCCCCCCGTAGCGTCTCCATTTAACAATGGAAGACGCAAAAGATGAGTTTTCATTTCATTAGAAACATCACAGAAATATGTGACAACGATGGGGTAAAGCTTCCAATCGCTGTTGTTGCTGCCATTGATTGACACCGAAAATGCTGAATTCTGTGGTGCAGCTATCGTTTTACTTTGTGCATCGCAAGCAATTTCGTTCACAATAGAAGGTGTTTTCGTGCGAGCACAAGCATATTTCTGAGCAATCTGGGAGCCGGGAAACATCTGTCTGAAAAGTTGACCGGCGTGATCGGCAGCGCTTAGCGGCACATTACATACTATGAGGAATGCAGTAAACAAACACTCTGCCAAAATGACATCGGCATCCGAATTCGAAAAAAAAATCCTCCACTTTCTTTGACGTTGTCGAAGCCGAAGCATTAACTTCATGCTTTTTAGACTTAACATGCTTCACAATGTCGCTTCTTCCACCGTGATTTATTATGAAGTCACACACGCACACGTTGCAAAATGCATAGTTATTTCTTTTGAAGGATTCTTTAATTGTTGGAAATTCGGCTTTGTAGGCAGGCCGAAAATATTGAGAATACGGTTTTTTTTAACTCATTTCGTAACAACGACGTATTAAGAAAATTCGTAGCACATGCAAACAAACAAAAAAAAAAAAAACAGAATGCGACAATCCATGCTTGCTGAGTCTGAGCTGAGTAATTTCCTTACTGCCGAAGCGAACGCGAAAAAAATAATCTGCCGTCCACAAAGAAAAGAGTGGGAGAAACAAGTTCAGCGCATTGGATTGGCTGGTTAAGCGGCGAGTTGGGAGAAACCGCAGGTTACTAGATTCGAAGTAGTCAGTAGTTGGCGGTAAAACGCGATGCAATTGGCAAAAATCGCTGAATTGGCGAAAAATTCTAAAATTTCGACAAAAATCACTAAAAACACTTGAAAAAGGAAAAAAATCGTAAAAAATGGATTACGATCGTAAAATCGTAAAAACAAACGCATTTTCAAAAAAATTACGAAAAATTCGTAAAAGTTGGCAGGTATGATATATATATATATATCCTAAGTCGTGTTTTTGAGACATGAAAAATGCAATTTGAATTTTGTCAATCGTCACGGGAGATATAAAACTGTTCCTTTTTTTTTGCGCAGTGTACATTCAAATCTATGTGTGATATGCACATCATGGATGGCCACTGTCACAGAAGTACTTGGACATCTGTTAAAAACATGGAAATTCTACCAAATATGGTAATCATGGGTACAGATAATCAGAAAGTACTTTCACTTATGACAAATTCCATTCACTGAAAATTACCAAATTTTATGAATAATCTGAAAAATATATTAGATTAAACTTCTCTCTCAACATACTTTCATATTTGAATTCAGCATGTCTTGAAACTCCTCTGGACTCATTTGTGGCACACTCTGTACAATGTCCATTAATGTCCGTCCCACTGAATTATCTGGAGGCTTTCTATTTGCCTAAAAGAGGAAACATTTTAATTATTATTACTAAATTTATATATTCAAAAGCACATTTCTAAATAAAGTTAAGTTTTAGAAAATCTTCTTTCACATAATGTATACACCATAATTATTTTAACAGAAAGCAGGCATAATTACAATACTTTGTGTTACAAAAGATAAATGACAGACTAAAAAATCATTACATACTATCATTACATAAACGCTGAACTTAAAATCTATAAATATATGTGAATAACTAAAAATTCTAAAAAGATAATATATATAAAAAAATCCAAGAGAGGGAAATTCAAATCTTCAACCATTTTTATTATTATTATTATTCAAATCTTTTGAATCCTAACATAAAATTCCCTTAATGCATCAAATAAAAACTTCAGTAAGATTAATTTTATTCATGTTCCATAGAAATTCTCTTTAACACTTTCCGACCAGGATGGCCATTATAAAGGCCACAGTATTTCTAATATGAAAGAATGCGGGTGGTGTCTATACTGGATATGCCTTTTCTCGCTATTTTCAAAACTAAGAGACTCGGGTAAAATGCCAAATTTGATGTTCTTGGAGACTTAACCATTTCACATATCTCTGTATGAAGGATCTTGTTTTCTTTTAATTTCCTATTCTCTTCTTGTTAGTTCAGAGTTCACAGCAGTCATATTTGCACATCAAAAATTAATTTTACATTTTTTGGAATGTTCTGATTGCATAGGGTACATGTACTTACATTATATATAATTATCTACTAGAACAGAAAAATTTACAAACAAGAATAATTTTAAAAAGAGTTTTTTGTGCACCCTAAACTGGAAAGTATCTAGACATTTCTTGCAAAGGGTTAAACATGAGGGTAAGGTGAAAAGTTCTCGGCCTGACAATGAAAGACTGCAACTTTCAGTTAAAAAAAGATTTTATTTTCCTACACAAGCTCCCTCCCTTGACTTCAACATACTTGGTCCAGCATTTCTCCAATATCAGTATTCCTTCCCGTAAGTGAGAGTCTGGAAGTTTGTGCAAATATTAATCTTGGACCCCCTCAACTTCTTCATTGGATGTGAAGTGCTTCCCAGAAACAAATTTTTTCAAGTTTGGGAACATATGAAAGTTTGTGAGTGCCAAATCGGGAGAATAGGGGGGTGACCGAGCAAATCGTACCCTAAATCCTGCAGTTTTCCCATCGACAATGCACCCTTGTGCACAGGCGCGTTGTCCTGCTGAAAGATGATTTTTTTCTTCTTCAAGCTAAGCCTTTTCTCGCAAATTTTGGCATCCAGCTGGTCAAGAAGGATGAAGTAATATTCGCCTGTAACTGTTCTCCTTTTTGCAAAGTAATCAATGAATAGGATCCCTTTCGCATCACAAAACACACTGTCCATGACCTTTCCAGCAGATGTGATTGACTTCGCTTTCTTTAGTGCTGAACCGCCGGCTTCCATCCACTGCTTGGACTGCTGTTTTGTTTCTGGCGTATAGTGATGGACCCAAGTCTCGTCCATGGTGACAAATCGCTGCACAAAATTGGTAAGATCCCTGTTGAATAAGTCCAAAGATTGCTGCGAAAATTGTTTGTGCAGCAAATGCAACACCCATCATGCGAACAGCTTTTGCATCCCTAATTCTTTATGCAAGATGTTTCGCACGCTTTCCAACAATATCCCCACAGTTTCAGCTATCTCGGACACCTTCACTCGCCTATCGTCCAACACGATATCATGCACTCTTTCAGTGATTTTTGGTTGTGGTTTTTGGCTGCGCTTCACTTAGGCCATCTTCGAGGAATGTGCGACCATGTTTAAATTCAGCAGCCCACTTTTAATGGTTGACATGGAAGGAGGAGAGTCCCCATAAACTTTTGTCAACTTCAGATGAATTTCCTTAGGTCTTAAGCCATTCAAAACGAAGAATTTTATGACTGTGCGATATTCAAGTTTATCCATTTTATCGAATAACACGTAAGACATCTACTGCAAAAATTCGTGTAAACGATCTACTTGAGAGAACAAGTTGAAACTTGTCATACAAACAAATGACACCAGCACTCAAGCAGGAAACAAATTTTTGGTGATTTAAGCATTATTTTTTGGTCAGGCCGAGAAATTTTCATCTTGCGCTCATATATAATAAATATATAATATCATCATCAGTATACTAAAATCACATTAATTTTTTTTTCTTCAATTTCCACAATTACTGTAGTATTCGTTTAGAAAGTGATTTCTTAAAATCTTTAGGGAAAATTCAGATGTAACATCAAATTTTTAAAAAAAAGGTGGATAAAAATAACTATGAAACAAAATAGTTATAGGAACTTTATAATATAATTTTACTGTCAGGGTAAAATTAAAGTATCAAAGGGAAGAGAAACATGCAAATGTTAAAATTAAAAAATAGGCAAGGGGGGTGTCCGCCGATAACATCGCAGAGAAAACAACGCAAGGCGAAAACGTTGTGCTACAAAACATCGCGGGAGAAAACATCGCAGTTCTAAAACATCGTCGTCGAAAATATCGTGGTAAAAAATAAAGTATCTACAAATCATTGCATGACGATAACATCGCAGACATGCTTTTTTTCAGGTTTTAATAATTGTAAATGGATATTCCCATAATGATTTGTGAGCGCAAGATGTAAAGAAGGATAATTTTTACTTCCACATTTTTTTACTAACTAATAAATTTTTGCTGAAAAAGTAAGAAGGGAACTTAAACATAGAAAATTAAATGCAACTTATAGATTATACTTTTCATGAAAAATTACCAGTAAAAACTTTATAAAAAATTATTTATTAATGGCCTTTGTTAGTTAACTATGTTGGTTTAAAATTAAGTGCTATAAGTTGCATTAATTTTCTATGCTTAAGTTTCCATTTTATTTTCTCAGCAAAAATTTATTGATTAATAAAAAATATGAAAGTAAAAATTTTTTTTTTTTTCCATCTTGCCCACACAAATCATTACGGGAATATCCATTTACAGTTATCAAAGCCTGAAAAAAGCGTGTCTACGATGTTATCGACATGCGATGATTTGTAGATACTTTATTTTTTACCGCGATATTTTCGACGACGATGTTTTTGAACCGCTTTATATTCGACGACGATGTTTTGTACCACAATGTTTTAGAACTGTGATGTTTTGTAGCACGACGTTTTCGCCTTGCGTTGTTTTCTCCGTGACGTTTTCGTCAGCGATGTTTTTGGCTGTAACCCAAGGGGGGAGGGAAAAAAAGGAACCTTAGTTTGGTATTAAGTGTTCAATTAATAACTTAATTGATGATGGACCTGTAATGAATGCTTTCAATATAAGTTGAGTGTTATTCCAAATTTAAGATAAAACTTTGAAAGGAGGTTGGTTTAATTTCAAAAGAGATTTTTTTTATAAACATTTTCTTATAAACATTATAAGGGCACTTTATTTTATGAGGTAACACTGAATTATTATTATACACTGTCCAGACAAGAAAGTGGTTATTGAATCTACTGCCATACCAAAGGGCCAGGATTCAAATCCTTCATAGCAGGCAACGGTGGCCTACTTATTAGGTGTTATATGTATTTTTTCCCACATTTCATTTAAAATTATTGAACTGAAATAAATCTACTTCGTTGACAGCACATAAACCCCAAGAGAATAAATGCAATCTTTAAAATTCACTATATTTACTATAGCGACAATTTGGCACTAGGTTCACTTAACAGCATTACATCTCATTAATTTTATAACTCAGAAAGCACAAAAATTATATCATCTGAAGAATTATCTAATCATTGTCACATGTTCTGCTCAAATACTATAATAAATTTAAAACGATTCATAAAAGAAATTAAACAAATAATAAATAAATAGTTTTTCACAGACAATTCAGCGCCGCTTACCTAAATGCACATGTGATACTCGTAAACATTCTCCTCTGTCCGAAACAGATTGACGACAGTATTTTCTGCTAATATGAACCACTTATTTCCCCGAATTTCATTAGAGATATATTTTTTATTCAATTAACTCAGTTCTCACTTCATGGCAAGGCAAAAATAATAAAAACTCAAAATATCTTCATTAAAAATTAAAAGACATACAAAAATATAAAACACCAAATACAGTAAAAAAAAAAAAAAAAAAAAAAAAAAAAACTTTTACCATTAAAATTACAGTTTCTATGCAAAAACAAGTAAATCAGTCAGTGGGCAAGAAGATAGATTTTTTGGTGCACAAAACTGAAAGTTTACTTTAGGTCTCAACTTCACAAAAAGACATTGAAGGCGTAAAAACTGATTTAATTTGTTGTGGATGCTATGCTGAGTCAATATATAGGATAATTTAATAACTTAAATGATAATTCTAGAATGGATTAAGCATAATTTAATTCGCAATAATAAAAGAAGACATTACTTTGCTGTAATGAAGATTAGTTTCTCAAGATTGGCAACAAATAAACTATTCTGCTAAGTTTCAAATGTAAACAAATATGGCTGCTATGGTGAAAAAATTAGGCTTAGCCGTACTTAAACAACTTGTTGATAATTCTACAACTATAATATGCAGGTTAACTAAAGGCATAAAAACCTTAACTTGAAGATAAGAACAACACAATTCAATCACTTTTAAAGCAAAAAATGCACAATTTACAAATATATAAGAATAAAGAAACTGAGCTGCTCACTGAGCCGAGTAACAAAGTAGATATATATATACAGGTAGGCCTCTTACAACACGGCATCCTGTAACACGGTTTCACTATAACGCGATTTATAAATTGCTAGAATCTTCCTATAACACGGCTTTGCTCTAACACGATAAGAAAAGTGCCCAAGCAATCAGAAGAAATTCAACGAACTCCACACGAAGTTCTTCCATATTGTGCAAAGCACCCATATAGTCATTTAACACATAAGAATCCTTGATTTGTAAGTTCTGCCAGTTGTCTTCCAAGATCGGTAGCCATAAGAAATGTCCTCATATGACTTGTATGAACAAATGTCCCAGATAACAATGAAGAAACCTCACTATCACAGAAGGTGAACAATATAAGGTTACAATAAGTGCCCTAAAACACACAACCTGCATGTTCGGCTTCCAAAATTCGAATCCTCGTCTCCATGGTCTGAAAACAAAAGCGTCTCACGCTGTTGGTCGGCAGTCTGCATCGAGCCACTGTGTGTTAAATAATAACTTTTTAGTCTTTAAGACATTAAGTTTCAGTCCCCAAACATGTTCAATAAAGATTAAAAAAAAAAAAAAAAAATCATTTAAGAGGAAATTCATTTCTTTAGAAGTACAGATACAAATCTTGGACCGTCTTTTAAATGAAGAAAAGGCATCTCACATTGAAAAAAGTTTTAATTGGAATGAAGAAACAGTTTTGACTATTAAGAAGAATGAAAAAGAAAAACGAAGTGCAGTTGCTGCAGGATCTTTGACATCTGCAAAACGTGTAGTTCACCCTCGGGGGTGACAATAATTGAGAAGATGGAAAAGACACTCAGCATTTGGATTGATGATAGCTGTTAAAAAAAAATTTCATTGGTTGGTAATATCATTAAACAAAAAGCACTCAAAATTTTCAAGCACCTCAAAGAACATGGAGAACCCTCTGCCAACCCAGATTTTCTGGTAAGTAAAGATTGGTTCAAAAATTTCAAAAAGCGTTTTGCAATTCATAGCATAAGAATTTAAGGAGAATCTGCATCAGCTGATTATGAAGCTGCTAGGACGTTTCCTGAAAAATTTCAAAATGTTATAAAAGAACAAGGGTTCAAGTTTTTGATGCCGAAAAAAACTGGGCTTTGGTGGAATAAAAGTGTCTAGTAGAACCTTTATATCGAAATAGATAAAACCTGCATCTTCATTTAAAGGTGTCTAAAAATTGTCTAACGCTATTTTTGTATTTTTCTGCAGTATGACTTTGGATTTTATGACAAAACCCTTGTTAGTTTATAGATCTTTAAATCCTCATGCACTTAAAAGCATAAATAAAAACACCTTACCGGTGTATTGGCAAGCAAACCCAAGAGCTCCAGTAGATGGGAATATAGTATTTAAAGATCGGTTTTTAAATTGTTTTGTGCCAGACACTGAATGTTATTTAAGGCAGAAAAATTTGAGCTTCAAGGCTCTATTACTATTAGATAATGCTCCATGTCACCCACAAGATTTGAATCTTCCCAATATCAAAACACTGTTCCTACCACCTAACACTACTCCAACCATTGGATCAAGATACTATTTATACCTTTAAAACATATTACATAAGAAGAGCATTACAGTAGATTTTAAACGCAGCCGATTCAAAATCGATTAATGTAATGGAAGCTTGGAAGACATTTTCAATCAAGAACTGAATGGACATCGACCTATGTCACTGAATGAACTGAAAGCATCAATGGTAAATGCATTTAAATGTTATCAGAAGAAGATAGGGCTATCTTCAGTTGAACTAGAAAATGTGCGTGAATCGTCAGAAAATGAAACTGTGGCATATTAGAACTTGCTAAATTAATCAGAAACGAAGGTTTTGTGAACATGGCTATTGAGGATATTCAAGATTTATTAGTGGAAGAAGAAATTGACAAAGATTTGATAGAAATGGCATCTGAAGCTGCAGATCAAATCGATTATGAGGACACTACCACTGATGAAGACTGTGAAGTTAATAATTTAACATTAAAAAAATTAAAAGAAGGTCTACGCCTAGCTGAAAATCTCGAGTTATTTTCTTGAGTGCAGGCAGACCCTTCTGCTGAAACAAGCTGAAAATTCAAAAGAGATCTGCAAAACTGTCTAGCTCTATATCGAGAAATTTAAAATGAATCAGTAAGAACTAGTAAGCAAAGTAAAATTACAAATTTTTAAAGACGGAAGAAAATGCCAGAACTTTAAATGATGCAAGAAATTCTGAAAGTGAAAGCGATATTATTCATGAAAAAACGCTCTCTGTTGATTATATTGAGCAATGAAAATGAAGAAATTTATTAAACTAAAGTTGTGTTAAATAAAAATATGTAATATTTTTTGTTGTGTTGTACATACATATATATTTTAATAAAAATTAAGTAGTTTATGTATAATTAAAAATAATTACTTTTAATAAGTTTTTTGGAACGTAACCCCCCTTTTATACTGTCTCTGGGTCTCGTACAACATGGTTTCACACAACACGGCATTTTCTAGGAACCCATCTAATTTGTTATACGAGGGTTACCTGTACATATATTTAAATATACTTTGGTGCAGCCGATTGCAGTCCAAAAGGGTGCATATCTACATGTTATAACTGTCCCACATACAAAATTTCAACATTCTGAGGCTATTCGGTTTTGAGTTATGCAATAATACGCATATACGTACGCATGTACGTACAAACGCCACAAATAAATCTTTTCTGAATCCATTTTAAATCAGTTTTATAATTTGTTTTGGGGAAAAGTTCTTTATTCTGTCCTTACATACAGATGTCATGCAAAAACATCATTAAATTGCATCCGATAGTGATCAAAATGGATATTTTCCTTGAAATGTAGTGCCTGGAAATTTTCGTGATTACAATACTTCTTTTACGTCATACAAGGAAGTAAAAAGGAAGGAACATAAAAATAAATCTAGGTAGCTGATAGATAGGCATTACTTCTTCTCTATGAAAATGTGTTTCTAAAACTAAAACAGAAAACAAATAACACAGCAAAAAAATAGGATGTTTAACTGGAATTACTAGCTACAAAAGAACTTCATCTCTGAGACAACAGCATCACAAAATGCAAACAAACGAATCTCCTAACGAAAAAACACTCAACATTTTGACATCTGGCATCTTTTCTGCAACCAACTTTTAGATTAAGACACAATAACACGCCGAATAAATACTGATTCAGAAGTCAAACAACAAAAATCAGCGTTAATTCACAAAATTTTCACAGGACTAGTTTCGATGGTTTTACCGAACCATCATCTTCAGCTGCAAAACTGCAAATGAACAAGATAGGAAATAATGTTTAGATAAGATAAGAAAGCCTGGACAAGAATAAGCAAGTGGCGCCATCTGTTGGCGAAACCAGAACTAAAACATAATTTCTCTAAAAGCCGAAGGCAAATTTGGATTGGAATTAGGATCGTTAACTAGAACAGAAAGATTTTTATGAATGTGAAATGCCTCTAGAAAATCAAGTTCTCCAATGGAAGATGTTTTTTGAATAATTTTGGCAGCAGAAAAATTGAAAGTGTGATTTTCGGACTAACAATGTTGAGCAACAGAAGACTTCTGTGTTTCCTTTTTTCTAACATATGCCTCATGTTCTTTGACGCGAAATTTTAAGGCTCTCTTAGTTTGACCAATGTAAATTAAACCGCACTGGCAAGGAATCCTATAAATACCCCAGGAATTCATATCCGGAATGGGGTCCTTGAGTATAGAAGTTGGAATTTTATAGATGGGAGAGTAAACAACCCGAAAGTTAAATTTCTGCAAAATATGTGCAACTTTATAGCTAATTGATGGAAAGAAGGGAATGACAACAGAATTTTTATAATCTCCTAAAATAAGAGTGTGGCTTTTAGTGTGTTGAGATGAGAATTTTTTAACTGCTTGATTAATAATGTCTTCTTTCCATCAATTAGCTATAAAGTTGCACATATTTTGCAGAAATTTAACTTTCGGGTTGTTTACTCTCCCATCAATAAAATTCCAACTTCTATACTCAAGGACCCCATTCCGGATATGAATTCCTGGGGTATTTATAGGATTCCTTGCCAGTGCGGTTTAATTTACATTGGCCAAACTAAGAGAGCCTTAAAATTTCGCGTCAAAGAACATGAGGCATATGTTAGAAAAAAGGAAACACAGAAGTCTTCTGTTGCTCAACATAGTTGGTCCGAAAATCACACTTTCAATTTTTCTGCTGCCAAAATTATTCAAAAAACATCTTCCATTGGAGAACTGGATTTTCTAGAGGCATTTCACATTCATAAAAATCTTTCTGTTCTAGTTAACGATCCTAATTCCAATCCAAATTTGCCTTCGGCTTTTAGAGAAATTATGTTTTAGTTCTGGTTTCGCCAACAGATGGCGCCACTTGCTTATTCTTGTCCAGGCTTTCTTATCTTATCTAAACATTATTTCCTATCTTGTTCATTTGCAGGTTTGCAGCTGAAGATGATGGTTCGGTAAAACCATCGAAACTAGTCCTGTGAAAATTTTGTGAATTAACGCTGATTTTTGTTGTTTGACTTCTGAATCAAATTTTAGATATTAAGAGACATGCTGATTACACTAGTGATTTTCAAAATGTAGGTGGAATAAATGCTTATTAACCTGGAATTTATTAGGAATTAGTTTATTTTCATACATAAGAAAAGCTGTTCACACTGATATGTACTACCTAACATGGAAATTGCATATGATGCAAATTTTCAGCTTATGAGAATAATGTAAGCAAGTATTTGTAAAGTTTGGGGATACCTACTCCACTGAACTTTTCTTTAGAGCCAAGGTGCATTAAATTTCTATTAATTCTTTCTGTAAATGGGCTGATATTTTCTCAACGTCAATTGGAAAAGGGACAAAAAACTGGAAAAGTATATTCTCAATGGTCTAATACTACGAAGCCTATTTTCAAAGCGAGTCAGTCTTTATTTATATCTTGGATTATAATAGGGATGTTCATTTTTATTTCTTCCAAAGTATATGCATTCTATAAATGCACAAACTATTTTAAATATGTCTTAAAAAGTATTCTAGAACCAGTAAAATCGGCAGATCTTTGTGGCTATAGTCAATTTAAATATGATTCTTGTTGGGTTGGGAGGGGGAGGTTATCCACTTCATTAATTTCATTGTGGAATATGCTATATGACATGTCATACTATCTTACTGTAGCCAGAAATGACATTTGTCTTCCTTTAACCCCTTAACCTACGATTTAGATTCGAAGATGCTGGGCCGAAATTGTATACAAGCTCGTGCAGCGTTCGAGACATTTGCACAACTTGTGAAACACGCTAATCCGGGCAATCGTAAACATGACGAATTATAAAATTTTCAAAGAAAGTATAGGCGAATAATTATTGATGATATATCTGATGATGATCAACTACCAGAGTCCTGGCTTTGGAAAGAAATAGTCCAAAAGTCTAGGACTATACAATGACTCCTGGCACAAGAGAGGAAGCCTTATGTCAATTAGGAGGAAGTAGAGGAGAATTTGATATTTTTAATTTAATATTTGATGACATATTTTGGAACAATATTGTAACCGAAACGAATCAGTATGCAGATCAAGTACGAGAAAATCCACATAGAACACGAGTGTAAAAAGTGCAAAGTTCCGTTACATGTACCAGAATGCTTTGAAATATATCATATCGTTACAGATTACTAATTTTGTATTTTGGAGTTTTGTATAAATAAGCATTTTGTAATACTTAAGTCTACCACAATTATTGCGTATCAAATATTCCACGTAATATTCACTTCTGGCCCGATCACCGTATGCGGGCTATGGCCGTGAAAGTTAGGTTTGGCCCGACCATCGTACGCGGGCTATGCCCGTGAAAGTTAAGTTTGGCCCGACCATCGTACGTGGGCTATGCCTGTGAAAGTTAAGTTTGGCCCGACCATCGTATGCGGGCTATGCCCGTGAAAGTTAGGTTTTGGCCCGACCATCGTACGCAGGCAATGCCCGTCATTGTAGATTAAGGAGTTAATAGGAATGAATCATCAGATAAAATTTAAGGACTAGAAGAAATTTTGCAAGGACTTCTTGAATATCACCCATTATGTCTGCTACTGATAAACAGATCTTCTTTCATGTTTCACATTCAATTTAGATCCAGTTTCCCAAAATGTTTCACCCAGTTTTTCAAATGAGCTTGTGACTGGTGTTTCTCTTCCAAATTTAGTGAAATATTAAATACAACACTGAATATAGGCTATTGATCTACATTGTTAATTTATAACAATAAAACAGTCAAAGAGACATAACCAAAAAAAAGATGATGTTCAATATGGTGCTTCCTGCAAATGATTCATCACACCTACTTCTGCTTCCGAAAAATTCATGCTTTCCTCAACAAACAAGTTCACAAATCACTTAAATGTCATAGCTCAATATAAAAGTCAGAGAGCAAAATATGTTGAAAATCACATACTTGTAAACCTGAGGTCCATTTTAAAATCAAACATACTGTGCACGCATATTTCAAAAAACTGTATTCTTGAATATGTTTTTCACTAAATGAAAATTTCAAATTTTGCATTAATTTGAAACTTACCATCTGAATAAACTTTCTCCCCTTTTTCTTCTTCTATGGAAGCATTTAAAAACTTTTTAGAATTCAGAATCAGGAAAATTTAGCATTCATTCCATCATTAAAATTATTTTCTTAATAGCATATCATCAAATAATAACAGAAAATCAATAAAAAGTAAAAGTCAATGGTTTCTTTAGAGGCGGAAGAAAGAAATAAGCCTTGTCATGTTTTCCACAATCAAAATTTAACTATAATTACCAGAATATCATCAACATAGGCAATCACCACATCGGACAGCTCAAGCATTTCCTGCAGAGCATTGTTAATTAGATCTAAATCGGGCAGAATTTCCACGCTCCTCTGTTTGTTATGCTTGGTTTGTTGAGCTATTTTCACTAAACAGAAAGTAAGCAATTATTACATGGATACTTACAATATAAGTTTTGATGACATTAGTTGCATATGCAATACAAAAAGGATATCAACATTTGATTAAATATTGTATCAGATCATTTTTTCCGATAATAATTTTATACACGACAGATTGCATATAATCTGATGTATTAGACTAATAAAAAATCTACATCTAATTCTGAAAAATGTTAATGTTTCATCAATTATGAAGATGAAAAATCATTAAACAAATAATTCATTTTGCATAAATCTGATAATTGATCCAGTCCTCAATCTTGCACAAATTCAGTAACCTGCAAGACTGTTCTCAGTCACACTGGTGTGGTAAGTATCTTAAAATAGATGATTAATAAAAACATTTACATAATTTTCCATTTTATTACTGTCTTACATTTCAGTTTGTTGGCTTGCTTCAATTATGGCAAGCACTTGAAGGCGATCTGTCTAAGGGGAGGGATGAAATTCTATAATTTTAGTCTCTGTTTTCATAAATGCCTTTATTAAAATAATATTTAGATTATTAAAAAATGCAGAAACAAAATATTTTAAGTAATAAGGTAATATACACCAAATAACAAAAACTTTCATGACTGAATAAAGGCAATTATACCACTTATGGGGTTAACAAAGAACATTTATTTTCATACCAAAAATTTACCCAAAAGACCACTATTTTAATCAATCACTCAAAATGATATGATAAATGTACATATTTAGCTTCGGATTTTCTACACTGCATCTTGCAAAAAAATAAAATTATCACATTGGAAATGCTGATGAAATATGATACATGACTGATTATTATTAATTCACTTTAAAACTGTACCTACATTTGATAAAATATCAATTATTACGTAAATTATATTGCATGCATTTTTTATACATAAAAAAGTGGCACAAAAAACCAACATGCATTATGAATTTCAAAATAGAAACAATAGAAACATTTTTTTAAATGGAACAAAATACAGATTACATTTACTTAAATGAAGTATTATTCAACATATTACACATTTCTGCCAGAAAATTTAAAACAAAGGCGGCTGCATTTAAGATAGTATTCTAATGGAGTATATAACCAACCAATCACAGAATCAAGGCACAAATTTCAAACAGACTTGAAATTTAATTTAATTTTAGCAGGTAATATTGCATAAAAACAAATTTGGCACAATTTTCAGTAATTTAAAATTAATTGCATATTAAGTTGACTACTCAAGTATTGGTTAAGATTAGGTACCCCAAAACATTTTTAGCTATAAAAGACACAACTTTTAACAGTTGCATTTTGAAGAAGCTAAATACAAAATTATTCTTTCAAGAAAATGTTTCTCTTCTATCAAGAACCGTTTTATTAACACATTGTAGTCGTGACACGTAAAACTACATTTTTCACAACTGTGCATAGAGGGCGGATCATGTAGTAATACATTTTTTATGGACTGGTGGTAGAACGTGGGAAATGTAGCTAATACGAGTTACTACATGTGTGTATGTTTGTTATGCCACTTATTTATACATAGAACTATGCAGGTATAAACATTCCCACAATAGGTATTACATTAGGTATGGGACGGTAAGGTCATAAATAATAGCGATAAATGAGCTCATCACAACACATTATATCTGCAAATTTACGAATTTTGAGACATTTACATTATATCATGAACAGGACAACTCATAAAATATGGCATACTACTGAGAATGTTAACTGAGAGCAATGCAGGATACATCTGTAATTTTGCAATTTATTCTGGTCAGGGGTCACGGCTGATAGAGATAATACAGACAGTTGTATCTCCATATACAGATGTCTGGCACCATCTGTATATGGATAATTATTATAATAGTGTTGATAACACTCAAGCCCTTTTGCAAAAAAAATTACAGTATGTGGAACCATCAGAAAAAATAGAGGTTTACCAGAGAGTCTAAACAAGACAAATCTGAGAAACGGAGAGACAATCTTTCGTTGTAAAGGGGATATTTTACTTCAAATCTGGGAATCAAAGAAAGAAGTGGGCCTTATTTCGTCTATACAGTCGGCGGAAATAAAAGAAAGTCACAATATTGACAGAAGAACACATAAAAAAATAACTAAACCAAATGCATTGATTGATTATAACAACTTTATGAAGGCTGTTGACCGTGCAGATCAGTATTTGTCTTATTATTCAATACTACAGAAAACGACGAAATGACAGAACGAGCAACAATGTACATGATTAATTGTGCATTGTTCAATTCCTTTGTTGTCTATAATTCAACAAAAAGCAACAAAGTAAAATATAAGAAATTTTTATATTAAGTAGCTTTGCATTGGGTTAGAACTGGGTTAGAAAGGCAGATTCGGTACGAACGAAAGATACAATCAAGAGCCAAGTCCATCCACTTTCAGGAAAAGGGCGCCTAAACAAGAAGATTGTCGATGGATATAAAAAAACACGTTCTAGAAAAAATTGTTGGAACCGGGAAAAAAAAAAAAAAAAATTGCGAAAAGATAATGTCGAGTGTGTGCATCTCAAAAAATGTGAAGTGAAACTTGTCTTATGTGTTAATTTTGCGGCGTACCTCTTTATAAAGGTAAATGTTTTGAGCACTATCAGACTATAAAACATTATTAGCGTTCATTATTTACTTCATTAAGTTATTTGTTTATTGAAAAATTTTGGTAATAAATAATATTGACAAAAATTATAAATTTTTCCTTTTTTTGTACTTTCAATTGTATATTCTATATTCATTTATACAAAAAGTGCCTATCTTTCATAATAATGATGAAGAATACATTCTAAGTTGAGAAAATCAGTTTCATAAAAAAATTCATAGTAGTTTTCAATTTATAGTGATTTTAAGTAATGACAAAATTTGCGAGGATTTTTCAAAAAATCGGCTGCTCTCGCTATAATGCACCAATGCAAAGCGCCCAACAATGTATTAAGAGTAAAATTTGTGTAACCTCTGAAGGTCGTATTGCATTCAAAAGATTTCAAAAGAACAACTCTTTAGAACAAATTTTCCATCTTGTCACAAGATATGAAACAGCCAAACATCATGAATCATTTTGGGGTTACCATGTAAAGGAGAAACTCTATCTCTAATACAAATAATTGATAATTAGAGATAATAACTGATTGGTTGTTGAAAATGAACACTTCACAATTTTTTGCAAAAGAAAAAAAAAAAAAAATATGGATCTTTCTTTCAATGGTAAATCAGGTAGGAAAATTGTTTGAAACATTTGTTTGTCTGAAATAAATGGACGTGTGATACCCACTTTAAATTGCTGTGTTTAAAAGTACAGTAAAATAAATAGTAACATATATGAAATAAAGAATTACTTCCAACAAGTTCTGGTTCATAGCCAACAATTTCTACTTTGCATGGTGTAAACATAGTTCCTGTATTCTTTCCGGGAACCCCAAAATTTGTGCTAAAAAAAAAAAAAAAAAAAAAAAAAAAAAAAACATATTTTAATAAACATACTACTGAAAAAAAATTGCTGTTGTTTTATACATTAATAGAAGATGAAATATACTATCCAAAAGATAATACATTCATTACCAAGATCAATATTTATTCGTTGATATTTTAAAATAAAAATTTATATAAAAATTTTAGCATGTATTAAAACCCTCCGCATACGGCTCCCATGGGATGCGAAATCCGTCTCATTATACGGTCACGTGAAAATAGCGTGTGTTAAGTTTATTTCTCTTATTTTCTATACGGATCCCACTTTTACTCAGTGTATGCTAAGAATATTTTAATAGTCATATTTCACATCTCGTTTTGCACCTACATGGCGCTACAGGTTTATATCATTGTAAGGGAGTACTATTGCTTCTTTCATTCTTGGTGGGAACTGTCTTTATCATTTGCAGAACCAGGATTTGAGGTTTATAAGTAATAATAATATGTAAATACAAGTAATATTACTAGCTATACAAACTAGTTAGCATGTAGTTCAATTTATACTTCTGCAGTTCAGAAAAGTTCACAACTTGTAAAATATTTAAATACATTCTAAAACCGTTCCATATTTTACAACACATTAGAATTCACATTTTGAATTATGTTGTATACACTCGATTTTATATTTCCAAAAATAACCAACCGTTAATTGTCAATGTCTTTTTGCCGTTTTTAAACTTTTAAAGTTTTCAAATAAGTAAACAAATTTTCGACGAATTACAATATTTGTATTCAGTATATATTGCATTGTATTTTAAGTTTCTAAATCTTGTATCAAATTCTTAAAAAGATATGAATAATTCATATTCATTATGGATATTTGCTTATAAATTTAAAATATATAACTTTTTTTACATGGCCTCCATGTCATTAAAAAAACAAACAGAACTTTTAAAAAAAAATTTGAAGATGAAAAAGGAGTTTTAAATGAAAACTGGACGGAGGAATACTTTTTCTACTGAGCAGAATAGTAAAGCACGTTGCTTAATTTGTAAGGACTTTGTGCCAATTTTTAAAGACTACAATTTGAAACAACATTATATAGTTCAACCGCCTCATCAGCAACCATGAGCGCAAACATGCATGTGTCATTCGGACCGAATTATTCTCAAAATAGGATGGAAGGGTGGGGACTTTCTCTCCCTCCAGCATAGCTCTTTCCGGAGAAGAGAAGACCTTTCACGTCGCAGCAAGTAATACCACCCCTTTTGTATGAGTCTATGTGTTTTGTCAGAATGCCAACCAGAGTTGCGCTTTAAGCGGTCGCACTATAGTCAAAAGCATGCCGCAAAACCACTCAGTCGAGTGGGCAGAAAAAAAATCTTTGGAATGAAGATTATGACAAATTTTCCTTTTCTTTACTTTTTGAAAACTGACTCTTTCTAACCATTCAATGCCCATTATTTTAATATTATACCAACCAAAAGTGTATCTGTAAAGTTTTTCAAATTTTTACAGGTAATAAATTTCACAGGTTTTTAATATGCTGCAATATGACTACAAGTAGAAGGGAAAATTCCTGTTCAACCTGAGCATCCTGCTATTTCCATCGAAAACACCCTTTTGAGGTTATGGCACCATTAATATCATGAATTTCTTTGCAAAAAATTTTCCCCCTTCCATATACATTTCTCTAAATTTTTTTTTTTTTTTTTTTTTTTTTTTAATTAAAGATTTTTCCCCCTTCCCTAAGGAAGAATTATTTGCAAAGAAATTAGACTTACTCTACAGCAATGGATTACAATCTGTTTTGCTTCACGCAAGCCTTTCACCACTGCTAGAAGATTCTTTCCAAAATTCAAAAAATAAATGTACATTTAATAAGATTATTTTTAATATACTTGGTAAATCTTGAAAAGTATAGAAAACATTGATAAACATCGAAAATTGAATAAAAATAGTTTTTATATTCATAAACTAAAAACTAAAAACCACAGATAAATCATAAATAATTCATAAACTAAAAACCACAGATAAATAAAATTTGACCACATCCCCCCCCCTGGAACTATGAAATTCTTCCACTAAGAATCTGCCTCTGGTTGAGAAAACCTGCTGTAGAGATCTTATCTTGCAAATGCTATTATACTTTTGCTTCCCTCCCCCCAAAAAAATCTTGCACTCTTTACTTGTTTCATTTTATTAATAAAATGTGGCAACAACCAAGCCAAGTATCTTGGCTCGAGAATTTAACATTTGAAATATTATGGCTTGAGAATACTAGTTTTCATTTGAAATATCGCTGCTCATTACTTTGAATATTTTTTATTTACGTTTAAAATATCATGGCTTGAGATTTCTAGTTTTCAATTGAAATATCGTCACTGGATATTTTTTTTAATACAATGGATTGCATAATTTGGCAGTTTCCTGATGATGAAGAGGCTGCCACTTTCAGAATAAAGGAATAATTAATAGCAACAGACTTTGTTCTCAAAATCATTGGATGAAGTTAACTTTTGACTCGAACAAAGCTCCTATTTATACATACATACTTGCTGTGAAAAAAAAAAGGATTGAGAACCAAAACATGGTTTGAAGGCTCGCATCTTACTTTCACCAATGCTGTTTGTTTCATCTATCTGTGGTATTAAAAACTGATGGTGATTGAATTTTGTAAACTTCAATTAGACATGAGACATAACATGACAGTAGATAGGAATAACTACTTGGTATGCTCAAATACTTTGATGTCCCGTAAAAGAATTAAAATCAATGAAGCCAACAAAATTGTAAAAATAGTTGAAAGATTTTTTACAAGAAGGAAAAATAACGCTGGATGTATTCAACCAGAACAATGGTTAATCAGGGGTTTATGCCAGAAAAACACAGAATGTTTTCTGGTCATCATTCCTGATCGTTGTACAGTCAAATACTGAAAATCCGCCGACCTGAAATCCGCATTGCCTCTCAAAATATAAACATTCACTTTATACGTTCCGGAAACCGCAACATTGAGTACAAAATATTGAAGAAAAAATACTTACCGAATAATGACGTCATAATTACCGAATAATAATGAGTCATAATGGAAATACCAAATTATTGACATCATGATAAAAGTTTTTTCTCCTCTAATCTGCATCGAAGTAAGAAAGCAGACGATTCACTCAACTCTTCTTTCAAGTTCACGATTCACGTTGTTGTATTTTCTGAGCTTGTGAAACACGAGATTATTTAGTGTTGCCTTTTTTTATTCGGATATTTTGTGGATAAATTAATAATATTTTAAATTTCAGCCCTTTTTAATAAAATTACAGATTAGAAACACACTCATGATTTTACTGCTTGCAACGTTGAAAAACGTAAACATGTTGCATTGACGGTAATGCAAAAAGTGCAAATTCTGCAAAAGATGGAGACAGATACGACTCCTCGGTTTATAGCAGAATCGTATGGAATTGCGATACGACTGAGTATGATATACAGAAAAATATAGAAAAGCTGTTGAAATTTTACGGCAACAGTGATTCTAACATCGAAATCCGAAATCTCTGCATGAGGCGAAATCAGAAAACATCGATGCTGTGTATATGTATACAATAAATAATATAATCAGTTTATATACGTAATAATAATTTAATGCATATAATAAGTTATTGAAATAATGTATATAATATTTTAATTAAATGTATCTAATACACCTTATTTATCTTGCATTTTTAGTCTGAATATTATGATTTATCTTTTCTGTCTTGAAATCCTCACAACCTCTGGTTCCAAGCTTTGCGGATTTCTGGAATTCTACTGTACTACAACATTGATGACTGTCATTCAAGAAAAGACTGTGGATGGCAGCATTATATTTTCAGGCTGCTGGAAAGGATATAAGCAAGAAGAACTAAGAAATGCTGGCTATTGAACATTTCACTGTGAATCCCAGACATAATTTTGTAGACCCCAAAACTGGATGCCATACCCAAACTGTGGAGCGACTGTGGGGAAGTGCTAAATGAAGAAACAAATGTCAGTAGGAAACTGCTCGCCACCATTTAGAATCATATTTAATAAAATTCATGTGGCATCGACTATATTCAAAAACTCAATATCCTTTGCAATATTGAATGATATTCATGATTTTATGCTACCTATTTAGATTGTATTTCATTTTGTTTTTATATTTTTTATTTATGTGTAGAATATTCTAAGTTACAAAATTAAAAATTTACTTTCTTTAAGAATTAAGAAGTTTTTTAAAAAATTTATTTTATACAGAAGTAATTTTTTTTATTCTTTTGAACTCTATTATTATTTTATAATTTAAAACTTGACGAGAATTGGCAGCAAAAAATAATAATAATAATAATAATAATAATAATAATAATAATAAATAAATAAAAGTGGCCTGCTTTTAACTGATGCTGCTCTAACGGAATAGTACCATATTTTTCTTATATTATATACTAATAAATTTCAACAGAAATCTCATTGAATTAAAAACTACATATGCCTTTACTGTCAGATTGACAGCATTAATACTAGAGAAATAATTAGCATTAAGGAAAAAAAATCTTTAAAATAAAGCATAACTTCAGTTGTTTGAACTTTTTGATACGAAAATCTAATATCAAAACAAAATTCAATTCTAATTAATATGCCTGATTTGGTCAAAATAACATAATAACCCCCCCCCCAAAAGAGATACATCAAGTCATCCTTGTAAGATGGTTTGATGTACAAGAAAGTTTGGCATCAACATTTGAGTTTTGATCGAAACCTAATGATTATCAAAGTTCTATTATAATCAACAAACTGTAAATTTATTTTCATGAAACTACACTCCCTCTGCAAAATTAGCTCTAAGATTATTTTAACCAATTCTATTCCCAACATATCATATATGGTGCACTTGAGTTTCCTTCTGCATATTCACTAGATCAAATGAGATACAGAAATGAAGTACAAAATGTCACTGTTATTAACTTAACTCACTTCACTAGTTATATTCTAACACAGAAATTTTATTTGAAATTTTTGAACTTAATAGCATCAGACAACTTAACACTGTACTTACAACTTAATAAAACATAATGCTTAACACATGCCTTGATACATAAATTATCAGATTTACATTTGTGAGCATTTCATGGTTTATAATATGTATGCATTGATCTTTTCTATTATTTGGTTTCTGCTTCTTTAATCTCTACTATGAAATAATAAAAATCTGTTTGTACGTTCCTCATATCGCGGATGAACAACACCAAAAGCCGTCAAATTTTGGATAGACATGATCCTTTCACTGGAACATGTGCACCTTGAAGCCTGAATTTCTTTTATTATTATTTCATATTTTACACACATTTAATGAATACTTGATTAAAACCTCAGCAATCTCAAAGTAGCACTGTTCGAAACAGAACATTTCTATCACCAGCATGCCAGATTATTGCCACTTAGGAAAATGAAAGATATTTATCTTTCAAGATTAATAAAAAAACTCAATTATTTAAAAGCAATATATTGCTTAAAATAAAATACTTTTATCATGCCAGTGTATAAACACAGTTCTAAAGAATATTTTTCATGATTTTTAACCTGATTTAGATAAAAATGCATGTAAATTAGAAGATGTATAATTAAAATTATTAAATATTTTTATTAAATTACACTAAGGTCTTAAAATCACAATACATTTTTTCTGTTTTATGAAAAGTATTTTAGGTACCTGGCTACGCAAGTGGCTAGTGTATTAAAACAACTTGAATAGAAAATAAAACTATTCGTAACATATTAACAATAGTAACTATTTGTAATATATTACTACTAGTAATACTGCACTTTATCTTATTTTTTACTTTTACTTTCCTTGCACGAAACATGATTTTCCGTTTATACACAACGTAATAAAACTTAAAGGGTATACAGTACAAGGTTTGTAATTCAGACCTCAAAGCTACAAACTTTATGTGCATACGCATGTGCGTTTAATGTATAATGATGAATGGTATAAGCTAGGCTAAAATTATCCATGGTTTTGAGCCATAGGCACTCCGTAACTTATAATCATTGGCATAAGGCATTTCAGTTAATGTTGCAGATTGCACTGTTCCTTAATCTTCTAATTGGATCCGGCTTATTATTTTTTGCAGACTGTTAAAACAATTTTATAAAAATTAAGCTTGAACTTTCGATTATGTCAAAAAGAGTTTCCGATTCTGGAGCCGAGTAACAGGGTGGTATACTTTTGGTGCGGCCGATTGCAACCAAAATACGAGGTACACATCTACATGTTACAGCAGTCCTATATACAAAATTTCAACGTTCTGAGGCTACTCTTTTATGAGTTATGCGAGATACGTACGTACGTACATACAGATGCCACGAAAAATTCTCTTTAGAATTCATATTAAATCAGGTTTATAATTTTTTTGGGGGGGAGGGGGGAAAGAGTCCTTTATTTTGTTCTTCCGTACAGATGTCATGCAAAAACATCGTTAAATTGCATTCGATAGTGGCCAAAGTGGATATTTTCTTTGAAATACAAGACCTGAAATTTTTCGCAATTACAATACTTCCTTTTTACTTGGTACCAGAAAGTTAAAAGGGGGGCAGAATTGATTTTCATTAAATTTTTAGATATGTGTCGCAATTCTATAAGACAATTATTGCTCTAAGCAATGTAATTTCAGTATATCTTATACTTACCATTATGCATGATTCTTATGTCTGAAAGTTGAACTGACATGTGCATCAAATAACAAACACTTAATTAGTTTACTCACCACAAGAAAAGCTTCAAATAGGTGCATGCTGACATGTTTTCTTTTCCAAAAGTGTAATTACAATTTTTGATTTACTGACATGCGAGTAAATAAGAGCTATGAGTAAAATCACAAATCTTCTTAAAAATAACAAATAAAATAAAAATGTTAACAATATTTGATTGAGTAAGGACTGAGGAATATACTACATCACTTTTCCAGGAGGCATTTTACCATATACTCAAATATGGAAAAATGGCTATGAAATGAAAACTACACATATGTAACTAGTTTGAGCTGCAATGCGAAAAAGTTGCAATAAAAACTACAGCATACATTTTGATTAACTGGTTTTCAATGGTTAAGTAAGTGGCTCCAGAATATTATTTGTAATATTCTTATACAATTTATTTACTGTTGGGTTGAGCAACTGACATCAATTAAGTAGTATGAGAAACAACTCAAAACTTTCCAAATATGAATGAAAAAGATAATAGCTGTGAGTAGAGCCCACCTTTTTTTAAAGTTAAAATTTTTTTTATTTACCATTGACAGAAAGAGATGCAAAATTATTCTTCCAAAAAAGAGGCTTTATAATGGGGCAATGAAAATAGGGAAAGACCAAATTTAACCAGTTAGGCAAATAGACATGCAGTGATCCAAGGTCATGGGACTACTACGTTTTACTCTATACCAAAAGTAAGATGGTTAATCAAATTTGCTCCACATAAAAAATTAAGAAAACTATTGTTATAAAATATGAAAGCTCATAGAAAAGTGGGAAAAAATCTGTTTATAAAAATCATGAAATATTACTTATTTTTGAAGTTTAATGTATTGATGAAACAAAAGAACTTATTCTTACCTTGTAAATGCTTTCCATGTGACACTTCCTTCAGATAATGAGGTATCAACTGTTAAGTGAATAGGATTATTTGTTTCTCGGCTATAATAATCATGAATTAGAACAGAGTGACCAGTCACATCAGCTCCAGTAGCATACCTGAAATAGCACAAACAGATAATGAATCTTTCAGCCACGGTGATAAAAAAGGGGTTACCGATACATACACAGTTCATTCAATGTCAATAACTATGTGGCTAAGAAAACAGAAAACCTGATAAAATTCTGTATTTTGATGAATCCTTCTACGTAAATTAGAAGAGTAATGGAAGAACAACATTTTTGCAACATTCCTTTTAGGTATTGCTATACCTGTTAAAAGACAAAGAACTGCAGGATCTTTACCATGAACTTTATGTATCCTGCTATCTGCCTCATACTCAGAAAGTAGAATGCATATGGGGGACTGGAAAAATTGGGGTGACAAAAAGGACAGGGAGACGGCTCACTATCACTAGAATCTTACCTAAAAGAGTTTATGCTCCGACCTCACATCCCTTATAATAATGTATTTGTTACATCATTAGCAGGAACTGCTAAAATGTGGCTAACATAAAGTGACTGTTTAAAATGAATTTTGGAAATATTAATAGAGATTATTTATTTTAAATTGCTTACAAAACTGATTAAATAAAGTAGCAAATACAAATTTATATTAAATTACTTATGCCTGGATACAATAAATAAGTTGCATACTGCAGGCATAGGATGAACTGCTTGTGTGTATTGAAAAGAGTCTGCTTCTTCCAAGTCTCAACTGCCTTGGTCACTACAATGCAGAAATATCAATAACTCTTTTAAAATTTTTAAACCATACCCAATGTATTCAAATATTGGTAAGAGTATTATAATTATGTAAAGCAAGAAATCCATATAGAGCTATAGTCTAAATCATCATACAAATATTTTAAACAATTGTTATGGCTTCTCTAAATGGTAATCATATTTAAATATGCAAGAACTTTTAATGTCTCTTACCATCCGACAATAACTTCACTTGGATTAACTTTCTTGTGCAATTCGTACATTGCTTTAGCAAATTCCATATCCACAGCAACCTAAAATGTAATACAAAATTAACTACACTACATATTACAATTAATATATTAAACGGTGCTTGTGTATTATCCTACCACACAGCCCAGTAGCACAATTTAGAGCCAGTTATAGATAACCAATCATGTCTTTTAGAATCCCATACAAAGAGTGGCATCCACTGCCCAAATAATATGTTAAGTACCATTTAAACTCTATTAATAGGCATTTAAAAAATTTCATAGAAATGGGTAAGTGTATATTATACACAAAAACTCCAGGCTCAGATAAGTATTAACTACAAAAGCAAATTTCATTTATCTTAAATTATTAAAAAAATTAAAATGTATTATAACATTCATATGTACATAATTGTACTGCTAATACTGACCTGAAAATTTTAAGGGAAAAAAAAAAAAAAAAAAAAGAGAGAGAGAGAGGGAAATGTTAATGTAAAAATTACCCATTAATGAGTTTTTTTTCCCCTCATAAATTTAACACATTTATTTATAGCGTATCATTCTATAAAAATCTAATAATGGAATTTAGCCCCTCTTTTGATGAAAATTAACATTCACCCTAGTCAAATCATTCAAATACTTTAGAAAAATGTAGAATACAATGAAAAACATTATATCATAATCAAACTTCAGGATATTTGATTAAAATACAAGAAATCCTAGGATAATCAATATATCATGCATGTATTCCATCTTTCAAGCAAATGACTAAACTAGACAGATATTACACATATTAACTGTCACAATTCTGACTGTTCTTTTCTGACGACTTCTTTAAATCAAGCAAATTGTCAATTCTGCAAGATGCATATCAGCACACCTTGATACTGAAGCTTTACAAGAATTCTAACCAGGATTTATACATATTTGCTATCAAAGGTGATATGGTGCATCTGTTCACATATACCAAGATCCTATCTTTATAAATATATATCCATATAATCAGCAAAAAAAAATGCAGACCCCTGTTCCATCTTTAGATCAGAACTTATTGCTGCTAATCTTTGGAATACGGTAGTTTGGCAACATTTTGGTAAGGTTATAAAGGTTACTAGCTAGGACTTTAGCAGTATACATGGATAAAGTCAAGAGTGTGCACAATGCCATTTTTGTGCAATTCTGGGATGTTTTTTTAAGTGAAAATAGGTCGACGTGTACATGGACGATACTGTGTATGTGCAATTCTTAAAAACGCGGCAAGCAGTGGGCGATTCTGCACTTTGTCCCAATTTCGCATCTAATCTTCGTCATGATTAAACACTTTTGTTCCATAAAAGTTCTAGCATAAGCGTAATTCGGCTAGCAGATTGTTGGAAAAAAGTGTTGAGTAAAAAAAAAAAATGCCTTCGTGAAAACAAAATGGCATCCAAACAAAAACTAGCAGGTTGCTGTAGCAGGGTTCGTCGCAAAATAATTTACCATAATCCAAAGATTAACCCTTATTGCTATCAGTGGCACTCTCAACTATGCTCTCAGCTCTACTAGTGAAAACATATGAATTGGAAACAGAAGCTGCTTCCAATACTAAATAATTGGCCAAAGATTATGGAAAGCATTGATTAAACTATTACACTCATGTCCATAAATTAAGGATAATTCAGAGTCACGCGGAAATCGAACTCTAAAATAAACATATCACCTGTAAAATCACTACACGCATCTTCAAGAATCATATGCAAATTTCAGGAAGTAACCAGATGTCACTGATGGTACGTCACAATGACGAGAGTGTAAGAGAGTGATATATAAGGAACACAGGCAAAGAAGTAAAATTGTTCGCAGGCAATTTACAAGCATTTCAGTGCAATAACCAAATAGTTATGACACAAAGAACGCATTCGGATGATTTTTTACATGGTAGAACTATTGGCCGTCTGGAATGTGGGCGTACCCAGCTGGAAGTATCAGACGAACTTGGAATTGCCCAGAGCGTCATCTCCAGTCTTTGGCAACGATTCCAAGATGATGGTAATGTGAGTAGACGCTACAGCACAGGTCGCCCCAGAGTTGCAACGCCGAATGAGGACCGGTATTTGGCAGCTACTGCCAAAAGAAACAGGCGGAGCACAGCCTCAGACCTGTCTTGTCAGCTCTCTTCAGCCACTGGTACGACAATTTCAAGGTAGACCATGTACAAACGCTTAGGGCTGATTGGTCTATATGCTTGTAGACCTGTCAGATGCGTTCCACTTACTGCAAGTCATTGTCGCCTGCGGTTAGCCTGGAGTAGACAGCATGCATTGTGGACACCCCAACAGTGGGCCTGTGTGATGTTTTCCGACGAGTCCAAGTGTAGCTTGCAGTCTGATTCTCGCCGGACTTTCATATGGAGAGCTCCAGGTACCCGTTACCACCAAGAAAACATCATTGAACGACACCGTTACGGTGGTGCAGAAGTGCTCGTTTGGGGTGGAATTATTCTGGGTTCCAGAACTGACCTGCATGTTCAAATTAGAACCATGGCAAGCCAAATCTATCGGGACGTCATTCTGAAACAACATGTATGTTTGCTTCGGGGCGCCATGGGCGCACAATTTGTGTTTATGGATGACAACGCCCGTTCTCACCGTGCAAACATCATAAGCAAATGCCTTCAGTCGGAGGATATCACCCGTATGGTCTGGCCAGCATTCTCACCGGACTTGAATCCAGTAGAGCACGTGTGGGACATGCTTGCCCGATGAGCTGCAGCCCGTCAACCTCCTCCTACATGTCTACCGGAACTTCGGAGAGCATTGCTTTTTGAGTGGTGTAATATCCCCCAAGATCAGATCGATAATTTGATACTCAGCATGCCTAGGCGTTGTAGGGACTATATTGCATCGTCTGGGAGACATACAATGTATTAACAATCATACCAACCATGTAATATTGTTTTTTTGTAAATAGGTTTTTTTTTTTTTTTTAATTTGCTCCAGGGAGAAAAAAATCGCAAATTTTTTTAATAATATCAAACATATAGCATCTTTTTTTACTCTTTACCTTTTGTTCAATAAATAAGCTTTACAAATAAGTCAAATTTGTTTTGCTTCTAACTCTTCCTTTGCCTGATTTTACATTATCCTTAATTTTTGGACATGAGTGTACTTTCAAGTTGGACACACTTAGTTAGCCAAACAGCCCAAAAAAGCCAAACAGAAACGAAGCCAGCTCGGCCCTTAGAAAATACGAAAAAAAAAAATGCAAGTAGAATGACTTTAATGGAAAAGTACTCTTCTCCAAATTTAGATTGTTCAAAAACTAGCAAATTTTTTCAGAACATTCTCCTCCTTAAAATTAAGAAAGCAACAACCTTGGGTTTGGTGTAGTTTTAGTCAAGAACTCTGTCGATTTTGAGGATAAACAGGTATAGGACCTCTTCATCAGGAACAAAGACTTCAAGACTGTCTCTTCTGTTTTAATTCTCTTCCTCATCCAAAATCATTTCTTTTGTACATGTCACTGAAGGTCATGTTTTTGTCAAAGTAAGTCGAAGTATGGCCATAAGGCTTTGTTCAGAACAACAGTTTTGTCATCACAAAGCTTTGTGGTTTAAGTCCATTCACACCTGCTGAACAGGGTTTTAAACATCAATAATCAGGAAATGGAAAGTTGCGCTGGCGTACATACGTAGCTGACTAAACGAAACCATCACTCGATGTCTGCTTCGCTGTGATTGGTGGTTCTTATACCAACTTGGCATGAAATTGAAAAATCGGAAAAGTAATATCCTTAAACCAATTTTTGTGATGTAGAAAGGTCTGGTTGCTTAGGAACAAAGCTGAGCTTAAACATGTCATGATTTTAAAACCACTGTGTAAACGAAGCTGAAGTTCAACATCAAAATCCAAGAAACAACACGTATAATATTCTTGTTAATAACATCGGCTAGACTGAAGATTAGGGTCCAGTCGCCAAATGAAGCGAAATCGGGTCTATTTTTTTTTTTTTTTGGGGGGGGGTAAAGTGCAGAATCACCCACTTATTTGTTTGCCACTTTTTACAAGAGTAAAAAGAATTGGATTTTTGTCAATTTTCTTCGACTTTTTAAGTGAAAATAGGTCGATGTGTAAATAGATAAAGCGATTCTATAAATAGATAAAGCAATTTTTATGCAATTCTGGAAATTTTTTTTAAGTGAAAAATAGGTCGATGTGTACATGGATAGTCAGGGTAGTGCACAATGCCATTTTTGTGCAATTCTGGGATTTTTTTTAAGTGAAAATAGGTCGATGTGTACATGGATACAGAGTATGTGCAATTCTTAAAAAACGCGCCAAGCAGTGGGTGATTCTGCACTTTCCCCATTTTTTGCATGTTCACAGAATTAATTCAAATTCACAACCATCTAATATGCCGATATGATGAGTTAGCGATTTTCTAAAACGAGCGAAAATAACTGATTTGGAGACGTTTTGAAAATGCGAGAAACTGGACCGTAATATCAATACTAGACAGTTTGGGAACGCTAGAAATTTTCATTTGAGTGATTGACTGTTCCTCGGTGTTTACAATTGCAATTAGCAATGCTTATGGTACCAGCTGTTCATTTGAATGCTCATATTCATATAAAACATTAATTTATAGTCAGCATAGCAGTTACAAAAAAGTGGATGGAAATGTCAAATGAAATAAATAATGACTGTTTGTAAATTCTGGCGATTACAGATTCTTAAGGATAAAAAGCAATTTAAAAAAAAAATAATAATAACGACTGTTAAAGAACATAAAAACGTTGTTGAACAAAACTAACAAATATTTGCTATATGACTTAACTAATAATATTTCTGACACATAATATTTGTACAATTAATAATACATGAAATGAAAAACTCTTTATGGTACTATTCGGTTTCGAGGGCCGTAAAAAATTGCCAAACTATTGTTGATGCCAATGCTGCCAAAAATAATTGCTGCAAGAAAGGAAGTATAATAGTAAATAACTATTTAAGATTGATGTTCTAATTTAGATGAAAGGTTAATTTTATATACTACTTTATTATTATTATAATTTATATGAAAAAGGCTAAACACGACTGAATGGAAGCATAAGAGTAAATAAATATTTCAAATCATTATTGTAATTTATATAAAAATTGCTAAACATAACTGAATGGATGCCTGCATTGCTATTTCGCTACCGACATATTGCTAAAGCATAATTTCATCTCGTTGGTTGTTTAAACGTAATTTTCTATAATGAATGATGCCTTTTCTTTGAAAATATTCTTGGTAAAGTGCAGAATCGCTCACTTATTTGTTTGCCGCTTTTTACAAGGGTAAAAATAATTGGATTTTTGTCAATTTTCTTTTACTTTTAAAGTGAAAATAGGTCGATGCGTACATGGATACCGAGTATGTGCAATTCTTAAAAATGCGTCAAGCAGTGGGTGATTCTGCACTTTACCTAAAATTCTATTGCCAACTTTTCGTCATGGTCAATTCCCAAATTATTAAATCCATAGGATATCAAAAAAGGATTTAAAATCAAAAAAATGATTTAAAAGTTAAACTAGTATTTCAGTGCGTCTTAAGAAATGTAGAACTATATAAACTTACGCAATCTGAAATCAGCGCGTACGCTAGATTTGGCACGCTGTTAAATGGGCGGGGTTTGCTAGATTTGGCGCTTTTGCACATACATTTTCGCTGCAATTTTTTTACGGCCCTCGAAACCGAATAGTAACCTCTTTTTTTTTTTTTTTAAACTTATCCCTTCTTAACTCTCTGAGTGACATGACTACTTCTTTATCTAGTCATGAGATTTTCAGTCACTTCCTATTTATTAACTCATTATTTTTACATTCTTTAATGATTTAAATATTACTCTACAGAACAGAACGTTATGAAAAGCAACAGTAAAATTAATTTTATAAATCTAACTAATAAATGTCCTTGAATATTTCATCAGTGTAAGCCCAAAAAGCCATATGATACTCAATGGGTTCAATAAAAATGACATCATATTAAAAATTTATTATAAAACATTTGGAAAGTTTCAGAAGATAAAAATTTAGAATTACCACTTTACAAATGCTTTTGCATTCTTGCAAGCATCAAATAAATAAACCAAAATAATTTTATTCTATTTTATATGTATACTTTTTTTCTTTTAACTTTATATTTTAAAATTTCAAACTAAATGCATATGCAGTTTTGATACTTTCTTATTACAGCACCACATAACCGTTTGGTGAGATTTGAAATTTTTTTGTTACAGATTGGGTGATTAAGTTTGTTTTAAGAAGATTAAGAAGTTTTATGACTACAGGCTGTGGCTCCTTTAACAAATAAAATAATTTATCTTTTAATTCTGTACAGTACATTTGATAAATTGTTGTCGCCACACAAGGCAGAAATACCCAAAGCAATTTCAGCAACATATCAGTAAAACTACTCCGTTACAACTAAGATCCCCAAATATCCAGATAGGGTTAATTTGAGTTTTAGGCTGATCTTTGGAATATGGTAACTGGTAGTTTGGCGACATTTTGGAGGCGATAAAGGTTACTACCTAGGACTTTGGTAATAATGTGAGAAGTACTCAGTTCCGATTACGCATTATTTTGTGTGAGGGAAATGAGAGATCATGAAATATGTCATGTGACTTAATGAACGAATTACAGTTCTGGAACTACTCTGATATGCGCCCTTAAGTCGCCAAATATTTTTGGCGAGAAACTTCACACTGCCATATTACTATCTAAATTTTTTGTCTACATTTTGAACTTTTAGCCTAAAATGTCTCCAAAAACGCGGTTTTCGCACATGCAAAAACTACGTTTTGAACACACAATTTAGCTAAAAATTCGAAACAAAAACAAAAAAGGTACAACTCTGATATACGCCCTAATTTCACCAAATGTGGCGATATGTGTTCTGCGCTGGTTTTTGGCGCGATTGCGTGTTGTATGGCAACCCTGTTGACGTTGAAAAGTCTTTCGCTGGAGTTCGTTGGTTCCCGTCATGCTTTGTGTCTGAGAAGCTAGGGGGAAAATATTTAATGGTGAAAGTTGTTGAATTGAAGTTCGGCATAAGGAAATATCGTCGTGGTCATCCTGTTGAGGGGCAATGGGTATTTGGAGGTGTGGAAAGAAGGTATGAGAGATTATTTTTAGTGGTTGTGCGTGATAGAAGTAGGGATTTGTGATTATTTGTTATTTTATTTATTTGTGAACCATAGTATGAATTTTCTGCATAGTGTGTCTGGCTGTCATATAAATACGATACTAGTGATTACGTGGCGGCATGTTAAAGAAGGTATGAAATTGGTATATCTGCTCTTCGAAAAAGCATTAATGGTAAGTGCATTTTATTTTATTCTTGTTCTTATTTTGTAGAATATAATGTTCATTGTTTTTTTAGTATGAATTTCTGTCGTTATTGTTGTTTTTTTGAATTGTTTGAAATTTATTTTAGTTATTTTGTTGATTAGTGCGCACCATCTGAATTGTGCAATTCGTAGATGTTTTTTAAAGTTGAAACAAAACGCTGTGTACATGGTATTCTTTGAAATTTATTGTTGTTATGTTAATTTATTAAAGTGAGGTGTACGTAGTTCGTAAATTCGTTTGTTGCCTAAATTGTGCAATTCGTAGATGTTTTTTTAAGTTGAAACAGGATGCTGTGTACATGGTATTCTTTGAAATTTATTGTTATGTTAATTTATTAAAGCGAGGTGTGCGTAGTTCGTAAATTCGTTCGTTGCCTAGATTGTGCCATTTGTGGATGTTTTTTTAAATTAAAACATATTGCTGTGTACATGGACTCTTGTAAAATAATTTTGGTTAGTAACTTCACGGTTTTGCTATCTAAATTTTTTGTTTTTGTTTCGGATTTTTACCTTAAATTCTGTGTTCAAAACGTGGTTTTTGCATTTGCGAAAACCGTGTTTTTGGAGACATTTTAGGCTTTAAGTTCGAAATGTAGACAAAAAATTTAGATAGCAATATGGCAGCGTGGAGTTTCTCGCCAAAAATATTTGGCGCCTTGAGGGCGCATATCAGAGTAGTTCCACAAAAAATTTAGATAGCAAAAACGTAAAGTTTCTAACCAAAAATATTTGACAAGAATCCATGTACACGGCGACATGTTTTAACTTAAAAAAACATCTACGAATGGCACAATGTAAGCAACGAACGAATCTACAAACTACGCAGACCTCGCTTTAATAAATTAACATAACAACAATAAATTTCAAGGAATACCATGTACACAGCATCCTGTTTAAACTTAAAAAAAAATTCTACATATTGCACAATTTAGGCAAGGAAGGAATCTACGATCTACGCACTCCTCGCTTTAATAAAATAACATAACAACAATAAATTTCAAATAATACCATGTACACAGCATTCTGTTTCAACTTTAAAAAACATCTATGAATTGCACAGTCTAGACACTAAGCTTACACCGTCCGTTATACATAAAACGCGCACACGAAAACGTATTCTGCGCTTGCGCACACGCAAATGCGTAGTCGTAAGAGGTCTTACGCGCACGCGTAAACGCCTATGCGCATGTGTCAACGCAGCGCATGCGCAGAAAGTTTTTAGCTTTGAGGTCCGGATTATAGATCATTCCGAATTATGGGTGTCCGAATTAACGACTTTTGACTGTATTAAGCTTTATTGTGTGTTGTGTGAAATAGTGGAAGTGTGCGTGCCACGTAATGAAGATTCTGAAGATTAGGTAAGTTAGTATTTTTAATCATTTAAGGATATTATTTTTATGCATTGTTCTAAATATAAGGAGTAAATAAATTAATATGGTATTATTGAAAATTGTTATTAGCAATGATTTAGGTTAAAGTAATTAGGATTGTAATCTAATTTTTATTAATTTAATGTATGTGCTTATTTATATTTTAAGTAGTGTTCTTTAATTTAATTATATTTTAATGATCGTAATTTTGTGAGTTATATGTTTGTAGTATTTTGGAATACGTTTGAGTAGAATACGTTGAGTATTTTCATGAAATTTTTCTAATTTATGAGAAAAAAGCAGTGTACATGGATATAGTGAAGAGTGTGCGCAATGCCATTTTTGTGCAATTCCGGGATGTTTTTTTGAGTAAAAATAAGTCTACGTGTACATGGTTTAGTGATATTTTAATTAAATGATAGTTATTTTGTGAATTTTATGTTTATAGGAATTTGGTATACATTTCAGTTGAAGTAAACGTGCATGGAAGTAATTTAAATATGGAACTACTCTGATATGCGCCCTCAAGTCGCCAAATTTCTTGCCAACACGCTGCCATATTACTATCTAAATTTTTTGTCTATATTTCAAACTTTAAGCCTAAAATGTCTCCAAAAACTCAGTTTTTGCACACGCAAAAACTACATTTTGAACACACGATTTAAGCTAAAAATCCGAAACAAAAACAAAAAATTTAGATAGCAAAAACGTAAAGTTTCTAACCAAAAATATTTGACAAGAATCCATGTACATAGCGACATGTTTTAACTTAACATCTACGAATGGCGCAATGTAGGCAACGAACGAATCTACGAACTCGCACACCTCGCTTTAATAAATTAACATAAGAACAATGAATTTCAAAGAATACCATGTACACAGCATCCTGTTTAAACTTCAAAAAACATCTACGAATTGCACAATTTAGGCAAGGAACAAATCTACGAACTCGCACCCCTCGCTTTAATAAATTAACAACAATAAATTTCAAAGAATACCATGTACACAGCATCCTGTTTAAACTTAAAAAAACATCTACGAATTGTGCAATTTAGGCAATGAACAAATTTACGATCTACGCACACCTCGCTTTAATAAAATAACAATAACAATAAATTTCAAATAATACCATGTACACAGCGTTCTGTTTCAAAAACAACAATAACGACAGAAATTCATACTAAATAACCAATGAACATACATAACATTCTACAAAATAAGAACAAGAATAAAATAAAATGCACTTACCATGAATTAATGCTTCTTCGAGCAGCAGATATACTAATTTCATACTGCCTTTAACGTGCCGCCACGTAATCACTATCGTATTTACATGACAGCCAGACACACTCCAGAAAATTCATACTATGGTTCACAAATAAATAAAATCACAAATCCCTACTTCTATCATGCACGGTCATTAAAAATAATCTCCCAGACCCTCTTTCCACACCTCCAAATACCCACTACCCCTCAACAGGATGGCCACAATGATATTTCCTTTTGCCGAAATTCAATTCAACAACTTCTACCATTTTATCTTTGCCTCCCATCTTCTCAGACACAGACGTGAATCAATGAGCTCCAGCGAAAGATTGTTCAACGTCAACAGGGTTGCCATAGAAAACGCAATCGCACCAATAACCAGCGCAGAACACATATCGCCACATTTGGTGAAATTAGGGCGTATATCAGAGTTGTAGCTTAAATATTTGACACTAAGTATTTATAACCATTTATAATTTTTACGGTATGGATTCGTTGGTGATGTTTATAATATAATAGATAATTTAGAGGTAAAAGTTTTTGGACATTTTATTTATTTTATACGTGGAAATGTTCATCTTTGGAAAGGGTATATACTTTTTGCGATCAGGTAATTTCATATATGTTCTTTTGACCAAATTTAAAGATTCAGAAAATTTTCATGCATTTTCGTGAAATTTTTCTAATTTATGAGAAAAAAGCAGTGTACATGGATATAGTGAAGAGTGTGCGCAATGCCATTTTTGTGCAATTCTGGGATGTTTTTTAAGTAAAAATAAGTCGACGTGTACATGGTTTAGTGATATTTTAATTAAATGATAGTTATTTTGTGAATTTTATGTTTGTAGGAATTTGGTATATGTTTCAGTTGAAGTAAACGTGTATGGAAATAATTTAAATATTTGACACTAAGTATTTGTAACAATTTGTAATGTTTGCGGTATGAATTCGTTGCTGACGTTTATAATATAATAGATAATTTAGAGGTAAAAGTTTTTGGATATTTTATACGTGGAAATGTTCATCCTTGGAAAGGGTATATACTTTTTCGCAATCAGGTAATTTCAAATATGTGCTTTTTACCGAGTTTAAAGATTCACAGAATTTTTTTGCATTTTCGTACAAATTTTTGTAATTTTAAAGAAAATAGCAGTGTAGATGGATAAAGTTAAGAGTGTGTGCAATGCCATTTTTGTGCAATTGTGGGATTTTTTTTTTTTTTTTAAGTAAAAATAAGTCGACGTGTAAATGGTTTATGTGTATGTGCTATTCTGAAAAACGCGCAAGGAGTTAATGATTGTGCACTTTCTCCCAATTTTGCAGTTAATATTTGTCATGATTAAGCAGTTTTGTTACATAAAATTTCTAGCATAAGTGTAATTCGGCTAGTAGATTGTTGGAAAAAGTGTTCAGTAAATAAAAAGAAAAGAAATATGTCTTTACTTCGTGAAGACAAATGGCGGCGAAAAAAAAATACAGGGTTGCTGTAGCAGAGTTGGTCGCCAAAAAATCGCCAAGTTACCATAATAAGTTACCATAATAAAAAGATCAACCGAGTTTTATTTTATTCAATTTACAATTACAAAATGAAGAGATAATTTTTAATTTTCAACAAAATGGTGAGCAAACATGTTTTATAAATTTGAATAAAAGCCTATCAAATTATTAGTACTCCCTAACTATAGTTGTTTCAGCAGTGTACTTACGTAGAGAGTGCAATTAATCAAGTTTGATCATCGTTATAAAGCCAACGGACTCCTAGTGTTTAATGAATGTATGTAAAATACATAAATGTGCTTGTACATAGATGCATAACAACAATCTACACCCCCTGTATTGTACAATAATTGTTATTACCATGGCGATACTTAAATTTTGCCAATACCATTTTAACTAAGAAGTGCCAGTTATAATGATAAATATGAAATCAGTGTCTGAAAAAAAATAAGACATAAATTTATTACGCTCAGACATTTTATTTCACCAAAATGATTCTCTCTCATATTACTGCTTTAGAAGGCCGTCTGCTATTAATAATTTAATCGACACATACATAAAATTAAAGTTATAAGCAAAACTATCTCATACATACTTCATCTTCAGATTCATTGTGAGGAATACACAAACAATTTGTCACTTCAACAGCCCCTTTTTCATGAACACCTGCAAATTAATTTTACAAACGTAAATTATTGTACACATGGAAGTGTTACACATATATATTAGAATAGAGCGATATTACTTTGGTAGAAGGTTTACCAAAGTAGCACCGAAAGTAATAAGGGCTCAACAAACATTTATTTTATAATTTTATTCTAAATGTAATGCTAAATAAGGAAGAGAAGTTGAGAAAAAGAGGTAAATAAATACCTAAAAGTGTGCCAATCACTCGATGTTGAAAATCATTTCGTCTCTCGTAAGAGTCACAAATTGCAAATAAGACAACCGGGTGTATTTTTACAGTTAAATTAGGTGACATTGCAGAAGTCATTTTCGTTTAAAAATTACAAAAATACCCACAATATGTTTCTGAAAAGAAAGAAACAACTTACACCATGAACCAAACTAAACGTTAACGATACCCCTGCCACCGCGCCTAATGTAAAATGTGCTAATACTGTAACGATGATTTTCCCAATAAAAAAACATTTTATTTGCTAGTTTAGCATTTTGTGTGGCAATCAATATGCTTATATTAATTTGAAATTTTCTTATGTTCTCTTACACATTTATCAGCTAGGTACAAATCCATTTCCTACTTTTTTATTTATTTCTTGTATAATTATCTTTAGTGGCATCATCATTCCGTGAATTAATAATAAATGGTGTGAACCGCAAATATTTATTTACGGCATCAGCTGACGAGTAAATCCTCTATGCGAAGTTTTTGAATGAGTAAGATATTGCATTCACAATAAATGTAACAGAATGATTGAACATTGTGTGCTATTTAAATTGTTTTAGTCATATTTATTGTTTTCCATTTGACATAAAATTGGAATTTTTCTAAGTTTCGTAATTACTTTCATTTAATTGGGGTATACGTTTTGTATTAAGCGTAGTTTCAAGAACGTTCTTTCATTTTCATCAAAAACTGTTATCTAAACGTTTTTAACATGATGCTTTTTTTTTTTTTTTTTTTTTTGTTGGCAAGCAAAGTTGTGATAAATGGTATTAAATATTTTTTTTTTTTAATCCATGTTAACTGCTTTTATCATATTATATTTATCATGTGACAAAAAATATGGAGTTTTAAAATTGACCTACTTAGTACTAGAATGGATGGTTAATTTTGTTCTGTGTCTAATCAAATTGTACTGAAAGAACTTTCTCAAGTGTGCAGAATATAAGATTATGAATATTTTACCATTAATTATGTAGGTCATAATAATCAGTCTGTTTTTGTGAATAAGGAAACACTTCCATAGAGAACTTGGCAAATATAAACACTGCCAGAAATGGCATTTTCTCTGGCTTCGTCTTGCCTAGGCATAGTTCACTATCTTTCAGGTTCCAACATACACACACGCACATGATCTGCCCAAACAAGATAAATCGAACAGATGGGTTACTGGTTACTTAGACACTGTAAACCCAGAATCCCATTTTAGATGGCATTGTGCTCCCCTTTGCTTTCATTGACCAGGCCATTTCATTCGTGGCCTGGTCAAGACCCTTGACTGGTATACATGTTCGACTCTTTGGTCCATGTTTCAAGATGGGTCAGATGGATGACCGACTTGCTGATTAAACGTATTAAAGCTAACAAATGCAAAACAAAATGCTTTATATATATAATCTCGGTGATAATACGGGTACAATTCTATTAAAGCGGCGTCAGTTAAAAATGAGTAAAAAATCCACAACAAATATCTTAGCTCAAGAATTTAACATTTGAAATATCATTGCTTGAGAATTCTAGTTTTCGTTTGAAATATCACTCATTATTTTCAATATTTTTTATTTACGTTTAAAATATCATGGCTTGAGATTTCTAGTTTTTGTTTGAAATATCGTCACTGGTTATTTTTTTAACCATATAAAACATATAGATATTAAAAATTAAAAAGAAATTTACTTTTTACAGAATTATTTTTTTTTTTTTTTTTTTTTAATTTTTATTCTTTTGAACTCTATTATTATTTTATAATTCAATACTTGGCGAAAATTGGCGGCAAAAAAAAAAAAAAAAAAAAAAAAAAGAGGCCCACTTATATCTGGCACTGCTCTAATGCAACAGTACCATAAAAAATATAATACATTCGTACATGGCATGTTGTAATGTATTTGCCTTATTTTTCTTACACATGTGGCTTATATTTTATGAAACTTCTTAATGTATAAAATGAACACATTATTTCTACCATTGAAAAATAATCCTATTGTGATAACTGGCACATCCATGGTAAAGCAGTCATTGTATGTAGTGGTAATGATGTTTCGTACTTCTTTGTATAAAGTAAAGAAAGGATTTTAACCAAAAAAAATTTTAGTTATCATAATTCAACAGAAATATCCCTTTTGACCTATTTATTCCAAATCCATTTGGATGATTTTTTGTCGTCAGATTTCTATACGCACAGACAATAAAGCACACTTTTTTTTTTTTTTTCCCAAAAAGAAATTTTTTCTTGACATCTATACCTACATACTTATGTACAATCTACAGTACCAAACATATATATCTGGTTGATACAAAAATTTTCTGTCAAAAAACGTTCTTAATGAAATTAGAAAAATACCAACATTTTGGTAGTTTATCAAAGTCTTCGAATTAGAAACTTGGTGGCCTCGAATCTAAAAACAGATCAACTTCATTTCAGATGGCCTGTGTAGCATTAAAGATAGCACCAGCAAGTTGTAGCTGCAGGTGTGAAAAAAGGTAGAAGTCTAAAAACATAATTTCGGGCTGTATGGTGGATGTGGCAACGGATCTCATTCGAGTCCATATAGAGTCTAGCCAGGGAATGCAGACTCATGTGGTCTTGCATTATCGGGATGGAACATTACCTTTTTGTGCCGGAACTCAGTTCGATATTTTCCCTTGATATCAGCATCAAGATGGACTAGCATCTCACTGTACTTCTTACTGTCAAGGGTTTTACTTTTTTCCAGATACAGTCAAAAGTCGTTAATTCGGACACCCATAATCTGGAATGATCTATAATCCGGACCTCAAAGCTACAAACTTTCTGCACATACTGCGCGTTCACGCATGCACACAGGCATTTACGAGTGCACGTAAGAGTAAGACCTTTACGGCTGTGAATATGTTTGTGCGCATGCGCGTTTAATGTGTAACGAATGGTATAAGCTAAGCTAAAATTATTTAATTCAGTTAATGTTGCAGATTGCGTTGTTCCTTAATCTTCAAATTGGATCTGGCTTATTATTTTTTCTAGACTGTTAGAGCAATTTCATAAAAGTAAGCTTGAACTTTCGAGTATGTCAAATAGAATTTCCGATATATATTTACTAATATGTAATTTGTATCTACAAAGCGAAAGTATGTTTTGAAATCCGAAATCTGTTTATCAATTTCACTCGGCGAATTGGAAGTTGATCTGTCAGCACTATCCTTATCTTCAGGGCAGATGTTTTTATTTTATTTGGCTTATAATTCCTTACTAAGTGTAGTATTTCATCTCGATGTACTTCGTCTTTGATATGATTTAAAACAAGTTCCTCATTATTATAATTCGCTTCCGATAGTGAAGAAAGTGACCCCGAGGTTATTGAAAATGTAAACATTTCGATTGACAAATTAGTCGGTATTCTCAACACAGCAATTCTAGGACTTGAACAGCGGAACTTTGTAACTAAACAAGAAATTATGTCTGTTTAATAGAATTAAAGAGAAAGTATTATCACATGAAACGAAGCAATTTACATTGAAAGAAATGTTTAATAAAGTAAACAAATAAATATTAAGCTTTTTCTTTTTGTAAATTTTGATACCCTTTAGATCATAATTGTTCTTTATTTCATAAATTACGGTTTTATATTTTTAATTTTGTAATTTCTGCATGCCATCTTACCAGATTTAAACTGATGATCTGTAATCCGGAATCGCCGAAGTCCCGACGAGTCCGGATTAACGACTTTTGACTGTATACTTTCTGAATAATACCATGACAATTCCACCAAATACAAAGCATCAGCTTTTTTTAGCTTTGCGACACTGCCGATGAGCTCACTGGGTGTAGACCAACTGCTTTTTTGGCCTATGTTGTTGAAGTAAATCCGCTTTTTATCACAAGTGATGTTCCGATCCAGAACTTTGTCCTTGCATTGATATTCAAACAGATTAGTGCAGGCCCGAACAACTTCTGTCCTTATCTGCTTGAGTTAACTTATATGACACCCAGCAGTTGAGCTTGTATGTCAAGTTTATGTGATACATAGCATGACTAATGGACATGACACTAATGTCAAATTCCTTCCTTAATTTGTAAAAGTATGCAAAGATTAGACTTGTATGTAAACTCATGTATTATTTACTATATTATATCAGACTGTATAGAATATTTATTATACTCTATTAGACTGTGCAAAATTTATTACACTGTATTTCTTAAATATATGGATAATTTATTATCATTTGTATTTATTTTTTCCTGACATCTTTTCTTCTGTCTCTATTTTTTTAGTTTTAAGTAACTTCTATTGTATACATTTTTTACCACTTAAAAATTGACATATTAGTTAGTCGGTATTTCAGTTTTGCATATAATTTGCCCTTTGCTTTACTAAATTTGAGTAGCTGAAATTTGATAATTTTGAAAAATTTAACATTGATTTTACCCATTATTGGAAACTTCATTTGGGACCAAGGTAATTTTGGCAATTATGTAGATATTGTAGATTTTATATGACAAACTTTAGTTCTCCAATACAGTCTTCTCAAAGATTCCAATCCATAAAAGTGTTATCCACGAGATGCAGACCTTTTGGACAAGTGTTTTCTGAAAGTGCAATGTAAGTTGAGCCAGTTTCCCTTAAAAAGTCTTCCATGAAAGCATCTTTTCCCTGAGGCAGATAGCTCTTGTATGCTTTAATGTAATATAATAAATCTAATCCAATTCAGTCTTCCAGAAAATGTTTGCCTGTTATTAAACACTGGTACCAACAACATATATATATTGTATTAGTTGCTTTAAATGTCATTAACTAGCTCCATCAAATAACTTGCCACACCTTATGTCCAAAATGCATTTTCTGTAGTTTTATATAATTTAACTGTATAGGAAGTGGAATGTTCTTGACATTCTGTAATAGTCCATAATTCTAGAAAGTTGATAAATTTTGCTTTGTTTGGTAAATTCCAAAGATCTCGAGAAAATAATATGAAATGCAACAAAAGATTAAAAAGCTCTTAACCTCTTTTATATTTATGTTTAAATGAACATGCTGAGCATTGAGGACATGATTAAACAAGAAAACAGACATTTATTAATAACTTACAGCTATGCTCTGGTACCAGCTGAAGTTTCCAGTATCAACTAATGTACTGAAGTGTAATTTTATTCACATATTTAATTTTTTCAGTAAATATCATACCTGTGTTCATAGAAAGCCTACTATGAGTAGTCATATTCAACCAGCACTTAACGAAGATGTGAAAAGAAGCACAGCTGACACCTCAGCTGATAGTGCTGAAGCAGTATTAGAAGGTTTAGAAGGACAATATTTTATAACTGATGTATGTGCCAATCTGACCAATAAAAAATTTGCTCGTGATGTTGATAGTGTTATACAAAGAGCACAAAATGCTGGTAAGTATTTTATTCAATGGTTTATTATAAAATGGTGATCTGAAATCAGGGGTGTAGCTAGAGGGGGGCATCTGTCCCCGGGCACAGAATCCAAGGGGCGCTGAACTGATGTTACGACATTTTAGAATTAAATGTTTTCCCATCCTTGACAAGCAGTAGGTGGCGCGAAATCTTCAGTTGTCCCTGGGCGCTGAAAACCCTAGCTACGACTCTGTCTGAAATCTTAATAAAAAGAAGTGAAAGTAAATTGTATATAATTATATATCAATATAAAATATTTTGTTATACTCAACCAAAGTTAATCTGAAAGCTTTGTGTATTTTACATCCACCAAGTAATATATTCTCTGAAGTTATTTTTCAAAAATGCTTCAATTATTATTGAAATTGTATTAGAATGTTATCCATTTAAATCAAAAAAGAAAAGAAAATAAAAAGTAAACCACCATTATGTGTGATCATTTAACATTTGTCTAGTAGCAGGATTATCCCATGCCAGTAAAACTATTTTAGAGACAAAAAAAAAAAAAAAATCCTGTAATACTGTTTTCATATCCTTAACATAATTTAAAGTTTAGAGGGAGAAAGTGTATTTGATTATGAAAGGTGACAATTTTTGATGCAGCCTAAGCAATATGGCAGGTGGTTAATGCTTTCCAACCAAAGGTCTTAAATTCAGGTTAGTTTTTATACCTTACATTTTTACTGAATAGTACCACTTATATAGAATATTTAGAAGCCTATACATTATAATTTTTCATAATATTTCTTATTATTTATACATTTGGACCTTATTATGTACAGTCAAAAGTCATTAATCCGGACTCGTAGGGACTTCGGTGATTCCGGATTATCGATTTTTTCGGATTATAGATCATCAGTTAAAAATTATTAAAAATATTTGCATAGAAAAATATTTTCATTCAGACAAAAAGTTTTCTGAAATATTTGCAATTACTTTATAAGAAGTATATACAGTCAAAAGTCGTTAATCCGGACTCGTCGGGACCTCGGCGTTTCTGGATTATAGATCATCAGTTTAAATCTGGTAAGATGGCATGCAGAAATTATAAAATTAAAAATATGAAACCATAATTTATGAAATAAAGAACAATTATGATCTAAAGGGTATCAAAATTTACAAAAAAAAAAAAAAAAAAAAAAAAAAAGCTTAATATTTATTTGTTTACTTTATTAAACATTTCTTTCAATGTAAGTTGTTTAAGTTGCTTCATTTTATGTGATAATACTTTCTCTTTAATTCTATAAACAAACATAATTTCTTGTTCAGTTACAAAGTTCCGCTGTTCAAGTCCTATAATTGCTGTGTCGAGAATACCGACTAATTTGTCAATCGAAATTTTTTCGTTTTAAAATGAAATGTTTTCATTTTAAAACAAAACGTTTTCATTTTAAAAAACTCGGTATCGCTTTCTTCACTATCGGAAGCGAATTATAATGACAAGGAATTTGATTTAAATCATATCAGAGACGGAGTACATCGAGATGAAATACTACATTTAGTCAGGAATTATAAGCCAAATAAAATAAAAACATCTGCCCTGAAGATAAGGATAGTGCTGACAGATCAACTTCCAATTCATTGCGCGCCGCAGCGTTTCTCCCCCCCCCCCCCCCCCGCCTCAGAGCAGCGTGAAATTGATAAACAAATTTCAGAATGGTTAGATAAACAAAGGATATGCCTTTATCCACTTTTTGCAGCAATTCCACTTTTTGTTTGATGGACATTGAAACATACTTTCGCTTTGTAGATCCTTTGGGAGCTCCAGCATCGGAAATTCTATTTAACATTGTAAGGATCTTAAGTTTTACTAACGTTTATTTTATTTTAAATCTTTACTATCACTTCTTATTTTCTACTTCCGGCCAGAATTATAAGCGTGAAGGAGTTTATGCAAAGTTGTCTGGCGAACGCCAAGTATTTAAGTGTGGCCTTTTTGCCAAGCAGAAGAGAGGAAGCCGTGAGTTCGAAGCAGGCCGCTTACCTTAGAAGTTACGCAGTTGCTACTTTGCCTTCCAGGCCAGAGGTTTTAATCCTCTTGATAAATTAAACGTATTGTAGTGTTCACAGTCTCTGTGCTACATACGCTTTCTGTTATTATAAGGCCAATCTTATTCTAAAGTTAAATTAGAGTTTAGTTTTATTTTGATATCTTTTAAGTTAGACCCCGAGTGGAGGGTCATTGTATTCCGAAGTACGGAAGTCATTGTATATAAAGAAAAAAATAAAGGGTTTTGTATACCCTTCGTCTGTATCCTGTCTACTTACTACAATTAGTGAACATAGCTTTAGTAAGCTCTCTGTTCTAGTCAGGTCATTGTATGTTTCCGAAGAAGGTTAGAAGAAACATTGAACCTGATAACATAATCGAAAGTTCAAGCTTACTTTTATAAAATTGCTCTAACAGTCTGCAAAAAATAATAAGCTGGATCCAATTCGAAGATTAAGGAACTACGCAATCTGCAACATTAACTGAAATAGATAATTAGATAAATTTAGCTTATACCGTCCGTTACACATTAAACGCGCATGCGTGAGCGTATTATACACACCGGTGAACGCCTATGCGCATGCGTCAACGTGCCGCATGCGCAGAAAGATTGTAGCTTGAGGTCCGGATTATGGGTGTCCGAATTAACGACTTTTGACTGTATGAAGTAATGTAAAATGAAAGTGTTTATGAGTAGTCAATGCACTTTATGATTTAATTATAATTTGTTGTATGTCTTTTTACAGGAGTGAAGAAGATAATAGTTTGTGGCAATAATATTCAAAGTAGTAAAGAAGCTCTTCGCTTAACAAGGCTTTATCCAAATTATATATACTGTGCTGCAGGTAAGATAACAGTTCTATTTAATTTTATTTTATTTATGAATTTATCTATTTTGTTTATTAGTGGGAACCAACTGAAAGTGCTAGCAAATGAACAAACTCATAAGTTTTGAAATAATCGGTACTATTTGGCTTCGAGGGCCGTAAAAAAATTCCACCGAAAATGTACGTGCAAAAGCATCAAATCTAGCAAACACGCCCATTTAACAGCGCGCCAAATCTAGCGTATGCGCTGATTTCAGATTGCGTAAGTTTATATAGTTCTATGTTTCTTAAGACGCCATTGGAATACTAGTTTAATTTTTAAATCATTTTTTGATTTTAAATCCTTTTTTGATATCCTATGGATTTAATAATTTGGGAATTGACCATGACGAAAAGTCGGCAATAGAATTTTAGGTAAAGTGCAGAATCACCCACTGCTTGACGCATTTTTAAGAATTGCACATACTCGGTATCCATGTGCACATTGACCTATTTTCGCTTTACAAAAAATCCTAGAATTGCACAAAAATGGCACTGCGCACACCCTTGACTTTATCTTTGTACATATCGACCTATTTTCACTTAAAAAGTAAAAGAAAATTGACAAAAATCAAATTGTTTTTACCCTTGTAAAAAGCGGCAAACAAATAAGTGAGTGATTTTGCACTTTACCAAGAATATTTTCAAAGAAAAGGCATCATTCTTTATAGAAAATTACGTTTGAACAACCAACGAGATGAAATTATGCTTTAGCAATATGTCAGTAGCGAAATAGCGATGCAGACATCCATTCAGTTATGTTTAGCAATTTTTATATAAATTATAATAATGATCTGATATAGTTATTTACTCTTATGCTTCCATTCAGTCATGTTTAGCCTTTTTCATATAAATTATAATAATAAAAAAGTATTATATGAAATTAAACTTTCATCTAAATTAAAACATCAATCTTAAATAGTTATTTACTATTATACTTCCTTTCTTGCCGCAATTATTTTTGGCATCAACAATAGTTTGGTGATTTTTTACAGCCCTCGAAACCGAATAGTACCAAATAATTTTATGGGTTTATTTAGTGTTAAGTACTTTAAAGAATTTTCCCGAAAGAGTAAACTGTGACTTATTGTCTTTTGAAAATAAAAAAAATAAATTCATTATTAAATGATAAGAAAAAATAAATAAATTCATAAAATGGATAAACTCATAAATACATGTCAAATTTCAATGCAAGTAATGCTATATACTAAACTGCACTTAAATTCTATTGATTTATATATTAAAGGAAAATATTTGTGGTGGAAAGAAATTATGTTATACATAGTAATAAAATTAATGAAAACAAAGAGCTAGTTTCTATGAAGTAACACATAAATGGCTGGATTAATTTCTTTGTAAATAATTTTGTACATACAGAAAGAAAAAAAAAGGGGAGTTACACAAAATACCATTATCATGTGATTGTTTGTATGCTGCCTTTGAAACGGTCATGTGAATTCCAGGTTATGAAGAAACATAACATCCCTTCTGTTTTATATTTCAGTTATATCTACAAATAAAAATAAATGATGAAAATTATTTAAAAAATATTTTTATCATTTGTGTTTCAAAACAGGAGAAAGAATTTATTTCATAAACTGGAGTTTTATGTAAGGTATATTTTTTAATTTTGAAATAAATGTGAAATGATAAAAAGAAATCAAATTGTTTTTCAAAAAAATGATTGAAAATCTCTAATTTAAATTACAGATTCAGAATATAAAGTATTCTGGAAAGATTTTTTTTTTTTTTTTTTTCTGTTCTGTAAGATTGATGTAAACAATGAACTTTTGAACTTTTTTTTTGTTAGGTTTATTTGTAAAAGGAAGATATATGCAAAACATCATCCCCCCCCCCCCGAAAAAAAAAAAGAAATTTATGAGCACTTTGAGCTTCACAGTCCAGACAACAAGTGACCAAAACTTTATGGCTTGCTAGGTGCATCCATCTCTGTGTTGTGCAATACAGACACACAGAATGAGAAACTCTCTTTTACGATAATAGATTAATTTTTAGATTTTGTAGTGGTATAATATATTTCAAGTATAAGTAACTGAATCATGTGCGTTTCTAAAATATTTGTATGGGAAAATTTGTAAGCTTTATTATATATTGTAGAAAAATTTTTATTTTGCTTTTATTGCATTTTGTCAGGTGTTCATCCTAATGAAGCAAAATCATGGAATGATGAAGTTGAAGTTAGTCTTCGTGAAATGCTATCAAATCCAGAATGTATAGCTGTTGGTCTGTGTGGACTAGATTTCACCAAAAACTTTGCTGAGCCATGTGAACAAAAGCTTGCGTTGGAAAAACAAGTACTTAGTTTTTGTCTTTGATTTTAATTTCATTTCAAACAATTGTATTACATATTTTCTTATTTTGAAAATTATATTGATGAAATATTTAATATTTCTGCATTGTAAAAATTTTATATTAATAATATTCAAATTTATAATAGTGTATTCATGCTCAGATATATGGTTGATCTTTAGATTATGGTAACTTGGCGAAAATTTGGCGACCAACTCTGCTACAGCAACCCTCTATTTGTTTTTTTCACCGCCATTATGTCTTCTTCTTTTCTTTTTATTTACTCAACACTTTTTCCAACAATCTACTAGCCGAATTACACTTATGCTAGAAATTTTATGTAACAAAACTGCTTAATCATGACAAATATTAACTGCAAAATTGGGAAAAAGTGCACAATCCCAAACTCCTTGCACGTTTTTCAGAATAGCACATAAACCATTTACACGTCGACTTATTTTTACTTAAAAAAACATCCCAGAATTGCACAAAAATGGCATTGCACACACTCTTAACTTTATCCATCTACACTGCTATTTTCTCATAAATTACAAAAATTTGCACTAAAATGCAGAAAAATTTCACGAAAATACATGACAATTTTCTGAATCTTTAAACCCGGTAAAAAGAACATATATGAAATTACCTGATCGCGAAAAAGTATATACCCTTTCCAAATATGAACATTTCCACATATAAAATAAATAAAATATCCAAAAACTTTTACCTCTAAATCATCTATTATATTATAAACGTCACCAACGAATTCATACTGCAAGCATTACAAATACTTAGTGTCAAATATTTAAATTATTTCCATGCACATTTACTTCAACTAAAACGTATACCAAATTCCTACAAACATAAACTTCACAAAATAACTATCATTTAATTAAAATATCACTAAACCATGTACACTAAGTACACGTCGACTTATTTTTACTTAAAAAAAAATCCCAGAATTGCACAAAAATGGCATTGCGCACACTCTTCACCATATCCATGTACACTCCTTTTTTCTCATAAATTAGAAAAATTTCACGAAAATGCATGACAATTTTCTGAATCTTTAAACCCGTTAAAAAGAACATATATGAAATTACCTGATCGCGAAAAAGTATATACCCTTTCCAAAGATGAACATTTCCACATATAAAATAAATAAAATATCCAAAAACTTTTACCTCTAAATTATCTATTATATTATAAACGTCATCAACGAACTCATACCGCAAACATTACAAATACTTAGTGTCAAATATTTAAATTATTTCCATGCACGTTTACTTCAACTAAAACGTATACCAAATTCCTACAAACATAAAATTCACAAAATAACTATCATTTAATTAAAATATAATTAAATTCAAAAACACTACTTAAAATATAAATAAGCACATACATTAAATTAATAAAAATTAGCTTACAATCCTAATTACTTTAAACTAAATCGTTGCTAATAACAATTTTCCCAATAATACCAAATTACTTTACTTCCACCTTACATTTAGAACAATGCATAAAAATAATATCCTCAAATAATTAAAAATACTAACTTACCTAATCTTCTTCAGAATCTTGATTACGTGTCCGATAAACTTTTCTTATTTCCTCCGCTAAATAAAAAGCAAGCGTATGTGCGCCTGTTTCAGGATCTTTAAAATCATACTTATAGTTCACAGCAAGGTACCAGGTAAAATAAATAACTTAATAAAACATCTTTACTTCTATCTCGCACAACCTTAAAGAAACACTTATTACTACCCCTTTCAATCCCACTAAATACCCATTTCGAATTCACTTTAGTTAGGGCCATGGGATCCAAAAATTAACGAACACTGTTTCACACAACACAGAATAAAGCCAAATACAAAATTTCCAGATTTTTTCCCGATTTCCCCCCTTTTCCGATTAAAGAACCGTAATTCGTCCATTAATATCACATGACATATCCCATGATCTCTCATTTCCCTCACACAAAGTAATGCGTAATCGGAACTGAGTACTGCTCACATTATTACCAAAGTCCCAGGTAGTAACTTTTATCGCCTCCAAAATGTCGCCAAATTACCAGTTACCATATTCTAAAGATCAGCCATGTAAATAGAGAGGTAGAAATGAAATTATATGTAAATTTCATGTTTAAACTGAATAGTCTGGTAAGCACGCATATTTTGTTACTTGTTTATATATATTCATTGCATGTTCGGTTGCAATGTCTACTTAATTCTATGTATTTAAGCTTTATTAAAAAGTGATTTCCATAATAAAAACATTGAATTCTCCTGAATTTCAACATCCCATTTTAGTCATTTTCATTGAAAAAATATATAAAAATGTTATAAAGAGTTCTTACATTCCTTTGTACAATTTGCTGAGGTTATGTAGCTCCCATTTTTTGCTCCAAAAAATAACAGTTTCTTCAGTGGTACCCAAGCTAAAATGTAGCTGACAGTAATTCATCCCTACCTGGGTTGCGGTCAATTGGATCTTGTTCTCTCCTCATTCACCATTTTAGAAGGGGAGAATATAAGAAATTAGTGCATTTCCTTATAAGTTCTGTGGTTAACTCATAGCATGTCCAGCTAGCATCCAGAAGATCTGTGGTTTGAATGCTGGTGAGAGCATAGCTGAATTTTTATGGTTCCTGATCCAAATAAAGTTTGTTTGGAGTAGGATATTTTTTAAGATTAAAAGTGTTTAAGAAATAATGGAAAAACAAGTGTTTTAGAACACACTGAAGGAAACAATTTTTATCACAAAATAAATGATCATGTGTTAAGCAGTTAGGTACTGGAAGATGCTTTCAATTTCTCCAAATTTGTTTTCAAATCGACTGCCTTCTCCTCATTTATACGAGGGTTGGAACTTTAATAGTGGCAACACAGCTGAAAAAACGCTACGCAACAAAACCAAAGAATATCGCATATACCACACGTGAACTACATACCTACCTTACCTCTCAGCAAAATGACTCATCCTGCCTACGTTACGCGCATGCAGAGTGACACGAAGAACGAATCCTTGTATTAGCTCGCGGTCTAATGTAAGTGTTGTCAGGATGTTTTCAAAACAAGAACAATGATGTTGGATAAAAATTGAATGTGCCAGAGGTTGTACAGCACAACAGTGTCATCAAGAGCTTCGAGAGGCTTGCGAGGAATCTGCATTGCCTTACAGAACCGTAGCAAGATGGGTGAAAGCATTGAATGAAGGACGCCAAAACGTGGCAGACATGCTGCGGCCAGGTCGTCCGAGTGTCAGCGATGCAGACGTGCAAGCTGTTACCGCACTAATAGACAGTGATCGCCGCCAAACGATTCGTCAGCTGGCCGGACAAATAGGATTAGCACATACGACTGTGCTGCACATTCTGAAGGAACACCTGTCCATGAGAAAAATTGCTTCACGATGGGTTCCACATCAATTGACGGAAATGCAGAAATGGCTATGATACGATGCTGCCCGAACCCACCTGGAGAGCTATGAGCGCGAAGGAGATGCTTTTTTACGCCGTATCATTATGCTGGATGAGACTTGGGCCCAATCGTACCAGCCAGAACTGAAACGCCAATCAAACGAATGACGTCATCATGGGTCATCGCGACGTACGAAATTTCGTCAGAACCCCAGCAATGTGAAAGTTATGGTGATTCTCGTGTATGACTGTTATGGTGTCATCCTAACACATACCGCATAGCAGACCGTCACTGCGCAGTATTACTGCTCATTTTTGGAGCACAATCTCCGACCAGCTTTGAGAAAAAAATGGTGACACTTTCTGCAGAACGCTCCTCTCATTTTGCATGACAATGCTCAGCCACATGCAGCGCAAGCTGTGACTGATTTGTTCAAGCAATAGTCCTGGGAAGTGCTTTATCATCCACCATACTCCCCAGATCTAAGCCCTTGTGACTATGACGTAATTCCTAAGATGAAGGAACCACTTCGTGGCACTCGCTTCCAAACTGTTCCTGATATTCTTGCGGCAGGAGACCGGTCCATTCAAACTATCAACAAAACAGGCACTGCTACAGATATTCTGCGACTTACACATCGTTGGAAACGGGTTGTACACAATGCTGACGACTATATTGAAGGACTGTAAAACATGGTGACATGAATCACTTTTGTATTCCTTGTAAATAAATAGTTGCCACCGTTAAAGTTCCAATCCTCGTATATTGATCCATTCGAAGTCAATACATGAAAGTATATAAACATGATTTTGGTACATTAATATGAAAATTTAGCTGCAAATGTCATATGGAGTGTGGCAACTTTAGCTCAGTGAAGTAAAAATCATTGCAGATATGTGGCATATAAGTTGAAGGTCCCTCTGAGGGTATGATAGAAGAGATGGCTGAAGAAGTGAAATCACTGTCTCTGAGCCAGATGTTACTGTGGTGGTTTGAGAGAGTTTGAGGTTTACTTTGAACTAAAAAATGTGGATATAAAAGTCATCATTTGAAAAACAAAGGTATGCTACAAATGAGAAGCACATACAAAGAAAATTACAAATGACAAGCACATACAAGGAAAATATGTGAAAAAATACAAAATAAAAAAATAAAATGAATGCAAAAAGAATATTAAAGATGCATTCCCGAGAGCAAAAACAGTTGCTATTTGTTATTTATTTGATAATCCTAGGGCCCCCTAAACAATTGTTCCACTGGAAAGTCGAGAATAGAGGTTCTCATACTTTTAGTGAAAATTCAACTTTGTCATGAGAATGTCATAGTCTTTTGAATTCACATTTAAATCTGGGCAAAATATAGAAATTCAGAATTTCTTAAGAATCTCGAATCATTAAAGTTTTGTTACATAAAATGCCACTGCTTCTCGTACCAGGGAAGCTTGCATGATAGGTAGAACTGTTCACCCGAAGCAAAGAAATGAATTTGTGCCCCTATTCATCTAGTCAAGTTAACTATACAAGTTAACTATACTTCAAGTTAACTATACTTCCAAATTTTTGTATTCAATAAATATAAATATTTTGAGTCATACAAGTGTAATTTTTTAATCTTAGCTTTAAATATAATTAAAATTAATACATGCAATGATAAATTATTTAAAACATTTAAAAGAGCATATTAAAAAAGTATTTTTCTCATAAATAAGTAGCAAATAACAGTGAAAAGTGTAAATAGTAATGCATTTAATATAAAAAATATTGTACTAACTTTCAAGCTTTTTTTTCTTTTAATTTAGTTTAACAAAGCAAAATCATCAATTTTCCTGTACTCAAGCCTCAAAGATGATATAGCTGTTTTTTTATATTTCTTGCTCCAGAAAGCTAAATATCTATACACTTTCATCTTAGTAATAGTTCATCTTAACAATAGTTTTCACCTTAGCAGTGTTAAAGATATTCTTAACACAATTTCTGAATTCAAAGCTCTAAGGTTCAAAATTGCCACTACGCTTGCCAAAGTGCATTATCTGGTTGTCATAGGAAACTTTGTTCTGAGGGATCACGGCACTACCTGTTGGACATTTTGAAAGTAAAACTTCTGAATTTAATATTGTTGTTGAATCAACCAACTCTAGTTGCTCAGCTGAAGACATTAAATGACTGATCAAAGCTATAGGCAATCCAAGAAAAGCAAAGAATGGTGTCAGAGGGTAAAAAAGTGCTTGTAAAGTGCTGTTCAGAAAAAGATAAGAAATGGTTTCAAGAAGCTTTATTGTATAAACCTATTTTAACTTCTGCTTCTGTTAAAGGTAAAAATCTAATGCTTCTTCTAAAAAATGTACCAAATAATATCAGTGGAGCAGAATTAATAAATGTTCCAAAAGAGCAGAATTCTGATTTAGATGAGTTATGGAGAATATGGGATCAAACAAAAGTGAGATTTGTGTTGAAGAAATTTAGAGATGGAAAGCATATTCTGATTGAAATGAACACACCCTGTCATAAAAAATTCTTTAATTCTTAAGACTCAAATGGAATCTTTTTAAAACAGATTTTCTTGTCTTAAATCATTGTTTTAAATGTTTATCATGCAATTATAAGGCATCTGAATACAGAAAATCACCAACCTACTTTAGGTATTTTTTTAATGGCAGGTTATAGCCATTTATAAGCATTGGCCACTACTAAGGCCAGAAGCAGTGGTCACTTTATTATGGAGGTTCCTAATGGGTGGGCCACCATTGCCTCCCATGAAGGGATGGACAAATTACAACCATGCCTTCTCTGGGACTCGAACCTGGACCTTTTGGTACTGCCGTTAGAGTCACTAACCATATTCCTGTTTGGGCGGCATTGTTTTAGGTAATGGGAAAACTTAAAAGCTCAGAGTCTGATCAAGATATTTAGTTATGTGCAGGCTGCATCTGATTTATTAGAAGAATTAAGAATGCTGGCAAAAATGTTGATGTTAGTCATAAACCTTTTTCAAATTGCTGTAATACACATGAGTTTTTTATAAATGTGATTATTTGTCAAACTTACTATGGCTAATATTTATTTTCATTCCCTACATGTTGTTCAGTTAAATTTACATAAATCTAAAGTTGCCATGCAGCAATTAATTCTTTATATGGAGAAAACTGACACTGGTGTTGCTGTTATTCAAGAGTCTCATTGTTTCAAAGGAACACTTCTTGGATAAGCACAGACTTGAGTTTTTTTCAATTTGACTTCTGGTGGCGACAATTTGACTTCAAGGTAGTCTTTATTATTCACTCAAATTCTGTATCTCCTTTCCTTTGATTTAGAAAATATTGATCATAACATGATTACTGTTGATACTTCAGTTGTGCATTTTGATTTTGCATCATTTTCCTGTTACTCTGAACCATTTACAAACATTGATGCTGATCTTACAAAAACCACTCAGTGTTTTTCAAGAAAAAAGATGCAATAATTGATCTAGAGTATCGATTCAAATAATAAATCGGATATTTGTCTTAGTCTTTTCATTGACTTCAGAGGTTTAAAATTAAAGTTATGTAAGGTTTGAACACTTGACATCTTTTGATTGTTATTGAAGATTGTGGACTTACTTTTTACAGTCCCCTGGATCTAATTATATTGATATAATAGTTGCTGGATAGAATCTGCCGTGCTTTCCAGGTTCAAGTCATGAATTTTTAAAAGTCCATTATGGTGAACTTGAATCAGTCTGAGTTTTAATGGGATTTCTTGCAGTGAAAAGTCGAATTTTAGGTTAATAAGAAACAGTACAAAATCACTGAAACCAACAGCAGGCATGTTTCCTGGGCAAATTCAGTTTATATAGTTCAGTACCATAAACATAAATTGGCTTCAGTATCTTAGTTCCAGTTATAATGTTTTAGTGTTAGAGCATAGTGTATATAGTATTATAGAACCATAGCACATTTGAAAATAAATTACTGTCATTAATTCTTTTCTTAATTCAAGTGCTTCATGTACGATGAAAAAAAATTCTTATCTGTTTTATTAGAATTAATAAAAGACATGCAATGAAAAATGTGTATTAAATAAACCTGATTGCAGAAAGATGACTAAATAAAATCAGTTAATTTGTATTTAAATACTTTTATTATATGTTAGCACTATACTTTATCGCAATGAAATTAAGGAGCCCTTTCCTAACCAAGTAGATGAGTATGGAAATTATTTATTTAATTATGAAAAGCATAAATTGTTTAACTTTAATTGGTGTTTTAAAATAGCATCAGATGTGTTAAGTCAAATATGATATTTTAAAGCTGTGCTTCATGATGTGTGTCAGACTGTAAAATTAACAGTCATAATTTCTTTTTTAAAATTAATTTTAGTATGTTTTGATTATCCCCATTTCATACTATAAAGCAACAAACTCTTTGCTGGCTTTAGAGTGTCTTTGGAAACATGCTGCTGATTAATTTTTCACAAGCTTATGAGCAAAAAGAGATAGCCATTTGCAAAATGGTAGCACACTGCAAATTCCAAGAGCAATTAATTGATAAAATTTTAAAAAGCAAGAGACATTGGTAATAAAGTACTTACATTTTAAAAAAAAAATCTTTGTTTTTTTGCAATGTTCTCCCAATGTATACAGAATCTGTTATTGCTTAAAAAAGCGTAAGAGAATTGCATAAACTCAGCTCTGTACTTCTGCATTGTGTGCTAGTCAAAACAGGCATGTGCTACATGCATACTTGGTTGCTATATTAATATTTTGGTGACATCATTGGTAGCCATATAACTACACTGCATTGCCACATGAATATTTTTTTGTTACTTTTTGGCAGGGTATGCAGATAATTAGAAAGTACCAGAATTTCTGTTTTTTTGTTATTGATTTGGCATTTTTCCTAGTTGGTTATCTGAAGTAAGTGCCTTGCTTGCCTCACCTCAATGACAAGCTTAATTATTTGTAGACAGAGTCTTTAAATTCCAAAACGTGAGCTTCATTTGTAATCTGTAACTGATAACATGCTCACTACAACTGAAGGTGCATATATATATATATATTAAAAAAAAAACTCATTTTATATGCATGCAATAACAGTATTGTATATATTTGCTTTGCAAAAGATGGCATGTCCAGGAAATTGGAAAATGCCTTGCTACACCTAACTGCTTAACACTTGACTACACATTCTATGATTTCTATGATGAAATGTGTTTGTTTTGCTATGTTAAGTTTGTTCTACTAGTTTTGAAATACATTTATATGTGTGTGTTTAATGGATTAATTTTAATTACTTATTTATTACTAATACTTAATAAATTTTAAGTATTAGTTTTGAACTTTTAAAGTCATGTTGAGGTGACTGAATTTTATAAGAATAAATGAGACTGTTATTATGAATTAGAAGTGAGATTGTTATTATAAATTAATGTGATAGATTAGTATTATAGACTGAATTGACTGACTGCAATAAATATAAAAACTCATAAACAAATTTTAAGCATTTGTTATCTGCAGCAGCATTGCTGTAGTTCTAAATTAGGTAAATATTTTCCTGAGAAAGTACATTCTGAATCAGTGCAGTTTATATTGGATAATTTTTATTAGAGGATAATGCTGATTGCAATAGATCAAAATGCTTTAAATCATTTTTTAATGAATCCAATCCCAAAAATTTTGCCTATTAAATTTCAAGTAGATTTGTATTTTTATTACATATCTGATTAAATTATTAAATAAGAGTTGTTACTCCATTACAGTCATTTTACTTTTAATTTACCTTGTTCTAATTGTTCTAATTATTTGATTGCAATGCATATTACAGAGATTAAATCACATTAACCATATTATAGTGTTATTCAGTAATGACTTTTTAATTCCCTCTGCTAAATTAACAAAATTTATTACTTATTGACTGAATTTCTAAATTTATGTATATTGTATACTTCTAACCAGCTTAGGACATCTTAATTACAAAATTATGTGAAATTAGTGTTGCAAGAACCTTGAAATAAGCAGTATTGTTTACTAATTCAGAAGACAAACAACAAAAATGAGCGTTATATTTACAAAATTTTCACAGGACTAGTTTCGATGGTTTTACCGAACCATCATCTTCAGCTGCAAACCTGCAAATGAACAAGATAGGAAATAATGTTTAGATAAGATAAGAAAGCCTGGACAAGAATAAGCAAGTGGTGGTGTCATCTGTTGGGTGAAACCAGAACTAAAACATAATTTCTTTAAAGGCCGAAAGCAAATTTGGATTGGAATTAGGATCATTAACTAGAACAGGAAGATTTTTATGAATGTGAAATGCCTTTAGAAAATCCAGTTCTCCAATGGAAGATGTTTTTTGAATAATTTTGGCAGCAGAAAAATTGAAAGTGTGATTTTCGGACCAACAATGTTGCGCAACAGAAGACTTCTGTGTTTCTTTTTTCTAACATATGCCTCATGTTCCTTGACGCAAAATTTTAAGGCTCTCTTAGTTTGGCCAATGTAAATTAAACCACACTGGCAAGGAATCCTATAAATACCCCAGAAATTCATATCCGGAATGGGGTCCTTAAGTATGGAACTCGGAATTTTATTGATGGCAGAATAAACAACCCGAAAGTTAAATTTCTGCAAAATATGTGCAACTTTATAGCTAATTGATGGAAAGAAGGGAATGACAATTTTATAATCTCCTAAAACAAGAGTGTGCCTTTTAGTGTGTTGAGATGAGAATTTTTTAACTGCTTGATTAATAATGTTGGGTGAAAAGCCCCTGCCAATAGCTATTGCTTTTAAATAATTTAGTTCTTCATCAAGGGCTAGTTTGGAGGAGCAAACTTGAAGAGCACGGAAAACATAGGAATAAAATGAAGCTAACTTTTGTTTAGTCGGATGACATGATTTAAAGTGTGGTGGAAGGAAAACCGATGAAGGTTTACGGTAAACCGTATTACTGAAGCTGGATGCGTTACGTGTGACCAGAATGTCGAGAAACGGAAGAGAATTGCAGTCTCAAGTTCAAAAGTGAACTGAATAGCAGGATCAATAGAATTCATTGTTGAAAGAACTTTATTTAAATCCTCTTTATTACCTTCAAACAGGGTAAAAGTATCATCTACGTAGCGAAACCATGCCGGGAAGTTTAAAGTTTCAAACAATTTTGATTCATAATAATGCATGTAGATATCAGCCAGGATGGGACTGAGGGGGCTTCCCATGGCTAATCCCTCAGTTTGCTTGTAATATTTATTTTGGAAAACAATATGTGTTTGTTTCAGTTTGAGTGAGAGAAATTAGCTCATCAATTTCGATGCAAGAGAAATGAAATTCACGAAGTCTGGTTTCTAGACATCTTAATTAAGAAAGAAACCAGACTTCGCGAATTTCATATGAATTTTGGATATGAATTCCTGGGGTATTTATATAGGATTCCTCGCCAGTGTAGTTTAATTTACATTGGCCAAACTAAGAGAGCCTTAAAATTTCGCATCAAGGAACATGAGGCATATGTTGTGTAATTTGAAGAAAAAGGCTAGAGGGCGCTGTTGCTCGCTTAGTTGTAAGAGAATAAAGTTTGTTCATGTTGAAGGCGTCGGCCTAAGAATACAATCTGTATATAGTAATTAAAATATTGTTAAAAACGTAAAAGTGTTAAAATTAGTGAACTCACTGAACCACCATTATCTGATTTGAAAAATGCACATATTATTAGATGGTGCATCGGCGTAAGGAATTAAGGCTTTGTGAAGATTTTAGATGTTCTATCCAAGTGTTTCAATTTCAATGGATATTTCATACTCGAGGGACAATGGAATTCCAAATAAAGGTAGGGAAATCTTAAATTAATTATTTAGTGATTATTTGTAGTACATTAGTAAGTATTTATTATTGCTGTTGTGGGTTTATTTAAATTAAATAAAATGGAAGATAAGTTAGATAGGTTGAAATGTAAACGTTCCACATTGAGATCGTCTGTTACTAGGTTAATTAAAGTGATTGAAGATAAATTAAAAATTGAACGGGAGGAAAATTCGATTAAAGAATTACGGGAATTGTTTGAATTATTAACCGAAAAGAAAAATAATTTGAGAGCGCTTGATGATGAAATACAAGAGTTAATTGATGTTAACTTAATTGAAGAAGATTATAGTATAAGTGAAGAATACAATGACAAATGTATAATTGCTTGTAGTCAAATTAAGCAGTTTCTAGGTGCGGTTACCGCAGTACCGCCAGCGAGGAATCCCCTAAGTTCTGATTTAAACCAGTCTAGTGGTAATGGAATTTTGCATGTAAGTTCCAGTTCTAGTGGGAGTAGTACGCTGAAATTACCAAAATTAATGATTGATAAATTTTGGGGAGACCCCAAACAATGGAATGAATTTTGGAATAGTTTCGAAAATTCGATACATAAAAACGAAACGCTTTCAAAAATACAAAAATTTGTATACTTAAAAACATTTTTAACGGGACAAGCTTCGAATGTTGTGTCAGGTTTTGAGTTAACAGAAAGTAATTATGATAGTTGTGTAGCATTACTAAAGGACAGATATGGTCGAAAAGACCTGATCATTAATTCATTCATGAATAAAATTCTCAATTTAGAAGCCGTTAAAAATTCTGCTAACGTAAAGGCTTTACATAAATTATATGACGAATTAGAAGTTTCGATTTGTAATTTGGAAACTTTAGAAGTAACTTCTGGCTCATGTAGACATTTATTAATTCCAATATTATTAAAATTAATTCCGGACGATTTAGTTTTGGAATTTAATCGGCAAAGAGGATCGAAAGATAAAGTTGAAGTTTCGGAATTAACACAATTTATTAAAACGGAAATAGAAGGGAAGTTTCAAATCTAGTATTAAGCGAAAGGAAAAATCATGTGCCTCTGCGAGTCGATCAATCAAAATATGAAACTAGAAAATATGTAAAAAATACACCCACGGCTGCATTTCATACTGCAGTTAACCGAAAATGCATCTTTTGTGATAATTTGCATGAGTCATTTAAATGCGAAGTGAATGTTTCTGATAAATTAAAGAAACTAAGATCCGAAAACCGCTGCTTTTCTTGTTTTAAAAAATTCCATACATCAGAAAGGTGCAGAAATAAAACTAAATGTAATAAATGTGGCGGTATGTATCACAATGAATCGATTTGTACTAATAAATCCCTTGTAAACAAAAAGTCAGAACAAGGTTATTCCAAAAATGAAACTGAATCTCTGACTTTGAATTCTGAGGAAAAAAATAAAGTTCAAAACTTAAAATTGATTGCTTCTGTTCCTCAAGGTGATAATAATAATGACTGTAATGCCAGGGAAATATTATTACAAACTTGTACAGTTTATGCTTGTTCTAAGTATAAATCAAAATTAATTAGATTAATTCTTGATCAAGGCAGTCACAGATCCTTTATAACGAAAAAATTGGCCGACCATTTAAAACTTACTCCAATCTGTTATGAAAGACTTTCTGTTTATTCATTTGGTGCGACGAAAGCAATGAATCATTCCTATCCGGTTGTTGAAATCGAAATTCAGAATTGGAAACAAAATAATAAAATAAAAATTGAATGTTTGATCTTCGATGTTATTTCCTCGGCGCCCATCAGTGTGCCTAGTAAACAAATTGCAGACTTCATGGAGCATATGGGGTTGCAGATCGCCGATTGCGCAAGAAAAAATAACATAGATGTTGAGATATTAATTGGGGGGATGAATTCTCGAATGTAGTTTATTCTGAAAGAATTAAAATATCTGAAGGGTTGTACGCAGTCAGTTCTGTGTTTGGTTGGGTTGCCGCAGGAATCGAGAAAAATAAAACAAGCAAAAATTGTTCTGAAAATTTAGCGGTAATGACAAACACTGTTGTGTTGAAAGATTTAAGAGGTTTTGGGAATTAGAACATATGGGAAGTAATGATTCTGATGATTATTCCGATATTGACTGCAAAATAGTAGACCAGTTTGAAAGAAATTTGCAGTTTAAAAACTATAGATATGAGGCAAATTTAATTTGGAAATACAGTCCGAATAATCTAGGAAATAATTTTGAGGTAGCTAAGAAACGATTCACAAACCTTCACAATAAACTAAGTAAAACTCCGGAGATTTTTCAGGAATATAAAAATATAATTGAGAACCAGATATTAGAAGGAATTGTGGAGGAATGTCCGAATAATGATACAAATTTGGGATATTTTATGCCTCACTGAGCAGTGATACGACCTAGTGAAACTACTAAGGTAAAAATTGTGTACGATGCTAGCTCAAGGACAGAGGACACGAATTTGTTAAATGACTGCCTTGAATCGGGACCTAATCTAAATCCAAATATACTAGACATTATGTTAAATTTTCGTAAGTTAAAGATAGCGTTTTGTGGAGACGTTGAAAAAGCTTTTTTGATGATAGGAATTGCTGAAGGTGATAGAAAATTTCTAAAATTTCTTTGGTTTAATGAAAATAATGACTCCTTTAAGATTATGCAAATGTGTCGCGTATCTTTCGGTTTGACTATATCTCCTTTCATTTTGGCCGCCACTATAAAATATCACATTCGGAAATATAAAGATAAAATGCCAGACAGTTTCCAAATGTTAAATTCTTCTGTCTATGTCGATGACCTATATTTTGGAGCAGGAACGGTTGAAGATGCATATCGGTTATCTGTAGATGCGGTTAACATATTTAAGGATGCTGGGATGAATTTCAGAAAATTAAGAACTAATTCTAAAGCATTAAATGATTTATGGGTCTCAAATGGGATTAAGGAATCAGATAACAAATTAACTGGTGAATCGAATTTCTTAGGCATGATTTGGAATTCCATTGAAGACAATATAAAGTTAAATTTAAAAAATTTAATTGACTTTTCCACTGGAAACAATTTTGCTACAAAAAGGAAACTTTTGCAAAGTATCGCCCAAATATACGATCCATTTGGATTTATTGCACCCTTTGTTATTCGGGCAAAAATTATTATGCAAGAAATCTGGTGTTCCGGTTCTGACTGGGATGAGATCCTTCCTGCAGAGATTAAGGACAAATTCAACATTTGGCAGGAGGAACTTAATGATTTAACTGAAATATTGATACAGCGAAATTTCTTTGATGACGATCCGATGAATATAAGCCTTCACCTATTTTCGGACGCTATTCCTAAAGCATAAGGGGCTATCGCATATTTCAGATATTGTACGAGTGATTCTAAAATTAAAACTTCCTTTATCATGTCAAAATGCAGGGTTGCACCTTTAAGATCAATCACGCTTCCTCATTTAGAGTTAATGGGAGCACTCGTGGCTGCTCGAATGTATAAATATTTGAAAAAATTGTTTGGTGATTTAATTGAGGATGTTTATTTTTGGAGTGATTCCGAAATCGCCATTACTTGGATTAAAGGTTCGCCAAATAATTGGAAACCATTTATCACCAATCGTGTTACAGAAATACAGGATATCGCTCCACTTCCTCCAGACAGAATCCAAGAGTCGCCTCCATTTGCTGTGACCGGGTTGGACTTCGCCGGTCCAGTTTTTACGAAAGACAGGCAAGGTAAAGTTTACATGCTGCTGTTAACGTGTGCGGTCACTCGTGTCTTACATATAGAGATAGTAACTGATCTCAGCACTGAAAGTTTTTTGCTAGCTTTCCGAAGATTTTTAGCTCGCCGAGGACTGTGTACCCCGATAATGCCAAGACTTTTAAAAGAGCTGACAAAGAACTAAAACATATTTTCAAAACTTTGAGTGACTCATCTGTGAAAGAATTATTTTCTGCTAGAGGCATAAATTGGAAATTTATTATTGAGAGGGGTCCATGGTGGGGAGGGTTTTGGGAGCGTATGGTACGAACCATAAAATTCAGCTTGCGAAAAATTATTGGTTGATCATCCCTTACTGTGAAAGAGCTTGAAACAGTGCTCATTGAAATCGAGGCAATGATTAATTGTAGACCAATTACCTACGTGTTTACCGATCCCAGTGAACCTTCTCCACTAACACCCTCTCATTTTCTGGTTGGTAGACGATTGCTATCTCTGCCTGCTAATAAAATAACTTCAAATAATTTGATTGGATCAAGAAATTCAATTATTAAACGATAAAAATACCATCAAGATATTTTAAATTATTTTTGGAAGCATTAGAGATCAGAGTATCTTTTTAATCTGAGATCTGCCAATATTTGTCCTCCACACTCTAACGCATCTCAGTTTAAAATCAACGATATTGTCTTGATTCATGACGACAAACATCCCAGAAATCTCTGGACAGTAGGTAAAATTTTGGAATTAATGCCAGGCAGAGATGGTAAAATAAGATCTTGCATAATTAAAACACCTACTGGTACCTTAAAAAGGCCTATACAATTGTTATATAATATGGAACTTAACTAATGTTTGTATTTTGTATTTTTAGGTTTGATTTTCCTGACCTTGCTGATAGGTATCATTTAATGTTTTGTAAAATTTTATGTGCTTATAATTATGTATGCATGTTTGTTATATTTAACCATTTCTCCAGGATTTATTGTCGAAATATTAATTGAATATTCTAGGATTTATTATTGAAAGATGAACTCTCCACCGAGTTCAGGTGGGGAGTGTTGTGTAATTTGAAGGAAAAGGCTAGAGGGCGCTGTTGCTCGCTTAGTTGTAAGAGAATAAAGTTTGTTCATGTTGAAGGCGTCGGCCTAAGAATACGATCTGTATATAGTAATTAAAATATTGTTAAAAACGTAAAAGTGTTAAAATTAGTGAACTCACTGAACCACCATTATCTGATTTGAAAAATGCACATATTATTATAGCATATGTTAGAAAAAAGGAAACACAGAAGTCTTCTGTTGCGCAACATTGTTGATCCGAAAATCACACTTTCAATTTTTCTGCTGCCAAAATTATTCAAAAAACATCTTCCATTGGAGAACTGGATTTTCTAGAGACATTTCACATTTATAAAAATCTTTCTGTTCTAGTTAACGATTCTAATTCCAATCCAAATTTGCCTTCGGCCTTTAAAGAAATTATGTTTTAGTTCTGGTTTCACCAACAGATGGCACCACTTGCTTATTCTTGTCCAGGCTTTCTTATCTTATCTAATCATTTTTTCCTATCTTGTTCATTTGCGGTTTTGCAGCTGAGGATGGTGGTTCGATAAAACCATCGAAACTAGTCCTGTGAAAATTTTGTAAATATAATGCTGATTTTTGTTGTTTGTCGTCTGAATTAGTATTTATTCGGCGTGTTATTGTGTCTTAATTCAGTATTGTTTATTACAAGACATTCCTGAAAATATACTAAACATAGCATATTGCAGCTTGTAGACTTAAATTAGCTGTTAAGGTACAACTGTAGATAAATGTTTAGTGAAAGTATATCTACTTTTTCTTCATTAAAAATCTGGGCACTTTATGATTATCTGCACTGCCATCCAAACAGTTGTGAACTCTTGGTGGCTTGAGAGAGTATTCACAAACTCGTTGGTGACTAAATTTTTATTAGATTTTCAAAATGGCAGCCTGATAAGAATTCCATACAGGAGCAATCAATGAATAAAAATTTAAAAAGCAGGAAACATCTATTATAAAACACTTACCTTTTTCAAGAAATCGTTTCGTTCTTGTGCTGCCATTCTTTTCATGTGCACACCAATCTGTTTTAATGTAAACAAAAGTCAGAAAATTACACAAAACTCAGCATCGTTCAGTTTAGCATTAGGCACTGGCCTCAACATACAATAGCTATGTGCATACCTGAGTTCTCACATAAATACTTTTTGGTGACATTGTGGGTTACCACAGAGCTATTTTGGCAACATGTTGCTTTGCCTCAGGAATACTTTTTTATGACTTCTCGGCAAGGGGGGTGTAGATAATCAGAGAGTACTAAAACCTCTATCATACTTTTTCCCATTAAAAAAATGAATACTTATCAGTTATCGTAGCAGTCTTTTTTTTTTTTTTTTTTTTTTTTTTCTTTTGATGGTAAAATGTTACCAGTGACAATTTTGGTAACTATATCTGTTTCCTATATATATACTTTTTTGGAGGGAGGTGAATGTATGTATGTGTGTATTTAATTATGGCAAAGCACACTAGGGCTATCTGCCTAAGGGGAGGGATGCCTTTGTGGAGGACTTTCTAAGGGAAACTGGCTCGTATATACGTTACACATGGGAAAAACCACGAAAACACCCATGCAGCCAGCCCGTTCGCGAGATTCGAACCTCGGATCGAACTACCAGTGTTCAGTGACTTTACCGCTCAGCCGCTGGTGGGCCGAATGTATGTATGTCTGTATAAATTACATTGGATGGCTACAATCATTTGCATCTTTTCTTTTGGTCTATCAGTGCATCAGTTTCACTTACATCAGTTTCACTTTAGCAGCTAAAGATTTAAATGATAAGTAAGTGTAGCTTATGGAATTTACTGCAGATAGAAACCAAATTTTTGAACTGTTTTGGTGGGGTTACCAAAATATCAGTGAAGAAATCGTGAAAAAAATTTTTCCTCTGAAAATGGGAGTTGGGATAATAAATTAATATTGAACTCTTTTGTGTTAACATATTTTTTGCTACAATTGCACAGTTCATTTTAAATTGTAACCATAGCTATTCCTTTCTTTACAGTTAGAATTAGCATCTGAACTGAAAATGCCTCTTATGATTTATGAAAAGGAAGCCAACAGTGATGTAATCCAGATTTTAAGAAATAATATCACCAAGCTTCCTCAAATTGTGGTACATTCTTTTTCGGGTAAAACAGATGAACTGCAGGCATATCTGTCTCTAGATTGTTATATATGTCTGACTGGTAAGTTAATTGCACTTATTATATTTTCAAAAGCTTACATGATTGTTATGTTATTATTATTTTGATAAAGAGATTGAAACATGCCAAAAGAAGATCAGAAAGTATTGAAACTAATTTTTCACTAGAGGTTTAAAAGATAAATTAATTCTGATGAACTATTTATTTGCATTGTAAAATTTTGTTGTATGTTTAAATGCTAGTAAAATTCTTCAGCTTTTTTTTTTTTTTTTTTTTTTTTTTTTGTGTGTGTGTGTGTGTGTGTGTGTGTGTTGTAATAATCAAATAATCAGAAATAATTATTACCTCAGAGTCTTCAATGAGGATTATTTTCATATTTAATAAAATCACAACCAGTTTATGTATTTTTTTAATTGACAATAAGATTCTTCATTTACTTTCAATATTCTAAAAATATATTCAATAGCACACTTTCAGTATTATAAAAGTGTGCAATTGAATACAGCATCAGAATGATCATTTAAAAAGTCATTTTGTCTGGACTTCTTAACAACATTTTGCAACAAATGTTATATTATGAGTGTAATAACCAAAATAGTTTTCTATATGAACTCTAACATCTTATCGTAAATCGACTGCAGACTTTACTTTTTTTGCGTGCTCGAATATCTATTATGTTAAAAGTAAAATCTGATGGTCTAAAGATTTTGATCAAGCTCTTTTAGTGATATATATAATGCAAGATTCGTTATAAATGTCTTCTCTTTGATTGTTCTCAAACAAATATCTCAATGTTTTTTGTGCAATTTTGTGTTTAGGAAAGTTCAAAAACAGTTTTCTGTGCTTTAATGTTAAATTCTTTTTAGTTGAATTTTAATATCTTGCTACTTTAACGTGTACTTTCTATTTATCTGAACCTCCCGTTAAAAAGTTGCAAACATTTTGGTGAAGAGAAATATTTGCTTGCGTATCCATCTCTATTTCAACAATGCATCCATTGTTGCATAATTCTTTTTTTTTTAATAGAAAGTTTGCACACTTCTTGGAGGTAATTATACCACTCTATTGTTTTGTTTTATTAAAATTCCTTGCTCTTCTTCGTAGAATTTCACTGATGTATATAGTAATATGCTTCAATAAATAAAATGAACAATCATTGTAAATGAGATATGGTTATGTAAATGTTTTTTTCTTAAATGTATTTTGCCGATTGGCAACAACAGTTTTTTTTTTTTTTTTAGAACATTTATGTTTGACGGCAATGTTTCTGAATAAAGCGAGTATCTAACAATTAATGTTTGACGGAAATGTTTTTGAATAAGGGAAATAATTACTAACATTTCAGAAGTGGGATTATCTAGAATTATTACCTAGGATTTAACAATACATTGCCTTAATGTACGTTAAGCTAAACTGAATGCGCAAGCTCGCCAAAACTGAAGGTAGAAAGGTACATGCATTTATAAACTGTTTATGTTATGTTTAAGTATTAAACAGAAAGAACTTAAGTATAATTATTGTATTATTATTTGGAAATTGAAGTCTAAGATGGCTTATTTGGCAAGGGGCCAGAAATGTGACTTAAAAGAACTTGCTTTAAAACTTGATGCAGATGTCCCTTCTGGTATTAAAATTGTAGACTTAAGGGATATGATTATGAATAGTAAGAACTATAATGAAGACTTTACTAAACAAAAGATAGATAGATTTATAAATGATCGTTTAGACAGGGAAAAGTTAGAAATTTTAGAAAAAAAAAAGGCTATAAAAGATAGGCAAAGAACATTTGAACTTGAAAGACAGAAAATAGAAGCGGAAATCAGAAGTAGTAATGTAAATGATTCTGTTCCTTCTAATGTTAGTAGAAGTAATATTTGTGATATGAGTAAATTAATGCATATGTATGATTGTCTTATTTGAGAGATAGACACGACATATTGGGTTAGAACAAAATTGGGTTTCTCAGCTGTTGGTTCTATTGTCTTATGAAAGAACTCAATTACTTGCCCGTGAATCAGAAGAAAACACTAACGACTATAAGCGTGTTAAATAACTGCTATTCAGAAAATTTAAGTTAAGCCCTGAACAGTTTCGGCAAAAGTCCGTTGATCATATTAAAACATTACGTAATACGTGAAGAGATTTCATGTTTGAATTAAAAAAATGTTTTGAAGAGTGGCTTGCTGGATTAAATGTAACAGATTTTGACTCTTTAAAACAGCTTATTATTACGGATCAGTTAAAGAAAATAGGGTCCCTGCTGCTATACGAGATCATTTCGTTGATGATCGGTCTAAATTCATTAATCCTGAAGAGGTGGCTGAAAAACTAGTTGAATATGAAAATATTCGGGCAGGAATAAAAGTACTTCAAGTAGAAAATAAAACTTTTAAGCATAATCCTAAGCCTAAATTTGGTTCTAAATTTTATGAAGGATCCTATAATCAGTATTCAAGACTCAGAAATGTTAATGATTTTATGCAGACAGATGGTAATTTCAAAGTGGGTTTTAAAAACAGTTTTGATAATAAATATAATTTGAGAGATAAATTTTTTAAAATAGACGATAGGAAAAGGGAATATAATTCTGGTATTCACAATGAAAAGGTTGAGCCGAAATGCTTTAATTATAATGATTATGGACATGTAGCGACGGATTATCCTCAACCTAAAAAAAAATTATTTGCAGGAAATGTAATGAAAAGGGTCATACTTTTAAAAAGTGTACGTCTAAGAGTTCAGACTTGAAATTTATCCGTGAACCAGAATTTAGATGTTTCACCAACTGTGTATTTAAAGTATGCTCGCATCAATAATGGAGAAGAAATTACTGCAATCATAGATGCAGGTTCTAGTTCGTGTCTATTGAAACAGTCTCTGGCTGGGAAACTGGATCTTACTATAAAACCTGATGTGGAGGAATTGTTTGGCTTTGGAATCCAGAGTAAACCAGCCACTAGAACATTGGGAAAAGTAACTTTTAATTTAGAGATTGATAATGTGGAATGAAAGGACATTACAGTTCTAATTGGAGATGAAACACAACCATGTGACTTATTAGTTGGTCGAACATGGATTGATTTACCACATATTGCATATACCAAGATAGGTAATACCTTGCACATATGCTATGCTAATGATTGTCCATTTTCACAGTTGCAAAATGATATTAACACTCCACGAATTAAACTGAAGGCTTCCTAAGAAATTGAAATCGAAGGTAATACAGTTAATTTCATGAAAGATAAGACTGAAGATGCTACTCAAGAAGATTGTGCTAAAGAAAAAGAAGATGCTAAAGATGAATCTAGAGAGAAAGAAAAGGATAAGGAAGAGAAGAAAGAACCCCCCCCCCAAAAAAAAAAAAAAAAACTAAAGAACCTAAGTCTATTGGGCCAGTTATTTGTTATATTTGTCCAGGGTTATTATTATAAGCTTTGTCACAAGTTCTTTAAAGATGCTACAGTCGCTAAGTCAAAACATTGTCATTGCATAATGCATAGGAAGAATTTAAGAAAGCAATGGCTGAAGCTATTGAACAAGAAGAAGAAAGACAGAAACTTGCTGAAGAACAGGACAAACAAGATATGGAGGCTGCTGAAGCTGCAGAACTTGCTGCTGAGATAACTGCAGTTGAACTTGCTGCTAAAGAAGCTATAAAAAAGGAACTAGCTGCTAAGAAAGCAAGTCAAAGGATCAGGATGTGGAAATGAAAGATATATCCGATTCTTCCAAAGATAAAGGGAGGAGAGATGGTAATGCAGATGAAGATGGTATTGAAAATGGCCTAAAAGATGATGGGAAAAATGATGATGAAAGTGAAGAAACAAAAGAATCTGATGATAAAAGTAAGGAAGAGGAAGCTGGTAAAGAAGAACCTACTGAGGAAGAGCCAAAAGAAACTTTATAATTGAAAACAACTTGGAAGTTTTTTTAACGCTAATGATAGATGAGCAAATTTTTATGATTCAGCATTCAGATCCAGAATTACACAAATTAATAGACATTTTAAAGAAAAAGATAAATGATAAAACGAATGCAGAGAAATATGTAACTGAAAATTATGTCTTGAAGAATAATTGATTGTTTCATAAAGTAAAAGATCAGGAAAAGGAGAAATTGTTATATGTCATACCTAAGTTGATAAGAAAAGGTATTGTAGTAAAATTTCACAATCTTTTGGGACATTTTTCAGCAGATAGAACTGTTGCCAAAATCAAGGAGTCATACTGGTTTAAAGGAATGAAACAATATGTTATGCATCACATTTCGATGTGTTTCGAATGCCTAGTAAATAAAGTGCCTAGTGGTAAGAAACAAGGAGTACTGCATCCATTTAGACCAGGTAGAAGACCTTTTGCAATCATTCATATAGATCATTTAGAACCATTCGTAAAAAGTTCAAGAGGAAATACAGAAATATTTGTAATAATTGATAATTTTACAATATTTACACGCTTATATCCTATGCAAAGTACTGCAACCAAGTATGTGTTAGTGGCATTGAAGAGTTTTATAGATGATTTTGGTTTACCAGAAAAAATTATCAGCGATAGAGGAACATGTTTCACAGCGAAGGAATTTCAAGAGTATTGTCAAAATAATGGAATCAGTCATACGCTCAATTTAACTCAACATCCGAGTGGTAATGGAATGGTGGAAAGAGCAACTCAAACAATTTTGGCTACGATTAAAATGAGTATGGAAAATCCAAATCAGAGGGACTGAGACAAAAAGATTAAGGAGTGCGAAAGAAATCTAAACAATATGATAAACAAGACTACAAGTAAAACTCCTTTCGAAATGCTTCACGGTTATTCACCAAAATTTAACAACGGATTGATGAGAATGATTAGAGATGAAGAGGCAAATGAATGGAAGAATCCAGTAATCTTACAGAATGAAGCTAGAAAGAGAATTGAAGATATGGAGATGAAAATGAAAGCAAATTATGACAAAAAGAAAAGCAAATTTTTAACATTCGAACAAGGAGAAATAGTAGTTATGAGAAGAGTACCTAAATCAACTGGAGAATAAACCAAAACACAACAAAAATATCGAGGACCTTTAGTAGTTACAGAAGTTTTACCAAGTGATACCTATAGAGTAACTCAATGAGACGAGAAGGTGAAAGGGTGTTTCTTTAGTACAACAGCTCATGTGAGCCAATTAAAGTCATGGCAGTGTCAAGCTGAATCAGAGGAGGACGATGATAATGGTGATGACATTAGTGTTGCTGAGGGGTTATGATAACAACACGCCACATATTACTAAAACTAGGACACGGAAAAAGAATAGAAAATGACGGTGAATCTATATGACAGTTAACCCCTTAACTGCCGTGGGCATATATATACGCCTTGCTCAGCCGATGTGTTAACTGCCCTGGGCGTATGTATATATGCTCTTCCAAAATACTATCATTTGCTTTGTGCTGTGTAAACCATAATTTAAAGTTTGTATTTGAATAAATATTTTGCATATAAAAACTGTGCTTAATTTAAAGTTTTATGCAAGAAAATTTGAGTGCAGTTGTTTAAATTTATTATGTGCCCCCGTTTTCATAAAGCACCAAGAAAACACTGTCAAAATTGAAAGAAATTTTTATGTACGTGAATGCAGTATTGATATAAGTAAATGATTACAAAATAAAAGCAAAAGAATCATTATCATAGGGAAAATTACAAATGATCAGAGATTCTAATATTAAGTTGGGAATAAGTACTTTAGTCTAAATATACAATGTGATACAGACAGGTACCGAGGCATACGGGGTCTTGTATGGTTTTTTGCGTCATCTCATTCCGTAGTTGCTGTAAGCATGCTTCTAGTTCAACCAAGCTCCAAAGCTGTCTGACTTGCCATCCCAAATGATTGCAGATGTGATCGTGACATCCACAGGCACTGAAGCATACAGGTCCCATATGGTGTCCTGAATCATCTTATTCCATAATAATTGCTGTATGCATGATTCTACTTTAAGTGAACTCCAAAGCTGTTAAGACTTGCCATACCAAGTGATCCCATACATGATCAAATGATGAAATATCTAGTGGTCAGGTACAATCTTTAATGATTTGGAGCACTTATCTGTTTATAGTACTGAATGCATTGGAATAATTAAAGGGAGTGTAAATTCACAAAACCATAAACAGATCTTTCAAAAACATTTCTTTACACAGCTTAATACATGGTTTCCTGTAAGAGATGCTATTTTTCAACAAGACAGTGAGTGGCCCATGCCATACATTCAGGATCCTGAAAAATTATTTTGCCTTTAAAGAGCTTCAAATGCTAGCTTGGCTTGGAAATAGTCCTGATATTAACTCCATTGAAGAACTGTTGGAAATATATTAAATGTAGTTAATGTATAATAAATCACTCTTAACCCGTTCAGGACCAACGTCGCGTATACTCGACGCAACGATTCCACTCCTACCAGCCCAGCGTCCTGGATACGTGACGCAACGATTCTGCTCCTACGAGCCCAGCGTCCTGGATACGCGACATTAAAACGGAATGATTTATTTGAATTTTTAAAAGCCAGTAAATGGAGCTAAGTGGTAATTGTTTTCACATGGTTTGATTCATATGGTATTTGACCTTCATGTACTGGTTGGTATTAGTTTCTGTTTTGTGCTTCTGGTTTTGAGAGATTTATTGAAATAAACAAACTAGAAATCACGGCTCTTTATAAGTGCGACTGTGAATTAAAGGGGCACTTTTTGTTTATTTCGTTAGGATTTTTTGTTTGTTTGTTTTTCTATATTTTTTTAAACTTAACATTATTTTTCTTGGTTAATTAAAAAGTCACATTACAAGATTATTACAAAAGGGGAAAGATTATCAGCTTTCTCGACACGTAATGCGTCTTGGTTGCATTTTTCAGGAAAGAGGTCATTATATATAATGCCTCGAATGGTCATTATGTGTAATGACACAGGCGTTATATTTCGGTGTATAATATATTTGCTTTACATATAATGTATATATTGGACGTGATCAGTAACGGATATCCCATCAGTGGGGGGTCTTTCCTTGACCATTTTCTGGTCATCGTGGACGCTGTTTTCGATTTAGAAAAACAGGAAGTTATCAAATATAAACCTGATGTCACACAGAGTTTGAGGATGAAATATTTCTGAGTGGAAGTTTTGGGACAGGTGTCGGGGTTATATTCAATTTCATTCCGTTAGCCATGGCTAAGAGACCTTACTTAAAAACTTTAAAATTTGTCCAAAATCACTGGACACTATACCTTTCCGTCTAACTGGAAGACAGTTTCGAAAAATTTACGTTGACGGAAAAGTAATAAAGGTAGGAGATGTGTTGTGTGCGCTAAAACCAAGGAAAAGCGAAAGCAAAAAACATATTTTGAGTGTGAAATATGCAATGTAGGACTGTGTGTCGATCCTTGTTTTGAGTTATTTCACACACAGCAGAATTTTTAAATTGGAATTTAATTACCTACAGGTAATTCTTGTTTAGTTTTTTTATTTAATTTCGTATTTGTAATTTTTTTTCATGTTAATAGCATTTATTTCTTAGTGTATAATTATGATTTTAGTATTTTGCCTGTTTAATTTATTTCTATTAATGTGATATTCTTTACATTAATACACATTAAAAACAAGTACATTAAATACACAACTTCAAAAATTGAAGTCATAATATCAAAATACTGATTTTGTACGATTTTTTTTTTTTTTTTTACTTAAGCTTAACTGCTGAAAATGTGCAGGCCGGTGGTGACGATTCATTTCAGCGGATCTGGTCCCGTGACTGCGCTTTGTTCTTCTGGCGCTGGTCCTTGAGGGGTTAATCATAGCTGTATTTACTTTAGTAGGAAGATTTTCAGAAAACATTAATAATTTTCATAAGACTGTACATAAGTTCATAGGGAAAGTATCTGATTTTAATAAAGTAGTGTGAAAAAACAGTGCTAATATAAGGGAAACATGAGATCAAGAGAAAATGAAATATTTAAACCACAATTAAAAACAATATGATTTGAATGCTTAAAAATTAAACCGTAAGTACAATTTCAAGAATTCAAAAACCAGAGCATTCAAAGTATTGATTACTCTGGTAATGATTGTAGGCAAATGCTAAAAGTGAAATAAAAATTTTTGCTGGCAACAGAAAAAATAAACATTTTTGAAAGCATTTTTCAGAGATGTTACAGATTTTTGACATCTAGCAATTAAGAATTATTAAAAATTAATAAAAGGAGCACCTGTGTTAGAAAAGCTTTTCAATCTTAAATGCAGTTTCGAAGATTCAGAAATTGGGCTGTGACCAAATATATCACTTTAATTTCTTGTTTATTTTGACAGAGATGTCATGTGTAATGGTTTGCTGTATTCTTTCCTCTGCTACATCATGAAAAAACTTTGCTTCCAGTTATTTATAAAGTACCTGTTATTATTATTAAAGAGGAGAATATTTGTATGTTTTTTATATTTAATTTTTTCATAAGTTTTATAAATTTTTATCATAAACTCCTTTTTAAAGTTTAAAAGTGGGGAATAAAGTGGCCTTAGACTGTTCATTTTTAGTAAAATTCTATCAGTTTCGAGATTAAACATAAATCTCTTCTTTAGGATAAAAATTTTCTGCAGAAGTGAGAACAACAACAATATGGAAATCATTCGGTGGAGCAAAGCAAAAAGTTATGTAATGCAATTTTGTAAGAAAAACAGTAATAAAATGTGAAAAAGCTAAGATATTAGAATTTTCAAATTGTTAGTATGAACTGGATTTGAGTTTATGCCATTAATTATAGCAGATCAAATTTGGAAATGAATAAAAAAGAAATTCGCCAGCTGAAGAGAAACCATAATTTTCATGGAGCCATAGTAAAAATTGTGGTTAAGTAATCAACTATGATTAGCTATTGAAGATATATTTGTTTCCCTTTTTCAAACTCAAAACCAGTATTATTTGATTTGAAATTTTAATGTTGTTACATTGATATATGTCAAACCAAACTGACAAGAAATGCTAAAAAGAGTGAATTTTACTGATAGGTTAGAAATGGCCTGAAAATTGAAACTGTGGTGAAGCTGCATAATTTTGTCAAAATAGAAGGATAAAGTGGAATGATAATAAGATATTTGTGATTATTTCTATCAGCAGATTTTGTTTATGATAGCAAGAGGAAATCTTTTAAGGGCTGTGTCAGTGAATGTAGGAAAAAAATCCTCTGTCACTTGCAGCCAGTGACAGATAACTGAGTTCCTGAAAAAATGAAAAAAAAAAAAAAAAAGAATGGGTGTATTATATGTATAAGAGCCAAAAGAAGCTCATCTTTTTTAATTGGGTGATATGTTGTCATATATGGAATCAAGTAAACAAAAAAAAGTTTTATGGTAAACATTGGTGCTGAAATTAAATTTATTGCAGATAATGAGAATATCAAGCAAAGGAAGAGAGTCAGTTTTAAAAGGGAATTGAGTGGGTGGTTCAGGTGAATTCATAACAAATAAAATCTTTGTGACATCTCCTTTTACTTTGAGGTGTTATACAGTAATCTTAGGTTTTCAGATTACAGGTTTCTTTGTTTGTTAAACAATATCTTATTTCCTCCTCTTTTAGGGTCTGTCTGGAAGGATAAATCAGAAGATGGCCTGAAAAAGATTCTTGAAGAGCAGCTTATTCCTTTAGATCGTCTTCTGTTTGAAAGTGACTCTCCTTTCATGTATCCCAACACAAGAGCAAATCACATACCTTCTAATATCAAAGAAGCATTGACAGAAAAATCATTGAGTTACTTGCGTAAGTATTGTGCTTTTCAAAGGAATGAACCCTGTTCACTCCCAGTCACGATTGAAATGGTGGCTGCATATTATAAATTAAGGCCTGATGAAGTGGCTTTGCAAACTACATATAGTGCCTTAAAACTCTTTGGATTAAACTGATAACCAAGCATACAAATTGCATCATGTATCATTATTAAGCTATTGAAAAATGTATTGCCAAAATACAGGTATAATTTATAGTCATAATGAAACAAGTTTTTAAGCGTCGTGTTGTATGTGTGTCTTTTCAGAAATACGTGAGCTATATTCATCATGGCTGAAATGCTTTTCAGCTTCTAAAAAGTGAGGCAGCTAAAACATCTTTGTTAACTGCTTATATAGTGCTTTAATATATTTGGTGGAAATGATATCTGAACATTTAGCTAATTGTATTATGTGTTGTTTGTAGATTATGCAAAATTATATTATCAAAATGTAAATGTATTTTAGATGTTACCTGTTGAAAATGTGTAAACTATGGGTAAGTGAATCAAAATCTTGTTTTAAAAGATTTATATTGCAATAGAATCTTTGTAATTAGTAAATTTGGGCTGTTGAATTATTATATAAGTGAATTCATGAAGCTAGTTTTTATACAGAGATGTTTTATAGATTAAACGAATATTGATGCTTATGGATTACTTATGTTAAACAAATCAAAATAATGCTGAATTAGCATAATTTCCCAATGAAGAACACTTTTTAGATTGAAAGAATAATGTGTTGATTATAAAATAGATTAAATGAGTGGTAATTTTTATATTATTTACAATTATTTTAGATATTTTTTAATAAACAGTAGAATAAAAAAGTTATTAGGGAGAATTAAAATATAAAAGGGTAATTTCTGATTATCCATACCTCCATTTTCAGGGTTTGAATCCAGGTGAATGGATGAAGATTCTTTTGATTATTATTTTATGAACAGAGCATTACTTATGAGCCTTAAATACAGCCTTTGGTCTTGCCAATTCACAAAATTATAAATGAGCTGACAACTTTTCCTAGGGGTTCAGCTAATCAGAAAATACCTACAAAAGTTTTATTATATTTTTAATTTTGTATAATCTAATTTATTTATTTTAGAAATGCAAAATAAATAACTGATGTTCATCAGTGTCTTTGGGCTGTATAACTTTCAGTTTTAAAAATGAAATTGCTCAGGTGATGATCTAGCATTTGTTACATGCAACCATGAAATAGAAAGCATAATTAGCTGTTCCTGAATGGTAGTGTTAGTGTTTGCGAAATAATTTATAGATAATAGAACATTTCGAACTATGGTTCTCAACCTGTTTTGCTGCATGTACTCGTTTCGCCATTGCTAGAAGATCATTCCCCTCTCCCCTTCCTATCCAAAACTCAAAAAATGCATATATGTTTATTTATATTTGGATTACTTCTTAACATGTTTTATAAATTAAACAACAAAAAGGTAAAGAATATAGAAAACATTGATAAATACCAAAACTTGAATAAAAGTAGTTTTTATATTCATGAACTAAAACTAATTACTAGCAGCTAACTAATAGGCTGACTTCATCCCACCTGAAAGTCTGAAATTCTCTTCCAAACCCATCTTTAATGTAGCCCATACTTAAAAGAGTGTTTCTGAAGAGGAGTCATTTATTAGTGACATCACTAGTCATGTTGTTGTCAATAATATTATAAGAACAATTAGCTATTAAAGTTTCCATGGATATTTCATGATATTAGAATTTATTTGTATTGATACTTATTCTGTTAATCAATCTGAACATGCTCTCATTGTGCAAAATTATTACATCTTTATTGAAGCAGCTTAAGTGATAAATCATAATTTTAGCTATTTTAACAATTTTTAGACCATTTTAAGGCAATTAATTATTAACATAAGGTATCAATTCTGTAAGCCGTTAATTTATTTCTAAATTTTTGTGCACATGATATGAATTTTTAAAAATTAAGCACAAATGTATAGTATAACTTGAATGCAGAATTATGCTTAGAGTTTAATGGATTAGTGGCCTGTGATTCAAAGGTTGTTTCATACATTACTGAATGCGGGAAAAATGCATTAGCACATTTTTCTACACATTAAAGAATTTCCTGAATCATTATCTCTAGTTTTTCTTCTCATATCTTCCACTTTTCTATAAGACTTTAAAACATGATCTGTGAGAAAATCAAAGTTTAAATTCAGTTGCAGCAATAATTTGTTTTTAATAATAAATTAGGCCTTGCATTTCTCATTATTCTTAGGTATTGAGATAATGGATGGGGTAATTTTCTTAGTTATGGCAAACTCTGCAAGATTTATTTGTTTGTGCAAGGAGTATCTTTTGACTGTTGTTGTTGTGACTAATCTCACTTGTTTGACTTGATCAGTTAACAAATTTGGCAATCAATGCAAGATTGCATGTATATGTACACCTGGACAGAGCTCTTAATGATGAAATAGAGGAAGGACTAATAGATGCCAAATCGGCAAGTGCCTAGCTGTTAAAAAAAGTTTTATAATGAATTGTATAAAAGATTAATTTTATATAATTCTCGTTAATTTGCTGTTATGTATAAGTATCAGATATATATGCAATGTGTGTGTGTGTAAAACAGTATTTTTATAGATATACTATTATTAAACTTCCATTGCTTATCTCTGTATATCTTTTTTCATATATTTTCTGTTATAGAATTAATGCAGTTATCCTTTTTGAGGAAATTTATTATATACAGCTAGGTAGTCTTTATATAGTGTAACTATTTAGATATACTGGATAACATTTATGAAGAGAGTGCAAATAAAGATATGCAGGCAAATTCAAAATGATCAGCTGAATCTAGTAGGGACTGAGTTTTCTGATATAGCCAAAAATGCTTTGTTTCTCAGGAAATAATTTGTTTGTGAGAGTAAATATTAACAGTTCATACTGTTTATCTGATTCTTGATGAAGCACTGAAAGAAAACATAGTACAAGAAGAATTTTCCTGCAAAATTGGCATGAAGATAGGAAGATCAGAATTTAGCAAGGGTCTTTGTTGTTTGCTAAATAGACTTTAATGGCAACAGATCTCCAGTTTGGACTTGAAGTTGACCAAGAACTCTTCTGTTACCAAAAAACCTCTCTACGAGAAGCAGGTGAGCCTTGGAAAGTATAACTCTCACTGTGTTTGAATCTCTCCCAGGATAAGAGTTGAGACTTTTGAGCTAATAATTATATATCTGCAATGCACAATCTGAGGAGAGGCAGCCAACTCCTCCTTAGAGTGTGCAGTATAGATTTCATTGGATTTTAAACTTAATTAAATGAATTCACCTCTTATTTGAGTAATGATATAAAAATTTATTCCATTGGGAAATTTCAAAGCATGCGCAAATTGATAAAAGAATTCCACAGTTTTAAGTCATTATATTTTGTAGCAAAAAGTTGTTAATCAGGGTTCGTAGCGGTCCTTATAAGTGCTTATAAGTCCTTATATTTGAAAATAAAATATAAAGGCCCTTATAGGTGCTTACTTTTTCTTTAAAGCCCTTATTTTTTTCTTTTAGTGCTTTTTTTTTTTTTTTTTTTTTTTTTTTTTTAATGAATGCGCTATTTTTCCCCGTACCAAAGCCGAAACTAAATAAACAACTTTTCTTCGTAATATGGAATGTCAGATGGTGAATAGCTTTTCCCCCTTTCTCTGCATTAACATAACCTTTGGTGTGCACGAAGAGTGCATACGGGTGCCCGTTGTTCTATTGGTCAAAGAATTGCGAAAGCAGTATAAAATTTCGGTACATTCGGCATTCTTTTCCTCCCACCCAAATACTACACACATTTGAATTTCTATCCAGATCTTAATAATTTGCATTCTCGTTCCGCTTGGTTAGTTCATATTTGTGTTTATTATGATCATTATGCTTATATTATGAGTATATGTATGAATGTTTATAATAACAGTTCAGTAACTGCTGAAGTATAGTAAACTTCCAAAAATGGTTGTGTTTTAACACAGATTAGCTTTTTAGGAATAATATTCGGAATGGCTTAAATAAAGGGAAAGTAATCGAATAGTCAAAATAATTTAATTTTTTTGGCCAATACATTATATAGTACGAAGACTGGGAAGTTCTCCCCTTTCTCCGCAAAATCTCGAATATTGAAACTGTTACAAGTTTGCTGCAAAACAAGCAATGGACTTTTTTTTTGTCACTTTCCAATCTGGATTGAATAAGACTAAAAGTTCTGCGGTCTATTCCGGAAATTTAACGCCGTCTGTTGAAAATTAGAATGAAAAACACCCCAGTTACTCGTATTTAGTTCTTTATTCTCCCAATACCGGCAGCTGTTGATTCCAATTGCTTAATATCACGTAGGGAAGAATTGCGGCACACGTATTGCGCAATAACATTTGCGATATTTTGCAGAGATAATTAATTTTGATGTTCTGTCCGAGATTTGTTTATGAACACTTAAAAGTGTTTTACTGTGCTTGCTAAGCAGAATATTTTTCAGTTGCATTGGTTTATTTTTATATGCACATATCGAAATGTCAAAAGCATTTATTTAGCGGAAAAACCTAAAAAGCGGCTACAGTCTACCCCCTTCCGCTCCTCTTTTTCAAGTTACGCTCGACTGTCCGAATATTCGCCAGTTTCCAAGTATGCAGGTTAGTTAAGCTTTTACTGTTAAAGGATGACTGCATAAAGCAAATTTCTATCTTCTGATTTCAGAAATGTTCCTCTTTTTTACTTAAATTACTTTGCTTGCAATATCTGCTAAGGAAAAACTGATATACAATGAAAATTTAGAAAATGTTCAGAATTTAGATTTAAATATTAATATGAGTGGAAAAATAAATTGTATTTATTATTAGGTTCCAAGTGAACACAATAAATATGCCTTATTATTATTTATTTTCTCTATTTTAAACTGAAATTTCATCATTAAATCTTGTAATACAGTTTAGTCTTGCATAGTTTTTTTTTTTTCTCTCATTGTAAACTAGTTCTGTAAATTGAACTGTTATTTAAAATTTAAAGAAAAAAAAAAGTAATTATTTTCCATGGTTGAGGTAATGCTTATTCTCTCTTAATAAATACTGCATTTCTCATATTTTAAATTACAAGTCTAATTTTTAAGGTTATGCAGTTGTGTATAATGTCATTAGACATGTGCTTATTTTTTTTCTTAAAATGTGCTTGAAAAGTGCTTATAGGTGCTTATTTTTTTAACTAAAATGTGGCTATGAACCCTGTTAATGCTTCAAAATGATGAGCTTCAACCACAATTGTGAACTACTTTAGACCATTTCCCATTGATTACAACATTGTTCTCTTATGATACTCACGTTCTCTCTTCAACTTCTAGTTGGCGACCATGACAACCACAGTGGAAATAGTAAGAAATGAAAATTAGTTTCTCCTAGAATTTTGTATTTTAAATGGCAAAAACATTTAAAAATTACATTATAAAAGAAACATATCTAGTGTACCGTAATGCCTAAATCTATAACTTTTGATTATATTATATTGCCTGAGCTCAAAAAGATAATCTTGGGATTAATGTGAGGAAAATGAAGAAGATATATGAGGTATGTGTTCTTATGAAATTTTAAATTTAATCTTTAGTGTTTAATTTAATATTTATGTTACGTGTGCCAGTTGAATCCTCAAAAACTCATTTACAAGTTATAATTTGTTTAAGGATATGGTGACAATTCATACTAATAATTATTTCAGTTTTAATCAAAACATTTTTTTAAAAAAAATGGCCGAGCACTTGATTTAAAAGCTATTAGCCTTGCACCACTACAAGGATTAAAAGTGGCGGCCATTTTACAGTGGAAGCTCCTAAATAGGTAGCCATTGTTGCCTCCTATAAAGGGATGGACAGTCACTACCATGCCTTCTCCGGGATTTGAACCCAGGCCCATCGCTATGGCAGTCAGGGTCACTAACCACTATACCTGCTGAACAGCGTTTTAATCAACATTACTTCTAAAAAATTTAATGGATACTAGATTATTAATATTTGTGGCCCAGTGCTAATGGATGACAACCAGTGGTGTAATCTTTTAAGATTGCTTGATAGGATGTACTTTTCATCATTTTTAATTAGCAAATGATCCAGTTGTTATTATATATTGCAGTTTTAAAATGAGCTTTCTATTGATGCTAGTTATTATGATTAGTTTATTAAAATGTGTGCCAACACTTTGCATGTTTGAATTGAAACTGCTTAATTTTTAGACTTAGGTTCATTGTTGTCAATAACAAAGAGCTGACCACTTTCAAGCATTATGTCACTCAGGCAAATTTTGAAAAATGTCTTCGAATCCTATATCAATTACAAAATCTTCATACAAAAGCATTGCATAGCATGTGGGCTATTTGCACAATATTTGTTCAAGTTCAAATCATGCAGCATACAAGCATGAAAGATTGTGATTAAAATACTTATATCTAAGTAAATTTCTCAATATAATGATACTATCTTTTTGATTTTCTACAGTAAAAATGAGCTTGGAGTTTGCATTATTTTTCAGTTTCATTGAAATTACAATTTCATTTATCAGGACCTTTCTTGTTATCCAATTCCTAAACATCCTTAATCTGCTGGTTGTTTAATTAATTAAATTAATCTCTTTTGTGAGTTACCTTTATGGTTTACTCTTGCTTAAATCAGTATATATATATATATGCATTTACTGAACAAATCATGAGATTCATGTTAAAAATCTTAAGGCTGATATTTTGAGTTTGAAGCAGGTTTTAAGGTTGGGTAATCTTTAAAGTATCTTCTGCGATTTTTTAAAATATTTCTGTTCGAATAAAACACTTATTTGTACTAATTTTATATTATTCCAAAATTATCTGAAATTTAAAAAGTCTCTTTTTTAATTAATATGATCCAGATGATAAAGTATCATATAAAATCAAGGAATTTTATAATCAAAATCACACTTAACATAAAAAAGAATTTATGCAATGCAGAACCTAAATAGTACTTGAGTAGTTATCAATTGTTGTGCCTAATTATAGAGAACTTCCGAAATAGAAATAAAATTAAAATTAATTGTAATTGTTTTCAAAGCAAATAGTTGAATTTAATACCAACAATAAATTTCCACAGTTCACTATTCATAATTGTTGTTAGTGTATAATGTGCTATCTAACATAGTTTCTGATATATTCAAACTGTTTTTACTTGCATATTAAGTTCCTGCATAAAACAAGATTTGTTCTTAAATTACCATTTCATTTAATTTTACGTATTCATAAGGATAGTTTTAAAGTGATACAATTTTCCATTGCTGTGTTCATTGTTGTATGGTGTCTATAATGTTAATTAAAATATTTTAAGGTGATACACATACTTATTATTCTATTATCATAAAATAATTTTAAAAATGAAGAAGTTCAAATACTTTTTATAAAACTATACTTGTAATATAAAAATATATAGCTATATTTATTTAATTGCTTAACATAATCCACAATTGAGATAAAAATTTAATTGAAATAGTGAGCAAGAATCTCATGTATATATAAAATAAATAGAAATTCTGTGTGTAAATTTTTTGTTTATAATATTTTTTACACCAATTGATAGAGAAATAATATTTTTTGTTTAAAGTTATGTCTGTATATTTAGCGAAATGCAAAATATCTCTATTATATTCAGTTTTTTTTTTTTTTTTTTTTTTTTTTTTTTTCCATCAGTAGAAGATTTTCATATTTTGGTAAAGGTATACAGCTTGCAAATTTGAATTCTGTGCCGTTTCTTTTTGCGTATATAATTCAAATTGGAAAAGCTTGCAAATGGTATGATAGGACTATAAGATTACATTAAAAATAAAATGTAATCAGTATATATTTCTGAATTAAGTTTTTCTTTAAGAACAGCAGTATAATGCTTTTCACATTTTATGTATTGTTTTTAGACTTCCTTTTGCAAATGTATTTTGTGATTCAAAAGTGAATTTTGATATTATTTTCTTGTTACAGAAAAATTGAATTTTTTAATAAATAATTGCAGTTTTATCAAAATAAGATCATGATGAAAATAATTCTCTTTTATAGTTAAAGATTAATAAAAAAATTTCTAATTCAATCCAAACGATTTTTAGCTAGCTTAAAGAATGGTTATTATTATCTCATATCAAATGTAATATTATATATTTGTGTTATAAAGTTAACAATAATAATAATAATTAATTTATTTAAAGATCAAAATTTTTGTTAGTGTCATTTTTTTATAAATTAATTAAAATAATTACAAGTATGCAAGTTTTTTTTTACTAAAATACATAAAGAATAGTATTTAAGAAAATACTTTTAAACTCTGAATTTTTTTAACTTCTCTCATTATAAGTAGCTATAAAAATATTTATTGTATTTAACACAGTTTTTTTTTTTTTATTTGAATAAATTCAAATAAAATTTAACAATTCTATATTAAAAGCATTTTAGAAAGATGCAGTTATCGTTTGTTTAAATTTCAAAGCATAATCCTAAAGATTATTACTTACCTATTCGATGTAGTGCAGTGATTCCAAACATGGAGATTATCATCTGATTTCTCTGGTCTTTTATAAATGAAATTTTGTGTAATAATAAAATTTATTAAATTATTCAATCCTCTATTTTAGAAAAACTGTTAGTACATATTTCAGTAATTCAAAATTCAATGTATGTCTTCCAAAAATAAATTTTATAAGAATAAAATATATTTTTTATGAAACATTACTTTTGTATTTCTTAAAACTGAGTGATTTTTGGAGTTTGTGATAATTTATAACATTATTTATGATTTATCCACAAATTTCACTTTAAAAATACTTTATATTTTCATTTTGTTGTATGTTGTTTCTGAAAGCTGTTAATTCATTGATGGTATTTAGAAATCTTAAATAATAATATAAAAGATGATATTCTATAAAACATGTATTCTACAGCTGTCCTTTTCAAATATTATTCCATGCAGTATTCTGTTTGCTGAAAATATATATTATTTACATTTTCATATAAAAACAGCTCTTAGGCTATCCAAAAGAAATTGTATGGAAATCCAATTTTCAAACATAACGTCCACCAACCTATATACATAGATAAGGGACGTAATGTTTTTGGTCCAAAAATTCACTAATGAGTTTTATTCAAAAATTCACTAATGAGTTTTATCCAAAAATTCAGTCATATAATCATGAATAAAGGTCTTGACAACATGTTTTTGCTATTTTTGCAATGAACTCTGTCTGTGACGATATTCTTAAATGAAACTTCCAAAAATATGTTTTCCGTATTTAAGCTTTCTACATTCTTATAAAGATTTGATTCGATTTGTGACAAAACTGGACAAACTGAAGTGGTAATTAGCTTGAATCCCATAAGGTTTTAATCAAAAACTATGTTAAAATATAATTCAAAACTTTTCAGTTTTAGTATTTAAGACTTTTATATCAATAGGAATAACATACTAGATGTTGGCTAAAATTAATAAATTGGAAGTGATATTTCTCTGAACAGACTTTTGAAAAAATATTTTATGAAATAAATAATCCCAAACTTTTTAGATTTGGTATTTAAAATGGGTTTGTGATTGAGAAAAACATATTACATTTATAAGTATTAAATACATTAACATTAATACTCAATGTTGTCACCTTTGTATTGAGTCATCTTTCAAATAAATGGGTCCTGACACTAGATGTTGTTTAAAGAATTATTTTAAAAGTTAAAACACACAAAAAAAAGACTAAACATGAATTGTTTAACTGTCTCTGGAAAATTGAGAGTATTGCACCCAGGTCCATTACAATTTCAACAATCATGATCTCTATTTAATTAATTCTTTTATTGGGCATAACTAGTATTTCCAAAGAATAGATACAAACTAGTGTTTCCAAAGTTTTGAATTAAAATTTCTATTGAATTTTAAATTAACAATTTGAATAACTAAATCAGCATTAAGGATTTACATGTTTCATCCCTAACAGACGAAAAAATAGGCATTCTATTAATGCTTCCAGCTACATTGCAAACAGTTAAAATATGTTTGTTTCCAATGATTATTATTTTGAAGAATTCTAGACCTATAACAGCTTAAGCAGACCTGTTCTTCAAACATTTGACATGAACAATTAGTAACAGGAATATGATTACACATTACATACACTCATAGCCATAACCACAGAAATTAAAAATTATGGAAATGTTTAGAGGATATTCCAGATTTTCACTACACAGTGTGATATTTCAAACTTCCACAAATATGTTAACATCATACTAGAAATGTCTTATGATTGAAATTATCATAAACAAAAATTAACTGCAACTGTATAATTTTAGAACTGATGGTATTTACTTTAATATAGTTACTTTCTGCTTTTTGATTAATTATACTTACAAATTCAAAATAAAATGTATAACTTTATAAAAAATTTATAATTTAATAATATTTATTTATTCAAGATTTATAAAATATATTTCAAAATTAAAATGTTGTTATTAGGCATGGAGAAGGAAATATTTCCATTTTACACAAATTGTTCTTGACACTAATATTTAAATTGCTTTATTTCAATAACATTTTAAACTTAAATATCAGTAAACCTCCTGTTAGTTAATTAAATGGAATAAGAAAATCATATAAATATTAAACTGACATAGATATGGTTCTGTATTTTTGTCTTATGTAGTATTTTTATTTAGTAATAAACCATCATAAATTATGTGCAACATGATAAAATTACACTGTTTTGCGATTGCTTAGTTTTGATTTGCTGAGCCATATGTGTAAAGGAAAAGCTATGCTCAAAATGCTGCTCTGCAGATTTTATAGTTTATATAAAATGAGAGGACTTATAAGCTACTATATAAACTGCACCTTTGAATATTATTATTTATATGAAATGAAAGGAGTTATAAGCTACTTTATAAACATTGCACATTTGAAATAATGTGCAATGAGCTAGTACTATAAAACTCCTATTTCCGTTTTTGAAGATTATGCCACAAGTTTTCCTCGAGAATTCTGCTTTTGCAGTGAAAATTGGTTGCAAAATGCCTCCACAATATTATCTGTTTGAATACAATCATAGCTGAATGCATCAAAGTGGAGCCGAGCATTGCTGATTTGTGATAGCATTAAGATGATTTCAAAGAGTGTCATTGTCAGTTTAAAAACTTCTGTTCATATGCACAGTGGTAATTCTGAAAAGGAGTGTAAGGCTCTGTTCAGATAGTGATATAAATATCATAACTGGTTTAAATTGAGCTTCGTTGCTAGGTAATCAGACCTTGCTACATCACAAAAACTGGTTTAAGGGTTTTGGCATAAAGTTGAAGTTTTGTCAACTTTGTATAAGTAATTTTTTATGTAACAACTTTGTATTTTGTATAAGAGTCATTTAATCAGAGCGAACATGCAAAACCTATTAAGTGGGAAAGCTGTAGACACATCCACGCATACACAAATTCAGCTTCTTCAATTGGTTACAGTTTAGACCCTGTCTTGTAGGTGTGAACGGAACTTCCACATTTTAATTTCTTACGACTATGCCTCTATGACATTTATATCACTCTCTGAAGAGCCTAACAACAAAAGATGATGTGCATATTTTTGCTTTAACCAACAGAAACAAAAGCATAACACCTGTAAAAATTGCTGCAGACACTATAAATGCCAAAAGTACCCATGTATTATTTTAAACCATTTCCCATCAACTAAATTCTGTTTGGTTATGCCCAGAAGCTAATTAGATGTCTTGCACTATTATTGTGCCATTGTGAAACCAGACTGCAATGGCATAAGAAGCATCATCACTGTAGTTACTGGGACTAGTCAACAGAGACAATTTCATATGAATCTTTGTTTGCAATTAAAAATAAGTCTGGATATAAATAGTGTGGAGAGAACAAGAAACACAAAACTACCAACAGTATATCCAAGAAATTGACTGTAATGGTATCAGTGAGATAATAATGATGTAATGGTATCAGTGAGAATTCTGCATGAAACCAAAATACACTAGCATATCTTTGTATCAAGGCCCATGAAAACAGAAATATTTCTAGAACAATTTAATCTTTTCTGTCTTTCTGTACATGGGCAAACATGCTCTATGTATGAAGACTTTTGTGAGGTAACTTTTCTGTTACTTTTTTTATTATTGATTTTCAAAAAAAAAAAAAAAAAAAAAAACTTTAATATATTCATAAAATAATTAATGCAGTTTTGCTAAGAGAAATTTATAGTTATTATTAAAAAGTTTTCATTCTAAACTATTAATTTTTATAAATGAATAAAGCAATATTTCACTGAAACTCGTACAAACACTTTTGTGAGCCACTTTATGTATATAATCATAACACGAAGATGTTCAGGAGCCATTATTCTAGACAGGTAGACATTGATATACACTTTATCATAATCTATCTCATTTATATTCAGCTTTAATTATCACTATTTCTCATCATTACGTTCTGTGTAAATAAAGTTTCACATAGTTTCTCTGTTATTTATATTTATGAAATACAATATAATCGCAGAAGAAATGTCAAGTTGAAAATTTATTTAATTTATTGACGTATAAGCTTAAATTATGTAGAGATAGTTAATTTTATTTCCAAAAAATTAAACAAATAATATATTGTTACATTTCATATTTACACCAAAAGCAATTTTACAATAAATATGAAGAACACTGAAAACAGACAAGTCAAAAATTTGCAACACCAAAGTATGTAAAATTTTACATTTATGATAAAAGGATTAAAGAAAGCTTTATTTAATCTTCTCTTCAGCATAACAAGATGCTATCAGTGCTTAAAGTATCTTACTAACTATTGAAATTAATTTCACAATTAAACAGATAGATAAAAATGTCTACTGGTTTTAATTAACACCATTAACATACAGTTACAATCTTTTTGTCTTCTACTACACTACTATAAAAATATTCATACACCTTGTGAATAATAACATTTACATCAAATTCTGGAAATATCTATATAACTTGATATCAAAGTTCCATGTTGTTACCTGATACTGCATTATCAACTTAATATTTATCGAAATTTTAATTATAAACATCAAATGATACTCGCTGCATAAATTGTTGTGTGTTATTAAATTATATAATATTTTTTAAATTGAAGCTTTATATCAAAGTTTCATGTTACTTGAAACTGCATTATCATCGTAGTTAACATTTATTAAAATTTTAAGCATTAAACGCCAAATGATATCTACCGCAACAAATGCTATCGACATATAAATTTTTGTGTTATTAAATTGTATAATCCTTAAAAAATTTATTCTTTTATTAAACTAAAAAAAGCTCTTATATGAAATATGCTTATTTAATCTTTTTTCTTTGCATTCTTTTCCTTGAGGAGAAAAAATCTGTAACTTACAGATTTCCTTTCTACATGAAATTATTTGTGATTTGAATAGTACATACAGTGCATCACTTATAATGCCACAAATTCTTTATTCAAATTTTTGAACAAAATATTACATATCAAAAATTGTTTGATATATTTTGCAGTTGAACTATACTATACATAGAAATACGTTATGATACTATTTGAGCCTTAATGCATGCGAAACTCTTAGATATTTATTAGGTTATCTGCAAACCTATAGTAGTTTTACTATATCACAAATGTTACCATGTGAAAACAATTGTCTGCAGATAATCCAAGTATCATTAATATTTGGTTTAAACAACAGTTTATTGTGTTTTTTTGCACTCATATTGTCTAAAATCAGCCTAACTGAATCTGAACACATTAGAACATCACAGATATAAAATACGATATTTCTACAGGAAAAGCTGCCTTGTTTCAAGTAGCATAAGATTTATTCACACTAATTTTAAAAAAGGGGGGAGAGGAAGAATATACCAGGGATCTACAAATTGTTTCAAATTATGAGACACTTTAGAACTAATTCAGGATATGTAATAAAATTTTAAAATGTTTTAATTAAACCCACTGTAAAAATATTAATAATGCACTGAGAAGAAAATTTTAACAAACATACTATCATAAATTATTAAGGAAATCTACACTAAGTCTTTTTAACTAACATCTGGTTTTAATTTACTTATTAAAATTTCTATACACATTGGCTAAGTATCCAAAAACTTTCACAAGTCACTTATTACTATGGAATTAATATAGGAATAACCTGAACACATATACATTCAGCAGTTTCAGATCTCATAAATTTACCTATTTTAATATATCCTCAATGCATAAAAATAATTCCCTGACCTCTGTGAAATTAAATATATACAATGCTTAGTTGATTATTTCTCTGATTCTTTATTAAAAATAGCCACATCAAACCTCATTCTCAGACAAACAGGTAATATATGCTACATTTAGTAGAACAAATGTAAGCAAAGGACATTTGTTCAATATGTAACTGAAGCTTCTCTAAATGTTTTATATTGTTCAGGAAATAGTTCTCTTTTTCACCAGCAGAATATAAAAACTTGAGCAAAAGTTAACAGAAGGAAGCCTTCATATGAGCAGAGATGAAGTCTTAATTCAGAAAAAATTTTCAATTATTTTATTCATGGTTAGGTTATAATTTATTGAGATAACACCTAGGATTTGTAGACCCCTGGCTTGTTCTGCAGAAAATAAATAAATATAGATAGCATTTCAAAGTGTTAGCTTCTTAAAGCATAAACAGGATAAAATTTTATATGCACTTTGTTTGTTTTCAAAATTTTCAGTGCGAGTCTACAATTTCTTAAGAGACAGTTCTTAAGTCCAACTTCATTTACATTTCAGTTACTATATTTAAGCATACTGCACATGTTAGTATTTAAAAATCTATATCCATTTGGAATTTAAACTGAATAAAAATGAAGATTGTATTTACTTTTAGCATTTTTAATCATTGTTCAGTTAATAACAAAAATTCTGACTATTTATTCATATTCATGCTAAAATTATTATGAAATATTTAACATTTTGCCACAATAAATATATTACAATAATCTTTTACAGAGTTAATTTTCCCTTCTTTAGAAAAGAAATCATTCCCCCCCCCCCCATCAACAACTGGAAATTTTCATTAAACATGAAATTTAAATATACAGAAAACAGCAAAAAATAATAATGTAAGGTAAACTATCAGTTGAAATATATGTATATATATAAATAAAAATAATTCATTTTTCTACTTAAATATAAAATGCATGATAAATGGAAGACAGATAAAATAGAAATAATAATGTAAACTTAGAAAAATTAATATACATATAAAAATGAAATTTAACTTTTATTATGTATGCACAAATAAAGAGAAAATAAAATAAAATACAGGATAATATTTACATCAAAGTTTATACTACAACAAAAGCTTGTTTTTTATATTGTACACAATCAAATATTTGCATGGAAATAAACAGAAGTTATAACATTTCATATATTTTTATGGTTGGGATTATTTAAAATAAAATATGCAAATTTATTCAAATATACTTGAATAAATTCATGCTATTACTGCACTAACTTTCTTATAAATAGGCTTATCTGCATGCATAGAAGTATATTATTACATAAAGGTACTATATTAAAGATGATTTGTGGATATAAGTTGAAAGATTTTGCTAACTTTTACAGCAGATATTGTAAGAATGTTGCTAAGACTAGGGGTTTGTTAAAGATCTAACATATGATGCACAGAACAGGCTCAATAACTTTCAGAACACAAGTTTTCTTAATATTAGAAGCTAGTTCAATTCTTAAGAATAATCTAAATAATGTTTCATAAAAGCAATATTCAACTATATACAAGTTATACAAATACATTTCACTTTCATGAAACTGATGACATAAGATCAAACATTTTACAGGACAAAATAAAATCTCTGAACACATATGTTTTTATCCCTGCACATATTTAAATATCTTGAAATAAAATAGCGCATACAAAAACTGTTTTTTAGCAGGATAAATGATGCAATTATTACTGAATGCTTCCCATGTAGTAATGTTGTACTAATGTGTAACTTTTCAACTCCTTTAAGCCAGGCAAAATACTTAAAGAATATTTTTTAATTTTTACAGATACCTTAAATAATGGCAGTGTTTTACACTTTTTGTAACAATTTTAATGAAAAGTAGTTTATAATTCAAGAAAACTTTCTAACCACTTCCATATGAAACTTTCAAGAGAAACCTGCTCCATTTTTAGCACTTTGTGTATTAATCAAAACAATCAGGAACAAGGATGGCCAGTTAATTAAACATAAATGTCTAAATCAAAAACGTTCTGCTCCTCCCAATTATTTCCCATTACTTCTGATCAAAATAAATATCATTCACTGAGAATTAACCACTTTACAGTATTTGTCAAAAAGATTGCTACAAGTATATTAAAAATCACATGCAGACACAATAGAACTTATGCTGCATATTATACCTTCCTCATCAGAAGGTATATTTCTCATTTACAAGCTAACAAAATCTCTACATCAGTCATATATGTAAATATGCCTTTTTAAATTCATTATCAATAATTTGATAATATTTTACATAGTGTCTTTAAATTCAAAAGTATTTATTTACTTAGCAGAAACTTCTCCATAAAGCCTGTGCTTCTGATATTTATTCACAGTTTTTTCTTAATATGTGTTTGATCCACATGCATCAAATTATCTTAAATCTTAAAGTTTTGCTAAAATACATTAATTCACAAAAAATAAAACATAAACAAAGGTTTCTATTTGAGCTTTGTTACAATACACAAGCACTTGAAACATGAAAATATATTTAGAATCATTTTACAAAGTTCAAGCAGTCTTTAAGTGAAAATTTTTCTTTGGAAAAATTTGCTTTTTTAGGAAATATTGAAATAGCATGCTAATTCCACCTGGCTGGAATGACCAATCGCACTTTTCATTTGTAACTCTCCATTATGAATCACCAAGCTTCCAACAGATTTGCATTATAAATTACTAGAGATTTAATTGATATTCTTACGAATATATTAAATTTGATCTTTTTTAAACTTATGGAAATATTACACATGAAAAGGACATTCATGTTAAATGTTTGTTAAAAAATTATGAATTACATGTCATCAAATTTCTTATTAAATATTTAAAGTTTTGTATTAAAAAACTATTTACATTTGAAATAAATTTTTATATTTGTAGTATAAAAAAGCTGAAGCAATTTATTTGATTTAAATATGGAATGCATGCCCTTTTTTAATAATTCAAGAAAGGAAAATATATGGACAGCTATGGAATGCATGCACTGTCATAAAACAATGTATATTTTGCAAATTAAACACCAGTGCAATGTTTAAAAAACTATACTACTACCACTATATTTGTTTGTATTTATTCTATAAAAAAAGAACTGTTAATTTCTTTATATATTTCGAGAATACTTAAGCAGATATATTTTTCTTTAGGATTTCTTCATGAGAATACAGAAAATACGCAGTTTTCCTTTCTAAATACATTATATGCAAAACACATATTTAAGAAAAAATGAAACAATATACAAAATACTATATTACAGATATTTATCAGAAGATTTAATTGCTAGAGTGAAATTAACATTCAATATGCATACACAAAGTAAATATAGATACCAAAGAACAAACTGAATCAAAATCAGTGGTACATATATAGGTATGCATATATACACACATATATAATACATACCTATATAGAAATCAATTTAAAACATAAATACATTATGCAAATCAAATTTATGGTATAAAATATGCCAGTTGAAATATTACAATATAATAAATTTATCATACATATTATCAGTTAATTACAAAATGTGCAAGAATGCAGGCAATTAAATATTTTATAATTTGTATCATGCAAAGTAAATGACATTAAATCTTCCTTTATTTCTATGTCATAACTATGAATTTGGTGAAATTAATATATTTTAAGTGAAAGAATTATCACAATTTAATGCAAAAATAATTTTTTTAAAAATGCACTACAAAATTTTACAATCAACTGTTCTAGTTTTTTAACTCTGCTTCAGAGAATAACCTGGACAGTATATGCTTTAGTTTTTTAACTACACAGACATGTCATTCACAGAATTAATTATGGAAGCAAACAGAGGATAGTCAATTAAAAAGATCAGTTTTTAAGAGATGAAAATAAATAATTTTTAAAATCATGCTTTTGAAAATGAAATTCCAGCCTTTGGGATGATCCACTGGGTATCTGATGTTTTTCTCCTGATATTTATTTTATTATATTCATGTTAAAATAAACGAAAGAAAATTATGGAAATAGCAAGTACTAAAGATGATGAAACCAAACCAGAAGCACGGCCTATTACAGATGCTGTTTGTAATGCATGTGTTGCATATTTCACTTCTTCAGAAAAGGGACCATATCCAGCTGCATTCACTGCTGCAGCACGAATGATATAATCAGTGTTAAAACTTGTGTTTCTTAATACATATGATTCACCTGAAATAAATAAATATAAAAATCAATTTGGAAAGAAAATTACAAAAATAATCAACGTAAAATATAACTGAGCATCAAAGTTATAAAAATAATAATCAGATAAAGAGTTACAATTATTTACACATTTCATAAAATGTGTCCAATTAAAACTATACACTGATCTAAATATTCCTCTAATTTTTATCCATATACTCAGAAATAATTTAAATTTGAGAAATAAATAAATAATGAAACTTTTATTATTTCAACAGAATTCTAATCTGCACACCTCTTTACAAAGGACAATATTATAGGTCATGTCTTTCCCAGTTTTGTTTAAACTTTTCATTCTGTAATTTTCATTAAACCTTAATTATTTGCACATAACTAACTAAAATACATTCATACTTTAAGCATTATTTGATCAAAATTTATTAAATAAAAAAAGAAAAATCATGACTTTTAAATATAATTACATATAAAGAAAATACTGTGAATAAACATAGTAAAAGCAAAGGAAATGGTGGTGGAAGTGAAATGAAGAATTTACATCTTTTCTTCATTTGGCTTTATATTTTTAACACCAGAAAAAAAAAATTTTAAGTGCTTATTTTCAAGAATTTTTGTTATTTGGCTATTATATTATTGGTGTTTGCATAATACGTAAACAAACCAGCTATGTAGCATTGTGGACAAATAACTCGTGTATACAAGTGAAATGTAGGAATTTATTGAAAGTGAAAATTTTGCTGATATTCATAAATTATATTTATTATAAAAAGAGAGTATTGCATACATATACAGAAAATGCTAAATGACTTCAGAGATGAAATAAATTTCCTTCCTCAATCTAAATATGTTGTAAAGATATTGCATATATTTTTTAAATATTTATTTTCATACACATGCAAGAAAAAAATAATCTGGATTTTCTGAAAACTATGTTTGTTTATATTCAAACCTGAATGCAAATTACAGACATTTGACGAATAAGAAGTCAGAGATTATTATTATTATCATAAATGCCTTTTTATAAGAATCGTTTTTAACTACAGAGAGAGGTGGGAAAAGTACAGGCACTTACGTATTACCCCATTAACAGCGAAACTATTACCAAGCAGCACAATTTAACACTAGTTATGGATAAAAATACACTCATTAAATTCTGTGGCTTTGTTTGATGTAATTCTAATTGGTTTTTGATTAGCTATCTTCTGTTCTTATGAACCCAGATATAAATTAACTGTCATTGCTGGGTCCCCCCCCCTTATTTTGGAAAAAAAAGTGATTAACTTTGGGATCTATCTAACACAGAACAACGCATAATGGATTATTTTCAAAATAATGGGATAATACCATAAAAGAGTGTTTATTAATCAACACAAATGGTCAGCTGAATATTGCCAGCAAAACAGTAATAGACTGGAACAATTACCAACAAGAAGTCTGTCCTGTTGGTATTGTCTGTTCTCATCTGTCCATTCTAATCAGAGCTTTTGGTAAATTGGAAAACCTAACAAAATAGCAGAAATTGATGAAAGCCATTTTAAGGCATAAAAACAAAGTGGATTAAATACTTATTGTTTATTAAATAAAGAGGCATTGGTTCCTTCAGAATTCTACAGGAATGAGTGATGCCTCTCTGGCAAGATCTCTACCAATACACAGTGCTGCAGTATATGACTAGAATGTGAGCTGAGTCGTTTATGACCATCAAAGGGTTCATTTTCAAATGATAGTAACTTACATATTTCATAATAAATGTAAGGAAAAAAACAAAAAATATCAAAAAAACAAAAAAATATCCATTTCATAATTTTTTCTTTCTCGGATGAAATTATGAAAATTTTAACAATGGGCAGTGCTTGTGAAAAAAATAGGAAATGTAAACTAAATGTTCTTTTTTTTTTTAAATAAAAAAAAATCGCAAAAATTACATAAAATAACTAGCGAATTTAACTATGCAGCGTAATTTATGCCCCATGTTGTTTTCTTCCTTTACATCAGTTGATTTTAGTAAGTCTAAAGCCTTGCAATCATTTTTCAAAAATATTTCATGATTTAATTCTGTTAAATGTTTCCCAGTTAAGGAACTTGCCTTTAAACATTAAGTATGCTATATAGTCAAAGAAGACCTAGTAAAGAATATAATCTTCATCAAGCTGAAAGCTTGTTCAGTTTAGTGCTGCTAATAGTAATAGTTTTTACACTGATTTTTATATTACTGAGAATTTCATTAGAAAATGTTCTGTTTCATTAGAAAAATGTAGAAATGTGTTAAAAGCCATCTTAATAAAATCCCAAAAATCATTTGCTTTTATTTTATGTTTCATAACATAAAATTAAATTATTTGGGTCATTTTATCTCATTCATGTTATTTCTTCCAGGTCATGTGTCTCTGGATAACAAATACTAAAAATATCTTTTAATTCTTCACTACTGAGTTCTTCACCATTGTAATTTCATATTTTATAAAAACTGTCCCCCAAAATCTATTTTTAAAGATATATCGAGACAGTTTGATAATTTTTCTCACAGTAATCTGTGAAATTTATTCTTGCTTTCAATTGTTAGTCCCTCATGTTCCTTTGATTTTACAGCAGAATTTATTTCTTCTATGCAAACAAAAAGAACAAGGGACTAGCAAATTACAGCCCCTGCAAGCCCCTATAATTCACCACTGATTATGTATAAATTTTATATATTCTGTAAATTCTCACAGTATTTCAATAGAATTATGAAATTGAATAAAAAATTATTCCTTGGACTAAAATTAGGATCTTTAACCCTCTCAGCGTTAAGGCCGGAAAATTCCGTACAGAAGGTTGCCTTTTAATTTAATTCCATACAGAAGGTTGCCATTCATTATACATGAAAATTTCTGCTAGCTTTTAATGTATCTGATTTCAAATTGGATGTATATTGGAAGAAAAGGAATCAAGGTACAAAATGAAAGAGTCATTTTTTAATTAAAATCAAGAAAATATCACTTATTCATGACATTTTGAGGAACTTTGAAATTCCAAAATTCCTGAAAACTGGAGTTTTGTTTGTTTGCAATCAAAAATGAGCAAGAATTACAATCATTCATGGAATAAGCAGTCATGGAGTTTCGAAACTTTATTATATTGTTAATAATGTAAGACTAGTGTTTTACAGAAAGAAGGATTTTTTTTTTTTCAAAAATGATAGGAAGCTTCCTATCCTGCCATGGCCATTCCTACCAGCTTTTTAAGCTATAAAATTAAAAGTTAAAAATAAATGTGCATCCTTCTTGCACACATTTAATTCTGTTTTCTTATCTATGCATTTGAAATGAGGAGTAACTGATTTTACTCTCATGATTAACATTTTGCTCAAAAAAAATTGCAGTGCGGTGCACAATGAACTGGAAGTTGATCTGTCAGCACTATCCTTATCTTCAGGGCAGATGTTTTTATTTTATTCGGCTTATAATTCCGTACTAAATGTACTATTTCAACTCGAGGTACTCCATCTTTGATATGATTTAAATCAAATTCCTCGTCATTATAAATATCACGAATACACATCAAATAGTTTTCTGGTTGCAATTTTCTAATTTCGACTATGCGTAATGTATGCTTTACACATACACACATTGAAAGAAATGTTTCATAAAATAAACAAATAAATATTAATTTTTTTTTTTTTTTTTAAATTTTGCTACCCTTTAGATCATAATTGCTCTTTATTTCATAAATTACAGTTTCCTATTTTAAATTTTATAATTTCTGCATGCCATCTGACTAGATTTAAACTGAGGATCTATAATCCGGAAAAACCGATAATCCGGAATCGCCGAAGTCCCGACGAGTCTGGATTAAAGACTTTTGACTGTATATATATTTGGTGGCATCTAATAAAGAGCTTGAGCAAGTATCTAAATATCCTATTTTTGCATTATGCTGATGACATGCTTATGTAAAAAAATTATATACCAATTTCAAACTCTTGGATGTTGGCTGCATCCCATGTTTCTGAAGCCAAAATATATTCAACTTTATACCCAGTGATTCTGAGTTCATCATTTTTGTGTGCATCATCAGCTTTGATTTCCAGCTTTACAACTCCTTGTTCTTCACCAACAACAGACACTTCAGGAGCTGGCGGTGTTTCTGAAAAATATAATGCATCAAATTTTGTAATAGAATATAAACACTTTCATTAGTTCACTAAAAATACATTAATATTCAGATGTAATATAAAAATTTTTGGTCTCCAAAAAAAAAAATATTGAAACAATTACTTTTATCCATTTTGAAGGAAAAAAAAAATAGAAACGTTTAATCTGAATACTAAAAACTTCTTAAACTCAAAAAAGTAAAACAATCTAACAATAATATCATTACATAACATAAACAATGAAGTTTTTTAATTCTAAATATAACAGAAATAAAATGTATTGTTAAAATTAAAAAAAAAAAAAAAGAAAGAAATTATGCAAGACTTTGTATCCTGAAGTTCTAAAAATATTAAGTGAATAAATTAACATTACATAAACATTGTAAGAAGTTTCTTTTGCCCACCAGTGGCCAAGTGTCTAAAGTCATTGAACACAGGCAGTTTGGCCCTAGTTCAAATCATAGTTAATGAGCAAGCTGCACAGGCATTTTTGTAGTTTTTCCCATACGTAGCAAAAATACTAGTCATTTTGATGCAAAAAATATTTCTGGGCCCTTATTCTGTATTATTCATAGCAATTTAACAGCTAGGTGGAAAATGCATAATAGAAATTTTTGTAAAAATAATTCTAAAGATTTTTGTTTTTTGTTTCTCAATTTTTAGGTCAACAAAGAGTGAAAACTGGAGCCTTATTCCTGTCATCAGCTGGTTTTTAATTCAGCTTTACTGCTTTGTGGGATCAGTTTTTCCTTTCATCAGGAATGCATTAGGAATAAATATATATATTTATAGAGGAAAGAGGCATGCCATGTAAAATACAGAATTACAAAATATAGAATTAATAAGCAAAGCCATAAATCAGCATATTTATCATTATAATTTTTCATTAATGTAAAAGTAACAAACTTTGATTTCAGCTCAATATTAATCATGCAATCAATTCATTATTAAACAAAATCCTCCAAATATTCATGAAAATTATCCAAACTAAAGAAACTATGAAAAGCTCCTAAAATTATTAAATATTGCATGAACATAAATTATTTGATTTTTTAAAAAACATGTTAGGTTCTTTACGTTTTGGTGTTAGGCAAAGGGTGTAGGTAATTTTCTTAAAATTAAATGCACTGAAATTACTGTGCATCCCAAAATTCCCTTAATCAGCTAGCTATCTTGGTAATTGAAGGGGGGGACAGAAAATGTGAAAAGGAGAAATTAAAATTCTGAATAGAAAGAAATGGAATTTAAAATGTTTCATTCATTTATATTATTGGTACTTTTCTGTTAAAGAGATCCATTTGGTGCTAAACAATTGTGTGTGCATATGTGTATGCATAATCAGTTGTTATATTTAATGAACAGTTTTCATTGGAGTCCCTTTAATGGAAAAGTACCATTATTTTAATATTATTCAGTATTATAATACATGAAAGCAATGTAAATAATTTAATTATCTAATCACGCTTTAAAAGTAGTAATTGATATGTAGTCAATAATGTCTCCAGGAGCATTATTAATCTTTACACTAACTAACTTTCTATCATGTATGGGAAAATATTTGACATATGGCAATAGTGCAAAAGCATTTCTCACATCTCCTTATCCAGACATCAGAGGAATCACAGATGGTCTTGATGTCCTGTCCCTTTGATTTTTCAGCCTTGTCACAAACTTGTCTCCAGAAACTTGGAAATTGCTTTCACAATAAGCTTGGTCAAATGGTCATGAGTACATAACAGCTCATGGCCTTTCATCATTAACAAATTGAAAGCATTCAGTTTGCAGAAAATCAGAATAACATTATGCAACTTAGTTTGAATTCAAATTTGCAGCTTCATTTTTGGGCAGTTCTTGTTGCTACCTATCTGGAACAACACAAAAACAAAGCTGCCACGAACCTTAAGGAGTTCCCTATTGCCTTTATCTATAATAATACTAACCTCTGTTTTTGCTTCGGTAAAAACATTATAAACATGTTTTTATGGAATAAAAAATAACTAATCTATTTCTATTTCTTTTTAAATTTAAAATTTGGATATGTAAATCTAAATCAGCAAAACAGCTAAGGACCAAGTCTTTGGGGCCTATGTGGGTGCTAACTTGCATACATATCCCTATTTATACTAGTAGCTTTCTCATAATCAACTATACAAGAAAACCAACTTTCAATGGTTTAAAATATATATATAAAATCTAAGGAAATGAGAAAGTAAAATGTACACAGACTTTTTATTTACCAAAAGCTGGAATCTTCATAGTTTAATAATGACCATACAAAAATATTCAATTCAGATAGTTGAATTTGAAATAATTGAAAAACAAGTGAATATAAACTAATTAAAAACCAAAAAATATGGGTTAAAATCTTCAATGTATAGTGATCAGTGCAATCAACTATATCAGGGTCAGATCGATGCAATTTAAAAAATTATACAGATATCATTGGCTATTTAGAAACCATCTGAAACTGCTAGCAACTTTCATAATAACTCAGTTTCTAAAATATTTATTCAAAACACGAGCTCTGATGCCAGTATCCCAAGTTACTGTCTAAGTCTTCACAATAAATATTTAATTAAACTAAAAGCACAGGAGGATTAAGGTAAGTGAGCAGGAGGCTTAACAGTTGCAATCACAGAAAATCAGATATTTAATGCACATATTCAAGCTACAGTTTTGTCCAGTTGGGAGAGTACTTACCTATAAGGCAAAAGGTACAATGTTCAGTACTTGTTTGATGAAACATAGTGATTTCAGCAGTCACTGATACAGACAGCACCACCACTACCATCCAGTGTCAGGAAAATTTAAAGGATTGCTATAGATAATGACCAAAAGAAAATGATGCAAATTGCTCCTTTGAAGCTCTACACCCTGCCTGCTCTAACTCAATGCCCCAGGTCTCATGCCCTTCAATTCATCAAGACCATGGAGGTTAGAATAGAAAGAGGGAGGGTTCAAGAAGTGAATGCTTGGCAGCCATATTTCTCCTACCTGTATGCTTCATCATAGTAATGTTTTTAATTTAATTTGTCAACTATGAGATATTGTATTGCATATGCAAGAACAGAATGCCTAAAAAGAATCCTTGAGATTACTTTTCATGTAACTTAGTAAACATGTTTTCAAATATTCATCATGTCATGTATTTTCTATTCCAAATAAAAAACGTACGGGGGATTAATAGTAATCAAGTTATATTAAACACATTTTCTGTTTTTGCTTATAATTAATATCGTTTCTTAAATGCAATTATACATGTTAAGATTTAAACTGTGCTATTTGAACACTTTAAGAATTTTTAGATAATCTTTATGAAAAGAAACTGATGTTTACTAATTTTATGAATTGTAAAAGCACTAAATATAGTACTTTTTCTCTACTTATGTATTATTTATTAAGCATTTTATGTATTGGAGCTTTCATGAATGTAATTTTTGCATTTATTCAAGAAAACAAACTGTTCTTTTATTATAAATTGTTTATATAAAATGTGCTTATGCTTTTATAGCTCTCTATTCAATATAGTGATACAAATAAGAAAAATATTTACTATAATTGAACATTTGAAAAGTTGTATCCAAAAATTTATGTACTTAATTTTTTTAATTGAATTTGAATTCAAATTAATTTCTTCTATCAGGATTCATAAATATAAACAAGTATAAAATAAAATCCTTAAACCTATATTATTTTGTTTTAATATTTATAACTTTCTACTGATAAGTTACTTATATGAAATTATATGTGATAAAATATATATTAAAAAAATAAGTATATTACAGCTGAAAGTTGAACTATAAAGAATACTGGGGGAAAAAAAAAACTTTCCTCTTCCTGAAACATTTTATAGGAAATGATTCTTTATTAAATTATGATAATACTATGCATAAATTAGAATTCTCTGTTTCTAGAAGAGAAAATGGAAAACCACAGCATTAGTTTCACTAATATATTTAGATTTTACATTATTTCTCAATAATTACTAGTATATATATGGTAAATTATAGATACCATCTTCATTACTTTGTGGAGGAAAAACTCAACAACAGAGCGGAATTTCATTGTAAATTTAATACACATTTTTACTTAAAAATACATGCATGGAATATCCTAGAAACAAGTATATTTTATTGCACAAGAGCAATGTTCTGATCTCATAAACATGGCAGCCGCTTGCTAGGCAGGTTTCATTTTTGTATTGTTGAGGAAACTGGCGAACCTCCACGACTTCTACTCTAGCCTCCTTGATCAAGACTTCTACTGGGTCTTGATCAAATTACTGGGGTTCATTATTTGGCATTACAGGCTCATTCACTCTCCAGATGCACCTTCAAGTATTTTTCTGAGTATTAAAAGAGGATTATACAGCAACTCAACTCACAAGAAAAACATGTCATATTCAGCACTCAGACTTGGAGCACAATTTTAGTTAAGTTGCTAAAAATACTGTTTATGAAATAAGAAGTTCAATGTTCATTGACGGAAACTAAGGCACTTCCAACTCTTACCTACAGATGGCACCCTCACTACACTAATGAGACACAAGAGGTGTCATAAAGACTTAACTACTGATTGCTACAGGTATATCTATTCTCACATGCACTGGTCAAGACACATTGCTTTAACAGAAAGAATTACAATAGGCATACTTGTTCTCACACTTATACTAGGATAACTGGATCAAGATTAAATTATATGCAATTTTATAATTAAACAGTTATAGATAGCTAAATTTAAAAAGATGAGGGGCTGGGATCAATTTCTGTACTGAACAATAACTTTTATATTAATAATTTAGATAAAAATTTTAATTTATTTTACATGCAAGGCCAATTTAATGCAAAATTAAGTAAAATAGAATTTATCATTCAAAATTCATTACTGAAATATATTAAATTCAAATATAATCTTAATTCAAAATTAATTTACTTACCTCCCCCTTTTAATTCAATGACCACTTCTTTCTGGCCCATAGGATTACTGGCTTGGCAAATATATTCACCTAACTTATCTTCAGAGTCAACAGTAAGCTGCCAAATCAAGTTGTCATTAGTTAAATGAAACAGTTAAAGATATGTAAATATGTCTAAGGCATATAAATTTCTTTATTCAGTATTATGGAAAAGCAAATTCTACATCAAACAATAATACCAAAAATAAATTTTATGCAATTTTTCTTTTATTTTATATTTAATACAACTCATAACGAAACTAACAAATAAACAAATATTTTTTCAAATATAGTCATTTTCATTTTTCACTTTGGATAGTAGTGCAAGTAAAAGCAAGTAGACATTATGAAATATGAATTTAAATTTACAGTAACCTTTACAGAAGACTCTTTATTTCCATAACCATGATAAATGGTCACTGTAATTTAACCATGGTGATAAGAACAAAACTGTTAAAAATTATAGTTTTTAAAACTATAATGCATGTACATTATATTAGTACACCAATAGATACACATAATAATTTATTTCTTTTTAAAACAAAATACACAATTATTGTAGAAACAATACTTTTTTATACTTGCTTTTAGACCTGAAGAATGTTAAATTACTGAAATAATATACCAGGGCAAACATTAAAATATACTTCATTTAAAGTAAAAGCTAAGAAATATGCAGATTCACCAATCATTATTGATAGATATAAAGTTCATAAGGAGCTAAGGAAAGAGCAGCAAAGTCTGCAGAAGCAAGTAGCCAGAGAAGAAATCAAGCTGATGGAAAAGAAAGGCCAAGATATTGGTTATGGAGGAGACGAAAGACGGCAGTTCTTATCGCACATCTATAGTGAATATATATTGATGATTCTAGAACCAGGCAATGTGTACTCTGGGCATGTTTCTCCATTAATTTCTTCAGGATGTGGTATCAAGGAAGTTGTGCTGACTTTTCTGAATGATGAAAACGTTGATATATTCGACCTTATAGTGGTTGGATGTGGCAGAACTGCAGTGAATACATGAAATTCAAGAGGTGTCATTTCTTTATTAGAGAAAGAGTAGAAGATCTTTGCAGCTGGTGATATGGCAATTCATTCTAATGAGCTACCATTAAGGCACATGATGAATCATCTGAATGGACTGACACTGGGTCCTCGTGCATTTTACGGACCTACAGCTATGAGTTTGGTCAATTGTATACACTTTCCCAGAAATTGATTTTCAACCATTTGAGGAATATCTGCCAGCCATGGGAGAAAATGACATTTTAAATCTCAGTGCACACATCTGTGGCACAAACTTTCTCTACCTGCAATTCTTTCATAAAATTTTCAAGCACATTGGATTCTGGAAGTCCCATTTGATCTCCTATGAGTGAAAGATTTAGATAGCAATCTGAATCCAAAACCTTATTCACCTTTTTCACACAGTTGTGAACATTTTGAATCACCAAAATATTTGCAGTTTTGATTTTAACCCAAGAGAAGTCGCGCGGGGCACAGAGTCACCCCATGCGTCAAAAATCAACGATCCTAACCAGAAATATTTCATTTTAATGAATCATCCTTTTAGTATCCTCCTGTTTGACACTCCCCTTGGAATGTGTATTGTTATTTTTGCTTGTTTTTCTTTTCTGCGAGAGAAGCAATAGTTTCTTGGAATGCATGAGGGAATGGGGTGACTGAGTCACCCTGTGCAACCGTTACTGCTTCGAAATTTTTCATTAGTAGAAGTTTAGCTTCGTGCTCTCGAGTTTTGCCGTTGTGGTTTTGTTGGATTATTTGATAGCTAATGGTTTACAAACGTAAATTTACCGAACATGAAAAAGAGATGGAACGTTTGAGAACTGTATTAGATGAAGTTGAGTCTTCTGAAGGAGAAATTGATCAAGATAGTAAAAATGAATCTGATAAAGAAATATCCAGTTCTCACAACAGCGAAAGAGAATTTGAGCAGAATGATGAAGACGACGGAAATCCTGATTTAGTAAAAAGTATTTTTATTAGCAAAAATAAGAGTTTGGCGGAATGGAAAACCAAATCAAAAAGTGAAAAAGGTCTTCTCAAATTATAATAACTCATTTAGCAGGATTAAAAGAAACTGCACGCAATATAAAGGAGCTTCTAGAAAGTTGAGAATTGTTTTTCAATGCTAAAATGATACAATCCATTGTAGAGTGTACAAATATTTATATTGGAAAAATATTACGACAAATGATGTGGAAATTAGAGCACTTTTTGGGCTTTTACATCTGTATGGCTTGCATAAATCGTCACATAAAAATATGCAAGATTTGTGGGCTACTGAAAATTGAAACAGGCATTGCAATTTTACGGAACACAATGTCATATGAAAGATTTAAATTTCTTCTCAGGTGTCTACGGTTAGACAATGTGACCAATCATGAAGCTCGGAAAAAATTGGACAAACTGGCGGCTGCGAGAGAATTTTTTACCGATTTCAATAAAAATTGCCAAAAGATATACCTTATTGGTAAATATGTTACTATCAAAGAAAAATTAGAGAAATTTCGAGGGCGGTGTTCCTTTTGTCAATATATACCCAGCAACGCATCGAAGTATGGAATCAAAATATTTGCCTTAGTAGATTCAAGAACTTTCTGCAGCTATAACATGGAGATATACGCAAGACGACAATCGGAAGGTCCCTTTAGATTTGAAAATTCTTCATTTGAAATTACAAAACGCCTGTGCACCCCTTTATTTGGGCAGAAATGTAACAATGGATAATTGGTATATGAGTTATCCTCTAGCAAAAGAACTTTTGTCAAAGAAGTTAACTATTGTAGGAACCCTGAACAGAAACAAGGCTGAAATTCCCATTAAGTTCATCCAAACAAAAACTAGGAATGGTTATTTATCTATATCTGGGTTCTAAAAGAACACGACAATAGTATCGTATGTGCCTAAAAAATCAAAATGTTTAGTTTTGTTATCTATAATGCATTGCGATGATGCCATTGATAAAAGTGATGATACGAAGAAACCAGAAATAATTTACTTTCATAATTCAATAAAAGGTGGTGTAGATAAAGTTGATGAAATGTTATCGTAATATTCGACATCTCGAAAAACCAACAGATGGCCGATGGTCATCTTTTACTGTGTTGAACGTCACTGCAATAAATACCCGAGTTGCTTTATTCCCAACAAAGACCCCTTCCTTACAATATGGAAATAGTAGAAAATTTTTAAAAAATTTGGCTATATCTCTTATACAGCGCCTTACATAGAGATTACAAAAAATATGTCAATGTTTCCTAAAGTGGTTCGTGAAAGCATCGATAATACGATTTCTAGTGTATCAGAAGAACGCCCATCAAAGAAAACAAAACTCGACAAAGGCCGACCTGCTATGTGTCCAAGATCCAAAGACAACAAAACTACAATTTCTTGCAAAATATGTGATAATTTTTCATGTAAAATTCATTCTTCCTATGTTTGCCAGAAGTGTATGTTAGCTTCTGACTCCTGATTAGGTATATACTTATTTTGAATGGATTTTTTTTCTTAAATATTGAAAAAAGTTTTTTAAGTAAAGAAGTATAGTTTCTAAATGAAATATTGCAATTATTGCTTATAATCAAATGATTTCTATAAAATATATAACACATTTTCCTAATGAAACTGCTTGCGGTGACGCTCTCACCTTGTGCGATCTCCAACGTCAGTGTTAAGTGCACACCTTCTGCCGGGTTAAAAAAATATCTTTTGATAGGTTTTTCTGTATCATTAGCAAGTATCTTGGTCACAGTTTTTTTTAGGTTTAATTCAAAACTTTATCATACATTGCTGCTCACCACTCTTCTCCATTTTGACCATTACAAGACACCCAAACAACTTTCCACTTTGCAAATGATCCACATTCTGTAAAAGCTTAGACCCAACTAATAAAAAATCGACAATTTACTTAGCATCACTGATAAACCTGTCACACGTGAAGACTCTGGCCCTATTCATTCTGACAGGCCCAGGAAAAGGAGTATCTTTACTTTCCGGAAAACCTTGTATGCATTTAAATTATATGCTTTTTGCCATAATATGCTTAAAAGTAAAAACATTTAACAAAAACAGAGGGAAGGAAAGCATTTATTTATAAGCATGGTTATTTTTTAACTTACCTGTAAAACACTGCTGTCTTCACTATTGAAAATCAAACGGTCCTCAGTGCCATTATCAATCTCCATGTCATCACGTAACCACTCAAACATAGGCGGAGGATCAGCAGAAACAGAACAGGTAAGATTTTTTACTGAGCTTATACTTGCAAATGATACAACATGGTGGTCTCCATTGATTTCTGGAGCATCTATATTGAGAAAATCAGTTTTGTAAGACAGATGTAATTTTAGTTTTACATGATAAATATACTAATATTTCACAAATAAAAGCATTCACCTGAACTGTGGAGTGAAAATTAAATAGATGCAAGATGGTTATGAGGTTACAAGCATTTAATTCATAGAGCCATACATTAAATCTTGAAAATAACAAAAAGGCAACTTAGGAAGGAGTTTTTAATACTATATTAATAACTTCACATTAATATACTGGCATCCAAAATTAAAATTACAAACATAAAACATGTGATGTCTTGATAAAATAATTTATTTATTATAATGAAGCTTCGTTCATAGATACCCAATGCTATAAGACAGCCAATAGTATACCAACAAAATACACAGAAAGTTAATATTTTGAGACAAGCAAATGAAGCTAAAAATGGCCAAAACATGATATCTCATATTTCCAGAATGTTCTAACTAATAAGGAGTGTGGCCACTCCACACAGCATTACATGCCTCACAATGGACCCTCATACTATAAATAAGGTTTCTGATCTAATTTTGTGGAGAGAAATCCCTTTCTTAACTGCTGCTCCAACATCCAAAATATTCTTCTAGATCCAATGAAAATTTATATCCAAAGACTTCACTAGCCACACAATACAGAGAAAAATTTCTTCAACCAAAAAAATTGATGACCACTTTAGCTCTATGTGGCCTCACATTATTACGCACAAAAATAAAATACTCTGCAGCTTTCCAGAAAAGCAAGAACCTCATTTCTTTAACACAAGAGAGTGGATCCCAGGCTCTCTCCAGATGAAGATTCATCACAAATTCCCTCTGTATCCCGAATATCGACTTATTACTAAACAGAACATACTCTAATCTTGCTGTATCTATGAGCGGAGTGTCTTGTTTCACAAAATATATACCCTTTTGTGATCAGTCAAGAGTAATACAAACTGCTGGCTTAAGAGCCTTCATCTGTATTCAGTTTTCCCAGAAGCTGTTATTCCAGATGCAGCAGCAAGATTCTGAGAGAGCACTCTATGTATGATCTGTGTATGGTGCTGTGCATTTAAAGCTACATTTCTACATTCAATAGATGTTTTGGCCCTCGGACAGCCTCAACCAGATCTTTCAGAGATGGTACTTGAAATTTGAAATTAATGCCATAACCTAGACCATCATTCAAGAAACTTGTGACTATCAAACAGTCAAGCAAATTCTTATTATGACTGGCCTACAATGTCAATTTCAATCCATCACCTTAAAAACTCAAACTCATTTGAGAAAATTTTTTATTAAAATTGAATTTAAATTGATTAAAACTTGCAAAAACTCATTTTAACTGAAAGCAGTCAATTTACTGATTTCTCTTGCAAGAAACACAATTCTATACCTGAATTTCACAGATTTAGAAAAGAGTCACTTTCATGCTTTTCTTTTTCTTTCTTTCTTTCTTTCTTTTTTTTTTTTTTTTTTTTTAAAGCAACCATTAAACATTTACTTCTGATTTACTTTTCCCCAAAATATATATGACAGCATTTTTTAAAATAGTATAAGCAGTTAAACAAAAAACATTGACTCTTTGTTATTTATATAAATACAGTCATTGATCTTTCCTTCTTTGCAGAAACCTGCTCCTGAAGAAGAACCTGGGTTCTGATCATCCTCAAAATCAGTATTATTTAAAATCTACACCAAAATAAGGTTGCTATTTTGCATAGTTTCAAGTTTTACATTGGCATGTTTCTCACAGTGTTTCATCACTCAAAAATACATGTATGGCATAATTATTCCTTTCTCTTATATCTTTAGTCAACATACAATAAACTTCCTCTAGCATGACCAGCCATGGTTTCCCATGCTATTTTGGTCGTCCGCACAGTTGGTCTCTTTAGCAAGCTGATGTTCATTAGCAATATTTGTTTATACTTTTAAGAAATACTAATCATTTTCAGAGGTGGTTGCCTTAGAGATGTTATGGCTTTTTTGATCAACACCAAAAGATTCAATATAATCCATTTATTTGCGAATTGATAGTAAATATTAAAAGTTGTAAAATATTGCTATTTTCTTTACACTGCATTGCTTATAAATTCAAAACTTTAGCATAAAAAAACCAAATACCAGCCTCTTTAAAATTTTGTCCAAGACAATAAAAAGAACACTTATTAGAGGATTCTTAATTTGTAAAAGCTTTTTATAAATATCAGATGGAAATATACTTTTCTACAATTCTAGCAAAATTCATATTTGAGGAGGTTAAAATATTGTCATTATGGTTCAGTCTTAATTTTCTTAACTTTATTGTTTTAACTTTTTTAAGTATAAAAATTATTTTTATACAGAATGCATCTGGTACTTATATAATGTCGTATTTTGATAAATATATCAAAACATATCATTTTACAAACTGCATTATTTCTGCAAAAATCTGCATTATTTCAGTCATATACTAACATTGCACATGTAATGTGATGTCCAGATCCTTTACTTGTGAAATCAAAGCTGTTATCACAAATGCACTGCACTTGTAAATTCCAGCATCAGCTCGAGTTAAATTATGGATAGTCAAGTGATTTCCTGATATATTATACTTCTCACCTGAAGAAGAAAATTGAAAATAAAACTTGTAGAATTTAAAAATATAATAATATATACAGGAAAAGTACAGAGCATAAACAAAAGAAGAAAGCACTTATATATAATAATATATAAAAACTAATTAATTCTTACTTTTACTAATAATTCTAATAATTACTAATTAATTCTTGCTTTTACAAAGGCACGAAACTCATCACCGGCAGCAGCAACTGTCTTAGTTTCTTAGAACCATTAACAAGTTTACTTCTCATGCTTACTGTGTGCCCAAGTTTTAAAGGTGGTATCACACCAGAAAAAAAGCCCCCTTATACTTTTAAATGCCCAGTCTTCAATTGCAGTGCAGCATGAGTTTTATGCATGGATTAAAAATGAGCTTCCAATGTTACTCTCTAACAATCAATGCTTTGTGTCCAGTGTCCTCCAATAAAGTATACAGCCTTTTTTTCTTACTTGAATTAATTATAAGCAGCAACAAATATTAAAAACTAGACACCCAACTCACTATCAAACATATTCTACAACTGGACAGAGCTCCTCTCCTTTCATATCGCTCTGAGAATATTTTTCAGCAATATTCTACTGTGCTAGACTGGGCATGCTGTAAATAGAGAAAACAACCATAGCCACCTCCTTTCACAGATCTTGCATTATGAAATTTCTTTGTTTAGGAGTTCATTAAAGACAGCATTTAAGTATCATCATTGTCCACATGCACCCACAAGCCTAATGAATAGATAACTAATGGACTGCAGGCCATTATAATGGAGAACATACCTGATTGAGATAGATTTAATTACTATGTGGCTGCATAATCCAAGATGCAGACATTAAACAATTGCAACTAACAAAGAAAGTTGAACAATTACCACTACTGATGATATACATTGTGTCTGAATAAGATAAAAAAAGTATTTTTTATAAACTTTTGGAACTGCACCATTCTTTCATGCATGCCTTACACTTTATGTTAATATTCTGCACATTTTTTATTATAATTCTAAATAATTTCTAAATATCAACCCATCTGACATTTTCAATTATAGATTGCTTCACATTTTTCACAGATAGCTTAACAATCAAAGATATAATGCGAGAACTTTTGCAGCAGACGTTATTGAGAAATTATATCTTCTACAGCAGAGGTTCTCAACTTTTTCCCCCATGCACTCCTTTCATCATTGCTAGACAATAATGCCTCCCTGCCTCCTTTCCAAAACTCAAAAAATACATATCAATTTTAATTTAGATTATTTTTTAATGTGTTTTACAATTTAAACAAGATAAAACAGAAAATGTTAATAAATAACAAAAATTCAATAAAATCAGATTTTTATATTCATAAACTAAAACTAGATACTTAAAACAAAAATAAACTGACTGCATTCTCCGTAAAACTATGAAATTTCCCCCAAGGCGAATTCCCCTGGTTACATCTGTTCTAGACTGTAAATTTAAAAAATTTCATGTTGTTTTTAAAACAATTTTTATTAATCTAATAATTGTTTTAAGAGCTAAATTTAGTAAACCTGGAATAGAATTTTATAAATAAGATATTTCCAAATATACAATGCTTTGATTTAACAATAATAAAGAAAATTGTTGTAAAAAATTCTTCCCCCAGTTACAGAACTTAATTTTTTTTAAAATTATTTTATTATTTAATAAAGCAGTAGAATTTATAAACAAAATTAAATGCTTTAACATATAAATTTGTTTGCTAAACAATCAGAATTATTTTAGCTAGTTTACTCAGAGAAGTTTACTGAAATTTGGAGCCTTTTGCAATTGCAGTTGTTGTGGGCTCCCTAAACTGGCTCTGGCTACACACAGGATGGAACTTTCTTGTTCTAGCACAAGCATATCAGTCATCTCTTCACCCAAGCCATATAAAGGCCTGACTGATGAAATTTATTAAATATTATAAAAGCTGAGATAAAATGATTAACCTGGCCAAAAATGAAGATGGAATAAATACTCAAAATTAGTATGGCAGTGAACCTATATACATGCTAGACCTTTAAAATGAAATAATGATGTTACTAAATTGTATAAACACCTTATAAAATCATCCCTTGTTGTTTGACTTCTAAATTAATACCTTGTAAAATATTAACAAATGACTTACTAAAATTACAATATTCAAATCCAGTGCAAGATGCTAGACTTTTTATATGTGTCATGGGGTATTTTATGTAATTTAGTAGTAGCAATGCTACTACTTCATGGGGTATTTTATGTAATTTAGTAGTAGCAATGCTACTACTAAATTACATAAAATACCACATGAAAGTAATATCTTGAAAATATCTTATTGAAATTGCAATATTGAAATTTACTGTAATAATGTCTTATATACTTCAGATTAAAAAATTCATAAAATTGGAATAACTAATGCTATCTTAATGTATTTCTAATGTATTGATTTGAAGGTGAAATGCATGTAGTTGATGATGAAAATTCACAACACAGCATATCTTCATCAGCTTAAAAATAATTAAATATTTAATTTTGCTGTATAAGTAAACAAATAATTTAAATTCATTCTACTTACTAGCTGCAATTTTGCTTCCATTGAAGTACCAGTTTATATTAACCTTAGAATCTGAATGAGTATTACACATTACTATGCCAGTCTGTCCTTCAGCAGCATGCTGGTCTCTCTGTGTATCGGTAAAGCTGATAGATCCTATTGAAAAAATTTAAATATATATATATATATATATAATGAACAGAAATTTAAAAAATACAGTGTGATAAAAATATAATCAATAAATTATCCACAGATAGGTATTTGTTCTTCCATGAAGATAGCTGATTTATGAAGGTGATGCTCGATACTGGTGTTGATTTAATGCTTTCAGGAAATACTGGTTACTTTCAGAGGCAGTTGGTATCAGAGGGTCCATTATATTTTCAAAAGCTATGAATGCTATCCACTTATCTTCTTACATTGTCGATTTAAATTTCTGTTATAGCATTTTTAATGTCTTTTGTTCTGTATATGTATTTTTTTCATTATAATTATTATTATAATTAAGACTTACAAATTTTAGTTCTCTTGTTACATTTTCAAGATTACCATGAATATTTTCCATGAATTTCATATTACAGTCAAAAGTCGTTAATCCGGACTCGTCGGGACTTCGGCGATTCCGGATTATCGATTTTTCCGGATTATAGATCATCAGTTTAAATCTCGTAAGATGGCATGCAGAAATTATAAAATTAAAAATATGAAACCGTAATTTATGAAATAAAGAACAATTATGATCTAAAAAGTATCAAAATTTACAAAAAAAAAAAAAAAAAAAAAAAAAAAAAAAAAAAAAAAAAAAAAAAGAGCTTGATATTTATTTGTTTACTTTATTAAACATTTCTTTAAATGTAAGTTGTTTAAGTTGCTTCGTTTTATGTGATAATACTTTCTCTTTAATTCTATAAACAGACATAATTTCTTGTTCAGTTACAAAGTTCCGCTGTTCAAGTCCCGTTAATTGGTGTGCCGAGAATACCGACTAACTTGTCAATCGAATTTTTTTTTTTTTTTTGTTGTTTTTGTTTTGTTTTGTTTTGTTTTCACTAACCTCTCTGTCACATTCTTCATGTCTTTATCCATTTTTTGCAGCAATTCCACTTTTTGCTTGATGGACATCGAAATATACTTTCGTTTTGTACGATCCTTTGGGAGCTCCAGAATCGGAAATTCTTTTTGACATAATCGAAAGTTCAAGTTTACTTTTATAGTATTGCTCTTGCAGTCTGCAAAAAATAATAAGCCGGATCCAATTCGAAAATTAAGGAACAACGCAATCATCAACATTAACTGAAATAGATAATTCGATAATTTTAGCTTATAACGTCCGTTATACATAAAACGCGCACGCGAAAACGTATTCTGCACTTGCGCACAAGCATATGCGCAGACGTAAAAGGTCTTACGCGCACGCGTGAACGCCTATGCGCATGTGTCAACGCGGCGCATGCGCAGAACGTTTTTAGCTTTGATGTCCGGATTATAGGTCATTCCGGATTATGGGTGTCCGAATTAACGACTTTTGACTGTATTAATATTTTTAATTTATCTTCTATTCTATTTTGTACATGATTATAACTAGAGGTTTCTGTTTTATCTTCTCAATTTAAAATTTTACTCCTGCAAGAAAAATTCAAATTAATTTCTTATATAATTATTTTTTATTCACATAAGTTACATTAAATACCAAAGAAACTCAAAATTAAATTTTCATCCTTTTGTGAAAGGCCAAAAGATTCACATTGAATTATTTTCCTTTTCTTTTCAGTGTCAAAATATTATTATGAATTTTAATAAATAACTCTAAATGCTTATTTTGTTATCAGTATTTAAATTTTGTTTCAAAATTTTTTTCTTGAAAGGCAACTTTGACTTCTGTATGACAAAAAGTGACTGAAGTATTTAATTTTAAAGTTTGAAATCATGTTCAGGGGTCCTACATAAACTGAAGAACGAGATGTTAGGTCTGCTATGCAGACTGTTGAGGAAAGTACTGATCAACATAATTTTTTAACATATTTTTTAACTTTTTTCAATTATTCACAAAATTACATAAGAAATGTACTTTAGAAAACAGCAGAAGGCTTGACTCATTGACAGCAGCACTGACTCATAACCTTCTCCTAACATTATTTTTTTAACTAAAAATGAAAAATATTTCCAAATCAGTAATTTTTGTGCTGTTATTAGATTATGATATTAAAATAATGAAACTGCATTTGAAAACATACAATAAATTATTTGTGTAAAAATACATGTATACATGTACTATATTAGCAACATGTACTATATGCAAATACATGTACTATATGCAAATACATGTACTATATTAACAAATCTTAAAAATATATCATTGAATGATATCAAAGGGGAGGGGGAATCAAACTCAAATTTTTTTTTAATCTTTTCAACTGATATCTCAAAGAAAACCAACAATATCTGAAAAAATCCCAGCCCTTGACCGTTTAATATCTCGGTCAAATTTTGCAAAACAAAAATAAATTTTTTTGCTTTTTAGTCCAAAGGGATTTGAATCCCGAAGGACTATTAGTTTCGTTTTGGCATTTTGCGTCGGACGGATAAATGTCGGTTCACTTTTCAAACTGTTGCCATAAAATGTTAGAGTCCTGCATTATATTTGAAGAAATTAAATAATGAAAATCTGCGTAAATGTATGTATATTTCTCACATTGTCATAAAATAACGGTACATAGAGTCATCGAATTTTGAATAACGTAATCCTCCAACGAATATGAGCATGTGGAAGACCAAATTTGAAATTTGAAATTTGTTTTATGATCGATTTCCTATTTTTTAAAACTTTGACGAATTTTTGATTAACAAACTCAAGGATTTCAAAGCGAGCAATGGCAACGTTGTGCAGAAAAAACATTTTTATCTCCAGCGCGTGAGTCTCTGTATCGGAAATTCTAAACATATGCTCGTTTTAAAACTATTTTGCGATATTGCTGTTGCACTGGATCTTATGGTTTAAGTGCGAGGAACATGATATTTAATAAAGAAAGGTAACACACAAAATGTTAAAAAACGCCCCTTTGGACGTAATTTAAAATCTGAAACATTTCAGATTTTTTTTTTTTAATTATTTTTTACAATGAGTAAAAACATTTATTAAATATAATTATATAGACAAGGAGATAGGTGAAAATGTTAATACAGTGTAATTTTCATAAAATCGATTTCTTAAATTTAAAAATACCTTTACATGAACATTCTTGTGACTGGTAACATATATTTAAAACATTCTTGTGACTGGTAACATATATTTAAGACAAACGGCTCGAAAATAAAGGAAGCATAGTCTTTTATGAAAAGATGTGTAGAAGGTAGTTAAGTTTGTTGTATCAGCAAAGCTCTGAGAAATAACACACGTATCTCCCATTAATCAGAAAGAAATATATGTGAGAATAAAATAAATACATAAAATGAGGTTTAAGTGAATGAAACATAAAGGAAAACTGCAGAAATTAGGTGAACGGGCGTCATCCTGTCTATGAAGCCACAGTCGCCCTATTGATCGCCTAATTATTTCTATCGAATTTAGTTCCCATAGGAACAAGCTCGGAGAAAAAAGAAACAGATCAACTATTTCCATTTTGCAACAATTTTTTATTGTAACTTATATAATATCACATTAAATATATTTATCCGCTGAAGGAGATCGAATAAATAAAGCATTAGCTTTCTCATCAATTCATAACATTTGTCTCCCGTGCAAAACGATGTATAAATTAATTCAGACTGTTAAAATATACTATTCCCGGTGCCTATTTAATCCGGGGCCCGATTTTCAAAACTGCAGAAACTGGACAAA